>NC_090230.1:59128781-60451281 GCF_024489055.1 Chanodichthys erythropterus | reverse complement strand
ATTCTCCGGAAGGGTGATATCAACCTCCAGCAGTTCAAACTGAAACAGTGAATAACACACGTACATTAAACAGATGTGATCAAATGAGTATGAGCGTAGTGTAAACAGAGTGATTGTCTTACCCTATGTTTATAGGGCTCAAGTTCTTCTTTTGCTTCATCACACAAAGGGCACGGGTCCTGAAAACAGCCAGAGTTATCTGAACAGGACTCTGTGTAGCTCGCATGATCAAGTCATGCATATGTTAATGAATCAATGTTGCCTATAGTACATTGAAAGGAAGTACTACGGTCTTGAACTTCACAGGCTGTGCTGACAATATCATACTACGTCTACTATTTCTGCAATGTGCAGCTTTTGGTGTGCATATAATTGATAATATATCCTACATTTACAAAATTTCTCCTTTTGTGTTCTAGTGAAGACAGAAGGCCATTGTTAAAATGAAAAATTAGGTGTGACAATTCAGCACAGGTAAAGCAAATATTAATGCAATTGAGCAATGAAATAGTAATATACAACAAATACCATAGTCATAGGGGACATGATCAAACACATTGTTAGTGATTCTGTTCTAAAAAGTGAAGGAAGGAGTCCCAGATCATATAAAATGTGCTTTGGTCTTCCATTGCTAAACTAGATGAGTAAAGTTTGATGACAAAGTTTGATGTTGGCTTGACAAAGCCTTGTCTAAACGTTTGAAAGTTTGGAGTTCGAAGGTTTTACTTAAAATTTTATTAAAAATAAAATGTTAACGTTCAAGCACATTGCTAACTTGTTTTAACAAGTAACTAGCTTGATCATCTGGTTTATGAAAACCGTAAGTTTGATAGGTTAGAAAAGAAATAGCAACCCGAGTTAGGACAGTCGGAAGGCCAAACCCAAGTCTGGTGGTCATAGCCAGAAGGTTTTTGTTTGTTTGTTTGTTTTAGTCTTGGTTTGTTTTTGTTTGGTCTTGGAAGAAGAAGCAGCAGCCAACATAAGAAGACAACAGACCTTAGTCAGGTTATATTGAATTGAACACGGATGTAAACGAGGCTGTGAGGGATAGACTTGCAGTCTTTACAACAGCTATGTTTCCATCCAAATGTGTGAATTTAACTTGTGCGCAAAATTGGAATATTGCATTCACTATTCACTATTAAGAGGCGTTTCAATCCAGTGAGTTGAAGAAAACAAAATCGTCACTTCCTGATAAACTGGTGCAAAATCTCACTAAGAAAAGTAGGAGAAGCCACTGTATATACTAATTTTATTATTCATCAGAGTGTGCAGACGAAACACGATAAACGCTGTCATGTTATCTTTCAGAGGCAGATGCCTGCTGTTTGGAAACGTGGTCATGTAAGACAGTTCTACCAAAACAGCATTTCAGATGCTGTACAAAAAGATCGTCCACTGGTTACTCCAGTTATGCAGTCCCATCGTTCAAAGTCATGAATTTTTTGTGTTTTTATGTGTTTCCTTCCTTGTTTATGCACGTTTTCTAATTGGATAAAAAACTGATCCGACTCAAACGAGCGCATACGTTTTTTTATGCAGATTTAGAATTAGAATTTATGTGCTTTTTACCATTTCCATCAAGCAGGTTTTTTAAGCAATATCACAAAATGTGCATAAAAATATTTGCACACACAAGGTCCTAGATAATATCATTTTTAACTCGCAACTTAAAGATTTGTCTACAGAAACTATTTTTTCTTTTCAGAAAGACAACTGAACAATTGGTATGTTGTTAAAAAACAGTACAATCCGATGAACACTGTGTAATTCTATTCCTTACAGCCTCACTTTCATTCCTGACACAGAGGAAAATATTTTGAAGAATTTCGGTAACCAAAGATTTGTGGGGCACCACTGACTTCCATAGTGTTTTTATTTATTTGTCCTCCAAAATATCTTCCTGTGTTCAGCAGAACGAAGAAACACATACAGATTTGGAACAACTTGAAGGTGAGTAAATGATGACAGAACTTTCATTTTTGGGTGAACAATCCCTTTAAGCTTTTCTGCATAAAAGTCTGTTATCTTTTGTAAGCCTTTCTGCATCCACAGCTTAAATCTAGTCTGATTTGCCGGTAATGTTCTAGTAATCCTGAAGACTTTGATTAGATATTTCCAAGTGTGTTTGATCAGGGTTGAAGCTAAACTCTGATTTTAATTCATCTTTTCAAGTTATTAAAGTTATTTTCATGCACCAATTGGCCATTTGAGAGGACAAACACATTCTCTCAAATGTGAGCAATCATGCCCATCCCTACATGTGAGAGAGTGACATATACTGTATCTCTGAGATGTACATGTACCTTTGTAAAGAGTGTGAGGATGGGCAGCTGTTTTCTGGTGCAGAGGTGTCTGATGAGATTGCAAACACTGAAGAGCTTCTGGGAGAACAACATGACTGTAAATGACATGCATGAATATATTATTACCCTGATCACTGTGAACATCCATGTATTATTACAGTGTGTTATGCACTTCTAACATGTAAACAACATTTAAAGAGGAGTCCTAAAAGACTCATGTAGTGGAGACCAGATCCCCGTTTCAGAAAGGACCCTACAATGACGGAAACTCTGGGTTTTCTGTTTTAGAACGGGAGGTATCTCAAACCCGAGAAAGCAGGGTAAGTCAAGCCCTTTCCTGAAAGGGAGAGAACTTACTCAGAGTCAGTTACCCTGGTAACTTACTCTGTGAACCTAAACAGGTCGGGAGCAGGTTTTCTTCGGTAAACCCAAAGTTTCTTTCAGTCTCCTCCTCCTTTTTAAAGTGCAAACGGTGTTTAAATATTCATTCATTCATTCACAAGGCAAAAATGCTTTTCTTACTAGTATTTTTCTTATGTCAAGTACAAATATATAAAAGTTCTTAAATCAAGATGTATTTTCTATACAAGAAAAATGATATAAGATATTTATGCTTGATTCCGGAGGGAGTAAATTCAAGTAAAATTATCTGCCAGTGGGATCGTAATATCGGAGCTCCATTTATCACAGCTTTTCATAGTCGTGGTGCACAGACTTAACTCAGTCAACCTACTCAGAGTTGATTGAACTAATTCATTTATGCTGTTCTGAAACCGAAAACTCAGAGTTTACTATCTCATGCTAAGTCAACTCAGATTTCAAGTTTGAACTCAGGGCTGGTTGAACCTCCTTATTGAAACGAGCCACAGGGCAAGTTGGCACAGAGGCTAGCCTACTATAACAACTAGCTTATATTTGTAAACTAGGTAATTGTGTTGTTATTTCAGTAAACTTGGAGCAAGTTGTCATATGTTTTCACGTAATTTTATGTGGGTCATTACAGGGTTAATTAGGCTACAGTTTCTGAAAGGCCAAAACAAAGCCTTAGATTTTCTGGGTAAAACTTAATATAAGACTTAATTTATTAACATTAGTTAACCACATTAGAGTAACATGAACTAACAAGGACCAATACTTTTACTGCATTTATTAATGGTAATCTCAACATTTACTAATACATTTTTAAGATCAAAAGTTGTCTCTTGTGTTGTAATAGTAATAGTTAATGCACTAATAGTTAATGAACTAATATTAATATAGCTTAATAAATGTGGTATTTACATATTTGCTGTTTCATGAATTTTGTTTTGAATTGTTTCAGTTATGGGAAAAACTGTTAAGGATTTATTATTATACATTTACAGATATGTTGTGGAACATGGCTGTTTTTTGTTGTTGTATTTTCAAATAGCCCACAACAGAGGCCATTGTGTGTTAAAGAACCGTTTCATTAATTTTAATGTTTCTGTAACCAGTGCTTATTAAAGGTTTACAAACCTTTCTTTTCACTTAAGTGATAGTGCGCTTAACTACCTTGACATCGTGTCACCTTATCTTTGACTAGGTAGCTCACTAAGATTTGAGCTACAGCCAATGATTAGCCTTAGCATCGGGTTATGTTAATAAACACTGTTCCTTATTTATCTTTATGGGATTTTAAGAGTTTACGCTAGATTATTGTTGCTGTTACTCCTGTATTATCATCTGACATACCATCAGAAAAACTCAGCTATTCAAAAACTCTTACCAATCTGTTGTTCCTCACTGTAAAGGATTTACTTCCTGAATCGTCGCTGACTCACCGAAGGCTCTGTCCCAAATGGCACACTTCTATGCACTTTCGGTCTTGTGGACTCACAATGGCTGTCGCGTGCGCGTGTCCGTATAGTCCACGAGACCGTAGAGTGTCCCATTTGTCAATTTTAGGTCTTTTTTTTTTTTTTTTTTTTATTAAGAACATTATATAGACAAAGAACGAAGCAGTCACAATGTAGGACAAATAACAAAACATAAAATAAAATATAATAAAATAAAATAAAATAAAAGGTACAAGACGGGTATATAACTAAACACAGAAGATCACCTTAAAGGAAAAGATTAAAAAAAGCCTTAAAAAAAGTTTTTAAAGCCTTCTTGTTACAAGAATTAAGGATAGTCCCAAAGTAATGCTGCAATTCAGCAAGAAAAACACAAAAAAGTGGTTTCTGACCTGAAAATTTACATTTATGTATATAAAATTTTGTTAATAAAATAAGAAGATTTAGTAAGTATAACTTGTTTTCCACTAAATGCTCTTTTTTCCAATTAACAAATCCAAACAAAACATTTTCCCAAAGTAAGGAGAAATCATTATCAATGTGCTCAATAACAAAAAGGGAAAAGTCTTTCCACAATCTTTTAGAGTAATGGCAAAGCCAGAACAAATGCACTATGGTCTCTGGGTGTTGTTTGCAAAAAGAACAATTTGTGTCAATATCTTTTTTAAATTTCTTCATGAAAGTATTAACAGGATATACACGATGGATAATACGAAATGAAACTTCTTTTATCTTATTAGTAATTAAGTATCTATTTGGGATCAGCCAAACTTTCCTCCAGGCAATATCAAAAACAAAGGTATTCCAATAAACTGTGACATTTGGAATAGCCACAATTTCTTTGAGAAATAATAAACGTATTGATTTATTAGAAGAAGTGGAAGAAAAGCAATATTTCCCCATCATTGTAATAGTAGGGTCTAAAGAAGGTAAAGTAGAGGGATAGGGGATATGTTGAAATAGTCTAATAACTCCAGATGGTATGGCATCGAATACAATAGCAAATTCCTTAGGGGTAATGGGAATATTAAAATGACTAAGAAATTCCTCATAGTTTAATAAAAGGCCATTCGCATTAAATAATTGACTTACAAGCAAGATATTAGCCTCAAACCAGCGCTGGAAGAATAAAGATCTGTTTTTATAAAGAATATCTCTGTTATTCCATATAAAATATTTATGAGGGGAAAAGTTATGTTTGTATAAAAGAGACCAGGCGAGAAGGACCTGCTTATGGAATTTAGATAATTTAGCTGGTATTTTTTCAACATTATAATTACAAAGCAATAAAAAATTAAATCCACCGAATTTGGAGAAAATATATTGTGGAATAAAGTTCCAAACTGAAGTTGGATTTTTGAGAAAGTGTTTGGCCCAATTAATTTTAAGAGTATTATTAAATGTATAAAAATCTAACATATTGAGACCACCATTTTCATAAGTATTCAAAACAACAGATTTCTTGATATAATGTATGCCATTTTTCCACATGAAATTAAGTAAAATTTTGTCAATACTTTTGAGAATGCCGTTATCAACATGGAGAGACTGAGCAGCATATGATAATCTGGAGATTCCCTCCCCTTTGGCAAGTAATATTCTTCCCCTCAGAGATAAGTCTCTCTGCAGCCATAAATAAATTTTTTTTTGAGTTTTCTCAATAATAGGGGTAAAATTAGAAACACATCTATCATTTTGATTTTTACATATATAGATACCTAAATAAGATATCTTATCTTTAATCGGAATATTATTAATTGTAGAAAGATTGCACTCTTTAATTGAAAGCAGTTCACATTTAGATAAATTTAAAAAAAGACCAGAAGCTTTAGAAAACTTTTCAACAGTGCTGATTGCGATAGGGACCCAAGAGGCATCTCTTAAAAAAAGAGCAGTGTCATCTGCTAATTGGCTGATCTTTATTTCTCTTTCAGCAATGAGAATCCCTTTCAAGGTACTTTTATTAATATAGTGTGAGAAGATCTGGGTGGCAAGGAGGAAAAGATAGGGTGAAAAAGGACATCCTCTGAAGGTAGAATCTGGGTGACGTACCAAAACTAAATTTCAATGAGCAATTACTGTTAGTATAAAGTGTCCTGATGGCATTATTAAAGAAATCACCAAAACCAAACTTTCGAAGACAACAGAAAATAAAAGCATGCTCCACAGTGTCAAATGCCTTGTAAAAGTCTAAAAAAAAAAATAAAACTTTCCTCTGAAATCAATTCAGAATAGTCAAGGATGTCTAAAATTAATCTAATATTATTAGAAATGTGCCTATTTTTTATAAATCCAGATTGAGACTCATCAATTAAATAGCTCATTACTTTTTTTAATCTTTGGGCAAAAATTTGAGCAAGGAACTTGTAATCAGTATTAAGTAAACAAATAGGACGCCAATTTTCTATAAGAAGTGGATCCTTTTTGGGTTTTGGAATCAGAGTAATTACACCCTGTGTTAAACTAGGAGGAAGAGATGTTTTCAGAATACTCTCTGCATAAACTTCTGCCAGAAATGGAGCTAAGGGTTCAGAGAATGCCTTATAAAATTCTGCAGTAATACCATCATTCCCCGGAGATTTGTTGACTTTAAGAGGATTAATAGAATCAACGATTTCTTTAAGGGAAATAGGTTCATCACACCGATTTTTGTCATCTACCTCTATGGTATTTAGGTCAATTATTGAATCTAAAAATGAGGATGTGTCATCCTCATTGAATCTAGAGGTATATAACAACTTATAAAACTCATAGCAATAATTAGAAATTGTCTTGGGGTTATCTGTTACAATACCATCAGCAGTGAGTTTAGTCATGGTATTATAATTGGCATTAGATTTCTCTAACCTGAAGAAGTATGCAGAATTTTGTTCACCTTGCTCCATCCATCTCCTCCTAGATCGCACAAAAGCACCTTCAGCTTTACATTTATAAATATCATCAAGTTGGTTTTGTAGTTTAGAAAGCAAAGCAGTTTCAACATTCGAGAGATTTTCAGGGGGCCCATGAGTAATGGCAGCAATTTCACTAATCACTGCCTCTTCCTCAGCTTTCCTAAGCTTAGCTAGTGCACTTCCATAGCTTCTCATATATTTACCAATATCAAATTTTAGTAACTCCCAATTATTACTAAAAGATCGTTCCCTTACTGCTTTTTTCCAATAATGGTTAATAAAATAGTTAATTTTAAGTTTAACTGTATTATGAGATAAAAGAGAGCTGTTTAATTTCCAATATGATGGTTTAATAGAGTTTAAAGTGCTTGCAGAAAGCTTAATTTTTATATAGATAGCCTTATGGTCAGTTAGGGGGGTTGGGAGAATATCAACTGAAGTACTGGGAATGTCAAAGGATTTAGAGATCAGCCAAAAGTCTATCCGAGAGAAATGAGAAGCAGCCTTGTTGCTCCAGGTAAATGCTTTAGTATTAGGGAATTTGGATCTCCAGACATCAATTACATCAAGTCTCTCCATGAATTGTTTAAATTTTAAATTAAGTGAAGAGGGTCGGCCGGGAGGCCATTTATCAAGAGCACTGTCAATTGCAATATTGAAATCCCCACCTATAACGAGCAAAGAGTCAGGGATTTTTTTTAACCAGTATAGAAGTCTGCTTTCTATAAACTCAAGAAAACTAGCATTCTCAGACCTTGAGTTAAAACCTTAAATATTAGCCATAATAATAAAAGTTGAATTAAGATCAATGACATGACACAAAAAATGTCCATATGAATCACAGTCCGAGTGTAATATATTCCCTTTAAATGCATTCCTTAGAGTAGTAACTCCAGCAGAGCGTTCAGTTCCATGGGAAAACCAAAGGTCATTTCCCCATTGAGATCTCCAGAATTTTACATCATTAACAGATGAATGGGATTCTTGGAAAAAACAAAAATCAGGTTTCAGTTGTTTTGCAAATAAAAATAATGCTTTCCTTTTCACAGTATGGCAAATACCCCTGACATTTAATGAAAACAAAGACAACAACCTCAAAAACAAATAAATATAAAGAGAACTGTAGAAACAAATAGGCTATGACCTTATGTCAAAAGCTTGGAGCAGAAAAGGGAACGCCCCAATCTCTGCACTTAGAACAAGTGTTAGTGTTAAGTGAACCAACTAATTATATAACATCTTGACAAGTTCCAGACAAAAGGGTTTGAACTATACTTAAAAGGAAATTAAGGCACCAAACCCAAAGTACATGGACCGATCTGCAACATAAAATCCTGGACTAACCAGCCGCAGGACGACAGACTTCAAAGATAACCATTAAGGTGGTAGAATGATTTCTTTGCCTTCAACAAATGCTCGAGCTCTTACATAGTATGCCTTTTTTCCTGCATCCCTCGCACTTTTAACTGCAGGCCACAGCTTTTTCCTCCTCTCTCTGTCTTCTTCACAGAAATCTTCAGCAAAGCGTAGTTTATTATCACGCAGATACGAGTTATTTCTAGCAGCCTTCCAAACTGCGTCGCGGTGCACTCTGCTGGTGAATTGGAGAATTACAGGCCTCGGCTTGTCCGTGTTCATTCTTGAACCTAAGCGATGAACAGTATCGATCACATCTGGGAGCTTGATCTTTCCTTCAGGTAGCACCTCCTGACAAATATGAATAACTTCAGCTCGTATGTTCTGATCTGCTTTCTCAGGGACTCCATACAACTTAAGGTTCCATCTCCTGTGGTACCCTTCCAGCTCCCGTATGCGGTTCTCGAGCATGCTGCGGCGCTGTTTTTCTTCATCAATACATTTTTCTGTATTAGTCATCTTAATCTTCAAGTCTTTTACTTCTGCACAGACGAAATCAACGGTCTTTTTTAGTCCTTCTATTCTCATGGCGTTGTTGTTGATCAGTTTCTCCATGCCATCCGCTCTGTTGTTAATCAGGTCAGAGAGAGTGGATATAATATCGTCACCGGATTTGTCTGTTTTTCCACGTTTACTGAATGGAGGCTTACTTGGGGTCACAGGAGAGGATGGGAAATCTTCAACAGCAGAAGAAAGTGATGGAGTTACATGGGTGGAATAATCATGACAAATGTCAATCAGTAAATTGCTGCCTTCAGGTGATATCATGAGCTCGGAGTTATCGGATGCTGCCGAACTTCTAACAGCTTGATCTAGCAGTTCTTTCCTTTTCCTTTGGGACTTTGACATTTTCCCAAATTCACACTATACAGCTACTTAACAAATTAAGCCAAAAACGAACTTGAAAAGGGACACTTAACTTCAAAAAAAGAGCAATCTAATGCAGAGATCAGGAAAGACAACCGTTCAGAGCGCCATCTTGCGCGACTCCCCTTGTCAATTTTAGGTCTCAGAAGGGCCGACAGTCAAAGCTACGTCACATAGCTAAGTCACGAAAGTGCGGACTCGTAGGAAGCAGAGAACGGCTCTGGTAGGAAGACCGAGTGTTTAGGGTGCCATTTGGGACAGGGCCGAAATTGTGCCCCGAAATCTCGAGATGTGGATAAAAACATTCAACTGCAAGTTAAATTAATTCGATTTTACATGTATGTTGCACATTTTATTTGGTGCAAAAAATATTAGGCTATGTGTATTTTGTACAACTTTGCAACTGCTTTTTACAATTTTAAAATTGTCTTCTGTTAGTTGCATAGCGAACAGACATTTAAAAGTTGATTTTAAAATGTTAAGTATAGAATTAAAGGTACAGTTTGTAAAATTTTTGCAGTAAAATATCCAAAAACCACTAGGCTAGTGTTATATATTTTGTTCAGCTGATTACTAACAATATCTCTAATGTTTTCAACTACTTGTAAATCATGAGAAAATTCCCATTCTAAACAGTGACACGGGGCAGTGCAGTCGCCTGTCAATGACGCAGTTACCTTTGTTACCGCCTTTACTGACGTAGAAACCACATGACAACAGTGCCGTGGACAAATGCGGAAGTAGAGTCTAGCGTCCAGCAAACCACTAGCTTGCTTCAAGCAGTTCCTTATTTACTTCTTGCACGTTTTATGGTGGATTGTGTTAATTATTTATGGAACATAATTACTGTTTACCATCTGCCGCTGGTTCTGTCGACAAGGACAGCTCCCGTAAACTCATGACCGGAAAAGCGGAAGCGGCGCCGGCGACTGTGTCATAATAACAGTCCCGCTGCTCGTGAGGCGTGTGTTGATCAATCGCTCCAGCTCCTCGTTCAGCTCCCGCAACACTCGGTCCTGCGCTACTTCATACTACGGTAACGTTAATAATCGCATCCACGAACATAAGTTCTTCCAGACTCCAATCCCTATTCTTTTGCACCGTCCGTTGATATGGAGACCACATGTCCCAAGTTTCCACTCTAAAACTTTACGTCATCAAACTACGCCTTTGTTTTGAATAGGCTTCTAGCGACCTCTAGCGGAAAAAAATATCACAAATTGTACCTTTAAAAAAAAAAAAAAAAAGCTCTGTAAACACTTGCGTTTTTGCAAGACTATAAGTGTGTCCCATTCATCAGGTAATAAAGTTCTATACACACTTGCAGTCTTCTCGCCCACTTGAGCACTTGGGGCAAATACAGCTAATACGTCATGTACGTAGACACGTGGTCAAGTCCATAGATTGCAAGTGTGAGTATTTGAACAGGGCAAGCATCGCGCCATGCACCCTTTAGCTCATTTAGGTGAAAAGTAGGTGGTACACATTTTTCTTGTGACGTCACCCAATAAACAAACAAATAAGCGAAATATGAGGGGTGTAAAGGTAGCCTACATGTATTTGTCCCGAACCGAATGGTCAATGTCACGGTTCGGTTCATGCAACGACAGACAACGAATATAGTCCGTCACCGTCACACTCCAACACTGTTTGCTAACCGCTACAACAAGAAAAAGCACAGAAGAAGAACAGACGATCTGACCATAGACATATACATGGGTTTCAAAGACGTCACTTCCGCTATGCCCGCCGCCATGTTTGGGACCGGTCACAGCTGTGCGCCCTGTTAAAGTCTATGATGACAGCAGCTACAACAAAAGGCCAACAAAATGCTCTCAGAAAGTTCACAACAAGTTTACAATCTGGGATATGTGGTGCTGTTAGCCGTTTCAACAGTCGTCAGAACTACAAATTTATTTGATTTATTTGAAAATATTGTGAATTCTATTTGCTGTGTTTTCGGCGTGTTGTTACAGGATAAACAAATTCACACCAGCTGACTATACATAGTTCAAGTACATGCGTGCATGATTTTGTGCAAATATAAGTTGTAATTGAATGTCTATCTTGTATAAATATATATGAATTACCCTATATAGGATGTGTCCCGTTGAGTAAATTAACCTTCTAGCAAAGCGCTTCAGTTTACCGGTGTTCATTCAGCGCACGCAGCTCATATAATACTGTTATCAAAATGAGATGATTTGAGAAAAAAAAAAATCATGATCCTTATTATTAATCAAACTATGTGTTGATGAAAATAATACTAGAACAAAATAAGAGCTAAGTATTAAAAATAATGCATTAATTTTCTAAAATACATATTAAAGTTTTAATATTACTGTGTAGTAACGTAAAACATTTTAATGACTTGATCATTGCTGTTTGAGCTGCGCACGCTGAAGCATTAAGTATTACAGAATAGGCTACACATACCAATCTCGTGCGTCCACCACTGGATGAGGCAATATCACTTTCGTTTCCATTTCAGATATCTCTTTTATAGATGTTTTTCTTAAAAAGAAAGACCTAGTTCAACGCGGAAGTATTTCTGTTTATGTATATCGTTTCATTCGCTGCTATACGTAACTAGAAGAATCATACGGAGCCCCTAAAGGTGGTAGAAAAAAAAGGGAAGGAAGGAAATTTTACGTGGTGGTGGAAAAAAATTTGGGATGGGAGGAATTTTTTTTTTTTTTTCAAATCTTTTGCGTTCCCTCGCAAAGATGTTTTACGTTTTATGTTTTTTCAGGCGGCGGAGATACACGCCTGAAGGGACCGTCTGAAAAGTGCAAAACCCAACACTTATAAAAAAAAAAAAAATGCATAACGTTTATGATTATTAATTATTAAATAAAATAATATAATAATAACTTCACTGTTATAAGTAAAAAAATATCAAATAAATTGTAATGCCATCAAATCCAGTAAGCCATTATCATGCAAAAGCTGTTGTATGTAAGCTGTGTACCAACATTATTTGTGTAAAGAAGGCCTTTAAGTGCTACTTGCCAAACTAAGTGTTGTAGTACCTATAACCAGCAGGAGAGCAGTGATGTATGAACTGAATTTGGTGCCAGTACAGTATGTTACAGTGAAGTTATTGAGTATTTTTCGTAATATAAAATGAGGAAAAGGGTTTCGGGTTTTGCACTTTTCAGACGGTCCCTTCAGGCGTGTATCTCCGCCGCCTGCTCAGAGACCAATTTATTATAAAACACATTTGAGGAAAATTGGGTTGTTGTATCTTGTTGTCTAGGTTACTATGATTGGAAGTAGCTGCATTTGTGTTTTAACAACGTTGAGCTCACGAGTTATTAATCCGGGAAGCTCGAATCTGTGAATATATTGCCAACTGAACTGCTTGATATAAGCACTGACTTTTCTTCATTTTTGAGTCCAACAAGTTCAAACTCTATGAGCCGCGCATTATTTGTGTGCATTATTAACGTATGTTACTAACTAAAACACTACTGCCAGCCAGCGGGACATTAAAGAGGAAGTGTTTGTCTGAGCTCACAGCAAGGGAACGATTATAACTTTGCGAGGGAACGCAAAACATCTTTGCGAGGGAACGCAAAACATCTTTGCGAGGGAACGCAATCTTTGCGAGGGAACGCAAAAGATTTGAAAAAAAAAAATTCCTCCCATCCTAATTTTTTTTTTCCACCACCAAGTAAAATTTCCTTCCTTCCCATTTTTTTTTCTACCACCATGTCCCTTTAGGGGCTCCGTAGTATCACGGAGCGCAGTAAATGGCAAAACTTATTGTAAAATCCAGAGTTTGTATCTAATAGATGAAGATCAAAAAGAGCAATAATTAAGACATTTGCAGATAAGAGACAAGAAGTAGAAGCCAAGGAGAGCAAAGGAGGGAAGAAAGCTGAATTATCAATGACCCGGTCAGCTTTATACCATGAGCATATAGGGAAATTTACATCCCACACAAACGGATGTTTTTGTTAAAAGAAAAGGTTAGGCCTAAATGGTTTTACCTAGTGTCAAAAATAGAGTTGTTTTGACCCCCTTTGGGAATTTTGCAAATCTTATCCTTTTAAATGTCATCAGGAATAATAACAGACATATTTTGATCAGATTTCAAATTCAAATGGTTAATTCTGAAAAACATCACTTATACAGTACTTGGCAGGCGTCCAATGTCTAACCACAAACGCGTCAGCGTGACCTGTCACACTGGAACACTTGAAGAACAATTGAACATAACAAGCATAGGCTACTCTCTTAAATATAAAATAAGAATAACCATAAAGATACAATCACAAGTGAATACTTGAAAATATGATGTGAATTAATATGTAAAGTAGAAGTAGGCCTACATAAATATAGGAAATCAAAAGTGAAACTGATAAATCATAAGCCACAAATGATTAAAATAAATATTAATAGAAATGCATGAATATGAATATTGACCATTTCAGATCCAGACCTACAAGTTTGCATCAAGCACCATAATTAACAGGTCCTACTATTTCGTTCAAATAAGGTGAAAAGATAATACAAATTTTAAAATGAATTATTTCCGTGGGTCTGTTTGTGTCAGGTTTGAATCAGGTCTAGGGTCCTCACGCGGTACTGAATCCTCACAATAGCCTACTGTTGGAAGAATTGTCTCCATGAACTCGAGATGGCGCCACTTCATCTAACCAAGCATTCTGTTCACAGATTAACAGTCCTTGTGCATGTTGTATAAACTGCTTAGACTAGTCTTTAAATTGCTCATAACTTGTTTAACTCAGTTACCTAAAAAGGTAGATTGGTATAATTTGACTAGGAAAAGTAAGACTGATTACCCCTTGGTTAACTGCTAGTTAGTGAGTGCAAGTAGTGAGCACTCGATAGCAGTGCGGTTAATATTATCAAATGTTGATCTTTGATCAGTAGTAGCTAAAATTATTACTATCCAGTTACTGATCTAAGTGATACTCAAGATCAGTGTTTTCCATTCCTCTTCACCAACAGATTAAACATTTACACATTACAGCACCAACAGTAGCCTTCTACACATGTAGGATGTCCCAGTCATCCATTTCAGGTTTAATCAGGTGTGTTTGATTAGGAATAGGAAGAGAGAAATTCGTAGCTACTTTTGGCGTTTGGGCTCAAAATGCTTTTGTGACTTTCATTCAACACAGAACAGCTGTTCCTATTGGCTGTTCCCATGTGACGTCATGATAAAGTTGCGTTTCTGTCGCGTCGCGTCTTGTGTGGAGTTGAAGGAGAATCAGTGTTCATCACTCGATTCTTTGAGCGCTTCTGTGAAAATATTTGAACAAAAGAGACGCTCATTTCAGCGGATCCCATGTGTTTGGACGGGTCGTAAAACTTTTGTTTAAAGGTGGTGAGTTTTATTTTTCTGAATCACTTTATATAAAATGCATTACAAATGAACAACTTAGATTAAATATTACTATTCTGTACATGCTGTTGCACTAAATTTAATTAAATACTTTAAGATAAAATAGATCGGATTTAATCTTAGATGAATAGGAATTTTATGGAAATCTTGACATATTTTCAAGTGCCATTAATGATCTTTGAAGTGAGGATCACATAGCCTACATCTTAAAGATTTATAATAACATAATAACACAATTATTTGTGTGTTTTAATATGTCTCGTTTGGTTGATGTGTTTATCGCAGACTTACATACACTGTATCACACCAGTCAGTGATGCTGCTAAAAGGCTTGTGTACCCTGAGAGAGATAGAGTGAGAGAAAGTGTGTGGCCCCTGCTGAGTGTGTCTGTGTCAGTGTTTTGTCCTTCTGTTCATGCTCATGTGACTCATGATGAGCCTCTGGATGAGCTGCTCTTCACATCTTCTCATTTAAACACACAGTTAAGGTGAAGTATCACAAATGACACCAGCGTACAGCCCCATGTCTGACAGAAGTGCCCTATGAAGTAGATTCTTCTTAAACTCAAGATGAGCAGCTGTATGCATTATATTTCTCAGAATACCATTGGGTCAGCTAGTAATTGTGAGAGACCGTGCATGTGGAGGGATTGCTGATTCAATTAAAGGGTTAGTTCACCCAAAAATGAAAATTCTGTCATTAACTACTCTTGTTGTTCCACACCCATAAGTCCTTCGTTCATCTTCGGAACACAAATTTTGAAATGTTTCGAAACGCTTATGATGTAACGAAGCCTTGTTTACTGAAATCTTGTGACTTTGGCAGTGCGATACATGCTCCGAACGAACCATTGTTTCGAAAAAGCTTCATAAAGCTTCGAAGCGTCATGAAGCAGTGTTTTGAAATCATCCATCACTGCATATTGTTTAATAAAGTCATTATTTTGTTTTTTTGGTGCACAAAAAGTATTCTCGTCACTTCATAACATTAAGGTTGATCCACTGTAGTCACATTAACTGTTTTAAATATGTCTTTATTACCTGTCTGGGCATTTGAAAGTGTTAATTATCTTGTTGTCAATGGAGGCCTCACTGAGTCATCGGATTTTATCAAAAATATCTTAATTTGTGTTGCGAAGATGAATGAAGGTCTTACGGGTGTAGAACAACATGAGGGTGAGTAATTAATGACAGAATTTTAATTTTTGGGTGAACTAACCCTTTAATAGCTGCTTCCTGCTATGTTGACAGGGTCTTTTAAAGGTAGGGTATAGGCAGTGTTTTTCATACAACCTTTTTTGTTATGGTTGAAACTTTTTACACATCCTGATAGCAATCAATAATAGAAGTGGTCTAAATATTTTAAAATGTACATATATCTTCTGTGGAAGTCTCAGGACCAAAAAATGTTCGTCCAATCAATTCTTTCAGTCCAAATACAATAATAATACGATGTCCTACCTTCCCGTAAACCTATGTATTTCCATACCTCTGCTCACCCTGCTCGCACAGACATCACACATCATTATCAACACGTTTCGTAAGGCTATGCAGAGTTGTAGACATGCAGTCAGTGAGCAGTAAAAAGTAGCAAACAGTAGCGGCCTATTACAGTTCCTCCTGAACCAAAACAACAAGCTGCATTCTATGCTTTTCTATGGCAACACTATCAATGGAGAAATTAATCTGCAGCAGTCAGGTGGTACAAGCCAGAGCTCTGTAAGTTGTTACGTTCATTATTATTGTGATGTTATCTGCTTTGAGTCATGAGGTAATTTAACGGTGTCTCTCTCATCTCGTTACGTTTTGCAGACTCTGTTGTGTACGTTCATGTGTTTTGGAGGAGGCATGGCTTTGGAGATGCTCTGAAGGGAGGGGGATCTTATGCTTTCAAAGATAACTTGCTATAGCTAGCCCCTCCAAAACTGCATACCCTAACTTTAAGTAGCAGTGTGTCTCTTCTATTATGTATGTTACTGTGCTGTGATTCTGACTGTATGGTTATCATATTACTTGCCTGTTTGTTAAAGCAAGCTCCATGCTCCATCTGCTTGCAATAAAAACAGCATTATTCCCATCATAATTACAGGGTTTTTCATAGACCAATGTTTCTGAGAGACAAAAATAAGTAGCTGAGAAAATTTCACATCCATCAGCTGCACAGCTGTACATGGATTGCTTTCTCCTCACACATGCTGTGAAACAGTGGACGATTCTCAGTTGATGAGAAGCACAGTAATGCTTGAACACGTCACGTCACACTGAGACATGCAGTTAATTTTGAGTCAAACTCTAGACTCAGATCCAGATCAGTTTTTTTTTTCTGTTGTTTTTGTTTAGTGCCATTGAAGTCTTGTTGTTACTAAGAAAAAGAATGAACATATATGTGTTTGTTTCCTGCTGAAAGGGACAATTGTAATTGAACTGAGACATGTTGATTGACAAGGACATGTGTGTGTTTATTGGCCATTTTGAAAAAAAAAAAAAGGCTGTAACATCACTGACATACAAAGATGAGCCCTCTATTCCAAAACCCCAATGCTATGCTGACCTCAGTCTGCTTTATGATGCATTTGAGCTTTCGTGCAATTCTTTCACTTCACTAATCTTGTACATGAAAATTCTTTTAAGTTGCCTTCACTGTTGCCCACATATACAGACAGTAAAGAAGCAGTCATATACACTTTTCATTCCTTTCAAAGTGAGATCTTACACGTCACCGTGTAATTAAAAAGTATTTAAAAAGAACACAAACTTTAAGGAAAGTGGAGTAGGTTATATATTTTTACATTTATTATTATTTGTTATATGTTTAATTTATGTTTTTTTTAAAAACACTTGAGCATGATGTCATATCACAACCGTTGCAGTGTTTGAAGAATTTACTCGCACAGAAAAGCCTTGTTCACACTGTTGGTCCAAATCTGATTTTTGTGCATATACGATTAGTATACTATTGTATTTATCAAGTGTGAACAGCAAAAAATCACATGAAATGTAATTTTTACAAATCCATTTTATGTTACATTAAAATGTGGTTTGAAATCCTTTTCAAATCACATTTCTGGAAATCCGTTTCAGTCTGACCACTTTGAATGAATTTCACATAGCTGCCTATGTTACTTTCTCACGTCAAGTAAAATGTAAAATGGCAGTTGTCCTAGGAAACAGGGTCAAGTGAAGTCAAGTCACCTTTATTTATATAGCGCTTTTTACAATGCAGATTGTGTCAGAGCAGCTTTACAGTGATAACTGGTATATAATTTTGTCTGCACAGCAGCTCTTAAAGAAAATTGTGTAAATGCAGGCAGATCAAAGCACTGCTGAATATCAAGTGTCCCCAACTAAGCAAGCCAAAGGCGGCAAGAAACCCAAACTCCAACAGGTGACTTCAGGTGGCAAACAGGTGTTAAAATGGAGAAAAAAACCTTGGGAGTAGGGTGACCAGATGTCCCGAAAATCTAAACTGTTGTCTCGAATCCCAAATCTGGCCCTAATTGTCCCGAGTAGTTATTGTCTGATAAACATTAAAAACTGTCTTCGGAGGTTGAGTCGTCCTGCAACCAGCCCCCGCCGGCTGCTCATTGGCTGCAGATTTTTTTTTTCTAAGTTCTAAAAAAATACCGTAGGCGGATAGGTGCGAATTTAGATATGCATGCCCTTTTTGTTTTAAGCCTTGATGAAGAGAGCGTAAGTTGCTGCAGCTGCGAGGAGGACAGTGATGCGCACCGTAAAGGTGTGATTGATTGTTCCTGGCACTGTGTACAAAAAAATACTTCACTACACAATTATTTCATTATTTTCGTTTAAGCTTATTAGCGTTATGCTATACAGAAAGGTCTGAGACATACTGTTTACGCACTGTTACTTACAACAGTCATTGTTTTTTTTTCTTTTCACAATGACATTTGAGTTCATGATTTTAATGTTGTTTTTTTGTGGCAGACTAAAGACTAATGACAGACTGTTGATCTTTGAATAAAAATAAGTTTGGTTCAGGTTTGAAATTCATTATCTTTTATTATAGGCTACGCAGTCTAATATCATAGAAGCCCCCCATCCCGTCACCCCAGACCGCAGACAATTTCAAATAAACTATTCAGATATATCACACTTCATTCCACCAGATTTCAGAATGTATGTCAGTTATATCCTCTTCCCCTGCACAGATGAAAAGTGTAATGTTATATTTCTCCCTCGAGTGTTTGAGGGCTCTTTAAGTGGCACCAGACATGTATGAATCTGGTAGACACAACACTCATTTCCTGCCCCGTATGCCCCCACTTCACCCGCTTCACCCCACATGTCTGCAGGGCTTAATGGGCAAAGCTGATCACATGGTCAACGGAACATTTGCCTAAAGGATCAAACTCACTTCACAGCAGCAACACCTGTGTACATTGAAATATACAGAATTAATTATTGAATGCGCAGCTGCAGAAGACCGAAACAGACACAGTGTGATTTCTGTTGTCACTGCGCTGCTCTTAACATCTGTTTCCATCTACTGTGCCAGAGACAGTTTAGAGACTACACACTTTGCATGTAGTCCTTCATGATCCCCTGAGTAGTGATGCTCTCTCAATACCTCTTTGACCTCTCAATGAGCTCACTGACCATGCACTCTGACTAGACTGTTGCAGGGTTTTTTGATGGGATTGTGGGGTCACATTATCAGCAGGCTGGTTATGCTCATCACAGTTTTCATCAAAAGTTTTGAATTCACTTAGTGAGCCCCCCGTCTTTCACATATACACAAATACACATTATTTTGTATTTACCATGTAATCCACAAATGCATGCTAAACTGACTGCCTAAGCATGGTAAAGTATTAGTTTTGTGAATTGGTTGTGTACTCAATGAAATGAACACAAATGTGCTTTTTGATAACTTTATAGACTGTTTATATGACTATGATTCAGAAATATAACTTACTTTTTACGACACATAGATGCCATTTGTAATGCCAAAATTGCTGTTTCAAAATTCTACAAACTCTCCCGTAATACAAATATATTTGAGTCCTTGGAGACCTTCATCCACATCACTGGAGAAAACCTCCTTTATATTGTAATACCATATGAATACATTTGCAATCTACGCTACTGAATTTGGGGGCAAAAGTCTTCATGGAAGTCTGGACAAAAAATTTTAAATCCTGAAAGACTCTGTGTAATGTCATTTATTTTTCATGTTTGTTAATGCAGGGATAATCAGGTAATTACTTTACAAATTACTTTTTATTTAACTCTTGAAACTCTTGAAAAAGCATTTTTTAAAATAACAATTATTAAATTATAAAGCACAGACTGAGAATTTAATTATGGACTATAATACACTAACATTTATACACTAAGGTGTGTCTGGAGCTGCCAATTATAATCAAAGTACATTTGATATAGGGTTAATTCTACATTCAGATACACTGAATGCGATTATCACAGAGTGTGTGAATGATTAATTGTGAATGAAAGCTGTGACCGCTGAGTGCATGAAGTGTCCAACATGCCACACACTGTTCACTTAATGAAGTTCAGTTATCCAGGTGTTTGAAGTGCACTTTTTATTTTTGGAATTTTTAGTGTGAACACACTACCACTCATACTATTTATACTACCAAAAAAAAAAAAGGAAAATAAAAGCCTGCATATGTGACTTCAAAATCTAAGTGGTATGTTGTGGTGGGTCACTGGTAGGACTCTTGCTTTTTACACAAGCAGTCCTAATTAAAAAAAAAAACAGGACTCAGTATGTGTATGCAAATAATTGCTTTTTGCTAACTGGATCAGAGAGTGAGCCTCAGAGCAAGGTTGAATGACTTCATAGATTCTATGGCTTATTGGCATGACTGGACAGAGTTTGGGTTAGACAGTGTTCAAGGCTGTAGGAATCCCCCCACAGGCGCCTGCAGTGTACGGCCGTCTCAGACCACAGCAACACTTCTGTTTATGCACTACACAGTTGTTGAGAGCTTTGTGAGTGCAGCTGTGTTGCATTAGCTCAGTGAAACTGATGTTTGCTAGTGCTGGTACTCCCATTAGCCTCCTGCAAACACACCATCAATGAGCACTGCTCTCAGAGAGCACTACTTATAGGTCAGCATACACCCCCATTACAGATAAAACGCACAAAGTCCTGCTGTGCAGCCAGATTCTTAATATACAATAGTGACACTAAATCAGCACAAACATTTGAATGCTCACAAAATACATTGACAACATGAACCTTCTATGACTACTGCGGGTCTTTGCTCCCCATGCATCACCCTTATGGTCATCTTAGAGAGATTGATGTGTAGCTTGTAGCTGGAATGAACTGCTGCCTGTTATTTCTGTGAAACTCTAGAGATGGACCCTGAGCTGGATCTGATTCATCAGCTAGGGAGCTAAACTTAAAAACAGTTGAGAGCCCTCTACAGAATGAGAAATGCCCTTTCAGACCCAGATTCTGGCTGCCCTTTAATATAGTGAAGTACAGTGCAGCGTCAGTGGTGGTCTGAAGGATTTTCCACACTTTCTCTAGTGTTTCCCCTGCTGTTTCAATCTCAGTGACAGAGTCTCTAACAGACAGGTGTCTTTTTTTTTGTGCTGTTCTTCCAGGACTTCAGTTCATCTGGACTCCTCACTGATAGTCATCTGTCTTAAGCAAACTCCATTATTGGCCATCATTAAGTTCCTTTAAAGTTTGGATTTTTTTTTTGTAATGTTTTTGAAAGAAGTTCTTCTGCTCACCAAGGCTGCATTAACTTGATCAGAAATACAGTAAAACAGTTATATTGTGAAATATTATTACACTTTAAAACTATTTTATGTTTGAATATATTTTAAAATGTAAATTATTCCTGTGATCAAAGCTGAATTTTCAGCATCATTACTCCAGTCTTCAGTTTCACATGATCCTTCAGAAATCATTCTAATTTGCTAATTCTAATTTCTAATTTCAATAGTATTCTTGACATTTATTCAACAGTGCTTCTCATCTGCCTGCATTGACACTATTATTTAAGAGCTGCTGTGCAGCCAAATTATGTACCAGTTATCAATGTAAAGCTGCTTTGACACAATCTGCATTGTAAAAAGCGCTATATAAATAAAGGTGACTTGACTTGCTGATTTTCTGCAGTTATTATTGATCAGTTATTATTAGTGCTTAATTATCATGAATGGTTCTTATTATTATCAATATCAATATTGCTGCTTAATATTTGTGGTTTATATTGTGGAAACCCTGATAGGTTTTTATTTCAGTTCAGTGAACAAAATTTCAATGAAAAGTTTAACGAACAGCATTTTTTAAAAAATAGAAATAATTTGTGACATTATACAGTAATGTCTTTACTGTCACTTTTGATCAATTTAATGCATCCTTGCTGAATTTGAGTATTATTTTCTTTCAGTTTGCACAAAAATATGAAGCAGCACTGTTTTAATCATAAATGTTTCTTGAGCATCAAAGCATATTAGAATGATTTCTGAAGGATCATGTGAAACTGAAGACTGGAGTAATGATGCTGAAATTCAGCTTTGATCACAGGAATAAATAAATTACATTTTACAATATATTCACATAGAAAACTATGGAAGCTTGTTTCCGCCACTGAATAAAAAACCAAAAGGTAATTGCAACTTTTTATATCACAATTCTGACTTTTTTTTTTCACAGTTGCGAGTTATAAAGTCAGAATTGTGGTATATAAGTCAGTCTTTTTTTTCTTCAGAACTGGACTTTATCATTTACAATTGCAAGTTTATGTCTCACAATTCTGAGAAAAGAATTGACAGGTGAAGTGAATAACACAGATTATCTCCTCATCACAGCACTGTTGTGAACACCAGTCAAGATGGCTTTCTAGGGACCAGTTTACGACAGGGCCCCTCTCTAACTGCCGGTGTGTAGGAAGATGTGCCACACCGTGATTGGATCTTTGGTGAATGAACATTAATAAATGTTCAGCAACATCAGATAAGATGTTGGGACAACTACCAGACACCTCTTCCAGAACAGGAAGGGGGACCTTCTGCACCCACTAAAACCAAGGAGAAGACTTCTCATTGGACGACACATTGACTCTAACCATTAAACTCATTCCTAAGGGTTAGGCAAGGACTGCCATAAAAATTCTTTCAGGACCTCCTGGATGGAGCAGCAGAGACTGAAATAAAGAGAGGCCACAGAGATCTATCTAAATCCATTCATACTTATGTTTGGAGGCCTTAATTTGATCTAAACTGCATCACATACACTCCATCTTCATGCAAAAGCACAGTTTATGTTAATGGTTACTGACTGCTAAACCAACAGGTCATGGGACAGACCTGTTAAGAGATAAACAAATGCATGGACGATGATTTAACCATTTCATAGTGTGTTTGGTGTCTATCTGCTCCCTACGATGCCTTTAATAATTTGAAAGAGGTTTGGTAAAGAAATAATGCATGGGTAAAATGTTAAAGACACTAATTTAACACTGTACTTTATGCTATGCAAATGAGTTCCACACTAGGGTGGGCAACACCGGGGCTGCTTCAGATAACAGTAGCCAATCACACTTCAGGATCGGCAAGGCGCCACATTTCAATCTCCTCCTCATCAGAAAGGGATAAATATGTCCCCCGGGTAGACACACCCTTGTTCTGCGTTTCCAACTCGACGGGGAAGGAGACATTAACAGACACTCCACGTCCTGAGTTTCTGACCTGACGAGGAAAGAAACTACAAGACAGTTAAGGTGAAGCTTTTGCGAGCAAACCTTTTTCATTGCTTCTAGCTGCACTCTAGCTGCAAAAGGGCCCCAGCATTGAGAGACTTAATTTGACCCTTACGGCTTCTACAGCAGCGCAGTCCAGTCCGCAAAGGACCTCTGCCTCGGCAGACATTGCTTGTACCACACGGCTCCTCAGTGACGCAGCGAGCCTGCAAAGGAACCTGTGAAGATTCATCTGACCCAGCTGCCCAGTCCATCCTAAAGGACCTCTTGGCGCAACCGAAGTTCAGCATCCTCCAGCCCAGCGTGGCACGACTACTGGATCGCAACTCCGCGCCCTCCCACTGCACGCAGCCTGCATCATCAGTGGAAGACGTCTCTGCTACCGGATTGATCACCCGACCGTGTGGAACGTAAATATAAACTTACCAAACCTCTTTTCTAGAGACCTTGGCATTAGTTTATACATGCAGCATATGTTATTCTAACCTGTTTAGATAACAGTTACTTGAGGTCAGCTTGTTACAAATAATAGGGATATTGTTTGTTGAATGATAAATAAGCAATTATTTATCACCATTTTACCAGAGCCATTAGGTGGCTTCCGTAAGAAGCATTCCCATACAATTCTCTTCCATTCTACATTCAGTTCAACAGCGTTGCATTTATCCATTCTGTGTTCACTTCATTTATTTGTTTCTTTGATTTAATTCAGTATTCTCCTTTGATTATTATCTTTACTACCTTTTAGAAGTGCATATTCATTATTTCATTATTAATCGTTGTGGTATTTACTCTTGCATGTCCATTGTTAATAAATTTCATTGATTTTATTATAACTGTGTCTTCCTTGTGTTGATGACCAAAGACTCTACTAGTTGACCGGACTCTCACAAATCCTTCAGATAAATCAGTTGACCGACTCCCTCCATTTTACATTAATTCTGAATTACTGAACAGCTCTTTTGGAGTGTTCTTAAATTGTTAAGATAGTATTCTTAACTGGTGCCCCGTATTACAAAAGGAGGGAGGGGTCATCTGATACCCTCATAACCACACCTTAAGTGACACGTGATCAAAAATCACTACGTCACAGGTTAATGGAGTAAAAATCACTACATTGTGGTGCCCCGTGTGAGGCCAGCTAAGATTGAAATGAGTCTTTGATTCATCAACACAACAAATTCACTTAAAAGGTTGCAAGAGTAATTACTTTAACAGGAAGCTAAAATTCTCAGTTCGGTCAGTTACCGTTTGCTTAGTAGGTGGTCCCTCCCAAGCCTGATTCATAGTTTCCTCACTTAGCTCTGTGGTGCTATTTATGAATGGGATTTGTTGCAGTTGAATTGTTTGCAGTAAGCTTTGGACCATTGTACAGTGGCATAATTCTGGTAAAGCGTTTCCTCATTCAGGAAACTATAGTGTTAGCAGAGGTTGTAATCACTAATTATAACTAATTGCTACTACTAAGCATAGCAAAGGGCTCAGATACCTTGTAAGTCTATCAAAAAGTTCTGTGTGAACTTAGATAAGTTTCAGATAAGGACAGTTCCCTCTGACCACTCATAGCCAAGGGCTAAAATCCTCATCACTAGTCAGTGTGAGACAGTGTCCCAGTGACACCAATCTATCAACACTTTTGTGTTAAGTACTGAGATTAGCTAGTCGCTAGGCGCAGTACAATATCTGTCAAAAATGGCAGAGTTAACCCTACCTGAACAGCTGGTTGTAGACCTGACCAGCGCTGTGAATCCAGGTTACATAGAGACAATTAAGGGCTTAAATTATGACGAAATCAGTCTCAAGACAACACAGCTAACAGCTGAAGCAGCAGGCCAGGCCTTAAAGGGGGCCTCGCTAACCAAACTCCTCTCTAGCTTAGCACTAAATTGGGCTGCTCAGTTAACCCAAGCAATAGACAGAGTATCCCTTGCTAATGAACAGATAAAAGATAGGGATATGACGATCCAACAGCTAAAGAGTGAGCTGGCTGATCTGCGTCATGCAAATGACCATTTGAAGGTTGAAACCAATAGGTTGTCTGCAGAGAAAGAAGACTTGCAGTATATTAGAGACAGCCAAGGAGCAGATATCAATAGGCTGAAAGATGAAAATCTAGACCTAGAAACTGAGCTTAAACAGCTCAGGAAAGAATGCTCAAGTTCAGTCACTGTACTTAGAAGCCAGGATACAGCCGCTCTGCAAACAGAGCTCGCTCAGGCTCAAAATGATTTGTCAGCACAGGCAGACAAATTAAGGATAGTGAGTATCAGTGAGAAGCAGGCCAAAGATGACTTAAAGTCAGCCTTGTCTAAAATTTCTAGTTTGAAAATGGACTTAGAAATGGAGCACAAACTGTGTATTGATGCCCGTGAGCAATCAGAGTTGTTTAAACGACAACTGTACGATTCAAAACAGGCTCAGGTCCAACTCAGGGAGGACTTGGCTAGGGCAGACAATAAATTATTGGAAGTACAAAACAGTCATGACAAGATTGCTTCCAGAGCTCGAGAGTGGGCAGATAAAGCTGATATGGCAGAGCAGAGGCTAGAGGAAATAGGGAAGAGAATGGAGCAGTTAGACATAAATATGGACACACCCCATGAACCTGAACCACCAAGTGTGCGCTTCAGCTCATTTGGCCCACAGGTGAAAGATTCCCTACTTGATAGCCCCTCACAGAGACAGCGCTATCAGACCCATGGTGATGCAGTAGCTGCCAGTGGCCCAACCCCCACTGCTAGTCCCAGCCATCCTTATGGAGTAGATTCTGATTCACCTGTGTGGGGAAAAACTAGTCGCTCCATCCCTGATTTCCCTAGTATAGCACAGTCCAGAGACAGTAGGCTGCGTCAGCTTAGAGAATTAGCACGTGACATTGAAGTGTTTAACCCTGACACCCCTGGAAGCAACATAGAGTTGTACCTTAAGGATGTAAACTATGCATTGTCATACATCCCTGAGGCCACTATGGCAGATAAGCTACTCCTTCTGAGGAAAACAACTGTGCGAACTGTCCATGGTTTCATGGAGAGACAAAGTCCTGCCATTGCTGGTAATTACAATGAACTGTGTAGGGCCCTGAGAGCAGAATACACAATATATCAAAACACGTCGGTCTCCAGGCTTTCTGCCTTGCAGACCAAGCAAAATCGCTACAAATCACCCAGAGAATATTATGAACGCTTACGCAGAGTATATTTTGCTGGTGCTGATTCTCCTAGGGCAGAAGAGGATGTGATGTTTAAAAGTCTGTTTGTGAGTAATTTGCATCCAACAATTAGGAAGTCTCTTTCACTGCTGGTAGATGTTGACCACATGACTGCAGCAGAGTTAAGACAGCTGGCAATGCGAGCCTGGGAGAGTGAGAAGTTACACCCAGACAAGAAAGACAGGGACCCAGGCACTCATGTGTTTGAACTCCGACATGACAGGGAACCTCCCCTTGAACTAGAAGGTTCAGAGCTTCCCCAAAGCGGACCAGCTCGTCCTAGTCGCCCCTCACAGCCAAAGTCCAGTGATTTCCAACAGGACATGCAGGGCCATAAATCCTCAAGAAATGGAGGATACAAGGGTGGCAGACATACACCCAGAGAGGATAGGCACAGGAGGTTCAGAGATAGATCAAATGACAGTCACAAACAGAGCAGTCAGAAGAAAAAGGAGTCCAAAGGGACTGAAGGAAGGGATCGTGATAATTTGAAGCAAATTCAGAAAATACTTGCGAAAGCTCTCAAAGACCTTAAGTCAGAGGAGCACACATCCCCAAAAGAGAAAGATCCTCCTTCAAAGCAATGACTAGGCCGGCACCCCTCCCCTCCCCCACCTAAAGTGTATTTGATAGGGTGGGGGGAAGAGCCGGAGGAAGGGGGAACCATGCAACAGATTGTAAGGCCTAACCAGTCAGATGTCAGTAGACCAAATCCCAGTCTCTGTCAGTTCCTCGGTGACTTGACACAGAGAGGTAGGGCTAGAAGGATTTACATTTCTGTGTCCATTGAAGGTGTATTAACATGTGACGCACTGCTAGACACTGGCTCAGAAATCTCTTTGGTGTCACCTGGGTTGTTTAAAAAACTCACCCAAGTAACTAACTCACTCGGTAAGTGGCTCAAGATTGAGAGTTGTCAGATCAAGATAACCAGCTACACACAGGATCAGGCCCCGATTAACCAGCGGGTGTGGGTGGAGTTAACCTTTGGTGAGATGAAGATAGTTCACCCTCTCTATGTTGTTGGTTTTGACACAGAACAACTTCTTATTGGGCAGGATTTGTTGAATAGGCTCACACCATTAATTGACTATCACAGCTGTCAATTGTGGGCACAAGTTAGAATCCCACGACCCATTGAGGAGATTAGTTCTGGTCGGAAGCTATGCAATACAGTGGAGGTAGAAAGGACATGTGACTCTAGACAGCTGACAGTGAAGGATGCCCACCTGAATGAATAGGCACCCGCTGTGAGGGAAATGCAAATCATTATCCCCCAGTCAGCAGACATGGCTCATGAGAACAAGATCCCCCTAGAGCTGTTAGAGAAGAAAAATGCATTTCTGTGTGCCCTGGAACCTCTTAACACCCAGGTGTATAATCCACAGGTGGTGGGGGGCATACATGTTAATGAAGTACTTGTTGAGGATGCTGTAGTTGCACTCTGGTCAGAGAAGTCAGCCATAAGTCTGGAACTGTATCAACTGTTACAGGAAAAGCCTTGCAAAGTTCCCATGGTTGAAAAGAAGCAAAAATTTTGGCTTGCTGGTGGCTCAGAGAAAACAGTTAAAAGTGTTGGAGTTTGCTCTGTTTCCCTTGAGCTTGGCCATAACAATTTCAAGCACTACATGCTTTTGTTACCTGACCTGCCACATTCAGTATACATTGGTTCTGATGTGTTAGTGAGACTAGGGGTGCAGTTAGACACAGTCAACAATGTGCTGTGGTCCAGAGCAGATATTGGCACTAACATATTATCTTGTGATGCTAATAACATGCGTTCTGGCCAGACAGTTCCCCAAGCATGTCAGGTTATGAATGAGTTTGACACAGTGGTCCCTGCCCAAACTGCAGAGGTCCCGGTCAGACTAGTCATAAAAAGGGGTCAAGAAATGAACCAGACAGTACTAGCCTTTTTCCAGCCCTCTGCTCAGTTTTGCAGTTTGGGACTTACAATATGTGGTAACCCACAGCTTGAATTGTACAACCACTCAACTTACCTACTTGTACAAAATTTCACCAGAGGAAGTATTC
Source organism: Chanodichthys erythropterus (assembly GCF_024489055.1). Lineage (NCBI taxonomy): Eukaryota > Metazoa > Chordata > Actinopteri > Cypriniformes > Xenocyprididae > Chanodichthys > Chanodichthys erythropterus. The sequence continues at coordinate 60,422,654 of NC_090230.1, read as the reverse complement.
ACATTCCTCCACATACTCCTCTAGGATACCTGATTGATAGCTCCTTTCATGATTTTGAATTAACCATTCCTGTCATAGGAGAGCTTCCTGACTTGCCTATAGAGAGAGACAACTGTGAGCAAGTGTATCTTACCTACCCTTCCAAGATGATTTCCATCACAACACTCCCAGGTGTGTTTAAGGGAGCCATCTGTAGAATAGACTTTGAAAGTGACAGCGAGATAGTGGTACATACTGTGATGGCCCAAGAGTCGCATGCACTAGTGAACTGTGAGAAAGATACAGGAAATTGCGCTGAACCATACCCTGGTTTTGAGTCAGAAGTGCAGCAGCAGTTAGACCAAGCAGACGCTCTTGACACAGAGATTCAGCGTCAGGAATTAAGACAGGTGTTTTATGAGCACAAGGAAATCTTTTCTAAGGATTCCTATGATTGTGGAATTACAGATGTCCATACTGTCCGTATTCCCACAGATCCAGATGCACCGCCTACCTTTGTGCGGCAATACAGAATTCCACTCACTGCTTTTGACTCCATTCAGGAAATTATTGATTCCCTGTTAGAGAAAAAGATCATACGTGAATGCAATTCCACCTACAATTCTCCAGTTTGGCCTGTCTTAAAGCCAAGTGGAAAGTGGCGTTTAACTGTTGATTACCGGCAACTCAACAAACAGGTTCCCCTGTCACGTTGGCCTATGATACATCTTGACCAAGAGTTAGCAAAGGTTACTACAGCTAAATATTTCTCCACAGTCGACGTTGCAAATGGATTCTGGACAATGAAGGTAGATCCAGCAGATCAGTATAAGCTAGCATTTTCTTTTGGAGGTAGACAGTTCACCTGGAACAGGTGCCCATTTGGCTATTCAAACTCTCCTGCAGAGTTTAATATATTTCTACACAAGGCAATGGGTGATGCAGCTACCCGTGGAAACTTGATCTATGTTGATGATATCCTTATGCGTAGCCAGACTTGGTCAGACCATCTAACTGAAATACGACATGTTCTCACCCAGCTCACTGAGGCAGGTGCAAAGTTGTCATTATCCAAAGGACAGTGGTGTAGAACAAAGGTGGAGTATGTAGGACTGACTGTTGGTCCTGAAGGTATTCAACCTCAGTCTAGTAGAATAGAAGCAGTAAAGAATATTAAACCTCCCACAAATGTCTCTGAACTGCGTAGCTTCCTGGGAGTATGCAATTATTCCCGTCAGTTTATAGAAGATTATGCAGACATAGCCAGACCACTGCATGAACTGCTACAAAAAGGTAGAGAATTTAGCTGGGAGGAAAGTCAGGCACAGGCTATGAAAGAACTGAAGGACAGGTTGTGCAAGGCCCCATGCCTAGCCTACCCTGACAAAGACAAAGAGTTTTTCCTTCAGGCTGATTTTTCAGAGCACTGCCTCAGTGCAGCACTCTCCCAAAAGCACGACCAGGATAAGCGGGTTGTAGCCTATGCTAGTAGGGCACTAAGTAGTGTAGAGATTAAGTTCTCAGACTGTGAGAAAGCTTTACTTGCTACAGTGTGGGCAATTGAACATTTTCGTAGCTATATTGGGGGTCAGAAAGTCATTGTTGAGACATGTCATCAACCTGTCCAGTTCCTCAATAGCCAAAGACTCAGGGAAGGTAGAGTTTCAAACAGTCGCATTGCCACATGGATGATGGCCTTGCAAGGTTATGAGGTGGAGGTGAGATATGCACAGAACAATAAAATGGCATTAGGCCGTGGACTAGCTATGTGCCAGCATTGCGTTGATGGAGAATACACTCAAGAAGCCAACACAGTAATCACCACACCCTCACTGACATCAAGCCATCACTACTATGATGAAAATGTCTGTGCAGGCCTTCCTAAGGCCTACATTGATGGGTGCTCCTATCACCATGAACAACACATACAGGCTGGAGTAGGATTAGTCTGGGAGGCTGACACCCCCTGTGGTGCACAGCAGTTCTGTTTAGGCCCTAAATCTAGTCAGTATGCAGAAATCGCTGCCGCACTCATAACTTTGCAACAAGCAGCAAAGTATGGGATCAGAGATTTGGTAATCTGTTCTGATTCAAACTATGCCAGGCACAGTTTTGTTTCTCACCTCCCTCACTGGAAACAGAATAGCATGAAAAATGCCAGAGGAAAGGAGGTTAAGCATAAGGAACTGTTTCTTGCCTGTGACAAACTTGTATATCAGAATGGTATGACTGTGTATTGGAAGAAGGTAAAAGGGCATTCCCAAGCACCTGGGCCAGACAAAACAGGCAACGATGAAGCTGATAGGCTAGCCAAAGCAGGCGCCATAGCAGGCTCTCCCTGGCAATTCCAGGAGGATTGGCTTCCAACAGAGTCAACTCATGTAAGTGTTAATGTTGTCACACGTAGGCAAGCAAAGGAGGCAGTGACAACCCTTAATGACACCCCACAGACTGTAGTGATAGGCAGGCAGCTATCAGATACTGACCTTATTGCCATGCAAAAACAAGACCCTGTGATCAGCACTATGTACCTATTCATTTCTAACCCAGTAGAGCATCCGATAACTGAGCAAAATCTGACAGAGTCAAGTGACCTGAAAACACTGTATCTTATCAGACACCATCTGAAGTTAGAAAAGGGTTTGCTAGTGTACACTGCTGATGAAAATTCCCCACCTCGATGGGTGGTCCCCACAGCACACAGGGGGGTTATGCTTCTGCATGCCCATGATGAACCTTGTGGAGGCCACCGGGGGGTGAAGGCAACGCATGAGACCCTTCGTCAGTTAGCCTACTGGCCACAGATGAAACAAGACATTGCCGCCTACATCCAGGGTTGTCTAGTTTGTTGTCAGTTTCAACCGGCTAACCCCCCTCACAGAGCCCCTCTTCAGAAGGCAGGAATAACATTTCCCTGGTCCAACATTCAGATGGATTGGATCGGTCCTGTAGTTACGTCCTCCAGGGGTAACAAATACCTCCTTAATGTGACATGTGCATTTACAAAGTGGGTGGAATGTCTCCCAGCCCGAAATGACACAGCAGAGACAACAGCTATCTTGCTGATTAATCATGTGTTTAGCCGGTGGGGGCTACCCCTCTCTGTAGATTCAGATCGAGGTACTCATTTTACAGCCACTGTAATGACTGAACTGTGGAAAATGTTGGGAGTTCAGGCAAAACTTCACATTTCATTTCACCCTCGGGCATCAGGACAGGTTGAGAGGTCGAACCGCCATATTGTAGGGATGTTGAGGAAGTACATTTCAGCTAATGGAAAAGACTGGGATGTAAAACTACCCCTGGTCTTAATGGCAATTAGGTCCACACCTCATAACTCTACAGGTGTCACACCTTTTGAAATGATGACAGGGCGGCAGATGACACTCCCCCTGCATCTCCTCTACCAACCTGAAGATGTCAGTGTAGCCAGCGCATATACTGCCCACCAGTATGTGGCAGACCTGAGGGCTCACCTCAGGCAGACATTCGCATGGGCACAAGAGCATCTGGAGCAAAGTGCTGAGGGCAGGAAAGCATACTACGATCAAAAGGCTAGCTCTACAGAATATCAGGTGGGAGACAAGGTGATGTATTTTAACTTCACAAAACCAGTGGGTGTTCCAAAAAAAATTCTCCCAAACTGGTCTGGTCCTCATGAAATTGTAGGAAAACTATCACCAGTAGCATACCGCATCAAAATCTCAAAAGGGAAAAGATCCCCTGTGTACAAGTGGGTCCACTTCAACCAGATTAAGCCTTACAAACCCCAGATGGGAATAAAGGGGGTAGACACCGCTCAGGAGTAACTCCGCTTAAGGTGTAGGTTCTAAGGCAGTGTAGAGAAGTCTATACTGTGTCAGGCACGGTGGCCAGTGCATCTGTGACTAGTTGTTGTGGCTAGTTATAGTGGTATTTGTTAGTTGTACTCTGCTTATAAAGTATTGAAGTGACACCCCATATTTGTGCAATTTCAGAATGGACCTGCTGAGCCTAATCATAGTGATCTGCGTACTCAATGCAGTACAGCCCTTGGGAATAGTGGAATCAGGTCCTCCTACTGGCATTATACTTCAGGATGCACCTGGATTTTTAGTGACTGACTGTTACGTGCACACTCAGAGAGTCTTTGTTCGGCTTGACCCTGCTGACGTGTACAAAAAGCATGTGGCTGGATGGGGAAGGGTCCCCTGGCATGTCATCCAATGGAGCAAGGACATCATAGGACATGCCCAGTTAGACACAATTCATATGCTTAAACAGCTACAAAAAGTCACCATAACACAGGAAGAATTAAGAGGAGTTAGACGCCCAAAGCGCTTCCTTGGTACACTACTGACAGCAGCATCAGCCCTAGGCTCACTCTTCTCAGTGGGTACTTCAACAGTTAACAGCATTAGCCTATCCACATTGAGAAAACATGTGGAAGGGTTAAAAAGAGAAATGCCTGAGATACAAGAGAAAATGTATGTTCAGCAGAAGCAACTGCAGCAGTTAGACAGAACTTTGGAGGGCACAATCCTCACTGTAAACCTACACACAGCCCTTTTGAATTATACAATCCACAGTATAGGCAAGATAGTGGATGTTATACAACATGATTATGCCCATGTACAAAACGTTCAAGTACTAATGCAAGATTTGCTGAGAGAGGTCAGCTCTGTTGTCAACAGTTTGGCATTGAATAGGATCCCTTCATACTTGGTACCAGTTGAGCTAGTGAAGAATATCTTGAATCCGGTGTTGCAGGGAACCACGCAAACACTGCAGGTACATTTAGCTTACAGCCTGGGAAGTGCTATACCAATCCATGTTAACCCAGAGGCTCAAGAAATTGGCTTCCTGTTAAACCTCCCGATTATCAACACTAAAAACATATATAAGTTGAAATCAGTGCTAAATGTAGGCTTCTGGTCTCAAGATGTACACATAAAAATTGAGACACCCTCACTTATAGCTTACCAAGATGAAAACTCTGACATGTATCTGACACCTAACCTACATATGTGTACAGTGGTCAAAGATATTCACTGGCTGTGTCCCAGTAAACCTTTTGTAAGAGACCCCATTGAAGGCCTATGTGGCATTAAAAGGTTAACCACGGAAGACAAATGCAATGCTGTTGCTACATACAGAGATGATGTGACTACCACCCGAATTGAGAGAGCAGGAAATAAGTGGTTAGTGAATACACCTGTTAGTGAAGCTGTAATGACATATAACAGACATGATACAGCTACTCCAATACACCTCCCTAACGAAACTATGCTAATTCAAATCCCAGTAGGAGCAATTCTCCACATCAAACACTTAGCTCTATACCATCTTGATGGTGATGTGCATAGTGTTGAGTTTGAAATAGCTGATGCCTTTAAAGGACACACTCTGGTAGTAGACAATTCACTCAGGAATCAAGTTTTGTTTGAGGGACCTAAATTAGCAAAGATCAGCCTCCAGTTAGGTAGCCTCCAAGCTACACCTGTGGAGCCAAAACCTAAGAGGGTGCCATTCACTTGGGGTTGGGATATCAGTGACAGCCTATTATCTTCACACTATGTGGGTGGGCTACAATGGGCCTCCTGGGGTGGACACTGTACCAGCGAATCCACAAATTACAGATTAACCTGTCAGAGCAGGAAAGTGTGAGACTTAGCGACGCTCTTGAGCTCAAATATAACATGTGTAGACCACTCCCTGAGCTTACTCCCGTTATAACATGCCATTCTGACTAGATAAAAAATAGAGACTGCTCTATTCCCTATACCCCTCTCACTGAATAGTCTTTATAGTTCTTTTTTTTTTTACACGTAGATTCATGTGTAACCTTTTTAGTAGTCCTGAAAGAGGATACTATTATTATACTCACTAAAGAAGTTACTTAGTTGTAACTGTTGAGTTATAGTTTACTCAAAATGCCAATGGTCGAAGGATGAGGTGAGGTTTGTGTTTTGTTCCTGCTGTTCCCCTCTTAGTACACCGCACAGGTCAACGACTCCAGGTCCTCGATCAGTCCGTGCAGGGGGGAGATGTTGTGAACACCAGTCAAGATGGCTTTCTAGGGACCAGTTTACGACAGGGCCCCTCTCTAACTGCCGGTGTGTAGGAAGATGTGCCACACCGTGATTGGATCTTTGGTGAATGAACATTAATAAATGTTCAGCATCATCAGATAAGATGTTGGGACAACTACCAGACACCTCTTCCAGAACAGGAAGGGGGACCTTCTGCACCCACTAAAACCAAGGAGAAGACTTCTCATTGGACGACACATTGACTCTAACCATTAAACTCATTCCTAAGGGTTAGGCAAGGACTGCCATAAAAATTCTTTCAGGACCTCCTGGATGGAGCAGCAGAGACTGAAATAAAGAGAGGCCACAGAGATCTATCTAAATCCATTCATACTTATGTTTGGAGGCCTTAATTTGATCTAAACTGCATCACATACACTCCATCTTCATGCAAAAGCACAGTTTATGTTAATGGTTACTGACTGCTAAACCAACAGGTCATGGGACAGACCTGTTAAGAGATAAACAAATGCATGGACGATGATTTAACCATTTCATAGTGTGTTTGGTGTCTATCTGCTCCCTACGATGCCTTTAATAATTTGAAAGAGGTTTGGTAAAGAAATAATGCATGGGTAAAATGTTAAAGACACTAATTTAACACTGTACTTTATGCTATGCAAATGAGTTCCACACTAGGGTGGGCAACACCGGGGCTGCTTCAGATAACAGTAGCCAATCACACTTCAGGATCGGCAAGGCGCCACATTTCAATCTCCTCCTCATCAGAAAGGGATAAATATGTCCCCCGGGTAGACACACCCTTGTTCTGCGTTTCCAACTCGACGGGGAAGGAGACATTAACAGACACTCCACGTCCTGAGTTTCTGACCTGACGAGGAAAGAAACTACAAGACAGTTAAGGTGAAGCTTTTGCGAGCAAACCTTTTTCATTGCTTCTAGCTGCACTCTAGCTGCAAAAGGGCCCCAGCATTGAGAGACTTAATTTGACCCTTACGGCTTCTACAGCAGCGCAGCCCAGTCCGCAAAGGACCTCTGCCTCGGCAGACATTGCTTGTACCACACGGCTCCTCAGTGACGCAGTGAGCCTGCAAAGGAACCTGTGAAGATTCATCTGACCCAGCTGCCCAGTCCATCCTAAAGGACCTCTTGGCGCAACCGAAGTTCAGCATCCTCCAGCCCAGCGTGGCACGACTACTGGATCGCAACTCCGCGCCCTCCCACTGCACGCAGCCTGCATCATCAGTGGAAGACGTCTCTGCTACCGGATTGATCACCCGACCGTGTGGAACGTAAATATAAACTTACCAAACCTCTTTTCTAGAGACCTTGGCATTAGTTTATACATGCAGCATATGTTATTCTAACCTGTTTAGATAACAGTTACTTGAGGTCAGCTTGTTACAAATAATAGGGATATTGTTTGTTGAATGATAAATAAGCAATTATTTATCACCATTTTACCAGAGCCATTAGGTGGCTTCCGTAAGAAGCATTCCCATACAATTCTCTTCCATTCTACATTCAGTTCAACAGCGTTGCATTTATCCATTCTGTGTTCACTTCATTTATTTGTTTCTTTGATTTAATTCAGTATTCTCCTTTGATTATTATCTTTACTACCTTTTAGAAGTGCATATTCATTATTTCATTATTAATCGTTGTGGTATTTACTCTTGCATGTCCATTGTTAATAAATTTCATTGATTTTATTATAACTGTTTCTTCCTTGTGTTGATGACCAAAGACTCTACTAGTTGACCGGACTCTCACAAATCCTTCAGATAAATCAGTTGACCGACTCCCTCCATTTTACATTAATTCTGAATTACTGAACAGCTCTTTTGGAGTGTTCTTAAATTGTTAAGATAGTATTCTTAACTGGTGCCCCGTATTACAAAAGGAGGGAGGGGTCATCTGATACCCTCATAACCACACCTTAAGTGACACGTGATCAAAAATCACTACGTCACAGGTTAATGGAGTAAAAATCACTACAGCACATATTAGTGGGTGGGATATACTAGGCAGCAAGTGAACATTTTGGGTGTGTCTCAATCAGCTCCCTAGCTCCCGAGCTCTTGAATTAATATATTGTGTACACAAATTCAGGCACTGGTAAGGACAGTAACGTTCACTACACATTGGGACACTTATGACTCTATTTCTGGTGACGTGACAACGTCCTCATTGTACAACATCAATATTGGTATTTATGAACAACAGCAGAGCTGATATCTTTCTGACATTACTTGTAATGTTATTTACAGTACATTATGATAAGTTATTTGCTTGTTACATATACGTGCAACATTTCAGCCGTTAATAAATGTGTGTTTATGCTGAAATATAATAAAATAATTGTCTGTATCTTTAAAAATATCTATCATGCATCGTTATGTGTAGTGAGTTGGCTCACGTGATTTAAGTTTCGAGCTCCAGAACTTCCATTAAGGGAGCATAGTGAGCATCGATGCTCCCTGTTTTTCACAGTGCATTGTGGGACTTTTTGATAGCAAACAGTTCAGTGCCCTGGAAGGATTCTGCAGTTGAGACAGCCCTTAAAATGGCCAACTCCCTGATCAGTGCCCTTACTACTGAACTAGGGAGCTGATTGAGACATACCCTTTGTCTTCAAAGTTTATGTACTAGAAGCAGGAAAAATGGGCAAGCATAAGGATTTGAGTAAGTTTGACAAGGGCCAAATTGTGATGGCTAGACGACTGGGTCAGAGCATCTCTAAAACTGCAGCTCTTGTGGGGTGTCCCCCCTGTAGTTGTCAGTATCTATAAAAAGTGGTCCAAGGAAGGAACAGTGGTGAACTGGCGACAGGGTCTAGGGTTGCCAGGGCTCATTGATGCACATGGGGAGCGAAGGCTCCATTGAAAATGTATGTACGGTAGACTGTCCATGTTAGGTAATAAAAACATCATCAAAGTAGTCCATGTGACATCAGTGGGTTAGTTAGAAGTTTTTGAAGCATCGAAAATACATTTTGGTCCAAAAATAACAAAAACATACGACTTTATTCAGCATTGTGTTCTCTTCCGGAATCCTTTCCATTGAATTGATTCCAATGAATCTTTTCATCTGTCGGCAATGGTAATGCAGTTTTTCGACGTTGTTTTTGGTGATTAGGACATCCGCGACATGCACACTTACGCAATACCAAAATACAAACAATGTAGAATAGCTTGAAAACAGCGTGCGTCTCCCTCAGACTGTAAACGAAGCTCGGGCGCACCGGATAACACGTCAGCAGCGTCTTACGTCAACAGCGTCACTGCGGAGTCGTGAACCCGAATTGACAACAGACCCGGAAGAGAATACAATGCTGAATAAAATCATGGTTTTTGTTATTTTTGGACCAAAATGTATTTTCGATGCTTCAAAAACTTCTAACTAACCCACTGATGTCACATGGAGTACTTTGACGATTTTTTTATTACCTTTCTGGACATGGACAGTATATTGTACAAACATTTTCAATGGAGGGACAGAAAGCTCTCGGACTAAATCTAAAATACCTTAAACTGTTTTCCGAAAATGAACAGAGGTCTTACGGGTTTGGAACAACATGAGGGTGAAATTTTACCAGGTGACCTGGTCTGATGAATCATGTTTTCTTTTACATCAGTTGGATGGCCGGGTGTGTGTGCGTCGCTTACCTGGGGAACACATGGCAACAGGATGCACTATGGGAAGAAGGCAAGCCGGCTGAGGCAGTGTGATGCTTTTGGCAATGTTCTGTTGGGAAACCTTGAGTCCTGTCATCCATGTGGATGTTATTTTGACAAGTACCACCTACCTAAGCATTGTTGCAGACCATGTACACCCTTTCATGGAAATGGTATTCCCTGGTGGCTGTGGCCTCTTTCAGCAGGATAATGCACCCTGCCTCAAAGGAAAAATGGTTCAGGAATGGTTTGAGGAGCACAAAAATGAGCACAACCCCTCATCTAATTGAAACACCCCCCTCATCTCAAACAAACAAATACATGAGGTTCACATCACACCTATTTTCCATTTCTACTCTTGTCAGTGTGCATTAGAGAGTCTGATCAGTCTGCAGATGAGAGATGGAAATGTAGATATTTGAGTCTAGAGACAGAGTGACCTAGTCTGTATGACTTTTTAAAAAAAGGTCTTTTATTCATTTTTTTGGTGCACACTACATCCACAATATCAACAACCACATCTCAATCCTCAGACCAGTCTTTGAGGACCAGCTCTCTGTCAGGCCTGCCACAGGACATGATGAAGTGTCTCTGTGCACGTGACTGGCCACCACTTTGTGTCTCTGCAGGGTGCTAACAGAGCACTCCCTCTCCCGGATCTCTCACGGACCGTGAATTTGTTGTGAAATGCGGAATATGCCCATCTGGATGGCATTTGGCAACTATACTGTACATCCACAGGCAAGAACTGGGTTGTGCATGAATAATTGACTATTACTAGGGTACTTGTTCTTAAACTCGCTTGTTGACCAACAAATTTCTTCTCAAACTTTGCAATCATTGCTTTTTCTGTAGTACAATGACATTTATTACTGTTGAATCCATTAACTAAATCTCCTAGTTCAGTGTAAACATCTATGGTGTGTAGCTATAAGCAGTTTTTCCTATACTTATTTCATCCAATATTTTTGCAAAGAATGTGAGCATCTATACTGTGATGCGAGTGCTGTTGACAAACACTCCATCAGTCACAATTTGATGATGTAGTCAGCATGACTTTGGTGTCTTTAAAGCATTCAGATGGATATTGTGAAGGGTTCAGCACAAGACATTTAAGTAGGAGAGTGTTGAAAACACTGGCAGTCAACGAAACATGTTGGGTTTTCATTCAAAAGTTTTGCATTGTTTAATGTGACTTACGCAGAAAATCTTTTTATGTGAATGTTATGAACATATAAAGTGTTTCCAGGCAGGATTTCTTAAGGGCATAATTTAAGTATAATTTTACATGAAAATGGATGGATTCCAGGGTCCCTGTCCTACAGAGTTCACTGCCTACGGTGTTACGATGCATATACTGTATGTGCATAATTAATTAAAGGCATGTATATAATACTGTATAAAGATAAATTAAAATGAGGATATGATGCCATTTCTATGTTGGCTCCTTAATGATTTCCTTTTCTTTTCCATTGGATAGGATGCCAGTACTTAAGCTACCAATTCTGTCAGGACCACTATCATTAGAATAAATATAGCCTAATTCGAAGGGGAATCAGAAGGCCAAGTCCTGACTAGATAAGAGGAAGAGCTGGGAATGGAGGAGGGTAATTAGCTCCTGAGCAATGCCCTAAGCTGCTGATAACACTGATGGACATTATATGGATGCTGTGATAGGTGTATTCCTATACGTAGGCATGGATCAGCTGAGAGTCAGCTGATGCAAGCTTGACTGATGTAACCTGCCAGAACTAACGCTAGGCTTGATTTACCCAAGACCTGGCAAAAATCTCTAAATTCATACACGACAAGAAATGCAGCTTTTGTTACAGTATTTGAAAAAGGTCAGTATAATGAGGAAAAGAAAAAATCACAAGCAGTCCTATCTGGACAGGATTCCATTTCCCACATGGTGGACCCACGGAGGTTAAAGGGTTACTTCACTGAAAAAAAATGAAAATTCTGTCATTAATTACTCACCCTCATTCGTTCATCTTCGGAACACAAATGAAGATCTTTTTGATAAAATCGGAGGACTTTCTGTCCCTCCATAGACAGCTACGCGACTACCATTCTGACGCTTCAAAAAGTTCATAAAGAGATCAGAAAACTAATCCATATGAATTGAGTGGTTTAGTCCAGACTTTCTGAAGAGACTTAATTGCTTTATATGATGAACAGATTTAACTTAGGCTTTTATTCACGTATAAACATTGATCAGCGAACATAAACAGAAGATCAAACAAACCTGCTTGATGCGTGAGAACAAACTTACTGTGGAAGTTCAAACATGCTGCGTAACATGAGATTGAACCACTTTGATTCTTGCATGTGTCAAGCAAACATCCTTGAGCTTCTTCTTACAGAAACATGCTGTAGCATTTTGACAAATGTTTTTACTTTTCTTGAAATGTTTCAGTGCTACAGGTCATTAATATTATGATTACAATTAAAAATGAATCTCTTGTGATGTGTGTATGTGATGAGAGAATTAAAATTATATTTAGTGTGTTTTTGTGTTTGTATGAAGGTGTTTCCAGTAATGATGTCATCCTGTAGTCCACTTCTATTGGCTGTGTCATGCTGTTTGATTGCTCTGACATTATCACTCAACCTGGACGACCCTAATGTCTGCAGTCACTGGGAGAGGTGAGACACACACACACACACACACACACACACACACACACACACACACACACACACACACACACACACACACACACTCCATTACTTGCAGTCATTGTTCTCGTGCTTTTTGCTTTCTGTAAAAAAAAAAAAAAAAAAAAAAATGAAATTGATCTTTTTTTTCCACAGCAGAGTTTGAACTTGAGTCTGACATGACCAATATAGAGGAAGTGACCCTAATAAGCCAACACGGTTTTCAGGCAGAATGTATGAAAGAAATTATTTGTTTTACAGCAGATGCACATTTGTTACATTCATTTTACTTTTACATTTACATTAAATCATTTAGTAGACACTTTTATCCAAAGTAACTTACAAATGAAGAGGACAACAGAAGCAATCAAATCAACAATAGGGAAACAATATGCAAGTGCTGTGACTAGTTCCAGTTAGTCTAGCACTTTTTATTTGGAGGCGATCCAATGCTTAGTTCTTAAGTTAATTATGACTAAGTGTTGCTAAGTCCTGCTTGCAGTTGAATACAGTAATACAATAATTAAATGACTGCATTACTGTGAAAGTAAAAGAGATGAATCTGGAGGTCAATGCTCACTTTTTTTTCTGTTAACATATGTTTAAGAAAACATGTAGAACACACATTTGAGTGGGTTTAATAGGATCACTTCCTACTGATAAATACTGATAAAGACTGTCGGACTGTTGCACTTACAGTGTTCTCTTCTGCATTTTGTAACAAGCATGAATAACTGCTTATTTTAGAGGATCTTCTTTTTAATAGGAAAGTTCCTTCAGCTCAGAGGAGTCAATACAAATACAGACAAATATAAACACACACACACACACACACACACACACACACACACACACACACACACACACACACACACACACACACACACACACACACACACACACACACACACACACACACACACACACACACACACACACACACACGCACACACACACACACACACACACTCAGTGTTAACAGGCAGAAGATGTCCGTGGCCAAATTAAAGAATGGCTCGGAAATCCATTAAAGCAGATTGAAAAGAACAAAGATGGAGTTTTCTTTCCCAGCTAGATTTACTTTCACTCAGTAATGTGTGGGAACAGCTGTGCGATGTGGAAGAGTTTCCTAAACCAGAGAATGTGTGACCGTATGGCCAAACGTGTCTAAAATTTGTGTGCAAGATTTCTCAGCACATTCACATAGTCCTGGGTGTTTTACTGTACTTATACTGCTGCAGAGAGTAAAATACATTATAAGTTTGTTCATTTATTATACTGTAGAACTCACAATAGATTCAAATAAGAACACTTTAATTGGACAGATAGCTATTGCTATTTATAATTATATTTATACACAAGTAAGTACTTATACACAAGTATACACTCATTTATACACAAGTAAAGCTCTTTGTACTTGACACAGCCGACAGGAAATGTTCCAAAAGAAACAAAAGAGCTTTTGTCACTATTAACTGTTTTACTGGAGGAGCAGGAATTTTTGGTGCTGTTATGGATATCTTAAAGACGCCACACAAATACAGTGTCTAGAGAACTAGATAAGAGCTGGCTTAAAGTAAACAGTTTGCTTTACTGATTTGTTTTCTACATGTATTTTGTAGCAGTAGTAATAGCCCACACACATTGAACATGTGACACTCCGTAGTTTCAGCAACTTCATTTTCATACACAAATAACTGCACGTAACTGCTGTTCTCATATGCCATTAGTGTTGGAGTAATGGGACCACACACACTTATTTTAGAGACACAGTCTTTATTTGTATGTGTATGTGTGTGTGTGTGTGTGTGTGTCTTCTTCAGTTACTCAGTAACCGTGCAGGAGTCGTACGCTCACCCGTTTGATCAGATTTACTACACCAGCTGCGCAGACATCCTCAACTGGTTCAAATGCACTCAGCACAGGTGTGTGGGGTTTACAACACTTAGATTTCATAGTTTATAAATGTTTTGTAGAACCCTTTTAAAAATTTTGTATCAAATTCAGGATTCAACACTTTACAATAAGGTTCATTAGATAACATTAGTTAACTACATTCGTTAACATTAATAATGAACTGCACTTCTACAGCATTTATCTTTTGTTAATCTTTGTTAATGTAAATTTTAACATTTACTAATACATTATAAAAATTAAGAGTTAAATTTGTTAACATTAGTTAATGCACTGTGAAGTAAAATGAACAAACTATGAACAGCTGTATTTTTATTAACTAACGTCAACAAAGATTGACAAATACAGTAACAAATGTATTGCCGATGGTTAGTTCATGTTAGTTAATACATTATCTAATGTTAACAAATGAACCTTATTGTAAAGTGTTACCAAATTCGGTAATATATAAATATTGAATGACCTATAAATAAACGCATTCTTAATATGAGAAATTATGTAGTTTTTCCTCTCTGTTTTAGGGTGAGCTACAGGACGGCCTACCGCAGGGGGGAGAAGACGATGCATCGCCGCAAGTCTCAGTGCTGCCCAGGCTTCTATGAAAGCAGAGATATATGTGTTCGTGAGTATTATACTTTTAACCTGTAGAAGGTCTAAAGAACTTTTAATACTGTAGACTCTGAAACCACAGCTGATCAGAAGATTAGATAGGTAGATAGATAGATAGATAGATAGATAGATAGATAGACAGACAGACAGACAGACAGACAGACAGACAGACAGACTTTTATTGGTCCTGAAAGAGTCTTTTGTGTTTACAGTGACAGTAATCACATGTTGTCTCTCCACATCACTAAGTTACTGTTAATCTCAAGGAAACTTTAACTTTCCTCTGTGATTCATGATAATTTCTCCTGCATTATAATGTGTTCTGGCTCACAGATATCAAGTCTGTTTGCTGAATTATGTTAACATACCCTCAAAAGTACTCACCACTGAAACTAATTTGATATCAAATCCTGAAGAGCAGGATTTGGGGCCAGTGAAATTTCCCAGTGGACTAGGATCACAGTCTGTGTCTGTGTATCTGATGGGGTTTTATGTGGTTACTGCTCATGTTTGTTTGCTGCTCTGCTCATAGAAGGACTGAAACCCGATCTGACTCTCTCTTGTTTTCGCTGTAGCCCACTGTGCTGAGAAATGTGTGCATGGCCGTTGTGTGGCCCCCAACACCTGTCAGTGTGAGCCAGGCTGGGGAGGGGCCGACTGCTCCAGCGGTGAGTTCAGCAGCTGTGCCTGTCTGTCTCTCTCTCTCTCACACACACATTCTCTCTTCCAGTCTCTTGTCCATTACTCTAAACTGGATTTTAACGTGTCTTCAAGAACAAATCTATGACAGACAACATCCAGAATGCTATTTATTTATAATACACATTATCTTTATACACTTTTTCCACTTTGAACAAATTAACACATCTCAGCCTATTAATGATTAAGTGTTTGGAAATTAGCTTTTAAATAAATCAGCTCTATGATTTTTTTTTTTTTTTAATGGATGATGAATTTTTGAGATGTAGGACCAAATTTACTAAACAGGGCAAATTAGTGTGAAAGTGCAAATGGGAGTGGAAAGTCTACTGTAGACATGCTAATTAAAGAACACAGACGCAGGCGGATAATTTCCATAATGACCAACGCAATCTACCAAGAGCAATGCAAATTAGCGACTGGTTTAAGATGTGCTTTTTTTGGCAGTAAATAATGGCTCAAATACCAGTAAATCGCATTGCATGATTAATTTAAATACTTTCCTCCCATAAATTTTGCTTCTGAAAGGGAAACTCCTACAAATGCATACGGAATAAGGTCTGCCACAAAAATAACTGTGTCCACGCCTTTTCAGCGCAAATTTTTCACTGTGTCTTTAGTTAATCCTGACAGTAGTTTTTTAACAGCAAAAAAGGGTTTGCGCTGGCGCAAGCTGTTAGTAAATCTGGCCCGTAGTGTCTCAGTAAGATTATCTGTCTCTGATTTTGTTGATGCTTGTGTTTGAAACATTCATTCATCACAGATTTTTGATGAGGAGTCATACATTGCATGTTTTTATTTTTAATAATATTCCCTGAGGTCCACTCAAAGGTGCAGTATGTACATTTTAGCGGCATCTAGCAGTGAGGTTGCAAACTGCAACTAACGCCGCACACCCCTTGCACACCTCCCTTTCGGAGAAGTTGGTGGCCGTCTGGCTGACATGTCGTTGTCTGAGAGAGCAGAGTGTAGCTTGTGTGAAGCAATAAGCTTTCTTCTTACTTCTAACAAAGAACGGTCTCTGCTTATAATAGACTACTAGATGACTACTACTACTACTACTACTACTACTACTACTTCATGCATATTCAGCATAGTGACGATGCAAGCTGCCTCTAAAAACACGAACGATTTAGAAGAATAACAACATAGTGACGAAACACGCTCTGTAGAGTGTTTGTCCATTTAGGGCTGCTGTAGAAACATGCCGGTGCATAATAGCGACTTGACATGGAGGGTGGACCCGCGGTAGATGAGACAGAAATGTTTCATTCTAAGGTAATAAAAACATAACGGTTCATTATGTAAGGTCTTTTTGTACCACTGAAAATAAAGTTATGTATTGTATATTATATAACATTTCTGTCAATAGATCCTCCCAAATTTTACACATTGCACAATTAGTAATGTTGTTAAGATTATTTTTATCAAAAGTAGACATAATTTCGAAATTAAATGGTCATTATCTAACCTATTTTTGACCCACTGATTTGAACACTTAATTCTAATTGCCTTATCTCCTTTAAGACTTCAGTGTCTGCTATGAGTGGGTAAAATATTTGCATATGAAATAAGTATTAACACCATTATGAATACAGTTGCTGCGATTATCTAATCGTGGAAAGTGTGAATTATCATATTCACATCTATAAAAAGGTTAATTTTCACAACCTGTTTTTGCCGAATTAAGCATTCTAGCTAGTGTTGAATAGATACATTTAATGCTGCACAAAGTACAATGTACACAATGTAAATTTAGAGATTCATTTTGCACTGTTGAGAGTTTCAATTAATTTATGGAAAGTTTTAGTTAGCTAAGAGTCTCACTCTGAGTTGAACGACGTCTCTTCCCCATTTGAACACTAACCTGCTGCACAGCAAAAAAAAAACAAAAAAACTCCAGACTATGCCTTAGTATTCTAATGTAGTATGCTTTAATCATGACCAGAGGACCTTATATCAATCACAGAGAATCCCACCAGCAAAAAATAAAAAACAAAATAAAAAATAAAACAAAGAATTCTACAATATGATTGGTTCTTCATATTTCAAACCCTTCTGTTATTAGGTAGAGCAAGATCTGCCCAAATCATGTGTTTATTAGTTCTACCAGAAAGACTCCTTTTATAAGGTAAGATAACGTGACAACCATATTTATTAACTATCAGCAAGCAACATGTTGTAAGAAAGTTCTTTGGAGTAGGCCCCGTCCGTAGCTCAGATCCTAAAGGGTTGCGGACTCTGCATTTCCTGCCTGAAGATGAAGGCAGGGGCATAGCTGACCCCCCTGGGAGGTATGGACAGGGACCATCCTGGTGGTGGTGGGGAGGGTGGAGGTGAAGGTTTGTGTCAGCATCTGTGGGCTCAAACATGTGTCAGCAATCTTATATACTCCAAGTGCAAGATAATGATTGGTTAGCTCTAAACTAATTGGTGACGTAACATTGAGTCTTCCTGGCAGAACTTACGCTAGAGCTTTCATTTCATTGGTTACTCAATATCATGGGGCTATTTGTCTAGGTGTCCCTAAGTTTCATTTCCCCTTTTGTTATATTCAGATATGTTTCTGACACACACTGACTTTAGTCCAAATTTTGGTGACATTTAGGTTTCGTAAGCATAAAAATGTTATTCCTGCAAGGAGAAAGAAATGTTAGTTATGATTAATTAAAAAACATACATCACAGTATCCCCCCTCTGATCGTCTCTTACATGATCAAAACCCTTTTTGGTAACACTTTAGAATAACTGCACACTATGAAGCATTAGTTAAGCATTAGTTAATAGTTAATTAATCACTTATAAAGCATTAATAGACATTAGTAAGTCGTTTATAAATACAGCTATAATTGCTTTATTCTTGATTTATAAGCATATCTATAATGTGTTTAATAATTGTATTTTCATACTTTATTAATTGTCAATTTATCATTTCTAAATTAAGTATTACATTATTTACAAACCAGTTGTTTACTAGTTGTCAGTAGTTCATTTAGAAAGTGTAAGTAAATGATTAATAAACTATTTAAACATTCATTTATACATCTTATTATTTAGACATTAGTAATAGTTATTTAGTGTGTTAGTAAATGTTTTATTAACACATATTCCTACTGTAATTCATGATTAATTCAGATAATTATAAAACATTTAGAAGCAGTCAGTTAACTATTTTTGTGAGCTCATCTAAAGTGAGGACTGTTTATGCTTTGTAAAGCTTTTATAAATGAGATTTAAAGGTTCAGTGATCTTCTGCACTGCTGTTCTCTAAATTTAAAGTTAGTACTGAGGTAGTTTTGACACTGGGAATATGTATTAATAAAGCATTTAATAACACACCAAGTAACTAATACTATATGTCTAAATAATAAGATGCATACATGTACATTTAAATATTTTGTTAATCATTTACTTACACTTCCTAAATGATCTTATGAATCACTGACAACTCCTAAATAACTGGTTTGGGAATAATGTAATACATAATTTAGAAATGATAAATTGATCATTAATAAAGTATGAAAATACAATTATTAAACTCATTATAGATATGCTTATAAAGCAAGAACAAAGCATTTATATCTGTATTTATAAACAGCTTACTAATGTCTATTAATGTTTTATAAATGATGAATTGACTATTTACTAATGCTTAACTAATGCTTCATAGCGTGAGTTATTCTAAAGTGTTACCCAATTTTTTCATGCTTACTTTATTTACATGCTTTTTACTGAATCATCCCATTATAATAATATCCCTCATAATTTTTAGTTTTCTTCCCATCAGTATCCTGACCTGGAATGAAAATACAACCATTTGTTCCCAGTTTTACCACTTATACATACCATCTTTTGAACATTCTATCTTTCAACAATCTAATTTTATGTTAGTAAAAAAGCTAAACATTCCATAGTACATTGCCTTTTAACTTTAGTTAAAAGACCTTGAGTCAAGTTTTATTATCATCTTTTGCTGGATTTCAGGTCACATTGATCTATTAGGAAATTAACAGGCTGATATTGCCGCAAAGTTATCAATTTGTGTACAGAATGTCAAATCCTTCTATGAATTAGTATTACATATTAAATAAGTGACAAGAAGAAAGGGACTCATACACTAAGAACAAATTACAATATCAGATGTCATTTAGGACATTTCCATGAATTTATTTTGAAAAATTAAGATTCAGCTTTGTGTGTTTTCTGTGCTCTTAACCATTTTCTTAACCATATTTGTTAGCTTTTAATGCAAGCAGGCGATGGTTTTACTTAGTAAGCTCTATTTAAGGACTTGTGTAATAAAATCTAACCAGAAAAAGTTTTAGACTTTCTAATATCATTAATTATCATTGAAGTCCCCCTGTAGTCAATAATTTTATCCCTTAAAGTGATCATGAAATCAAAATTGACCCTATTTACTTTGTTAGTGCATATTACTAGTCTTGTAGTGAACAATTAATCTGTTAAAACACAGAAAAAAATTGTTTGTCGTGGTAATCTTTAATCAAAATCTGAAAAGTTATTTCCGGTCTGGAATGGCGTTCCTTCCCTGATGACGTCAGTTTGATGGCTTGGGTTGAAAATGCTTAAGCCACTCCTCTCCAACTGTTAGACTGTTGTGAGCCAGAGATGGAGAGGAGGAGCGCTAAAGTAAAACCCTGCCCTCTATTCAATATTCCGTTTAATTTGGAATTATGTCACAACACTAGAGAAAATTTATTTGCAACTTCCGGTTCACGGGGACTCTAATACCCATCTTTGATCACCAAAATGACATATTTAAACAGTTTTTCCTTCATGCCTTAAAAAGCTTGACTGTAACTCCACAACCTTGCTTCATTTAGTATACACGGAACCATGAATATGCAAATTAGCCCCGCCTCTACTCACACCAGCTCATAGACCCACTCGCTTAATGTGTTGACATAAATTTACACATGGCTTGTCCGAAAGCATATTAAAAACACCATATATACATATAAACAACACTAAAACTTGATTCTTTTTAGAAAGGGAACTCTTGCTGAGGAGTTTGAGAGAGGTGTAAATTTCTCGCAAACCCCCAGCGGCTGATGAGGGTGAGCTGCTGAATGATGATGATGTTCTTTCTTTTGACATCATCTGATCCAGCAGCGAGTGCACTTCTGGCTTTAAGCCCAAGAGAGCAGGAGATGGCTGTTGAAGAGGAAGAAGGCGAGCCTTCTGAAACTGCAAAGCCTCCCTGCCCCGCGTATGCGGATCTGCTCAAGGTTATGGAGCGCGCTTCTGGCAGGCTGCATCTGCCAGAAGGCATGGGAGAACCCGTGGTTGGCTCATATTCACCCACATCAGTAAGCTAATTTTTCTGATGTTGAGGGAATGAGCCAGTACACAGTAAAATCCACAGAGTTAAAACAACTCTGCTCAGATAACATTTGGTCCTTCTCTGAATAGTGTTAAAATAACACTGAAGCAGAGTTAAAGTTAATGGGATAATTAAGCTATTAATTAACAGATGATTTAACATTAATGATGAACACCTGCTGTTAACAAGCAGAATAACTGAAGAAAAGAGAAACACAAGAACTACCAGTGACTTCAGCCAAAACCATTTAATTTAAATCAACTGAAGTTAAAAGACATTAAATCTCTCAAGATATGATTAACTTATTACTAACCATATTGACTTTATTTCTGTCACATGTCTAAATAATTTCTTATTGAGAATTAACATAGGTTTAGATGTTGGTGTTTTATTGGTCAATAAATTATGCCACCATCGTGGTGGTCAGGGTTTGTTTTAGTTGGGCTCTTGACCTTTTTATGTTTTTAAAATACTTTGTGTTTGAGCAATTGCAATAGTGTTTCACAACAAACACTTGTGCATTGCCAAAACAAAAGACTAAACAAGCAGATCCTTTCCATGTCAGGTGTTTCTCTGCAACAATGTATATGTTGTTGTAAAGTCAGTGCTTATATGCTGATATAGTCATTGTGAGATGGCCTGATCATATGTTTAGTTGTTTGTACATTTTGGTTTTGCATTACCAACCCTGTAAAACTACAGCATGAGAAGAAAGTGCTGCAGCAAACAGATATACTGTTTAATTTTAAAACCATGCAGTGCATAAAAAAAATTGAACTACTGCCTCACTTAGACACACACAGACATCAAGAATCAGCATATGAATCTCAACAATGGTGATAAAAAGATGCTTCATGCTACAATGCATGCTGGGTATAGGACAGAACTCCCATCATGCACTGCAGTATGAATAATTATTGTCACCACTGTTGAGGATTGCATGCTATATTTTCTTGTATAAGCTTGAGCTGTAATAGCTGTATTACGGTGGCATTTGTTTAATGGAATTTTTTTGTTTTTGTTGTCTTTTTTTGATAACTGAATCTCAGTCAAGAAATCAAAGAGAACGAGACCTCTTGGGGATGCTTATTTGAAATGGCTTTCAAGCTGCAAATTTATGTGGATCTGCTCCTTTAGTCTTTTGATTCAGCAAAGCACAAGTGTTTGCTGTGAAACACTATTGCAATTGCTCAAACACAAATTATTTTAAAAACATAAAAAAGGTCAAGACCCCAACTAAAACAAACCCTGACCACCACAATGGTGGCATAATTTATTGACCAATAAAACACCAACATTTAAACCGCTGTTAATTCTCAATAAGAAATTATTTAGACATGTGACAGAAATAAAGTCAATATGGTTAGTAATAAGTAAATCAGATCTTTTAATCATATCTTGAGAGATTTAATGTTTTTTACCTTCTGTTGATTTCAATTAAATGGTTTTGGCTGAAGTTAGCTGTAGTTCTTGTGTTACTCTTTTCTTCAGTTATTCTGCTTGTTAACAGCAGGTTTTCATCATTAATGTTCAATCATCCCTTAATTAATAGCTTAATTATCTCATTAACTTTAACTCTGCTTCAGTGTTATTTTAACACTATTCAGAGAGGGACCAAATGTTATCTGAGCAGAGTTGATTTAACTCTGTGGATTTTACTGTGTATATGTATGTGTCGATGACGAGATTGACGAGATGTTTGCTAACTATCTCGTCACAGGGCGGGCAAATACATTGAAAGCTCCGGTCCTGCCTTTGAAGCTCCTTAAGATGATATCTCGCTTGAATGGCAGGGCATACGCGGCAGCGGGTCAGACTGGTGCTGCCTTACACGATGGCAGTGTTACAGGCTTACCAGGCTGATCTGCTGAAGGATCTGGATCAACGGCGTTTAAAACCTGCATACCGCTCAGATCCGATTCTGAGCCCAGACAGACAGGAGGTCCTGGCCCGTCCCGATCCGAGGATCGGAGACAGGGCCAGAAGTCCAGTATCACCTCTCGGGCACCTCCTCCTCATCGGAGCAGGTCCAAGAGAAGGCGGGACTCTAGGAAGAAGAAAGATTTCAGTGAGGTAATCAATTACAGACGCCAGCAGCTTCAGTGATTGATTTCCTCTCCATGAGGGTAGTTACATCTACCCTCTCCTTTCTTCTTCCACCTCCTGAGTAATTATATTTTTTACCCAGGCGCTTCTTACAATCAGGCCGAGGGCTGGGCCCATGATAAAAATTTATTAAAAAAAATGATAAAAATCTGGCTTGAAAGAGCCATAGATTCCATCCTTCTATGATGGTAAGTGTCTGTTCTTCGAGCCACAGGGAGTAAGCTAGCTATATATTTATATATTTAAATATATTGACCTTAGTTTTCCTATATAGTTTTTTCCTGGGTGTGTAAAATATATATATATATATATATATATATATATATATATATATATATATATATATATATATATATATATATATATATATATATATATATATAAATAGAAGGGGAAAATTAGGGCCCTGAAGTTCCCATTAGGTTGGTTATCTTTGTGTTTGCTATATGGCAACCTTTACAGCCACCATATGGTAGAATAGCTTTTCTCCTCTGGTCATTACTAGAGTTTGTATTAGAGATTGGCACTCTTTACTTCAGATAGATCTGTGTTAAGCGTCGGCCTTCGGGGCCGCCTGACATTGTTTTCTGTAGTAGTAGGCTTTGTTCTGGCCTCCTTCAGAGCATGGTGGCTAAGTTTGTACTCCACTTGCTAATAAGGGTAAAAAGTGTTTTTTGCTGAGTATATGGCCTGTTGGAATGCATAGCTCAGATTGAGTTTTTTTTTTTTTTTTACTGAACCTCACTATTCAGAGTACATTGCCTGTTGGAATGTGTTGAATAGAATTAAGCTCAGGTTGAGCTAAATAGTTAACCTCACTGGATAGTTTTGTTCTCATATATGGCTCCCTTAGAGCTTAGACACTGCCACTAGCTGACGCCACATGTCTTTCTGGAGTCGCAGGCCCTGTTTGGGCCTCTTTCGAGAACATGATGGCAAAGATTTGTACTCTTCTTGCTTAAAGAGTAAAAAGTGTTTTTACTGAGAACATTGCCTGATGGAATGTGTGGATTAAATTAGCTCAAGTTGAGCTAAATAGTTAACCTCACTGGATAGTTTGGTTCTCATGTATGGCTCCCTTACAGCTTAGACACTGCCACTAGCTGATGCCACGTGTCTTTCTGGAGTTGAAGGCCCTGTTTGGGCCTCCTTCAAGAACATGATGGCGTAGGTATGTACTCCTCTTGCTTAAAGAGTAAAAGGTGTTTTTACTGAGAACATAGCCTGATGAAATGTGTGGATTAAATTAACTTAAGTTGAGCTAAATAGTTAACATTTACATTTACATTTACATTTAGTCATTTAGCAGACGCTTTTATCCAAAGCGACTTACAAATGAGAGTAGTAGAATCAATTAAATCAACATGAGAACAACAGTATGTAAGTGCTGAGTGAAGTCACAGTTATGTCAGTAAAGTGCTCATAGCGAAAATTTTTTTTTTTTTTTTTTTTTAAATAAATACACAGATAGGAGAAGAATATTAGTCAAGGTAAGTGCTACTACTACTGGGTCAAGTGCTGACGAAAAAGATACGTCTTTAGCATTTTTTTGAAAATGGCTAGAGACTCAGCTGCTCGGATAGAGCGTGGTAGGTCATTCCACCAGCCAGGAACAGTCCCGGAGAAGGTCCGTGAGAGTGATTTTGTGCCCCTATGTGATGGCACCACAAGGCGCCGTTCACTTGCAGAACGCAGGTTTCTGGAGGGCGCGTAAGTCTGAAGTAGTGAGTTAAGGTATAGCGGTGCAGAGCCAGCTGTCGTTCTGTAAGCAAACATCAGAGCCTTGAATTGGATGCGAGCAGCTACTGGCAGCCAGTGCAGACTGATGAAGAGAGGAGTGACGTGCGCTCTCTTCGGTTCGTTGAAGACCAGTCTTGCTGCAGCATTTTGGATCAGTTGTAGAGGCTTGATAGTGCATGCTGGAAGGCCAGCCAAGAGAGCATTACAGTAGTCCAGTCTGGATAGAACAAGAGCTTGGACAAGAATTTGTGTGGAATGTTCATATAGGAAGGGTCTAATCTTCCTGATGTTGTACAAGGCAAATCTGCAGGACCGGGTCGTTGCTGCAACATGATCTGTGAAGGTTAGACCATCATCCATCACCACTCCAAGGTTTCTGGCTGTCCTGGAAGGAGTGATGGTTGAAGACCCAAGTTGAACTGAAAGGTTGTGATGAAGTGTTGGGTTTGCACCGATCACAAGCAGTTCCGTTTTTGCAAGGTTGAGTTGGAGGTGGTGGTCCTTCATCCAGGCAGAAATGGCTGTCAGGCAGGCTGTGATGCGACCAGCAACCGTCGGATCATCTGGTTGGAATGAGAGGTAGAGTTGTGTGTCATCAGCATAACAGTGATGGGAGAAACCATGATCCTGAATGACCGATCCTAGTGATGACGTGTAGATGGAGAAGAGAAGTGGACCAAGCACAGAGCCCTGAGGTACCCCAGTAGCAAGATGATGTGACTTGGACACCTCACCTCTCCAAGATACCCTGAAGGACCTACCGGAGAGGTAAGACTCGAACCACTGGAGCGCGGTTCCCGTGATGCCCTTCGACTTGAGTGTAGACAGGAGGATTTGGTGGTTCACTGTGTCAAAGGCAGCAGACAGGTCCAGCAAGATGAGTACTGATGATTTTGAAGATGCTCGTGCCAGTCTCAGGGCTTCAGTGACTGAGAGCAGGGCAGTCTCAGTAGAGTGGCCACTCTTGAAACCAGACTGGTGGTTGTCAAGGAGGTTGTTCTGTGAGAGATAAGTAGACAGTTGGTTGAATACAACTCTCTCAAGTGTCTTAGCAATGAAAGGAAGAAGGGATACTGGTCTGTAGTTTTCTAAAAGAGCTGGATTCAGAGTGGGTTTCTTAAGCAGTGGGGTAATCCTAGCCTGCTTAAAAGCTGTGGGAAATGTTCCAGTGTGAAGGGAGGAATTGATAATTGATAAACCTCACTGGATAGTTTTGTTCTCATATATGGCTCCCTTAGAGCTTAGACACTGCCACTAGCTGACACCACGTGTCTTTCTGGAGTCGCAGGCCCTGTTTGGGCCTCCTTCGAGAACATGATGGCATAGATTTGTACTCCTCTTGCTTAAAGAGTAAAAAGTGTTTTTACTGAGAACATTGCCTGATGGAATGTGTGGATTAAATTAGCTCAAGTTGAGCTAAATAGTTAACCTCACTGGATAGTTTGGTTCTCATGTATGGCTCCCTTACAGCTTAGACACTGCCACTAGCTGATGCCACGTGTCTTTCTGGAGTTGAAGGCCCTGTTTGGGCCTCCTTCAAGAACATGATGGCGTAGGTATGTACTCCTCTTGCTTAAAGAGTAAAAGGTGTTTTTACTGAGAACATAGCCTGATGAAATGTGTGGATTAAATTAGCTTAAGTTGAGCTAAATAGTTAACCTCACTGGATAGTTTTGTTCTCATATATGGCTCCCTTAGAGCTTAGACATTGCCACTAGCTGACACCACGTGTCTTTCTGGAGTCGCAGGCCCTGTTTGGGCTTCCTTCGAGAACATGATGGCATAGATTTGTACTCCTCTTGCTTAAAGAGTAAAAAGTGTTTTTACTGAGTACATTGCCTGGTGGAATGTGTTGAAAAGAATTAAGCTCAGGTTGAGCTAAATAGTTAACCTCACTGGATAGTTTGGTTCTCATGTATGGCTCCATTACAGCTTAGACACTGCCACTAGCTTATGCCACATGTCTTTCTGGAGTTGCAGGCCTTGTTTGGGCCTCCTTCAAGAACATGATGGCGTAGGTTTGTACTCTTGCTGAAAGAGTAAAAAGTGTTTTTACTGAGTACACTGCTTGTTGGAATGTGTTGAGGTAGACTGTTATGTGGGCACTCTACAGTCTTATTCTGTTCAGACAGGTCATTGGCAAAGACTAGGTTGTTTTAATTAGACCAGGTCGGCCTCCCTAGTGGCATTCAGGGTTGACATTGTTCCCCTGACAAGTGACTGGTTAGGGTTCCTTCGGGCCCCCGGCTACATTCCCTTAGAGGTACCCTCTTTTCTTCGAAAAGAAGTTTGGTCCCAGAAGCCTTTGAGCGGCCTTGGTTGGCCTTCTGTGGAAGGCCTCTTTGAGGCTTATAGTTTGGGCTGTTGGCCATAGGGAATGCTGTCACTGACAGCCTATGTATGACCTGTAGGGGGAGTGGTTCTGGCATTTCAGTTGAAACTGCTAGTTCTGACGTTTGTCTAGCCATTTTTTGGCATGCACTCCCCTCAAGCATGGCGGCGTGGGTATATCGTTCCCCGTATGCGTTCAAACGCAGTGTAGAGTTCCCTTTCGAAAGGGAATGTCTCAGGTTACATATTTAACCGTGGTTTCCTGAGAACACGGAATGAGATACTGTGTTACCTGCCATGCATTGACAAGATACTGACTGCTTCTGTAGGCACTCCTTTTATACTTCCGTGTCACATCTATTATGACGTCATAGGCTGTTGCTGGCCAATAGGATTGGTAAGATTTGATAATTGCTTTCAGACACCGGTTCACATGTTGACGTTCCCCATATGCTTTCAAACACAGTGTCTCGTTCCCTGTTCTCAGGGAACCATGGTTACATATGTAACCTGAGATGTTTTCACCACAGGGGGTCTTTAAGTATTATCATTTTTACCATTAACACAAATATCTTGTCTAATTTTGCATTGTTTCAAAATCTCTGTAAAAATCTCCTGGTTAACTCTATATAACCCAGTTCTTGTCATAAGAAGCCTTAAAAGGTAGGTAACACACCCAGTTTCCATCTCTGGAACCAGGTCCGAAACCGGAAGTAGTGTATTTGGCACAGATGTCCAACTCATGTTTTGAAACTTTGGCCATGTTTAGCAAGAGAATGAACTCTTTAACAGTGTAAATAAGTCAGAATTCATGAAATAGCATTAGACCCCCCTTTAAGCAGTTGACATGGCATTAAATTTTTACCTACCTCCCTACAATCCTATTTTCCATCTGATGGACATCTGATGGACATGCTGTGTTCTACCTATATTTTAAACTACATTAGAGTCAATTTAGGTAATTTTGGCAAAGCAGAATAGTTCATAATGATCCAAATCATCGACTTGGTAAACACATTGCAAGTTAAGAAAGCTTTCAGAATTTTGCTGTTTGAGCAAATACATTTTTATTTTTATTTTGCTGTGATGCCATCCTGTTCAGATTCTTGTTTCAAATTATTGTTTTTAAGATGTTTGGGTCAGATTTTTCATGGTCTAGGTTTTAGCTTTGTGCCCCCTACATAACTTGTTTTGTGAAAACATTAAAATCTTTAGTATGTTGGAAGACTAGTTATGATATATAGCTAATAATAATCTAGAAATTAAATGTGTTTCCCTTACAAATCAATCTCCTATATCAATTTGCAGGTCATATTATGATCTCACAACTTTAAAAAGTTCCTATAAACACAGGTTGTCTTTTCCATAACCAATAGCATACTTAGGATTAGTCATTTTTTCTTTTTGCCCATTTTGCAAGCTTTAATTTTTTTATATTTCCATTTTTTTTTTAATGTATGCACATTAACACTATACTTAATATTATTTTACCTTTGCATCAAATTATAAAAAAGCTAATTAACACTGCTGTGAGGGTGTTTTAATTCAGTGGCTATGGTCAAATGTTTGTTAAATTGACATTTTTCTCCTTCTGCAAATAGGAACACAAAAATATATTCAATTTAAATGTGAAAAGGGTCTATATTCTGACCTAGTCCGGCAAAGTGACTTATTACACATTCTCACTTATTTAGAGAAAAACTGTTGCAACTTTTAAAAATTAAAAATTGTAGCATCTATGGTTGTAATGTTTGCATTATGATTTTAAAACCTCAAGTTTCTTTAATTATTTATTATTTTAACAATAATGTATCTAGTCCCTATAGTCTACTGCATTAAGAATTTTTTCCTCTTTTTGATTTACATTTACCTAAAATATTTTCAATTGAACCAGTATCAAATCATGAGATCTATATCAATACTCAGCCCTATAGTTTGATTGAATCAAATAAAATCATCAAAAACATCACCTAACAATTTGTTACATCAAATAACAAATTCTTCTGCTAAACTTAAACCATTAGTTGATCTTCTTCAAGGTGTGATGATAATCTCATTCGCCCCATGGACATTCCATCTTCATCAGGGTGACTCTTTGCAAACAGATGCAATGGGCTTTCTCTTGTTGGCGAGGGAGGGTGTTACCAGCACGCACCTTTGATCCCTCACTTTATGCTTTGTGGGGTTGCTGTGGCTGGTTGGTGTAGTTTAAGTTCAGACGCTTGGACCCAGGTGTCACACTCTTCGGCTATTTTGCTGATCATTGTGAGATCTTTTCCTAAAAGATCCTTTTTTGGTGGAGAAGTGAACCGTTTCAAGGTTGCTGTCACCTGTGAATGCAAACCTTAAGTATCTTTGTTAGTGACAGCATGTATTAACTCATCTGTTTATCTGGCCGGTCATCCAAATTTCATGTGGGTTGAAGGCTGTCCTGGCTCTTTTTTTTTCCTTTGAGCTTTCATACTTTCATTGCTATCAATACAATGAGCAAGGCTTGAACCCATGACTTCCTATTTTCTGCGGGCGGTCCAACGGAGGATTTGGGATTTGCGTCAACCTGCTGGGACGAACGAGACCGAACCTGAAGAGAGGACGGAAGGAGTCGTCGCCCCGGGGTGTGAACCGCTAGGTGTGTCTGACCAGGTGTGTGAGTCCGCTACATCGTGTGCTGTCGAGAGAGTGTTAGTGGAGTTCGAGGGCTGGGAGGAAAGCCCCGCCCACAACCTCACCACAGTGGATGGGATGGATATTACCATGGAGACTTTTCTGGATTTATTGGATGTGTTTGAGGAGGTAAATTCCCCTTGTCTTGTGTCCCCGCTGGTCCCGTCCAGCTCAGAACTGTCTGTCTCCCAGCTGGTCCCGTCCAGCTCAGAACTGTGTGTGTCCCCGCTGGTCCCTTCCAGCTCAGAACTGTTTGTGTCCCCGCTGGTCCCATCCAGCTCAGAACTGTCCGTGCCCCTGCTGGTTCTGTCCAGCCCTGTGTTCCCTCCCAACCTCCCTCTCCCGCCTCCTCAAACCATCTCATCATCTCTGCCTCCCCTGGTATCCTTCAGCCTCTCACCAACTCGACGCTTCAGGCCACCAGTGTCACCGTGGACTGAGGTTCTCCTGGCTCCGCCTCCAGCCTTCGAGGCCTGTCAACGCTTCGCCTTCGCCGTGGCTCCTCCCTTCCTCGGCTCCACGGATACCCTCAGCCTCAAAACTCCACTGGGCTCCCTCGTCCCACAGGCTCCGACTTGGTCAGACGTTGTCCAGCCTGCACCTACGGTTTCGCCTGGCTCCTCCTTTCCCCCGTCTCCTCCTTCATCCTCAGTCACACCGCCTCCATCTCAGTCTTCAGGTTCCCGGATTCCACCTCGGATGCTCGTCGTCCCGGCTCCAGCTCGGTCTCCAGATCCAGCAGCGTCGGTTGGGCTCTCCGGCATTCCAACTCCACCTGGATCACCATCATCGGTGGCTTCTCCATCGGCCGTCCCCAGGGTGGTGCCTCTCGTCTCCCCACGATGGTACTCCTCATCCTCTACTCCACCCTGGGGCCTCATCATGGTTGGTCTCTGGACCAACATCTGGCTCCTCCTGTCCAGGCTTCCCCTTGGCTCCTCCCACCCTCCACTCCCCCTTGGACTATTTTTGTTTTCTATGGACTTTTGTTAATTTTTTCCTCCAGAGCCCCCGCCCCCCCTCCTCTGTCGGACTCCATACGGTGCGAGGCCGTGCCTACCCGGAGGGGGGCGATATGTTACATGTACTGTGTCCTGTGACCTAGTTTTTCCCCAGTCTGTCTGATTAGTTCATTTGATCCACCTGTGTCTCATTCATTATCCCATCACCTTGTTTAGTTCCTTTGTTAGTCACTTGTACTTACCTTGTTTGGAATTAAAGTATTGTTATAATCGTCCTCTTCGTCTCGCTGTGCTTGGTACTACAACCACACGTAACAGATATTAAGCCAAATTCATCCATGACTATTATTTTATTGGGCATATTTAGCCCCGTGAGCCCACTTAATTAATTTAATAAATTTTAGATACAGCTGTTTTGATTGTAAATATTCATTTAATTTGGTGTCTCAGCAAACACCATCTCACCATCCTTCACACACACTTTCACACACCCCTCTGGCCAGAGCATAATACCTTTTTGTCTGCCTCAGCAGATTGTGAACTAAATGGGGAATGCATTATTAGGAGTGGAACAGGTAACACAACTTTGACAATGGCAGAAGCTACTAAACATAGACACACTGTGGCATTCCCCTTGTGACAGTGTCTAAACCTTAGTACATTAAATATCAATTGTCCGATGTCCGAAACTTTTTGTTGTTACTCATGAACTACTTAGAAGATTGGAGATATCGACACAATCTTGGATCTATGAACAAATAACATTCCCATCTCATATCCCTGGTGCAGCATTTGTTATTTCAAAAATTTGGATTCTTAGAGTTATTATTCGTATTAAATCCAAAATTACCTTTAAATGAAATGGAGTGACCAATATTGTTGCTTTTCTGGCAATATTTTTTTCTTTGGACACCTTGTGCCCTATTTCCCATTTCTTTGACAGACAACTCTACATATTCTATTTATGCTTTACCTCTAGTTGGTTAATGTAATTGTCACGATCACCATCAGTTCCTGTCAGTTCCCGGACTACATTTCCCATAATCCTCCATGCCAGTCACATGCACACTCCACACCAATCACCTGCTGCCACATACAGCTCAGCACATTACTTGGACTATAAAAGACTCACACACACACCACTACTTTGTGAAGTCTTGTTAACCTGTGTTACAATTCTAAGCGTTATTATCCTGTCTACCTGTCTGTTACCGTTCCTGCCTGTTAGCTGTTTACGATCCTTTGCTGCCTACACCTGACCTGTGCTTTGTATACCGACCTGTGAGTGATATCTGCCTGTCCTGATCTTTGCCTGTATCCTGACTACGACTCTGCCTGTCCCTTGCTGTTCCGGTTTTCTCCTGTCTTGACCCTGCCTGTACGACCACGCTCACTTTTAATAAAAGCTTTGCATTTGGATCCCTGCCTGAGTCCTGCCGCGCTACAGTAATAGCCCTCACTATGCTAAATCCAGCCAGTTTTAAATGAATGGTGAGTCAAACTCCCACTTCTGTTAACGAATTTCCTTTTCTTTCATTAAGATGTACAGTAGGCTGGACTGGTACCTAATGAAAGCAGATTCAGAATGTTAGTTTAACAGAGAATACAAAGAGCTGCTGCGAGACCAGTGAATAATCAAAAGGAATCAAGTTAATATGATAATTAACAGAATTTGGTGCGGTCTCTGTAGTGGTCATTGAGATGCAGAACCTGCTAATAAGGGCAAATAATTTCTCTGTCTCTTCTCAGTCTGGCTTTTGATCGATCCTACCACAAAATTGTATAATGCATGGCAAAATTGTCCATAGGAAAAGTCTCAATTGAAAGTTTCACCTGCTCTGAATCAGTCCTCTCCATGCTGACCCCTCTAGAAGCATCAACTTCCTCTTTCAGGAGGGGAGCCTCTTGTCCTCAGCCTCTTCCTCTTCTTGGTAGGGTTGCACCTGCTGATCGTAAGTTCTTTCTTAAAGGTTCCCTAGAATCAAAAATTGAATTTACCTTGGCATAGTTGAATAACAAGAGTTCAGTACATGGAAAAGACATACACTGAGTTTCAAACTCCATTGCTTCCTCCTTCTTATGTTAATATCATTTGTTTAAAAGACCTCCGAAAAACAGGCAAATCTCAACATAAAACCGACTGTTATGTAACAGTCGGGATCATTAATATGCACGCCCAATATTTGCATATGCCAGCCCATGTTCAAGGCATTAGACAAGGGCAGCCAGTATTAACGTCTGGATCTTTGCACAGCTGAATCATTAGACTAGGTAAGCAAGCAAGAACAATAGCGAAAAATGGCAGATGGAGCGATAATAACTGACATGATCCATGATAATATGATATTTTTAGTGATATTTGTGAATTGTCTTTCTAAATGTTTCGTTAGCATGTTGCTAATGTACTGTTAAATGTGGTTAAAGTTACCATCATTTCTTACTGTATTCACGGAGACAAGAGAGCCATTGCTATTTTCATTTTTAAACACTTGCAGTCTGTATAATTCATAAACACAACTTCATTCTTTATAAATCTCTCCAACAGTGTGTAATGTTAGCCCGTTAGCCACGGAGCACTATAAAACTCATTCAGAATCAAATGTTAACATCCAAATAAATACTATACTCAAATGATCCGACGCATACATGCAGAATGCATGACGAACATCTTGTAAAGATCCATTTGAGGGTTATATTAGCTGTGTGAACTTTGTAAATGCACTCTATTATAGTCAAGAGCTCGGGGGGCAGGGAGTAAGCGATTTAAAGGGGCTGTGCGCTGTATTGGTGCATAGTTAATGATGCCCCAAAATAGGCAGTTAAAAAAATTAATTAAAAAAATCTATGGGGTATTTTGTGCTGAAACTTCACAGACACATTCGGGGGACACCTTAGACTTATATTACATCTTGTAAAAACTGGTTCTAGGGCACCTTTAAGTTGGAATATAAAGTCCACACTAGTGGCTTAGTAACTACTAGCTAGTTTGTAACTAACTCTGTACTTTATTCGGTTGCACCATTTGTTCTTAAGGCAGAATGTAGCTAGTAGCTCGTAAGGTCTCCGTAAAGTAATGTGTAGTCGCACAATATGACGTTTACCCTCAGTGATCCTTCAAATACGTGAGAAGTTGTTGAAATGTCATGAATTTTAGTTTATCCTTCATTCTGACTTATTTTGCCTCACGTAGCTAACAGTAAAAAATAAGTTTCCATTAAATACAATAGCCTACTTAATCATGAATGTTTTTATAAGTATATAACATTCAGAAACTGTATATGAAACTAAATTAATAAGGATCAATAAATAAATACCGATACAAAAAAAAAAAAAAAAAAACATAAGAAGAGACATTTATTGATTATGGCTGATTTTATTTGACATGCACATCATGGAATAATGGGAACGATGCACACAGCGCGCTGTTTAGGACGGGTTCGTGTTGAAGAGTGGCTAAGTAATCTTTTCACGTAATGTTCTCTCTCTTAAAATGTAAGCGAGCGCAAAATATGTCAGCAGCATATCATATATGTCTGAAGAATGAAGTCTGTCAGGTAAAACAAGAGCTTATTGATGCAGCTATTTTATTCCAACCATTACTCCTGATGGACAGGTATGGAGTCTGTCCTAACTTAACCTGTTGGCCTCTGCTTTTGAAAAAATCCCAAGAAATGGCATACCCAAACTAAAAGAGATACAGTTCATGAACCCTTTGCGCTAAAAGCATAGGTATGGTCTCATTTGAAAGCAAACACTTTGCAGATTATTGTAAACTCATAATTAATTATTGTCATAATAAAAAAAAAAGCTACAAATAGCTTCAAAGTTTTGTAAAGTAATTAGAAATTTCTTTTTTTATGAATTATCTTTATGAAAATAAAATTGATGTTGGCCTTGTTGCAATCTAGAAATGCACTGCAGCTAAAGCCACATGCCTAACCACATTATATTTCAAATCTGAAGATAAGTCTAAAACTCTGAGTTTTATTAAATGTTTTCAAGATCATGTGATTTTATTTTGAGAAGACTCTAAAATGCTAACTGGTGTTTATTATTCATCTTCTAAGCATCCATTCAGTTTCAATCTCTCCTGCACACATTCACACTAATTATACTTTTCTTTTGTTTCTATTATAATAACTAAAAACTTTCCATTCACACAGATTTAATCCCCCAATTTCTTTCATCAAACTTCTCACGTCACCCTCTTTGACACTGTATCAAATTCCCTTCTTGAAAAAAGAAAAAAATATAGTGAGTTTTACAATTCAAAATTATTTATTTGCATTACATTCACTCAGAAAAGGTGCATCTCTATGGGCTAGGTAGCATGTTAGCTTAGCACACCAAAAAAGCACGACAATTTATGAGATTAAAACCATGTTTTAAAAAAACAAAATCTGACAGAAAATATATCCTTTTATGGTATTCTGCACACTTAGAAAAGCTATCTCGATTAGCATTGCATTATAAATATTATATATTATTATGAAAATACCCGCTATGGCATGAAGAACACAGATGAACCATATATCGTCACAATTGTGTATTTATTTTTTTCAAAAGTGTCTATCTGCAAGTTATAGCAATCTCTGGAAGCCTCTGTTAGTTCCTGGAATGTGACATGGTATGCCTGTTCTTCACAAGTGCCATTTGTGGATAAAATGTTCATAGAGCACCCTCAGGCTGCAAGTGTGAATTGAAAACAAAGTACATCAGAGTATCCAGCGCTCCTAATGATGACAACAGCACGTTTTGGGTAAAAAATTACGGTCACTATAAGATTTTGAGAGTAAAAGAGAGGCCAAAAATTGAAGCTTGAGTCTTAGATCTTTTTAATCATGTATAGTTTGTCAAGGTAATTACATTATATCTAACAGTAAATTTGAGCTAATTTAAACAAAAAAGCTTCAGTGCGTCTGGTTCCTTGTGAAGGTTAACAGGTTAACCTTAAGTCCTTTCAGCCTGTCCAGGAATGGTCCCTTTGTCGAACAGGGATCTGTAGTCCGGCAGAATAAAGACAACAAATTCCTCGTCCCGATCCACCGACAGAGGGAGATTCCAAGGACTCCTGGCTGGCTCGCCAAATTGTGGTAGATTTTCCCCTACACACCTGATTTAAGTTAAACCGGGTTTCCCAAAAACCCACAACATTATCCTCAGGTGAATGCCATTCTGCCCACAAAGGTTGACGCCTAAGTGTAACCACTCTGACCGCATATGATGCCTAAGAATTATAGTTACCTGACCGCAATCAGAACCCCGCCTCACTCTGAGTTGAACGACGTCTCGTCCCCTTTTGAACACTATCACTTGGGAATAAGGTCTTTAGTGTTCTTTAACTTGCTGCACAGCAAAAAAACAGGCAGACTCCAGACTATGCCTTAGAATATGCTTTAATCACGACCAGAGGACCTCATATTGATCACAGTGAATCACACCAGCAAAAAGAATACAACAGTTTATATAGGATAGGAAAAGCATTCTACAATATGATTGGTTTTTCATATGTCAAACCCTTCTGTTACTAGGTAAAGCAAGATCTGCCCAAATCATGTGTTCGTTGGTTACTCAATATCATGGGGCTATTATATTTAGATAGTTGTCCCTAAGTTTAATTTCCCCTTTTGTTATATTCAGATATGATTCAGACACACACTGACTTTGGTCCAAGTTTTGGGGACATTTAGGTTTCAAAAGCATATAAATGTTATTCCTGCATAACTAACATTTCTTGTTAGTTATGATTAATTAAAATATTCCATCATAGTACAAAATTAGTTGTTCCACTTTAGCAGACTTTAAGTATACCAGTTTAGCATAATAAAAGTACAATTGCAGTGTATTTTGATTTAGCACATAAATATGTAAATGTATTTGTGGTATATTTAGAACAAAATAATTTCAAATACATTTTATGTATTTCTTTCACTAGGGAATACATCAATATTTTAAGTTTTACTATATACAGATATAATTACAAATATAATTAAATGTATTTGTGTTTGAACCATACTTTATGTAAAATTCTATGTGATAATTTACATCTTAATTCCAGTTTTCTGTTCGTGAGCTTCCTCTGAAGCTCATCCTGCCATTTGCTTTCCTTAGGCTTGAAGCAACTCTGTACAGACCGGTCGGTGTATGACATCAAAGTACCGCAAGAGTGACTAGAGAGCAGATGGCTCCATATGCTTTTAAAATCACTCTCGCGGTACTTTGACATCATACACAGTTCAGTGTGTGCAGCGCTGCTTCAAGTGGAACAAGCCTCTTGTCTTTGTTATATTCTGATTGGTTGTTTTGGGTCATGTTTCACATTCTTATTGGATTATTGTCTTTATTCACAGGCTTGTCTTGTTAGGTCATTAGTCCGTGTGTGTGTGTTTATATATATATATATATATATATATATATATATATATATATATATATATATATATATATATATATATATATATATATATATATATAGCCCTCATGTTCCGATTGTCTAGCTTTGTTCTGTGTATCCTCTGTTCGTGAGTTTGTTCATGTTTAAGTTTAGTTCATGTTTTATTTTAATAAAACTGCATTTGGGTTCATCAAGCTCACCTCCAGTGGACTTTGTTACACATATGAGAATATATCAGCATTTTTTTCTAAATGTGCACACTTTTGGTCTAAAAGCCTTAGTAGAGTTCCTTATGATCACAAACAAACAAAAAACAGACATGATTAAACAAGTACTTCTGTCCTCATATGTGTGAAATAATGATAAATCCAAGTGTGATTCTGCATGACTGATGAGTACTCCTGTTGCAAATTCATAATTTACTGTCACATTTTGTTTTTATTGTTAAAACAGTCATTAAATGTCTATGCTGGAGTCCTAAATTTCATCGGAAGTAAGTCATGAAAAAATTAGTGGCAACAGGTGCGTCTCGATCAGTACCCTAGGTCGTAATTCAGTATATCATGTACATGAATTGGGGCACTGGTAAGGACAGTAAGGACCCAGACTCACTAAACATTGGGACACTGATGGTGACATGACAACATCCTTGTATAACGTCACTACTGGTATTTATGAACAACAGCAGAACTGATTTTTTTCTGACATTTATTTTTCTAATGTTAATTAAAATACATTATTATAAATACTTTGATTGTTAAGGGAACATGAGCATTGATGCTCCCTGGTTTTCATGGTACATTGTGGAACTTTTGAGGGAGTGAATATTTCAGTTCACTGGAAGGATTTTGAGATTGAGACAGCCCTTAAAATGATCGACTCCCTGATTAGTGCCCTGATTACTGAACTATGAAGCTGATTGAGACGCACCCAACATTTCTGGAGAATGACCTTGGGAATGTTGTCATGTGCAGACAGACCATCAGGAGTCCTGAGTTTCAACTCTTATTTTTGTGTCTGGGTCTCTGCATCCCTCAAGACCCAAATATACTCAGCTGGATTAGTTAACCACTGCTAGTCTTTAATACAGTGACACATGAACAAGGATTTGGCAGTAAGGTTGTAGTCAGCTGTGATATGACTTTAATTCCCTCTGAAGACTCATTGTATCTGGCCTTTCCGGGCCACAAGACGCCAACAAAACACCCTGCACTGAATTAAGGCTAAAGGAAAAAAGGCCTTTCTTTAAGAGCAAAGAGCAAAACAAAGAGAAGGGAATGATTGGCCAGAAACACAGGAAATGACCTCAGGGCTGAGCTCATGTGATGTCAGATGTAGGCCGAGGCAGCACAATAACCCATCATGCTCAAATAGATGTTATTTGCCTCAAATCCTTCATCCAGTGTAAAAAAACGGCTTTCATTAATAAATCATTAACAACATTATATATTAATTAACAGATCATTAGTTATATATTCACATTGCTAGAAATATGAGATATGCTTATTAATGTTTACTAATGAAACATTATACAGTGATTAACAGTTCATTATTTAATGTAAATTGAAATGCTTACAAATGTCATGAAACTTTCGTTTCATATGATCATGCACTTCTACAAATGATTTTAACAGATGTTATACAATGATTAAAACCTTATTTGTTAATGTACATTTAAATGCATACAAATGTCAAAATTCATATATTACCTAATGCACTTTTTGAATGGTTTGAATCATTTCTCATTTTGTTGAACTGATATAGACACTTAAATGGTTTAGTCTTATGCTGTTTTCAGTTGATACGTGAACAAAACACTAAACATTTGTACGGTGCCTGCCATTTAATATTCCCAATAAGCTTTGTGCTTTGTTACTTTTGATATGAAACTATTACGGTGCTCTTTAATGTGATGTGACAGATCGCTGTAGCACCTCAGATCAAGCGAAGCACACATGAACTGATCATCTCTTCTGCCTTACTACTGGTTACAGCACCAAAATAACATGAATGAACATCAGTAGGAATGTTGAATGATACAGTACAGCTTACTGAAATCTGTATCATGTCTCATGTAATTGCTCAATCAGTGTTTCAACTGAAGAAAGACCTAACACAGATGCAATAAACAGCTTAATATCGTAACTCTAGAAAGGAGCATTTTGCTAAATATATGCGCATATTACAAACTCCTTATATTTTTACTTAACCTGTTCTTCAAAATGTCATGTACAAAGCCACAGCTTAAATGTTAATATTTCAGAAAACAAATTAAAGAAACATAATTATATCATTAAAAAGGTAAAGTTAAAGTATAAAGTTATTATGAAAACTACCTGTGCAATTTAAATGTTTTTTTTTTCTTTTAGAAAAATTGACGTACTGTACCTGATACCCTAATTAATCAATATTGAATCGAATTGAATTGAATCAAAATCTAATAGAATCTAATCGACTTAGCCTTACTCTCAGGGTCAGATATAGCATTGACTTTTACTCGACTTTTGACTTTTACTTTGAATCGAATTAGTTGACATTATATTGTTCTGTATCACTGTCATGGCAGTCAGTAGTGGACCAGCCAAGAAAAAATTTATTATTTTAAAAACTGCCATTAAATGTTTGTATACAAATCAGTTTTTAATTTTGAACTTTAATATTATAGTAATGTACCAGTTGTCAGTTCCTTATAGTTTATAGCATTAGTTCAGAGAGATTATATTTCATAAGAAAAAACGAAATGTAATGTAGGTGATACTGATAAA
Source organism: Chanodichthys erythropterus (assembly GCF_024489055.1). NCBI lineage: Eukaryota > Metazoa > Chordata > Actinopteri > Cypriniformes > Xenocyprididae > Chanodichthys > Chanodichthys erythropterus. The sequence continues at coordinate 60,382,777 of NC_090230.1, read as the reverse complement.
AAATCGACACTGAATGGAATCGAGATCAGAGTTGAATCAAATCATGAGCTTGTGAATTGAAATCGCATAGAATCGTGAAATTTGTGTCTGTACCCAGCCCTAAAGAATTGTGTGGTCAATATTTCTGCAACTGCAGAGACAAACCTCTCCAGTTGCAGAAATATTGACCACACTGATCATACACATCGACTGAAACAATGTATTGAGAAAAGAGCTATATAAATATATTTGACCCAGTTTCTTTGTTTACAGGGAATTCGTGTGTTCAGGCTGGTGCTCAGATCAGCTGCTGTAGTGGTTTGAGTTTCAGTCTCTGATGAAGCTGACAGTGATATGTTAACATTGACGGAGGTGTTGTGCTGTGGACAGTCTCACAGCTCATTCTGTGCTGCATTATGTTTGTGCAATGGTGTGAATGTCTTTAGTGATCTGTGTTGTTAAGTGAATGTGACTCTGTGTGAGAGAATACTGAACACACACACACGCACACACTCAAACGTTTGTTTTTGTGAATTGTGGGGACTTTCCATAGGCCGCAATGCATTTTATACTGTACAAACCGTACTTTCTATCCCCCTACCCTACCCCTAACCCTAAACCTAACCATCACAGGAAACGTCTCGGTTACGTATGTAACCCTCGTTCCCTGAAGGAGGGAACGGAGACGTACGTCAGTAGTGACCGACGAATTGGGATATCGCTTAGAGAGCCCTATCATCTTCGTGTAAACTAAAACAAGCCAATGGAATTGGCGTGCGATATTTGCATAATGCGCACCGCCCCCGACAGGTGTATATAAATAGGAAGCAGATGCAATCGCACTCTGTTTTTCGCTGAGGAGACAACTGGTGTCCGCACTACAGCGAGGGTACAGAAACTGTGGCGACGGGACGTACGTCTCCGTTCCCTCCTTCAGGGAACGAGGGTTACATACGTAACCGAGACGTTCCCTTTCAGTCGGTCACGTTCGACGTACGTCAGTAGTGACCAACGAATTGGGATCCCAACTAAAGCGCCACAGTTACGAAACCCCTTCCAGTGCCCAGCGCAAGCTCAGCCGCCCATAGCACCGGCTGGCGGTGAAGGGGGCGAGCTTACACCGAGAGAGTCTACTGCTGTCTAACCACTACCCACTAAGTAAACTAGACACACTGGGGAAGCGAACCCGTAAGGGACGCTGCGGAGACCACTACCTACCCAATGGGGGAGGAGTTTACGTGGGAATACACACATGGACTGGCCCGGGGGGCAGTACGCATATGGAGTCCCTGGGATGGCTCCACCTGGTAGGGGGAGACTCATCTGACAGGTGACAGCAGAGCTGGCTCTGCTAAGGGAAAGACACGGACTCGGCCCGTAGGGAGTTTTAAACCGTGGAAAATTACGGATGTAGGCCTGGCATCAGACACTCCGCAATGTCCGAGCCGAAGGGGGAGGCGGAGGAACTCGACAGGGTTCGCCAAGCGGGGAACACGACTGGAGTGAAAGTATGCACGTATCCGGCCAGAGGCGGGAATGGCATTGCAAGCTGACACTTAGAGTACCCACTCTACCGACTAGTGGATGCGAGTACACGTGAGGATACCGGCTCTACACGTAGGCTATAAAACCTAGCGAACGTGTTTGGTGTCGCCCAGCCCGCAGCTCTACAGATATCTGTCAGCGAGGCGCCATGAGCCAGCGCCCAGGAAGAGGCCACCCCTCTGGTGGAGTGGGCTCTCAACCCGAGCGGGCAAGGCATGCCCTGGGATTCATACGCCAAGGCGATGGCATCCACTATCCAGTGGGCCATCCTCTGCTTGGAGACAGCCTTTCCCTTCTGCTGGCCTCCGTAACAGATGAAGAGCTGATCTGAGGTCCTGAAGCTTCGCATTCTATCCACGTAAACGCGCAGAGCGCGGACGGGACAGAGCAAAGCTAGGGCTGGGTCTGCCTCCTCCGAGGGCAGCGCTTGCAGGTTCCCTACCTGATCTCTGAAGGGAGTGGTAGGAACCTTGGGCACGTATCCAGGCCGGGGTCTCAGGATGATGTGAGAATCACCGGGCCCGAATTCTAGGCACGTTTCGTCGACCGAAAATGCATGCAGATCCCCTACCCTCTTCAGGGAAGCCAATGCAACCAGAAGAACCGTCTTGAGAGACATTAATTTTAGGTCAACTGATCGCAAAGGCTCAAAGGAGAGCTGTGAGAACCAGGGTCAGATCCCAAGAGGGTACGGAGGAAGGGCGAGGAGGATTTAGTCTCCTCGCCCCCCTCAGGAATCTGACGATCAGATCGTGTTTCCCCAGGGACTTACCCTCAACTGTGTGGTGATGTGCAGCGATAGCAGCGACATACACCTTCAGGGTGGAGGGAGACAGCCTTCGCTCCAACCCTTCTTGCAGAAAGGAAAGCACGGATCCGACCGAACATGATCGGGGGTCCTCTCGGCGAGAGGCGCACCATTCGACGAACAGGTTCCACTTCAACGCATAGAGACTCCTAGTGGAAGGAGCTCTAGCGGAAGTGATGGTGTCTACAACCGCTTGCGGGAGATCACTCAGAACCTCCGCATCCCGTCCAGGGACCACACGTGGAGGTTCCATAGATCGGGACGCGGGTGCCACAGGATGCCCCGTCTCTGAGTCAGGGGGTCCTTCCTCAGAGGAATCGGCCAGGGAGGGGCTGTCGCGAGGAGAATGAGGTCTGAGAACCAGGTCCGAGTAGGCCAGTACGGAGCCACTAACAGAATCTGCTCCCCGTCCTCCCTGACCTTGCACATGAGTTGTGCAAGAAGGCTCACTGGGGGAAACACATATTTGCGCAGACCCGGGGGCCAGCTGTGTGCCAGGGCATCCGTGCCGAGCGTGCCGCCGGTCAGGGAATAAAACCACTGGCAGAGGGCAGTTTCCGGGGAGGCAAACAGGTCTACCTGGGCCTCGCCGAAATGCTGCCAAATCAGCTGGACTGCCTGGGGGTGGAGTCGCCACTCGCCCGCAAGTGGATACTGCCGTGACAGCTCGTCGGCTGCACGGTTGAGCACACCTGAGACACGAGTGGCCCGAAGGGACCTCAGATCCTTCTGACTCCACAACAAGAGATGGCGGGCGAGTTGCGACATGCGACGGAAGCGTAGACCACCTTGACGGTTGATGTACGCAACGGCCGCAGTGCTGTGTGAGCGGACTAGAACGTGCTTGCCTGACAACAGCTCTTTGAAGCGGGCCAGCGCAAGACGAACCGCTAGCAACTCGAGGCAATTGATATGCCAATGCAGCTGAGGCCCCGTCCAAAGACCTGTCACTGCATGCCCGTTGTACGTAGCCCCCCCATCCCGTGGCAGAGGCATCTGTGGAGACCACAGCGTGCCTGGACACTCGTTCGAGGGGTATTCCGGCCCACAGGAACGAAGGGTCCAACCACCGGACAAGGGTGCGACGGCAGCTAGGTGTCACGGGGACACGTAGCGTGTCGCACTGCCACGCCCATCTCGGGACCCGGCCGCGGAGCCAGTGTTGAAGCGGTCTCATATGAAGCAATCCGAGCGGCGTTAACGCGGCTGCAGATGCCATATGCCCCAGGAGCCTCTGAAAATCTTTCAGTGGAGCCGCTGTCCTGCACTTGAGCGAGCTCAGGCAGTTCAACACCGACTGGACGCGCGCCTCGGTGAGACGCGCAGTCCGTGCGACCGAGTCTAGCTCGAGACCGAGACAAGAGATCCTCTGCCCGGGGGCGAGTTTGCTCTTGTCCCAGTTGACCTGAAGACCCAACTGGCTGGTAGCTACAACCATGTCGGGTAGGACTTTGTACTGACATGCCCGACCTCGAACGCAGACCGGAGGAAGGGTCTGTGTCGAGGCAGAATCGAGACATGAAAGTACGCGTCCTTCAGGTCTATTGCTGCAAACCAATCCTGGGGACGGTCCAGGATTGGCCGTAGCCCACCGCCCTTTTTCGGTACAATGAAGTAGGGGCTGTAGAACCCCGACTTCATATCGGCTGGAGGGACCGGCTTGATTGTATCCTTCGCCAGGAGGACAGCAATCTCCACCCGGAGAACAGGTGCACTGTCCAACGACACCGGAGTGAAGTGGACAGCCCTGAAGACCGGGGGACGCCGGGCGAACTGAATCGCATAGCCGAGTCTGATAGTACGAATGAGCCAACTGGACAGGCTGGGGAGCGCTATCCACGCTTCCAGACACTGAGCCAGCGGGACCAAAGGCACCACAGACGCACCGGGGGTGGGGCAGCAAGGCAGAGAGGGACCCGACTCGGACGGCTTGGGAGCGGCCCGGAGTGGGGTCGGACTCTGCGAGGCAGCAGTGTGCATGGGAGACAGCGCACGGGACGTGGTCTGCGCCACCACACTGCCGCCTGCTGGCGAATGGGGAGGGAGCTGTCAGCGGCGAGGCGGAGCCTGGCACACTGGCAGACACCCCTTGTTGTGACCTGGAGTTTGAGGAAACTGCTCTTTTTGTGGCAAAGTGGGTACCGCTGGACTCCGGAGAGCCAGCGGCGGTAGATGGACAGCCGCCACAAAATCCCCCCGGCCCTCCTCCGGGGGTGGGAGAGCAGATGGAATACTCTCCCAAAGGGCAGGAACCTTCCGCTCCAGGTCGCCCGTCTCAGGGCCGAGTTTTCCCCGACCACGTCCGCGACCAGCACCCTGCTGTTTGGCTGGTGTAGGCTGCTGCTTTGCCGACTTAGCAGGGGCGGAGGAAGACGCAGGCGGGCGCCCTCGGCGACGAGCGGGCTGAGGCTGAGCCACGGGCGGCTGGGTGGAGGCAGCAGCGAACCGCCGTGGCATGACATGTCTGATAGCCTCAGCCTGCTTCTGTGCAGCGGAGAACTGTTGGGCACAGCTCTCCACCGCGTCGCCGAAAAGGCCGACCGGAGACACGGGGGAATCCAGGAACCGATGTTTGTCGGTCCCCCTCATGTCTGCCAAGGTCAGCCAGAGGTGGCGTTGCTGGACTACCAGAGTAGACATCGCCTGGCCAACAGAACGCGCTGTCACCTTCGTTGCCCGGAGGGCAAGGTCAGTGGCAGCGCGCAGCTCCCCAAGCAGCTGTTGGTCAGGACCTTCCTGGGGCATCTGCGACAGCGCTTTTGCCTGATAGACCTGCAAAAGGGCCATCGCGTGCAGGGCAGAGGCAGCCTGCCCACAGGCACTGTAAGCTTTCTCAGACCGGCTGAGAATTCACAGGCCTGGGACGGGAGACGTGGCTCACCGCGCCAGCCAGCGGCCGTTGGACACAACTGCATCGCAACAGACCGCTCGACTGGCGGGATCCCCACGTATCCCCTGGCTTCCCCGCCGTCCAAGGAGGTGAAGGCGGACGAGGGACCAGGCCCTGTACGAGCCCCATACGGAGCTTGCCAAGACCTGGTCACCTCATCGTGTACTTCCGGGAAGAAAGACATTGGGGTGGGACGCTGGATTTGACCAGCGCGACCCCCCCCCAAGTACCAATCGTCCAACCGAGATGGGCCGGGACAGGGTGGAGGGTTCCACTCGAGCCCGACGCACAAGGCGGCCCGGGAGAGCACAGCCGTCAACTCAGGATCCGACTCGGGCCACGCTACCGTCCCGGGCGGCAGCGCGTCCGGGTCTTCCCCCGGGGACTCTGGCTCACCTTCCGATGCTGTGATCGACATCCGATCCGCTGCCGGCGCATCAAAGGTAACGGCTGGACAGTCCGTAGAGGGCCCAGCGGAAACCAACGGTGGCACGATGGGTTGCGGTGCTGATGAGGCGGCAGGGGCCCGAGGAGCGTTTCTGCTCGGCGGGGGAGCCCTGACCGTTATCCTCAGGTCGCCCTCCCTATACAGCGCCGTACCGTCATTCCGGTTCCCGGGGCCGGAAAAAACGGTCGTACGCGGCATAGGAGAGGGGACTCGCGCTTCCTGAGACTTCAGGAAGGAGAGCCTCAACCTCAGCATTGTGATGGTCATGTTCCCGCAATGGGAACATGAACCATCCACAAAAGCTGCTTCAGCCCCATACGGAGCTTGCCAAGACCTGGTCACCTCATCGTGTACTTCCGGGAAGAAAGACATTGGGGTGGGACGCTGGATTTGACCAGCGCGACCCCCCCCCAAGTACCAATCGTCCAACCGAGATGGGCCGGGACAGGGTGGAGGGTTCCACTCGAGCCCGACGCACAAGGCGGCCCGGGAGAGCACAGCCGTCAACTCAGGATCCGACTCGGGCCACGCTACCGTCCCGGGCGGCAGCGCGTCCGGGTCTTCCCCCGAGGACTCTGGCTCACCTTCCGATGCTGTGATCGACATCCGATCCGCTGCCGGCGCATCAAAGGTAACGGCTGGACAGTCCGTAGAGGGCCCAGCGGAAACCAACGGTGGCACGATGGGTTGCGGTGCTGATGAGGCGGCAGGGGCCCGAGGAGCGTTTCTGCTCGGCGGGGGAGCCCTGACCGTTATCCTCAGGTCGCCCTCCCTATACAGCGCCGTACCGTCATTCCGGTTCCCGGGGCCGGAAAAAACGGTCGTACGCGGCATAGGAGAGGGGACTCGCGCTTCCTGAGACTTCAGGAAGGAGAGCCTCAACCTCAGCATTGTGATGGTCATGTTCCCGCAATGGGAACATGAACCATCCACAAAAGCTGCTTCAGCCCCATACGGAGCTTGCCAAGACCTGGTCACCTCATCGTGTACTTCCGGGAAGAAAGACATTGGGGTGGGACGCTGGATTTGACCAGCGCGACCCCCCCCCCAAGTACCAATCGTCCAACCGAGATGGGCCGGGACAGGGTGGAGGGTTCCACTCGAGCCCGACGCACAAGGCGGCCCGGGAGAGCACAGCCGTCAACTCAGGATCCGACTCGGGCCACGCTACCGTCCCGGGCGGCAGCGCGTCCGGGTCTTCCCCCGAGGACTCTGGCTCACCTTCCGATGCTGTGATCGACATCCGATCCGCTGCCGGCGCATCAAAGGTAACGGCTGGACAGTCCGTAGAGGGCCCAGCGGAAACCAACGGTGGCACGATGGGTTGCGGTGCTGATGAGGCGGCAGGGGCCCGAGGAGCGTTTCCGCTCGGCGGGGGAGCCCTGACCGTTATCCTCAGGTCGCCCTCCCTATACAGCGCCGTACCGTCATTCCGGTTCCCGGGGCCGGAAAAAACGGTCGTACGCGGCATAGGAGAGGGGACTCGCGCTTCCTGAGACTTCAGGAAGGAGAGCCTCAACCTCAGCATTGTGATGGTCATGTTCCCGCAATGGGAACATGAACCATCCACAAAAGCTGCTTCAGCCCCATACGGAGCTTGCCAAGACCTGGTCACCTCATCGTGTACTTCCGGGAAGAAAGACATTGGGGTGGGACGCTGGATTTGACCAGCGCGACCCCCCCCCCAAGTACCAATCGTCCAACCGAGATGGGCCGGGACAGGGTGGAGGGTTCCACTCGAGCCCGACGCACAAGGCGGCCCGGGAGAGCACAGCCGTCAACTCAGGATCCGACTCGGGCCACGCTACCGTCCCGGGCGGCAGCGCGTCCGGGTCTTCCCCCGAGGACTCTGGCTCACCTTCCGATGCTGTGATCGACATCCGATCCGCTGCCGGCGCATCAAAGGTAACGGCTGGACAGTCCGTAGAGGGCCCAGCGGAAACCAACGGTGGCACGATGGGTTGCGGTGCTGATGAGGCGGCAGGGGCCCGAGGAGCGTTTCCGCTCGGCGGGGGAGCCCTGACCGTTATCCTCAGGTCGCCCTCCCTATACAGCGCCGTACCGTCATTCCGGTTCCCGGGGCCGGAAAAAACGGTCGTACGCGGCATAGGAGAGGGGACTCGCGCTTCCTGAGACTTCAGGAAGGAGAGCCTCAACCTCAGCATTGTGATGGTCATGTTCCCGCAATGGGAACATGAACCATCCACAAAAGCTGCTTCAGTGTGCAGAATGCCCAAACACGAGATGCAGCGATTGTGCCCATCAGCAGGGACCAGGGAACGACCGCACCCAGTAACGCACAGACGAAATGACATACTGTCAGGGTTCATCTGTAAAGCTCTTTTAGAAGGGGAAGTCAACTCACTCGTGCTGAAGCACCCAGGGAGCGACGCGATGTGTCAGGTACACCACTCCCTGACACACCGAGGAACCGGCCCAAATCGCTACACACACACACTCTTTGTGTTGCTGTGAAAACAGCAGTTTTAGAGCTTATAGCTCAGCTCCTCGGACACTCGCGACCTCGCTGAACGTGCCCTCTTCACCAGCACTGAAAGCTCGCTGTAAATCCTCTTCTGAGGCAATGTTTTAGAATAAAACAAACGAAGAAAGGAGTCTTCTGAACAAGACACCAGTGAATGGCTCCGAAGCGAAAGACAGAGTGCGATTGCATCTGCTTCCTATTTATATACACCTGTCGGGGGCGGTGCGCATTATGCAAATATCGCACGCCAATTCCATTGGCTTGTTTTAGTTTACACGAAGATGATAGGGCTCTCTAAGCGATATCCCAATTCGTTGGTCACTACTGACGTACGTCGAACGTGACCGACTGAAAGGGAACTGTGCACACCTTTATTTTCTCACAAAAACATCATTTAGTATTTTTATTAATTAATTTACATTGTGGGGACCGGTGGCTGGTCCCCACGATGTAGGTGAACTCAGGTTTATATTACATCGTGGACACACACACACACACACACACACACACACACACACACACACACACACACACACACACACACACACACACACACACACAGTTTTATGCTTCCAGATATAGATTGCAAAGTTAGTTAAAGCAGTGCTCATCACCTAAACACATGGTTTAAACACTTTGTGAGTGTAGCTTTGTTTGTGATACCGTGACATGTTCAGTTCATGCATTGAAGTTTTTTCATTTGAGCAAATAAAAGGAATGTCTCTCGGACATTGAGTTTGTAATGGATGAGAAGCACAGAGGATGTTGAATAGAGTCAATGTGGACAACCTTCATGTTGAATTGGGTCACGCTTCACTAAAGCACTCTTTAAAATTTTGCCTGAAGAAACATTATGGAGGTTTCAATGAGGTCATGTGGAAGACATCATGAAGCACTGGTCTGACATGTAGAAGATAAAACACTGATATTTTCATGAGAAAGTCTGATTTGAACTTAAGCGGGGTGAATTAAGGTAATGTGGGACAACTAAGCTCGGATCACAATAAATTAAAAAAGTACAAATGTCTCAGACTACCCCCAGAATACTCTATAAATGGCACAGGGTAGCCACGTTCATGGAAATAGTAACAGTGATTTTTCCAGGCCTGTGGATGAATACAGTCTTAAAAGTTATAGTATACCGTAGCTTTCTGCTCTCAGAGCTGTGATGTATGAAGTACACAAGTCCTGTACTTTGTGGATCCCTGATAATACACCATCATATGCCTGACACAATGTGTATAAAAACAAGCTCAAATGTGACTTTTCATCAAGAAAAAGATCTTAGAAAAAGAGACGCCAGTGTTTTATTCTGAGTTTAACTTCTCAAATGACTAGCATCTCTTATTCTAAAATAATATCTTTCTTGTCTTTTTGACACGTTTGCCAAAGCCAATCATGCAACTCAGTCTGATTATGCATTCATATATCCAGAGGTGGACAGCTGTGTGATGCTTAAAATCAGGGAACGCATGAAAATCAGTCTCATCAGTGATAGTTTTCAGGTGTCAGACAGTGAATTTGGTTTTTGAACTGGATTTATAGCAGATTTGACACAAGGAATTTCAAACATGTGTAAACAGTGGAAGCTCACACAACTGGGCCCATCACTTCATCACATGTTCTTGTGTATATGCATTGGTTCAGTTGCAGTAGGTTGTGGGTTTTTTGAACAAAGTCATTTATGTGAGCACTAATACACAGTTGTTGGATTATGAACTTCCTGCTTCATATTTTCCTAATGCTGGAGTGGGAGGGCCGCTGGACTGCAGATGATGGTATAGTTGTCGTGTCTCAGTGTTTAATGATGGAACTGAAACTGTCAGTCAAATCATCATACAGGGTGATGTCTTTGAGCTGTGTGTTAGATTTGATTTAAAGTAGTTTATGATTGGCCACATTCAGGGTGCATTTTGTTGGTGGAGGTTGGGGAGATATCCCCCTGCTGGCCATTCATTTTTCATCCCTGGAAGGAATTTGTTATATTCGTGCTTCTGTTCAGATGGGATACATTACACATTTGTAACAGTGATGGTGATGTAAGTTTTCCTACCGGCATATTAAAACACATTACAGATTCTTCCAAGTGGAACATTAAAATTGGATTAATATTGTGCTATAATTTTAGGTGTAATCAATGTTAATAGTTTTAGTATCTATTGACATGAGGTGATATTATTTATAGCCACTAAAATGCACTGTTGCAATGCACTGACACTATGACTTATCCTGGACTAAGTCACAGTCAATGTGCGAGGACAACACATCCAATTTCAATTATAGGCCTATTACATACCCGATAAAGACTTTATTTCCAAATATCCATTAGGCACTTTATCTCCACTTTTCGAATATTTTCTTCATTTGTACTTAAAATAAATGCCTCTCCAAGCTGATATGCAATGGGAAAAAGGAAGAAGAATGAGTTCATAACTTTGAGAGAACATTGCCAGAATGTTCTGAGAATGTTTCCTGTTAGCTTGGATTAATAAACATTAGTCGGGATAGATGGCTAAAATGTTTGTCAGCTTATGTACCTCATGGGGCTTGAAATTGTATAAATACATTTATTGTGAGTAAATTATTTGTTAAAAATTTATTTAATTTAGTAATTTATTTTAATTTCAATTACAGTACACTTTATTTCTACATCTTCCAAATTGGTAACACTTTACAATAACAGTACATGAATAACCATGAACTAATACCTGAGTTAATAGTTACTTCAACATGAACTCATGATTAGTTAAGATATGAACTAATGAAGAGTGATCCTTAACTACGACAGGAGTCATAGGGATTCATGCATGAAAACAGAAGCCTTAACTATGCGTTAATACATGTTTGATAATTAATGCATTAATTAACATTTAGGGTAAACTAAATCAAACAGTCTCTATAAGAAGGAATAATACATATTTGGACTTTGAAATAAATTTAAAGAATTTATTATTGTCAGAATTTTAACTACTGACATCAGCAGCTTCATTATAAACATTACTGAAAGGCACAGGATTAGTTTGTAATTATTTTCACTGACCCTCCTTATCAAACATATAAAATACTAAATACACTATCAAACTAAACTACTGTGACTTACATCAGCTCCTGAGGAATCGGTTCCCAAAAAAATAACCAAACAGGAAACATGAACTAAGGTCAGGGAGCGTTTGCTGGGATCAGATTCAGAAGTTCACTCTCCATCCAGACGCAGGCCGTGATCATACTGAACCTCCATTCTCTGACTTTTTGAAAAGTCACACATCATCACTTAACTGGGCTGAGTACTTATATAGTTGTGTTAGTGCATGTGTGTTTGATAGTAAGTTAATGATAATCATGAGCTGAATTTGGTAAGTAGTTAACAGTGAATTAATTATGATTGTGCCCCTTCAAGTAAAGTCATGACATAAGTATACATTAACAAACCATTAGTTGATGTTAGTATATGCTCAGTTAATAATGAGTTAATTATGATTGTGCCCCCTCAAGTAAAGTCATGACATGATGCACATATCACACATCATTAACTAATATATGAATAACCACTAAGAGTGCCATCCTTATTCCTTTACACCCCGGTACAAAAAAAACTTAAATAAAAAGTATTTGTATTTTATTTATATAATTAAACATATATGGACTTGAAAGCAAGCCATAAACATACCTGTAAAGACACACATAAGGCACATTTACATGTAAAATAGCGCGCGCCCACAAGCTAATGCTAATCAAAGCATATACATTTAAACGACAAAAATACAAATACAGTTAATAACTGCACATAACCTCCTGAAAACCCCAATAAAACATACATGTAAACATGTCTTTAATTATTAATTTGGCTTACCAAAGCAGTCAACATTTATTAGTTTAAAATGCCAGCAACACAACAAACGCGCCAAGAGAGCACCTAACGTGCGCCACTAATGAGTGTCCCACCAGAAGCAAACCCTTCATACTTTAGTTCCGGGAATCAACTATGACTATTTAGCTATGACTAAATATAAATGAACTATAAAAATCAGAAAACAGTTTAGATCAAATTAAATTTATTAGTGGTAGTTAGTCTATTTTCCACATTTGATTAGTCAGATCTATGTAATTAATGGCTAAATAATCATGTGCCATTGCAATTATTTGTCACAAAGCTGCAGATGGCAGATTATGATATTACAGTGTAAATTATCACAGTATTAAATCACGTTTAATTCCAATTCAGAGTACTTCTTGTTTACTCTTATGGAGGCTGATTTATTTAGTTCACCCCTAAATGTTAATTAATGCATTAATTATCAAACATGTATTAACGCTGCTGTTTTCATGCATGAATCCTTATGACTCCTGTCGTAGTTAAGGATCACTCTTCATTAGTTCATATCTTAACTAATCATGAGTTCATGTTGAAGTAACTATTAATTTAGGTATTAGTTCATGGTTATTCATGTACTGTTATTGTAAAGTGTTACCTCTAAATTTTCAATGAAGACATTCTTGTTCAAATATCCAGAGGATGTGTTATTAGAAATACTTGACGTTTTGCTGTATATTGGTGTCATATATTGCATTAGCTTTAACATTTTATAAAATAGATGACTCCAGATTCTGACAGGATGAGTTGCATCTGATTGTAACAGACAAGCCTGTTACAAACCCTGCGTTCCATTCGGAAGGGCTCACCCCTATGCCCTAATCCCTTCAGAGGGTTTACCCTCCAGAGTGAGAGCTTCGAAGGGATGAAGGGTGTAGGGGTAAAAAAAACTGTTCTTTTGGAACGCACTTCAGCGTCATCTTAACGAGACAATCAAGGATGATAAATTGTGCAAGCTACGCCTTTTGTTTAACGTTATTATTTATTTATTTATTTATTTTAGGTTTACCGCATGTAGGCTATATTGTATCTATGTATTTGAAACATTTGAATGGACTGATAAATGAGCTGTAAAGTATATATTTTTTTTGAAGTACAATGTCATTTTGACCATAATAATGTACCAAATCTAACTCGTATAAATATTACAGTAGTACAGAAAAATATTATACATACCTTTATAGTTAAAATCGAACTCCTAACCTCCTGTACCCATTCTGTGACGTCAAACAACTTCCCTGTGCAAAGGATCATGGGGGCCCGAAGTGTCCATCAGTTGTTCCCTTCGAAATCCTTCATTCCGAAGGGCCCTTTGAAGTAGCCAGTTTTGAGCACTTTGGTTTGGAACGACCCTTCAATATGGCGGCCATGATTATTTTCACTCCGAAGTGCCCTTCGGAGGGCGATATATCCCGTTTGGAACGCACCTTAAGTCTTTTGTCTGCAGTTTTCTTCCTCACTGCTAGGGGTGCTATAGCACCTAATTGAGCTCCTTAAGTAAAGGTGAGGTTTTAGAGGAAGTGAGCAGAACAGCAGCAGTAGGAAGCATGGCTATACTGCATTTGTGCTATGTCTGTTTGAGAAATGTTCTATTTCAAGCTCAACTTAAAAAGGACCCTTTATCGGTGACTTTAACACCGCATGGTGAGAGCTCAATATGGACTTTAAGCCCAGATGGATGTAAGTTTGTGGTTTTTGGCTTACTTATGGCTGTACTTGATGGGGAAACGTCTGGAGCTTGAACTATTATTGGTTGAATCGAATTCATCGTCAATAATTGGATTAATCATCATCTAAGGGACAACTACTACTTTGGACATTGTTTGATGAACTTTATACCCTCAGTTAAGACTCTCTCTCTCACACACACACCACCATTTTCACATTACAAAACTGTGTAACCTATTGCCCAACTTCTGCAATGCACCTATCCATTATATTGTTTTGAATGTGATTTGTCTTTTTCTTGCATTTCCGCTTTGTGTGGTGACTATTTTTTATTTTCATGGTTGTATAAAAGAATGGTTGATTTATTTTGTGAGCATCTTTACCTTCTTAATCTGTGGTTAGGCAAACTGAATCCCCCCTTTATTAAGTGGTGTAACTAGTTTTATGTTAAAAACACATGAGACGGTTATAGTTTGGTGGCCCGTACGGGGACTTTTGCATTTATTGGCTGTTTAAGAAGGTTAGGATATGGCAAGCCAACACTCTGAGACAGGGGATGAGTATGAGCCCATTCAAGACTTCACCGGTGAACCATTTGTGGTTAGAAGAGAACCAATCAAAGAACTCATTAACACATTCCGTGAGTTATACATTGATTTTGAAGAGGAAAATGCAGCAGTTGATGATGCAGAGGATATTGATGATGTTGATCCTTTTCCACCACCACCTCCTGAAGTGGTAGACAGATATGAGCTCAAGTCAAGTCAAATTTATTTATATAGCGCTTTTACAATTGGTAATTGTTCAAAGCAGCTTTACATATTAGAAGCACAGAAAAAGAGAAGTGGTTAAAAATAAGCTGTACAACCAAGCGTGGTGATATGTAACATATACAAGATGGTGCTACATTAAGCCAATGTCGGCTGACTCCCAGGGGTGGAAAAAAACCCCTAGGAGAAAAACCCAGCGTGCTAGCACTGGGAAAAAAGTCCTAGGAGGGAAAAAACCCCTTGGAAGATATATATAATATATGTAAATGGATATGGAGATCAAAATCTGAATTATACATTTTTATTATAGAGATTAAAAATAGATTATATATAAATATATGTAAGCGGATACGGGGATTAAAAATCTGAATTATAGATGCAGCCAGAACTGGGTCTGTAGACCCATTGTCTCCTGGGCTACGTTGTAGTCAGGTCCAGACACAGGTTCTCCATCTGATCTGGATACGGCCTGCATCCAGCACCCGGCAAACCTCAGGATAAGCAGAGAGACAGATATTAGCGGAGATGCCATTCTTATTCTGATGTACAGGTATATCTAGTGTTATAGGAAATGTTCTCGGTTCCGGCCGACCTAAATATTGCAGCGTAACAATCCTTTAACGGATTTGAAAAATGTGTTATGTGTACGCAAGAGCAAAGAGATGTGTTTTTAGTAGATTTAAACTGACAGAGTGTGTCTGCTTCCCGAACAATGCTAGGAAGATTGTTCCAGAGTTTAGGTGCTAAATAGGAAAAGGATCTGCCGCCTTCAGTTGATTTTGATATTCTGGGTATTATCAACTGGCCTGAATTCTGATATCGCAATAAACGTGAAGGACTATAATGCACCAAGAGCTCACTTAGATACTGGGGAGCTAAACCATTTAGAGCTTTATAAGTAAGTAGCAAGATTTTAAAATCTATACGATGTTTAATAGGGAGCCTATGTAATGTTGACAGAACTGGGCTAATATGGTCATACTTTCTGGTTCTAGTAAGAACTCTAGCTGCCGCATTTTGGACCAACTGTAGTTTGTTTAAAAGCCGAGCAGAACAACCACCGAGTAGAGCGTTACAATAATCTAGTCTTGAGGTCATGAATGCATGAACCAACTGTTCCGCATTTGTCATTGAGAGCATATGCCGTAATTTAGATATATTTTTTAGATGGAAGAAGGCGGTTTTACAGATACTAGAAACATGACTTTCAAATGAAAGATTGGTATCAAAGAGCACACCCAGGTTCCTAACTGAGGACGAAGATTTAATGGAGCACCCGTCAAGTGTTAGAGAGTATTCAAGGTTTTTTCGTGAGGAAGTTTTTGGTCCAAAGATTAGGATATCAGTTTTTTCTGAATTTAATAATAAGAAATTTCTTGTCATCCAGTTTTTAATATCAGCTATGCATTCTGTTAGTTTTGTGAATTTGTAGGTTTCGTCAGGGCACGAGGAAATATAGAGCTGGGTATCATCAGCGTAACAATGAAAACTAACGCCATGCTTCCTAATGATATCTCCCAAGGGTAGCATGTACAGAGTGAAAAGCAACGGTCCTAGTACTGAGCCTTGTGGTACTCCATATTTAACCTGTGATCGATACGACATCTCTTCATTAACTACTACAGACTGATAACGGTCAGATAAGTACGATTTGAACCATGCCAAAGCAATTCCACTAATGCCAATATAGTTTTCAAGTCTTTTTAGAAGAATGTTGTGATCGATAGTGTCAAAAATAGCACTGAGATCTAATAACACTAATAGAGAAATACAGCCACGATCGGATGATAAGAGTAGATCGTTTGTAACTCTAACGAGAGCAGTCTCAGTACTATGGTTTGGTCTAAATCCTGACTGGAAATCCTCACAGATTCCATTTCTTTCTAAAAAGGAACACAGTTGTGTTGAAACTGCCTTTTCTAGTATCTTTGACAGAAAAGGTAGATTCGAGATTGGCCTGTAATTTACTAAATCTCTCGGATCTAGTTGAGGTTTTTTAATAAGAGGTTTAATAATAGCCTGCTTAAAGGTTTTTGGCACGTATCCTAGTGTTAAGGATGAATTAATTATATCAAGAAGTGGACCTACGACCTCTGGAAGCATTTCTTTCAGTAGTTTAGTCGGCATTGGGTCTAACATACATGTTGTTGATTTTGATGATTTGATAAGTTTAGATAATTCTTCCTCTCCTATAGCGGCGAATGATTCTAGTTTTACCTCAGGGACACTACAGTGCACTGTCTGAAGCGAAACTGTAGACGGTTGCATGTTTATAATTTTCTCTCTAATATTATCAATCTTGCAAGTAAAGAAGTTCTTAAAGTCATTACTGCTGTGCTCTATGGAAACGTCAGCAGTTGAATCTCTGTTTCTAGTTAATTTAGCCACTGTGTCAAATAAATACCTAGGATTATGTTTGTTTTCTATTAAGAGATTTGAAAAATAAGTAGATCTAGCATTTCTTATAGCCGTTCTGTACTCAATCATTTTTTCTTTCCACGAAAGGCGAAAAACTTCTAGTTTTGTTTTCTTCCAACTACGTTCAGCTTTTCTAACAGCTCGTTTTAGAGCCCGAGTGTGCTCATCATACCACAGCATTGGATTAGTTTCCTTAATCTTCTTTAGACGTAAAGGAGCGACTGCATCTAATGTGCTGGAAAAGAGAGAGCCAATAGTTTCTGTTGCAGCATCGAGTTCTTCTAAGTTGTCAGGTATACTAAGGCGATGAAACTGCACGAGGAGATTATTTATAAAGCAATCTTTAGTGGTAGACGTGATGGTTCTACAATATTTATGGCTGGGTGGTGGTTTTGCAGCCTTGGCTAATTGTATTATACACGAGACTAGATAATGATCTGATATATCATCGCTCTGCTGTAGAATTTCAACAGCATCAATATCAATTAAATGCGACAGTATTAGATCTAGGGTATGATTACGACAATGAGTGGGTGTTGTCTAAGTCCAATAGAGTTTAAAATGTCTGCAAATGCCAATCCAAATGCGTCTTTATTATTATCTACATGGATATTAAAATCACCAACAACAAGGACTTTATCCGCAGCCAGTACTAACTCTGATAGGAAATCAGCAAATTATTTGATAAAGTCAGTATGGTGCCCTGGTGGCCTGTATACAGTAGCCAGCACAAATGTCATCTTACATAATGTTACATAAAGCCCCATAACTTCAATGGAATTATATTTGAAATTCTTTTGAGTGATTCTGAATATATTACTATAAATTACAGCAACACCTCCCCCTTTCTCTTTCTGTCGAGGATTGTGTCGATAATCATAACCTTGAGGACTATATTCATTTAAAGTAATGTAATCGTCTGGTTTTAGCCAGGTTTCTGTCAAACACAGCAAGTCTAGTTTATTGTCTGTGATAATTTCATTTACAATAAGTGCTTTTGAAGAAATAGATCTAATATTCAGTAACCCAAGCTTTATCGTTTGTTTATCTGATTTATCTGTGATTTTCATTTTTTGAACATCAATTAAATTTTTACCCTTAAAAGGTTTCTGAAGTTTTTTGTATTTACTAGTTCGAGGTACAGACACAGTCTCTATGTGATAATATCTAGGTGAAAGAGTTTCTATGTGCTGTGAATTATTTGAGTTCTGTGACGTGAGGCGGCTAGCAGACGGTCGGTTTAGCCAGTTTGTCTGCGTCCTGATCTGGGCCCTGGTTTGTCATGTTTCAGCTCTAAGACTATTTGCCAAATTTCTAGATAGAAGAGCAGCACCATCCCGGGAGGGATGAATACCATCTCTTTTCAACAGATCAGGTCTGCCCCAAAAGCTTTTCCAATTGTCTATGAAACCTATATTATTCTGCGCACACCACTTAGACAGCCAGCCATTGAGTGATGATAACCTGCTAACTATCTCATCACTCCGACGAACAGGAAGATGGCCAGAACAAATTACTTTTGCTGACATTGAATTTGTGAGTTCACACACCTCTTTAATGTTAATTTTAGTGATCTCCGACTGGCGAAGTCAAACATCATTTGTGCCGACGTGGATAATGATTTTAGAATATTTACATTTAGCATTAGCCAGCACTTTTAAATTTGCTTTGATGTCAGGTGCTCTGGCCCCCGGCAAACATGTGACTATGGTGGCTGGTGTCTCTATTTTCACGTTCCGTGTAATAGAATCACCAATTACTAGGGCACTTTCAACAGGATTCTCAGTGGGTGCATCACTGAGTGGGGAGAACCTGTTTGATGTTCTAATCGGAACGGAAGAGTGGTGTTTGTTCTTGCCATTATGCCGCCTCACAGTCACCCAGTTAGCCTGCTGCGTGGCTTCTACAACCGGAACCGAATGTGCAGTGTTTACTAGGCTAGTCGCATCCAAAGCAGTATCTAAGGCCCTTTCATTCTCACTATCCTCAATTAAAGTTTGGATGCGTGTCTCTAATTCTGAGAATATTCATTCAGCCTGACAATATCCCTGCATTTATCACATGTGTAAGTCTCACTGCTGACAGAAAGAGCTAAGCTGTACATGTTGCATTTACTACACATGATAATCGTCAGACATGACTGACCGTGTGTTTGATGAACGCCGTCCGAAAAACTGCAACGCACACGGGACTCGCTGGCTGGATGTCTCGGTCGCTTGCCGGTGCCTGGGGCGAGGGTGATGTGCGGGACGCTGTACCTCGCGGTGGATCGATGAATGCCGGGCAGCAACGTCTCCACAGCTTCCCGATCTGGCGAGGACAGATCAGAATAACATACATCGGATAAATCCGCCATTCAATCGACAAGGAAGGTTGGTTTAAAGTAAAAAAGAAAGTAGACGGTAGCTAGCAGGCTAGCAGGCTATGGCTAACACTAGGTGATTACGCTGGTGGATTGCTAGTAATAAATCGTTCCGTTTAGTAATACTATGCAATAGGTTAAGTAATCTAGTGAAAATAAGAAAGTTATATTATGTGAATAGGAATAAAGAGAAGGATTTAGGATAAACTCCACGAAGCTCCGAGCGTAGGTCAGACAGCAGACAAGCAGCAGCGTTGAGCAGCGTTGAACCGGAAGTCTCGATTCACATTCTCGATGCTCACCCCAAACGCTTCCATTGCAGAACAATTGAGACAATTGATAGGCCAGGTCACAACCCTTGAGACACAAGTGGAAGACTGTGTTAAAAAGGTGAATAATAGTTTTTCTCAGTCTGAAATAGAATGTAAATGCAGGAAAGTGGAAGAAAAGCTGACTTACCGCATTGAAAGAGAGTGTGAAAGGATTCAACAAAAACTTGAATTTAGCATTAGAGATTTGGGGTAGTCAATGGTGGATTGTCTAAAGAGACGAGATATTCAAATTGACAGCAAATTCAAGTCCCTTATTCCTCCCATGTCTACTCCTATACAGCCATCTCCAAGCCCGTATGTTGCCCCACCAATTCATAAAGTCCAAAATCAAACCTATCAGTTGTTAGATGAGTTTGACTTTGTTGCACCTATCAGAAACAGCACGGCTATTAATTCCCAACCTCCATTGAAAATAGAGTTTCAGAGTTTTGGTAGCAGTGATGATCCAGTTGCATTTATAGAACAATGGGAAGAATACCTAGCTATTCGACCACTTTCAGATTATGAAAAGTTAGCTTCTCTCGACTCTGTCTTGAAGGACACTGCAAAGGACTGGTGGCTTGCTGAAAGAAGAAATGTTCACACATGGCAAGAATTTAAAGATGTTTTCCTATGTTCCTTCTTAAGTGAAGATTATGAAGATGAAACAGCAAGACGTCTGATAGAAAGGAAACAAGGGGTGCAAGAAAGTATAAGAGATTTTGCTTTCCATTACAGAGCCCTCTGTCTGAGATGGAAACGGGATATGCCTGAGTGAGAAATCTTGCAAGCTATCCTGAGAAATTGTAACCCTCGGTTGGCTAGCTTGCTACGAGGTTCAATACAGAATGTTGCAGAGTTAGTGAGAATTTGTACCCAAATTGAAAGAGACTTTGGAGAAGCTAGAAGGTATTGGAGTAATGTCAACACAGAGTCTCAAAAGAAGAAAGTCCAGCCTAATATGGATTCAGGTCCTAAGTCATCACTTGCTAACACTCGTGTTGTACAGTGTGTCCAACAACCGGTACAACCACAGTTCAAAATGATCACCTTACCAATATTGCTTCGTAACAGATTTTTCCAAGCCGTAGTAGATACAGGAAGTACGCTATCGTTAATTCAAGAGTCATGCTGGAAGCAGTTGCATCATAGAGAACAGTGGAAGTCCAATAAAGGTCAAACTTTTATGCTGGCAAATGGACAAATGCAGACTGCCATAGGAATGTCTGAGTGTGAATGTAATCTGCAGGGTAAACAACTCAAGCTGACATTGTATGTGATGAAAGATTCGGATTTTACTGTCCCGATTATCCTTGGGATGGATTTCTTGATTTCATCTGGAATTGTACTTGATTTCAAGAACGCACAGTACAGCTTGCCATTTAACGATGATGGGGATTCTGTTGAAGTATTTCCTCTTCTGTTTCCTGAATCATCTCCTTCACCTTCTGTGCAGTTTTATCTTGCCTTACCTAGTCCAAAAATATCTGAAGAACTTTCACAATCTGTTCAACAGCTAATCATGAACACTGATACCACAGTTCAATTTAAATCCCAGTTGGAGAATTTGATGAAGGATTGGCCATCTGTTTGCACCCATGAAGTTGGACATTCCAAGATTGTCAGTCATCGTATAATTACCACGGATGAGGTATCGGTCAGGAAAAGAGCCTACAGAGTGTCATTAGATAAGCAGCAGTTCATTAACAAAGAGATTCAAGAACTACTAGATAAAAACATCATCCGTCCTTCTGTGTCACCATGGGCTTCACCAGTGGTGGTTGTACCTAAAAAAAAGATGGAGGTTCACGACTCTGTGTGGATTACCGTGGGCTTAACACAAAGACACACTTAGATGGCTACCCCATGCCACAAATTCAAGAGATACTGGAATCATTGCATGGAGCCTCAATTTTCAGTACATTGGACTTAAAAAGTGGTTACTGGCAAGTTGAGATGGAACCTGAAAGCATTCCTAAAACTGCATTCGTTACTTCGGCTGGGCAATTTGAATTCTTACGTCTCCCTTTTGGATTTAAAAATGCCGCTGCCTCTTTCCAAAGATTAATGGAATATGTGATAAAAGACATTAAAGGACAATGTTGCTTTGTATGCATCAATGATATTGTTGTATATTCCAAAAATGAGCAGGCGCATTTACAGCATTTGAAGCAAGTCTTCAATTGTTTGCATCAAGCAGGACTGACTTTGAATCTCAAGAAATGCAACCTTGTTAAGACTGATCCTGCCAAAGTAGCAGCCATCTGTGGTTTTCCGGTACCACAAGCACTCAAGGAAGTACAAAGATTTTTGGGATTGGCAGGTTGGTATCACAGATTTATACCAAATTTTTCAGAAAAAGCTGCACCGCTTCATGCTCTAAAGAAGAAGCAATCCACTTGGACATGGACTAAGGCATGTCAAGAGGCTTTTGAAAGGATCAAAAGTGACTTAACTAAAGCTCCAGTTTTAACTCCTCCTGATTTTGACAAGTCTTTTAAGGTCCAAACAGATGCAAGTGATATTAGCCTTGGAGCTGTTTTGACACAGGAGTCAGATGGAGAGGAACATGTAATTGCTTACGGGTCTAGACTTCTTCATGGAGCAGAGTCCTCATATTCCGTGTCAGAAAAGGAATGTTTAGCTGTGGTGTGGGCCATTGAAAAATGGAGACCATATTTGGAGGGCAGACCATTTGAGGTGATTACAGATCACGCTGCATTGACCTGGGTTTTCCAACATCCCAAACCTTCATCAAGACTGACGCGATGGACCATTCGTCTACAAGGATATGAGTTCAGCGTCAGGTATAGAAAGGGACAGTGTAACGTGGTACCAGATACCTTGTCACGCAGCCTAGATACTACTCCACCTCATCTGTTAGCTATGGTCAAATCTACCAGCTCTTCTGTAACTCCATCCAACTTACCGGTAGACTGGTCTGATATTGCTACTGCACAGTCTGCTGATCCAGAAATTCAGGAGTTATGCAACAAGGCTGCTTGCCAGCCCAATCCTGATCCTTCCCGAATGCATTATGTCCTGGAAAATGGCTTCCTTTTTCGTAGTGTCCCAGACGGTCGGAAAGGATCAAAGCTCCAACTAGTAATACCTGCTTGTCTTCGAGGTGAGTTTCTCAAGTATGCCCATGATAATCCCTTAAGTGGGCACCTGGGTCGGCTTAAAACATTACTACGACTGATGGAAGTTGCTTACTGGCCAAGTTTAAGAGCTGACGTATGGAAATACTGTAAGGAATGTGAAACGTGTCAAAAGTATAAACCATCATTTTCCAAGCTGTCAGGTTACTTGCAATCAACACCAGTGGTAGAACCTGGGTACATGCTGGGTGTGGATTTGATGGGCCCCTTCCCTAAGAGCTCTAAACAACATGAGCATCTTTTAGTTTTAGTCAACTACTGTTCAAAGTGGGTGGAGCTTTTTCCATTGAGAGTGGCCAAAGCACCACAAATTGCCCGTATTTTAGTTGAGGAGATTTTTACAAGGTGGGGAACTCCTGTCTATTTGGTATCTGACCGAGGAGCACAGTTCACATCCCATTTGCTAAGTCTTGTCTGCAAACACTGGGGAGTTATCCAGAAATTAACTACAGCATACCACCCTCAAACTAATCTCACCGAACGGATTAACAGGACTTTGAAGACCATGATCGCTTCATATGTGGGAAATAACCATCGTCATTGGGATAAATGGTTACCCGAATTCAGGTATGCCATTAATACCGCCTGGCAGGAGAGCGCTGGCTACACACCTGCCAAAATTGCCCTGGGTCATAAGTTGAAAGGCCCTCTGGAGAGAGCCTTACCCAGACCACCCACTCCTGATAATCCTGTTTATGACATTGTGGAGAGACAAGAAGGCATAATCCGTCTAGTCAAGGAGAATGTGGAGAGGGCTCAGGCAAAGCAGAAACATTTCTATGATTTGCGAAGAAAACGGGCCGTCTTCCAAGAAGGGGAGGTTGTCTGGGCTCGTACTCACCCCTTGTCAAAAGCTGAAGATGCGGTCATGGCAAAACTGTCTCCTAGATGGAAAGGCCCTGCTAAAGTTCATAAACGTCTAGGTCCAGTTAATTATGCCATTTCATTCCTTGATAATCCGGACACTGTTGATTCTTATCATGTTCAAAATTTGAAACCTTTTTATGGATGTATTAAGTCTTCTAATGAGGAGGGGGATATGTAACAGACAAGCCTGTTACTAAGTCTTTTGTCTGCAGTTTTCTTCCTCACTGCTAGAGGTGCTATAGCACCTAATTGAGCTCCTTAAGTAAAGGTGAGGTTTTAGAGGAAGTGAGCAGAACAGCAGCAGTAGGAAGCATGGCTATACTGCATTTGTGCTATGTCCTGGTTGAGAAATGTTCTATTTCAAGCTCAACTTAAAATCAATCAATCAATCAACATTTATTTATACAGCCCTTTACAACACTCAAGGTGAACCAAAGTGCTTTCCAATAAAAACAAAACAATGTAAACAAAAATTAAAAAGCAACAAGAAAATGAATAAAAAATACACAAAATGCCAGCACAACTGCTAGATATTAAAAGCCAGTCTAAATAAATAAGTTTTAAGCTTAGCTTTAAAAAGGCCCAGGTCAGTGATAGTGCGCATATCGGCGGGGAGCTTATTCCAGAGTCTGGGCCCAGCAACAGAAAAAGCCAGGTCACCCCAGTGTTTGCACCGTGACCTTGGGACTTCCAGTAAAAGTTGGTTTGTTGACTTAAGAGCCCTGGTTGGCTGATACAGAGCCAGCATCTCAGTTACATAAAGAGGGGCAAGGCCATTGAGAGCTTTAAAAACAAACAAAAGTATCTTAAAAAACCCTTTATCAGTGACTTTAACACCGCATGGTGAGAGCTCAATATGGACTTTAAGCCCAGATGGATGTAAGCTTGTGGTTTTTGGCTTACTTATGGCTGTACTTGATGGGGAAATGTCTGGAGCTTGAACTATTATTGGTTGAATCGAATTCATTGTCAATAATTGGATTAATCATCATCTAAAGGACAACTACTACTTTGGACATTGTTTGATGAACTTTATACCCTCAGTTAAGACTCTCTCTCACACACACCACCATTTTCACATTACAAAACTGTGTAACCTATTGCCCAACTTCTGCAATGCACCTATCCATTATATTGTTTTAAATGTGATTTGTCTTTTTCTTGCATTTCCGCTTTGTGTGGTGACTATTTTTTGTTTTCATGGTTGTATAAAAGAATGGTTGATTTATTTTGCGAGCATCTTTACCTTCTTAATCTGTGGTTAGGCAAACTGAATCCCCCCTTAATTAAGTGGTGTAACTAGTTTTGTGTTAAAAACACATGAGACGGTTATATGATGAATGCATGTTTGTACACCAATGAGTTGCATTACTTGACAGATGAACAGCTTATTCCATCTATTAAAATGAATGCAATTACTGAACACTGATGTCTTGTTACATTGCTCAACTTGTCCTCCTTGCTTTACGCATTTATAGCTGCTTTACAGTGTAAATAGTGTTGTATCATGTGCTGAACTCACACAGAGACACTAAAGCAGCTCTGATGCAGCATTTCTTTCACACAAAACCAAAGACTAAAAGCTAAACTTAAGACATCAAAACTATGCTGCTGATGTTTCCTTTAGCTACTGCATGTATTACATATTATTGATAAAATCACAGTAAAACTCTGTCTCTCATGGCTGATCGCTTTATTTTTCACACTCTAGTTTTTTTTACTGTGTCAGAAGTGAAAAGCAGCTTTTTGTCTTTGCGCAGCATGTGATCGTGATCACTGGGGTCCGCACTGCAGAAGTCGCTGTCAGTGTAAGAACAAGGCACAGTGTAACCCCATCACCGGAGCATGCATCTGTGCACCTGGCTACCGCGGCTGGCGCTGTGAGGACCTATGTGAGCATTCCACCTATGGCAGCAACTGCCAACAGAAATGTCTGTGCCAGAACAACGCCGCATGCCATCACATCACAGGAGAGTGTGTGTGCAGCCCAGGATACACGGGAGCGTTGTAAGTTTACCTGCATGTTGCACATGCTCAGAAACAGCAATACAGTATGTGACAGTGTCACGGCTAAAGCCTTTGTTTGTATTCCTGTAGCTCAAACTGTTGATTGTGGTACTTGCAACACCAAGGTCATGAGTTAGATTCCCAGGGAATACATGAACTGAAAAATGTTGGATAAAATGTGTTTGGTGTCTGTGTGCAGCTGTGAGGACTTGTGCCCTCCAGGGAAACATGGGCGGCAGTGCGAGGAGCGCTGCCCCTGTCAGAACGGTGGCGTATGTCATCATGTGACTGGAGAATGTTCCTGCCCGGCTGGCTGGATGGTATGTCTGGGTTTTACTGCCCTGCCATGTAGCCCACAATTTGGAATATTAACTGAAAAAGAAAAATGAAATATAAATTTATAAAGATAAATATTCGTGATTCACCATGTTTGGACTTTGACCGTCTAGATGTACCTGAATTTGTTTTAAAACTTCCTGTCTACACTGATTGTTACACATTGTTTGTCTTGGCATCAAAGGGCTCACTGTGTTGACAGTAATGTGTCGATGTTGTTTTCAGGGAGCAGTGTGTGGACAGCCGTGTCCGGCGGGACGCTTTGGTAAGAACTGCTCGCAGGAGTGTCAGTGTCATAATGGAGGAAGCTGTGCTCCATCCACTGGACAGTGTGTGTGTAGCGCAGGCTACACAGGAGAGAGGTCAGTACATGCACCTCAAGACATCAGGCTTTACTGCCGTAAAGGATAACAACACAATGCTGAGCACATCAAGATGTTGAGCTAAATGTGAACATACAAGCACCGTAAAAGTAGCCAACAGACCTTAAATTATGGAATTCCACGAGGATGAAAACGAGGCTGAGAGGGATAAACTTAGAGCCTATACAAAGGCACTACTGCATCACATGCAATTTTCACAAAGTTTTGCTGAACATTTGGCATGTTGTTAAACAACAGTACAATCCACTGAACACACTATAATCCTATCCCTAACAGCCCCGATTTCATTCCTGTCAAAAATTAAATATGGTGTTACCCTGACTTAGGTCTGTATGACTTGTGCGCTATATTCAAGCCTTCTGAAGTCACATGATAGCTTTGAGTGAGGAACAGAGAAACTGAAACATGTATTCAGATGATGCAAAAAGGGCTGTCATTGAAGAACAATAACCAGACTCAGGTTATGAGGAAACTAAAGAGGTGAAACTACTGGAGTCTGATGGCATAGGTCCCAGAGTGTTGAGGCTTCAGTTTTGGAGACAGTCTCAGTGCTCTGGAAAACATCACGTCTGGTTGTTGACCAGTAGAACTGACCTCTCACATTATCAAGATCATGGAGAAGCTGGTTTCTGTAATCTGAGACCCATGATTTGGACTGTTTCTACACTTCGAATACAGCACAAAGTCATGCAGAAGTTCTCAGACAATTCTGCAGTTGTAGGTTGAATTGCTGATGTACAGGAGGTTGGCAGAACAGAAGAACAGAATACTTGAGAACAGAAGAGCGGCCAGTCTTGTTGTGACGCTGGGAATTAAAGGGGACCTATTATGCAAAATTCGCTTTTGCATGGTGTTGGCTATAAATGTGTGTGTACACAACCACCCTATAATGATAAAAATCCAACCACTCCTTTTTTTTAATCCCCATTGTAGCGATACTGCTCAAAGGGGAAATATTAATAATTATTCATAACTCATTATGATTATTATGATTAATTGTTAATATTTGAATCAGTTAATCAGATTAATTTGATGTAGCTACCTTAAAATTACAATGAATCAATCAGTTTCATTCTGTGAACATTCAGTATCGATCATTAATTAATTCTAAGAGAAGGGTATTTTTCATGGCCATAGAAAAATAATAATTATAATAATAATAATAATAATTTCAACACGGCAAAATTTCTCTATGGGGGCTTTTACGAATCTTTGTGTTTCTAGCAGGGAATCTGCATATGAAATTGGTTGAGTTGTTTTGAAGAAACTATTAAAGATTCTTGTCATCCTAATATGTTGCATAGGTATCAACATCTCATATACACAAGCATTTGAATCTCCACGATACGAACCCATAGGCACTAAACTTGGTATAGGTTTGTTTACTTTAACCATTGGTTCTTATCACAAAATACCATACAAAAGACACTGCACAAAACAGTTATAATAATGCACACAATGGCTGGGGTGCATGTCTTTGTAGTCTGACTCACAATGACTGAACTAACCAGAGGCCTGCATAGTTTCAGCTCGTAAAACCATGGCAACTAGTTTTATTAACTTAGGGGGTTCGGGCAGACACCCTGGTTTGCACGTGGTTTTAAGAATATTTGTTAAATATAACAAATATTTGTGTCTGATTTATGTCAGTCATTACACCATAAATCATAATCAGTGTCAGGGTTTTGGTGGGGGAAGGAGCGAGGACTCAAGAATGCAAGGAAGAGAGGGCTTTTATTTAATAATAAAAAAACAAAACAAAACAAAACACAACAAAAACTACCCTGTGGGGGAAAACAGACTTTGACTTTGACTTTGACAAAAACACGAAGGAATATACAACAACGAACCAGCACAGGACTGCAAACACAAGGAGAATAAATAGGAGAGCAAACAAGGCAGGTAATGAGGGAGGACAGGTGGGGCAAATGAACCAATAATGAGGTCACAAGATGGGCGGGGTCAAGACAATAGACATGAGAGCACATGGCACAAAGAAACACATAACAAGCCATGTGCTCACACCAAACATAAAAACACAAGCACATGGCAAATGAAGACAAATCACAAGCCATGTGCTTACACAAGATGAGACATGAACACGCAACTATGAGAACTCATAAGCTGCGTGTTCACACAAAACAAGACAACATGAGAGCACACTAAACAAAACATGAGACAAGAATGCACGGCAAGTGAAAGAACACTCAACAGTGTGCTCACAATAAAAGACAGGACTGGGAGTGCGAGTGTCCAAATCCTGACACGAAACCGAAACCAAACTAGACATGAGTGCCGGGATCCAAACGCTACGCTCCCAACATTAAACAAGACACGCAGACAGGAGAGCGCATGACTCGAGAACACCCGAGACCGTATGCTGACACAAAAACAGGACAAGAATGGGAGTGTCAGAGCTCTGTCACAAAACCAAGAAATAAACTAGACAGAAGTGACAGAACCCTGACAAGCAGTGTCTCAGAACAAGCCGTTTCCAGATCCCTGGCAGTGTGACATCACAATAGCCACAGGCCACGCCCACGAATGTTGACAGAATGTTTACACAGTCCACCATTGCTGCACAGATGAGAATGTCTCCCAAAAGTTTTAGGTGTTCTGTAGCTGGATGGATTAATCCACATAGCTCTCTCAATTTACTCCCTAAATCTGAGCCACTGAAGACGATGTGGATGAATTTTGTTTTCAAAGAAAATGCTTTGTGAACGAATGTCAATTCAAAAGAGACAATACAAAACAGAAGTTGTGCTAAAAATTTGTTACTCAAGGATAGATCAGTAAACAGTTCGTGATCCAGCTTACAGCCTCCAGAGTGATACTGGATATGGCAGTAATAAAGGTAAGAGAACTTTATTACAGTTCATCAGAGTTGATTTACGGATATAAAGTTTACCAGTTCATTAAGCACCGCTCGAAAAGGCATAAGGTCTTTATATATTTGTTTACTGTTAGTTGTAACGAGTGTTTCTGTGTAATTCGCTATGTATGTTGATGATTGTAACGAAACGGGACTCAGGCAGGGATCCATTTGCGAGCTTTATTAAAAGTGAGCGTGGTCGTACAGGCAGGGTCAAACAGGAACAAATGGGAACAGCAAGGGACAGGCAGAATTGTGGTCAGAATACTGGCAGTGGATCAGGACAGGCAGATATCACTCACAGAACAGAATACCAGGCAAGGGTCAAAGGCAGGCAGCAACGAGACGATAACGGGTAACAGGCAGGAACGGGAACAGACAGGCAGACAGGATAATAATGCTCAGAATTGTAACACGGGTTAAACAAGACTTCGCAATGAGGTGGTGTGTGAGTGAGTCTTAGATAATAAGCTACTGCTGTATGTGGCAAATGATGATTGGTGTGGAGGGTGCATGTGACTGGCAGGGAGGATTATGGGAAGTGTAGTCCAGGAACTGACAGGAATCGTGACAATGATAATGCAAGGAAGGGAGAGTTTATGGATAATATTTTAATGCACACTTGCACTGTGTTTTATTAAGTTCTTACAGAGATTTTCTAGAGTGAAAACGGACGCTTCATCTTTTGTGTGAAGTACAATAAACATAAAACTCATCATTCAGACGGGGTCCGGTACAACAGGCTTGTACTAATATAGTGGAAGAAGACAATATAAGTTATAACCATAATTGAACTAAACTATACCTGTTCTATCTCCATGCAGCATGTATTTGCAGTTTCTGACATTTATAGTGCGTCCTGACTGACTCCTGACACCAGAGAATCCGCTCTGCCCTCTTAGGCCGAGTGCAGCAGATAATTTGCATTTAAAGGGCACACACTGAAATGCCGTGTTTTTGCTTAACCCCAATTTTAACATGCTATAAAAAAATATCTGTGGGGTATTTAGAGCTAAAACTTCACATACAAACTCTGGAGACATCTGAGACTTATTTTACATCTTGTAAAATGGGGCATAATAGGTCTCCTTTAAAGCTGGAGAAGCCAACAGGCTGAACAAACTGTCATTGGGATTGGCCTGAACCCTATAGGTTGAGGTGGAAAGAAGAATGATGTCTAAACTACTGCCTGTCATGGACAACTCATTCAAAATTATGAAAATGT
This sequence comes from Chanodichthys erythropterus, assembly GCF_024489055.1. Taxonomy (NCBI): domain Eukaryota; kingdom Metazoa; phylum Chordata; class Actinopteri; order Cypriniformes; family Xenocyprididae; genus Chanodichthys; species Chanodichthys erythropterus. The sequence goes on along the minus strand of NC_090230.1, from coordinate 60,352,368 downwards.
TCCTCATGCAAAGCTGCCATCATGTAACTTCAGAAGTTTGATAAGACATTGGGCCCTATTTTAACGATCTAAGAGCATGGACTAAAGCGCACGGCACAAGTGCACTTTTGCTAGTTTAACAACTGGAAAAATGGTCGGCACACCTGGCACATGTTCTTAAAGGGTTGAACCTGTTCTCTTAATGAATAATGGGGTTGTTTTGGGTGTAACATGCAATAAACCAATAACAGTATCATCTCCCATTCCCTTTAAAAGCCAATGGCACAGTCTATTTCAGTTGCCTCAAAATATCAACGCGCCAACAATGCGCCTGAACACACCTCGTTGCACACCTCGTTTTCAGACCAGCACACCCATTGGTGCACAAATGTGCGCAAATGCATTTGCTATTTAAACAATGTGGCACAAGATGTGAAAATGATAACTGCATCAGGCTGAAACTAGAAAAAACACCTGTGTCATGCCTGGTACCGGATTGCGCAGGTGTATGATAGGGCCCTAAGCACAAAGCTCCTTGACTCATGCTTTATTGGACTCAAATGATGCATCATATATACCAGAGGTCTTCAGTCCTAATCCTGGGGACCCATTGTGCTGCAGAGTTTAGCTCAAACCCTAATCAAACACACATGAAGCAGCTAAGATATGTATGAAAACACACATGCAGGTGTGCTGAAGCAGGTTGGAAGTGAGCTTTGCAGGACAGTGGATCCCCAGGAGCAGGGTTGAAGACACCAGGGATTATCAAATTGTTCCTGGATCCTCCCCAGCACTGCAAATTTTTGATGTTTTCATTATTATTATTATTATTATTATTATTATTATTATTATTATTATTATTATTATTATTATGGGGTAAATTGTGGGGAGGTGCTGAGTAGGGCCATATATCCTGGTGACAAGTGTCAATCAATAGAGATAAATGTATCCATGCAGTGCAGGACCGCTTGAAGTTATTGACAAGTTAGAGCAATATTGTGCTTGAATGGTCAAATGCGCACATTTATGTGTCAAAATGACTGTCTTGTTGAGTATTCATGTAAACAGTTGATTGAGAGGAAAATTAAACATTTATGTCAGTGTGTTGGATCTGTGCAGTGTCTTAAAGTAACAACAGCCTAATAAACCTGCTGCTGTCGGTCAATAATAATAAATAAAAAAGTGAATAACATTTGTAGCATATTCATACTATGAAGTCTATGCAGTTTTTTTATTTGTGTTTTTTTGTTCTATCAGTCCTATTGCTTGTAATTTACTTCTTCTTACTTTATTACAGATTGTTTCCTTGTTTACTCCAATAGTTACTTAGGAACATTTTACTTACTTAAAAAAAATTGTTTGCTGTGGTATGAAAATTCGGGGGTTCATCTTACTTCAGTGTTGTGATTATGCATTTTTAGAGATGAAAGCTCATGTGAGGGGTGAAAGATTACATTAGAATGGCATTTTTCACTGGACTATTAGTCACAGTGGACAAACATCATACGATGCATGCTGGAGAGAGTGACACAGGAGAGAGTGTTGATTTCCCTTATACAGTCACTGCAGTCAGTGTCAGAACAGCAGTTAATCATGTAGATGTAGAATAAGTCAGTGCAGCCATTTCTCCTGGAGTTTTGTCCAGTGGCAGCAGCAGAATGTACAGCTGTAATTACAGTCTGAGTGAGCATGCAGGATGTATTTAAACTGCAGAAATAGAAACGCAAGTGCATTTTTATGACTTAATAAGAGCTTTGGCTTCACCAGACGTCACTGTTACCTCCGGTTTACCCTGATTTCAACACACCCTACTGGTTGCAGAATAATTGCTTAACAGCCACAGGGAGGAGCCCACCAGTATGTGTGTGTGTCTGTTTACTAAGTGGTTAAGAGTCAAAGACAGTGCGAGTTTCTGTATGAAGAGGGTTATTTGTGGGATGCTCATGCTCTGCTCCTGGTACAGGCTGTTTTCAAATTCTGTGAACCCATCTGCTCTGTTAATGGTTGAGATAAGCGTGACATGAGATAAGAGATGACATGTTGAGTTTAATAGATTCTGCTCTATAGGGACTGATAGAAGCTTCATTATGAGCACAAGACCATACGATAAAGACAAACAACACATAACAGCTGTTACATTCTTTGCATAGTTTTAATATTACTTATGCAAAGATTAACTTCTCTAATGACATTTTAGTAGTGAAACACATTTGTTGACCACTAAATCTCTTTGGAAGTCCGTCAATTCCGACGAGGATGATGCATTGCTATTGATAGGTCTTAGAATTAACATGTAGATGACTCTGTAGACCAAACTCTGAGGTGCAAACTGGTGGTAGTGTGGCTGAACAAGGCAGCATCATCCGCACTCTGGAGTTCAAACACTGACGATGTAGTGACTTTTGACTCAAGACGGTAATTAAACTGGATACTGTAACTCCTGGAGATGCCGTCAGTAATGCCAGAGATGCCAGAAAAAGATTGAAGATGACGGGGGCCAGTACACACCCTTGTTTGACACAAACAAGGACTTCAAAGGGCTCTGACTCAAGACCATCAGTGATAACTCTGGCCGACATTCCATCATGAAATTCATGCAAAAATGACACAAAAAGAGGAGGGAAACCAAATTTTCCCATCACATCCCAGAGCAGTTCTCTATTGACTGGTCAAAGGACTTTGTTGGGTCAGTGAATGCCAGGTACAGCTCCTTATGCTGCTCTCTACATTTTTCTTGCAATAATTTTGCATCAAAGATCATGTCTAAAGTGCCAGGATTGCGCCTCAAGTCACATTGAGATTCTGGAAGAATGACGTCTGCTACGTTTAAAAGAAGGCGGCTAAGCTTTACACAAACAAGTACTTTACCAGCAGTGGTGAGAAGTGAGATACCTCTGCTATTGCTGCAGTCACCTTTGTAACCCTTGTGTTTTTTATATCATAATGATGTTAGCATCCTTCCACTGCTGTGGTATTGTCCAAGCACTAATAATAAAGTGGTGCAAGCGATGCAGCAGACGAGGGCCTCCATGCTTAAGGATTTCTGTAGGAATGCCGTCGAGGCCGCAAGCAGTGTTATTTTTTATTCCATTCACAGCATCACATATCTTGTGAAAAGATGGACAGGCATCGAGTTTAGTTTAGCTGCGGTAGATTGTCAAGTAGGGAGCAGTCAACAGGGTTGACGCAGCTGATGAAGTAGGGCTGCATTCACCTCATTTTTAGCTTGAAACAGTTTGCAAATGGAGCCATTATTCTCATCGAACTAATCACAATGTCTCCATGTTGTATAGCCTAGAGTCTCAACAGACGCCTCAATGATGACCTTGCTGAATTTCGACCACGTCTTCGCTTACATTTTCAGACAAAGCTCGATCAGGCATAGATTGCAGCTTGGTGGAAATTGACCACTAAATACTGTACACATTAAGTGACCGTATACACTGTGTCAGTCTTCAGGACCACTACGTTGAGCTACTGTGAATGAAGTGTGTGTGTGTTGGCAGGTGTCAGGATCAGTGCCCGGTTGGCACATATGGCATTGGTTGCAGCCAGACGTGTGGCTGTGTGAACGGCGCCCATTGCTATCACGTGAGTGGAGCCTGTCTGTGTGAGCCGGGATACACGGGTGAAAGCTGCGAGGAGCGCATCTGTCCGGATGGTCTGTACGGCCTCAAGTGTGACAGGAAGTGCCCTTGTCATGCCAATAACACACGCAGGTAAGACAAACTCTGCAAATGTATTTTACCTTCTCATTGATTACATGGCACAGGTCTGAATGTTCGCTGACAGGAATCAGAAAGTTTGTTTTCCTACTGAAAAATCCAGCAGAAACCAGCATGAATTTCTTGTTGGTTCAGGCTGGTTTATGCTGCTAGTTGGTGGACCAGCAATGTATGCTGTTCTCAAGCAAAACTTTTAGCAGGATGCGAGTGAGAAAACATGTATTAGCTGCTCCAGAAATAAACTCTGAATACCGCTATAAACCAATCCACCATCTTGAACCCAAAAAAACAAACTAAACTAAACTTACCAGGGTTGCCACTGGGTAGCCAATAAAACAGCCACCGTGGTTGGTGTGTGTTGTTATTTTTTGAAGTGGTTGTGTGTTTAGAGAGAGAGAGAGAGACACACACAGTTGCTCATTGTTTAGATCAGACAGACATGCACAGCTGACAAACCGCATGTGTCACATGTGACGGCAGCTGCTTATGCTAACTGACAAAACGGCTCTTTACAGCTGCTCTGTCCACAGGTAATGGACAATATAGTCTCATTACATCTGACACTTCATAGTCATTAATACCAGCCTCTGTTGATTGATTTTACCAATGGTGGTCAGCTTACAAGAATGACAAATCAACATCATTTCAAATATAAAGAAATCAGTGGCTGTCAATGGAACAATATGATATAATATTAATTTAGACAATGTACTTAAACCACAGTATAAGTGTGCAGTCACTTCACTTCCATTACGTTTTAACTGGCTTAATAGCTAAATGTAAGTAATTAGATGACGTAATAAGTTTATTGATCTTCAGCATGTGCATTGTTTCAATGCATTAAACTAAACACACTACATTTTCTCTAGAGGCAAATCCAGTCATGATTGCGAGTCAAAATAATCCTGAGGATAATTATGATGGACTTTTACTTTACCGACATACTACAGTGTACTCAGAATACTGTGCTGTATTGCTTCACATTCACGCAGATGTCTGGTTAAAGCCTTGAGCCTTCAATTTTACCAGAACCCATGAGAGGAGTTTGCTGTACTGAAATGTAGGCCTACTCCTCATATTCTGTGACCTTGGTGTCATTACCTTTGTACGGTACCCTGCATAGGCCAAAATTAAATTAAAGGATTAGTTCACTTTAAAATTAAAATTACCCCATGATTTACTTACCCTCAAGCCATCCTAGGTGTATTTAAAATTCTTCTTTCAGACGAATACAATTGGAGTTATAAAGCAAAACTTACATGACACCATGACATGTACTATGCAACGTCCTATGTTATACGTTTCACAAGTTACGTTTTAGACGTAAGTAGAATACGTATGGCCATTTGGTCAGAAGCTAGTTAATTTACTTTAATAAGTGTTCAATTTGGATATTTTTCCTACACCAATTCATCGCTTCACTTCAGAAGGCCTTTATTAACCCCCTGGAGCTGTGTGGAGTATGCTTATAATGGATGGATGCACTTTTTTGTGCTTCAAACTTGTGACCTTCGTTTGCTCCCATTATCAAGCTTGGAAGCATCAGGGTGTTTATTAATATAACTCTATTCGTCTGAATGAAGAAAGCAATCAATAGAAAGAAATCAATAATTAAATCATGAAAATGTAAAATTAAAATAAATGAATCGACCTTCACAATTTATCAAAATGAAATTGAAATAAAAGTATAGCTAAGTGCGATTATAAAATCACAAAATGTTGCGATGTAGTTTGACACACTGTGTGTTTCAGAATGAAGTGAAGCACTGTGTTCATTTACCCGTGAGCAGCTCATGTTTTGGAGCAGCTTGGTTCACAGTTAATGCTGTGATATTTTACATATATAATTCTTTACAATAATCTTAATTTTTTAATTATTTTGTTTGTTTGTTTTTACTCTGTTCAATTTGATCTTATAAAGATCTTGTGAAAATATGATTCTAGTAAAGATTGAACCCAAATGTAAACATCCATAAAAAGCAACTATAACTTTAGTGGCAGCAGAGTGTGGCCTCTTTGTTTCAGCAATATGAGATGTTTTTATATGAGATTAAATGCTTATGTCGCAGTTCAAACTGCAATTGCAATCATAGACTATATATTTTTTACTAAATTGTCCAGCCCTATACTGTAAATAAATTATTTTAAAATAAAAATTGTCAATATAAAACACTTACTAGAGGGGTCATGTGACCATTAACCAACATAAGTGAACATGTGAATGTGCCGTTAAATTACTGAAATATTAACTTAAGGTCTCAGGAGGTAATTATTTGATGTCAAAAGGGTTAGGCTGACAAAACAGTTTGGGAATCATTGCACTAGGATAAGACCACAGACCCAAAACTACTATTTGGGGGACACAAATAGATGGTTGTTGATGTGTTGTTACTTGATGTGACATCTCTCTCTCAGCTGCCACCCCATGTCGGGTGAATGTTCATGCCTGTCAGGCTGGTCTGGGTTGTACTGTAACGAGACGTGCACTCCTGGTTTCTATGGGGAGGCGTGTCAGGAGGTCTGTCACTGTCAGAATGGAGCTGACTGCCACAGCGTGAGCGGGGAATGTGTCTGTGCACCAGGATATAAGGTACATCATCATAAACAGAATGTGTCTTCTGTGTGTGTGTATGTGTGTGCTGGAGTCAAACACTGATGTGTTATCATGATTACAGGGCTCAGATTGCTCCACAGCCTGCCCCACGGGCACATACGGCATCAACTGCACCTCTCTGTGCTCATGTAAGAACGGAGCCATTTGCTCACCCATCGATGGATCCTGTTCCTGTCAAGCAGGTAATTCTCTAAAGAGCTCGTCAACTCTGGCCTTGGATATTCACTGTCCTGCAGAGTTTAGCTTGAAAACTGATCAAACTCACCTGCAACTTTCTAGTAATTATGAAGACCTTATTAAGCTTGTTCAGTTGTGAAGTTGCTTATCTACCCTGACAAGGTGTGTTGACACACAGAGTCACAATCTCAGGAATGCAGGTGTATTTTATTTAACACTGCATCTTCACAGCAAAATGGTATGAGTTTCAGAGCTGAGAAAGAATTTCAAATGTAACATTGCTATATTCAGTGCACGCATAAAGCTTGCTGCAACGCACTGGCAAAAGTAATGATAATGAATGTGTTGAAAAAAACACCACAGAGACTGTCTGATCATTTTAATAATTTATTAATAGACTAGTGTTTTCTGAGTCAGTGTCGACTGCAATGATGAAGCCAACGACACTGACTTGTCATCTCTGCAGTATAGTGGACATGCCTGTAGAAAGAAATGCATGTTAAGTTACTAATTTAGATTCCACTCTACATGAAGACTTGGATATGCGCCTAGTAATAACACACATTTATAGAGCGCTCATGTGATTCACTCATTATTGGCCAGCTCCTGCGTCAGCATCACACACATGCGTCCTGGTGTTCAAATATATAGCGTCGGCCAATACTGAGCCAGCATTCGGGCGCAAACACAGAAGCGCTGCACTGCACTCACTACGTCAACAGCGTAGGACTGACAGGGAAGAGAAAAAACTGTTGTTATTTTTGTGCACAAAAATTATTCTCGTTGCTTCATAACATTAAAGGATTAGTTCACTTTAAAATGAAAATTACCCCAAGCTTTACTCACCCTCAAGCCATCCTAAGTGTATATGACTTTCTTCTTTCTGATGAACACAATTGGAGTTATATTAATCCTGATGCATCCAAGCTTTACAATGAATGGGACCAATGAGTATGAAGCTGAAGAAAGTGCATCCATTCATCATAAACATACTCCACACGGCTCCAGGGGTTAATAAAGGCCTTCTGAAGCGAAGCGATGTGTTTGTGTAAGAAAAATATCCATATTTAACAAGTTATGAATTAAAATATCTAGCTTACGCCAGACCGCCTTCCACATTCAACTTACGAAAAAAGCATAACTGACACGACATCAGTTACACTTTTATTGTATGCTGAATACGGAAGGCATAGGACGTAGCATAAGCTTTTTGAACTGCGAGAGGCACTACACTTTCTTCCTAAGTAGAATGCTGACCACTTTTACTCAAGTGGTATTGGAATTGGTGACCTGTAATTTGTCATTTTCATCTTAAGGTGTCTGTGCTTTTAATCAAGTATGGTTTTCAGGTACTGTTTACACCTCTGTCACTGGCATTTGTAGCATATATGACCGCATTTTCAAATGTATTCTTCAAAGAAACACTGTAAAAGTATTCATTACCTGTTTGAAAATGTCTCAAGTATAATGGTGTAAATTAAAAAAAATTACCACATTACTTTACTCATTACTTTCAGGTAATCTGATGGTGACTCTTTACTCCCAACACTGTCATGTTTCAGCTCAGACTGTAAATAGTTTATGTGTGCATTTCATTAATTTGTCTTAGAGTGTTTTTAGTGCTTTTCAATATCTTCGTCATTGTCGCTGTTGTTTTAGGGTGGCATGGGGTGGACTGCTCAATTAACTGCCCCAGTGGCACCTGGGGTCTGGGCTGTAACCTGACGTGTGTGTGCAGTAATGGAGGTGCTTGCGACGCTCTGGATGGGAGGTGCACGTGTACTCCAGGCTGGAGAGGAGACAGATGTGATCAACACTGTCAGGTCAGTTCATCTGTAACATCATAAACATTGCAATTAGAGCTTCATTCACAAATACAGTATCAGATGAAGTAGAGTTCATTTACACATGTTCAAAGCCTGTTAATCCTTTTGTGTTACCTTATATTCTGCAAAGAGTATTATATATTACCTCTAATTATTTGACATACTTTTGGCTTTCACTCACAAATGCATCACTTCTTCAATCTGATGAACAACACAAACCAATAATGATAATGTATAATGATAAATTGCAAATTTTATAGTGCATTCTCAAGTACAATTCATTTAAATGTTCATTGTCAAATTCATGTGCAAAATCAATATTTTTGTTGAAAGAAGTGTACCTTTATGGAATGATGGTGTGTGCAGGACGGGACATATGGTTTGGACTGTCGTGAGCGCTGTGACTGCAGTCATGCGGATGGGTGTCACCCCTCAACCGGACACTGCCGCTGTCTGGCCGGCTGGACAGGTAAACAAAACCTAAAGCTGAATGTCTGCTGCCATTTGAGATGAGAGTTTCAGGATAGCTTGTATTTTTTTTTTTTTTTTACATTTTCTTTTTAAAAGGTTACTGCTTTAAAAAGTCATTCCCACCTCTGGCCCAAAGTCCCAGGGGCCGGATTCACAAGAAAGAAGTTAGGAAAGTTCTTAAGATAAATTCTAAGAAGCTAATAAGAATGTTCCTAAATGCAATTCTTTACAATCACATCTTAATTTTTTAAGTTCATCTTAATTTTTTCTTATGAAGAAAATGACAGGCTTCAATGATTGAAAGGCTGAAGACTGATGAACAAGCAGAGTTGAATGCACATGAAAAATACACTCTCTCCCACACATTCCTCTGGGTTGTGGTCGACACTGGCAGCATACTGATGCTATCAGCAGCGTTTCCTCGGGGTTGCTGTACTAGAATGATCTCCAGCATTCTCCCATCGCCTAGCAACACACACTCATTCTCAAAAGAGCTTTTGTCCATGTTTTGGCATGACACTCTCCCACAGAGCTACTTCACCCACTGTGCACCATACTGACTGAGCTACGGACACACAGGAAGAGATGTGTTTAATAATTTGTCTTTGACAGCAGAGCTTGTTAAACACAGCCTGACGGTCAGTGGGTTAAAGCCCGTTCACACCAAGAAAGATAACTACAACAATAACTATATTACCATCCACCCCAATGCACAATAACGTTATGTTTATTATAAGCACGCCCTGCAGTTATTTTGTCTGCTGTTTTAAATTCTTGAGTTCTTTAATGCAGGATGGATTCTGATTGGCTATTAATGTTTTTATCATTCATTAGGAAAAATTCAATTAAGTCATTCCAACAATATTATTCCTCTGTGTCATTATCATTATAGTTGTGATGTGGACTTCTCTACTTTCATAAATTAGAAATGATTATTAAAACTTTATAGTTGTCATCCTTGGTGTGAACGGGCCTTTAGACTGAAGTCATGTGACACTTCACAAACACTTCACAAACACGCAATGCTAGCTACACTGGTGACCAAAGAAAACCAAAATGGTGCAGTGACACTAAATGTTAAATAAAATATAAGCAGTAGTCATTGAGCCATGCCAGCGACAGCTTTTCTGGCATGCCTCCACCATCTCATCTCTTCCTCTATTCCAAGCTCCCTCTTTCTATCCAATCCCATAGTCTGGGAGCTTAATTTGCTCAGCGCTTGAGACCAGGGGTCTGTACCATGATGGTAGTTGAACAAACTCAGGGTTGTAGGATTAGTTTCGAGTTGACAAAACCAAACCACTCCAGTCCGGCTTTGTTGGTACCATGATGCTTATCATCAACTTTCTCTGTCAACTCAGGCTTTGATCCTGAGTTTGTGGAGCATGTGCACATGAATTTGTGACATCAGTGGTGAACAGCCAATCACATGCCTTGCAACAGAGAGAAACTATGATTAACTTCTCGTGAGAGAGCCAGCGTGATTCAAAACTCTTTTGCTGAATATTAAGAGTTTGAAGAAAATGAATGTAAACTAATTTACACTGACGAAAATAAAAGAAATGATCTTGCTCTATCAGTGCAAGTGAAACTTGTGAAGTTAGTTTATTTAGTTGATAATATATAGCGATAGAGACTCAAACATGTAAAGTCACGTGTAGTCATACTTAAAGTTTATTTACAGCTTATTTATATTACATATGATCTTTATATTATTAATATTCATTGAAACTAAATAATTAATAACTGTTAAACTAAAATCACTTGTGTTATGGATTAATAATAATATATATCATTGAATTATTATATAAATCATATATAAATCATAAAATAATTCTAAGTAATTCTCATTAAAGCCAGAGAATTTCATTGTTAATTTTTTTTTTTTACTATATAGTGACCTTTAATTTGGAGGACGAGAAACTGGGGGACTGACTTTATTGTGTGTCAGTTCACTTATCTTACATCCGATTGGCCCAGATTCGGTTTGAGATCTCTGAACCAGAACATAACCTGCCCCGGAGCAGGTTAGCCATGGAGTGTAAGTTACTATGGTGAACATCGCTAAAAGCCAAGTCACTTTCATGGTACCTAAAACCCAGGATTGGTGCAATCTAATCTGAAACTCCAAACTAATCCAGCTTCATGGTACAGGCCCCATGACAGCAAGCCAAATTTTTTAGTATCTTTTTTTTTTATTAAGACTGGATGGGCAGGTGAACTTGTGAACATCTAATAGTTCTTAGTACAAAATCATATAGGACATAATCCTTGAATGCTGTAAGGAGTGAAGTTTTCTGAATCAGTATATCAAAGAGATGGTCATCTGTGATTCTAACGTCCATGTGTGACATGTGTGTGAATGTCCATATGATTATGAACATATGTCAGTGTTTTGTGGGAATATCTAGTCAGCATGTGTGTGTGTGTTTTTCACAGGCATTCACTGTGACAGCATGTGTGCTGAGGGCCGCTGGGGGCCGAACTGCTCCCTGTCCTGTAACTGTAAGAATGGAGCGTCGTGCTCACCCGACGAGGGCGCGTGCGAGTGTGCGCCTGGATTCAGAGGAACCACCTGTCAGCGCAGTGAGTACTCAAACACACCACGTGTGTCTGTTTCATGTGTCTGTCCCTTGACAACATGTCGGTTTTCTCATCTGCTTTGTTCTCCTGATGTTTCCCCGTCACCCTCCCAGTCTGTTCTCCGGGTTTCTTTGGCCACCGCTGTAGCCAGGCGTGTCCACATTGTGTCCACAGCAGTGGCCCCTGTCACCATGTGACCGGCCAGTGTGACTGTCAGCCTGGTTTTAAAGGGGCGCTCTGCAACGAAGGCAAGAAAAGCCTCTCTCATTCACTACTACAGTACAGCAGTCCTCTAATAATTTGGGAAGTGTGTCTTCTGCAACGGCATTTATTCTTTCAGTTATTTTTGTTTTCCATTCCCATTTTCCAGTATCTGTATGTCTAGTTCTCTCACTAAGCCGTGGTATTGGTGTCCTGGTCTGTCTGTTTATCTGTCTGCAGTGTGTCCCAGTGGCAGGTTTGGCAAGAACTGTGCGTGGAGCTGCACCTGCACTAATAACGGCACATGTAAACCCTTTGACGGTTCATGTCAGTGTTACCCCGGCTGGATCGGCAGTGACTGCTCACAGCGTCAGTATTCTGTATTATCTCACTCAATGCTCTTTCAAATGTGATCAACTTATAAATGCTCTATCAGAAGTTTATGTCAGGCTCAATGTAGAATTTAGAGTCACTTCTTTAAGGTCGTGACACGCCAAAGAACTAGTGGCAACGAAAGCCAACTGTGTTGTCGCCTCGTGTTGAGTGCGTCTGAGCTAAAAATTTGCGCTTAAACACACTGTAAAGACTTAGAGCCAATGGCCAACTAGCACATACGGTCAGCGTCTGCTTGAGAGAAAATAACTCTCAATACCAGCAGGTGGCAATAATTCTATGTTCATCATTCAAAATGGGAAACCGGCACTATGACTGCTGATATACAACCTGGAACAATGCAAAAACTGAGCTGTCAGATGTTCAACGACAGCCCGATGTAGGCCGATGACCGACCGTCAGCTTGGTGTGTCTCACCCTTTATAGTTTTTGCTGTGTTCTCAGGAAATCTTCCAAAATACTGACCGACTAAACGTGGTTCTTCAGAGTTCAGCATAGTGATGCTGGTATGTGATGTGAGTGCTGGGCTATTTGATTCGCATCATTTTCAACAACTTTAGCTCAACTGATCAGGTTACAATACAATTTCTTTAAGTCACCTGATGATCAGAAATCTAATGTCGGCCTTTAATAAAAGGTGGTGTCTGAGGAGATTGTGGTTGTCTAGGCACTTTCTGTCATGTCAATAATAATAATAATAATAATAATACATTGTATTTGTATTGCGCCTTTCTTACTCTCAAGGCGCTAAGCGCACTTAACCACAGTTCTGCAGATGTCAGGCTTGAATCTCGGAGTCAGGTGGGTTTGGTAGGAAAGCCTGATGTCTGGATTGTTTTCCCTCTTCAAACAACTTAATTTGGGATTTGTAGCAGCTGTTGGATCTCCAACACTGATCTGATACATAGCTGATGTAGCTCTTTAATTTGCTTAGCTGATGTAGCTGAACATTTAACTCTCATCTCCTGTAGGTGGATCATCCATATAAAGACTGCTCAGTGACACTAGACACCAAGTTGCCCAATTTATCACTCAGGAGCATCAGAAACAAAAAAGGTTTTAAATGGGACTCTTTATGTCTTCTGTGCTTTGACCTCATTGAGGGTCTGTGGTCTCTTGCGCCCCCTGCTGATCATAAAGAGGAGCATTAATGAAATACACATGATCTGCTGATGTTACTGTATATACACACTACTGGTCAAAGGTTTAGACCAGGGATGGACAACTCTGGTCCTGGAGGGCCAGTGTCCTGCAGAGTTTATCTCCATCCCTGATTAAAAACTCACTTGCCTATAACTTTCTACTAATCCTAAAGACCTTGATTAGCTGGTTCAGGTGTGTTTGATTAGGGTTGGAGCTAAACTCTGCTGGATACTGGCCCTCCAGGACCGGAGTTGTCCATCCCTGGTTTAGACCATTTAAGATTTTTTAAATGTTCACCAAGGATACATTTATTTGATCAAAATACAGTGACTGTTTTCTATTTTAATGTATTTTAAAATGTAATTTGTTCTTGTGAATGAATTTTTAGCATCAAGTCTTCAGCATCACATGATGCTTCAGAGGTCATTCTAATATGCTGATTTACTGCTCATTTATAATCAATTATTAATGGTGCTCTATTATTAATTACTCTGAAAACAGCTGCTTACCATTTTTGTGGAAACCCTGATAAAAAAAATTCAGGATTCGTTGACAAGAAGTCAAGTCAAGTCAATTTATTTATATAGCGCTTTTTACAATTGGTAATTGTTTCAAAGCAGCTTTACATATTAGAAGGAAAAAAAAGAGAAGTGGTTAAAAATAAGCTGTACAAGCAAGCGTGGTAATGTGTAACATATATAAGATGATGCTACATTAAGCCAATGTTGGCTGACTCCCAAGGGTGGAAAAACCCCCCTAGGAGAAAAACCCAGCGTGCTAACACTGGGAAAAAAGTCCTAGGAGGGAAAAAATATAAGAAGATATATATAATATATGTAAATGGATATGGACATCAAAATCTGAATTATACATTTTTTATTATTGAGATTAAAAATAGATTATATATAAATATATGTAAGCGGATACGGGGATTAAAAATCTGAATTATAGATGCAGCCAGAACTGGATCTGTAGGCCCATTGTCTCCTGGGCTACGTTGTAGTCAGGTCCAGACACAGGTTCTCCATCTGATCTGGATACGGCCTGGATCCAGCACCCGGCAAACCTCAGGATAAGCAGAGAGACTGATATTAGCGTAGATGCCATTCTTATTCTGATGTACAGGTATATCTAGAGTTATAGGAAATGTTCTCTGTTCCGGCCGACCTAATTATTGCAGCGTAACAATCCTTTAACGGATTTGAAAAATGTTAATGTATTGATAATGTTATGTGTATGCAAGAGCAAAGAGATGTGTTTTTAGTCTAGATTTAAACTGACAGAGTGTGTCTGCTTCCCGAACAATGCTAGGAAGATTGAGTTTAGGTGCTAAATAGGAAAGGGATCTGCCGCCTTCAGTTGATTTTGATATTCTGGGCATTATCAACTGGCCTGAATTCTGAGATCGCAATAGACGTGAAGGACTATAATGCATTAAGAGCTCACTTAGGTACTGGGGAGCTAAACCATTTAGAGCTTTATAAGTAAGTAGCAAGATTTTAAAATCTATACGATGTTTAATAGGGAGCCAATGTAATGTTGACAGATCTGGGCTAATATGGTCATACTTTCTGGTTCTAGTAAGAACTCTAGCTGCCGCATTTTGGACCAACTGTAGTCTGTTTAAAAGCCGAGCAGAACAACCACCCAGTAGAGCGTTACAGTAATCTAGTCTTGAGGTCATGAATGCATGAACCAACTGTTCCGCATTTGTCATTGAGAGCATGTGTCGTAATTTAGATATGTTTTTTAGATGGAAGAAGGCGGTTTTACAGATACTAGAAACATGACTTTCAAATGAAAGATTGGTATCAAAGAGCACACCCAGGTTCCTAACTGAGGACGAAGATTTAATGGAGCACCCATCAAGTGTTAGAGAGTATTCAAGGTTTTTTCGTGAGGAAGTTTTTGGTCCAAAGATTAGGATATCAGTTTTTTCTGAATTTAATAATAAGAAATTTCTTGTCATCCAGTTTTTAATGTCAGCTATGCATTCTGTTAGTTTTGTGAATTTGTAGGTTTCGTCAGGGTCAAGCGGCAACCTCCCCCTTTCTCTCGTGAAGCCAATACGGAAGTAACTTAAACTGCGATTCATCCAAAAGAGAGCAGAATCTCATAGAGTCCATGTTAAATTGGCCAAGTTTATAGCAGAAAAAAAACGTTTACAAGTTGGTTCAAATTGTGGTTTTGGTCTATACTGCTATTTTTGCCCTTCATGACAACTCTGAGGGGGGTGAATTTTTTTATAACTTATCCGTTTAAATTATATTAAGCCTTAAAGTTCTGCATAATTAAGGGCGTGGTCACTTGAGTGACAGGTAGAGTGCGCTGCTGTCTGTGAGCCGTCATGTTACCTCAGCTGCCGCTGAATTTGGCATCTCAGCCGTTTTTGTGCTTTTTTTCTCGATTATTTTATACAATTATAAAATATGGCTTGCTGCATAATATTCGAGATGTGTGTCGTAGATGTGCATGCATGCGGAAGAGACACAGAACACACGTTGTTGGATCGTGGCATTGGCTGAAAGTTTTGGTTGTGAGATTTACAACAATGACAATACCAGGAGGATATACAACTCTTGACAGCACTGCTTGGATATTATAACTAAAACTGCTGCACTATTTTGAAAAAAATATACTTTGGACCAGTGGCGTAGCCAGAATTTTATTTTTTCTAAAAATGAGGGGGCCGCTATATATATATATATATATATATATATATATAATATGTATATAAATATATGAGACACTAATAATGACTACAATGACACTAATAATTCTTAATTTCTAAAAGAAATGCAAAATCAATCGGTAGTTATTAATAGAATAAGGAGACACAAACCTTACATTAAATCGCGCTTGGTCCCATTTATTTTTGATCACAGTGCATACTATATATACAAACTTTTACTCTCAAAGTGCGCACATTTGTAGAAATACACGTTTACCTCAGATTTCATTAGATATAATTTATAGAACATGTACGCAGAGTTTCATAATACCGAGGTCATAAAATGTTGTTTCCTAGGGGGGTACGGGGCGGGGGCATGCTCCCCCGAGAAAATTTTGATTTGTATATATGTGCATTTTTAAGACATTAAGACCAACAAATTGGTTAACAATAGCTTCAAAACCACGTCAACAAATACATGCATGCATGCACAGTTTTGAGGCAGCTTTAATCGCATGTTTGGCAATTTCATTTTCAAACGACGTTCATTGCTCGTAGTTTCTATTGCGCTTTATTTTAGCAATAATAAAGTAATTATGCAGCGCGCGCCGGCGCATTTGCGCATGCAATTCTTGAGTGCACGCCACGAGCACTGTATAATGACTGATTGGACAGTCGTATTATTTTTTTCTGAGTTTTACCGACATAGCCTGACAACATCTCATACACTGTTGTTCAACTGAAGCTCCCTCGTCATCTTTTCCGCGCTCGTTTGACTTGCGCCTGGCGCTGAGGCGAAGTCGGAATGCGCCTCTGAAAAGTGTCCCGTTTGTTGTGTCGTAACGAGACAGTTCTATATAAACGCAGCGTTTTACTTGGCAATGTTTTAAAAAAAATGATTTTTATTTTTGGTATTTTATATGCACCCGGGAGGGATATATATATTTTTTTATCCCCACCAGGGACAAAAATAATTCAGCAGAGGCAGGGATACATAGACCAGACCATAAACCATTTTGATTACACTCATGCTGATATTGTACTATTTGATGATCAGTAGTGGTTCGCTAAATATAATAATTCAATAAGCATTTAGGCTACAATAAGCACTTAACTTTTAATATATAACCTTAAAAATATATATTAAATAAATAATACAAATATCTAGATAGCTGGCTGACTAAAGTAGGCTAAGTTTGAAAATGATATAATTTGTACATGGAGTTATTATAAAAATATACTTAATTTCTTTACAATTTATAGGTGTTGTTTTAACAGTCAGTTATGTAAGTTTGATGGTTAATAGGTTCTAGCAACATTAAATCCAGGAGAAAAGACAATTCTAAAGAAAAAGCATGTTTGATTTACATATAACAAAGATTGAGCGCGCATAGCCGCGCACGCAATATCTGCGCGAGAGCGAAACGCCTCAAATTAACTATAATGACGAGAAGAAAGCTGTGTGCACTGCAGTAAGAGGTTCTTGATTCTCTAACGATTTTTTTATTGGTTAAAACGAATGTAGAGTTAGAAGCCCAAGCACCCACCGGATTTCACTGCATTGAGATGCGCGTCCTGGAAGCCTCGGGCGCCGCTTCACATTGTCACTCACCGCATAATAACGAACATTCACACGCAAAGATAATAACAGCAAAAGCTACGCGCAACACGTGAAATAATCTAACCAATAAGTCTAAAAACAGATGTTGCATTTTACCGCGCAGCATATGCATCAGTGTAACAAATCAACATAAAAAATAAAAAAAATCGCTCAGAAATCTGGGGGGGGCCTGCATAATAATGAGCTACGCCACTGCTTTGGACACAGGCTCATTTGTATACGATCGCTGCTCAAAAATTTTCTTTTCCTTAAAATTTCCTTTAAAATTTTCTGATGTTAAAACTTATCTTTATTAATAATTTAGATAGTATCTAGATAGATAGCTCCTTTGCTTGCTAACGTGGTCATGTCGAGCTAGGCGGGCGTGGTTTCAGCAACCAATCATATCAGCTCAAACCACCTCCCCGCCTCTGCCCATTTTCAGTTATCCGGGAGTGACGTGCGGTGACGCACAGCTAAGATGGCCGCGGCCTCATTTTCGCTTCAAAACTGCTGTTCAGAACTCTATGGGTGACGTCACGGACGCTACGTCCATATTTTTTTACAGTCTATGGTCAGGGCGCGAGGAAATATAGAGCTGAGTATCGTCAGCGTAGCAGTGAAAACTAACACCATGCTTCCTAATTATCTCTCCTAAGGGCAGCATGTACAGAGTGAAAAGCAACGGTCCTAGTACTGAGCCTTGTGGTACTCCATATTGAACTTGTGATCGATACGACATCTTTTCATTAACTACTACAGACTGATAACGGTCAGATAAGTACGATTTGAATCATGCCATCCTCACAGATTCCATTTCTTTCTAAAAAGGAGCACAGTTGTGTTGAAACTGCCTTTTCTAGTATCTTTGACAGAAAAGGTAGATTCGAGATTGGCCTGTAATTTACTAAATCTCTCGGATCTAGTTGAGGTTTTTTAATAAGAGGTTTAATAATAGCCTGCTTAATAGTTTTTGGCACGTATCCTAGTGTTAAGGATGAATTAATTATATCAAGAAGTGGACCTACGACCTCTGGAAGCATTTCTTTCAGTAGTTTAGTCGGCATTGGGTCTAACATACATGTTGTTGATTTTGATGATTTGATAAGTTTAGATAATTCTTCCTCTCCTATAGCGGTGAATGATTATAGTTTTACCTCAGGGACACTACAGTGCACTGTCTGAAGCGAAACTGTAGACATGCAAGTTTTTAATTTTCTCTCTAATATTGTAAATCTTGCAAGTAAAGAAGTTCATAAAGTCATTACTGCTGTGCTCTTTGGAAACGTCAGCAGTTGAATCTCTGTTTCTAGTTAATTTAGCCACTGTGTCAAATAAATACCTAGGATTATGTTTGTTTTCTATTAAGAGATTTGAAAAATAAGTAGATCTAGCATTTCTTATAGCCATTCTGTACTCAATCATTTTTTCTTTCCACGAAAGGCGTAAAACTTCTAGTTTTGTTTTCTTCCAACTACGTTCGGCTTTTCTCACAGCTCGTTTTAGAGCCCGAGTGTGCTCATCATACCACAGCGTTGGATTAGTTTCCTTAATCTTCTTTAGACGTAAAGGAGCAACTGCATCTAATGTGCTGGAAAAGAGAGAGCCAATAGTTTCTGTTGCAGCATCGAGTTCTTCTAAGTTGTCAGGTATACTAAGGCTGATCGGGGAGATTATTTATAAAGCAATCTTTAGTGGTAGAAGTGATGGTTCTACCATATTTATGGCTGGGTGGTGGTTTTGTAGCCTTGGCTAACTGTAGTATACACGATACTAAATAATGATCTGATATATCATCGATCTGCTGTAGAATTTCAACAGCATCAATATCAATTCCATGCGACAGTATTAGATCTAGGGTATGATTACGACAATGAATGGGTCCTGACACGTGTTGTCTAAGTCCAATAGAGTTTAAAATGTCTGCAAATGCCAATCCAAATGCATCTTTATTATTATCTACATGGATATTAAAATCACCAACAACAAGGACTTTATCTGCAGCCAGTACTAACTCTGATAGAAAATCAGCAAATTCTTTGATAAAGTCAGTATGGTGCCCTGGTGGCCTGTATACAGTAGCCAGCACAAATGTCAACTTACATAATGTTACATAAAGCACCATCACTTCAAAGGAATTATATTTGAAATTCTTTTGAATGATTCTGAATATATTACTATAAATTACAGCAACACCTCCCCCTTTGCCTTTCTGTCGAGGATTGTGTCGATAATCATAACCTTGAGGACTAGACTCATTTAAAGTAATGTAATCGTCCGGTTTTAGCAAGGTTTCTGTCAAACACAGCACATCTAGATTATTGTCTGTGATAATATCGTTTACAATAAGTGCTTTTGAAGAAAGTGATCTAATATTTAACAACCCAAGCTTTATCATTTGTTTATCATTATTATCTCTATTTTTTATTTGTTGAACATCAATTAAATTTTTACTATTAAATGGGTTTGGAAGTTTTTTGTTTTCATTAATTCGGGATAAAGACACAGTCTCTATGTGATAATATCTATGTGCGAGAGTTTCTATGTGTTGGGAATTATCTGACTTCTGTAACGTGAGGCAGCTAGCAGACAGTCGGTTTAGCCAGTCTGTCTGCTTCCTGTCCTGAGCCCCAGTTTGTCATGTTTTAGTTATAAGACTATGTGCCATATTACTAGAGAGAAGAGCAGCACCATCCTGGGACGGATGAATACCATCTCTTTTCAACAGGTCAGGTCTGCCCCAAAAGCTTTTCCAATTGTCTATGAAACCTATATTATTCTGTGGACACCACTTAGACAGCCAGCCATTGGGTGATGATAATCTGCTAACTATCTCATCACTCCGACGAACAGGAAGAGGGCCAGAACAAATTACTTCTCCTGACATTGTACTTGCGAGTTCACACACCTCTTTAATGTTAATTTTAGTGATCTCTGACGGGCGAAGTCGAACATCATTTGTGCCGACGTGAATAATAATTTTAGAGTATTTACGATTAGCATTAGCCAGCACTTTTAAATTTGTTTTGATGTCAGGTGCTCTGGCTCCCGGCAAACATGTCTATGGTGGCTGGTGTCACTATTTTCACGTTCCGTGTAATAGAATCGCCAATGACTAGGGCACTTTCAACAAGATTCTCAGTGGGTGCGTCACTGAGTGGGGAGAACCTGTTTGATGTTCTTACTGGAACGGAAGAGTGGTGTTTTCCACGGCTAGGTCGCCTCACCGTTACCCAAGTGCCCTGCTGCGCGGGCTCAACAGCCGGAACCGAACAATGTACAGAGTTCACTAAGCTAGTAGCATCCAAAACAGTATCTGAGGCCCCTACGTTCCTACTATCCTCGATTAAAGTTTGGATGAGTGTCTCTAATTCTGAGATTCTCTCTGTCAGCCTGACTATTTCCTTACATTTATGACATGTAAATCACTCGTCGCTGACAGAGAGAGCTACACTAAACATGTTACAGACTGTGCAAAAGATGACTGAGGGAGAGGATGACATGACTCACCGTGTTTGTAGACTGATCCGATCCGAGTTACCACAGCTGTTTGATGAACGCGTTAAAAAAGGAGCGCGCGAGACTGATAACAAGTTAACCAGCGAGATCCAACTGCGTTACAGCGATTTAGATTCAAAGATTACAAGCTAGCGACGTCAGATTAATGTGGTAGGCAATAGGCTTGTTTGAGATGAGCAAATTCTGCGCAGAACCGATCACCGGTGATCACCGCGAGATGCATGCCAGTTAGAAATGTGTCCGAGGGTGGTCCGCCTTGCTCTGATGTCATGCTGACGTGTGTCAAAAACCTCTCACGAGGGCGAGGCGGCCTCATCGGATTCTGCAGTCGAGCGCAGTTGCTCTCCACCGACTGCGCTGACCAAAAGCACGATGGGAAACGACTTGCTGACGACACAGCTTAAAGCTTATTGGTTTAAACAACCGTGATGTATAGATCTCTTTTAAAAAATTTTGATTTTAAAACACTAATGCCAGGATTTTACGCGTATAAATTATGTGTGAATATTCCAAAAGTCTCTGACAGTGTGATCTCTCTATGGGTTATGTGATTATCATATTTATAAAAATATATAAAAACATGTCTGTAATTAAAATAAAAATGATTGGTACACCCATCCTTCGAATGGAAATAAATAACAAGTACTTTGGGTGTATTGTTCATTATGTTTATTTTCATATAAAAGTAACAAAACGTAAATTACTTCCAGTTTAACAGCAACACAGCGCACAAGTGTGAATCCCGCGATATCCGCCTTTGATCTCGCAGGTGTGTGATGCACTACGAGAACGGAAAATTGTCCGTCTTGCCTGCACTTTTTTCCACTCCTCCCCTCACTGCAGCCGCCTACTCTCGGCTGAACTTCAGGCGAGGCTAGGCGCATCTCAAACATATGGGAAGCCAAACACACCAAAAGTGGTACGAGGCAGCGGGGTGTTACAAAGCTCGCGCGGCGCTGACATGTCATCTGCGCGGATCAATGGACCGAGCCGACCGACTCGTCAGCGCAGCGCGGACGTGTTTTCTAGCGCCACCCAATGGGCAGCGCGGCGCGAGCTAATCTCATCCAATAGTATCCAGCTGCAGACCCGCAGCACCAGTTTCAGAACCGCAGTTTCATGATGTCTACAGTATTTAACAACAATACTTTTAAATAAAGTCATTTTTTCTGTTCATATAGGCCTAATATGCATAAGATATCATGATGTACAAAGAGGAGTTTTAATTACCAAGTTAATCGATAATGCAAACTATGTTTTGTTGTTTGAAGGCATGAACTAATTTGTATAAACTGTGAACAAATACTTTTAACCATATAATTTTGAAAATATATTAATAAATGTGTAACCATATAGTAAAATGTCTCCCTTGACTGTATGTGATATTATTTCCTTATGTTCATGTTGTGAACTTCTGACAAATAGTTTAAAGACACAGAGGCATTAAAGGGCATTTAATGTCAAGATATAAGCCTAAATGTATTTAATCATTCCAAATCCTTGAACAAGTGAAACATGCATTTAAGCCAATGAGACATCAGAAGGTGTATATGGTGAGTGTATGATATTTCTGTCATGATGTGGTGAACGAATTTATATTTATATATTTATATTACTAAGTATTTGTATTACTAAGTGTCTGCTAGGCTATTGAATCATTTACATTTTATCATTAAAGATTTTTTTGCATTTGTCAAAGATATGTATCGTGTTAATATTAAATAAATATTAATAAAACTTATTCATTTTGTTTTCAGGGATGAAAAGACAGGGTTTTCTGCAGAAATGCCATGATATGGGCTTATAATCTTTAAGTGTTTTAAGATGATTTATTTGTTTTTTGCTTGTTTTTATTTTATTTTATGAGCAGTTTAAATATGTTTTAATCCTATTATTTTAGACATTTTTTATATCCTATTTGTTTTCAACACGTTTTACTTGTTCAAGGCTTTTTTTTAAATGGTTATTTTTTATTTGACATTAAATAGCCTACGTTACATAATGTAAGTATTATGTGTAACAATTTGAACATGAAGGAAATAATGCGATCAAATATACAGTCAAATGTTACACATGTATTAATATGTTTGAATTAATAAAAAAAAAAAATAAATAAATCTTCTCAAACTCTGTGTCATTGTATTAGCCTATTTAAAACGTGGAGAAAATAATTAAAAAATAAAAACGGCGTAGTTGTAGCCTATTCTTGCAGTAGCCTATACACGACTGTGTTTGTATCCATTCATTGACATTAAGCATATAGGCTTATTTAACATTTTGCTCTTTGTACATCATGATATATTATGCATATTAGGCCTATATGAACAGAAAAAAATGACTTTATTTAAAAGTATTGTTGTTAAATACTGTAGACATCATGAAACTGCGGTTCTGAAACTGGTGCTGCGGGTCTGCAGCTGGATACTATTGGATGAGACTAGGCTTGTTTGAGATGAGCAAATTCTGCGCAGAACCGATCACCGGTGATCACCGCGAGATGCATGCCGGTTAGAAATGTGTCCGAGGGTGGTCCGCCTTGCTCTGATGTCATGCTGACGTGTGTCAAAAATCTCTCGCGAGGGCGAGGCGGACGTGTCGGATTCTGCAGTCGAGCGCAGTTGCTCTCCACCGACTGCGCTGACCAAAAGCACGATGGGAAACGACTTGATGACGACACAGCTTAAAGCTTATTGGTTTAAACAACCGTGATGTATTGATCTCTTTTAAAATGTTTGATTTTGAAACACTAATACCATGATTTTATGCGTATACATTATGTGTGAATATTCCAAAAGTCTCTGACAGTGCGATCTCTCTGGGGGTTATGTGATTGTTATATTTATAAAAATATATAAAAACATGTCTGTAATTAAAATAAAAATGATTGATACACACATCCTTCGAATGGAAATAAATATCAAGTACTTTGGGTGTCTTGTTCATTATGTTTATTTTCATATAAAAGCAACAGAATGTAAATTACATCCAGTTTATCAGCAACACAGCGCACAAGTGTGAATCCCGCGATATCCGCCTTAATCTCGCAGGTGTCTGATGCACTACGAGAAAGGAGAATTGTCCGTCTTGCCTGCACTTTTTTCACTCCTCCCCTCACTGCAGCCGCCTACTCTCGGCTGAACTTCAGGCGAGGCCAGGCGCATCTCAAACAAGCCTATTAGCTCGCGCCGCGCTGCCCATTGGGTGGCGCTAGAAAACACGTCCGCGCTGCGCTGACGAGTTGGTCGCGCGGCTCGGTCCATTGATCCGCGCAGATATCAGGCTTGTTCGACTTGATGCAGCGCCGCACAGACCGATCGGCGGCTGACTTAAAGCAGTGCATGCCGGTTAGAAATTTTGTCCGACTTGAGACAGCGCCGACGCCATGTGACTGTGACGTATGGCTTCAAAGTACCGCGAGAGCGATTCGAGATCAGCCGCCTGAGGCAGCCAGCGCAGTTTCTCAAGAGGAGCTGCACGAGCGCTGATGACGACACAGCTGTTTCATGATTGGCCGGATTCACCGCATGACAACGATCACGTGTGTTTCGTGTTTATTGTCACGTCTTCAGCTCCACTAATGCTCAAAAATCTGTTTTTATAACAGTTAAAGCTCTTTTCATGTAGTCGCGATGTTGTATTGTGTCATGTTTATCAAAATAAAACGGATAAAAAACAAAGACCCCACTACATTGTTATTTAAATAACATATGCTTATGTTGAACTTATTCTTGTAAAAACAGACGCTGTAAGCAGTACATAAAGTTTTGAATGAAAAGGTCTCTGAAACATCAGTGAATTAGTCAAATATTGCATTTATTTCACTTCAGCTGTGATAAAGTATGCAAACGCAGCGTGAGCGTCATTACGAGAAGCAGAAAGTGTCCGACTTCACGTCTCCGTTTTCAGCTCCTCCCCGCCTGCACGCGGCTACTCTCGCCGATCGGTTGCATCCAGCCGCAGCCGATGTCGAACACACCTGACATGTCAGCGCGGCGCGAGCTTTGTAACACCCAAGCGGCAACCTCCCCCTTTCTGTCGTGAAGCCAATACGGAAGTAACTTAAACTGCGATTAATCGACTGGCCGCTAGGGACAGGCTCCAAAAGAGAGCAGAATCTCATAGAGTCCCATGTTAAATTGGCCAAGTTTATAGCAGAAAAAAACATGTTTACAAGTAGGTTCAAATTGTGGTTTTGGTCTATACTGCTATTTTTGCCCTTCATGACAACTCTGAGGGGGGTGAATTTTTTTTTATAACTTATCCATTTAAATTATATTAAGCCTTAAAGTTCTGCATAATTAAGGGCATGGTCACTTGAGTGACAGGTAGGCGTCATGTTACCTCAGCTGCCGCTGAATTTGGCATCTCAGCCGTTTTTGTGCATTTTTTCTCGATTATTTTATACAATTATAAAATATGGCTTGCTGCATAATATTCGAAACTGATGTGTGTCTGTGTGCGTGCATGGGGAAGAGACACACAACACACGTTGTTGGATCGTGGCATTGGCTGAAAGTTTTGATTGCGAGATTAACTACAATGACAATACCAGGAGGATATACAACTCTGACAGCACTGCTTGGATATTATAACTAAAACTGCTGCACTATTTTGAAAAAAATATACTATGGACACAGGCTCATTTGTTTGTTAGATACGATCGCTGCTCA
Source organism: Chanodichthys erythropterus (assembly GCF_024489055.1). Classification (NCBI taxonomy): domain Eukaryota; kingdom Metazoa; phylum Chordata; class Actinopteri; order Cypriniformes; family Xenocyprididae; genus Chanodichthys; species Chanodichthys erythropterus. The sequence goes on along the minus strand of NC_090230.1, from coordinate 60,326,796 downwards.
GATTGCATCCTTTCTTGAAGAACGATGACAGAGAGCAGATCATTCAGAAGAAATGTGAAATGTTTTTTTTTTTTTTTTTTTTTTTTTTTTTTTGCAATGGACATTTATATAAGTGCCACAGATTGGATTCATCTCGCGATCTCTATTATAAAAGGTATGAAGTCCCATTTGATGTTCCATGTTGTTATTTGCACACCCAACACAAATTACTGGTGTTGGAGCATCTATATCTTAAAAAAACACCGTAAATTGACAGTAAACCTTTAGAACTTTCTGATGTTAAAACTTATCTTTATTAATAATTTAGTATCTAGATAGATAGCTCCTTTGCTTGCTAACGTGGTCACGTCGAGCTAGGCGGGCGTGGTTTCAGCAACCAATCACATCAGCTCAAACCACCTCCCCGCCTCTTTGCCCATTTTCAGTTATCCGGGAGTGACGCTCGATGACGCGCAGCTAAGATGGCCGCGGCCTCATTTTCGCTTCAAAACCAGTGCCCAAGGAAATAGACCGGAAGTTGAAGTCGGCCGCGTGCTGCCATCTTGTAGCAGAACTTCACTTGCGTTAGCATCCCCATTGACTCCCATTCATTTTGAAGTCACTTTGACAGTGAATAACTTTACATCTGAGGCGTTTAAAGACTCCATTTGTCCATTATTTATTTCCAAAGATACATGACAATGTATAAAGGGCTCCATTACCTTCTATGTTACATTATGGCCCCGTAGAAACAGTTTTTGTAAAAATAAGCTAACGATTGCGTCATAACCACTCGACTCTCTGTCGCATAGTAGAGAAATTACCGTACAGATAGGAGGAGAAGCTCGCAGACAGTCGGGGAGATTATCTTAATATGGCGTACTGGCGTTACATTTTAAAATACTATACAAAATAATTAATCAGAATACTTACTCCTGCTCACTCACGCCAAAGAACTCCCCGCTCAAGCTCGCCGTCTCTGCAAGATTAACGATGGCAGTTTGCACGCACAGCTACTAGAAGATTTACATCTATCAGACAGGTTGCGGACGTCATCAAGATTTAGTGTGAGTCTGCGCGTCAGAAACGGAAGTGCTAAAAATCGCTAAAAATGGGCTTCACTTTTACTGTTTATGTTCAAAACTGCTGTTCAGAACTCTATGGGTGACGTCACGGACGCTACGTCCATATTTTTTTTACAGTCTATGGTAACACCCCGCTGCCTCGTACCACTTTTGGTGTGTTTGGCTTCCCATACAAACAAGCCTAATAATAGAGTGCCCCAGGGATGACGCGTTTTTGTAGGCAAAACCCAGAAGCGAGTTAGCATTTTAGGACTTCCGGTTCCAACGCCGTAAAGTCTATGGGTTTTTTGAATGGGTTTTTGCTAAATCGCCTGAAATAAGGTCTGTGGTAAACAAAGCCTCTAAATACTTTCACGTTTTGATCTATGACATAAAACACACCAGTTATAACCCACTTGTGATTTTTTAAACTTTTACTGTGTCTTAAATTCGGCGGTTGCTAACAAATTGCTAAAAGGGACTACTTCCTTTGGCGGGGACTTTAGACGTCATCATGCCAAACAGGACATTTGGACAGCATTTCTCATGAAAAAGTGGATAAGTATTGATATTCGGCGCATATCTAATCAGTGAGCATGTTTTTAAATAGAGTTGTTTTCTAAATAAAGTTTGAGGATGCTTGGTGGTGACGACGTTGATCCGCGAACATGGTGTGCTGTAGTCCGTTTATAGCCTACTGTTAGCCTTTTATATCTGACGACTTTATTTAGGCTTCAAAATCTATAAATGTTGTGTTAACTTGTAAAGATTATCTTGATAGACAAAACATGTAACTGTCATAACCCTTTGTTAAACACAGAGCTTATTTTCTGCGATTTTCCAAAAGTCTATGGGAAAAATGAATAGGCTTTCAGTCGAGGAACCCGTGCGCTGCTAACTTCCGGGTTGGCCTACAAAAACGCGTCATCCCTGGGGCACTCTATAGACCCTTTTACAGCCCACATGATCAAATAGTTGCGCGCGCATTTTGGCAACGGAAGTGGTGTTGTTGCCTATTGGTTTTAACGTGTTAGCAACTCTGAAAGTTTTTCAGGGCTCTCAAGTGTAACGCACTGAGCGTGACAGTCTCTCATTTCGGTCTTTTGTCACGCACTCCCGCCACACATTGTATTTCTCACGCAGAAAAACTATTTTTCATAATTTAATATGCCGCTACGCCGGGCAGGAATCAAGCGCGTCTCCCCTGGAGTAGCCTGCCACTTATCAGCCAATCAAAAAAAGAAAGAGGCTACACAGTAGCCAATCAGAAAATAGCACTATTGTATCTAGGTAAGATTTAACGCAACAACCAATGAAAAAAAAAAAAAAAAACATATCCTGGTTTTTAATGATGACGTCTAATGTCCTCGCCAAAGTAAGTAGTCCCTTTTAACAATTTGTTAGCAACCGCCGATTTTAAGACACAGTAAAAGTTTAAAAAATCACAAGTGGGTTATAACTGGTGTGTTTTATTTCATAGATCAAAACGTGAAAGTATTTAGAGGCTTTGTTAACCACAGACCTTATTTCAGGTGATTTAGCAAAAACCCATTCAAAAAACCCATAGACTTTAAGGCGTTGGAACCGGAAGTCCTAAAATGCTAACTCGCTTCCGGGTTTTGCCTACAAAAACGCGTCATCCCTGGGGCACTCTATTGTTCACCATCATCCTCGTTCACCCACAGAGGAAAACACTGGAGCTCTGAGCATCACTTTGAGCACAGAATAAGTCATGATCTCCTATTTTAATGTTACAACAAATTCACAGCTTGTTTGACACAAACAATGACAACTTGACTGCTGTTAGAGAATGTTTCCCAGATAATCAGCATCAGTTTTTCATGAGTGTCTGAACTTAGTCAACAGTTTTACAGCCTGTTCACTTAAAACACCTGCTCAGTAGTCTAGACCTAGTTATATTTTCCCGGGTACGGCACGGGACCCAGGTTTTTTGGTAGCCCGTGATAGGAACAGTGGCACGCTCCTTCCCTCCGTAGTGCTAGGGTCTTCTCCTTGGGCAAGAGAGAACAACCCTTTAGCCCCCCTTACTAGGGTTACAGTTATTTTTAATTACAATTATATTCTTATATTCTTGTGTGCAACTATTACATCATCACACTGAAAGAATTTGGAAATAAACACATCATAAATATCCCAAATGGGACAACTCGTTTGCCGTGAGTTGCGACCCGTGTCGGGGGAGGAAGAGATCCTGGTCCCTGAGAAATGTGGTTTACTGAGGTTTCCATTATTTCAACACGGTACTTTGGCTCCTACTTCACCTAGACGGGAGGTTGGAATGGCTCGATCCAATCAATCGGCTGGTCAAGACATGCCCTGGGAAATACATTTTTTACAATATATATCCCCAGAAGGCGTTGGCTTAGGGTCAATCAAGCGATTTGAGCAAATGATAGCTTACTTTGCTTGAGTATACCATTTTTATATCCCTGATGCATAATCTGCTGGAGATCCGCGGCAATGTGCATCCCTTTTTTGGGCTCCGAGGTGGGTGGGGAGTAGAGATGATGAAACTTAAACATTTAAATATGGCTACAAAACACAACTCAAAAAAACGTTTTTTGGAACCTGATACGGATACCAGTGCAGCAAACAGAGGTTTTACTCTGTCGAGTAATGATGATTGGCCAAAGTTTATTACTATTGAATCTGTCTCTTCAGATCTCCCAATCACCAAGCTATCCCCTTTTGCCATACAAAAGGGTATTGCAGGAATAGCAGGAACTGTTAAAGAAGTGAAAAAATTACGTTCGGGACAAATTCTTGTTGAATGCTGTAAAAGGCAAATGCTGAAAACCTGTTACATGCTAATATGCTGGCAGGAGTTCGGATAAAGGCATCACCTCACCCAACTTTGAACTATAGTAAAGGGATAATTCGTACTAGAGAACTGGATGATGTAGATGAAGAAGAAATAACAGATGAACTTAAAACTCAAGGAGTAACAAATGTGAAACGAATAATAATCAAAAGAGAAGAAAGAATAATTAAAACTAATACATACATCATCACTTTTATTAAACCACTCCTTCCAGAAAGAATTCAGATTGGGTATCTGAGTGTCCCCGTAGACCTATATATACCTAATCCTCTGAGATGTTTCAATTGTCAAAAGTATGGACATGGATTTAATAGTTGCAAAAACAGACATATCTGTTGTAACTGTGGAGAAGGTCATGACAAGGGGAGTTGTGAGAAACCAACAAAATGTTGTAACTGCTCAGGTGATCATTCGGCTGCATCAAAACAGTGTCCCATTTGGATCAAAGAAAAGGAAATACAAAAAATCAGATGTACAAAGAAGATCAGTTATATCGAAGCAAAAAAACAAGTGACTACGATACCTATTTTTACTCTGAATAAAACCTTTGCTTCTGTTGCAAGTAAATCTGTGAGGTCAGTAGATTGCCAGACAGACATCACTTGGATGTACAAAGATAAACCTCATGACATGAACCTCAGTCAAATTTCAGAAACTGGAAATCAGAGGACAAGTAAAAGCAACAAGAAATCAAACTCTCAATCTAAAGCATCTCAAGAAGAAACATCAAAGACAAGACAAATAAAAGATGTGGAAATGAAAGAGAAGGAACATTATAGTAGAAGCCCATCTCCAAAAGGAAGAGTTAAGACAAATGTTCCTGTTCTTCCTAACAGGTAATGAAAGAATCTGTCATCCAATGGAATTGTCGTGGTATCAGAGCAAATTTCACAGAATTACAGCGTTTAACTACAACTTTTGACCCCCTTGCAATATGCCTTCAGGAAATACAACTCTCAACTGATTGTAAATTTTCTTTTAAAAATTTTACAATATTTGCCACCTTTGGTCCCAGTGACAAACGAGCTTCTAGTGGTACAGCAATATTAGTAAGAAATAATGTAATCCATAGTCCCATCAGTATTAATAGTAGATTACAAGTGACAGCAGTACGACTAACTCTGCAGAAAACCATTACAATATGCTCCATTTATATTCCTCCAGACTTAAATTTGACACACACAGACCTAGATGATCTTGTAAATCAACTTCCATCTCCTTTTATTCTCATGGGAGATTTTAATAGTCATAATATACTGTGGGGCAGTGATCATTGTAATACAAAAGGAAAGAAGATTGAAGACTTTATTAATAATAATACCTTATGTCTTTTAAATAATGGGTCAAATACTTATTTACATCCTGGGCATGGAACTTACTCTGCAATTGATCTAACAATATGCCAACCAGAAGTTTTTTTAGATTTATCATGGAAAGTATTGGATGACCTTTGCGGAAGTGACCATTTTCCAATAATAGTTACTATTAAAGGAAAAGAAGAAGAGGCAAAAACACAAAGATGGAAAATCAAAAAAGCTAACTGGTATCAATTTCAAACTTTATGTTATGGGAGATTTGCAAATTTTGTGGAGAACAGCCCAGACGCCTTGGAAAATTTTACAGAAACGCTAATGTCTATTGCAAATGATACAGTCCCAAAAACATCATTAAACAAAAAATCTAAACAACTCCCATGGTTTAATGATAAATGTAAAGAGGTTATCAAAGAAAGGAAAAAGGTTGAAAGATTTTTCTATAAACATCCATCAACTGAAAATCTTATTAAACTCAAGATTGCTAGAGCAAAAGCAAGAAGAACCATCAATGAAGTTAAGAAGGAAAGCTGGAGAAGTTTTGTTGCCAGTATATCACCTAGTACTCCATCAACCAAAATCTGGAATCTGATACGGAAAATGAAGGGTGAAACCATTGGTTCGCAAATACAGCACATCAAGCAACATGACTTACTCTTGACTTCAAAACAAGATATTGCAAATATTCTAGCAAGAACATTTGAAAAGAATTCATCTTTTGAGAACTGTTCTCCTGCTTTTAGAACATTCCAAATTCAAGAAGAGAAAGAGAAAATAAATTTTAGTTCAAATAATTTAGAGCCATACAATCAGGATTTTTCCATGGAAGAACTACAACGAGCAATTAGGAAATCCCATGATACAGCGGTTGGACCAGATAAAGTTCATTACCAATTTATAAAGAACTTGCCTCACCTCTTTATGAAGAAGCTTCTGGGAACTTTTAACTCTATTTGGATATCAGGAAATATCCCATCTTCTTGGCTTGAAGCTGAAATTATTCCTATCCCTAAACCAGGAAAAGACCATTGTGATCCTATAAATTATAGACCTATAGCTTTAACTAGTTGTTTATGTAAAACTATGGAGAGGATGGTAAATGATCGTTTAGTCTGGTTTCTGGAATCCAAACAACTTATAAGTAAGGCTCAATGTGGTTTTAGGAAAGGTCGAAGCACAACAGATCACCTTGTCATTCTTGAAAGCTATATCCGTGATGCTTTTATTAAAAAAGAACATGCTGTAGCTGTTTTTTTTGACTTGGAAAAAGCCTATGATACCACCTGGAAGCATGGAATCTTAAAGGATTTGTATCGACTAAATTTTAGAGGACGTCTGCCAATCTTTATTGGAAGATTTCTTTCGAATAGAATTTTTAGAGTTAAGGTAGACAATACTGTGTCCGACCCGCATAAACAAGAACTTGGAGTTCCTCAAGGAAGTATTCTATCAGTAACTCTTTTTAGTATTAAAATTGACAGTATTGCTCAAGTTATTGGTTCTGATGTTCTTTGTAGTTTATATGTAGATGATATCTGCATTTGTTATAAGAGCAAGCATATTAACATTATTGAACGAAAAATCCAACTAAAAATAAATAAAATGCTCTCATGGTCAGTACGAAATGGCTTTAAATTTTCACAAACAAAAACTGTCTGTATGCATTTTTGTAAACTTCGTTCATTACACAATGAACCAGAATTATTTTTGGATGGAACTCCCATTAAAGTCGAAAAGGAGACTAAATTCCTTGGCATAATTTTTGACAATAAGCTGTCCTTTATTCCACATATTAAAATGCTTAAAAAGAAGTGTTCTAAAGACATGAACATTTTAAAGGTTTTGTCCACAACTAAATGGGGAGCAGATATGACATCACTTATGAACTTGTATAGAACACTGATCCGATCAAAGTTGGACTATGGAAGTATTGTATATGGATCTGCCAGGAAATCATACATACAATCCTTGGATACTATACATCATCAAGGCATACGACTAGCTTTGGGAGCTTATAGAACATCACCAATTCAAAGTCTATATGTAGAAGCTAATGAACCTTCCTTGGAAAACAGACGATTAAAGTTGGCCTTACAATATGCAATTAAATTAAAAACAAATAAAGGAAACCCAGCACATCCAGCAGTTTTTTCAACCCAGTATTCAATAATGTATGAAAGAAAACCAAATCATATTCGTCCATTTGGTCTACAAATAAAACCTCATCTGGAAAATCTCAAATTAGATTTAAACATCCTGGAACAAACCCACTTTTGCAAAATTCCTCCTTGGGATATCAAAAAACCCTTTATTTTGTGGGATTTATCAAAGAATCAAAAATCTGAAACACACCCAAATGATTATCAGCTACAATTTTTAGAAATAAGAGCTATTTATCCCCAGTATACTCCAATATACACAGATGGATCCAAATCTGGAAACCAGGTAGCGGCAGCTTTTGCTACGAATGAAGTACATCAAGGAATACGTATTCCAGATCAAAGTTCAATCTTCACAGCAGAAGCAAACGCTTTATTGTTGGCATTAAAATTTATCTTCACAGAAGAAATTCTTAATAGTGACTGACTCAAAATCATGCCTGGATTCACTGGAAAATATGAAAACTGATCATCCAACAATAGTCAAGATCTTCATTACATTATCAATGCTGAAATCAAAGGCTTTTAACATCTACTTTTGCTGGGTACCTGGACACTCAGGAATTGCTGGAAATGAGAAAGCGGACAATGCAGCAAAAGAAGCACTATCCACAGAATCAATAAAGTGTTCTATACCTTTTACAGACTTAAAACAAACGATAAAAGAATACATCAAAAATAAATGGCAATCAGAATGGGATCAATGTCTAAATAATAAGTTGCGTGAAATAAATCCTGATGTGAGGAAAAAACATAATTCCTGTTTTGATGAACGATGGAATCAAGTTATATATACAAGATGTAGAATAGGACATTCAAAAATGACACACCAATTTTTACTCTCAGGAGAAAACCATCCAAAATGTTCATCTTGTCAAAATCCATTGTCCATTAAACATATCCTTTTAGACTGTATTACATTTACCCCTGTGAGAAACCGTTTTTACTCTGTTGATAGTTTTGAAAAGGTTTTTAATCAAGTGAGCCCAAGCATGGTTTTAAGATTTTTAGAGGAAATAAATTTGAAACATCTTTTTTAATCTTCCTTTGATTTAATTATACTTTATTCTCGCCATGAATATAGCCTTTGAAGCTGGTATGGCGTTAAAAAAGAAAGAAAGAAAGAAGTTATATTTTCGTTATCACACCATGACTGACATTTTGTCACATTAAACATCTCTCTCTCCAAATAGGCTTAATAAATTTATCAGCACTAAATAAATTATTGTGTATTACATCGTCGATGTTATTGGTCACTTTAAAAATCATGTCATGTTGTTGGATATTTGTTATTCTTGCCTGTCTTTAAAACTTGAGAGCCCTGGTTTATGTATATATATCTGGCTACTGTATTTGGCCATCTGCTAACGTCTTCTATCCACTCGACTACACAGATCTGATAGCCGGATACCATTTGATAAAGTCAACTTTTTAAAATAACTTTATCTGTCTGTGTTGCTTAATCCGCTCGCGAAGCTGTAGGTATATATATCACTTTCGGAGTTGCTAACACCTTACCTATGGGGAAAAACACCACTTCCGTTGCCAAAATGCGCGCGCATACGTTGCTACGTCATCATTGTGTACAAACCAACAGTAAAAGGGTCTATAGAGCTTGGCAAACTACGTCACTGCGCGTTGCATTCTGGGTAGTCGCCGCCATGTTTTATGTCACGCTCAGGAGCGTACAATGACAATAAATACAAATCACCAGATGAAAAAACGTCTTTGGTTACTGGCGTAACCTCGGTTCCCTGAAATGAGGGAACGAGACGTCGCGTCAGATGCTGACGCATTGGGGAAACACCTTTCTCCTAGAAATACTGAAGCCTGATTGAATCGCGCTATTGCACTGCAATAGCCAATGGCGTTCAAGCGTGCGAATGTGAGGGGACACTGCCCCTCTATATGATGCAGCGCTTGGCGCCATTTCGTCAGAATCTTTCAACTGAATAAGCAAGCGATGAAAAATCCTGAGTACAAGTAACACGGCATGATCGCGACGTCTCGTTCCCTCATTTCAGGGAACCGAGGTTACGCCAGTAACCAAAGACATTCCCTTTCAATATCGGTCTCTCGACGTCGCGTCAGATGCTGACGCATTGGGGAACGTGTCAAATCACGCCGTGTTACTATGAAGGACGTCCAGCATGGCAGAGCGGAAGTCATAAACATGTTTGCGAATACTGTATTATATGACTGAGTCATGGTAGTGAAGTCGCATAAGCATTAAGCCAATTGCGTAAAACACATAAGCCTAAGACCACCGGACCTAGTTGAACACCAGCCTCTCTGAGGTCAACCATTATGGATTGGTTAGGCGGCAGCGAAGCGCAATGCGGCGCTTATTGAATAATACTTGACTTGCTAAAAGCAGTGGTTAACCTTAGTGCAACCAAATAAGATGTATTATTATAGAAAACATGCCTGCCTGCAAGCTCTGTATTACAAGGCATCATCTCACTTGGTGTATAGCAGTATACAGCAAACTAAATAGGAACATATTAAACAAACCTAGCTCTCTTGTACAGACAGAATTCGAGAGGCTATCGAAGAAACATCCAGATTGTAGAATCTGGCAAAAGTGTTCGATGATGCCCATCCTGCTGCAGAACAAATGTCCTCAATGGATATACCGTTTGCCAATGCCCATGATGAAGCTATACTCCTTGTAGAATATGCTCGGAGACCTATGGGGCATTCTACATTCTGTGAAATGTAAGCTAGAGCTATTGCATCCACAATCCAATGGGAAAGCCTCTGTTTTGAGACGGGCAGTCCTCTAGTGCGGCCGCCAAAACAGACGAAGAGCTGCTCTGAAAGTCTTAGCTGTCTGGTGCGCTCAACATAGACGCGCAGAGCGCGGACAGGACAGAGTGGTTGCGAAGAGGGGGGTTCCCCCGTTGTAGGCTCACCAGAGACAAAAGCTGAGAGAGTTACAACCTGCGCTCTGAACGGCGTTGAGAGTACTTTAGGAACATAACCCTCTCTCAGTTTGAGAACGACCTTGCAGTCACCCGGGCCAAAATCCATGCAGGACTCGTTGACTGAAAGAGCGTGAATATCGCCTGAAGCAAGCTCTAGTAAAAGCAGCGTCTTATAGGAGAGCATTTTTAATGAAATCGACTGCAGTGGCTCGAATGGTGGGCTCGTCAGAGCTTTCAGCACTAAAGTTAAATCCCAAGTAGGAATAGTGGGTGGGCGAGAAGGATTCATTCGTCTCGTTCCACGTAAAAATTTTGTCACTAGATCGTTTCTGCCAATGGGTCGATTGTCGATTTCCTCATGGAAAGCTGAAATAGCAGCAACATACACTTTGAGCGTAGAAGGCGCGCGGCCACCGTCAAAACGCTCTTGCAAGAAAGATAGAATAACTGAAATTGGGCAGCTTACAGGGTCTTCCGTGTTTGAGGTACACCAGCTCTCAAAAACTTTCCATTTATGAGCGTAGAGACGCCTCGTAGAAGGGGCTCTTGCTTCAGCAATAGTATCTAGCACGCGTTGAGGGAGAGCTACTGGCTGGCTCCGCTGAGCGGCCAGACGTGCAGGTCCCACAGTTCCGGATTTGGGTGCCAGATCGAACCTCTCGCTTGAGATAATAGGTCCTTCCTTAGTGGGACTGTCCAGGGGGGTCCCGTTAACAGCTCTAGCAAGTCCGGGAACCAGGGCTGAGTGGGCCATTTCGGCGCAACTAACAGCTCCGTTAGGGAGTAAAATAGTGGGCAGTGAGAGTTCTCTGCTGACGCGAAGAGGTCCACCTCCGCTCGTCCGAATATGTCCCAAATCATACTCACTGTTTGAGGGTGTAATCTCCATTCTCCTTGGAGAACACCCTGTCTCGACAGCATGTCCGCTCCGCAGTTCAAACGGCCGGGGACATGGACAGCTCGAATTGATAAAAGGTGCTGGTCTGCCCATAACAGAAGATCCGTCGCGAGTTTCAAGAGGGGGCGCGAGCTGATGCCGCCTTGGTGATTTATGTACGCTACCACTGCCATGTTGTTCGAACGAATGAGAACATGATGGTTGTGGACTTGATCGTAAAATTGCTCCAGGGCTAGGTGAACTGCCTTCAGTTCTAGGCAATTTATGTGCCATGCTTTCTCTGTGTCTGTCCAAACACCGAAAGCTGGGCTGCCATCGCAAAGGGCACCCCAGCCCGTGCATGATGCATCCGTCGTGTCAGTTTTGCGTCTGCTTACCTGCCCCATTATCACGCCCCGTTCGTATAGCGTGTCGCTCATCCAAGGGGCTATCGCCTCTAGACAATTGCGAGTCACCAATACGCGCATTGAACCCGAATGCCAAGCGCGCGCCGGAACGCGGGCTTTCAGCCAAACCTGGAGCGGGCGCATGTGTAGCATACCCAAGCGACACACTGCTGAGGCTGCCGCCATCAGCCCAAGTGCTCTCTGAAAGCGTTTTAATGGTAACGATTTCCCTTCCCTGAACACTGCGAGCGAGTTCGTGACCGTTTGCGCGCGCTCCGGAGTCAGGCGGGCTTGCATAGAGAGAGAATCGAGGCTCACTCCTAGGAATGAAATACACTGTGTGGGTTGGAGTTTGCTTTTCTGAAAATTGATCGTAAGCCCCAAACACTGCAGGTGGTTGATGAGCGCATGTTTGTGACTGTCCAGTACATTCTCTGAATGAGCCATGAGCAGCCAATCGTCCAAATAGTTTAGAACGCGCACTCCGTTCAGACGCAGAGGGGAGAGAACAGCATTCATGCACTTTGTGAACGTGCGAGGAGCTAGGGATAGACCGAAGGGAAGGACGGTAAACTGATACGCGATTCCCTCGAACGCAAATCTCAGAAAGCGCCTGTGCTGAGGGACTATCTGGATATGGAAATATGCATCTTTTAGATCCACAGAAGCAAACCAATCCCCTGGTCGGACGAGCGAGAGGATTTGTTTTAATGTAATCATTCTGAATGAGCGCTTTGCCAGGGCTCGATTCAGTTGACGCAGGTCCAAAATAGGGCGCAGGCCGCCGTCTTTTTAGGGGACCAGAAAATAACGACTGTAAAACCCACTCTCACGCTCTTCGGGACGCACTACCTCTATTGCTTCCTTTGTCAACAGATTTTGAATTTCCGTCCTTAGAAACTGGGCGTTTAGATTGTGAATTGTAGACATTATCACGCCGTTGAAACGGGGTGGTCTGCGAGCAAATTGCAGAGTGTATCCCTTTTCTATGATATTTAAAACCCACCTTGACGCGCCTGGTAGTGCCCCCCATTTCTCTGCGTAGAGTGCGAGAGGTGTCATTGTGAAGTGACCTGACAGCTCGTTTGTGGGGGGCAGAGAGCCGTCCGCACAGTGAGCGTGATTGGCAACTGGAAGAGGAAAACAGCTCTTTTTGTGAAGTTGAACTTTTTTTATTGCACAACAAACAACAACAGAACATTTCACAACATTCCTGTCACCCGCAACGGGCGGGGGGACGAGGGAAACCGTCAGAGGATTTAAACGGGCGCATTTAGATTCCGGCTTGTCTCCAACGCTGAGCTGCAGGTTCCTCTTCCTTACCGGGCCGTCAGGAACGCGGCTGGGCTCTCGGGGCTGGGGTTCCTGAAGGGCGAGGACCCTGCCGTTTAGGGAAGGGGTAACGAGTAGCTCGTTGCTCCTTGTGTCTGCTAGGAAGCTCCGGCTCCTTCCGCGGCTTAAAAGCTTGGGCTGGCCACGGTCCATATGAAGAGTGTTGGGCTGAGGATGAGCGCGAGCGCGCAGGAGGAGCTCCGGCGCGCTTGGGCATGAAGTGCTTTATCGCCCTGGATTGCTTTTGAGCTTCGGTGAAGCGCTCTGAGAAGGATTCCACAGAGATGCCGAAGAGGCCAGAGGGGTTGACAGGGGAATTCAGAAGCACCGACTTCTCCGCGTCCTTCATATCCGTTAAAGTCAACCAAAGGTGACGATTCAGCACCACGAGACTCCCCATCGCGCGGCCGATGGATTGGGCCGTTGATTTCGTTGCTCGCAAGGCGAGGTCGGTGGCGCTGCGGAGCTCTCTGAATATTTCCTCTCTGAACGGGTCCTGGCCATGCTCATCCATCCGTTTCAGCATTTTCGCTTGGAAAACTTGCAGCACGGCCATCGTATGTAGGGCTGAGGCTGCTTGTCCAGCTGCAGAGTATGCTTTCCCGGCTATGTTTGCAGTGGCGCGGCACGCTTTTTTAGGGTGCACCACCGTAGACTTTTTTTTCAACGACTCCGGGCAAAGATGAGCAGCAATTGCTTCTTCCACAGGGGGCAGATGTGAATATCCCCGTGTGTCAGCGCCGTCAATCGTGTTCAGAAGTGCCGGCCCGGAGATGTGGGCACGAGCCGAATACGGGGCGTGCCACATCTTAGCTACCTCTGCGCGCACTTCAGGAAAAAAGGGGGCTGGCCTTTGGAAGCCCGCTCTGCGGTGACGGCCGGGTTGAAGGAACCACTCGTCCAACCTGGTATGTTCTGGTTCAGCGGGAGGAGCCCATTCCAACTCCAGCTCCTCCACTGCCACAGAGAGAATACGGAGAAGTTCCTCGTCTGCATAGGCGGTCTCACTTCGGTAAGAAGTGGAATCCTCCGTGGGGCTGGCGGCCCAATCAAATGAGTCGGACGCGGCCGTTGACATGGCGTCCTCACGTTCTTCATCGGGAGCCCCAAACGATACGAGGATGTCGGCGCCAGAAGGGGGACGAAAACCCGCTTCGGTGTACGTCATGGGGGGAGAGGGGGGGGTCAGAAGTGTGAGAAGCACGCGGGCGCACCGGCGTGGGTTCACTACTGGGCCCGCCAGTTTCCATCTCAGGGTAACGCTGCGCCCTCCTCCGAAATCAGAACTGACGCCTTCTATCGGACCACACACAGGACAAAAGAGATTTCTCTATTTCAGTTTTTAATAACTAAGTGGCACCGATATATCTGCCAGATAAAATAATAAACACAATATAGTTTGATCTCAGCCAGCATATCATCATATCGCCCTGATTTCTTCATGTTAAAGCATAAGGGATAACATAACAGCATGACCATCTGTAATGCAGCTCTGAAATTAATTACATTATATTGTGGAATCGCTACACCAAGTAAGTTTTACTGGACCTAAATGGAATAAATACATTATTTCTTACCGAGACAAGCTGAACAATGAATCAGAGGTGTTGCTTTATCAACACGGAGAGTGATCGCATAGGCCTATATCACAAATGACATTTCTAAACGCGTTTTCGTACATTATTCATGGCGTGAGCACGTACATATTCAAATGGATCAGAAGTTATTAATCTGTAATAAATACAAATGACAAAGCCAAATTTTGGTCAAAATTATTTTGAGTTTCACCATTGTGTTTCTAAGCCGGAAGGCAGAAAATGAGGGACATTATAACATGGTGTTTACTACAGAAAAGCAGACGAGCCCAGAATATGAACGCACATTTAACACAGACAGTGACAACGTGTAATAAGACGGGTTCTGTTCATATTCTAGGCTCATATCTGCTTTGCTGTAACTGTTACTTACAGTTTCTATGGGAGGAAAACGTTTAACGTGAAATTAAACGCGTTGCGTTCAAATTCTGGGCTATTAGTATGATGTTTACTTACATTACGCCACATTAAGCTTTTTAGAATGTCCCAAAAATGGGACAAAATGGCGCTCCATTTCACATTCGTTTTCCACGCTGGGTCAGTATGTTTTTAACTGTATAATATACATTTTAACATCTTCCTCCACTATTTCCCAGTCTCTACTGTACTGTCCGTGACCTAATGTCCCAGAATGCAATGCGCTGCTGACGTCACGTTCCCAGACTCTATAATATAATCAAAAATCAATAAAAGTAAGAGAAAACTAAGCTATACGGAGACGCAAACACCAGCTGTTTGATGAACGCGTTTAAAAAGGAGCACGCGGGACTGATAACAAGCGAGATGCAAACTCGCTGTAACAGCGATTTAGATTCAAAGATTACAAGCTAGCAACGTCAGATTAATGTGGTAGGCAATAATAATACAAGCAACAATGAATTTGTCACAGATCCCTTGTTCCCCTGGACTCCATTTCCCATGATCCTCCTGTTCTCCACACCTGCACTCACTTCCCTCGTCAGTTCCTCATCATCACGGATCACCTGCACCTGGACTCTATTATCTGCACTCCCTTTATATTGCACTCACTCCCTTCACTCCTCGTCCGTCTTAATGTTATGTTTACGTTGTATGTTTGGTTCCTCTTGCCTCTTGGATTAAAGTATTATGTATTGTGGAAATCCGTACCTGCCTCATCTCTTCAAACCAGTACAACTGTAACAGAAAGACGGACCAATATAGACTGGATTTTCACAAGAAGATGGAGACTTTGACCAGCTCCCTGGCTCCTGCGCCTCCAACGCCTCTCACCCTGTCACCCGGCGATCGCCTTATCGGGCTCTTCCAGATTGGACGTTCACTGGAGAGGTATGTGGAGGAGTTCGTAGAGCTAGCTTTTCTGACTAACTGGTCTGAGGCACGTTTAATCACCCTGTTTCTGGACGGACTGGACGAGAACACTATCCGTTTTTATGAACCTGAAGATTATTTTTCCCTGAACGAAACCATTAATCTAATTTTATATTTAAACGGATCTAGTTTCTATTGTGATGAGGTTCAGGATATGTGTTCATCTCGTCCAGTCTCTCCTGAAACACGGGTGGCCAGGCCAGTTGGTCAGCCTGCCTCTCCCTCCGCATATCCCTCCAGTGAACTGATTTCCTGGTCAACGCTGGACCCACACTCCTCAATTGGGTCCAGAAAGCAGCGGAGGAGGAAGCAGCCCGCTCCAGTCTCTCCAGAGCCCGCTCCAGTCTCTCCAGAGCCCGCTCCAGTCTCTCCAGAGCCCGCTCCAGTCTCTCCAGAGCCCGCTCCTGTATCTCCAGAGCCCGCTCCTGTATCTCCAGAGCCCGCTCCTGTATCTCCAGAGCCCGCTCCAGTATCTCCAGAGCCCGCTCCTGTATCTCCAGAGCCCGCTCCTGTATCTCCAGAGCCCGCTCCAACCCTGTGCGAGCCGCCAGATCTGGACTGGCTTAATGACTTATTTAACGAGCCCTCAGCTCCAGCCGCCGCCTACGAGCCCTCAGCTCCAGCCGCCGCCTACGAGCCCTCAGCTCCAGCCGCCGCCTACGAGCCCTCAGCTCCAGCCGCCGCCTACGAGCCCTCAGCTCCAGCCGCCGCCTACGAGCCCTCAGCTCCAGCCGCCGCCTACGAGCCCTCAGCTCCAGCCGCCGCCTACGAGCCCTCAGCTCCAGCCGCCGCCTACGAGCCCTCAGCTCCAGCCGCCGCCTACGAGCCCTCAGCTCCAGCCGCCGCCTACGAGCCCTCAGCTCCAGCCGCCGCCTACGAGCCCTCAGCTCCAGCCGCCGCCTACGAGCCCTCAGCTCCAGCCGCCGCCGCCGAGCCCGCAGCTCCAGCCGCCGCCGCCGCGCCCGCCGCTCCAGCCGCCCCCGACGAGCCCGCAGCCCCAGCCGCCGCCGCCGAGCCCGCCGCTCCAGCCGCCGCCGCCGAGCCCGCCGCTCCAGCCGCCGCCGCCGAGCCCGCCGCTCCAGCCGCCGCCGCCGAGCCCGCCGCTCCAGCCTCCGCCGCCGAGCCAAGTTCTCCAGTCTCCGCCGCCGAGCCAAGTTCTCCAGTCTCCGCCGCCGAGCCAAGTTCTCCAGTCTCCGCCGCCGAGCCAAGTTCTCCAGTCTCCGCCGCCGAGCCAAGTTCTCCAGTCTCCGCCGCCGAGCCAAGTTCTCCAGTCTCCGCCGCCGAGCCAAGTTCTCCAGTCTCCGCCGCCAAACCAGCTCCATGCTCCTCCACCCACACATTGACTTTATTCCTTGGACTCCTCTATATGATCCTTAACCTCTCCAAGTATTTTTTGGGGGGGGGGGGCCAAGTACCCGTGGGTGGGGGACATGTGGGCGCCACACATGTGGGTGGGCCTCTGACGTGGCCTGCCAAGGCTCCTGACCCGCCGTGGCCTGCCAAGGCTCCTGACCCGCCGTGGCCTGCCAAGGCTCCTGACCCGCCGTGGCCTGCCAAGGCTCCTGACCCGCCATGGCTCATGGATCCGCCCTGGAGACCTCCACTCCAGTCCACTCATCCCCCGGCACCTGCATGAGGTCTCCAGGGCGCCCGCCCCCCCCTCCCGGTTATTCTATTTACGGCGCGAGGACGCGCCTACCGGGAGGGGGAGGTACTGTCACAGATCCCTTGTTCCCCTGGACTCCATTTCCCATGATCCTCCTGTTCTCCACACCTGCACTCACTTCCCTCGTCAGTTCCTCATCATCACGGATCACCTGCACCTGGACTCTATTATCTGCACTCCCTTTATATTGCACTCACTCCCTTCACTCCTCGTCCGTCTTAATGTTATGTTTACGTTGTATGTTTGGTTCCTCTTGCCTCTTGGATTAAAGTATTATGTATTGTGGAAATCCGTACCTGCCTCATCTCTTCAAACCAGTACAACTGTAACAGAATTGAAGTATGAGATTCAATAAAAGTAAGAGAAAACAAGGCTATACTGAGACGCAAACACCAGCAGCGAGGCAGACAGGAGCAATCGAGCCGATTGTTTATTCAACTTCATTTATTTAAAATGGAAATCTTTTGTAACAATATAAATGTCTACTGTCACTTTTGATTAATGTGAAATTAATTTAGTGCACCACGGTTTCCACAAAAATATGAAGCAGCACAACTGTTTTCAACATTGATAATAATCAGAAATGCTTTCTTAAGCAGCAAATCAACATATTAGAATGATTTCTGAAGGATCATGTGACACTGAAGACTGGATTAATGATGCTGAAAATTCAGCTTTGATCACAGGAAAAAAATCTTAAACATCTCAACATATATTCACATAGAAAACAGTTATTTTACATTATAATAATATTTCACAATACTGCTGTTTTCATGTAATTTTGAATAAATGCAGCCAAACTTTTGACTGATAATGTGGAATCATGCTTATTTCCCCAAAATGGGGAGCGCAAGAAAATATTTATAATGGCAGAACGTTGCTCTTCATTTCATTTACATTCATGTCAATGTTTTCTTGACATCAAATGCAGTACTGATAACTGCTCCTCTCATCTCATGGTTTCATTTGTCAACAGGTAAAAAAAAAATCACTCACAAACACAATTCACAGTCATACTTTATATTAAGTGTCCTTACTATGTACTATTAACATAAAAAATAAGTACAATGTACTTATTCTGTTCATATTGTATTGCAAAACACTGCTGCTATTGAGGTGGGATACAGGTAAGGTTAGGGACAGGTTTACGGGGTAAGGGAAGCCTTAACATTGTAATTACAGATGTAATTGCTGAAATTAATTACAGCTGTAATTACATGCAGATATTTTTAAAAATATGAGTACAATGTAAACACATGTATGTTCACAATGAGTGCATAGTATCAATTGATTAATTAAACGTTAGTACATAGTAGTTAAAGACGCCTACAGTAATATAAAGTGGGACCCAATCCACCCAACCTGTCCTCCATTACTCTCAATTCTATAGATTTGAAGCATTCAGTCTCACTAAGATAATTGCTGTTAATTCTGATCTGATGAAACAGCTTAAGGAGAGTTGGATGTTTGGGCAGCACTGCTGATATTTTCGAAAATAATATAATATTTTAAACATGTTAATGACTTTTTGTTTCTTAATTTCAGAGAAGACATAAAACAATCAAATTCCACTAAAAATACCTTAAACATATATATATATATATATATATATATATATATATATATATATATATATATATATATATATATATATATATATATATATATATATATATATAGCTATGGAAAAAATTAAGAGACCACTCCAAGTTCAGAAATCAATGTTAAGTGGTCTCTTAATTTTTTCCATAGCTGTATATATATATATATATAGTCACGTTCCCAGGCATTCCCGTACTACATTTCCCACAATCCTCCCTGGCAATCACCTGCACTCACTCCACCAATCACCAATTGCCACATACTGCTACAGCACATTATCTGGACTATTTAAGCCACACACCCTCACACACTTTGTGAGGTCTTGTTAACCATTGTTGCAATTCTGAGCATTTCTATCTTGCTACTGCTACTGATCCCGTCTATTCCCCCTGTTACGATTCTTGCTGCCTGCCCTTTGGACCTTTTGGATTGTTTATTGTTTCCTGGTTTTGTGAATGCTTTCCGCCTGCCCTGATTCATTGCCTGTTCCTCAACTACGATTCTGCCTGCTCTCTGCCATACCTGTTTGCCACTGTTTGACCATTGCCTGTCTTACTACGAGCTCTGTTTAGTAAAAGCCTGCAGATGGATCTTACCCTGAGTCCCGCCTCGTTACATATATGTAACGAGGCGGGACTCCGGGTAAGATATTATATTGCTAGCAAATTATATATATATATATATATATATATATATATATATATATATATATATAATATTTGCCAGCAATATAAATAAATTAAAAGTGTATTCAAGACCTTTGTTAACATTGCTTTTATAGTACACAATAATATCCTTTAATGAAAAACAGTATTTAGTAGGGGTGTGACGAGATCTCTTGTCACGAGATCTCGCGAGATTAAAGTGTGACGAGATTTCTCGTCAAGGAGAAGAGTAGTTAGGATGATTAGGTAAGAATATGCCACCGCTACGTTTACATTATGCCTCCAATGTCCTTTTGCTTTGTGTTTAAATAAAAAAAAACATTTAATTAAGTTGGATAACGGACGCTGCCGCTCCATATTTAAAGAGTACGCGCGATCGCTGAAAGTGAAAGTAAACGCGCGCGCATTCAAACGTGATTTCAATACCCTGCATTTTGAAAGCGGCTCCCTGATGAATGCAAATATCTCTCAATATGAAAGCTATTTTAGGCTGGGCAGTGTAGTTGTAACCATCTCTTAGCTCTGTATCAAAGAAAAAGTTGGTCTTATTTGCACTTTGAATATTGAGAGGGTGCGATTATGGTTTCAACTTGCAAAGTGTTACCATAGAAATGAATAACAGTTTCTCTTAATCTCATTAAGCACAAACAGTAAGGTTTCATTTGTTAACATTAGTTAATGCACTATGAACTATCATGAACTAACAATGAATGACTATTTTTATCAACTAACATAAACAAATATGAATAAATACTGTAGCAAATATATTGCTCATTGTTAGTTGATGTTGGTTAATATGTTAATGTTAATAAATGAGACTTTATTGTAAAGTGTTACCATTTTTATTTATACTGTTTTTATTTTTATGATCAGTTTGTGGAAAGGAGTTCAGTTAGGAGGTCAAAAGTTTTATAAGCTCATAAATCATGTACAGTAAGGTCTGAAGAGACTGAAATACAGAAAAGAAGTCAGTCAGTTGAGTTAGTGGCAAAACCTTTTACAGTACTTGAGTATGGTTGTCTTTTACTGCATATGATAATTCATACTCAGAAAGTAGAACTGAATGACATTCATTACAAGATGATTAGTTAAAACATTTAAATACACATGCAGAATATTTTTTCTAGTCATGTATTTCACCCATGATTTCACCATTGAGGATTTCTTAAAAATAGTGTGTAAAAATCTTGTCTCGTCTCGTCACACCCCTAGTATTTAGCCTTTACTTAATTAAAAAATTAATTCTGCCAATTCCCTCCAAAACTTTGGGTAATTTTACAATCAAAAAACAAATGAGTCAACAACTCTTTCTCACTTTTACAAAAGGAGCATAGATCATCAATATCAGAGTATTTTGAAATCATTGATTTAACCGGGTAGATGGTATGCAACATTTTTAAAAGTATTTCTTTAGTTGTATTATTAATATAATATTTAAACGGGATTAACTAAGCAGTCTTCCAATTAATATATAAAGAATTTTCCTCTAGGTGCCATTTTATTTTGTTTTTGTAAAATAGTAGAAATTTTGTTTGTTTGTCATTGCATTTTTAATCAATCAGTTCCACACCGTTTAATATTAGTTTTTATTTTCATTATTGTAGTTATAGTGGATATGACTTTTAACAAGCTGGACAAGAGTAGGAGGCAGGGATGGGCAGTATTTATGATATATGTATTTCAAATACAAAATAGTATTTTGTAATTTGTATTTGATATAGTTTATGAAAATGGCTTTGTATTTTGTATCAAAATACTTTAGTGTTTTGTATTTTTGTAGTTTTAAAATACTGTAAAATACTTTGTAAGAAGTCTACACGATGACATCATAAAAATGCAACCTCCTGATGCTACTCAGTGGTTTGCCCAGACTTGTTGAGTTCAAAACAGAAGTTAAGTTTTGGTGTTTGTTTTAGTAGCCTAGGCTAAATAGTTTACCAATTTACATAATGTTCTTGAAAACTATTATACCAAGCAGCAGCCCCCTATATTTATGATTAACAATCAATTGATTAATTAGTTATAAACTAGTTGCTTTGAATACAGGAGCCATCAGTTGTCTTCTAATGAATGACTTGTTTGTCATTGAGTCAGTGTTACTGATGCAAAGTAGGCCCTTCGTTACCAAACATCAAGTAACTAAATTAGGATACAATTATAAGTAATTTGCAAACTATTAAAAATTAAACTGTTGGTTGGTTGCTTCATCTGTTAAATCCACAATATGTAAATTTTCGCTGCAAAAGTTCACTTATTCAGTCACTTATCCTTAATTTTGTGGAATCATGGGATGTGTTGTTTTCACGTCTGCAGACAGTGGAAAAGAATCAGGATGGGACTCGGGCAGAAATCATGTTCATGGATGAGATTATTAACATTACTGTAGTATGAAGCAGAGCAGGGCAAGTGATGTTGGAGCTGAACAAAACTGCTGGAGAGATTGCTAATGAGAGATGAGCGTGTCACACGTCTCGAGAGCAGCGGAACTTTTAATATGCCACAGTCGCCATTTACGCTTTTTTTGGTCTAGCGTATGTGGGGTAATGCAGCGCTGTTTATCATATTAGATACATTTGTGTGTTGACTACTATTAATCATGTTTATTCTATCAAAAGAGTAATGTAACTATGGCTATTTTGCAAGTTCTTTACCAACCTACACTTCACATTTGGGATAATGTAAGTACACAAGTCAACAAAATATATAACTGTCACGATCACCATCTGTTCCCGTCACGTTCCTGTTCACTCCGTACTCCATTTCCCATAATCCTCCCTTCCCTATCACATGCACTCACTCCACCAATCACCTGTTGCCACATACAGCCTAGCACACACTACACTGATCACCACACCCAGCTGCAGATCATTACCAGGACTATAAAGGATTTTCACACACACCTCACCACAAAGTCTTGTTTCCCCAGTGTACAATTCAGAGCGTTTATATCTTGTCTGCCTTTCTGTTGTTGATCTTGCCTGTTACCCGCTTACGATTCCTCTGCTGCCTACCCCTGACCTGTGCTTTGTTTACCGACCTGTGAGTGATATCTGCCAGTCCTGACCTCTGCCTGTATCTGGATTATGATTCTGTCTACCCTCTGCTGTACCTGTTTGCTCCTGATTTACCCTGCCTGTACGACCACGCTTACTTTTTAATAAAAGCTTGCATATGGGTCTTACCATGAGTCCCGCCTCGTTACAGAAGACTTCGCCGCCACCACGATCCAGCAGCTTGCCCGGAGAGCATTTGAACGGTATGGGCATTGCTCAATTGTTGTTGAGAAGTACGCAGGGTACACGATCTCTGGAGGATTACATCACAGAATATCTGAACCTAGCATATTATTCGGATCTGCCTGACTGCGCACTCATTGACTTTTTCTGTGATGGAGTTAACCAGCCACTCAAAGAACAAAAAGTTCTTGGGGAAATCAACGGAGTTCGGGTGGCTCCGACAGGGCAAGACGCTTGGGCGGCTCCGGCAGGGCAAGACGCTTGGGCGGCGCCGGCAGGGCAAGACGCTTGGGCGGCGCCGGCAGGGCAAGACGCTTGGGCGGCGCCGGCAGGGCAAGACGCTTGGGCGGCGCCGGCAGGGCGAAGAGCTTGGGCGGCGCCGGCAGGGCGAAGAGCTTGGGCGGCGCCGGCAGGGCGAAGAGCTTGGGCGGCGCCGGCAGGGCGAAGAGCTTGGGCGGCGCCGGCAGGGCGAAGAGCTTGGGCGGTGCCGGCAGGGCGAAGCAGCCATCTTGTCCATCGCGTCCAGGGTGCTTGAGTGCGTTGAAACCGATGAATTTGCGTGCGTTGCAACTGGTAAACTTAACTGCGTCGCGTCTGATGAGCTTGAGTGCGAAGCAGCTGGCGGAGGCTTAGGAATGCTAGCCGCTCGTGCTGAAGTCAGCGGTGGATCAGCCACACTGGAAAGCAACCCTCTCCGCTCCCAGACAGATCCAGAGATGTGACGTGATTCTGGACGATCAGCGGCGACGTGATGTGGCTCTGGGAGATCAGCGGTGACGTGACGTGGCTCTGGGAGATCAGCTGAGATGTGACTTGGTTCTGGGAGGACAATGAAGACATGATGTGACGTTGTAGTGGCCGCCATTTTGTGAGTGTTCTTTGATGCGGCAGCCATTACATGATTCACTGTGGTGTCGCCTTTCTCCGCAACACCCACAGTAAACGGAGAGCCAACAGTCAATAAAGCATAATCAATAAAGCTACTGAGTGTTGAACGCGGTCCTTCTAGACGTAGTTTGTTCTGGAGTGGCTGGTTAACGCCATCAAAAGTCTATTAATGCACAGTCAGGCAGATCAGAATAGTAAGCAATGTCCAGATATTCCATATATATTTCTCCAGAGAACGTGTACCCTGCGTACTTCTCAACAACAATTGAGCAATGTCCATACCGTTCAAATGCTCTCCGGGCAAGCTGCTAGATCGTGGTGGCGGCGAAGTCTTCTGTAACGAGGCGGGACTCATGGTAAGATCCATATGCAAGCTTTTATTACAAAAGTAAGCGTGGTCGTACAGGCAGGGTAAATCAGGAGCAAACAGGTACAGCAGAGGGTAGACAGAATCGTAATCCAGATACAGGCAGAGGTCAGGACTGGCAGATATCACTCACAGGTCGGTAAACAAAGCACAGGTCAGGGGTAGGCAGCAGAGGAATCGTAAGCGGGTAACAGGCAAGATCAACAACAGAAAGGCAGACAAGATATAAATGCGCGGAATTGTACACTGGGGAAACAAGACTTCGCGGTGAGGTGGTGTGTGTGAAAATCCTTTATAGTCCTGGTAATGATCTGCAGCTGGGTGTGGTGATCAGTGTAGTGTGCTAGGCTGTATGTGGCAACAGGTGATTGGTGGAGTGAGTGCATGTGATAGGCAAGGGAGGATTATGGGAAATGGAGTCCGGAGTGAACAGGAACGTGACGGGAACAGACGGTGATCGTGACAATAACATTGTTCTCTTAATCAACTGAGTCAGTGTAATGGTGATGTGATAGATCAAATAGGCCAATTGATGGAAGGTTTGCGAAGAAATTTCATGCTCCCTTGTAAAAGTATTTTTTAGTATTTTTAAAATACAAAAATACAGTAGTGTATTTTGATACATGGTGTGGCTGCTGTATTTTGTAGTTTATTTTGATACACTTAAAATTAAGGTATTTGTTTTTTTTATTTTAAAATACATTTTAATGTATTTTTGCCCAACCCTGAGTATCAGTATCGATAAAATGTAAATGATACCCATCTCTAGCTGCAGAGGTGTGATGTGTTTATGTGTGTTAACCCATAGCGTGTCCTCCGGGTCAGTGGGGTCCCGACTGCATCCACACTTGTAACTGCCACAACGGGGCATTCTGCAGCGCTTATGATGGCGAGTGTAAGTGTACGGCCGGCTGGACGGGGCTGTACTGCACACAACGTGAGTACAACTTTCTCTCTCCAAGTCTGATATGAAACTGAACCTACGCTTCTAGCAGTGCTGAGTGCTCACATGTCATGCTCAGTTCAGTAACGATTGGTCGTGACATTTCCTGTCATTGTGCTTTTGTGTCCTGCAGGCTGTCCCTTGGGCTTCTACGGTAAGGATTGTGTGATGTTGTGCCAGTGTGAGAACGGTGCAGACTGCGATCATATCTCCGGTCATTGCACGTGCCGCACTGGCTTCATGGGACGCCACTGTGAACAGAGTGAGTAAAGAGTGTTTCAAAGCAGGAAACAGTGGAGCTATTACTTTGATATTTTCAAGCACATGCATGAGACTACATCTGATCCAGCATTGCTCCATTCGCTTCCAGAATGTCCTGCGGGAACGTACGGATACGGCTGCCGGCAGGTGTGTGATTGTCTCAATAACTCCACCTGTGATCACATGACTGGCACCTGCTACTGTAATCCCGGCTGGAAAGGCACACGCTGTGACCAGGGTAAAGTTACATTAGCACTCACAAACACTGCTTGTTACACTGTGTCTGCACTTTAGAAAGTTAACTAGAAATCAGGAAATTTCATACTTTTTAGAATAGCAAAATAATTCCAGCATCAGTAATAGATAAAGATGCCTACAGAGTAGTTTCACAGCTACAATAAATTCTGGGAGACATCTGGTTCCATCACACATGATCACCCACACAATGAGGTGTCATCTGAACGCGTGAGATTCTCATGTGTTACACTTATGTTTCCTGTCTTTTTCAGCTGGCGTGATCATTGTAGGGAATCTCAACAGTTTGACGAGCGCCGCTGTGCCTGTGGACTCGTATCAGATTAGTGCTATTGCAGGAATCATCGTCCTGGTACTTCTTGTGCTCATCCTCCTCCTCCTCTTCATCATTTACCGCAAGAAACAGAAAGGCAAAGATTCCACAATGCCTGCGGTCACATACACACCCACCATGAGGGCCAACACCGATTACGCCATTGCAGGTCAGTGTCACAATGACTGTAATGATGCTTTTTCTGAATAAGTCTTACAGTTGTTACATCATATTATGAATAACTATCATAATTCTATTGGTAATCATTCTTAAGATTTATTGTATAATTCTTATCATGGTGACTAAACTATGGCAGAATGGCCTGCTTACACTGAACTTTGTGACACACTTCTTTCAAATATAGCTGGCTAGTTTTCAGTTATGTATATTTTTAAAGTGCTGTCGTCACCTAACTGACTAAACGCCACTTAAAATGAGTTTAAAAATCTGGACATATTCTAGGACAGGAAAAGAGATATTCTGATGATCACTGTGTACAGAATTTTCCAAACTCAAAAGACCATAAAGAATTAATCCAAGCCGATCTGAGAAAGCAGTGGCTAGTAATCATATGAAAAGATTTCCACACAGGGTGTCAGTGTGCTAAACTAGTCACCTGACGCAAAGCTGCAGTGTGTGCGAGATCATCAGAACTTACCTTTATTTATTTATATCAAACGTTTTAATCACTATTTTGTGTCGTTGTTCATTGACAATCATTTAACTGTATGCAATTTATATGGTTATGCCAAAATGCATAATTATCATTCAATGTAGTAGCTCTGTCAATGTGGTACTTTTTAAGATTAAATAAATATAGTTAACATTGTTACATTTCTTTAAGGGACCACATTCATTGACATTTTTAGAAGAGCACCAACACACAGAAGCAAATCCTGTTCAGTCAAATTCATTAATAAATGGTAAATATGAAGAGTAAGTGAAAAACACTGTTAATGAGATGAGCATTGGACTGCTGCAGGTTATAAGGCAATATATTTATTTATTATTCAGAAAGCACATTTGGAAAGGAAAATATATTTTTAGGAACGTTTCAGCAGGTTCAATATAATTCATGTTAACGCAGAGAACACCGGAAAAGCCTGAGCCATAGAAGGTAGAATGCAGAAGTAGCTTTGCAAGTAGTCCATTGACAGGGTGGTAACTATGTCTGTTTGTGATGTATTTCCTGTTTCTAGAGGCGCTCCCGCAGACTGATGTCCTTCCCAACAGTAACTATTTCTCCAACCCCAGCTACCACACGCTGACCCAGTGCAGCAGCCCGCCTCACATCAATAACCTCCCCTATGGAAAGGTCTTATTAAGAGTCTCATTGGTTTACTCTACTAACTGACTCTGTAATTGTTGAACAGCTCTTTAAATAAAAGACTAATATTTTGTGCTGCTTATACTGCTTATGCTTGTTTAAAACATAATGTTGCTAAATAGAGCTTTTTAGTTATGATGTCAATTTTTGGGCCATCCCAGAATGCTAATTCACCACAGATTCCCTTGCCTTTGTGTTGTTAGAAGCAGTTTTTGATTTATGAGTAAAATTAGGTGTGTATTTTTTGTACAAAATGTATAGGAAACATAAAAACTCTGTTTAAGGAATGTTGATCACAAGCAGAGATGGGCAGTATTTATGATACATGTATTTCAAAATAGTATTTTGTAATTTGTATTTGATAGGGTTTGTATTGGCTTTGTATTTTGTATCAAAATACTTTAGTGTTTTGTATTTTTGTAGTTTTAAAATACTGTAAAAAAACTTTGTAAGAAGTCTACATGATGACATCATAAAAATGCAGCCTCTGATGGTTTGCCCAGACTTGTTGAGTTCAGAACAGATATTATGTTTTGGTGTTTGTTTTAGTAGCCTAGGCTAAATAGTTTACCAATTTACATAATGTTCTTGAAAACTATTAAACCGAGCAGCAGCCCCCTATATTTATGATTAACAATCAATTGATTAATTAGTTATAAACTAGTTGCTTTGAATACAGGAGCCATCAGTTGTCTTCTAATGAATGACTTGTTTGTCATTGAGTCAGTATTGCTGATCCAAAGTAGGCCCTTCGTTACCAAACATCAAGTAACTAAATTAGGATACAATTATAAGTAATTCACAAACTGTTAAAAATTAAACTGTTGGTTGGTTGCTTCATCTGTTAAATCCACAATATGTAAATTTTCGCTGCAAGAGGTCGCTTATTCAGGTACTTATACTTGATTTTGTGGAATCATGGGATGTGTTGTTTTCACGTCTACAGACAGTGGAAAAGAATTGGGATGGGACTCGGGCAGAAATCATGTTCATGGATGAGATTATTAATGTTACTGTAGTATGAAGCAGAGCAGGGTGTGTGATGTTGGAGCTGAACAAAACAAGAGATTAGCAAGAGATTGCTAATGAGAGATTAGCTTTTTTTGGTCTAGCGTATGTGGGGTAAAGCAGCGCTGTTTATCATATTAGATACATTTGTGTGTTGAAAGTTGTTATGATACTCTGTGTGTTCGCTTGGCGGCTGCTATGAGACACTGCAGTAAGCTAGATCAGTGGTTCTCAAACCTGTCCTGGGGACCCCCCACCACTGCACATTTTACATGTCTCCCTCATCTAACACACAATTCAACTCTTGCAGTCTCTACTAATTAGCTGATGACTTGAATCAGGTGTGTTAGATGAGGGTGACATGCAAAATGTGCAGTGGTGGGGGGTCCCCAGGACAGGTTTAAGAACCACTGAGCTAGATCGATATTAGTCATGGTAAAACATGGTACACGCGGTAAATCAAGAAAACGAAATTTAAACAAGAAGCTATATAACATGAGAAATATAATGCGTCGTTGGTGTTCTATAATGGATTCTACAAAATAAAACGAAATCGAGGGTAACACGGGTATTATGTAATTGATAGGCAACGCACGGACACGCTCCGTGTGCTAGTTAAAATTGCATATTTCTCTGGATTTAAACATTCTTGGAAACATTTGGGATAATGTAAGTACACTAGTCAACAAAACATATAACATTGTTCTAGTGATTTTTGGATATTTTAATCCAGAAATCCTACTGTACATATTGTGCCTTTAACTGGTTGCATATGTTAGATTTATTGATTGACTCGGGCAAAGAAAAGCTGTTGCTATCAAACATTGTTTACTTAATCAACTGAGTCAGTGTAATGGTGAAGGGATAGATCAAATAGGCCAATTGATGGAAGGTTTGCGAAGAAATTTCATACTCCCTTGTAAAAGTATTTTTTAGTATTTTTCAAATACAAAAATACAGTAGTTTATTTTGATACATGGTGTGGCTGCTGTATTTTGTAGTTTATTTTGATACACTTAAAATTAAGGTATTTGGTATTTTATTTTAAAATTCATTTTAATGTATTTTTGCCCAACCCTGATCACAGGCACTTATTTTACTCATAAATCCAAAACCGCCTTTCTAAAAAAAAACATTGCAAATACCTGAGCTAACCTCTGGTTTTAAAGCACAAACTGACAAGCTGTAGATATTTAGGATTGAAGAATTATGTGGAACGTTGTAGAAAAGACACTTGCTATAATTGTTGATTTTCTTCTTTCTGACAGCCAAAGAACAACCAATTGTTTGTGAACCTGAAGAACGCTGAGCCAAGGAAACGGCTTTCCCTGCTTGATCACACAGGAACTCTGCCGGCCGACTGGAAGCAGGGCGGATCCTTCAATGAGCTTGGTGTGTTCTCCTAAAACAATCATCACAACTAACATAACAGCAAAACATCTGACATAATAATGTTTGGTAACCCAGCATATTAACTTACAGGTCTTTTTAATTTTCAAACTGCTTTGCAATGACTCGTCCAACATGAGTTTTCCTGACCACCACTGTGCAAACTCTAGCAGCTTTAATGTGTCATTTCACCGTCTTCTAACACACCACATCAGCTTCTTTAGCTCCATTTGTAGCTGCTGTGAGCTTTGTCAAAAAGAGGACTGCATCATTTTAACTTCTTCTGTCTTAACCTGATTCTCTCATTAGGAGCTTATGGAGTTGACAGGCGTTACATGGGAAAATCACTTCGAGGTAAGAGATCATTTAGCAAGCAAGGGATAAAAATTCTGCCATCATTTACACATCAGCATGTTGTTCCAAACCTGTATGCATTTCTTTCTTCTATAGCGCACAAAAGATGATATTTTAAAAAATGTCTTTTGGCTTTTTTTGGTCCATACAAGTCATACAGGTTTGGAATAACATGAGGGTGAGTAAATGATGACAGTATATTGATCGTACTTAAAGAGTATGATGATGTGAATGGATCTCTCTCTCTCTCTGTCTCTCTGTAGATCTTGTGAAAAGTGTGCCCTATCATGCCAGTTCCTGCTCTCTCAATAGTTCAGAGAACCCGTACGCCACCATCAAAGACCCTCCTCTGCTGCTGACCAAGAGCTCTGAGTGCGGTTATGTGGAGATGAAGTCACCTGCTCACAGAGATTCACCGTATGCTGAGATACACGCCTCCAGCCCTGCCAACAAAAATGTCTACGAAGTTGGTAAGAGAATAATAAATCCAGCAACACCAGAGACCTGCTCATTGTTTGTTATTCAGTGCTGACATAATCACTGTAATAGAAATTAACTTAACTACTATATCTTCTCAACTATGTTTCAATATTTAAAAGTTGTAGTCAACCATTTTTATTTGTTCTTGAAACAATGCTGCTCCATGGAAGAACAGTCTTTCTTCGACGGGACTACACATGGGAAACCGCTCTGTATGAACAATCTCAAGTAATTGTTCACAGGTGTAATGTATGTCCTGAAGGCATCACTTCCCCTGGCTAGCAGGAGTAATCATGACTCCTGTGCTTCTGCTGTGTTGAGTGAAACTTGTTCCACTTGAGAGCAGCTGTTGTGTTCATGTAATGCTGGCTGGAGAACGTGCACATACATTATAATCGGGGCTGTTGCGGCTGTCAACCCGCACCCTGGCCCATTTGTCAAAGGCTTTGCATTAACCTCACTGGAGATGAGGAAACCCATTTTCTAATGACACTTTCCAGCTGAAAGATTTGAGCAGAAGCACTGTTAGCTCATCATGGAAGAATCTGACTGACACAGATCTCTTAGGAAACCTTCTCACCACATTTAACTCAAAACACATCACTGAATGCTATACATCAGTCAGCACCAGTCTGACTACAGTCTCTCTCGGAACTCTCATCTTCCACTGACCGCTCGAGAAGCAGCTGAAGACACAAATCTTCCATCAGCACTTGAACCACAATTCTAAATACAGCACACTTTTGTTCTGCTTTCTTTCTTCTGCTCCAGCATCTGTACTAGCTTACTCTTCAAACATAGCATATTGGTACTACCAATGTTTTTGGCTGTTATATGATAAAATGCTTGTGAAGTCACTCTTTCAGTGTTAGACAAAAACAATGACACTAAAACAAAAACTGTAAAAACAAATTAAACAGTTTTGATTTTAAAAAAAACTATGACAACAATACAAGAAATCACTGTAAGATATTAATAAGATTTAAAAAAAAACTCTGTAAGATATTAACATTTTCAAAAAAGAAAAAATTGTTTAATGAATCTTCTTTTATGCTACTTTTTTAGGTTATTTGACTCAAACCACAGCATGAAGCTATTCACTATAGGATCTTAATGTTACACAAATGGCAAACTAAGTGCTAAAGACTAAAATACTTTTTACTATTTAGTTCTATTGTTACTGAATTTGTAACCTTAACTGTCATACATTTTTGGACCCATCATTGGCCTGGGCATGTTAAAGTCTTTAACTAATAAAACTGAATATATATCTCATCTACATTGTTATTTTCTATTTACATTAGTATTTTGTCTTGATGCAAAAAAAAAAAAAAAAAGAGCAGTGAATCCTGCCATGCACAAATATGTGCTAGCAAATGTGCCAGCAGTCTTAGGGCAATCCGTGGCACTTCTGCATATTCATCTTTTGCAGCAAACCAATAAGAAACATCCTATAATCAAGATATAGTATTCTAGTATTCTTCCATATGCCATCTGCATCTCTGGTGGCTCAGCACCTCTTATATTAAACTATATTAAATGTAACACTATTATATTATTGATTTATCATCTTTTCAACATTTTAATATTTTTTTTCATTACTGGTTTTTCTCATCGCTGTGTTGAAGTTACTGGTTTTCCCACTGTGGGACTAGACTTTCCTGTGGAATGGGAACTGTGGAGTTTTTGTCACAACTGATTCTTGGTATTTATAAATAAATAATTAGTGAGATAAAAATATATAACCTCAAGTACCATGCACACAAGACATGTGACTGCTTATTACTGCAAACAGTTTGAACCTGTATTCTTCCCTTTCCAGAGCCGACCATCAGTGCTGTTCACACGCTCTCTAACAACAGCTGTAATGGGCCGTTTTGTCAAGATCCATATGACCTACCAAAGAACAGCCACATCCCATGTCATTATGACCTACTGCCCACAAGAGACAGCAGCCCCTCGCCCCATGAAGACACAGACAGCAAATAAATGCTCACAGACTTCATTAACAGATCATCCACAGCACTCCATTAACAATTTTATTGCTGTTATTGTTGTCATTTATCATTATAAAAATTCTTAATTACTTCTGGCTTACAAATTTTGAATAGTTCTTGTCAAAACTATTTTTCAAAGTTGTCTTAGATGCACTTGTCCTGTGGAGAACAAGAGGGTGAGAGTTCCCAAACATTCCCAATATTCAGCTTGATTCATGTGAGCATAAATTACTCATTCCATTCATTAATAACCACATATCACACAAATACAAGACAATCCTTAATGTTTCTGAAAAGATATATGTGAGATTATTCACAATTACAGTTTTATGTTTCTTTCATTATGATATTTAGTATATCTAGTACTGTTTATTGAGACTAGACTGTTGGCTCAATGTTTCTGTTGGATTTAAAAAAAAAAAAAAATTTTCCGAAAATATTTCAGGTTTACCAAAGGTTGTCATGCCCTGTTAAAGCACTGACATTGTATTTATATTGACAGTTGCCCATATAGTTAAGTCACAAGTTTCAACGTTAACATCATTTTTTGGCTTGTGCCTTTTGATTTTAGTTCTATAAAACGTGATCACTGAAATGAAGGACAAATACTTTATAGTGTGTAGTACTTTATAGTTTTAAAGCTAAAGCTAAAGCTGGACTTTTGCGAAGAAAGACAAATCTTAAAGTTGATGTGATGGGGACAGTTTGATATAAATACATTTTTGGAGTGTTTAGGACATACATATTAATGTGTTATGAGTCTTAAAGCACTCTGAGCCTGAACTTTAATTGTAAAAAAAAAACTGTACATAGTACCATTTCTTCTTTTAATTGCATTTATTTGCTTTAAAAATGTAACATATTCCTAAATTCCTTTATAACTTGACCAATATTGTTTAGAACAGGACAAGCAGTGAAGACTCATCCTTTACTGACTGGACCTCGGTATACTGTTTTCCATACAATTTATTATTATTATTATTTTTTTCTTTTTCAATTTAGTTCACTAAATATGCCACACACACACACACACACACACACACACACACACACACACACACACACACACACAAAAAAGATTAATAATACTGATTCCAAAAACAACTGAGCGTGTATGAGTGTGTGCTGTATGTATCTTAAAACTGTATCTTTGTTTTGCTTTTCTCATGATTTTTTAAATAAATGCACAAAAGTTACACAATGTGTAATATTTCCCTTCCCAATAGAGCAGCACCAGAATATCTCCTCTCTGCTAACCTTTTCTTTCTACTTTGAATGCAGCCTAATATATTTTTAGCTGAAATATCATGTATATATGCAAATTAAAAATAAAATGACGAATTGCCAAGTTGATATATTTAGGCAAGCTTTAGTTAGAAGTAATTTCTTTGTTATTGATTTTATAATTTCTGTATCTTAGTAAGCATATTCTCAATTAATCACTGAAGAATGATTAAATAGCCTCATTTTACTAAACTAATGTCAATGTCTTTAGAGTAGATTAACAAGTGTTACTGATGCTGCCTCAGAATTATTGTAAATAATAGTTCCCTCTATGTAAAAAATTGCAAATGAACGCCCTCTCATGTCGAAACTTGGTGGATCCAAAATGGTCAATATTTATATTCATGCATTTTATTCATATTTCATGTTAATCAATTATGGCTTATGACTTATCAATATTACTTTTGATTTTATATATTCATGTACTTCTACTCCATATATTAATCCTCATATTTTCAAGTAGATTTACTCTTTAATGTACTCCTTTATGGTTATTCTTCTTTTATCTTTAAGAGTATGTATGCTTGTTATATTCAATTGTTCTTCAAGTGTTCCAAAGTGATGTTGAAGTGTCCCAGGTCATGTTGACACGTTTGTGGTTAGATATTGGATGCCTGCCAAGTACTGCAGAAGCGATGGTGTTTTCAGAATTAGTTGATCATTTGATCTTGTATATCAAAATATGTCTGTTTCCATTTCTTCAGACATGTGATAATGCAAGATCAGCAAAATTCCCTTAAGGGTGTCAAAACAACCCCTTTTGTATTTATTTTCATCTATTTTTGACATTTGACTAGTCTATGACATAATGGATAAGTCCATTTGACCTTTTCTTATTAGACCAAAACATAAGTTTGAGTGGGATGTAAGTTTTCCTATGTTTATGGTATAAAATGGACTGGGTCTTTGATAGTTTAGCTTTCCTTTGCTTTTCTTTGTCTTCTACTTCTGGCTGCTTCTGCTTTTCTTCTATCTCTCATTTCATTCTGCAAGTGTCTTAATTTTGTTCCTTCTTTCTGTATATTCTTCATCTGCATCTATACAATACTCTAGATTTTATTATTAACTATTAATTACTTAATTAATTTGTTTGTCTCTATAATTTTTAATTAATACATTTGTTATTCCTTATTCAAATTTGATCTCTGACATAATCTTTGCTGGATTGCCTGGATCTCATTTTCTCAAGTCATCAAAACTTGAATGCGATAAGGTCGTAATCACGAATTAAGAAGTGGGAATTATTACATTTCCTATAGCATGTGAAGGCAGCATTAGTGTATTTTCTCCCCGTCATCTTCTCAAGTCCGATTCTGATAAATGGTTTTATGTTGTATATTTTTACAGCATGTTTTACTGTATAAAACAGTATTTTAATCACACTAACCTTATCCCATTTGCAATGTGCAGTACAACATGCGTGAAACACAAACAATTAAGCGTACTGTGGCAAAAAGAATCGGTAACGAACCGAAAATATTCTTATGAAACGCCTTTGCTTATGTGCATGGTCGGCAACATCTTGAAACGAATGATTCAAGTGAGCCGATTCGCTAAACGAGTCACTCTTCGCAACGCTTGAACAATAACACATCGGTTCCGCGGTAATCGTTTTGGTTTTGATTTCCTTGTTATTATTTGTCTTGTGTATTTCTACAACTTCTAAATAACTTCAAAATTATTTGATGAAAAGTGACCAGCCTAAACTGTTTTGTTTAATCGCACGTCTCAGCTTCAGACGTGGCACTGTGCGACGTCATCAGCGCGCGGCCGTGTTCCACAGTGTTGTTTTCTCGCACTTCATCGGCTCCCATTTCAAAATTTACACTCCGTTTAATTGTTTAAGGTAAGAATTGTGATTCATGATTCATTCATCAGTGAATATTGTGTAAAAGCACAATTAAATAGCGCTGAAAAAGCTGTTAGCCTAAGGCAAAATTCACAGAGACAAGATATCAGTGCGAATCTCTATCAGATCTTTGATATTTCGTAATGAATGATAAATCAGTGACGTCATGACTGTTATCGAAATAAAACGTGAGGTGATTTGTGTAGTGTAATTTGCTCTCCGGGGGTGTGTGAGTGAATATGTGTGTTCACAGTAATAATCGATGTTGCTGTATGAATCAATCAGTGATCAGCTTTTCGTCACATCACATCCCATCACATAACTCCTGAGGATCAGTGTCATCGTACCGTTTGGTATTGGTACAAATTTTAAACGTGATATTACAAAGATTCACTCACAAAAGAACATTAAGCATACTAACGTACAAAACTACTAAAACGTACTAAAAAACACAATTTTATTAATAATATTATTAATATAATGGATGTTAACATTTCAGCATTGTTCATAATATTAATTAAAGTATGGTGGTCGCATGCCAAGGCATTTTGTTATGAAAGTACAGATCCGGATGTCCTCACAGGACTGCAGGAAACTCGTGTACATTGATAGAAGCAGGAATGAGTTGCAGTGCAGTGTTCGACTACTTCTGACTGACCTGTTACAAATGTGATGTGATATTCCATTGCTCATGTGGCTGTGTTGCTCACTGCAAAAAAAAAGTTTTGCTTAAAAAGCAAAATGAAAAGATATAAAGTATTGTTTTCTTAAAACAAGAAAAAATGTCTGCCAGTGGGGTCAGAAAAATAATCTTGTTTTCTCTTTTATTTTTTCTTATCCAGAACTGGTAGATTTTTTTCTTGTTTAATGCATGGACGCACCTCTTTTTGAAAAACAAGGCTTCTTAAGTAAATGTATCTTAATTTAAGAATGTTTCGATATTTTTACTAGTAAACCAGACAAAAATATTAAGAAAATCATTTTTTTGCAGTGCAGTCAGTCCAAATTATTCATGTTAATCAAATGATGGTTATAGCCTGTCAGCATGTATCTTATGCCATATATTTATTATGATCATTTTCTGCTTTTCATATTTACTAAAATCACATTAAGTCTAAGACTAAATAGCAAAGATTTTACAGCATGTAATTTGTTCTGTACAGGACAGAGTGAAGATGATGGAAGAGAGTGGCATAGAGAGCACACCGCCTGCCACGCCCCCACCCCCCTCTACAGTGGTCGCCAGCCCCCCACCACTCACCAGCGGTAACATCACTTAGATATGCAGACAGATGCGCACAGATCACTGTGTTGTCATTATCTTCCAATGCAGTGATTCATCTGTGGAGTACGGTGTTCATATTAGGACTTCCTCACACCTCAGTCATACACCGAAAAGGCGTCATGCCTCAGACTAAAAGGCTTCAATCATCGGACAAAACGGCATCGCGCCTCAGACTTAAAGGCTTCAGGTCTCAGGAAAAACGACGTCAGGTGTCAGGTCTCGTACAATTAGGCATCGAACTAAACAGCCTCAGACCAAAAGGCTTCAGACTAAAAGGCATCATTTTTTTTTTTTTTTTTTTTTTTTTTGTATAGCCTAACTTTCTGTTGGCTTTTATCCCATCATATGTCGTCCTTCAGTTGTCTTTTTCTTTACTGTTACTATTCCCAAATTAATTTAAGGTGTGTATGTGTGCATGTTAATTATGTAGAATCTATCTGTTGATGGTATTCATGTGAATAAGAAAAGAAAAGAACAGAAAAGAACATGCCGATTTTCACATTGGTCTGCAGAAAAACAGCAACGGGCTGAATGAAAATGTGACTCTTCCAAAGATAGTGGTATTCTGTTTTTATTGTAATCTTTTATGCATTCCATTTTTATTTTTATGTATTTGTTTCCTTTTTATGTAAATAAATATATTTTGTTATACTATAGTTTAAGGTATTTGTAGTAAAATTATTGTTATACAAATAGCCTATCAATCCAAAAAAAAAAAAAAAAAATCATAGTTAACACACTTTTAACCATGGTTAATTGTCATATGTGTTCGCAATGCAAGCTAGTTGCAATGTGTTATTTTGCTAACTTTTTATAGCCTACATGCAAATAAAACTAGTGAATAATACAAATTTACAAAATAATCTCAGTGGGATATGTTTTATACAACTCAGTGTAATATTTAACTGAAAACTGCGTGCACGTGACATCACATTGAGGCGGGGCAATTCGCTTCTTTCTAAGTCCGTTTCGTCTGATGCCTTTGAGTTTGATGCCTTTTAGTCTGAGGCCGTTTCGTCTGAAGCCTTTTGGTCTGAGGCTGTTTAGTTCGATGCCTAATTGTATGAGACCTGACACCTGACGTTGTTTTTCCTGAGACCTGAAGCCTTTCAGTCTGAGGCGCGATGCCGTTTTGTCCGATGACTGAAGCCTTTTAGTCTGAGGCATGACGCCTTTTCGTTGTATGACTGAGGCGTGAGGAAGTCCTAATATGAACACCGTAGTGGAGGCTTTCCTTGAAACAACAGGATATATTTATACCTGAGACAAATCCCAGAACTGTAGTTTGATGCCGTAGTGTGTCCTGGGCCTTTATCAGGGTTAATTTTTTTTGTGTGAATGAAAACAAGTCCAGGTACAATATGGGTTATAAATGTTGTTAACTTTGCTGTGGATCATTGAGCTGATGCAACATTAGTTACGTTTACATGCGACCAAATAATACATTT
Organism: Chanodichthys erythropterus; assembly: GCF_024489055.1. Classification (NCBI taxonomy): domain Eukaryota; kingdom Metazoa; phylum Chordata; class Actinopteri; order Cypriniformes; family Xenocyprididae; genus Chanodichthys; species Chanodichthys erythropterus. The sequence goes on along the minus strand of NC_090230.1, from coordinate 60,288,334 downwards.
GTAATCTGATTGATGATTCAGGCTGAAAAGCCTTCATGTAAACGCCTCAATCTCTTCCGTTGTTTTTTTTTTGTTTTGTTTTGTTCAGAATAGTAATTTGCATGTAAACAAATGTGTGAAGCAGATTGCAACATTTAGGGTTCATATAAATAGAAATGTCAGAATCTGAAATCCGATTGGATTTATTGTGATTGACGAAAATTAGTGCATGTAAACATACCTATTGAAAATACGTCTTTCCAAAACAATTCTTGGTTACGCAAAACTAGCTTGACAGAAGACAGTACAACCCAAAAATGGACTGAACGAGTATCTTGGAAATTCGCAAAAAATATGCTGTGTACCCTGACTAAGGTGTATCATTCCACAATATTATGGCAGTTGACTCCAATCAGCATCCATGTTTGATATTCCCATGTACTGATACTGCTTTTAGTCATCTCTCAATGGTTCATGCATGCAATTGACCGTCGCTCTTCTTGTGTTTAGGTGTTTCCGGCCCTCTGACCATCCCAAGCCCCTCCAGCATCTCTGCATTTGCCCCAGGAGGTTTTTCCAGCCCTGTTCCTCCAGTGGCTTTGACCTCCACGCTGCAGCCTATCCAGTCATCTGTTCCATCTCTCTCTCTTGGCTCAGTATCGTCTCCTCTGGGTCTGAGCAGTCCGTATGGTGGCCCTAGCGATCCGTTCACCTCTCCGTCTGCTGGCCCTCCACTCAGCACTGCTGCCCCTCTGGGCCCCGTCCTCTCTGCCCCTCCCATGGGCCCGCCCACCACTGGCTTCTCTGTGAGTGCAGGATATGACATCACTCGTGGCCATGCTGGCCGCACCCCTCAGACGCCGCTGATGCCCAGTTTCTCCAGTGCTTCACCCATGCCAGGTATCACTCAACATCACTCAAACTCTATTTACACCTGCTGTTAGAGTCTCATGTGATCACATGTTCAGTGTGTCTCATTCGGTATCAGTGCGTACACATGAATTTGTATGTGAAGTTAAAAAAAAATCAGTATCAGTAACTTTTGTGGAACCACAAGTACACAAAAATTCACATAAATATAAGGGTGTCCTTATAAATGTGTTTTAAGGACGACACGCTTGGCATTGCTTGAGGATCTTGCTGTGCTTGCTATCATGCGAGAGCGTGTTTTTAGAGAGAGTTATATGTTTGATAAGAATAATGAATGGATGTAGAGGAAAGGTTGTGCAGAAAGCACTTATATTGAGATTTTAGGAGTTTTATGCAATTGACTAATCTCATGTATGTAGTCAGTCATTTAGAATACTTGAAATTTATTAACAATAAGTTACGAACAAATTCATGTGCATACTCATTTTGTTTGTAATTAGGTGGATTTTTTTTTTTTCTTGAGAAGTTGCTGTGCATATATAATCCACACAATTATTAGTTAATGAGACCCCATGATTGGCACAAAGCTGTGGAAAAAACAATTTCACTGACAACCGGTCAGACTGCATTTGAGTGATAAAAGGAAAATCCCCATCTTCTTGTTCACTTTTTACTATTCTAGTGGCTGTTTGTCATGTAGTCATGAGAAAAGAATAAACAAAAATGAGTGAGTGAGCGAATTTAGACCCTGAAATAGCACTCTCCGTTGCACAATATTTCATTTGACAGACCTTAACAGTGCATTATAGGTATTCTCGAGTTGTTGAGTGTACATGGTTTGTGGACTTCTTATTATGGTGCATTTTAGGATTCAATGAGTGCACTAGATAATTTCCACTATGGTTTCTACCATCACTACAAAATAGTGCACTAAATAAGGGGCTCATGGGAAATTTCGGACTCTGCTCTAGTCACTTTAGACATGACTGGGAATAAATATCATAATAAATATCAGATCATATAGTGTGATGTCATTGTATTTCTGTAGGGATTGTTACCAATCCCATGATGCAGCAGCCGGTGTCTGGAGGGTTAGATGTCAGCTCACCCATCACGTTTCCTGAGGATGCTGAAGATCCCAGAGTGACTCCGGATGGCAACTCACCTGGTGGAATATGGGGCTTCATCAAGGTACTAGACACACAATGAGGCCATAATGACTGTTAATGAGGCCATAATGACATAATGCTGTATGACATAATGAGGCCATAATGCTGTTTTATCTCTGTAAGTCCTGATGCAGTTTTATCATAATCTCAGGGTGTAGCTGGAAACCCGATGGTAAAGACTGTCCTGGATAAAACCAAACACTCTGTGGAGTCCATGATAACCACTTTAGACCCTGGGATGGCACCTTACATCAGTGAGTACTGTGTCCAGCAGTACAGAACAATACTTTGTATTTTTGTTTAGTTTTACTTCATTTCAGTTCTTTAAATGGACTATATGTAAGAATTTTCATGTATTAATTGCTTTTTGTATTGCCAATATGTGAACAGTTTGTAATGAAAAAAAGACACCTTCCTGACTTTCATAGGTTGTCTATGAAAACCAATATGACTGAGATTTATGTGAAGGACTCAGGACGTTTTCGCCAGGAAAATCAAAAGGATGTGACATTTTTCGTGTGCTCATGTGTGACTCTTTTTCGGTCTATGACACAAAAATTAATTTGTATACAATGTTCAGGATAATGTTGAAAGACCATTCTGTACTGTAATGTCATGCAAAGAAAAGGGATTAATTCAAACTATAGTCTCATAGCTTGATTATAAAGTAAATTGGAGACTATAGACTGTATAGATCTGTCTATCATAACACTGTAATTTTAATGACCTCATCTTGTCGACATGATGCCGGTGAATCGCAGACCTGGTGCAAACATATCCATGTAGATTTGATCGTATGCTTTCTTAACTGCTGTTTTCTCACCGCTGTCATTTTTGTTGTGTTTATTTTGTTATTGAAAGGAAATCGCGCAGCACATATTTACATATTTATCTAAACGTCACTCTCAGCAGAATGGACGGCATTGTTCGTAAACAGTATATTGCTGCTAAGGTATTTTCAACTTATTTTTACTTCTAAGCGAAGAACGAAAAAGAACTTCACCATTAGTATATGGGAGCCTTGAGTCACGTTCAGTCTCTTGTACGTTACGTGTGCACTAGTGTGAGCACTAGCAATAAGTTGCTGCTGCAGTTCACTTAACAGCCACCGGTGTCGCTAATATCAAGGGTGCCTGAGTTCTTCATGTCTTTAATGTGTAAGTACTTTTTTGTTTCAGAATAATTGACGATTTCAGTTCAGATCAGTGTTTTTATTTTATCCTCTTTACCCAAAATCATAACACAAAACCTAAAGTTTCATATTTCATATGTAATTTTAGATGTCAGTCATGTCACTTAAATTGTTCCATTACCACACTTAGCTAACTGTGCTGTGAAATGTATACCGAACTGCATTCTAATGGAAATCTTATTGTAACCATTACTTGGTGTACTCAGAACTGCTCGGACTGATTGTGGAAAAGCAATTCATGTGATTGTCATTGTTGAATGGTTTGTATGTGTGTTTCAGAGTCTGGAGGAGATGTGGACATCGTTGTGACATCAGATAAGGAAGTGAAGGTGGCAGCGGTGCGTGACGCATTTCAGGAGGTGTTTGGTTTGGCCATGGTGACGGGAGAGGCGGGTCAGTCCAACATCGCCCCGCAGCCAGTGGGATACGCCGCGGGGGTCAAGGTGAACACGCCTCTGCTTCATGTTTCCGCCAGCCTCTGAATGTGTCGAGTGTTAAAATCATGAAAATAGATGGTTTCACAGATCTTTGATTTTACAGGAAACAAAAAATCAGGTGACTTATGACTTCAAAGCATATGAATTCACCTGAAGGTTGTGTGTGTGTCTAGGGAGCTCAGGAGCGCATTGACAGTCTGCGTCGTGCAGCTGTCATTCATGAGAAGCAGCCCGTAGTCTCAGTGGAGAACTTCATAGCTGAACTCTTTCCAGACAAGTAAGAACAGTTCATCCTGTGAAGACAAAATTATGAAAACTCTCTATGTTGTCTTTTATGTCAAGTACTTACATTTAACCAAATACTTCAACCATAATAGTATAGGCTGTTACCAATAACATTTTATCAACATCAACAAAATTGCACGTAATATTCTGGCTATACTGACAAAACAAGCCTTAGAATCCTTTATGAATTGGAAAATCAAGAATTCACATTGGTTGCTTTGCAGCATGAAAAACAATTATTCAAAATGCGATTTAATTATATACAGAAAGCAAGCAAAGAACATTCCCCATCTCTACCGCAAGTTATGCAATATGCACTCTGGCAAAACCCCACATTATAATTGGTGTCTACACTGGAAATTAATCTCTTAGGGTGTGTTCACACTTAGCAGGTTTGGTTCCATTAAAATGAACTCTTTTCAGGGGGTCTCTGTTTGCTCCAAAACAAACTCTGGTGTGGTTCGATTGTTTGACTTTAATATGAACGCAACATGAACCAAAAACAGGATGTGATGTGATTTTGTGCCACGAGATCTCACAATATTAAAACATGACAATATCAGCATGACGGAGTTGAGTTTGTGGCAAAACCCTTTACAGTAGGGGTGGTTAATCTGTCTGATTTCCCGATTCGATTCGATTACGATTATTGAAGTCCCGATTCGATTACAGTCGATTTTCGATTATTAACGATTCTCGATTAGCGATTATTGATTTTCCATTTCACAACAGTAAACGAAAATACACTACAAAGTGATTGCAGTATTAAAAAAAAAAGTCAGCTACTGAATTACTTAACTCTTTCATTGAGTAACAACAACTCAAAGCACTTTCTGTGTCTTGTAGTTATAACTTCAGAATTATTTGTATGTAGCTTATGTTCTGTAGAACACAGAAATGAATACATCACATTGTGTTGTGACTCATCAAGTTGAACTAAACAATAACAAATAAATGAAAGGCTTATTTCCTTTAGGAAGTAGATCAGAACCAACATACTGTAGAAATTGGACAATTTTCTTCTAGAAAGACAATGTGTTCAGGTGGAGGAAGACTGCAGGTTGCAGTCGAAACATGTCAAGGTAAAGAAAAAGTTTCGGTGGTTTAAATCGGCGCTTGTGACTTAAAGTCGAGTGCTTTCCTTTTACTGTAATTTAGGCAGGCGCGCTCATAATAGAAGCGATTGAGAGCGCGGCTCATGGTTGCATAGCAACGACAGACGCCACTGGAGCGAAAGCGCATTGGAAAGGAGAATGCGGCGCGGACGCGATATGTGAATGCCCCTTAGAACGGCGACTTTTTCTTTGCATATCAGACAGGTAGCAACTAGAGAATAAGAATAAGAATAATTTAGCGGGCCGGATTATGTTTTATTTTTGAGATCAGTTGCGGGCCGGCAGTTTGAGATCACTGATCTAACGTCTTTGCTGCTTACTTGGCGGCCACGGCCAGTGCAGCTGGCATCCAACTTAAAGGTGCATTGCTGCCCCCTACAGTACTGGAGTGTGAAACAGATTAGTGGGGGAAAAAAACAGATGATGACTGCGTGCGTGGCGGTGGGTGGTGGGCCGGCCCGCCGGCCGTCCTGGAGTACCGGCTGTTCTGTGATTCTCCAGATCACACAGATGGCCAGTCCGCCCCTGGCTGGGTGGATCGGTTGGTTGCTCGTTCCTGGTTCTTCCATTTTACACACCTGCTCTGGCTGCCGTTACACGCGCTTGCTAACTGGAACTGGGCGCGTTCGTGACGTTCAACTCCCGGTATAACATTTTTTACAAAATAAAATAATGCAAAAAAATAAATAAATAAATAAAAAATCGATTTTTGAAAATTTAATAATCGATTCATACTCGTCCATAACATACTCGCGATTAATCAATAATCGATTTTTTTCACCACCCCTACTTTACAGTGCTTTCATTATGCATTGTTGTTTTTGTTAATTTTTCCTAAAAAGTCTATTTAATTGGCAGTCAATAGGATTTGTCATTCCTCAACAATTATAATGTAATCTGGATTTTTTTTTAAACAAAATTACCAATGATGACAATGGCATCTTTTTGCAAAATAACTTAAAATGCAATTTTCCAAATTATGCAAAACAGTATTTCAAAACACTTAATAGTTTCTAAAGGATTGAAAACAGAAATCTTTTGTCATTTTTTTGCAGTAGGAGGTTATTTTTCTCAAATCAAAGCTATTTCAATCAAAAAACATTTACAGATGAAGTTACATATTAACATAGGAGCCATTCTTTGATATCACCTTAACAACTCTCTCATCCATTGAACTTGTAAGTCTATGTATAGTTTCTGCTTGTATTTCTTTAGAGGATACCAGAATTGCCTCCCAGAGCTGCTGTTTAGAGGTAAACTGCCGTCCACCCTCATAAAGCTTCCTTTTTAAAGATGCTCCACAGGTTCTCAATAGGGTTGAGGTCAGGGGATGATGGTGGCCACACCATGATTTTTTTCTCCCTTTATGCCCATAGCAGCCGTGGCCTCACTGGTATTTTTTTGCAGCATGGGATGGTGCATTGTCTTGCATGAAAATGATTTCACTCCAGAAGGCACGGTTCTTCTTTTTATCCCATTGCAGGAAATGGGCAGTTAGGAACTCCACATATTTTGCTGATGTCATTTTGACACCTTCAGGCACCTTAAAGGGGCCTACCACCTCACTTCCTATGATTCCAGCCCAAAACATCACTCCACCACATGATGTTGCAGCCTTGTTGGGACATGGTGGCCATCCACCAACCATCCAGAACTCCATCCATCTGGACCATCCAATGTAGCACGGCATTCATCAGTGAATAAATCAGTTTAAAAATTAGTCTTCATATATTTCTGTGCCCAATGCAATCGTTTCTCCTTGTGGGTATTGGTTAAGGGTGGCCGAAATACAGCTTTACGCACCACAGCAATACTCTGGAGGATCCTGCATCGAGAAGTTCTTGGGACTCCAGAGGCACCAGCAGCTTCACATACCTGGTTGCTACTCATGAGTTGATTTTTCACAGCTGCTCTCTTAAAACAATGAATTTGCCTCACAGAAACTTTCCTTAATGCGCTTTTATCTGAACGAACCCGTCTGTGTTCTAAATCACACACAAATCTTTTCTCTTAATTTTTTGTGAAATATCCAGTGTTTTCATACCTTTTGCAAGATACTGCACTATTTCACGCTTTTCATCTGTAGAAAGATCTTTCTTTTTCCCCATATTGCATTAAACCTGTGACTTGCTTAAAGGTGCCCTTGAACGTTCTTTCACAAGATGAAATATACTTACAGATGTCCCCTGAATGTGTCTGTGAAGTTTCAGCTCAAAATACCCCATAGATTTTTTTAAATACATTTTTTTTTAACTGCCTATTTTGGGGCATCATTAACTATGCACAGATTCAGGCTGCGGCCCCTTTAAAATACCTGTAAAGTCAATTCTGAGAATTCTTTCTAAACACTTTATAAATTTTACAAATATATTGCTGAAACACATTACAAAGACTGAGAACTGTGTAATGCTTAATTGTGAAGTTAGAGCGTTAAACAGTTTTTAACCATGTCTCTGCTCAGGATATTTTGGGCGGAGCTAAAACAGGGGTCTGATGACGCATTTGTACCCCCAAGCATAGCCCCTCCCCTAACACTAACTGTCGATGACGCACCGAGCGTGGCGCCGCCTCTAACACTACAGTGGTTCACTCGGGTGTGTCTCATACGTCCTGAAAAGTGAAGCCGCGGGCTCTTTGATCGCCCCCTGGAGGCTGGATGCAGTTTCAACTTTCTGAAAGATGGTTTTGGTCATTTAAGGTAGTTGTTATCAGGCTGTTATATATTCAATTGTTCGTTTTTGTGATGATTTAGATTTTAGCTAGCAATTTGATGCTATAAAAACGGGGCGTGTCATCATGATTCGAAGTTGACTGACAGCTTGTCTGAGGACTGTCGGAGCTTCGAGGGGAGATTGAAGATGTATTAACTAACTATTAACTTTCGATTTATTTGTTATTTAACACCAACAAAATGAGTTGTTCAGCAGTAAACTGTACTAACCGACCTACAGGATCACTGAACCTTTTTCTGTAACATTAAATATGGGTGTTATAAGCTAATTAATAAATGTTATTAGTTAAGATAACACACCTAATGTTAACCATGTCGGGAAAAAGCAGGTGATCGTTATCTGGTAGTTACTTGTTATTTTTATGGGTATAAAATAATAATTAGCAGGACAAAACTAATGATAGCCTACTACAGCAATCGATCTCCTGTAACGTTAGTTGAACTTGATTTAAAATGGCAGGACCGTTTCTGACTATTTAGAGTTGTTCCTAGGCATATTATATTGATTTTATCTACTGAATTTGCTGTGTCAAAAATATTATTGCTCTAGAAACAGAATAGCCTATTATTTTATAGGTAGAATTTTAAATTGTATATAATTTTTATAGTCTATTTAAAATACATGAATGATGACGCAGTCGTCTGTGCGGAAGTTTGATACCGCGACTCCGCCTCTGGGCTCCACTGACGATTCCTTCGGCGCATGCCCAGGCTCCATATTGCGTAATGTGTCAGCGCCCATTCAACGGCCAATTTTGGCATAGACATATAATAAACACTATACGCCCTATTGGCCGCTTTGGACTGTTGCTGCGATACGTCAACGAGTCCGCCATATTCTTTTAATACTGTTTTGTCTATGGGCAAGACTGCGCTGTTAACAAACACAAGTAAACGGACGAGCTGCAGTTTTTCTGGATAAAAACAAAAATAACGTTTAGATTTATCAACCAATTTCAGTGGCTTATAATGTACGTGGTGTACAAAAAGTTCTAGTTACTTAAGATCTCTATAGTTAGACATATAAAATATTTATTTTAATTAAGAAATAGTCAAAGCTCAGGCTTGTCATGTATTTGACTCCTTTATTCTTGCATAAGAATTGTGATAACGCCCATACTAAGATATAATTTAATTTTCACATTAAATAAAATAAAGTTTTCTTATTGTAAAAAAGGGATTTTCTGTCTTTAACGCAATTTTAGCTTCTCTTGAGCTTAGAATTGACCACCATTGATAAAATTAAATAAATCATCAAATACAAATCACTCGGGCTGCTTTCTGTATTTTTATAGCACTAAAATGATACAGATATTTACAGAAAGATACTCATTATCGAAAAGTGATTCATCTGCGATAAGAACGCGATATTGCGTGGCTTGTCAGTGATCTACGGCTCTGTCTATTAAATGGCGCTCCATTTGAAAGCAGGTGATGGCGATTTAGCGGTAATCAGGGAACCGGCTTTACTGACAAAATGCGATATATCCCTCAGCCCTAGTGTTTATGCATTATACAGACTGCAAGTGTTTAAAAATGAAAATAGCGATGGCTCTGGTCTCCGTGAATACAGTAATAAACGATGGTAACTTTAACAACATTTAACAGTACATTAGCAACATGTTAACGAAACATTTAGAAAGACAATTTACAAATATAACTAAAAATATCATGTTATCATGGATCATGTCAGTTATTATTGCTCCATCTGCCATTTTTTTGCTGTTGTCCTTGCTTGCTTACCTAGTCTGATGATTCGGCTGTGCTGCTCCAGACGTTAATACTGGCTTGTGTAATGCCTTGAACATGGGCTGGCATATGCAAATATTGGGGGCGTACATATTAATGATCCTGACTGTTACGTAACAGTCGGTGTTATGTTGAGATTCACCTGTTTTTCAGAGGTCTTTTAAACAAAAGAGATTTACATACTAAGGAGGAAGCAATGGAGTTTGAAACTCAATGTATGTCTTTTCCGTGTACTGAACTCTTGTTATTCAACTATGCCAAGGTAAATTCAATTTTTGATTCTAGGGCACCTTCAATAATGTGAAGTAGTTTCACTTTAATTTGGCTCAACTTGCAAACTAATTACCAAACCTGTCTGAGATTGCTGTCACTGATGTAAACTGACAGGGGAAGCAGCACAATTGAAAATTTTAATTGAAAAAATAAAAATCAAATGTTTGTTTAATTAGGGACTGAGCACAGATGGTGTGAGGACCCTATTTTAATTGCTCAGTCAATTATTCTTCTCCGAAATTAATCGCATTTTTGAGGGCCTAAACATGCTCAAACTCATGAAAACTCATCAGAAGTGGTGAAAATTTACATCTGATATGGGTTTCAGAATTAGGTGTGGTAAAATGGCTTGATAGCGCCACCTACAAAATTTCAATTAAGCACCCTTCGCACTATGTTTCACATACAGGTATGAAATTCGGTAGACACATGTTACAGCCCAATACTTACAAAAATTTCCCTGTGTGCGAAATCTGAAAACCCAACAGGAAGTGAAATTTTGCTGAGAAAGTTCAAAATATCTTTGCAGTTTTTGTAATTTCTAGATGTTGTATTTTAACAAACTCCTCCTAGAGATTTATCAGATAAACATCATATTTGGTCAGTCAAATCTAAAGGCCTTTGTGATGTTAAATTGTGAAGATCTAGAGTTTTCGCTGAAGGGCGTGTCCGTGGCGGCCTGGCAAAATTCGATGTTTCGCCATGAAACAGGAAGTTGTTGTAACTCGGGTATACAATGTTGGATCTGCCCCAAACTTCACATGTTTGATAAGAGTCCTGGCCTGAAGACATCTAAATGGCAGTATTCAGTTAGTTATAGCACCATCTGTGGGCAGCAGGAAATGGCAAGCTTTACACTGTAATTCACTCCCAGAAACACATTTCAAGAAGCCACAAAGTACCAAATATACTAGAAACACGTTAAATCATGCAACACTTGGCTAAGTGCTAATGCTTGCGATTAACGCCACAAAATATACAGTTGTTGTAACCCAGGCATACAATGTCTGATCTGCCCCAAACTTTATATGTTTGATAATAGTCCTGGCCTGAAGACATCTACATGGCAATATTCAGTTACAGTCAAAGCACCACCTGTTGGCAGCAGGAAGTGTGGCACTTTGAAATTACTTTACCATAATTCTCCTGAATTTTCTCTGCTTCATGCATGTCACTGTTTTCCAAAGGCCAACGGGTAGCGGTGAGCCCGGGTGCAAGGGCCCTTTCATAGCTGCTTGCAGCCTTAATTGAAATTGTATTTGCATAATAATTTGGAACAAAGTGTATTGTTCTGTCTTTGACTGCATATGATAATTCAAACTCAGAAAGTAAAACTGAATTGACATTGATTACAAGATGATTGACAAGATGATATTGGTCCAGACCAGGGGTGTCAAACTCTAGTACTTCATTAGCTGGATCAAGTGCATTTAATTATGGTTGAAGCTAAACTCTACAGGGGCCCTTGAGGAGTTGAGTTTGACACCCCGGGTCCAGACCAAATAGCCTAGAGAACCAACCTATAAGTGTGAACACACCTTTACTTCGTATCTGCACTTTTTTAATGATAACAAAATTCCTTATGAATTCAGTCAGTGAGCGCCTTGACAGTAACTGCCTCATTGTGATGCCTTGTTTTGCTAATGAAGCATGTTGATTGGACCAGTTTTACTGACAGTTTTCCAAATGATTTCCAAATGTACCTGGAAAAGCTTCATGTTTAGCTCTGAAGACGCTCACATTACAGTTTTTCTTCCTTTTCATCTATCACATGTATCATGTCACTCTCCATTAGGTGGTTTGACATCGGCTGTCTGATCTTGGACGATCCAGGCAATGGGATTCACATTGAGACATTCACCCAGGCTACACCTGTGGCCCTGGAGTACGTACAACAGGTAAAACTATGTAATTTCTGCTGCCACTCCCTCACTTCCTTTGAAACTGTTCAGAGTGATGCATGTCACTGATTTCTGAGGGTGTTTTCACACCGGACTCATTTGGAGCGTTTGTTTTGGAGCTTGGCACGTTTTCTCCCTTAGTTTGGTTTGTTTAGCCATATATGAATAGAGCAATCATGCTTTGATCCGCATCAAAACAATTGGTCCTCACCTGAATGAGGTGGTCTTAGCCTGATTGAAAATGATCTTTGGAGCAGTTCATTTATATTGCAAAAGCAATGTAACCCAACCGACCAACGAACCAAGCTGTATCATAATTCATAAAAGAAAATGCTTTACATAAAAAGCAGCAGTTAAAAAAACCAAAGAGCCCCTGATAAACTTAAAATGTTGTCTGGTTGCTATTCTACGGTGCATTGTAGGAATTTTATGATGACAAAACCTCGATTCCTGCTCTAACTGATAAATTATATACATGGTAATGTATTTGGTCTTGACAGACTAGATCTGCTACGCACACTGCTGCTGCTGCAGAGCAATTATAAACTTGCTGCTGCCAATAGATAATCTGACCCGCTGCTATGAGCATCTAAGATGTGCTGCTGCTGCATGGATAGGCATACATAAATTCTATAGCAGATCTAGACAGGTGGAGCTTGGGGAGGTGGAGGGTTTCAGAGCACTACAGGACCAGTTTACAGCTAACACTGAACCAGACTGTTAAGACCCCTTAAGCCCGAAGTGCACTACCCGATGCAAAAAAAAAAAAATCATAGTAAAATTACTAAGCATCCACTGACAGGAATAACACAAAATAGGTATTTAAAGCTTAGAAACTCAGCTTTTTAATGCATCCAACCATTTTGTTCAACTCTTAATGAGTGCTGAGTCATCCTGCTAATCCGGAGTGTACCGCCGTTTTTGTAGCTACAAAAAAAAATTATCATATTTTTCAAAACTACTGCCTTGATCAACACAAAATACATGTAATTTGAAACCTTAGAGTCTGAACTTTACAATGAATGTAGCCAATTTGATTAACTCCTAAATAAAAAATAAAAAGGTTTTCATAATTTATTAAATTTTTTTGTATTATGTACCACAATGTGTCAAAAGGAACGATTTTAAAAATGCCTAGGCATCAAGGGCTAAACAAAAAGGCTGCCTTGGTTCCAAATGCTGTAACTTTTGATTACTTTATGCTATCACCACAACATTTGAATCAGATGCAGCTCACATATAGCAGAACATCACCAAAAAAGAATTATTCCCCTACATAATTTTCTTCATAAGATATTGCATGTCAAATTAGCAAGATATGTAAAATTTCCCTTGAATACACTTTTTTTTTTTGCCTTTTATTAGCAGTTTCTCAGCATGAAAATGTACAAATTTAATTTTTTTTAATAAAATTATTATTTTTTTTTTTTAAGTTTTCTTTCAAACGATACCAACCTTTTGACTCTCCTCGCTATAGTTTTGGAGTTAAGAGTCTTTTCTTTTTTTGTATGTCCCTCAGAAAAAACAACTCTGAAAATGCCTTCAGGGCTTAAGGGGTTTCAGTTCACCCCAAAATTAAATTTGTCATTTAATACTCACCCTCATGTCTATCCACACCCGTAAGACCTTCTTTCATCTTCGGAACACAAATTAAGATATTTTTGATGAAATCCGAGAGGTTTTTTATCCCCCATAGAAAGCATCAGAAGTACCACATTCAAGGTCCAGAAAAGTAGTAAAGACATCGTTAAAATAGTCAACATCAGGACTTCAGGACCTTGAATGTGGTAATTTTGTTGCTTTCTATGGGGGATAAAAAAAAAAAAATTTCATCAAAAATATCTTTTGTTATTTGTGTTCTGAAGATGAAAGAAGGTCTTGCGGGTGTGGAACGACATTAGGTTGAGTAATGACAGGAATTTCATTTTTGAGTGAACTAACCCTTTAATTGTTGAGCAAGCAATGTCATTGGCTGCAAAATCAGCAGATGCCAATCAGCTTGTGCTGTGTAGTAAATGATGCATTTGCTAACAGATTGAAGAACAAGCAGATTTCTTCAGCTGTGGATGAATATGGTCATCGTACTGCTCATAAAACATTCTCTACAAAGCTTAAAAGATATAACCAGTTTAGATGGAAAGGATCTCAAGCTGACAAGCTGAAGACATTACTGTAGCTATATCCATTAATAGATACAGTACATCCTTGAAAATAAATTTCAGCACAGAGCTACAACAACCATAATGAAATGAGCCTTCACAATAGATAAAGCCTTACAATCAACTCAGTTAGAGAGCTTCATATGGCAATTAATCTGCTCAATAAAATACCTTACTTGCCTGTTGAGTAATAAAAATGCCATCATCTCCACGTTGCTTTTACAATATTTCAAATCCCTCAGTTCTCGCAATCTCCTAAAGCCAAGCTAATGTTGATTCTGATTTTCTTACAAGCTCTGTCATGTTCTCATTTTGCCAGCGCACTCTCCTCTGTTTGGCTTTTGTTTAAAACGGGTGATTCCCTGGAGGTTGGAGACTTAGCTGCTCCATGTCAACCTTTCTCATGCGTTGTGACCACTAACCTATGCCACTCCCACACCAGACAAGCGTCAAAGCAGCCGGATTTTGTAGGTTTGTAAACACTCTTAGAGCTCCGTGTGTTTGTGTGTGTGCTGTTCTACTGCAGGCGCAGTCACTGACTCCTCCAGATTATAACCTGCGCTGGTCCGGTCTGCTAGTGACGGTTGGGGAAGTTCTGGAGAGAAATGTGCCCAACGTCAGCCGAACAGACTGGCACCTGGCCTTCACTGGGACATCCCGCCGACAGATGATATACTCTGCTGTCAAGGCTCTGGCTGGCATGTACAAAATGCGATTGCCTTCCAGGACAGTGTGAACATCATCATATGCCGTCACGTCATACGGACCACTGATTCCTGGAATAGCACAGGAATCCACATTCATCTGTAGGTGTCCTGTGTTTTTCAGTCATGTCCCATCACAAGGCTGAGCCGACTCAAAATACCAAAAGAAATAGAACCTTTTAGATCAGCTGCATTTCTGCCTCAGGTCTGAAATAAACCAGTTACAGGGCAGAATAACTAATATCTCACTTTTAAATTATTGATTGAATTGAATATCGTGCCCTTGATTATATTTGAGTTTGATTGATGTAAATAAATGGAGTCTGTATGATGGAAATAGAAGGAAATTAAAACACGTCATTTGTCATGAATGCATTTGTTGTCCTACAGAGGGACTGTCACTGCACAACTCTTTTAAAATGATTAAATCTCACCAAGGAAAAGATGATTCTGTCGACCAGATTCATAACGCTTGTTTACATTTACATTCAAATATTTTGACTTGGAGGTTTTTAAATTGAACCAATGAAATTCATATCCACATTGTGAATATATAATTTTGATGTTACGGTTTTGGATCTTATTTTATAGTGTTTCTTTTCATCCTAATCATCATCTTCAAACATTGCTATGATATTGTGTTTGTCGGCATGTTCGTTTCTTTCACAGCTTAGTTCATGTCAGTGTTTACTGTGGTTAGATGAAATCCGATCATTAGCTCTGCTGCATATATAAATAAACCAGTTACTATAGATGTTGTTACATAAAACAATCTTAAATCAATGTGCTTGAGTAACTGCAGTTACCTATGATATGCAGCCAGGATTGTTTCTTCAGAGCGACACAGGAAACAAACATACTGACCTGAGAATGACCTCTGAGTGACAGCTGATGTGTAGCACATGAAAACATACTGTGTGTTTGCCGTCAAAGCCAAAGCTGTCATGGACTGAGAGAGTTGATGGAAAATCTAGAACTGCCTTTAAAATTTCTTTATATGTTTGTAATATTTCTCCAGAACAACTGTGGATGATTTTGTTTGATGCCATTTTACAAACGTGCCTTTGACCAGCAGATGAGTAAAATCTTTTTGTAAAGCCTTATGTTCTGTTGTGTTTTTGGTGAATGTTCAGTGCCTATAGGAAATATCAATAGGGACCAAGCCCTAAGGGCCGGTTGTGGGGGGCTCTGTGGTGCACCCTTTTATATGTATGTATTTGAGGGGCTCTGTAGCACACCCCTTTTCACCTACAGTAACCAAACTTCATACAGTTGAAGATCTCATCTGACCAAACAACTTGGCTATTATGGGTTGTTTGAAAAACGCATGCTCTGGAATTTTATATACTTTTCCTAGGGGATTCATCCGTTCGCAACCAAGCTTAGTCAGGATGAAGTTAAGACATTGAAGATGCTAAATTGCGAGCAGATTTTTTTTTATCTCAAACGGTTTGGCCAGGGTGAGGAAACAAATTTTTGGTGATAAAAGGGAAACAGGAAGTGTGATAACTTCTTCATGCATTGACTGATTTTGATGAAACTTCAGCTGTGTGTTCATTGTAGGAGGCCGATCACATGGAAGTGACCTTTGTGAGTCAAAGTCATAGCACCACCAACTGGCAGCAGGAAGTGTGTCACTGTCAAAATGCTTTAAAATCACCCTCTTATTTCTACTTGACTTGCTTTAATCTTTATTAGAATAATGTCAAGTTACGACAGTTGTACACATGTGAAAGGATTCTTGATATCTTAAATACTGTTGTCATGGCAATATTTAATGGTGGTGTCAGGAAATATCGGACTGAGTGAGAGATGTGTTGAGCCCATAAGCAGGTATTTATTAACAATGTTGCAACAGGTAAGGATAAGGATCACATACCACAATTTGGACACAAAGAACAAAATATGAACTTGATAAGGGCCTTCATAAAGCAGACAACAAAGAGGATCACGAAGGAGACAAAAGGTAAACCAGAGGTAAGATTATCAAACAAACATATGAATCCTTGTTGACACCAGATGAAGACTGGTAGGTAGACTGGTGAGGTTATATTGAGTCCTTGACTGTGATGATTGGTGAGAGGTGTAGGTGATCAGTAGACAGGGGAGTGAGAGCGCTGTGTGTGTGTGTGTGTGTGTTCTTGTTTATATTACATCGTGGGGACCAAATGGCCCCACAATGTAATAATAACCTGAGATCACCTACATTGTGGGGTCCAGCCAGCGGTCCCCACGAGGGAAATGGATTAATAAACATACTAAAAGATGTTTTTTTGAAAATGTAAAAATGCAGAATGTTTCCTGTGATGGTTAGGTTTAGGGATAGGGGTAGGGTAGGGGGATAGGAAGTACGGTTTGTACAGTATAAAAACCATTACGCCTATGGAGAGACCCCACTAAGATAGGTGCGCCTGTTTGTTTGTGTTTGTTTGTGTGTGTGTGTGTGTGTGTGTGTGTGAGAGAGAGCAAGAGTCTTCCATATTGTGGATTTTATAGTGTTACCACTTCATTTCTGTGTATTTGTGTTCTGCGTTATTTGACACACTTTTTTTTTTTTTTTTCAAAAAAGTTTTGATTTATCATTTCCTTATTCATTTCAGTGTGGGGTTTGAGGAGACCCCGAACATCCTGAGTGCAACTTTTTTGTCACACTAACATACAACTAGATATGATTCAAATTTTTTATAAATTATTATTATTTTTATTTGTAGAGATCAAGTGTCAATAAAGTCATCAAGTCTGATTCCATTTAGATGAAGGGAACAGTTTTTTTTATTTTATTTTATTTATTTATTTTAGCAAAGGTCAGTTCGGGTCACCCCATAACCAACAGCACATAAGGGATAAAAAGTCATTAACAATCATTAATATGAAGGCTGGGGTTGCTATGAACCAATATACCTAATTTAATTAGAAATAAATATAAATTCTCATTGTTATTTCATGTTAGCTACTGCAGACCTTACTGATATTTTGAATGGCTTTAAAAAAAGGAAGATGCTCTTTGCATCACATGGTGCAGTTGCAAGCTTGTGGCTATGATAACAGCCAAACCTTGTGTTTACACTTTTTGAGGAACCTCTGAATGTGATCCAGACATGATGGAAAATGGTGATGTCAGAGTGGGCGAGATGTTCATGTTATAATTAATCTGTTTATTCTACCACATTGTTTTTTACTTAAAGATTTAAGATTCCGGCATCAATATTTGAACAATGTTTTACAATAAAAAAATGTTACAGTAATAGTAATGTATTAATTTATGTCAGGACAGGAGTGCACATCAATCATGCTAAATCAAACTGATACTTATAGTGACATAAAAAGAAAACACAGACCTATTCAGTTGTGCCTGCTTCCATTTATTTGCGATCACAAGAACGCAAAAAACAACTCCACTTAGGCTTTTAAATCCAAAGGCTTACATATTTAGAAATATATTAATAACATACCCTATGTTTATGTCACTTTTCTGAGCATTTCTATTTATTTTCCTCTAAATTATGCGATGATTGCTATCCGAGGTATGGAGGACCAAACCTGCAGAAATTAAAAATGAATAAATGAATAAATAAATGAATTAATAAATATATAGATGAATAAATAGATAAATAGGTAAATAAATGTGATAATAGGAAAATAAATTAATGAATAAGTGACAATAAAATAAATATAATTCATTTTTAATAAAATTCATTTTTTAAATTTTCCCCCCTTAATTTATTATTTTCTGCGTTTATACATTGTTACATTTTTAAAACTTTTTTTAAATTTATTTTTATATTTATATATTATTTTTACATTTATTTTTACATTTATTTATGTATGTATGCATTCATTTATTTTTAGATTTATTTATTCCCACATGTATTTATTTTTAGATTTATTTATTTAATGATTCATTTATTTTAACATGGAAATGAGGAAGGCGGTCCTTCTGTAGCTTCATTGCATTATTGGTTAAGAGCTCACGAACAGAATCGTCAGGCCAGCTAAACGATAGAGATCGGAGTTTGCAACGAAAATGGCGGCAGCCGTAGAGTTGTAAGTTATTTTCACCTACTGTTATTCGCGTTATTCCGAAATATGTAAACTATTTTCCAGAAATAAAAACACAAAGCTGAAGCTACTTATGTGATCCCCCACAGCATCATCGTCATCGAGTCTGGAACCGTCGACGTCAGACGCTAGGGTGAGTCAGACACTCAGTGGACGATTGGTTAGATTATTAATAGCTATAACTTTAGCAAAATGACAAATAACATTAATGCAGTAAATGTTTTAAATTGGGAGCACGGAGAAAACTTAATACGACGATCAGATGGTCTCATATCGACATTGTTAACGTGGATATAGACGATATGAAGAAGTGGCCAGAGGAAACCATGGGACTGTCAGGAGTTGATGGAGCAGCATGTAAAGGGTGTAGGTGAAGAAGACTGGAATTATTTTAAATCAGCTTTGTAAAACAAGAGATAACTTTGTGATTTGTTTTAGAAAATGTATCATTTAATACAAGTTGTATAAAATCAGTTGTAAGAGTGTTTGTTGTTATCAGGAAGCTAGAGAACTTTTACTGACCTTCATGTAATGTTTCACCATTTAATTTTCATATGCAATAAACCAAGATGGAATTTATTTGCAAACTTGACATGACTTATTCCATTTAAATCAGTAGACTTCATTCCTTCCAGTTTTAAGGGGAATCTACAGAGCTTACATTATATGGTTTTATAAGAAATTACTGACAGCTAACATCTGGCCACATTGTAAAGATTAAAACAAAACTTCACAAAAGCTAACATTATCATATTGTAAAGGTTTATAGAAACAGATAAGTAACATAGTAAAGGTTTATAAAAAAATAACTACATACACTATTTACACTGATTAGTTAAATCAAAACTACAGCACAGACAGAAGTGGAACGCACCTACAAATCAACACTTATTCCTCCTATACATCAGAAATTATGTTGCTTAGGTTACACAGGACAAATTCTCTAAATGATCAATTTTAGGGGTGAGTTTAATTGGAACTGTTTTAAGAAAGGATTTTGAAGTTTTTCAGTCATATGACCACTTGGCGATGGTGATTTCTTCGGAGAGTCTCTCTTGGTGAATGATGCTGGAATGACAAGTTTCACCTTCCTTTCATAGTGGAAATCGGTAATGGTGAAGCCTCTGTCTGCATTTACTTCAGCGCCTGGACAAAGGTATTCCAGGAACTCAAAATTTGCAGTTATGAATTTATCACAACACCAGGATTTGAAACACCAAACCTTTAAGCAAGATCACCCTGCAATAAATTAAGACACAGCTTCATCAGTAATCAGGAGCTGATCCCAAGTGTGTAGCTGGAAGCTGTTGGTGTATGTCTTGGTAAGGTGCTCGGCGACTGAATGAAACGCATCCGATGTCAACCCTGTGTGCTGACAAAGATGGTTGTTTCTCAGCAGGATTGTGTACAATGGCGCTGGCTCAACGCATTGCATTCTCATATCAGATGTAGGTGGCTTCAGGTTGAGATGCGATTTTGATGTGTAGATGTGGTCAGAGACAGATGGATCCTCCTATTGTGTTTCTGCATCACAGTTCAGGGCATGTGGATGTGAGCATCTTCACTGTTGTCTACATCACTGACGCTCATCGATGCATCTGTGGAAATAGTATAACCAAACACATTTTTACATTAGTAATAATACATCATGAGAATGAATATCCAATGCCACTCATACTTGAACAGAACAGTGTGAGAGAGAGATGCATTAAAAACGAGACAGTATATACACAATCTCTAACTCTAGTGTTGATACGTACATCAATATCAATTTGAGAGATGTTGCTAGATTGCCTGCTATCATCTGCAATCTCTGTAATTTACAGGAATAATGTAAGATACTGTAAGACTATTGTACCATAGTACTACAGTAAATGTACTATCGTATATGTGAAATATACAGGTGACAATGGTAATAGTGCAAGATTCATTGTGTTTTGTGAATATTACTGATCTCAAATTCATAGAATGGACTTCACAAATCTATGGTTAGGTTAACAAGCACATGGCTAGCTAAATTAGCTTACCTGAATCTGACAACCTGTTCAGCATCTGGCGTGACTTCTTTACGGGAACATCGTAGCCGAGACATTTCTCGGGTAAGGGTGTTCGTCAGTCAGCTTCCCGTCCATGAAATGTGGGCACTTCAAGTTTAGCGCCTTCAGCCATTGCCTCAGGTGCTCCTCCTCGTCTTAAGGCGGTGGGTGTTGAATTGTAAAGTGCAGCGCAACACTCCGACCGCTTAATATAATCTACCGTTACAGTTATAGGATTACGGCTAGAGACTAGCATTAGGTCCCTATCAACCATAAGTAAGATAACTAAACGAACGCAATGGTGTCACCCTTGTTGTCGTCAAAATAACGCGCGAGAGCTACAACCTGTCACTACACAGCCAGAGTAATCGAGCAAGCGCTTCAATCAATGATGAACCAATGGTAAGCAAGACCAACCCACCTAATTATCATACATGACAAAGAAATGTAAAAATAAATATGAAGATAAATTTAAAAAGTTGAAATAAATAAATGTTACAATAAATAAATCTGGAAATAAATACATATTGGAATAAATAAATATAAAAATAAATGAATGCATAAAATAAGTAAATATAAAATAAATGGAAAAAATAATAGAAATAATTAAAACATAAAAGCAGAAAATAATAAATTAAGGGGGGGAAATGAATTTTATTAAAAATGAATATTTATTTTATCATGTTGTTTATTCACTAATTTATTTTCCTATTATCACATTATTTATCTATTTATTAATTTATATATTCATTCATTTATTTATTCATTTATTCATTTTTAATTTCTGCAGGTTTGGTCCTCCATAACAGGGAAGAGACAGATTGATAAAACATTAAAGGTACAATATGTAAAATTTTTGCAGTAAAATATCCAAAAACCACTAGGCTAGTGTTATATAATTTGTCCAGCTGATTACAAACAATATCTCTAATGTTTTCAACTACTTGTAAATCATGAGAAAATTCCCATTCTAAACAGTGGCTGCGTCCGAAAACCTAGGTAGCTGTCTTGTTGCCTCGCTATCTTATAAGAGAATGACTTGTACGGCAGCATTTGTGCATGAAGGTACCTCACGAAACTGATTTCGGACAGACTTCTGAGGCAGCGTAACAGTTTAATGATCTACAGCAATATAGCGCGAGCTTTGGTGAGAACTAAACAAATATTTAATTATTACAGTAGTAATTTCTCGATAGAAATGATATCAAAATTGAAACATGTTGATCAAAATCGTACATTTATACACAAACTGAGCAGCAAACGCAACTTTCGGACGCCATCTTTATTTTTCTAGCTCAACTGTCACAGAATGGAAAGCACAGGATTGTGGGATATCAAAGGCAGCTAAGGATACATCTATGCTTCCTTCAAAAATCGATCTGAGGAAGGTATCTCATGAGAGAGGAAGTTAAGCTAACATTGGATTCGGACGTGCCTTGATGCCTTACTACCTTGAAATGTGTCCTCGGAAGGCAGCATTTTCCAGTTTTCGGACGCAGCCAGTGACACGGGGCAGTGCAGTCGCCTGTCAATGACGTCAGTTACCTTTGTTACCGCCTTTACTGACGTAGAAACCACATGACAACAGTGCCGTGGACAAATGCGGAAGTAGTGTCTAGCGTCCAGCAAACCACTAGCTTGCTTCAAGCAGTTCCTTATTTACTTCTTGCATGTTTTATGGTGGATTGTGTTACTTATTTATGGAACATAATTACTGTTTACCATCTGCCGCTGGTTCTGTCGACAAGGACAGCACATGTAAACTCATGACCGGAAAAGCGGAAGCGGCGCCGGTGACTGTGTCATTATAAAAGTCCCGCTGCTCGTGAGGCGTGTGTTGATCAATCACTCCAGCTCCTCGTTCAGCTCCCGCAACACTCGGTCCTGCTCTGCTTCATACTACAGTACATTTAATAATCACATCCACGAACATGAGTTCTTCCAGACTCCAATCCCTATTCTTTTGCACCGTCCGTTGAGATGGAGACCACATGTCCCAAGTTTCCGCTCTAAAACTTGGCGTCATCAAACTACGCCTTTGTTTTGAATAGGCTTCTAGCGACCTCTAGCGGAAAAAAAATATCACAAATTGTACCTTTAAACCAAATAAATACACAATTATAATCACATAAGAATTGACTTCGTTCCTCAAGCAGTCTCTGATATTTTCCATAAACGTGTGTATTTATTTTTGCAATGGTTAACATAAGTAGCCTTTAGCATCGCATATATGACAGTGGAAACGCGACTGGCTCTGGCAAGCATGACACATTAGAGGCAATAACATCATAAGGCTTTGGTGCATCAGTGACGGGTGAAGTACAGACAGCGGGTTGTTCATGTATTGCAGGGTCAGGATGCTCTAGTCATGCAGCAGCACTTTTGTGGAAGGTCAGTAAAGTAAAGAGCAATTAAGGGCACGAAAACTGTTTATTGTATTGTGATATTATTAACTAATAATAACTGAGATGTTGTCCCTGAGCACCGTAACGACATCTCTCATAAAGATTTGCAACTTAACAAAGTAAACAATGATCCAAAAAACACTTATGCTGCGTTCCAATTCGCCTACTTATACTATGCCCTAAAAGTATGTACTCTTTCTGTGAACAAAAAGTACTTACTTGTGTGTAGCAAAAGAGTATTTTTTTTTTTTATTCATAACAAATGAATGTACATACAGAATAGGTATTAAACGAACAATGTTAATAATTGACAATTCTCAAGGCAGACATAGTTGCAAATACAATACTTAACAGTGAAGTATTACATAAAATTTACGATCGTAAAGGAGAATGAAGAACAAAAAGTAAATAAATAAGTAAAAAAAAAAATAAAATAAAATAAAAAATAAATAAAGAATCTTACAAGGGGTAGCAAGGAGTTATAAGGCACTTAGTTCATTAAAGAAATTGGCAACTATAGTAGCTTTTTCATTTGAAAGGGCATCAGTAGAAGCAGCAAAAATTTTAAGTTCGTTAAGGAAGTGATGAAAGGATGGGGGGGGTTCAAAAATCTACATTTATGAATGAAGCATTTAGCCACTTCAAAAAGGTTGTTAATCAAGTAATGTTGTGAACAATCTTTCTTAAGCACACCAAACTTAATTTGTTTGTATTCAAGGGGATTTACACATGTAATTATACATGATATTTTTCTACACAATTGGGCCCAAAACAACTTTGAATAATTACAATAAAAAAAAAAAAAAAAATGTGTTCAGTGGTTTCAATATCAACTTCACAAAATTGACATGAGTTTTCTCCAATATCAAATTTTGATTTAAGGAATTGTTTAGATGGGTATTTCATTTATTATTTTAAAATGAAGTTCTTTCATTTTAGGGAGAATTGGAAAGGTAAGATAACTCATTCTCATTTCCTTCACTCTTTAGGGCTAAAATCTTTGAAAACGTAATATCGTTTAATTCTATTTGGATGAAGTTTATCAATAAAAACACTTCTCATGTGTTTGTTGTTATGTAGCAAAAGAGTAGACAAGCTTTGGGACATACTAACACGTCATACAATCGCGTCAATTCGCATCCTTTCACCGTAAACTGGCCTGTCAATCATCTTACATCCTCCACATTTCATTTAGTTAATTTCCTACCGTATCGGAGAGAAATACAGCACGTTGATCTGCAGTCGCAGGTCTTTCATGTGGAGAACTGTCCTCATATTAATGCATAATGATGCATTTAAAAGTTAATGGCCATTCGGATCTTTATAAAAGTCCACATTGGTATTTGCAGATGAAAAATAACACGGGTAACATTAAATATATATTTTCTATCAGGTTAAACTGATTATTAGTCACTCAAATCTCTCAGCGTCGATCGCGCGTATCCGCCATGTTTTGTATTTTTTTAACACTTTTTACTCGTGTTTGTAGTTCTGAACTGAATCCTCGTCCAATGTGCAATGGGTTGTGGGCAATATTAGCCTTTATAGTGTGCACGGATCTTACAGTCTATGGCACGGATCCACACTTCGAAAATCTACCGGAAATAGTAGACCATCCGGGGACTTTTGGCATAGCTACTCTTTTCAACATACTATGCTTTGGGACACACTTATTTTAATCTCACATACTATTTAGGATGGATAGTATGGACATTGGAACGCAGGGTTAGCCTCTTCGCTAATTAGCACACAAAATACCATTGATATGCTGTTAGGGATACCTGTGGTCATTGGATAATCTGTGTTTTTGAAATGGAGGAAAACTTTTTGATTTTAGGAAATATATATGGATTCAGTAGTCATAATCAAAACAGAACTCTAATTTATCAGGTTACAAGGGTAGTAAAACACTTATCTCAGAGGTATCCTACTGCAGACCTTATTTTTGGAGGGGATTTTAATATGGTGATAGACGAATGGCTTGATAGATGTCCTTCAAAATATCTGAGTCATCATTATAATCCCATTTTGCTTGAGTTTTGTAATGTGTTTAAAGTGATAGATGTATGGCGCACTAAAAACCCTAATACTCAAGGTTTTATTTGGTTTAGGCCAGATGGTTCATGCAAATCCAGAATAGATTTCTGGTTAGTCTCCGAGTTTAATTCTTGTCTGGAGTCAAGCTCAACAGTTTCTGCCGCACCTCTAACTGACCATTGCCTGATTAAACTTACTCTTAAACCCGTTGAATCATGTCAGAGGAGAAAAGGATACATAGCTACAATTAACAACATAATTGGTGATTCGACTCTTAAAACGTATAGAGAAAAATGGGAATATATAAAATACAAGGTACGTCAGATCTCCATATTTTATGGTAAATTATTAAGCAGGAATAGGGAAAAAAAAGAATTGGAAATAATTAAAGAAATAAATTATATTTGCATTACAAACCCTTTTAACAGCTGATGACAAACAAAGACTTCTTCTTCTACAGTCATCACTGGATAACATTTATGTTGATAAAGCCAAAGGAGCATATATAAGATCGAGGGCGAAGTGGATAGAGGAGGGCGAAAGGAGTTCAGCATATTTTTGTAGACTACAGAAAAAGAGACAGGAGCGTAATGGTGTTAAGGCTCTTTTAATCAATAATCAAGAATGTACTGATCCTAATAAGATTTCTAGGGAGATTTACTGTTTTTATAGTAAACTTTACTCCTCCTCTTATTCACACACAGATGCTGATGCTTTCTTTGATTATATTAAAGATTGGATCCCCAAAGTAGATGAGAGTTATAAAAATGTGTGTGATGCAGATATCACAGTGGATGAAGTGGAAAAAGCCATGAAATGTTTATCATTAGACAAATCGCCCGGTTCAGATGGATTAACAAGTAACTTTTATAGACATTTTTGGGAGTACATTAAAGACCCTATTTTTCGTATGTTAAAAGAAATATCTGTTTCTCATATTCTTCCACCTTCTATGAAGCAAGGAATTATCACTCTCATCCCCAAACCTGGGAAAAATCATAAATTAATAGACAATCTTAGACCTATAACCCTGCTTAATAATGACTATAAAATCTTAACTCATATTTACGCCAACAGACTTAAAACTGGTATTTCACAGATCGTTTCAGAGACACAATCAGGCTTTTTAAAGGGGCGCTCGATTCACAATAATATACGTCTTGTACTTGATTTACTGGATTATAATTCTTTGATTGAAGATGAAGGTTTTATTTTGTTTTTAGATTTCTTTAAAGCTTTTGACACAGTTGAACACAATTTTATGTTTCGTACATTACAGTTATTTGAATTAGGAGAAAACTTCATTAATATGGTTAAGTTAATTTATAAAGACACTAATAGCACTATTATTTTACCACAGGGTACAACATCAAGATTTTCAATTGATAAAGGAATTAAACAAGGTTGTCCTATCTCTCCTCTGCTTTTTATCGCTGCAGCGGAAATGCTTGCCATTCTTATTAAAATCTCTGATTTTGAAAAATTATCAGTTTTTGGCGAACAATTAGCCATCAGTCAGCTGGCTGATGACACAACCATTTTTATGAAAAACATTAACCAAATTCCTAAAATACTTCAAACTGTAGAGCTTTTCTCTAAGGCATCTGGCTTGAAATTAAATCTTAAAAAATGTGAATTATTACCAATTCATAATTCCCCTCAACTTTTTACAATATTCCTATAAAAGATACTGTTAAATACCTAGGGATACACATTACGAAGGATAACACCTCACTTAATAATCTTAACATTTGGAATAATCTAGAGAAGTGCAAATCCTATTTAAATTTGTGGTCTCAAAGAGATATTTCTATTATTGGCCGAATTTTTCTCACTAAAATGGAATGCATCTCTAGACTTATCTACCCTGCTTACTCAATTTCCTTTTCTAAAAATGTAATAAAAGCTATAAACCAAGCTAATTTTAATTTTATTTGGAAAGGAAAAACACACTACATTAGAAAAGGAACTTTGGTCAAAGATTATGAAGAAGGAGGCCTAAAAGACTCCCTGTTAAATTGTCATTGTTTCATCAACAGGTTTTACTTTATTGGAAATTGAACTACAAGCATAACTTTAGTCCCCATAATATCCCTTTGTGGAATTGTAGATATGTGATTTTTAGAAATAAGTCTTTATTTTACAAAAATTGGTGGCAGAAAGGAATATGGTCTGTGATGCATATATTAGATAATACTGGAATCATTTCTTTTGAGATATTTTGTTCAAGATTTAATTTAACTGACAGGAAACAATATAATACCATCATCAATGCAATTCCACAATCTATAATTCACTTGTCTCTCAATTTATCTCAATGTAATGTAACCCCTTCTCTTCCTAAGCTTTTGGTGAATGGAGTTTCTCTCACTAATATAAATTTACCTAATATCACAATTAGAAAAGCATTTGTTAAGGAATTATATCCCTTTTCTTCAAATAAACTTTCAATTTCTCAAAACTTTTCTAAAGCTGAAGTTAAGGTCTTAAGAACGAAATACCTTAAATACCTTACATCCAAAGCAAAGGAAGTACACTTTAAAATTATTAACGGTATATATCCTTCCAGAGAGTTGTTAAGATGTCGATTTGGTCTTGATGTTAACAACTGCTGTTTTTGTGATGATCAGATCGAAACAACAGAACATCTTTTCTATGACTGTAACTATGCCTGTGCCTTTTGGGAGGATATGCATTACTGGTTATATCCAAAGGTTGAAAATTTACCTGTATTAACAAAAAAAAAAAAAAAAAAATTATATTTGGTATATTTATGGAAGAATAAACATTTGACTTGGCAATTAACACATTTATTATTCTTGGAAAAATGTTCTTGCATAAAAACAGATTTTTGAAAACACTACCAAACTTTTTCATATTTCATAAGGAATTGTGTAATTTCTTCTTATCTTTGAAATTAATGAAGAAAAAGAATGCTGTAACCCTCTATAATTTGATAGAGGATCTTAATCTTGCAGAAAACCCTTAGTGTTTTTTTTTTTGTTTTTTTTATGTATATAATCATTTGTTCTTTGTCGGATGCTTGTCTGTTGTCTTAAGAAATTTCCTATTTTGTACCAGGCCATTTGTGGTTGTTAAATTATTTTTGTTCAATAAAGTTCAAAAAATTGCTTGTGGCAGAAGTTCAACACAGGCGTCAGCCAATCGGATCCTTATGGAAATACCCTAGCGCAGACGCTAGCCAATAGCATTTATGCAACACCAGAAAGTAAAGTGAGACGGTGTTATGAAATATTCGGTGACACTGGGCGGAGCTTATATGAATATTCAGGAGTTTCCTGTTTTGTATTAAAGCGCCACTGAAAATTTTAGTGGACTGTCCTTGTAACGCTGTAACGTGATTGTGTTTTCGCGTCGAATGAGTTTATGATTCTTTTTTATTAATAACTGTTTATGTATGCTCAATAGATTGTAGGTTACATTGTGTCGTGAGATATACTTTAGTAGTGATTACAGCCACTGGTGGTCTGTCGTTAGGAAATGAGTCAACATCGAGTTTGTTTGTTTTAGTAGGCTACAACTGTTTTGATTTTATTTTAGTTTGTTTGAGAAGATAACTTGTATAAATTTATATGTGGTTGCATAATAAAAGTTTCAGTTTTGATTGTGTCATTCCCTATTGCTTTCTCAGATACCCTGCATAACTTTAACCAGACATTATTATTTTTAAAACACATTGAGAGTTATATTCCGTTTATGTTTTTGACATGCATGAATTAATGTAAACCTTCATCCTTTTCTGCAAACACACACAATGTTCGCTATGAATAGAAACATGAGGCAGTGATATTAGCTTACCTGCAACACAGTACTTTCACAAGGTTTTATTTTAATGTGCTTTCCACAACAATTAAAATGTTAAAACTGAATTACAAGTGGTTAAATTGATCAGCTACAAAACTAAAAGTTACTAATGCAGGTTTTATTTAAAAATATTTATATGGAGAAGAAAATTGGCAAAAGTATGAGGAATATTATTGTTATGTGGATAATCAGACATATACTCACTGCTGTGATTGTTCTGTCATTTCTTAATTGCTCAGTTGGTAAATATTTTTTAAAGAGACTTTATTAAATCCTAAAGTTGTTTTATTTTCACAAAATGATGCATTTCATTGACTAAAAATGTTTAATGTGGAAAAAACATGAAGCACTGTTATGCTAAAATGCTAAGATGTTATGTTTTTCATTTGATGGTGATAGAAATATTCTGTTTATAATTGATTTAATTATAATGCCCGTTACTATATTCATAAAGTCAAATGGAATGAAAAAATGCCAAATTTTGAAGATTTTAAAATAAATATTAAAATATATTTAGAGACAATATCCAAAAGCAAAAACTTGAAAGCAATAAAAACTATACAGTTGTTTAATAGATACAATTTCATGTAAAATGCCTTTCTTTTTGTTTATTTTCCTTTCCTTTTTTTTTTTTTTTTTTATCTTTTCTGTTTTTTTGTATTACCCCTGACATGTATGGTTATATGTACTCTTGTTTGTAAACTACAATCTGTTCCTGTTAATGTTCAATAAAAACAAAAAACAAACAAAAAAAAACTTGGATGTACCTCATTGCTTATGTTGCATGAGTGCCCACTTCTGGCGGAAACTTTGCAATGGGTTTAACTGTTGAATTTTACTGTGCCTTTTGGGAGCTGATAGAAAATGCTTTATATGGCATGTATAAAGAGTGCTTAGAAAAAAAAAAAAAAGAAATGAGCACAACAATGAAACAAGGTGTTATTAGCCTAATTCTAAAACCTGATAAAGATCCCTTACTTATTGATAATTGGAGACCAATTACTTTATTAAATGTTGACTATAAAATTTTAGCTTTAGTATATGCAACCAGACTGAAAAGTGGCTTACAAAACATAATTAGTGAATTTCAAACAGGATTTATGGCTAAATGTCACATTAGTTCCAACATTAGGCTTGTATTAGACTTGTTAGATTATAATCACTTTGTTAATCCAGATGCACTCATTTTGTTTCTCGACTTTTATAAGGCGTTTGACACAATAGAGCACTAATTTTTATTGCAGGGTTTAAATGCTTTCGGCTTTGGTAGCAAATTCATTCAAATGGTTAAAATGTTTTATGGAGGCATTAATAGTTAAATTATTTTACAAACTAATACTTCTAGAAGATTTTTTATTAAGAGAGGGGTAAGACAGGGTTGCCCAATTTCCCCTCTTTTGTTTTTGATTGTAGTGGAGCTATTATCAATTATTATAGTTAAAAACTCAGGTTTTTGTGGTATAACATTATTTAATAAAGAAATAAGAATTTCACAATTAGCTGATGATACAACTTTATTTTTAAAAGATAAGAGTCAAATCAGTAAGGCAATTCAATTAGTTCAGACTTTTTCTGATGCCCCAGGTCTCTGTTTAAACCTCTCTAAATGTGAAATTCTTCCTGTACATGACTCATCTGAACAAGCAATGTTTAACATTCCAGTTAAGGATTGTGTAAGAAATTGTAGTCTGCCTCGACCCAGATTCCACTCCAAGGTATATTTTAGAATGAGCTCATCCCCAAAATGGTTTAATTATCATAGAGAAGAAGAAAGTCAACTGGTATTTTGTTTATGTACCATTTGGTTTATCAAATCCTGAGCAAATGTAATCAATTGTAGAATGGTAATGGGTGTGGGACAGAGAACCATCTCAGACAATGAGGTGTCACAACTTCAATAACATGCAGACCACAGCTGGTAAAACATGAGAAACTACATGTACATGAAGAGTGGTGAACTGTAAACAGGATAAAAGGTTTGAGATTTGGATGTTCTGGGTTCATTCCGACTCTGATGAACTCAAGGTGCTACGTGTACTTTGTCACTGCTATGCTGCAATAAACCTCTTCATCGAGATCTTCAACATCCTCATCATTTTTTCTTACATTGGCGAGCCAGCCAGGAAAAGTCTTTTTGTCAAGGAACCCCCTCGTTAAAAAAAATCTAGAAAGGAAATTTTAAGGACAGAAGAGAATTGTTTATTCAGTGTTAGCAGGAGGAGTTAAGCCTTAAGCCTATTCTGTGCAATTTTGTTTAAGATTCTAACGGAACTGAATCAGCCCAATGCAGTGTGTTGGCAGAGTTGTATTGGAATTGTTGTTTCTAAAGTAGTTGAAACAAAATGGTAAGTTTCTAACTTAACTGAAACTGAGTGTAGAGTTGTTATAATTCTGAAAAGATTCTAAAGTAACTGAATAGACCCAATGCAGTGTGGTCACAGAATTATTTATAACCGCTATTTGAAAAAATAACTGAAGTGCAGTGTCGGGAGTCTGACGCAAAGTGATTCTGGGAAATTTAAAACAATAACCCGAAGTAGTGTGGTTTTGCCCAACGTACTGAGGCATTGTTTTAAATTTGATAAACTTAAGCCCGAACTACTGTGGCTACGTATGTGGTTTTGTCCAATATACTGTGACAGTATTACATGTTTAACTATTTAGAGTAGTGAGATTTAAGGCCCTATGGAGTTCATTTTTGTCTGAATTAGACTAACAGTTATCTTAAAGCAACTAGATAATGTATAGTCATTGAAACAAGACATTGTGAATAGTTGTTGAATTATCACAGTTCAATAAGGTTTTGAAAATGGAAGAAATTATCATTAAATACATTGCTAGGCATGGTTCACCTGGAATGCTTGATGAGATAGAGAAGGCAGATGACCCATACAATTGGGCTATGGGTCAATTTAAAAATTCCCCCAAAATGCCTAAGAACAAAGAAGGAAAAATTGCTAATGCACTTCAAGCAGTTTTTGCTTCATACAAAGTAACTAGGAAGAAAGTTGATGAGTTAAAAGCTGAAAATGAACAACTCGCTGTAGGGGTAATTTCTACAAAAAATTACCTAGCTAGTGAAACGATATGGAAAGAAGAAAAGATCAAAATGCAGAATGAGATTGCATTTCTTAAAACTAACAATGACATGCTTAAATCATCTGTGGAAAAATTGGCCAGCAATTTGGTGGAAATGAAGATGAGTTTATGATCAAGAATGGCATAACTGAAAAAAACACCAGTAAGACATTGTTAGGTGTCACGTTGTGTGACCCAGTTCCAGAAATGCCAGATTTGCAGGAACATAGCTCTGAGGGTTGGGAAAGCGATTATCAGTCATTCAGTAGTCAAAACTCTGATTGTACAGTTAGATTTCCCATGGCACCAGTTCATATTACAACAACTATGCGTGCTATTGAAGGGAAGAGCAAATGACCACTACCATGGTCATTGGATTTAATCCAACTGAACTAGAAATTGTCATCAAGAATATTGGGAAATTTGATCCTGCCAGACAAGATCCATTAGATTTTCTGAAAAACTTGGAGGAATATGTAGAGATTTACCAATTTACAGATGGTGATGCATGTGTTTTGTTAAGAATGTGCTTGCCTGACACTTTGTCTGGAGCCTTAACTCAGAAAGTAAAAGACAGAACTGCAAATAAGTCAGAGAGGAAACAGGCACTGCTTGAAGTTTTAGGTGTGACGTCAGTTAATTGGGATAACATATCTGAGATGCACATGAGCAAAGGAGAGCACCCAGCAGTGTTTTCAGAACGATTATTGGAGGTGTTTAAAACTTTCAGTGGCAATTCTGATATTATTAAGAATGATGTCAGTTTCAAGTCTGCCTTGATTAACAAATGTGACCCACTCACTCGTTCTGCTGTGTCAATGTTTGTGACACTTCTCTCTGAGTATAATAACATTATTGATAAAATGACACAGTTTTACAACAATAATGAGAATGCAAATAATAAAATGAAAGATGCCAAATCTAGACATCCAGTTGCTGCCTTTGGCAGAAGAGAATGTTCTAGATTTTCTGACGATTTCCATCATAGAACAAGGAGAGTAAATTCAGAAGGTGTTATTCTTTGCTATGCATGTGGAAAAGCTGGTCAAATTGCTAGACATTGTCAAGACAATGAGAGACCTCATCAAAGCTTTGTCTGTCAAGCATGTGGAAAGCATGGTCACATTGCAAGGCATTGTTTGGAGAAAACGAGGGAAGATCAGGAGGTTGTTTGTTATGCGTGTGGAAAAGCTGGTCACATTGCTAGACATTGTCAAGACAATGAGAGATCTCTTCAAAGCTTTGTCTGTCATGCATGTGGAAGGGATGGTCACATTGCAAGGCACTGTTTGCAGAAAAGGAACGATCAGGAAGTTGTTTGTTTTGCATGTGGAAAGACAGGACACAAGGCAAGAGAGTGTCACTTTTCACATAAAAGAAAGGTGGGCTATCACGATTTGCTTAAGCAAATAGCAATTTAGAAACCCAGTTGGCACTGTTGAAAGGAAATAAAGAAGAAGACAATCACACTTTGCCAGACACATCACTGCATGAACCAAAGGCAAATGATGATGTTAATTAGAATTGTTTTATGATAGCACATTTTCAAAAGAATGTTTACTATAAAAAGGGGGGTGATTCTTTATAAGAAATGTTTTAAATGGCATTCATTTTAAAATTAAAGACATTAGTGATGTTTGATGTTTAGAGATGAAATGTCTGTGTAAATTGTGTAAAAAAAAAAAAAAAAAAAAAAAAGATTCTTGTGGGAGAAAGGGGGGCAACCTTTTCTTTTATTGTTTCAGATATAAGCATTGAGAAGTTTGTCTGAAATGTGTAAACTCCTGGAGAAAGATGATCTGGTCAGTTGAAGGACGAAAAGGCCAGTGGAACCAGTGTATGTCAGGGATCTGTGAGGGAGGACTCAAACGCAGGATGAGTTTTACAGGTTTATTGACAGACTTGGAATATAGAGGGTGAGGAGGTGAACAGTCCTAACGGTAGGAAGGGGGTGAGACACAAAGACGAGCACGCTGAGGGAACAGCCACTGAGAACAGCCCATGTAGTAAGCAGGCCAGTGAACATTGGCAGGTGCGCAGTATGAGGCCCAAAGCAGTAGTGGGAGCCGGACAGGATCAACCAGCATTAGTAGCTTGAACCATCAGATACGATCAGGCACTGAACCAGTCTGGCTGCTTGGCGGAGAGATATAGCATTTACATACATTTACATTTAGTCATTTAGCAGACGCTTTTATCCAAAGCGACTTACAAATGAGAGTAGTAGAATCAATTAAATCAACATGAGAACAACAGTATGTAAGTACTGAGTGAAGTCATATAGCAGCCACAGGGATCCTCAGTGTGTGTTGGACAGGACAGGGGGAGACCAGAGACACTACCAGGGCTAGACAAGACAGTTGGTTAGATGGTCTGAAACAAGAAAGACAACGATGACAAAATGGATACGAGAATCTTCGACACAAAACGCTTTGAGCTTAGGTGAACAAAAGACTAGATTACAGGCACAAAGTTTAACGAACTGGCAAAGACATGAGGGAAAGAGTGCACAATATAAAGGAGGCAAAGAACACGAGGAACAGGTGACAACACTTAGACTAACGAGGACTCAACAAGAAAGGGAGCAGGGAACAGGTGAGAACACTAATAACAAACAAGGACTAAACAAGGACTAGACCAAAGGGCGTGGTAACAAACAAGGAGGAGGGAACAGAGGAGCACATGGCAGACACAAACACAGACAAAGCCATGTGCTCAGACACAACATAAACATGGACACATTAAACAAAGACAAAACAGACAGGGCTGTCAGGGCAGAACCCTGACAGTGGATACAGGGGATTTTCTCAAGAAAACATTTTTTGAATGTGAAAAGATTCTTGTGGGGGAAAGGGGGGGCAACCTCTTCATTTTGATTCTTGTTACAGATATATGCATTGAGATGTTTGTCTGGAATGGGTAAGCTCCTGGAGAATGATGATCTGGTCGTTTGAGGAACGAGAAGGCGAGTTGAACCAGTGGAGCCATGGGATATTCTTAAGAAAAAGAACAGTGAACCATGATCCAGGAACCCAGAGATTTCCAGACCTGCAAGATCCAGAACCCCAGGCCTAATAGTTCTAGAAACCCTGAGAACCACCATGGGATGAATGGAACTGATGGAGTGACACAGGCTTGAACAACAACAGTGACTGCTTCTTCTAGAAGGACTTATGGTCCAGGTGGAAAAGAATGGACAATGAGAAGAGAAACAAGAGAAGATCAAACAGTTTCAGAGACTACGGACAGACGTCCTTCCATTATATTGTCTATTGATTTTTGATTAGAGTTAATCAAAACTAAACAATTTGCTATTATTACTGATGCAATGGAAAGATTGTGAAATCCCAATAAGGTTTCGAAGAAGGAAGAAGAAAAAAAAAAAAAAAGACAAGATTTTGGCAAAACAAATGAATGTCGGAGACTTAGCTATTGCCTATTCTGGTTTCATTTGGGATGTAACCTTTCAAACAGCTGTATGTGTATGTACCTTCCTTGTTATTATGTTTAAACATCAAATTACTTTAGAACACTCCCACTGGCTGTGATGGTCCTTGAATGTGTTTTCACCCAAAGCCAAGATGTTTGTATTTCATTTAGCCAAATTTTAGAAGAGTCTCTTTGATAATTCTGCCCAATTGGATGGAGCTATAACCAGTGTGCATGAGGTGATGACCCAATGACCGGTAAGATTCTCCTTTGGCCAGCGGAGGACAACCTAAGGCAGGGCTTCACCGCCACTGGGCACCTGCCCAATAGAGAATGGGAGGTGTAATCTGTGAAAATGGAGTGGTTGTGAAGCTTCTTTTAGGCCAAGAGCATCAGAGGGGGGACTGTAAGAAATTGTAGTCTGCCTCGACCCAGATTCCACTCCAAAGTATATTTTAGAATAAGCTCATCCCCAAAATGGTTTAATTATCATAGAGAAGAAGAAAGTCAACTGGTATTTTGTTTATGTACCATTTGGTTGATCAAATCCTGAACAAATGGTAATCAATTGTAGAATGGTAATGGGTGTGGGACACAGAGAACCATCTCAGACAATGAGGTGTCAAAACTTCATTAACATACAGACCACAGCTGGTAAAACATGAGAAAGTACATTTACATGAAGAGTGGTAAACTGTAAACAGGATAAAAGGTTGAGAATTGGATGAAAAACAAACTGAGATTTGGATGTTCTGGGTTCATTCCGACTCTGATGAACCCAAGGTGCTACGTTGCACTGTTCACTGCTACGCTGCAATAAACTTCTTCATCGAGATCTTCAACATCCTCATCATTTTTTTGTACAATTGTGTCAAGTATTTAGGTATTTATACATCTAAAAACTTGTCAGTTAGGCAGAGATTTGTCAACTTTAGGAAGAGTTCTGTTATCGAAGGTAGAAGGTTTGTCTAGGATAATTTTTCCTGGCCTTTCTTTATTCACTCAGGATTCTACCTGTAAAGAAATTAATAGGTTGCTGGTTAATTTTTGTTGGAAAAACAAACACCACCCTCTTAAAAAATCGATTTGGTAAAAAATTGTTTTGGTTTTGAAATGTTGGACTATGTGGATATAAATAATACTTTTAAGATCAATTGGATAAAAAAGTGTATTGGTGATCCTGATTCTGTTTCATTCCTCATAATGTTTTTAAGAAAGTGGGTGGTCTTCATTTTCTTGTATCCTGTAATTTTTCGCCTACCAAATTACCCATAAAATTGTCTAAATTTCATGAGCAAGCCCTCTTAGCATGGAAACTGTGTTTTGTACATAATTTTTCTCCTCACAAAATGAAAATTTGGAATAATGAGTTGATTACAATTAAAGGCAAGAGTATATATTTGGAAAAATGGTTGGATCATGGTTTAAATTACTTGAGTGATTTGTTTGATTCAACACAAAACATTTATTCTTATGATTCTTTTATGTGTAAGTACAATTTTCCTATAAAATATAAAGAATTTGTCACAGTAGTTAGAGCTATCCCTTCTGGACTTATTAATTTGATGACCAGCCATCTGTCTTATTATACTG
Source organism: Chanodichthys erythropterus (assembly GCF_024489055.1). Taxonomy (NCBI): domain Eukaryota; kingdom Metazoa; phylum Chordata; class Actinopteri; order Cypriniformes; family Xenocyprididae; genus Chanodichthys; species Chanodichthys erythropterus. The sequence goes on along the minus strand of NC_090230.1, from coordinate 60,251,308 downwards.
TAGATAATAAAGACTGTAATTTTTTTTTATAAATGGCAAAAATGTATTTGATAAAAAATGCACTAACAAAGATATTAGACAAGTCTTTCATGAAAAAAAAGAAAATTACTCCAAGAGGAAAATTCTCTTTTTAGAGATGTTAATTGGAGAAAAGCATGGCTGTTACCTTACAAATTTTGTATTTCAAATAAAGTAAGAGAAATTCACCTTAAGATACTACATAAAATATATCCAACTAATATCTTACTCTCTAAGTTTACTGATGTTGGGAAAGAATGCTCTTTCTGTAATTGTACTGAGGAGTCTCTCAGCCATTTGTTTTTTGATTGTCACAGTATACAGACATTTTGGAAAGACTGTTTTCTCACTTTCTCTGCCAAAGTTAGATCAACGATAACTTTAAACCTGAGAGATATTATTTGTTATTATGAACATGAAGACAAAAATACTGACAATTTTGTAAACTTCATTATCCTGAATGGTAAATTCTTTATTCACAAATCTCGATTGTCCAAATCTCCTCCTTTATATAAGGTTTTCTGTAATGAACTAATTCTTTTAATGAAGTCTCTTAAACTTGTGAAAAATGTAAAAGGTAATTCTACTGTTACATATTTTGAGTCTGTATTTGGCGTCTTGTGAATGTTCTTTTTTTTTTTCTTTTTCCCTTCTTCCATTTATCTTTGGAGCTTTGTTGTTAGTGCCTGTTTTTTGTACTGTTTACAAGTTCTTAATAAAAAAAAAAAAAAAAAAAAAAACCTTTGCAATGGGCTGAACTGGAATGTCCTAAGCCCTTGATCACTTGGAATCCGCAATGGAGCTGACTTATTATTTATTTTTTCCCCTTACAAAATTGTTTAATACAGCATTCTATATGTATACATCATAATCGTGTTGCATTGTGGGTTATGGAGCTGCCTGAAGTGTACATGAAGTAGACATATGAAGGGTCTGTCCATATAAACTTCCCTCGTCCACTTCACGAAGTGGAACGCACTTAAAAATGGCGGCAGGGATTCCCCCGAGGGGAAGTGTTTAGGGAAGTTCACAAGTGTATGTCTAAAACTGGAGTGGAACGCAGCCTAGGAAAGTTCACCACTGCCTGTTACATGTACTGTGTTCTGTGACCTAGTTTTCCCCTGCCTGTTTCATTAGTTCATTTGATCCACCTGTGTCTTCCTCCATTCCTTGTCCATTCTTGTTTATGTAAGTGGTGTATCTTGTGTTTCTGTTATTAAACTCTACTCCTTACCCTTTTCCGTCATCATTGTGCCTTTGATCTATACACTTGTAACAGAAGAACGGACCGATACAGTTGTCTTCGCCACCAGTCCCACTCCACTGCCAGAAGCCAGTCAGCCACCACCAATGAACGCAACGGAGATGTTTCACGTGCCCACCACATACTGAGGAGGCCAGCCTGCCGCAATGGATGAGCCAGGACCGAGGAAAGGATCGGACGGTACCATCGCCCCAGAGCCAACCTCACAGCAAGGGTCTGACCAGGTGTGCGAGCCGGTTACATTATGTGATGTCGAGGGAGTGCTTGCGGAGCTCGAGGGCTGGGAGGAAAGCTCCGCCCACAACACCACCACGATGGTTAAAATGACTGACACTGGTAAATATTCTGAGGAACTGAAAGACCGGCTCAGCCTCCGCCCTCCGGATGCCCGCCTCCTCCTCAGACGCTCGTCACCATGGCTCCTCCTTGGTCTCCAGGACCATCAAAGGATAAGCACGTGGGCTCATCGGCTCATCAGTTACATCTTGGTCTCCAGCTGAATCTCCGTTGGTCAATGTCAATGTCAATGTCAATTTTATTTATATAGCACCATTTCCACAACACATGGTTGACCAATGTGCTTTACATAAAACACACACCACATTTGCACAGTAAAGATAAAAGTAAAAGTAAAAAAAAAAACTTATAAAAAGTACCACAACCATTTGAAATAATTTAAAAGAAATAAAAAGAAAAACTATAAATAAAATCATGGTAAAACACAGTGCTTCAGCCAGAAATAAAAGCTTTGTCAAACAGATAGGTTTTTAATCTTGACTTAAAAATGAACACAGAGGGAGCTAATCGAATAGAAGAGGGCAACTCATTCCAAAGTCTTGGGGCGATAGATGAAAACGCACGATCGCCCCTGGACTTCAGCCTCGTCTTTGGTGTAAACAATAGTCTCTGGTTTGATGACCGGAGAGATCTTGTTTCGCTGCGTTCAATTAAAAGTTCAGATATATACGAAGGGGCCATACCATGTAGTGACTTAAACACGATTAATACAATTTTAAAATCTACTCTATAGCGTACAGGCAGCCAATGTAAAGACTGTAAAACTGGAGTAATATGATCCCGCTTACGAGACCTGGTCAGAAATCTTGCTGCTGCGTTCTGGACCAGCTGTAAACGAGAAAGAGCTGTTTGATTAATCCCAGCGTACAGTGAGTTACAGTAATCTAATCTGGAAGTAATGAAAGCATGTATCACTTTTTCAAGGTTTTTAAAAGATAGGAAAGGTTTTACTTTAGCAAGAAGCCGCAGTTGGAAAAAGGAAGATTTAACTACAGTATTAATCTGTCTATCAAATTTCATTTGTTCATCAAATACAACACCCAAATTTTTTACATGTTGCTTGACATACGGTGATAACTCACCCAAATTAGGAATTGTAGAAGTCACAGACACAGAGGGTTTAAAAACAAACAATTCTGTTTTGCTCTCATTAAAATTTAAAAAGTTTAGAGACAACCATTTCTTTACATCACTCAAACAAAGCAATAGTGCATTCAGTCCATCCAGTGCATTCCGTTTTAGAGGCAGATAAACTTGTGTATCGTCCGCATAGCAATGGAACGATAGCCCATACTTTCTGAAAATAGAGCCAAGAGGGAGCATATAGAGAGAGAAAAGAAAGGGAGCTAAAATTGATCCTTGAGGAACTCCACTGGTTATCGCAGCTTTACTTGAGGTATGATCTCCTAACTTCACTGAAAATGTCCTATTTGTCAGATAGGATCTAAACCACTGTAGGGCACTGCCAGTAATACCGGCACTATATTCCAGTCGATCGAGAAGTACAGCGTGATCGACAGTATCAAATGCAGTGGTGAGATCTAAAAGGAGTAAAACCGCATAGTTACCTGAGTCACATGTTAACAGTATATCATTTGAAACTTTCAGCAGTGCAGTCTCAGTAGAGTGATGTTTTCTGAACCCAGATTGGAAAACCTCAAAGATCAAATTTTCAGCCATAAAAGATTGTAGTTGATCAAGAACTGCTTTCTCAATAATTTTCCTAAAATTTGTCAGAATAGTAGGATCCATACCCTGTTTTTTAAGCAGAGGGCGAACAGTTGCATGTTTAAGCGACTCTGGAAAAGTACCTGTTTGTAAACAGCGATTTATCAAAGACAGAAGATTTTGAACAACCACATCTATAACTTGCTTAAAGAAGAGAGGGGGCATTACATCAGTTAGGGAACCAGATGCTTTCAGGTGATCCACTATTTCTATTAGATGGTTATCTGTAACAGGAGAAAAACAACTAAAAACAGCAGTACATCTAGAGAGAGTTGAAGGGTCAGATGAAACTGGGTTTAGCCCCATTCTTAAGTCATGTGTCTTCTGTACAAAGAAACAAAGAAAGTCTTCACAGGAAACTAATGACAGTTCTATATCAAGACCAGTGAAGGGGTTGATGGTGGAATTTATAACATTAAACAGAGTTTTCGGTTTATGACAGTTCTTGTTTATAATGTCAGTGAAATAAATTGATCTTGCCGTTTTCACTGCTTTCTGATATTGAGTTAGTGAGTCTCTGAACATTTGCATTGAAACCTGAAGTCTGTCCTTCCTCCATTTTCGTTCAAATCTTCTGCAAATACGCCTAAGAGTGCGAGTTGTGTCATTAAGCCAAGGCTCAGATTTCGGTTTATGGAGATGAGTCTTTAAAGGTGCCACTTGGTCTAGAGCCTGAACACAGGTGGAGTTAAAACTTGAATCGGTGTTTAGAACGTCACTTTGTAGCAAACCTTCACTAAAGGCTGAGCGAAAAGCTTCTCTGGTAGCTGATGTGATAAGCCGAGACTGGCGAGCCGAATACATCGACGTAATAGTTTTGTTAAAAGATGGAAACGTAAACATAATAGTCTTGTGGTCAGAGAAACCATTTTCACACACCTCTAGTTTATTCAGAGAGCAGCCGTAAGTTAGCACTAAATCCAATGTATGGCCATGCTGATGAGTGGGTACATTGATCTGAAGCGTCAGATCAAATGCGTTTAGCAGATTGATAAATTCCTTTGCTAAGGAATCTGCTGCACAACAGACATGAACATTAAAGTCCCCAACAATCATTAGTTTGTCATATTTTGCAATGAAATCTCCCAGAAAGTCAGCAAAATCCTTCAGAAAATTCGAATTAGGTTTTGGGGGACGATAAATCAGTGCAAACAGAACAGGGTCGCATAGCTCCAGAGTAAACAACTGTAGCTCAAAGCTTTGGTATTCCTTTGAAACTATGGGACGGCAGGAAAAAATGTCTTTATAAATAGAGGCCAGACCACCACCTCGTCCCGTTGTACACGGTGAATTTAAAAACAAAGAATTTGACGGAACCATTTCAGAAAAGGCGCTGATATCCCCCGGAGTAATCCATGTTTCAGTCAAAAAGAGAAAGTCTAGGTGACGAGCAGAGAAAAAGTCATTTATAATGAAAGTCTTGTTTATTACCGACCTGGCGTTAATCAAAGCCATTCTGAGCAGCGCTGGAAGTTCAGGAGAGGCCGCAGGTTGTTTCGCCCGAGGCAGCGGCCGAAGATTCCCCGGACACACTCCTCAGGGCGAGGCGCGCGAAAAACCGGGAGCGGCTCCAGCGAGGTGGGAAACACGGGAACAATCCAACCATGCACTGGCTCCAGGGAACGCCAGCGCGGGTAGCATTTCCCGAAGTCCTTCATAAAGCTCCCCGGGGAAGAACGCGACTCCCGATGGAATCGCAGGTAGCATTTTAGCTTAACAGCTAAGCCACCCCGTCGTCCACGTCGTCTCTTTCGCTTTCTGCCCGGCAGGGAGCAAGGCCAACGGCGTATACAGTCCGGAATTGACTTCAGAAAGGGAGGTGGAACACCATGAAAACTGATGAGTTGTTTAAATGAAATTTCTTCCAACTTTAAAAGAGTACATCGGTCATATGTTAAAACTGGTGAAGCACACTGTGTTAAACACTTCATAAATGAGCTTAAAACAAACAAACTCAGGATGCCGAGCGATAGACGGCATGCCAACCACAACGGCGCCATCTTGTTTAGGGCCTGAACACCTAGCCACAACACCACATCCCCAGAGTGTCGTCTGCCCCCAAGTTGACTCCACCATGGCTCCTCCCACCTGCGACTCTACCCTGGGGCCTCGTCCTGGCTGGCTTCTGGGGTAACATCTGGCTCCTCCTGCTTCAGGCTTCCACTTGGCTCCTCCCACCCTCCACTCCCCCTTGGACTATTTGTTTTCTGTGGACTGTTTTTTTTTTATTCCTCTGCCCTTCGCCCTCCTCCAGAGCCCCCACCCTTCCCTCCTCTGTTAGACTCTATACAGCAAAAGAACATAGCCCTGACCTTGAGCTCTTTGAAGAGGTCTGGGCTAAATGCAGCACAGGTCATGGGTAGCTTGGAGGTCCTCGAACCGCCACCTGTGGCTCAACCTGAATGAGATGTAAGATATGGAGAAAGCTGTGTTCCTGGACACTCCAATCTCGCTTACTGGACTCTTCAATGACATCACTGAAGGTTTCGCAGAGCTTTTCATCATGGCACAGAAGCAGTAACAAGTGATGAACCACTTCCTACCCAAACACATAAGTTCTGCCTCTCACCCTGCTCTCACGCTTTCTTGAGCCAGCACCTGGCCAAACTTCCTTTCAACACTGTGTCACCTCAGCGAATCATGCTCTAATAGATGACTCCTCTGTGGGCAGACATGACCTAGTCATAAAATTTCTCAGGGGCGTTTAAACCTCCCTCGCCCATCCACTGTTCCAATTTGGCACTTGACCTTATTGTTTAACACCCTCATAGGACCTCAGTTTGAGACAGTACAGTCATCTGAATCAGGGATGGGCAAAAATACATCAAAATGTATTTTAAAATAAAATACCAAATACCTTAATTCTAAAAGTATCAAAAACTACAAAATACAGCAGTCACACCATGTATCAAAATAAAATACTGTATTTACAAAATACAAAATACAAAATACAAAATATTTTATAAGGGAGCATGAAATTTCTTTGCAAACCTTCCATCAATTGGTCCATTTGATCTGTCCCTCCACCATTACACTGACTTGATTAAGTAAACAATGTTTGATAGTAACAGCTTTTCTTTTCATACAATAAATCTGACTTATGCAACCAGTTAAAGGCACACATATAGGATTTTTATATTAAAATATTCAAAAAACACAATGTTATATTTTTTGTTGACTTGTGTACTTACATTATCCCAAATGTTTCCAAGAAATTCTAAATCCAGAGAATTAAGCAATTTTAACCAGAACACACACCATGTCCGTGTGTCACCTATCAATGACATCATTACTCTTGATTTCCCATTTTATTTTGTCGAAAAACCATGGAAACATCAAAGACACTTTAGTACTGTATATTATGAGTTTTATTACAGGGAATCAACTGTTTGGATACATTCATCGACAGAAAACTCATCATGTTATAAGGGCCAGATTTACTAAAGGGGCAAATTAGTGTGAGAGCGCAATTCCACAAGGGGATGGCAAGTTTTGCACGTGATCTGCTGACATGCAAATTAAAGAACGCAGACACGGTCAGATCATTTACATAATGACTAACACAATTTACTAAGAGCAGTGCAAATTAATTAGAGTTAGGTCGCAAATAAACAGAGCTGAATCCTGATGCTGATGTTCTCATCAGGTGCGGGTCGACACAGGCGCAACTTAAGAAGTAATCTGACAAACACATACACATATACTGTGTAATATTGTTTGCCAAGCTATGTTGGCCTATAGATATAGATATAGGCAAACGATATGTTCAGATAAGTTGGCATTTCAAAGAAATTAATAATCCTTCAATCCGCACTCTCTGTTCTCAGCGGTGTCTCCTCTTAACAGTAACAGTTGCAGCCATGTCACAAAATGGGTTCAGACATGCTTTTTTAGGGTGTTAAATAATTGTGTAAATACCAGTAAATTGGAAACATTTGGAATTTGAAGATCAAGATAAACTGTATTTAATTTGTCTTCCGGGAAACATGAAAGTTTGGACATTCTGGACCATCAGTGAATGTTTGAACCTTTCTTAATAGGTGTGTTTGAGTCCCTCAGTTGTCCTCAGTGTGAAAAGACGGATCTCAAAATCATTCAGTCACTGTTGTAAAGGGTTCAAATATGCAAAAGATGGTGGAAAACGTACTCGGTTACGTACGTAACCTCGGTTCCCAGAGATACGGGAACGAGAACTGCGTATGGGGGAAAAGCTCCTTTTTCCTCCTTGCTGAAGCCTTTTTCAATAGCGCAGTGTAACTGCACGTCTATTGGCTCAAAGGAATGAAACTCTGAACCAATGACGGCGCGGCATAGTCGCGCGAGCCTATGGCGAAACAGCCAGCCAAAGGGCGTGGCTTATGGCTATATAAGCCGCCGTTTCGCCATGGGATTCAGTTAAATTACATAAATGAGTATGTTCCCTTTCGATACTCTCACTCATACTGCGTATGGGGAACGAATACAATCACACCGTGCCACGACAGGGAACGACAGACATATCATAGGCGCGAGAGGGCCCAGAGGCGTGACGACGGGGCTCGAAGGGGCCGTCGTATCACACCGAGAGGACCCGAGCATGTAAGGTCGGGATGTCCAAGTTGTAAAACCTGACAAAAGTGGACGGCGAGGACCAGCCAGCCGCGTCACAGATGTCTTTGAGAGAAACACCACTAGACCATGCCCAAGATGAGGCCATGCCTCTAGTGGAATGGGCTCTTACTCTTATGGGGCAGTCCAGGCCCATAGAGGAGTAGCATAGAGCAATCGCGTCGACTATCCAATGCGAGAGGCGTTGCTTTGAGACCGGAGACCCCTTGGTGCGGCCTCCAAAGCAGACGAATAGCTGGTCCGATTGCCTGAAAGGTTCAGAACGCTCAATATAGACCCTCAATGCCCTAACGGGGCAGAGCAATTGCACCTCTCGCTCATCCAGAGAAGGAAGTAGTGCTGAGAGGGAAATGATCTGTGCTCTGAATAGGGGTCGAGAGCACCTTGGGGACATAGCCATGTCTGGGTTTCAGAATGACTTTAGAGTCGTTGGGCCCGAATTCAAGGCATGCAGGGCTCACAGAGAGGGCCTGCAGGTCGCCAACACGCTTAACCGATGCCAGTGCGAGTAGCAGAGCAGTTTTGAGCATTAAGGGCCGAAGATCAGCTGACCGCAGCGGCTCAAAGGGTGTACCCTTGAGGGCTGCGAGGACAGTGGAGAGGTCCCAAGAGGGAACGGTAAGTGGTCTAGGGGGGTTTACACGCCTAGCACCTCTTAGGAAACGGACAATGAGGCCGTTTCGTCCCGCCGTCTGGTCAGCGATAGGGCCGTGAAACGCTCCAATGGCTGCAATGTAGACCTTGAGCGTGGAAGAGATGAGACCTCTGTCCAGCCGCTTTTGGAGGAAAGACAATATCTGGGATATGTCACTCTCCACAGGGTCGACGCTGCGCGTTGAGCGTCTGGTAGACGGAGCTCTAGCTTGAGAAATGGTGTGCAGAATGTTCCCAGGGAGGTCTAACGGCTCCCATCGAGGGACCACAGGTGCAGAGCCCATAGCTCGGGCTGGGGGTGCCAGATCGTCCTCTTTGCCTGAGAGAGGAGGTCTCGTCTCAGGGGAATTCGTGGAGAGCCTGAACAGCTCCGAGGACCAGATTTGGGTCCTCCAGAGAGGGGCCACCAGGAGGACTCTGTGTTTGTCTTCCCCGATCCGTCTGATGACGCAAGGAATCATTACGATCGGGGGAAAGGCATATAGGAGGAGCCTGGGCCAGTCGTGGGCCAGCGCATCCTTTTCTTTTGAAAAGAAGATTGGGCAGTGAGAAGTGTCTTCCGAGGCAAAGAGGTCTACCTCTGCCTTCCCGAAGATTTCCCATATTTTCTGAACCGTCTGGGGATGGAGCATCTACTCGTCGGAGGGAGCATTGCTCCGTGACAGCATGTCTGTCCCCAAGTTCGATTTTCCAGGTATGTGGGTCACTCTAAGCGACCGTAGCCTGGGCGCTGCCCATTCGAGGAGGCGCTTGTCAGGGCACAAGGCGGCTGGACAATAGGCCCCCTTGGTGATTTATATACGACACGACCGTCATGCTGTCCGATTGGACCAAGACGTGGTGTCCTTTCAGGACCTTCTGGAACGCGACCAGGGCGCGTTCTACTGCAGGCATCTCAAGGCAGTTGATGTGCAGATGGCTCTGCTCGTGGGTCCACGAGCCGAAAGCCGGTCTGCCCTCGAAAACGGCTCCCCAACCCGTGTTGGAGGCGTCCGTCGAGAGCACCTATCTTCTTGACACCGCCTGAAGGGGAACTCCACGCTTGAACCAGCTGGGGTCTGTCCAAGGTCTCAGAGCTGTGACACAGGCCTGATTGACCCTGACTAAGAAGCGGCCAGAAGAACCCTGAGTTTCAGCCAGTATTGCAGAGGCCGAATTCGGAGGAGGCTGAGCTGCAGTACCGGGGAGGCGGAAGCCATCAGTCCCAGCATCCTCTGGAAGAACTTCAGAGGGTAACGGACATTGTTCCTGATCAATGCCGAGAGCTTCTGAATTGTCAGAGCGCGCTCTGGAGAGACTATAGCCCTCATATGGACTGAGTCTAAGACTGCGCCCAGGAACGTGATACATTGGCTGGGGAGCAGTGATCACTTGGCAAAATTGACCCTGAGTCCCAGGCATTGAAGGTGGCTGAGGAGCACGGATCTGTGATGCTCTCACTCGGTACGAGACTGGGCCAGTATGAGCCAGTCGTTGAGGTAATTCAAAACTCGGATCCCCATCTCTCTCAGAGGGAGAAGCGCCGAGTCCATGCACTTGGTAAACGTGCGGGGAGCTAGAGACAGCCCAAAGGGCAGGACCTTGTATTGGTAGGCCACACCCTCGAAGGCGAATCTTAAAAATCGCCTGTGGTGGGGGGCTATCTGAATGTGAAAGTATGCGTCTTTCAGGTCCAGTGAGAAGAACCCGTCCTCGGGGTGGATCTGCGTGAGGATCTGCTTCAATGTCAACAGTCTGAACATCCATTTCATGAGGGAGCGGTTCAGAAGTCTGAGATCTAAGATGGGTCTGAGACCGCCATCTTTCTTGGAGACAATGAAATAGCGGCTGTAGAAGCCCGAATCACTTTCTGCGGGGGGAACGATTTCTATGTCTCTCCCTTCTTTAACAGAGACATCACTTCTGCACGGAGGACATGCGCGTCGTCCGTTTTGATTGAAGTGGTTACCACGCCGCTGAAGCGCGGGGTTCTGCGGGCGAACCGGTAGCCGCGGGATATGGTCCCAATGGCCCACTGTGACACTCCAGGGATGGCTTGCCAGGCCTCGACCCATGTGACAAGGGGCTGGATAGCGTCTAGTGACAGACCGCTGTGTAAGAGTCTTTGCATTGACGTAAAAGGGCTTTGCGAGCGGTGTGCTCTACCTCAATGAACACGACTTGCGGGGCAGAGCCAGCAAGCAACGTGAGCATACGATAGTTTCGAGCGTTAGTGAGCACAGCTCACAGTTGAGCAACTAGAAGCCTGTATTAGACAAGAATGGGTCAACATTCCTATTCCTAAACTTGAGCAACTTGTCTCCTCAGTCCCCAGATGTTTGCAGACTGTTATAAAAAGAAGAGGGAATGCCACACAGTGGTAAACATGGCCTTGTCCAAACTTTTTTGAGATGTGTTGATGCCATGACATTTAAAATCAACTTATTTTTCCCTTAAAATGATACATTTTCTCAGTTTAAACATTTGATATGTCATCTATGTTGTATTCTGAATAAAATATTGAAATTTGAAACTCCCACATCATTGCATTCTGTTTTTATTCACAATTTGTACAGTGTCCCAACTTTTTTGGAATCGGGTTTGTATTTCATGCTGTCACAAAATAGCACAGTTGAGTACACTTAGATGGTCTTAAGATTATCTTAAGAAGTACTAAAGAAGAATTTGTAGTATATTAAGTGCAAAATTAGTGTGTGAAAATATAGCACTTTAAGTACATTATTGAAATGTACTTTTTTTCACCTGGGTGATCTCCATTTTCAAAGTCTGTCCCATTTCTCTCAGGTCTTAGGCAGGGAAACATGCTATCTACTGGGATGTTGTTGCAAATTACTGTATTCAAGCCTTCTTTCTGATCTTTTTTTTTATCTGATTTTGCTACTCTTCAAATTTAGTCTGGGTATTGGCTACTTCATTTCATTTTAGCAAATCAATTCTTTTGATCTGAAAAATAAAAGAGAGAGAGAGAGAATTGTAAACTTCCTTAACGAACACCAAAGGTGTTAAGTAACGAAGTGCAAATACTTTGTTACCTTACTTAAGTAGAAATTTTGGGTATCTATACTTTACTGGAGTAATTATTTTTCAGACGACTTTTTACTTCTACTGCTTACATTTTCACGCAATTATCTGTACTTTCTACTCCTTACATTTTAAAAATAGCCTCGTTACTCCTGTTTCATTTTGGTTTGTTTTCATTCCGGCTTGAAAAAACAAAACAAAAAAACAACTATCCAAATAAATTGCGCCATCTGGATAGAGTGAATTTGATTGTGGTTGGATGAAAATAAACATATACCATTCTGACACACTATAGAGTGCCTCAGGGATGACGCATTTTTGTAGGCAAAACCCGGAAGCGAGTTAGCATTTTAGGACTTCCGGTTCCAACGCCGTAAAGTCTATGGGACCTATTCAGTCCCTCCAGAAAAACGCGATTGCCTGATTTGATGCATAATCAGCCAAAGTCCACATATTTATGCGGGGGTCGCATTTTTTCCAAATACGCCGCACTTTCGCCACATAAATTGCAGATTTCAGCAAGCAAAATATGCGGGGCTAGCATGATTTCATAATCCCCGTATTTTCGTTGCAAAAAAGTCACATATATCTTAACAGAAAGTTGAAAAATGTTGCATTTACTTCACACAAGCGGCATTATTTCCCCCTATTGCCATGGGAACTTTATGAAGTGACGTAATTACGCGACGTGAACATCATCTGCAAACCCCGCGGTGAAGCCATGATGAAGCACGCAAATCATTCTCATTTACCAACAAAAATAAGCGCAAAAGACCGCGCGAGGCAGTTTCCTGGTGTGTTACATGACAGTGGGGGGCTGGGGGCAAATTATTTTGCACTCCGTGCAACTGCGTGTTGGACCACAGACGGAAGTTGAGCCATGTGTTAATTAAGGTCTGAAATAAAACAGATTGAGAACTTAAATATTCTGTGATTTAGTGTGCTTGCTTATCATAGGAAGTAGTAAGAAATTACTCTTTACATTAAGGTAGTAGCCTAGTGAAAACTGGGTGTTGGCGAAATTAACTTTTTTTTCTCTTTTTCATCAAACCACAGTTTTTGCAAGTTTCTGCAAAATTTTTATCGCATAAAATTGCAAAAATATCCCGCATATTCCATCGCATTTTTTAAGAAAACGTGTTGCATAATCAATGATTTTTGCCCGCAACAATCACAAAAAAAAAATGTGTTTTTCTGGAGGGACTGTCAATTACCTGAAATAAGGTCTGTGGTTAACAAAGCCTCATAATACTTTAACGTTTTGATCTATGACATAAAACACACCAGTTATAACCCACTTGTGATTTTTTAAACTTTTATTGTGTCTTAAAATCGGCGGTTGCTAACAAATTGCTAAAAGGGACTACTTCCTTTGGCGGGGACTTTAGACGTCATCATTAAAAACGGGACATCTGGACAGCATTTCTCATGAAAAAGTGGATAAGTTATTCATAACAGCACAGATCATAACCAGCAAGCATGTTTATAAATAAAGTTGTTTTCTAAATAAAGTTTGAGGAAGCTTGGTGGTGGTGACGTTGATCCGCGACCATGGTGTGCTGTAGTCCGTTTATAGCCTGCTGTTAGCCTTTTATATCTGATGACTTTATTAAGGCTTCAAAATCTATAAATGTTGTGTTAACTTGTAAAGATTATCTTGATAGACAAAACGTAGTGTCATAACCCTTTGTTAAACACAGAGCTTATTTTTTGCGATTTTCCAAAAGTCTATGGGAAAAATGCATAGGCTTTCAACTGAGGGAACCCGTGCGCCGCTAACTTCCGGGTTGGCCTACAAAAACGCGTCATCCCTGGGGCACTCTGTTGGTTTGTACCCGATCCAGCGCACATGCACGTCACAAATCACGTCACACTCCAGCAAGGACGACAGTGTTGGGGTCGTTACTCAAAAAAATTTTATTTCTTAAAAGTTATTATTTCTCTACTACTGGCTCATTTAGGCTATCAAACAGGTGCTTTCTCTTCGTCCTCCGCAAATTAAGCTAGGTAGCTCGGTAGAGAGACGTTTGAATAAATTAGCGTATACACCGTTTTTTTAACTTTTTTTAGTGCGACCCTTTTTATTTATGTGACCCATAGTCATATACAACCAGTTAGCTAAACAAGCCAAAACGAATTAATTTAAAACGAAACTGAAGATAAACCTATGTTGCTCTCATGGTGTTATACCTCACTTTCTGTGAAGTGAAGCAGTGCTCTTGCTGAATGGCACGGATTGCACTACGGACTATTGTACCTTTTATATGTTTTTTTTTTTTTTGATTGTTTTCACTCCGAAGTGCTCTTCAGAGGGCGATATATCCCGTTTGGAACGCACCGAGAGTTTGTTGTCGTTTGTTGTCGTTGGTTGGATGCTCAGACGACCAAACAAACGCCGATCAAACATGTTCAGTCTGGTACAAACAGACTCCGACCAACGCCAACAGGGTTATCACACCTATCCAACAAACTCCAACAGACGAGTGCGGTGTGAACTGAAACAGCTGAAAACTACCCGCATTTGGCAAGTTGGCGGGTGTTAATGTCAAGCCCTGATTGTTACTAAGCCTGCCCTGGGTACACCAAAACTACCCGCATTTTTCTTGTCCGTTGCCCTCACAGATTCCTGCATTTAAGTTTGGATGTACATTTACATTCCAATAAAGGTTACAGATGACATTTTGAGGAGGTGGAGTGCTCCCTGTGGCCACCCTGTGGCGTGGCCTAAGCTTTTGTCCTTAATAGCATTTTTTTCCTTACATTACGTTTATACTTTAAGTAGTTTTGAAACGTACTCGGTTACTAACGTAACCTCGGTTCCCTGATATATGGAGCGAGTACTGCGTATGGGGGAAAAGTCTCCCTTTTTCCCCGCTACTGAAGCCTTTTCAATAACGCAGTGTAACTGCACCGTCATTGGTTCACTCATAGACAAGTTGTTGAACCAATGGGAAGAGTGCGCGTGCACATTCCCGCCAAAAGGGGTGGGGTAATATGCTATATAAGCGAGCGAATCGCCATAGGCCATCAGGCCATATCGACTGAAGCGACGACCTAAGCCGCAGCCTCGTGGCACGGCAAGTAACGCAGTACTCATTCCATATCTCAGGGAACCAAGGTTACATTAGTAACCGAGTATGTTCCCTTTTGATATTTCACTCGTACTGCGTATGGAGGAACGAATTCAACCGCGGCGTGCCACGGCTGGGGAACGACAGAACTTGAGCAGGCACCAGAAGGGGCCGAGGACAAGTGAAGGCCGAAGCCGTCGTACCCTGTTACACTACGGAGGAGAGAACTCCTGAGTTTGTGATGTGCAAAAAGCGGAATATTAAGGGGCCGCAAATTTACACTGAAAGGACCCAAGCATGCAAGGTTGGAACGTCCAACTGGTAGAATCTGACGAAAGTGGACGGCGAGGACCAGCCGGCCGCCTCACAAATGTCTTTGATAGAGACTCCACTGGACCAGGCCCATGATGATGCCATGCCTCTAGTGGAATGGGCTCTAACTCCGATGGGGCAAGTAGCGCCTGCAGAGGAGTAAGAAAGGGCTATGGCGTCAACGATCCATCATGATAGACGCTGTTTTGAGACCGGAGACCCTTTGGTGCGGCCACCAAAACAAACAAATAGCTGATCAGATTGCCGGAAGGGCTGTGATTGCTCGATGTAGACGCGCAAAGCCCTAACGGGGCATAGTGATTCTAGCTCTGGCTCGTCCAATGAACGGGGGAGCGCAGAGAGTGAGATCACTTGTGCTCTGAACGGTGTAGAGAGCACCTTGGGAACGTAGCCAACCCTAGGTTTAAGCATGACCGTAGAGTCGTTGGGCCCGAATTCGAGGCATGCAGGGCTCACAGAGAGTGCCTGCAGATCGCCAACGCGTTTAACCGACGCCAGAGCGGTTTTAAACGTTAAGGGCTTGAGGCCTGCTAGACTTAATGGCTCGAAAGGAGGACCTTTAAGAGCCCTGAGGACCAAAGAGAGGTCCCAGGGGGGAACGGTGAGGGGACGAGGAGGATGCAATCGCCTAGAACCCCTCAGAAACTTAATAATCAAGTCGTTCCGCCCTACAGATTGTCCAGCAATGGGCGGGTGAAATGCCGCAATGGCTGCTACGTAAACCTTGAGCGTGGAAGGGGCTCGCCCAGAGATAGTATGGAAGGTTAGTATGGAAGATACTTCGCATTCCTCCGGGTCTATGCTGCGTGTAGAACACCAGCTAGCAAAGACCGACCACTTCTGGGCGTAGAGACGTCTCGTGGACGGAGCTCTTGCCTGTGAAATGGTATCTAGCACATTCCTGGGGAGGTCAGAGGACTCCCGTCGAGGATCCACAGATGTAGAGCCCAAAGCTCTGGCTGTGGGTGCCAGATTGTTCTGTTCACCTGAGAATGGAGATCCCGTCTCAGGGGGATTGGCCATGGGGCTTTCGTGGAAAGCCGAAACAGCTCTGAGGTCCAAATCTGGCTCCTCCAGAGTGGGGCCACCAACAGAACTTTGTGTCCGTCCTCTCTTATCCGTCTGACGACCTGAGGGATCAGGGCGATCGGAGGAAAGGCATAAAGAAGGGTATTGGGCCAGATGTGGGCCAATGCGTCGTCCTTCTTTGAAAAATAAGTTGGGCAATGAGAGTTGTCTCCTGAGGCAAAGAGGTCCACCTCTGCTTTCCCGAATAACTCCCATATGGTTTGAACAGTCTCGGGGTGGAGCATCCACCCGTCCGAGGGGATGTTGTTCCGAGACAGCATGTCTGCTCCCAGATTGCTTTTCCCAGGTATGTGAGTCGCTTTGAGCGAGCGAACTCTTGGGGAAGCCCATTCCAGAAGGCTCTTCGCCAGAGCGCATAAGCGGCTGGATGAAAGACCCCCCTAGCTATTTATATATGAGACCACTGTCATACTGTCCGATTGGACTAGGACGTGGCGATCCGTCAGACGAGAATGGAAGGCTTGGAATGCTCGTATCACTGCCAATAATTCGAGGCAGTTGATGTGAAGGTGGCTTTCCTCGTGTGTCCACGAGCCGAAAGCCAGGCTGCCCTCGCACAGGGCGCCCCAACCTGAGTTGGATGCATCTGTCGAGAGAACCGTCCTTCGTGTTACCGCCTGTAGGGGTACTCCTAGAGTGAACCAAGTAGGGTTCATCCAAGGTTTCAGAGCCATTAAACAGGCCTGATTGACCTTGAGGCGAAGGCGCCCGTGACGCCAAGCGTAAGGAGAGACCCGGGTTTTCAGCCAGTACTGCAGGGGCCGCATGCGAAGCAGGCCGAGCTGGAGCACTGGGGATTCGGAAGCCATGAGCCCTAGCAACCTCTGGAAGAGCTTCAGAGGGAGGTAGGCCTTGTTCTTGACGGAAGCCGCGAGCTGCTGAATGGCCAGAGTGTGCTCTGGTGAGACTACGGCTGTCACGCGGACCGAGGACACTGCACCCAGGAACGAAATTCGTTGACTGGGGAGTAGTGAGCTCTTGGCTAGGTTGACCCTGAGATCCAGGCACTGTAAGTGGCTGAGGAGCACGGATCTGTGGTGTTCTAGTTCCGAACGCGACCTGGCCAGGATGAGCCAGTCGTCAAGGTAATTCAAAACTCGTATTCCCATCTGTCTCAGAGGGGAAAGAGCCGCATTCATGCACTTCGTGAAAGTGCGGGGGGCCAGGGAGAGCCCGAAGGGGAGGACCGTGTACTGATAAGCCACACCCTCGAATGCGAATCTCAAGAATCGGGCTATCTGGATGTGAAAGTAAGCGTCTGGACCGGTGCTCGAAGCGGTGAAAACCGCTGGAAAGATGCTCGAGAGGGGTTACTGTAACCGCGGGAGGACGCTAGGAGGGCGCGCCAGATGGCGGCAGGAGACCCGCTGGGAAGTGGCCGGTAGCAGGAAGCGGGAGGCGGCGGCTCGTTGACGGCGCGAAGGCGGCAGTCAGCGAGGGCGCGGGTGCTGCGGGAATCCGGCGAGTCGGCTGGGTCCGCTGCAGGGCCTTGTCAACGGCGGCGGAGCATCTTCTCTGGCGGCGAGCTTCTTTCCCGGCGAGCAGGCTTCGGCGAGGATCAGCGAACAGAAGTTCAGTCGTCGCTGAAGGAGAAAGGACTGATGGCCTATGGCGATTCGCTCGCTTATATAGCACATTACCCCGCCCCTTTTGGCGGGAATGTGCGCGCACTCTCTTCCCATTGGTTCAACAACTTGTCTATGAGTGAACCAATGACGGTGCAGTAACACTGCGTTATTGAAAAGGCTTCAGTAGCGGGGAAAAAGGGAGACTTTTCCCCCATACGCAGTACGAGTGAAATATCGAAAGGGAACTAGTACTTTTACACTTTTACTAAGAGTAAAAAGCTTGAGTTGATACTTCAACTTCTACAGACGTATTTTTAAACCCTAGTATCTATACTTCTACTTGAGTATTGAATGTGAATACTTTTGACACCATTGACGAACACAATGTCCTGAGTCCGAGACAGATTGGCTTCCTTCCAAATCACAGAACTACTAACCACAGTTACACCCTACACACCCTAATCAATAAACACATAAAACAGACCAAAAACAGATTTGCATGCTTTGTCGATTTCAAAAAAGCATTTGATTCTATTTGGCACGGCGTATTATATTACAAACTTTTACAAAGCGGTATAGGGGGTAAAGTTTATGACATTATAAAATAAATGTATTTGAACAACAAATGTTCAATATGAATTGGCAACAAACATACAGAATTCTTCACCCAGAAGAGAGGTGTGCGGCAGGCCTGTAGCCTGAGTCCACCTCTGTTCAGCATTTACATTAAAGGTGCCCTAGATTCAAAAATTTAATTTATCTTGGCATAGTTAAATAACAAGAGTTCAGTACATGGAAAAGACATACAGTGACATACAGTCTCAAACCCCATTGTTTCCTCCTCCTTATATAAATCTCATTTTTTTAAACGACCTCCGAAGAACAGGCGAATCTCAACGTAACACCGACTGTTACGTAACAGTCGGGGTGTACGCCCCAATATTTGCATATGCCAGCCCATGATGTTCCCAACATTATGAAAGGCATTAGACAAGGGTAGCCAGTTAACGTCTGGAGCTGCACACAGCCGAATCATCAGACTAGGTAAGCAAGAACAACAGTGAAAAATGGCAGATGGAGCAATAATAACTGACATAATCCATGATAGCATGATATTTTTACTGATATTTGTAAATTGTCTTTCTAAATGTTTTGTTAGCATGTTGCTAATGTACTGTTAAATGTGGTTAAAGTTACCATCGGTTATTACTGTATTCACGGAGACAAAAGCCGTCGCTATTTAAATTTTTTAAACACTTGCAGTCTGTATAATGCATAAACACAACACATTCTTTATAAATCTCTCCAACTGTGTAGCATTAGCCACGGAGGACAGCCTCAAATTCACTCAGAATAAAACTTTAACATCCAAATAAATACTTTACTTTACATAATTCGAAGCATGCATGCAGCATGCATGACGAACATCTTGTAAAGATCCATTGGAGGGTGTTATTAGCTGTGTGAACTTTGTAAATGCCCTGTAATATAGTCGAGAGCTCATGTGGCAGGGAGCTGGCAATTAAAGGGGGCGGCGCCGAGTGTAAATCAGTGCATTGTTAATGATGCCCCAAAATAGGCAGTTAAAAAAATGAATTAAAAAAAATCTATGGGGTATTTTGAGCTGAAACTTCACAGACACATTCAGGAGACACCTTAGATTTATATTACATCTTGTGAAAAAGCATTCTTGGGCACATTTAATGAATTAGCAGTGCAGTTGAAAAAGTCTTCAGCCCCCGGACTCTACAAGACAAGAACATCAAGCTCTTGGTGCTGCTGTCACCCACTACACAGGTACTACAGCAGCACCTGGACCTGCTGGAGAACTACTGTCAGAACTGGGCCCTGGCAATAAACCTCAAGAAGACCAACATTATGGTCTTTCAGAAAAAGCCCAGATGTCAGGAACACAGATACCAATTCAGTCTAGGCAGCACTGCCCTATAGAACACATGATGCAGTACCTGCATCTACCTTGGCTTGATCATCACTGCATCGGGGATTTTCAGCATGGCAGTGAATGCTTCCAAAGATAAAGCTCGAAGAGCTCTATATGCCATTAAGAAAGCCCTACACACAGAATTCGGCAAACTCAAACTAAAACTACAAAGAAAGACACCCAATAATGCATGTAGGGCAGAATTAGGCCAATTCCCATTGATTATTAATATGCAAAAAAGATCCCTCAAATTTTGGATGCATCTAAAATCAAGTCCTACAGAATCGCTACATTTTAAATTATTACAAACCCAAAAACTGAACCCCGAAAAAGTCCCCTCAGTCAGCTGGTTCTGATACTTACTAACCTGACTAACTACTAACACTAACCAGTCTCACCAGCACTGCTTCTCATCCAAACATCAAAATAAACCAAAAAATCAAACAATCTAGAAATACATTTCTGGAACAGAAATGGGATCAGGAAATTAAAACAAAAAGTAAATTACAATTCTATCAAACTCTTAAATCAAATTATGAATTAGAAGTATATCTCTAGAGAGTCAGAGACACAAAGCAGAGACAGATCCTGACCAAGTACAGGCTCAGTGAGCACAGTCTAGCCATCGAGACCAGCAGACACTGAAAGAGCTGGTTACCCAGAGAGCAAAGGGTGTGTGTCCACTGTAGGACAGGAGAGATCGAGACAGCGATGCACTTCCTTCTTCACTGTCACAATTCAATCAGAGACCTCTACATAAACAAATTTAAAAACTCAAAAAAGAACTTTACAGCCATGACTGAAACAGAACAAATAAAGATAATCTTAGGAGAGGGACAGAGAACAGCACTGGCTGCAAGATACGTGTGGATGTGCCACAGCCTGAGAGACAGCAGGTGAATGTGTGTGTTGTGTCTGACCTCAGAGTGTTTCCCTATTGACCACCAGTGGCCTAGTATGTGTGTATATGTACAGGTCATCTCAATAAATTAGAATGTCATGAAAAAGTTCATTTATTTCAGCAATTCAAATCAAATTGTGGAACTGTATTAAATAAATTCAGTGCACACAGACTAAAGTACTTTAAGTCTTTGGTTCTTTTAATTGTGATGATTTTGGCTCACATTTAACAAAACCCCACCAATTAACTATCTCAATAAATTAGAATACTTCATAAGATCAATAAAAAAATTATATTTTAAACAGAAATGTCAGGCTTCTGAAAAGTATGTTCATTTCTATGCACTCAATACTTGGTTGGGCCTCCTTTTGCATGAATTACTGCATCAATGCGGCGTGGCATGGAGGCAATCAGCCTGTGACACCACTCAGGTGTAATGGAAGCCCAGGTTTCTTTGACAGTGGTCTTCAGGTCATCTGCATTGTTGGGTCTGGTAACTGCAACCAGCATCCCAAGTGTAGCTAGCACACAGGCACAGCTAGGTGTCCTGTTACAGTTATATGGTACTTTTATGATCCAGAATAATGCTGTAGAGACTAGTGACTCATTCTTCCTGAGAAGGACAAATAAACTCTCTTAATCCTATATATTCTCTATATAACCACTTGGGAAATGTATAAACATGTATCCAATTTTCCCATATCACGACTTTCCTTTTATAGGCTTTATTCTATGTATTAATTCTCTCTTTTGAACTATTTTGGTATTAATGTTCCATAGTTTCAAATGTATAGTTAACTGAGATCACATTGGCAGCATGCTTGGTATCTACGGACTCCAACTTTTATTTCCTATTTGGTAATTTATGTTACATGTTACTAACTCTGTGACATGTTAGTATTATAGGAATCTAGAAGGTTATTCTCTCATTCATCCAATCCAGTGTCTTATGCTAATATCATGCTACAGAACAAAGACTCGTAAAACTTCCCTCTGAAAGGGAAACTCCTTATTGGCTCAGACACCCCAAGAGGGTGTGACATCTTCACCCCTTTTATTCACTGTTCACAAGATCAAACCCTCTCTCTTCCTGCTCTTCCTCCTCTTCTTCTCTTTTACTGACAAATGCTGATGTCAAGATGACGCTGTAAGAAGCTAGAAGCTTCTAAGGAACCCCAAGCTTGTGCCAGGCCTCGGCCTAGACCTTCCATTCACCAAAGATCCTCTGAATACAGCCGGTTCTCTTTCGTCAAGACAATATCAGCAAAGATTCAACGGAAGCCTCCACAAATTGCATCAGGACAGTTTTAATTCAACTTGGAGAGACATGCAAGTATCAAACTTAGTCTCATTTTTTGATACATTGAGTATCCTTACCCCTTTTAAAGAAGGGCCCGTTAAAACTAAACTGATGGTTTGCTCAAGGCTGTTGATCTGCTGAATGTCCAACAATGCTGTAACTTCCTGCTTTACTGTACTCTGCTTTAGCTCTCTCTCTCTTGGTAAACTGTATGCATGTATGTGTGTGAATGTTAGAGTAGTTTAAGTGTTTAGTCTAGTTAATAAAGTTTTGTTCATGTCACGCGTAAAGTTGTCTGTGCTTTGCGCTCATATACGGGAGTCCCTATTCATGTCGGTCCTGACTACAGGCTTTTAGTAGAATAAGATTGTTATTTCCCATAACCTGGAAATGAACATTTCTTAGTTAATAAACAATTAACACTGAACAACAGGTTAATTGATTGTAATATTAATTTTATTACATTAAGTTAATTTTATTAACTGATTAAAATATTAATAATTAATTATAACTAGTTATATTAATTATTCATATTTATTTTGAGCTAATTTGCTACACATGGTGGAGAATCAAATGGGCATGGATAAACAAAGGTTATGAGCTTAAACCACTGTCAACTTAAAAGTGTGCATTTGATAATTCCAGTCAGAATACGTCAGACGAAGGAATCTCAGCTCAGCGGCATGTAAACTGTACCAGAATTGATTATTCTGCTTTGGTTGGAGAAATACCAATTGCAGTATTGCTTAACCTGTTTCTGATGAATGAATCTCAGTACAGTGTTATATACGTAAATGTAGATTTGGGTAATGCTCCCCTTTTATAGTTAAGAGGGTAACACTTTAGATTACAGCCCGGAAAGTACTGTGTAATTACAACAAATTTACAGCGTAACTTTCAATAATTATAGTGTAACTATACAGTAAGTATGTGTAAGTATAGGGGAACAATATGTGAAGTATTGGGAATAAAGGGGTAATAACCAGGAAAAATAACAAATTATTCATACTTTTAATATTTTATAACTAAGGGGTACTTATGACATAACTAAGGGGTAAGTATGACATTACGGGCCGTAAATTAAAGTGGAGCTTGTTACCCTCTTATTTCATGTAGTTACAGGGTAAGTATGACATTACGGGCCGTAAATTAAAGTGGAGCTTGTTACACTCTTGTTTCATGTAGTTACAGGGTAAGTATGACATTACGGGCCGTAAATATAAGTGGAGCTTGTTACACTCTTGTTTCATGTAGTTACAGGGTAAGTAATTAATAAAAATAAAAAAATAAATAAAAACGCAAACAGTCATATCACTTGGAAAACTTTATTTGAAAAACAACTTATTTCAAAACAGATTTAAAGTTGCAACACTTCTTATTCGTTTCTCTTGCTTAGCTTCTTCCTCCTCTTGTTCCTCTTCTTCTTTCTTTCCACTGATGAATCTTAAGAGGGAATCCCATTTGCTATTCTGTATTTAAAAAATACAGAACACCCGGAAATGTGCTCACCGTTTACTCATCTTTTACCCTCATGCCATCTGAGATGTATACGACTTTCCTTCTTAAGATGAACACAAAAAGGATTTTAGGAAAAAAATAAATCATCTGGGAACGCTTTATAATGCAAACTCACGTGTTCCTAAAAGTCGAAGCATCAAACAGCACAAACAGCAATAACTATAGTAATCCATACGACCCTAATGGATGAATCGATGTCTTCTGAAGTGAAACGATACGTATTTGTAAGAAAAATACCAAATATTTGAATATTTTTAAAACTTTCGACCAGCTGTCTTCTGCGCGTGCATGCGAGGGTAGAGAGTTTATGCTTGACGTAACTTGAAGCGTGACGTAAGCGTGCCGAGAGACTCACGCAGATGTTGGATACCGTCAGTTTTTTATTATTATTATTATTATTATTATTATTTTTTTAGTAATGCTCACAACAAAATACACAGAATAGCAGATAATGAGAATGAGAAACAAACAAGACAGAATAACAGAGACGGCAGTTCTCGCGCGAGTTTCACATGAATCTCCCGCGAGAACGTCATGAAAGATTCAAGTTGCTTCGTCGAACGCAAAGTCGACTCTCATGCAGGCGCTGGTGACAGCTGTTCGGAAGCGAAAAGATGAATAGCCTAAACCATGAGAAAATTTCGGGGTGTACTGTATTTTCTTATAATACAGAACAGCAATGAGATTCCTTCTTAAGATTCATCAGCTGAGAAACAACAGCAGGTGGAAGCCAAGCGAGAAACAACAACAACCAAAAAAAGGACAAAACTTGTTACTTTCTGTCAGGACTTTAGAGTTTGAAATGAAAAGTAGATTTAAAAAAAATGAATAATAAGTGTTGTAGACCTGTTTTTAATAAAGTTGTTTTTCAAATAAAGGTTTCGGAGTCAGTGATATCAGATTGTTTGCATTTTATTAATTACTTACCCTGTAACTACATGAAATAAGAGGGTAACAAGCACCACTTTAATGTACGGCCCGTAATGTCATACTTACCCTGTAACTACATGAAATAAGAGGGTAACAAGCTCCACTTTAATTTACGGCCCGTAATGTCATACTTACCCCTTAGTTATATGCCATAAGTACCCCTTAGATATAAAATATTTAAAGTATTAATAATTTGTTATTTTCCTGGTTGTTACCCCTTTATTCCCAATACTTCACATATTGTTCCCCTATACTTACACACATACTTACTGTATAGTTACACTATAATTATTGAAAGTTATGCTGTAAATTCGTTGTAATTACGCAGTACTTTCCGGGCTGTAATCTAAAGTGTTACCGTTAAGATTGATTTCATTCATCTAAACTTTGGCTGCATCTACAAGCATAGCTACCTTTTGACCAAAACTGTATCTCACTCGCTGAAAGGAATATCAGTATACATGCACAAGACGGACTTAACTATATATGCTTAAACAAGCTTTGACTTACAGCAAACTGTGTAATTACCCTTTAAACAAGTGCAAGACGTTGTTTAAAGTAGAGAGAAGAGTTTACATGAGTAAAATTTGCAAATGCAAAAACATATTTGCATTTTACTGAATGTAATATCAAGTTTTTGAAAATCTGAAAGTATAAGCGTCACATTTTAACTCTGTACGTAACTAGTTTGAAATGAGCAGACAGTCTTCATGAACTGTTTGAATTGCTGTGGTGTGCATTGGTTCCCATGACAACGACTTGTCACGGAAGTGCTAACTCATCACCTTGTGATGCCATGGTGTAAACAAACCAGGCTAGGTGGCTAAGCTAACCCCACCTAGCAACCCTTCCGCTCAGGCTAAGCTAACTAATAGCTTCTACAGTTAGCGGTTAGCATCATTTATGTGAAGCCTTTAACTACAGCTTGTGTGTATGCAGTGTGAACTGATCTAAACCCATTCTGCTGTTTTAGTCACTTCTTTAAATATTTTTATTGATTTTAATTATAATAGCAGTCAGCTATTAATTTTTAGTATTACTTCTTTCATCTTTGTGATTTACTTACATCTTCCTTTTTTTCTTGTGTGGTTTAATTTCCCAATATAACCACAAGCAACTAGACATACTCTCCTTCTTGATTTTGTTTATTTACAACAGTTGCTTCAATTTTATGAGCCAGCTACAAAAGTAATCTGAACAATTACTAGGGCATAATTTTGAGCACCACTAA
This sequence comes from Chanodichthys erythropterus, assembly GCF_024489055.1. Classification (NCBI taxonomy): domain Eukaryota; kingdom Metazoa; phylum Chordata; class Actinopteri; order Cypriniformes; family Xenocyprididae; genus Chanodichthys; species Chanodichthys erythropterus. Next base: position 60,225,835 of record NC_090230.1, on the reverse strand, counting down.
TAAGCAGAATCTAATAGGAAAGCTCTACTCTTCCTCTCCCTTTTTCTTTCCTATTTTTTCAGAGGTCAAGCCTGTCGTGAGCCATCAGTAAGAAATACTAAGAAATAATTTGACCACAAGAACCATCTTAAGTAATTTGTTAAACCTAGCTGTATTTTATACACCTGGCTGCTCACTGTGCCTTTAGCCCTAAATTCTGTTTGATCTTGCAGTAGTCTCTTGCCCTTACTCTCACCACAAGCGTGCCTAAATGTTGCAGATGCTCAGCCTAACTGCCCAGATGGCAGACCAAAAGGACTGGCTAGGTGTCATGAGGAACACCCTCCTAACCAGTGCTGCTGATCAATTACAGCACCAGAGCCAAAAGCAACTGGACAAAGATGGAAGAGAAGTAAAGGCAGATGACTCAAACCAGTGGTATGGTCACAATGATCTGACTGAAGTCAACTTCTTCCTGGCCCACATCCTCGCTGTTTTGAAACAGGAGGTGAACAACCTCAAACTCCATATCACAGAGACTCACAAGGAGCTGATGCATGCTAAAAGCCACATAGACCAGCTAGAGATGGAGGCTCGGGACAGACACAAGGACCCTGACAGAATAGAGACACAGAAGAAAAGAGAACTGAGACTCTCTTACCTGCAGCAAACAGAACCATTGCAGGAGAAACATCTCACTTCACCGCATGGAGTCAGCAGAAGAACCTCCTCCAGCCAAGCACAGAGGTACAGAGGGGGAAGCCAAAGCCTTCTGCTTGACACCTTATCAGCCAATTTCCTGAAATCCTCTGCAGCTGCAGAAGGAGAAGGATTAATTCAGACAGACCCAGGTACCAGACCTACCACAGGGAGAAGCCAGGGATGGGAGCATCCTCTTCCTGCAGACACAGCAGGATCTCCAACAGCAGGCAGCACAAGGATGACTGGACACGCCTGCATCGGACCTGCAAGAGCTTCTAACGCTAGTAAGATAGCTCCTTGAACAGTTCTTACCTGAGTAGTACTCAGAAGTACAAGCTTCTGACCACTCACACAACACCAGCTCAGAGACCTGAGCTTGTCTACTGTCTACATCAACCGCAATGGAATGACCACCACTCCAAGAGACACATACAACCAGAGCCCATCACAGCCTTCCAGCCTTGTGTGCCAGTGGTGTGTCTGATTTTTCTACACCTTCAACGTCGCTCGCTGTTGTCCATAGAAAGAACAACAACGATCGAAAGGGGGGATGTAGCGTCTGGACCAATCAGCCACACAATTATTCATTGTATTTAATGAATTACCCATAAACTCACTCTCACTATCAAAGTTCTCTGAACTCATCCCCCTAAAACTGCAACCAGCATCCCAAGTGTAGCTAGCACACAGGCACAGCTAGGTGTCCTGTTACAGTTATATGGTACTTTTATGATCCAGAATAATGCTGTAGAGACTAGTGACTCATTCTTCCTGAGAAGGACAAATAAACTCTCTTAATCCTATGTATTCTCTATATAACCACTTGGGAAATGTATAAACATGTATCCAATTTTCCCATATCACGACTTTCCTTTTATAGGCTTTATTCTATGTATTAATTCTCTCTTCTGAACTATTTTGGTATTAATGTTCCATAGTTGCAAATGTATAGTTAACTGAGATCACATTGGCAGCATGTTTGGTATCTACGGACTCCAACTTTTATTTCCTATTTGGTAATTTATGTTACATGTTACTAACTCTGTGACATGTTAGTATTATAGGAATCTAGAAGGTTATTCTCTCATTCATCCAATCCAGTGTCTTATGCTAATATCATGCTACAGAACAAAGACTCGTAAAACTTCCCTCTGAAAGGGAAACTCCTTATTGGCTCAGACACCCCAAATGGGTGTGACATCTTCACCCCTTTTATTCACTGTTCACAAGATCAAACCCTCTCTCTTCCATCTCTTTCTCCTCTTCTTCTCTTTTACTGACAAATGCTGACGTCAAGATGACGCTGTAAGAAGCTAGAAGCTTCTAAGGAACCCCAAGCTTGTGCCAGGCCTCGGCCTAGACCTTCCATTCACCAAAGATCCTCTGAATACAGCCGGTTCTCTTTCGTCAAGACAATATCAGCAAAGATTCAACGGAAGCCTCCACAAATTGCATCAGGACAGTTTTAATTCAACTTGGAGAGACATGCAAGTATCAAACTTAGTCTCATTATTTGATACATTGAGTATCCTTACCCCTTTTAAAGAAGGGCCCGTTAAAACTAAACTGATGGTTTGCTCAAGGCTGTTGATCTGCTGAATGTCCAACAATGCTGTAACTTCCTGCTTTACTGTACTTTGCTTTAGCTCTCTCTCTCTTGGTAAACTGTATGCATGTATGTGTGTGAATGTTAGAGTAGTTTAAGTGTTTAGTCTAGTTAATAAAGTGTTATTCATGTCCAGAGCATGTGAGCGGAGCGGAGTGGGAGCGGAGCGGGGAGCGGAGTGGTAATATTTCCTTAAGAGCTCAGAGCGCCTTTCTGAAGATTCCGCTCCGCTCGCTCAATACGCTCAGCGCCGCTCGCTCAACCCAGAATGCCCGCAAAATCTTCAGCATCCCCAGTGGTTCTTCCAGCGCTGAGCGAGTGTTTTCTGCCGCTGGATTGCTTTTCCGGGCACACCGAATGAGCCTGAAGCCTGACGCTTTGTCCAAGCTAATGTTTCTTAAAGTGAATTCTAAAATCCAGTAAACATCAAGAGACGTTTTAATAGACCACAGTTCCCCGCAGTTATGGTCTATTTTAACTTGACACTAGAAAGTGTTTCTTTCATCGACGTCAGTTCATAATCTAAGCATTCTTTAAGTGCATTTTATCTTGTTTATGCTTCTCAAAGGCTTTATAATCAAAATGTGTTTTGTAAAGATCTACGCATATTTCATCTCGTGTGTGTGCGTTTGTTTTAATGAACCTGTTTTGAATGTTCTATTGCCCAACAACGGCAGCTAGCCTATTTTCACGGAAATAAAAGTTAACGAAAATCAAATACACTTATTCAGTTTTTGCATTTTAGGTATGTTTGCTAAGGTTAAATTAATATATTTATTTTTTATATATTTCGTTTTGAAACATGATAGGCTACCCAGCTAACCAAAATACGTGACTGTTACGTAACTGCAACGTAATTTGGTGACCAAACTTTCGTCGTGGCGACGTAACTAGTTACGTCGTGGCAACCGGAAAAGTGAAAGGTGCCTATACGTCGCCACAACGTAACTTTGTGACGTTGCCAGTTAGTAACTGCGACGTCGTGGCAACGTTGTGTATCAATAGTTGTGTGTTGGTCATCAGTTGGTAATTCTTATATTTATTTATTTTTCTATGGGCGGACATGCAGTAGTTTAACCTAATTTATGTCCTCATTTGCCCAAACTAATGTAAAGGCTATTCCAACAGCTGTGAACGATGAATGCAGACTCGAAATGAATTCAATTCATTTATTTTGAAAAACACACAGAACATGAACAAAACTCCAAATAAAAATAATGAAATACACTCAAACTATAAATAAAAACATATAGCCTACAGCGAAACATAAAATAAAACCATTCAAGACGTTTTGCTCTCAGTATCATTAAAAACATATGCTATGCTAACGTAACATTTTGCATAACATATATTTCAGACGATCAAGGAAATCACAAAGGTAAAAATATTAACAGAAGTACTTAAAGTAGACTGTGGGTAATGTTACTTAACCAATCTGACGCAGTTGTTGAACTTTATTGCTATAAAACTGACGAGAAACACGGAGAAACGTCGACGCTGTCCTCTCCAGCAGCTTGAATGTTTTCCCGGTTGCCATGGCAACTCTAACGGCCACCTGCACTAACGTAAACATAACAATAAAAAAAGGTTTTGCGTCTTTCCAAAGTTAACTTTATACATTTTTATAAAAGCCATTTATTCGTTGTCATCTCGGAAAATAAATTCTCCTCTCAGAAAAATTAACTTTACACTCTTATCAACATACTGTGGGCACGCGCGCACTACATTTGTGGAGGCGCGCGCTGTATGTCACGTCACTATATATAAAAAGCAGTCATCCATACTCTGATTTGGTGAAAAGAAACATTTTTTTTCTTAAGGGGACATTTCAGTCTTGTGTCTGACATTTAATTACACGTTTTATATTGCAAATTCTGGTAATAATAACATATAAAGAATGTGTAAATGATGGTAATGAAATTACGAGCACATGACGTTGCTGCTACGTTGCCAGTAAGTCATGGAATGACCATTATATTACGAATAGAGGACGTATCTGGAACGTCCTTGGTAATCTTGTAACGTTTGGAGAACGTACTGACGACGTTGTGATATGGTAATTTGATGGTAATATTATTACGGGCATACAACGTTGTAGTTACGTTACTAGTAAGTCATGGAATTACCAATATATTACGAATAGAGGACGTATCTGGAACGTTCTGGGTAATCTTATAACGTTAGGAGAACGTACTGACGACGTTGTGAGATGGTAATCTGAAGGTAATGAAATTACTGGCATGCGACGTCGTAGTTACGTTGTCAGTTAGTAAGTCATGACATTACCAAAAAGTACGAATACATTACGTAACTGTTACGTCGTGTGTTAGCTGGGTAATTGCTATTTATCAGCAACTCAGCATGAATAATTTTATACAATTATCCAAGAATTTCGGTACAAACAGTAAACAATTAGGCCTACTAGAGCAATTTTATGTCGGAGCGGGATCTGAGCGAGAATTGGTTTACGGCGACTCGGCGAGCGTGAGCGGAATATTAACGGAGCGCTTGCTTGGGCGGTTGAGCGACTGAGTGGAGCGCACGTCCATAGAGCGGAAAACTTAGCGGAGCGTCACACCGCTCCGCTTCGCTCACATGCTCTGTTCATGTCACACGTAAAGTTGTCTGTGCTTTGCGCTCATATACGGGAGTCCCTATTCATGTCGGTCCTGACTACAGGCTTTTAGTAGAATAAGATTGTTATTTCCCATAACCTGGAAATGAACATTTCTTAGTTAATAAACAATTAACACTGTGTGTTCATTGAACAACAGGTTAATTGATTGTAATATTAATTTTATTACATTAAGTTAATTTTATTAACTGATTAAAATATTAATAATTAATTATAACTAGTTATGTTTAATTATTCATATTTATTTTGAGCTAATTTGCTACACTGACTGTGGAAACTTAACACTGGACTTCAAGCAACATGGTTTCTGTGCCTCTCCACTCTTCCTCCAGACTCTGGGACCTTGATTTCCAAAGGAAATGCAAAATTTACTGAAAAGAGAACTTTGGACAACTGTCAAGTCAGCAGACTTCCCCATGACTGCTGTTGGGATTACTGACCTAAACCCAGTATTTATACCTTAAGAAAGGTAATTTAATAGAACTTGAAATTAAATATTCTAATAATATGAGATAATGATTTATTTTTTATTTTATTTTGATGAGCAGCAAGCTGTGATCATCAAAATGAAAACAAAAAACCCTGTTAATATTTTACTTTATGTCTAATAAATCTAGAATATATTTAAGTTTTAATTTTTGAATTAAATTACAGAGAAAAAAACTTTTTCATTATATTCTAATTTATTGAGATGCACCTGTATATATGTTAAAACACTGTTATCAAATGTTCAGACATGTTCTAATTTGTTACACTGTTCATTTAAGTTTAAGTTATGTTATAACAGAGAGAGAGAGAGAGAGAGAGAGAGAGAGAGAGAGAGAGAAATACGTATATTAAATAAGTATAAGTATATTATAATTAGTATATTAAAATAAGTAAATAGTGGGTTTGGTGACTTATTTGCTCCCCTAAATAAGAGATTTAAGAGTTCGGTTCAGACCGATTCAATCCAAATGATTCATTCAAATGAATCAATTCGGAATCAACACTACGTCAACTTTGACTCACGCGCACACACACATAGCTAAAGCGCGAGACGCGACCGTGTGCGCAGTAGCGTCGCGTTCACGCTTCTATAATAAAGCGGAAGCAGTATTATTTCTCTCATTATTTTAAACTACCAAAGGTGAATCCTTCGGTGTTGGGTCGCTGTCTGCCGTTTGTGGACTGGTGTGGATCTGACGCTAGAATGGGCGAATTCCGCTGGATTTGACTGTAACTATGGAAATGGATCCCACATTTTCACAGGGAGACAAAGGTGCGAGTCAAACCATCAAATATCATTCACATAGCGGTCATCGGCACGTTTAATCGATATATGATTCTTTTTCCATGTCAGTCGATTGCTGTTTGTGTCGACTCTTTTCATTTCACTTGTTGATCGATCATGACACAAGCAGATACCGCATTGACATTCGGCGCTTATTCAGTGATTCTTGCAGATCAATAACGCTCATATTTCCTTGGAAACCCGTTGTCAGTGGAAAAGAAATCGTGTGAAGTGTAGATAATCACAGTAGTTCATGTTCACACCATCTGACTGCAGTAAAAAGGGTGTCGGCTCACGCACACATTTAAGTTAATGTCTTTCGCATATGGTCTCGCAGGTCTATTCACCTGATATGCCCTTGCAATGAAAATATGGATTTCATGTAAATATAGGTGAAAAATATGAGAAGAATTCCGATTAATGGATGTTTGGTCAGGTCATTTGATTTCCTTTAATTTGTGAGTCTAAACATCATCATCATGAATCTTCATGCAGCAGCTTTCACAGTAACATTGCATGTGTGTGTGTGTGTGTGTGTGTTCAATATGCTTCTGTTGATCACATTATTATGTTGATCGCTTTCAGATTATCCTGTTTTTATGTAAACTGCAGTTAAAGTCAATATGTCTACGCAAACATCATTAATCTGGACAACTGTTTTTTGTTTGTTTGTTTGTTTTTTCTGTTCTCCGCTGAGATGCAGTGAGTGACTTGTGTGTTACTCAGTAGCTAGTGAATTACACTATCTCTCCCTCTCTCACTTTGCTTTCCCTACTGCAGTAAGATCTGCATTCATTCGCCACTTTTTAAAGGACATTTGAATTCATTAATTAAATATCCATTAAGTATCACATATTCCATAGTTCTCGTATTAAATATTTTATTAATATAGTGACTATTAATTTTGTGAACATTTATTGGAAACTGGATTTTTGTTCCAGAGGTCTGAAATGAGGGTTGTGATAGATTTTTTTTGTTTGACTAGATTCAGTGGTTCATACATTTGACCACAGACAACACAAATTCATGTCCTGGACCTGCGTTTTTTAAAGTAAAATAGGATATTTACCATACAATTGACAGGTTCAGCTCCTCTCCCTATCATAGAAATTGGGAGAGAGTAGGTATCAGTATGAAGGTATTAAAAAACCTATTTAGCTTGCTGTACATGGAAAATGGGGAAGAGAACAATGGTCTGACATTGAGCTTAAATTCTCTGTAAAAAGGTGTAGGACGCATTTTAATGGACAACAAGCCTGGATTTGTTGGTGAGGAAGGAGGACCTTTATGCCAATGTTAATGTTGAAGAATGTTAAGTGTGAGTCCCAGATGTCACTAGAGATTCATGGATGGGGGCTAAGCCTCTTTTAGGGGGTCTGGGCAAAGGCCCCAGGACTTTAAAAGCCCCTATTTTCAAACTGCTTTATCCCCATCCATCCAACATCAACAAAAAGCACAAAAATTGCTTTTTGATTTTATTTTGAAAGAGACATGGAGTGAGATATGAGAAAACATGCAGATCATGTTATACCATTAGAAAAAAACTTTTTCACCCTTTTGTTAATTTTTCCAATAATTCAGACACATGGAACTAGGGTGACCAGTCCCAAAAATGGGAGCTTTGTCCTGTTTCCTGCAAGACCAAAAGCAGTGTCCCTCATTTCAATTATGTCTGTATTATTTTTTTGTTCTCTGAAATTACAATACTGTAATAAAAAAAAAAATGCAACTGGGGTTTAAAAATCCATTCGCACAGCCACATCAGTGTGGCCTTCATCAGAAGTCGTTAAATGGATCTACACCAGCCAGGACTTCTTCTAGACACTAACTGGATAAGAATATCCTGAGTCAACCAGCCAGATCCAACAAAAAATACAAGTTCAAGATGCACTGAATCCAGTAAAATGCTTTTATTGTTTGCATATTCTAATAATCAAAAATAAACTAGTCGCTACTTAAAGAAATTTATTTTAGTATATAAAGTGATTTTTAGCTAGAAGCCTGTTACTCTGTTCATTATATTTAGCAGACGGAATAGGTACCATAAAGTAAATTACATTGGACCTAGGCAAATTGAGTGCCAGTCACTGAGCTGGTCACAATTAACAAAGCTTATTGGTGATTTAAAACATGTTATTATCCAACATGATGGCAAATCAATATTTACATATATAATAGTAGTAAAAGGTCCCGCAAGACATTGTCCCGCAAAATCTACTATCCTCCAGCAGATCAATAACCAGGTGGTCACCCTAGATATAACATATTAAAGATGCAATGTGTAAAATTTAGGAGGATCTATTGATAGAAATGCAATATAATATTGTAACAAAGTTCGGAAATAAGGAGGGAAGAGGACAGGGTCGCAGGTGACTACTGGCTGTTTATTTGCACCAAAACAATAATATAACAGAACAGTGTGCAGGCAGGCACAAAAACAATCAACGTAATTTCAGAATTCACTCCAGCAGCAAACAGACATCCAGGAGTGGGGAAACAGCCAGTAGTCCTTCTCTCTTTTGCTGGCTCCTGTTTCTCCTGGCGTTAAATACTCTCTCCACGCCAATTACTTAAACAAGAGACAGGTGTTTATTATTTGCATCTAATCCACTCAGACACCGCGTGTCTCCTCCCTCTCTCTCCCGTTGCAAACTCAGCTGAACCACGCCCCCCTTGCCACATACCCCCATCCGGCCTGCAGCGACATTTCGGGAGAGGAACTCAGCCACAGCCATCTGAACAGCCGGCCTGTGGACCACCTTGAATTTAAAAGGCTGTAAAGCTAGATACCAACGGGTGACCCGCGCGTTGGTATCCTTCATGCGGTGGAGCCACTGCAGAGGGGTGTGGTCCGAACAGAGGGTGAATTCCCGTCCCAGGAGATAATAGCGGAGGGTGAGGACAGCCCACCTGATGGCCAAACACTCCTTCTCCACGGTGCTGTACTTAGTCTCTCTCTTAGAGAGCTTGTGACTAATGTACAGCACCGGCCGTTCCTCCCCCTCTATCTCCTGGGACAGGACCACACCCAGCCCCCGGTCCGACGCGTCAGTCTGCAACAAAAAAGGGAGAGAGAAATCAGGAGAGTGAAGCAACGGCCCGCCACACAGAGCAGCCTTTACTTGGGTAAACGCCTGCTGGCACAGCTCCGTCCACTGGACCGTATCTGGTGCCTCCTTTTTAGTAAGATCAGTCAAGGGGCTGGTGAGGTCCGATTAATTAGGCACAAACCTTCTATAATATCCCGCCAGCCCCAAGAACTGTCTCACCTCCTTTTTGGTCTTAGGGCGCGAACAGGTCGCAACTGCTGCAGTCTTATCAATTTGGGGACGCACCTGTCCATGCGCCCTGTCCACGCGCCCAATTGCACACTTCTTCGGGTTGGCCGTGAGCCCGGCTCCCCTCAGCGACCTTAAGACCGCCCTCAAATGCTGCATATGCCGCTGCCAATCATTACTGAATATGATGATATCATCTAGATAGGCAGCCGCATATGCAGCATGGGGCCGTAAAACCCTGTCCATCAGCCGCTGAAAGGTAGCCGGTGCCCCAAACAGCCCGAACGGAAGTGTAACAAATTGGTGTAATCAAAACGGCGTCGTGAAAGCTGTTTTTTTCTCGGGATAATGGAGACAAGGGTATCTGCCAATAACCCTTTGTTAAGTCCAATGTCGAATAAAAACAAGCTGTACCCAGCCGGTCAAGCAATTCGTCAACCCGTGGCATTGGATATGCGTCGAATTTCGACACAGCATTCACCTTGCGATAATCCACACAGAACCGGACCGAGCCATCCGTCTTAGGAACTGAAACTATCGGGCTCGCCCAGTTACTGTTGGATTCTTCTATTACTCCCATCTCAAGCATCGCACCTAATTCCTCCTGAACTACTTTTTTTTTTGTGTTCAGGCAAGCGATATGGCCGGCTGCGAACTACCACGCCCGACTCTGTCTCAATATGGTGCTGAATGAGGTTTGTACGGCCAGGTAGGGGAGAAAACACGTCAGCAAACTCTGCCTGTAATTTGGTTAAATCAATGAGCTGGGAGGGCGAGAGGTGATCTCCCCCTGAGGCCAGTGCGAGAGATTGTTTTTTTATATTCGCCTCTGGCCCGAGATCATCCTCTCCGCTAATCACCGTCGCCAGCATCACTGATTCTCCCTCATTCCATTTTTTCAGGAGATTGAGGTGATAAATTTGACGTGCTCCTCTCCTATCTGAGTGTATTACCTCATAATCGAGCTCTCTAACTTGCCGTGTGACCTCAAATGGTCCTTGGCACTTTGCAAGTAATTTTGAACTTTGCAGTTGGGAGTAATACAAGCACTTTATTTCCCGGTGCAAATTTACGCAAATTGGTCCCCCTGTTATACAGCCGGCTCTGTTTGTCCTGGGCCTGTAACAAATTCTCCATAGATAGCCACCCCAAAGTGTGGAGTTTTGTTCTCAGGTCCAGCACATACTGAATTTCGTTTTTAGATTGAAAAGGTCCGTCCTCCCAAGCCTCTCTGATGAAGTCTAACACCCCTCTGGGCTGACAACCATAGAGAAGCTCGAAGGGGGAAAACCCCGTGGAGGCTTGCGGGACCTCTCGCACAGCGAATAACAGGGGTTTCAACCACTTGTCCCAATTTTTGGCGTCTTCCTGAACAAATTTACTAATCATTGTTTTAAGCGTGCGATTAAAACGTTCGACCAGCATGTCCGTTTGTGGGTGAAAGACGCTGGTCCGAATCGATTTAATGCCCAATAATTCGTAAAGTTCGCGTAACGTCAGTGACATAAACGCCGTGCCCTGATCAGTGAGGATTTCCTTAGGAATCCCCACTCAGGAGATTAAAGAAAACAGTGCGTCAGCAAGACTCTTAGCGGAAATGTTGCGGAGAGCCACTGCTTCTGGATCTCGTGTTGCATAATCCACAATGACCAATGCAAAACGATGTCCTCTTGCTGATCGCTCTAATGGCCCGATGAGGTCCATGCCAATTCTCTCGAAGGGGACCTGCATTAATGGGAGGGGGCGCAAAGGCGCTTTTGGGGTGGCCGGTGGGTTTACCAACTGACATTCACGACAAGCCGCGCACCACCTGCGCACATTCACGTGAATGCCCGGCCAAAAAAAATCGGGTCATGAGGCGATTTAGTGTCGTTACCTGTCCTAAATGACCAGCCATTGGATTAGAATGAGCCGCTTGAAAAAGTATTTCCCTGCGGCTCCTAGGAAGTAACAACTGGGTTGTATCCTCTTTTGTCTGAGCGTCTTGGGTCACTCGATACAACCTATTTTTTATAATTGCAAAATATGGATAGGTAAGCGGTTGTCCAGGATGGAGAGGCTGACCGTTGATGGTACTGACCTGTTCAAACACATGTTTCAGCGTCTCGTCCTGAGACTGCTCCAGGGAAAAATCATCGCGCTCCAAGAAAATAAGTCTCTCGATTTCACTCTGTTCCCCCGAGGCAGTACTCAGAGGTCCCCATTCAGTCTCTCCCGCCTGCACACTCACGCTCCCCTCCGGTGCATTTTTACCCCAAGAAGCATCCGTACTTAAAGCCCCTAATAATTCTGTAAACGCTGGCCAATTCGTTCCCAAAATTAACGGATGCTGGAGGTGTGGGTTAACTGCCACCTCAACACTATGCTTTTGACCCCTGAATTGAATAATGACTGGCACAATAGGATATTCTACCACATCCCCGTGCACACACCGCACCTTAACCACGCGGCTATTATCCAATGCTCCGGATTGTATCAGATTTTGATGGATCGAGGTTTGGTTACATCCTGAATCCACCAATGCCTGATAGGTACCCCCCTCGATACTCACAGGTATTTGGTACCACCCAGCTTGACCGGGGGCAGCCTGTGGGGCATCCGGGACCCGGACCATTGTTCCCACCCCCCTGGGCGGGACTCTGGGAGTTGAATATGGAATGTGGCCATTCCCGCCCCACCCCCGGGGCGGGACTCGAGGAGGGCCGGGTGGACGAGACCTGGGTAAAGGGACAGGGCGAGAGAGAGAAGGAGATGGGAAAGAGGGAGAGAGAGAAGCTGATGGCAGGGGTTCGCGGACCCTGGGGCAAGCCACCATATGATCCTCCACGATTTGGATAGCTGACTCCAGCGACGTGGGGCGGTGGCACTGGACCCACTCGACCGTTCTCCTCGGAAGCCGAGTGATAAACTGCTCCAGTACCACTTGGTCGATGATCTCCTCCACGTCACTTCCGTCGGCCAGCAACAATTTACGGCAGGAGTCCCGGAGCTGTTGGGCCATCACGAAGGGCCGGCCGGACTCGCCCAGCTCCAGGGAGCGGAAGCACTGGCGATGCTGTTCAGGACTCCGGCCGACCCGCTGGATGATGGCCCTCTTGAGGTCGTTGTAGTCCAGGAGGCTCTGCACCAGAAGCTGCTGTGCCGCGACCTGGGACTCCCCGGAGAGCAAGGGGACCAGGCGCAACGGCCACTGGTCCCGTGGCCATCCACATATCTCGGCCGATGTCTCGAAGAGATAGAGGAATGCCTCTGGGTCGTCCTCAGGCCCCATTTTGTTGAGTGGAACGTGGGCGGGCACAGCATGTTGGTCCGTGGCTTCCGGCCGAACCTCCCGGTCCATCCAGCTCCGGAACCTCTCGCGGTCTTCCTGCTGGGCTTGGAGGACGGCCTGGAACCGCCTCTCCTGATCTTGACATAAGTCCAGCATGACCGCGAGTGATGTGATAAGCTCCGCAAATGGCGCGGCGGAGGACTTTGGCATGGCGGTGGCATCCATCTTCCCTCCCGGGTTTCGGCACCAGTGTAACAAAGTTCAGAAATAAGGAGGGAAGAGGACAGGTGACTACTGGCTGTTTATTTGCACCAAAACAATAATATAACAGAACAGTGTGCAGGCAGGCACAAAAACAATCAACGTAATTTCAGATTTCACTCCAGCAGCAAACAGACATCCAGGAGTGGGGAAACAGCCAGTAGTCCTTCTCTCTCTCGCAGGCTCCTGTTTCTCCTGGCGTTAAATACTCTCTCCACGCCAATTACTGAAACAAGAGACAGGTGTTTATTATTTGCGTCTAATCCACTCAGACACTGCGCGTCTCCTCCCTCTCTCTCCCGTTGCAAACTCCGCTGATCCACGCCCCCCTTGCCACAAATATACATAACTATGTTTTGAGAGGTGTATAAGAACCTTACACAATGAACTGTTATGTATTTACTACCTTAGAATGAGCCATTTCTATCTACATACACCACGGGTCCCCCTTCTATGTCAAGTTGTCAGTTTGTGCCGGCATGTTTTTACAGTAACCCTATCGTATCTCCTCTAAAAGTGCTTCGAAAGCACCTTTAAACAGTATCAAGTAGCAATGGGGCAAAACTAAATTCAAAGCACTGGAGGTTGAGGTATTTGTATATAGGTTAGCAAGTGCTTTTCCTGATTATCACTGTAAAGCCGCATTGAAACAATCCGTAATGTATAAAGTGCTATATAAATAAAGGTGACTTGACTTGACTTCTTACTGTGTCAAAGGCCTTTGACATCTCCTGCACTACCATCCATGACATTATTTGAGTAACTGATGACATCTTGAGAGGTGTCTCCCCATCTTTCCATCATGTAGCTGGCAGCATCGATGGGACTCACATCCGACTTAAAGGATAAGTTCACTTCAAAATGAAAATTACCCCATGATTTACTCTCCCTCAAGCCATCCTAGGTTTATATGATGAAAGTGCATTCATCCATCATAAACATACCCCACACGGCTCCAGGGGGTTAATAAAGGCCTTCTGAAGCGAAGCGATGCGTTTGTTTTAAGAAAAATATCCATATTTAACACATTTAAAGTAAAATATCTGGCATCCACCAGATCGCCTTCCATATTCTACTTAAGAAAAAAAGCTTTTTCCTCGTCCCAAATGTCTTAAGTGGTTTCTTGGTGCTATGCATGATGCCAGAGTGGGACAAAACAGGTTTTAGATGTTAATTTTTATTTTTTAATATTACAATATTAGAAATTGATGTATTTGCTGTCAAAGGTCTCAGCTAATGAACCATGTAAGGGAACAGATTTTTCGGATTTTTTTTTTTCTCTAAAAATGTATGCTCTTCATAACTTAATTTGTGTCAACTCCATCAGACACATTAAAAAGCATGTTATTTTAATTTTATCCATCCAAAAACAGTATAAAATATTCAGTTATGTAATAATAGGGAAAAAAGGAGTTGAGTGATAAAATACATTTTTTTCCCTGTTTTCACACTGAATAATCCAGTCCCAGCTCCTTTTTAATATTAAGCTTATATAACCAATGTTATTAAGTAAATAAGACATAATATAAGTTCAGTTGATGTTTTAATATTTTAACACAACCGAAAAAAGAATAAAATATTTCTTTCAAAATAAACAAAAACCTTCATCAAAAGGTTTTAATAATTACTGTCAGCATTTACAAAGGTCCAACTGAGGTTACGTCAGATTTAAGTAGGCTACTTAAAAATAATTGTTCAAACATCTGATTGCAAGGACCACAAATTAAGAAAACGCAACTAATATTTAACTACTATTTAATTTAATTAAACATTCCAGTGGTTTGCTTCTCACCTTCGTATGTCTCATTCTGGGTCTCCTGTAGCTTATTGGAAAAAAACTAGGAGCTTATGATTGGGTTCAGTGTAATGGTAAGCATTATTATGTGCCGCCCTGTAGCAGCAAGAGAAACGTTCTCTATTCTATGTGAATCCATATGATCTGTAGTCTGACTTTAAACCAATAATGTGAATTTTATTTGTGCCTGAACTACATGACTTAAGCAGTGGGCAACTGTTGTTGGACATGTTCGGCAATAAACTTGTCATCAGAGAAGAGAAGAGAAGAGAAGAGAAGAGAAGAGAAGAGAAGAGAAGAGAAGAGAAGAGAAGAGAAGAGAAGAGGGAGGGGAAGTTATTTTGATTGAAGATTACGAATAACATGAATTAAAAATAATATACGTAAATGGATAAACGATTAATAAACACTGCAATTTTCCATAAAAAACAAGTTAATTCTAATTTTTTGATGACATTAATGGGCTGTTTTCTTTTAGGTTAGGGTAATGCACTTAGTTGTGACTAAACGTAACTAAATTAGTTTGATTTGTACAAAATCGTAAGCCCAACAGAATCAATAAATACTTAGTCTTTTTGGGCTGTGTTGCAGCACCCTGTAAATGGAACTTTGTTATTTGAGCACCATTTTATTCAATTTTGAGTGTCGTCCTCTGTCAAAAATATAATTTAACCCTCTGGGCCTCTTCATGTAGGGGTCACACTTCTTGTAATTTGAAGTTTTGGATAAATCAGAAACAATACGTCATTTTATGATGAAGCATGTTTTCCCAAACCATCGGTCATCATTATGAGACCCACACATTGTGCTAATTTGTCGTTACGATTAAAGGGATAGTTCATCTAAAAATAAAAATGTTGTCATTACTTTACTATTTTATTACACCCTCAAGTTGTTCCAAACCTGTATTAGTTTCTTTCTTCTGTTGAACACTAAATAAGATATTTTAATGAATATTGGTAACAAGACAATTGACAGCACTCATTGACTTCCACACTATTTTTTTTCCTACTATGGAAGTCAATGACTGCTATCAACTGTCTGGTTACTAACATTCATTAAAATATCCTAATGCCACTTTTACAAGATGTCCCCAGAGTGTGTATGTGAAGTTTTAGCTCAAAATACCTCACAAATCATTTTTATATAGCATGTTAAATTTGTCTTTTTGAGGGTGAGCAAAAACGTTCAATTTTTGTGTCCCTTTAAATGCAAATGAGAAGAGAGTGGAGTTTCAAGAGCTTGTGTTAGCAGCGCCGATTACCTCATGCAGACTCTCTTCAAATGTTAGAAACTGTTCAGCCTTTTATGTTCAAAACTGAGTCGGACAATGATGGAGAGACTCAAGAAGAAGAAGTGACAACATGTAGAATGCAACAGGATGTTTCTGAATGGTTGATTAATTTATGTAGCTGATGTGGAATTAACTATCTTAAAGTCATTGATTAGCATATTCTGATAATTTATAAATCGCTCGTGTGGGAACTAGTGTAAGATGCCTAGAGCCAGAGAATATTTGCTGCATGAAGAGGTATAGTTTAGTTTCAGCAACCGTACACACTAACTAAAGTTAAAAAAGTGAAATCATAATAAACCACCCCTTTAAGAATTGCAGCCATCAGTGTTGGGTAAGTTTTTCTAAAAAAAGTAATTAATTACTAGCTACTAATTACACCTTCAACAGTGTAATTGGATTACTGTACTAATTACGCTCTCTAAAAAGTATTGCATTACTTATTACCAATTACTTTCTAAATCCAATATCAACCTTGACCAGTTGAACAAGGATAGACATGAAACTACATAGTCAAAAACATAGTCAAGTAGAGAGTAAAAGTTGCTTATATTTTTGATACTCAGTAAAACCATGAAGTAGCCAAAAAGATACAGTAACTGATAACATTTACTCAAATACTTTACACCACTGCCTGCCTACTGGTGCTTGTTAGTGAAGGGAGATATACTACTATCAAAATAGATTTAGATGCTAAGTTTTCCAGTTCTTAGATGTGGAAAAACATAATTTCTGCTTACCGTTCAGACAAATTCTAATACACACCCAACCACCCCCAAAAAAAATCCAATTGTCTATAAAACCGATACTATTATGCCAAACCATTCATTGATGATAGTTTACTTTGTACTATGTAGAGTGCATCTGAATTAAAATTTTTAGAAAAAAAAAAATAGGCTGTTCATCTAATCTATGTGAAATGTGGAATTTAGAGTTGTTTTTAAACCATTTTGATTTGTCGAATTGTTTGACAGAGCAAACGCATTATTCCAGTGTGGCCCATAATGGCTAATTGACCCATTATTTGTGAGTGCAGTGTCAAATCTTCATAATCTTGTGAAAATGTGGATAACAGGCCTGTCTGAGGATAGATGTCAAATTGAATCAACTAACTTGTTAAAAGTGGCACAGTAACTTTAGAAATTACTCAAGACACTTTTTTTCAATCTGCTTGGACTTGATAGTTACTTGAGGCTATATTGTTTTATGTATGTAAGAAAGTTAAAAAGTAAAGCTAAAGTGGAAAGAAAACATACTTCATAGATTTGTTAATTCAGTCTATGTGTGTGTAGATGAGGTCCATGTGGAGGATGTGGGGCCCCTGCGTATGAGGATGCGTGAGCGTCTGCTATGGGATGAGCCGCTGCAGATCTCCTGGCTGATGGAGACCGAGCCATTCACCTCCTCCCTCCAGATGGGGGGTCCTGTGGCGGGCGCTAGCATGACCCTGGAGCAGAAGACCACCTTTGCCTTCGTCATCTTCCTCTTTGTCTTCCTCTGCATGCTGATCGTGCGCTGCTTCCGCATCCTGCTGGACCCGTACCGCAGCATGCCCACCTCCACATGGGCAGATGGTCTGGACGGCCTCGAGAAGGGCCAGTTTGATTACACACTGGCTTAGAAGACATACACACTCATGTGGTGATGAAGGCAAACAATCTTTTCAATCGAGCACTGAACATCCTAAAGTCATACAGAAACACATGAATATAGTAATTCTGCATATGAGCAGCTCCACCACAAGCTTCTAAAGATGATTAACACACACACACACACACACACACACACACACACACACACACACTGTGCTCACTGCCATCCACATATACAAGATGTTGTTTCAGTAATTTAGTGTGCAGCGCTTTATTACAGACTGAATGGATGTTGAGCTCTTTATTAGTGCTGGGACACAGGGTATCCCTCTTTTATATCCTCCCAAAAATCAAACCCTTGTTTCCTCATATCTGTGCTGTCGTTAACTGCCAAGTACAAATCTCTAGAAGAGAAGCTCTTTCTAAGACCGTTTATAAGCACTTCATAAACACTTATGACGCTTTTGTCGAAATAGCCTTAAAAAACATGCACTGTAATCGGCCACTGTCAGAGTTTACATGTTTCATTACTGGCAATTACTGCAGTGTTTCTGGTCACATCCTGATCCTTTTTAGAAATCTTTAGGAGATATTAATACAAAGATAGGATAGGCTACTAGATGAGCTGTTGATTCATTGTGTGTGCAATATGTAGGTCTCTTCACAGGTTCTGTACATTTGAAATCTTATTCATGGTAGTAATCGCAGGATTTGTCAGCCTTAGCACAACAAATACTCTATGATCTTAGATCATGTCTATATCTGTATATTTATAGGCTGTAGTTTCGCAAGCCTTATCATGCGAAGCTGCCATCAGCAGAACCATCATAATGTGAAGTTGCACGACCCATTTGAGCCTTTGAATCAAACGCTAATTTTAAAAATCCATGATCTAAGAGATGATCATGATTGTGATAGTCACAAACTGATCATGATGATAGTGTTAATCGGGGCTATGATGCAAATGCTCCTCTGCCCTGTCTATCATAGTTCATCTCATTGATGATTGTGATGGTTTTTGTTGCACTAATTCATTGTACCTGCTGTCACTGTGAAAGAGCTGACAAACTTTAGAGCACTTAGTAAAGGTCATTTTATCATATGTGTTGTGATAAAGATTTAACAATTTAAATCTTAAAATTTAATTCAAAACAAAAGCTGCTCATTTGTTTTTGAAAGATTGAAGTATTGGGGTTGGAGTGAACAGACTGTTTTCAATGTTCCCCTGCTGCTCTTTAGATGATATGAAGCACGAAACGGCTCTGTCTGTGACTTTAATGTCTTGAACAGAACAGTGTGTGGAGCCTCAAATCGAATAGAATTTGTATTTAGACCTTCATACTGTTGTAAGATATAAATGTCTGTGCAGTAAGAGGAGTAATAAATGTAAAAGCACCAGTATATTCAAACATAAAATGATTCAGAATTATAATGCTTTGTTTTAATGGTGTTACAACCATTTATGTTTCAGAGATATGAATAATAAAATGTTTCCAAAGCAGTATAAATGTAATTTCCTTCAATATCATCAGTGTGTTTGTACACCATTAACAAGATGATTCAAAATATATATACACTGTGTGCAGAATTATTAGGCAAGTTGATTTTCTGATCATATTTTTTTTCCAAGCACATTTTACCAATTCCAATCCACATCAATCTTAATAACTACTATTAATATTGTTTGTAATCATTTATAAGTGATATATAATTGTTCATGAAGGCTGCAAATTAAAAATGCCTTATATTCAGGTGTGCAGAATTATTAGGCAGGTTTTCATTTACAGGCAAAATGAGCCAAAAAAGATTTAACTTAGCGCCACCATTTTCCAGAACTGCAACCTACCTGGAGTCTCCAGAACTGCAAGGTGTCAGGATCTCAGAGACTTAGGTTAGCTAAAGAATCCTAAAAAATGACCCGCTCTTAATAAGAATCACAAGCTGAAGTGTTATAAAATACACGAAGACTGGGTTTTTATAGGCCTTATAGACAGACAGCTTGAGAGTGACTCCTGAAGGACCAGCACCATATACTCTTGTACCACTGTTTGAAGACTTTATCTTCCAGAATCTGGCAGTAAGTTTTGGAAGATTATTTTTAGTCCATCTCTGCAAGACAAGCATTTCAGGATAAGAGATGGACTAAAAGTGAACTCCCACACCTTACTGCCCGATTTGATCAAATATGATCAGAAAATCAACTTGCCTAATAATTCTGCACACAGTGTATATATTTATTCTTCAGTCATATTATAAGTGGTCACTGCACACGCATTATAATTTTTTTCAAGTGTAAAAAAAAAAGAAAAGAAATAAAGGCCCAGGTTCATGGACAGGGCTTAGCCTAAACCAGGAGTTGATGCTGAGATAGATTGTTGTCTAGACATTCTCCCTAATCAATGGGAGAATTTTACTTGAAATTTTACTTCTTTTCTCAAGATTATGAAGAATGATTTCATTTCTACGGGTAACAGCAGTGAGATTTGACTGATTGTACGTTTATTCCTTACATTATTATTGAAGAGATGGAAAAGTATGCACATATGAGATGTTTCTCATGGAATGGGGATAAAAATACATTTTTTTGTTTGTTTGTAATTAGATGCCAATGGTTTCAAGAAATGGTTGTGTCTATATTGAGCTTGTGTCTGGTTTCTACAGACCACAAGAGGGTGGCAGCAGCCCTTCATGACAACACAAACATCACAGATGAGGGGTGCTTCTCAATACTCAAGTTGATGCTTCCTCGTTTCCTCGCTCCTACATGATCCAGCCTGTGACCCAGAAACCGATCTAACTCGGCCATCTTGAAGGACATCTTATTTCTCTGGCTACGTCCGAAAACTGGAAAATGCTGCCTTCCGAGGACACATTTCAAGGTAGTAAGGCATCAAGGCACATCCGAATCCAATGTTAGCTTCACTTCCTCTCTCATGAGATACCTTCCTCAGATCGATTTTTGAAGGAAGCTGTGCTGCCTTATGACGTTGAGAACTTTTATTTTGAAGTTATTGTTTGAGCAACACTGCCATCTAGTGGCTGTTCAGCCATTTTGTTTAGTTGAAAGTAGGAAGCAACCAGAGCACACGGCCTGAGAGATGATGCATCTAATTTGTTTCTTTCCACTGTTCCTGGGATACTAATTGTCTGTAAGTGATCAAAAAGTATTATTATCATATTAAGGACACTTCCATGCATTATAGCATGTAAATTCATATTCTGAAAGTGTCATTGCTACATTCAAAAGTATGTAAATTACTGCCAGCAGTTTATGTTTGTGTTTAGTTTTTTATTAGCGCGTATGCATATTGAAATATGTATTTTGTGTGTTCTATATTTTCAGTTTTACAATATAAAGAGGAATTCCAATTAAATCAAGAAAAGTTACACCTTGAAGCATTATTGGAGTCATTCTTCATGTTAGCTCACTGTCTAGCCTTGCAGAGCAACGCATCGTGAGGACAGTATAGTAAAAAGACAAGATCACAACAGGTTCAAGCACAAGAAAATACTGCACATCAGTAATGAGTCTACGCTCAGGGAAACAGTACCAGTTAAAAAGCAATCAAACAAATTATTCAGCACAACAAGAAAATGAAACTGAAGAGCAACAATCAGGAAGAGTTATGTCTGCAAGAAGTGCTAATAGCAAGTCAATTCATCCTAAATCATCAGCCAGAAGCAGACAGTCTTCTATTGGTTCTGCAGCCATCAGAGCCCGAGCTAAGGCTGAAGCGGCCCGTGCTCAGCTGTCCTTTGCTGAACAAGAAGCAGATGTAATAAAGAAAAAAGCTGATTTAGAAGCAAGTCTACATCTTCTCAAAAGTCAAAAGGCTGTTGCTGTTGCATTAGCAGAGGCTGCTGCTTATGAAGAAGCAATTGAAAGTGGAGACTTAGTAGAGGAACCCCAAGTCCCTGAACAACCCCTCAGCCCAGTTGAACGGACTAGCGATTATGTGCAGAAGCTTTCACAAGCATGTCTTGAAGACATCCCAGTCAAAGTTGAACCACCAGAACACTTCAGGAAAGTGAGTGAGTATTCAGAAATACCAAAAGTGGATATTCAACACAGTTGGCAACCTACTGGCCAGTTCACATCAGAAATAGATCATACCTTAAGAGACACACCAACGGATCAGGCATACTTCCAAAAATTGTCGCAATATCCTGTAAAGAACGAAAAAGAGCTTCCACAGGACCTTTCAACTGGGTCTGACCTCACAAGGTATCTGATCCGTAAAGAAATGGTGAGTTCCAGTCTGCTAAAGTTTGATGACCATCCTGAAAATTACTGGTCATGGAAAACATCTTTTAAGACTGCTACCAAAGATCTTAGCTTGACAGCCCAAGAGGAACTTGATTTGATGACAAAATGGTTAGGACCTGAATCATCAGAGCAGGCAAAAAGAATTCGCTCTGTACATATTCTGCATCCTAAATCAGGCCTTGACATGTTGTGGCAAAGACTTGAGGAAAGTTATGGAGCACCCGAGATGGTGGAGCATGCATTGTTGAAAAAGTTAGAGGACTTCCCAAGGCTAAGCAACAAAGATAGTCACAAACTCAGAGAGTTGGGAGATATCCTATTGGAATTGGAATGTGCTAAGGTAGAGGGGTACCTCCCTGGACTTGCATATTTGGATACAGCCTGTGGACTTAAACCTATAGTGGAAAAACTGCCATACAGCCTGCAGGAGAGATGGGTAACTGAAGGATTTAGATATAAGGAAGAGTACAAGGTACCATTTCCACCGTTTGTAATTTTCTCTAGATTTGTGAGACAGCAGGCAAAAATCAGAAATGACCCTAGCTTTTTCCTTCCCACACCCACAAGTCAGTTCTTTAAGACATCTGAGGCAGAAAGTCCCTGTACATGTGCACAAGACAGAAATTCCAGTAGAACTTACAGTTCAAAAGACAAGTGGTACAGAGAAGAGAGCTGAAAGCCCTGAACGACAGTGCCCAATACACAGAAAGACCCACCCTCTGAAAAAGTGCAGAAGTTTTAGAATCAAGTCTTTAGATTAAAGAATAGTCTTTCTCAAAGAGAACAGAATCTGCTTTAGGTGTTGTGGAACAACTCAGCATGTGGCCAAAGACTGCAAAGTGAACATTAAGTGCCAGGAATGTAAAAGTGAAAAGCACATTTCAGCCATGCATCCAGGTCCTCCCCCTTCAACGGAAACAGCTGCTGCAGCAGAGGAAAGGGATGGAGAAAAAACAAATGAGGACGCATCCCTCTCGGTCACATCAAAATGTACAGAAATCTGTGGTAAGGCTGACCCACACAGTCCATGCTCATGCTCCAAAATCTGCCTGGTCAGAGTTTATCCAGCTGGTAAGAGGGAAGAAGCAGTAACAATGTATGCAGTGCTTGATGAACAAAGCAACCGCTCTCTTGCAAAGACTGAATTTTACGACATCTTTGGCATAAAGTCTAACTCCAGCCCTTACACATTGAAAACATGCTCAGGGTCGACAGAAACATCAGGTAGAAGGGCTACCAACTTCATAATTGAGCCTAAGAATGGGAAGCTTCAACTTCAGCTCCCTACTCTAATAGAATGCGACTTGATACCTGATGATAGGTCGGAGATTCCCTCTCCTGAGGTAGCGCGGCACCATCCTCACCTGCAGCCAGTGGCAGATAAAATTCCAGCTGTGGATCCCAATGCTCCTATCCTGCTGTTGTTAGGACGGGACATACTGAGAGTACATAAGTTATGTGAGCAAATAAATGGGCCCCACAATGCTCCCTTTGCTCAACGACTCGACTTAGGTTGTGTCATTGTGGGTGAAGTCTGTTTAGGAACAGTTCACAAATCACCAGTCTTGAGTGTCTTCAAGGCAAATGTGCTTCTGAATGGTCGTGCATCCATCCTTACTCCTTGTCCAAACAACATCCAAGTAAAAGAAAATTTCAGTTCCACACCACTGCATCAAAGTCTGCACAATTCATCCTGTATGGAAGATACAAGCCCTTCTGTGAGTACAGACAGTCTTGGTTCTTCAGTGTTTCAAGGATCCAAGGATGATGACAAACCAGCCTTGTCTATGGATGACAAACAGTTCTTAAATATCATGCACCAATCAGTATACCGAGATGAAGGGAACAGCTTTGTGGCACCTCTGCCATTTCGATCTCCGAGACGTAACCTACCAAGTAACAAAGAACAAGCAAAGAAGCGTTTCTACTCCCTCCAGAAAACATTAGAAAAGAGACCAGACATGAAACTACACTTCACAGATTTCATGCAGAAGATGTTGGACAATGATCATGCAGAAATTGCTCCACCCTTGGAGAAGGGCAAAGAACACTGGTATCTTCAAACATTTGGAGTATATCTCCTTCAAAAGCCATATCAGATAAGAGTTGTGTTTGACTCAAGTGCCGAATATGAAGGAGTGTCCTTGAACGATGTGCTGCTTCGTGGCCCAGACTTGAATAACACTCTTTTGGGGGTCCTTCTTCGCTTTAGGAGAGAGCCAATAGCATTCTCAGCAGATGTGCAACAAATGTTCTATTGTTTTGTCGTTCAGGAAGAACATCGCGATTACCTCAGATTCCTGTGGTATGAAGACAATAACATGGAAAAGAATGTGATAGATTACAGGATGAAAGTGCATGTCTTTGGTAACAGCCCATCACCTGCTGTAGCCATCTACTGCATGAGGAAAGCAGCTCAAGAGGGAGAGAGAGAACATGGCACTGATGCCAAAAGGTTAGTGGAGAGACAATTTTATGTAGATAACTGTCTTGCCTCGGTAGCTACTCCTAAAGAGGCAATTGATATTCTGACAAGAACCAGAGAAATGCTCGCTGAATACAATTTGTTACTACATAAAGTCTCCTCTAACAACAAGCAAGTGATGAAAGCTTTCCCAGTAGAAGATTGTGCAAAGAGTATAAAAGATCTTGACCTTAGTGCAGATTCCCTTCCTGTCCAGCGAAGCTTGGGACTGTCATGGAATTTGGAAACCGACAGCTTCACATTTCAGATCTCTTGTGACGAAAAGCCCTACACAAGAAGAGGCGTTCTCTCAACAGTGAACAGCATCTATGACCCTTTGGGATTTGTGGCACCCATAACTATGCATGGTAAAGCTATCATCAGAGAACTCACACTTGAACAGTATGAGTGGGACATGCCACTTCCATCTGAAAAACATTCAGAATGGAACAAGTGGAAAACATCGCTGGAGGCCATTGAACACATCAAGATTCAAAGGTGCTATATTCCAGCTTCACTAACCTCAACAAAGAGAAAGGAACTTTGCATCTTTTCAGATGCCTCCACAATAGCGATTGGAACTGTTGCCTATCTAAGAGCCATCGACCCTGAAGGGCAATGTCATGTTGGATTTATCATGGGAAAATCCAAGCTGGCACCAAGACCTGCGCATACAATTCCACGGCTAGAACTATGTGCAGCTGTGTTAGCTGTTGAACTGTATGATCTGCTCAGAGATGAGATGGACATTGCTTTTGATGCTGTCAAATTCTTTACAGACAGCAAGATAGTGCTGGGGTATATTCACAACACTACCAGGAGGTTCTATGTGTATGTGTCTAACAGGGTGTCTCGGATCAGAAAATCTACACACCCTGACCAATGGTTCTACATTTCCACTGAGAAGAACCCTGCAGATCATGCCACAAGGCCTGCACCAGCAATTCTACTGCGACACACAAACTGGCTATCAGGACCACCTTTTCTATCTCAAGTCCAAGTAGAAGAGCATTCTGAGGGAAACACATTCTCCCTCGTAAATCCTGAAACAGATGATGAGATCCGTCCTGATGTTGTGTCCTTGCTAACCAAAGTCTCAAAGACACAGTTTGGTTGCCATCGCTTCATGCGTTTTTGTAGTTCGAAGGCTCTTATTCACACATTGGCCAAACTTATTCATGTCACTAAATCCTTCCAAGAATCAAATAAATCAGGTCACAAAAGATGGCAACGATACAGAGATCCATGCAGTGTCACAGATCTTGCCAAAGCTAGAAATGTAGTTATTGGTTCTGTTCAACATGAAGTATTCAAAGAGGAATATACATGTCTACAGAAGGGAAAACCAATCTCAAAACAAAGTCCACTCAAAAAGCTCAACCCGGTTGTGGATGAAAATGGATTACTCCGGATTGGAGGACGAATAGCCTATGCAGATGTATCCAGAGAAGAAAAACACCCTCTCATCCTTCCACGAGCACATCACATTTCTACGCTTCTTGTGAGATTTTACAACGCATTGAGGAGATTCTTCTCTATCCGAGGCCCAGCCAAACTTCTTCGTTCCGACAGAGGAACAAATTTTGTGGGTGCATGTAAAGAACTAAAATTGGACACTGATGATCCATCCCTGCAAAATTACCTGAAAGAGAAAGGGTGTACATGGCTGTTCAATCCCCCACATTCGTCACATATGGGGGGCTCATGGGAAAGATTAATTGGGTTGAGCAGGCGTATTTTGGATGCCATGTTGTTAAAGACCAGGCCCGGTCGACTTACTCATGAAGTCTTGAGCACCTTAATGGCAGAGGTAATGGCTATCATGAATGCAAGACCATTACTACCAGTGTCTACAGACCCTGAAAACCCAACAGTTCTTACCCCAGCAATGATTCTAACTCAAAAGATGAGTGCCTTGGCAGCCCCTTGTGGAAACTTTGATACGTCGCACCTGCATGAGAAACAGTGGAAGCAAGTACAATGTTTGGCAGATACCTTTTGGAAGCGATGGCGGGGAGAGTATTTGTCTTCCTTACAAATCCGCAGAAAGTGGACAGAGAACAGGCCTAACATTAAAGTTGGAGATGTAGTATTGCTTAAAGACAGTCAAGTACAAAGAAATGAATGGCCTGTGGGACTCATTGTTAACACAGTCCCAAGTCAAGATGCAAAAATACGCAAAGTGGAAGTGAAAGTTGCAAAACAAGGAACTGTTAAAACTTTCTTAAGGCCAGTTACAGAAATCATAGTTCTTCTGTCGCAAGAAAAGACTACTTAAGACTGTTACTAATATTAAAGATCAATGGTGGCACTGAATTATAGTGCCAGGCGGGGAGTGTGCTGCCTTATGACGTTGAGAACTTTTATTTTGAAGTTATTGTTTGAGCAACACTGCCATCTAGTGGCTGTTCTGCCATTTTGTTTAGTTGAAAGTAGGAAGCAA
This sequence comes from Chanodichthys erythropterus, assembly GCF_024489055.1. Taxonomy (NCBI): domain Eukaryota; kingdom Metazoa; phylum Chordata; class Actinopteri; order Cypriniformes; family Xenocyprididae; genus Chanodichthys; species Chanodichthys erythropterus. The sequence goes on along the minus strand of NC_090230.1, from coordinate 60,198,975 downwards.
CCAGAGCACACGGCTTGAGAGATGATGCATCTAATTTGTTTCTTTCCACTGTTCCTGGGATACTAATTGTCTGTAAGTGATCAAAAAGTATTATTATCATATTAAGGACACTTCCATGCATTATAGCATGTAAATTCATATTCTGAAAGTGTCATTGCTACATTCAAAAGTATGTAAATTACTGCCAGCAGTTTATGTTTGTGTTTAGTTTTTTATTAGCGCGTATGCATATTGAAATATGTATTTTGTGTGTTCTATATTTTCAGTTTTACAATATAAAGAGGAATTCCAATTAAATCAAGAAAAGTTACACCTTGAAGCATTATTGGAGTCATTCTTCATGTTAGCTCACTGTCTAGCCTTGCAGAGCAACGCATCGTGAGGACAGTATAGAAGAATAGATGTATCCTTAGCTGCCTTTGATATCCCACAATCCTGTGCTTTCCATTCTGTGACAGTTGAGCTAGAAAAATAAAGATGGCGTCCAAAAGTTGCGTTTGCTGCTCAGTTTGTGTATAAATGTACGATTTTGATCAACATATTTCAATTTTGATATGATTTCTATCGAGAAATTACTACTGTAGTAATTAAATATTTGTTTAGTTCTCACCAAAGCTCGCGCTATATTTCTGTAGATCATTAAACTGTTACGCTGCCTCAGAAGTCTGTCCGAAATCAATTTCGTGAGGTACCTTCATGCACAAATGCTGCCGTACAAGTCATTCTCTTATAAGATAGCGAGGCAGCAAGACAGCTACCTAGGTTTTCGGACGCAGCCTATGATTGCACCACAATGAGGTGAGGAACGAGGAGTGAGGAAGCTTCCCGAGGAGCTACGAGCAAGGTCACACAGGTGTGTCCTTTGCGGAAGTCTTTCTCGTCGAAAAACCTGACACGTATAAATTCTCCTCAACCTCCTTCACATCTGCCACAATAATTTAAATGTATGCTTTACTTTTGCAGTTTAAATAAACTTTACATCTCGCACATTTCAAAGGGGCATTTTGCTTTATTAATATTATTTTTTAAATAACCAAACTTTAACAACATTAGGGCAGATCCCTCGAGCGCAGCTGATGATGCTTTGAAGTGACACTTGAGGGATCAAGAACATTCCAATATACAAATAACTTTTCCTTCGATTCCTCCATCCTCATTTTCTTTCCTCACATCCTATGGTGGTGAAGCTGAGGAACGAGGAAAGGAAATGAGGATGCACAAATAAGAAATGAGAAGCACCCAGAGGTAGAGAGTACCAAGGAGACATGGCAGGAATTTCTTCTGAATTGAAGAGGCTATGGGTGCGTCTCAGCCTCGCTGAGGTTGGGGTTGATTGATGTACCCTGAGTACACAGGTCGAATGTCCAACTTTGAGTGCCATTCCAGGCATTATTTCTAAGAACGAGGTGAGAAAAATCCAAATTTCGAGCTGTCTGGACATGACGTCACGCTCCTATAGGAACACCCACCTGGAGGCCAAAGCAAGGCTTTCCTCGATTGTCCACCAGTCATTTTTACCAGGTTTGTGCTAAAAAATAATGTAGTAAGACAGTATTATTAAAAGAGAACGCACAGTTTCTCGTTAAGCGTTTATCCAAAGAAACCCATTGTAAAGAAAATGCATCACTATTTAGCCTGTGTATTCTGGGCTCATTTGCTTGCCTGTATTTAGTATGCAACTTAGATAAGGTTTATACTGAATTTAATCTTTTAATATTACTGTTTTAGTACATTGAGGCACTTTAAGTGTTTTTCACATTAAGCCTTTTAGAACGTCTCACTGTTTTAGTGATTGAAATACTGCAGCAGGTGCTGGATATGGATCACGGGTGCCCAAAACTCATTTTTTTTTCAATGTTTTTGATTTCCTTCTTTTGAGACAGAAAATGTACAGGTCTGTAATTCAGTTTTATGCATGAATTGCCCTCCAGATCTCCGTGGCCATCACGTGAATGCAAACTAATCAATGTGTCGCCTTAACAGAAGTTCTCTTTCAATAAGGTTTACTTGCATTATGGGGAAAACTCCTGTTTTCTCCGAATCCCGAAGCCCAACTGGTTCACATCTGTGCAAATGCACAGACAAATAGCCAAAAGGGGCGTGGTTGACTGCCTATATCAGTCACACTGGGTCACTATCAAATCAGAATCTTTCTCCTTCAGCATGAAGATCATCTCACTACCAAAAGAGAAGACTAAAGCCACTCTCTCTCACGTCTTCTCACTGTCGAACGAGCCTCACAGCAGACTGATGATGCTCAGAAAGCAAGCTGATTCAGCGATGTCCCCTGCGGCCATCCAGCGATATCAATAAAAAGACCAAATAAAGAGAAAATTTAAGAGCAAATTTCACCGCAATGTTGCAAATGTCGCGCCATGAATGCAGCTCATGCAGGGCTTCTTTGCCCATGCCTGATGAGCATACTGAGTGCGTTTCATGCCTGGGTCATGCCCATGCTGAGGTGATACTTAGGGTGTACTCACACTAGGCTCTCTGAACCGTGCCCGAGCGCATTTGACCCTCCAAGTCCAGTTTGTTTGACAATAGTGTGATCACTTCGTACCGTGCCTGGGCGCAGTTCATTTAGCCATCCCTGGCCCGCTTGGAAGAAGTGGGCCAGAGCACAGTTCAGTTGGGCTCGGGTGCGTTACGCATGCAATGTGAACTGTGCTGGAGCACGGAACAGTTACTACTTTTTTTATGTGCGTTACTGTCATCATTACGACGGCAATTGATATTTAGACAGTTTTGGGGTTAATGGAACACCAGTGTGACATCTAAAACATTCTGGGAGGTGAGTTCCAAGGACCAGAGATGAGGAACACTGCCTTAAATTATTGGAAAGACAGCAATGCTGTAATATTTTGTTTGTTCATATTAACATACTTATATTACTACAATATTACTACAATATAATATATTACGATATAACTACAATATTATTTGCACATTTTGCACATCCACATTTATTAAACAACAACTTGGATGCCATTACTGTTTCATTCCAAACAGCATCCCCACGACCCTGTAAAGGACAAGTGGTTTAGAGAATGAATGGATGGATGCATGGTTCATGGACCATGGGAATTTTGAACAACAAACTGGACAGACTGCAGACTGAAACATCTGTAAGCCTGCACAGTTCTGAGAAGAATCCACTTCAACATCATACACAAACCAGGTAAGACTAATTATCTATATTGTGTAAAACTTATTTATAGATTAAATTGTATTTAATATATATTTAATGTCAAAACTATATATACTGTATTTATCCTTCACACAAGACTGGGTCAACTGATCTTCAGAGATTATAAACAGTAACAAGTTCAGAAGGTTGTGTCAGGAAATGAACATGGAGAGAGGATCCAAGTGCAAGTAAAACAATATTTATTGACAGAATATGCTGTACAATAACTTCACTCCAAATGGGCAGTCGTTGCAGTGACAGAGAGGTGCTGAAGCGATGGCGTGCAGAGGCAGATGAACAGGGTGGCGCAGGGCTGCAACGGGTATCAGAAACCAAGGAATAATCCAACCCAGACGACGAAAGTCCAGAACTCCAGGAAATCAGGAAGTGAACACAGAAACACGACACCGGGACAGCCTGCAACGAACTGACAAAGACACCATGTAGACACGCACAAGATATAGCAAACACAGAACAAGACACGGCTGGCAGCACATCACAATCAAACAGGTGGGTGACGCCCACACAATCAGTAACCACAGGCAACACACACCACAACCACACGAGGGCGAGTAAGTGAACCCATGAACCGTGACAGGTTGTGGCAATCTTTTAATATCTATTTTTTAAAAATTGTTTTACATGTTCAATATCTTCTGTTACTAAACGTCTTTTGTCTTTTAGGCAAGATTTATAATGAGGCTATGAGGAAGAAGTATTCGTAGTCCCAGCTGAAACATTCAATCAAGGTTGTGGCAAAAAAAAAAAAAAAAAGCCAAAAGGAAACACTAAGTTTAGAAATTGACATGTTGTAGCCTATAACTCTTCTTAAAAAGGCTAATAGATTGTAATAAGTATTTTCAGTGGTTACATTACTGTTGTTTTGCACTTGCTGGAGACGAGGTCAAATGAAACAAACACAGAAGGACAGAAATAAAGGGATCTCAGTGTAAGATGAGGAAGATGTGGATTCACGCAGGAGCTACAGTGAGGACGAGTCGGCTGGGACAGATAATTTCCTGCCTTTGTTTGAGAGTTATAATTCAAAGTAGATGCTAAATTTTTAAATGTTGCTTTCTGTTGAAAATGTAAATATTGTTTTCCAGCTGTTTTTATGTTTTATATATTATAACATAGTTCAGTTCGTAGTTAGGGGAAGGAAGAGGACAGGGTCGGCGAACAACTGCTGACTGAGACTTTATTAACTTTCAAAAGAGTTCAACAGAAAGACTGTGCAGCGCACAACAACAAAAATAAACAATCCACAAAGGGCTTCACTCCAGGTTCAGTATACACCATCCACAAGGGCTTCTCTCCAAGTATGGTATACACAATCCACAAGGGCTTCACTCCAGAACCTCGACACGACTCAGTCAGCAGTTCCCCTCTCTCTCACACACTCCTGCTTCTCACAGCGTTTTATCCTGTCCCCGCGCCAATCACTGGAATGAGAAACAGGTGTTCATGATTTGTATTCAACCCACTCACTTACCAAGCGTCTCCCACTATTCTCTCCGGTTGCAGACCTCGCTGAACCACGCCCCCCTCGCCACATACCCCCACCGCCCGACTCAGGCCGGGGAGCCGTCCGGCCTGCAGCCCCCCCCCCACATTTCTGGAGAGGAAATCGGCCACAGCCATCCGAACACCCGGTCTGTGGACCACCTTGAACTTAAAAGGCTGTAGAGCCAGATACCAACGAGTGATCTGCGCGTTGGTATCCTTCATGCGGTGGAGCCACTGCAGGGGAGCGTGGTCTGAACAGAGAGTGAATTCCCGTCCCAGGAGTTAATAGCGGAGGGTGAGGACGGCCCACCTGATAGCCAAACACTCTTTTTCTACGGTACTGTACTTAGCTTCTCTCTTAGAGAGCTTACGGCTAATGTACAGTACCGGCCGCTCCTCACCCTCTATCTCCTGGGACAGGACAGGACAGCACCCAGCCCTCTGTCCGACGCGTCAGTCTGCAACAGAAAAGGGAGAGAAAAGTCAGGAGAGTGAAGCAATGGCCCGCCACATAGAGCAGCCTTCACCTGGGTGAAGGCCTGCTGGCACAGCTCCGTCCACTGGACCGTATCTGGAGCATCCTTTTTAGTTAGATCAGTCAACGAGCTGGTGAGGGCCGAATAATTAGGTACAAACCTTCTATAATATCCCGCCAGCCCGAGGAACTGTCTAACCTCCTTTTTGGTCTTGGGGCGCTGACAGGTCGCAATCACTGCTGTCTTGTCAATTTGGGGACGCACCTGCCCATACCCCAAGTGGAAGCCCAGATACCTTACTTCCACGCGCCCAATTGCACACTTCTTCGGGTTGGCCGTGAGCCCAGCCCCTCTCAGCGATCTCAGGACGGCTCTCACATGCTGCATATGCCGCTGCCAATCATTACTATAGATAATAATATCATCTAGATAGGCAGCCGCATATGCAGCATGGGGCCGGAGAATTTTATCCATGAGTCGCTGAAAGGTAGCCGGTGCCCCAAACAGCCCGAACGGAAGCATAACAAATTGGTGTATCCAAACGGCGTTGTGAAAGCTGTCTTTTCTTTGGATAAAGGCGACAAGGGGATCTGCCAGTACCCTTTCGTTAAGTCCAGTGTCGAATAAAATCGAGCCGCACCAAGCCGGTCAAGCAATTCGTCCACCCGCGGCATTGGATACGCGTCGAATTTCGACACTGCATTCACCCTGCGATAGTGCACGCAGAAACGAACCGAGCCGTCGGCCTTGGGAACCAAAATTATCGGGCTCGCCCAGTTACTGCTGGACTCTTCTATTACTCCCATTTTCAGCATTGCCTCTAATTCGTCCTGAACTACCTTTTTTTTGTGTTCAGGTAACCTATACGGCCGGCTGCGAATAACCACGCCCGGCTCCGTCTCGACATGGTGCTGAATGAGGTTGGTATGTCCCGGCAGGGGAGAGAACACGTCTGCAAATTCTGTTTGCAATTTGGACAAATCAGTGAGCTGGGAGGGCGAGAGGTGATCTCCCCCCGGGATCAGAGCGAGGGATTGAGTTTTTATATTCGCCTCTGGCCCGAGATCATCCTCCCCGCTAATCACCGTCGCCAGCCTGATTCTGCCTCATTCCATTTTTTTAGGAGGTTGAGGTGATAGATTTGACGTGCCCCCCTCCTGTTGGACAGTACCACCTCATAATCGAGCTCGCCCACTTGCCGTGTGACCTCAAAGGGTCCTTGCCACGTTGCAAGTAAGTAGGGAGCAATACAAGCACTTTCTCTCCCGGTGCGAATTTGCGTAAATTAGACCGTCTGTTATACAGCTGGCTCTGTCTGTGCTGGGCTTGTAACAAATTCTCCTTTGATAGCCGCCCCAAAGTGTGGTGTTTTGTTCTCAAGTCCAGCACATACTGAATTTCGTTTTTGGCCTGAGATGGTCCGTCCTCCCAAGCCTCCCTGAGGACATCCAGCACCCCGCGGGGCTGGCGTCCAAAGAGAAGCTCGAAGGGGGAAAACCCCGTGGAGGCTTGCGGGACCTCTCGCACTGCGAATAACAGAGGTTCTAACCACTTATCCCAATTTTTGGCGTCCTCTTGAACGAACTTACGAATCATGGATTTAAGCTTGCGATTAAAACGTTCGACCAGCCCGTCCGTTTGTGGGTGAAAGACGCTGGTACGAACCGATTTAATGCCCAATAATTCGTACAGTTCGCGTAACGTGCGTGACATAAACGCCGTGCCTTGATCAGTGAGGATTTCTTTTGGAATCCCCACCTGGGAGATTAAACGAAACAGTGCATCCGCAACACTCTTAGCAGAAATGTTGCGGAGAGCCACTGCTTCAGGATATCGCGTTGTATAATCAACAATGACTAATGCAATGCGATGTCCCCTTGCTGATCGTTTTAATGGCCCAATGAGGTCCATACCAATTCTCTCGAAGGGGACCTGCATTAATGGAAGTGGGCGCAATGGCGCTTTTGGGGTGGCCGGTGGGTTTACCAACTGGCGTTCACGACAAGACGCGCACCACCTGCGTACATTCACGTGAATGCCCGGCCAGAAAAAACGGGTCATGAGACGATTTAGTGTCGCTGCCTATCCCAAATGCCCCGCCATCGGATTAGAATGAGCCGCGTGGAAAAACATTTCCCTGCGGCTCTTTGGCACTGACAACTGGGTTGTATCTTCTTTTGTTTGAGTGTCTTGGGTCACTCAATACAACCTATCTTTTATAATCTCGAAATATGGATAAGCAAGCGGACATCCAGGCTGGAGAGGCTGACCATCAATATTGCAGACCCTTTCAAATGCATGTTTTAGCGTCTCATCACGAGACTGCTCCAGGGGAAAATCATCGCGTTCCGGAAGAATTAGTCTTCTGGCTTCACTCAGATCCCCTGCAGCAGAACTCTCCGGTCTCTGATCAGTCTCTCCCACCTGCACTCGCGCTTGCTTACCCCGCGTTCTTTTCCCCCAAGAGGCATCCGAGCATAAACATCCCAATAATTGCTTGAACGCAGACCAATCCGTTCCCAAATTTATCGGATGCCGGAGGTGCGGGTTAACTGCCACCTCAACACCATGCTTTTGTCCCCTAAATTTAATTATGACGGACATTATAGGATATCTTACCACATCCCCGTGCACGCACCGAACCCCAACCCTGCGGCCTGTATCCAATGCCCCAGATGAAATCAGGCTTTGATGGACAGAGGTTTGGTTACAGCCCGAGTCCACCAAAGCCTGATAGGTACCCCCCTTGATACTCAAAGGTTTCGGGTACCCGCCGGCCGAGCAGGGGCGGCCTGTGGATCGTCAGGGACCCGGATCACTGTCCCGACCTCCATAACTGGACATTTATCCACAAAATGATCCGGATCCCCACACCGCCAACAGGCCGGCCCAGACCTGCCCGCCGCTCCAGTGGCAGAGAGTGGGCTGAATGGATGGCGCGGAGAAAGGGGAGAAGCAGGAGTGGGGTCCGTCCCGGCAGCAGGGAGTCCCGCCCCCCTGGTCGTGGGATCGGAAGTGCTGTCGGTGCTGCTCTGGGGTCCGACCAACCCGCTGAACGATGGCCCGCCGTAGGTCGTCATAGAGCAGGAGGTTCTGGACTGGGAGCTGCTGTGCCGCCACTTGTGCTTCTCCTGAGAGGAGCGGGACCAGCCTCATAGACCACTGGTCCCGCGGCCATTTACACACCTCAGCGGATCTCTCAAAGAGCTCGAGGAAAACTTCTGGATCGTCCAGTGGGCCCATCTTGTTTAGGGGCAGGAGGACAGGCACAGCGGGCTGCTCGGTGGGCTCCCGGGGAACCTCCCGGTCATTCCAGCTCCGGAACGCCTCGCAGTCCTTCTGCTGGGTCTGAAGGATGGCTTGAAAGCACCGCTCCTTGTCACTTCTTAGCTCCAGCAGGGCCTGTTGTTGTTCGCGGTGCAGGACCGCGAGGGATGCGAGGATCTCCGCAAATGGGGTGGAGGACGATGCTTGCATGACAACGTGCTCCCGTCTTCCTTCCCGGGTTTCAGCACCAGTGTAACACAGTTCAGTTCGTAGTTAGGGGTCTCCCGCTATTCTCTCCGGTTGCAGACCTCGCTTAACCACGCCCCCCTCGCCACATATATTATTTACTATTTTTCCCTAATAAAGACAACCAATCTATTATTGGTATATCTTTCTGATCTGCCCACCTGTCCTGCAACCAATCGAATCATTCACTTGCAAGGGTTTTGGGAGGGATAAATTTTAAACAAAGCCAATCAAATAATTCACATTAAAGGTTTTGGGAGGGATATATTTTAAATGTAACCAATAAAATCACTTTCTGTCAGAGTTTTGGGTGGGATAAATTTCAAGTTTACCAAAGAAATTACTTTTGAAGAAAGTATGGCCCAATTGCCGTCTGGTTAGGGGGTGGGTTTAGCCTCAAAGCTACCAATCCAGTTTCACATGTGTGCTGGGCAATGTGGCCAAAAGGTGTGAAGGCTTCTTTAAGGGGATTACTTGCCATGGCAACAAATGGCTGTTGCATGGAAGAATACGGCAGTAACATACTTCCGAACTGGTACATTTTCGTCAGTATATGGACCAGTGGAATTTCACATATCTGGGCAACAATACTCCCGGATTTGTCTGAAAATCTGCAGTGTATACAGGAGTTTAAGGGTACACCTCTTTTCATGCAGTGTTAATGCACACTAAATCCACATTATCTCTTCAGATATCACTTCGGATGTATAATCAGCATCACTGTCATCAAGGGGATGCTTCTCATTCGTTAATTGTCCATCTCATCTACCTTGCCACTATGGTAAAAAATGCATAAATGGAATTTAAGAGGAATAAATGCAAGACATAAATGCAAGACATATAAAGTATAGTAATTATAAGATTTACAGTCTCAGGATCTTTATTGGAAAGGGTTTGAACAATGTTTTTCATGCATGTTCAATGAACCACAAACAATTATTGCACATGTACCTGCGGAGACACTAACTCTTTAAGACCGTAACAGTTTACATGCAATATAATTAAAGTCACAGTTACAGGATACCAGTATTTTACAAGATGTAAAATAAGTCTCTGATGTCCCTACAGTGTATATGTGAAGTTTTAGCTCAAAATACCCCACAGATCATTTTTTATAGCATGTTAAAATTGCCACTTTTTAGGTGTGAGCAAAAACATGCAGTTTTTGTGCGTGTTGTCGTGGAAATTCCCAATACTAATCCAACTTCACCACTGACAATTCAAACAACCTCTAGTTGTCAATATAATATATATATATAATACTCAGTACCAATACAGTACTACAGTACCTTCGAGGTAATTCCCATCCCGAATATAATACAATACAATACTACAGTACAACAATACTACAGTACCATCAAGGTAATTCCCGTCACGAATATAATACAATATAATACTACAGTATCTCGAGGTAATTCCCTTCTCAAATACTTCTAATACATTTCCAATTCTTTGAGGTAATTCTCTTCCCGAAGTAAGGTGACGGCGTCCCGTCAAGAAGCTACTATCACTACCTCAATCACACATGAGCACACAGGCCTTTAGCATCTAAACACTCTCACCGTCCTTCTCAGGTGTACGCTGGTCCGACACAGGATCATTAATACTAACTCTTGAGTATTACAGCCTCACCCCGAGGGCAACTCTATAGTCTTCCAACACTATCACTGTCTCTGCTGTGATCTTTTGAGCGTAGAATCTTTAGTACTTCTATTCCTTAGCTGTGCAGCATATACCTGACACATCTTCCAAGTTGCTCTTTGCAACTTTTTATTGACCGGGAGGTCACTTGTCACACCAACAGAGTGAGTCTCAATGAATAGAAAGATACATGCACACTTAAGTCCTTACAGTTGAGTAAAAATCAATGTCTTCATCACTGTGATTTGTTCTAGTGATTGATTCTTGATCTAAGCTAATCATATGACTGGTCTTTGACCTGAGCATCCTTAGTCTGCATTTTCTGTACATTTCATGTTGACATAAAATATTTCTATCACAGTTTCCCTTTAAATTCAAATGAGCTGCTTCTCCCAGTTCCCTTTCAAGAAGAGGGTGAGGCTTCAAGAGCTCATGCAAAAAAAACAACAAAAAAAACACAAGAAATGTCTGAAACTGTCTGCAGCGGTGTTCAGTTTGAGCCAGAGTTGGACAATGATGCCTGCAGAGCAAGAGAATATATGCTGCATGGAGATAGAAAAGGTATAGTTTAGTTTTATTACGGTTATAAATTATGCAGTTACTATACTTATGTTGCTACTTTTCAAAGTGATGTCACTTTGCCCAGGATCTGAAAACAGCTTGTTCTGAGACACTACTAATTATTTAAGGGGATTAAAAAAAGGGTGGGTGGATTTTTATCATTATAAGGTGGTTGTGTACACACACTGGTGACACACATTTTTGTTCAAACTGTAAAAGTGAATTTTGTATAATAGGTGCCGTTTAAAGCAACTGCTGCCACACCAGATACTAACTGTTACTTTTCATATCAACCCCTTTTTGATCAGGGTCTCATGATTCCATTTCTGTTCATCAAAAGGATGGTTTAGTAGGCTATTATTATATTAATTAATTTAATATAAATGTGCAACTAAACTATTAATGGCCTAAATGAATGACTACTAGAAAAAATCTTTAGTTGGGGGCAGCTCTTGGCACAAGGAACTGCTCAACTTTAAATTAAAATGCTATGACATTACAAAAACTGACAGTAGCTGCAAATCATGTCATGCATGCGTAATGAGTCAAATGTTTTTATTTTATTTCATTTGTTGCTTTTATTATCAACTTATATATTAAATATAACACACAGCTTGTATATAATTGCTGAATAAATTGTGGGGGTGCTATGGGGGTGCCTTGGTCTTTCTTGGGGGTGCTGAAGCACCTGCTAGCCCCTCCCTATTTATAGCGCCGCCCATGCCTTGCAGTTTTGAGCTCTATGTGTGTTTTTTTATTTTTTTATTTTTTTTACAGTGTAGCTGCTTGCTGTTCTGTTTCCTCCTCTTAGTGTGCTAAAGCTTTTCAGGGTTTCACTTCTGCAGCAAACAGAAGTTTAGCAAGGGAAGAGGGATGCACACTTTGACCTTAAGTGCTCAATGGAGCACAACAGCAGTGGGCTGGAATTTACAAGGTCTCGTAGGGTTAATGGCCTGTTGTTAAAGTTAACATTCAAATGCAAATGCTGGCAGGGGTTTAAATATAATCAATAAAACTCTTGGACTGAAGTGATTAGGAAAAGGTTACTCTTGTTATGAACTGTTGCTCTGTACTGCAAGTCCAGACTGTGACACATACAGAGCTGTGGAAAAGTCATACACACATTAGATGCTTCACAAAACATTTTTAAGATGATTATTTGCCTCAGTTTTAGATTTCCAAAAATCCCTTTTATAAATTTTGTAAAAATCCATTGTGAAAGTCAGGAATACCTGTATCAGACTCATAGCACTGCACATTTTGTATGTTTCTCTTATCTGATCTTCTCTTTCTTCTATCAAGCTGTGTTAAATAAGCAAATACACTGAAAAATGTGTATGAAAAAAATCACTTGAAAAATCAGACTGCATCCAAAAGCTGAAAAATGCTGCATCCTCAGGCAGCATACAGATGTAGGAAGGCAATGATCATGTTGCATTTTGTCTCCTGAGATACCTTCATCTGATCGATTTTTTGAAGGCAGCATTAGATCTATCCTTCACTGCCTTTGATATCCCACAATTCTGTGCATTTCATTTCATTCCATGACAAAATAAAATGACATCTGAAATTTGTGGTTGGTGGTCAGTTTGCTTTTCTGAACTTGTTTAACTTTAACTTAATTTCTAGTGAAAAATTAGTATTGTAGCAATGAAATATTTGCTTAGTTATCACCAAAGCTCTCTGTTCGAAATCAGTTTTGTAAGGTACCTTCGTGCACAAATGCTGCCTTTGAAGTCACTGATAGGGCAGCAAAGAAACAAGTCAGTTGCCTAAACTTCCGGACACAGCCATACAGTCTGACTAGGCACTACATTTAGTAAATAACTTACCTAGAATCATCCTCCCTGTAACGACACCCTGCTTCCACAAAAATCATATCCTTAATTATGAAGGCAGATACACACATATGTTGTCTTGTGTGAGTTTGCAACCATTGATGCTACCTCAACTCCTACCTTTATTACAATAGTCTTAGACCGGGTGTAAAACTCAGCTCCTGGAGGACCACAGTCCTGCACCACTTTGTTCAAACCCTGCCCCAATACACCTGCTACATTGTTTAAGTAATTCTGAGCAGCTTGATTAGTGTTACGGATGCTGATAGAGCAAACACACGACGAGGAAGAGTTACGTATAATAAATCTTTACTTGATAATCCACAGGGAGAAACACAGAATCCAGAGCAGAGCATACACCAACACATCCAAGTATAAACGAGACCCAACAAACAACTGAACACAGACAGGAACTTAAATACACTGACACATACAAGCTTAACAGGTTAACAAGGGGGCGTGGTCCAATAAGTGTCCATGGTGACTGAATGTGGCGGGAAACAGAACAAAGGAACACGTGAAAAAAAGCAAACCAAAACAAACAGAACATGCCGGTGACTGTAACACTACCCCCCTGCGTAGGCGCAGGAGTTGGGACGTCAGATCAAGGAGGACTGGAGCGTGCAGAGGCGGAGGGCGGAGCCAAGGGCTTCTCACAGCAGTGACGAGATGACTCCCAGAGGGCCCGAGGTGTAGCCTCACCACTGAGAGGAGGCGCAGAGGGACTGATGAGAGGCAGCGATGACGGGACGACAGGAATAGCTGGGGACTGGGGCAAAAACTGTGGAGCAGAGGAAGGTCCAAAACAAAAAACAGAGTCCAAGGTGTGCTGGAGAGGTAATGGATGAGGGAGGTTTGGAGGGAACACAGGGCTGGACGGAACCAGCGGGGAGACGGACAGTTCAAGGCTGGACGGAACCAGCGGGGAGACGGACAGATAGACAGACTCAGGAGATAACAGAGGTTTCCCCCTCTATTAAAACAACCTCTCCAACATCAAAAACAATTCTCTCCAGTGCGGTGGCCGAACACTTGCTCTCGGTGGTTGGGGGTTGGGCGGGACTCGCTTCCATCCCGTCAAACTCCACTAAGACTCCCTCAGCGATGGCAGTGGCAGCCGGCTCACACACCTGGTCAGGCACGCTTTGCTCAGGCTCCATGGCGATGTTCAGCTTGGTCGCTCTTGTGTGCACTGGCGTGTACGTCGCGGTGCAGTGGCTCTCGTTGCCTGCGGTGGGCTCGGGCTGTCGATCCTCGCAGTTGGGGTGTTGTTGGCTGGGCACTGGGTAACTAGTGGGGCTGCACCCACTCGACGTAATCCATGAAGCTCCCTCGAGGCCCTTCCCCAGACAGCAGTGCTTTGGTGGCAGTGTTGAGGTCGGCATATAGGAAGCTGCAGAGGCAGCTGTCCGGGAAAGTAGTATATGGTACCAGACAGATAAAATCCTCTAAATGTGCCTCGAGGAAGCATTCCTTCTGCTCAAGGCAAAGCAGTTGTACAGAAAAAAAGGGTCCATGGTGCAGGAAAAACAAAAAAAGAACACAAACTCACCAAAAACACGGAACAAACAAAACAAAGACTTACTCTGCAACTGTTTGGGTCGGGTCTTCTGTTACGCTGGTAAAGCAAATACACAACGAGGAAGAGTTACGTATAATAATTCTTTACTTGATAATCCACAGGGAGAAACACAGAATCCAGAGCAGAGCATACACAAACACATCAAAGTATAAACGAGACCAGACAAACAACTGAACACAGACAGGAACTTGAAAAAACTGACACAAACAAGCTTAACAGGTTGACAAGGGGGCATGATCCAATGAGTGTCCATGGTGACTCAATGTGGCGGGAAACAGAACAAAGGAACACATGACAAAAAGCAAACTAAAACAAACAGAACATGACGGTGACCGTAACAATTAGCTAGTTCAGGTGTTAAATTATAGTTAAAACTAAACTCTGCAGGACTGTAGATGCACAAACACAATTGCATTGCAGAACTCAGTTGCTGGGATGTTTGTTGAGGCAGAGCAGAACAGGGGCCTGTACCATGATGGTAGATGAACAAACTCAGGGTTATAGGATTAGTTTCGAGTTGACAAAACCAAACCACTTTGTTGGTACCATGATGCTGATCATCAACTTTCTCTGTCAACTCGCATGCCTTGCAACATAAATAAATGTGATTCACTTCTCTTGAGAGAGCCAGTGTGATTCAAAACTCTTTCGCTGAAAATGAAGAATTGAAATGCATTTACACTAATGGAAAATACTTGTCTGTGAAAGAGGACAAATAAAAGAAATGATCTTTCTCTATCAGTGCAAGTGAAAGTTGTAAAGTTAGTTTATATAGTTGATAATATATAGCGATAGAGACTTAAACATACAGGGTCACATGTAGTAATTTTTAAAGAGTATATTTACTCCTTATTTAGGCCTATATTGCATATGATCTATATATATTAATATTCATTGAAACTAAGTGCTTAATAACTACTGTTACACAAAACTTGTGTGTGTGTAATGGATTAATAAAATATAGATCAAATAATTATACAATTATACATATAAATTATATTATCATTAAAACCAGACAATTTGTTTTTACTATATAATGACCTTTAATTTGGAGGAAGAGAAACTGGGGTAGTGACTTTATTGTGTTGAGTGTGTCAGTGTCACTTAGCTTACATCTGATTGGTCCAATTTCAGTTTGAAATCTCTAACCCAGAACATAACCTGCCCCAGAGCAGGTTACCCGTGGAGCGTAAGTTACTATGGTGATGAACACCACTAAAAGCCAAGTTACTTTCATGGTACCTAAAACCCAGGATTGGTGTGAACTAATCTGAAATTTACCTGGCTGGGCAGCTAATCCAGCTTCATGGTACAGGCCCCAGATGAGTAGTGGATCAAAGGCAGATAATGACAATAACAGTGGTGATAGCAAGGTGATGATAGCAACTGGCGGATGGCACAGAGACAGCAGTGAGTAAATCATAATTGAGGATAAAGAAGAAGTCAGAGGAACAATACCAAACACTTGGAATACTGTAATACATGTATGTAAGGGGATACATTTTTATAATAAACCAATCCAATTACATTTTATCTTCAGTTTGTCCCAGACACTACGCCACTGAATTCACACTGCATATATAGGCTATGCCAGAGTAGAACAGGCCCCCCTAACTGAGCCTTGTTTCTCCCAAGGCCGTTTTTTTTAAAAATTCATTTCTGTCACAGATGAAGTTTGGGTTCTTGCCACTGTCGCCTCTGGCTAGTTGGGGAAACTTAATATTCAACTGAATTATATATAACAGTATTATATGAGAACAAAAGCACTGGTAATTGAGCTAAATAACAACACTATTGTCTTCAGTATAGAACTGCTTATTTCATAATGAATTAAACTTTACACAGTTATTGAACTGAACTGAATCCTTACAAAACACAATTGAGCTGAATAATCACACTATTGTCTTCCTAGAGTCGCTTTACAGCAGAATTTCAACTTGTTTCATATTTGATGAAATTTGTATTATTAATTTTGTTACTTTTCTGTGTACTATTGTGAAGCTGCTTTGTTAAGCTGACTTAATTTGACTCTCTCATCAATTACTATATTTATACCCAGGAGGACATTGTCAATGCACAAGCATAGACTCCCTCAGACTGTTGAGATATTCCAGTGGTTTCTTACACAATTGCTCCATCCTCTGATCCATCGTCTGTTCCAGCATTTTCGGCTCCATCGTCTCTACTCTTCTACTCCATCATCTGCCTGTCAAAACAAAGACTGTATTCATCCAAACTAGGTGTTGTCTCATGTGTTTGTGTACCACAGCTATTTTCATGCAATGTTTACTCCATTTATCTGTCAATAAATCAAGCTGTTGCATTCATTATGACAGTTATCCCTAGTGAAAAAAAAAGTATACTAAAATGTATTTCAAATACATTTATTTTGTACTAAGTATACTGTCACAGTTGAGGCAGGCAGATGAAGACGAACAGATCAATATCAATACACACCAAGTTTAATGAATATAAACCAAACAAGCAGGCAGGAATAACACAACCAAACATAACGGTGATCGGACAAAGACTGAGTGAACGGTAGGAACTAGTGTAGTGCTGTAGTGCTGAGGTCCAACTAAAGATATACTTAAGTATATTTGATTGTGCTGAAGTAGAACTATTGCAAGTATGCTTTAGGTACACTTTAAATATCTTGCATTTAAAGATTGATATTATACAAAAATCATACAATCTTTATTAATAGTGATATTAAAAACGTTTTAGGCATTATATTAAGAAATGTGCATTGTGCAATAAAGAAATACTCTAAATAAACTTTAATTATAATTTTATATCAGTAAGTCTTAAGTGATATATAAATAAATGTTAATGGATTTGAAGTGTACTTAGTATGAAATAAATATATTTTATTTGTTTTTTTTTTTTGTTTTTGTTTTTTTACTAGGGATGCTATACAGTCTTGCACTATTTGTAAGTAAATGTCACAATTAAGGTCCACCACAGATTTCATAGAAAAAATAAAGAAACCTTTGGAATCACAAATATAAATCTATAATGCCTTGAATTGCTTTCTTGCTAACCGATCAGTATTGTTAATCAGACTTCGCTCCTGATATGACAGTAAAGCACTTTGGGAGTACAATAGTAAGCTACATAATAAAGAGCTGTACAAATGCTTCATTCATTCATTCATAGTTGGAGAAATGTGTGAAATGATATGGAAAGAAGAATGAAGATAGGGAGAGGATGCCTTCAAATTATGAATCATACATAGATGTTCTCTACATGATAAAAAAAAAAGAAGATAAAGCTGTTTTGTGAAATTTCCCTGGCTCACACCCCTCCCTCCATCTAAGAACACAGGGAGCACCGTAACGGTCGGTCTTTAACATATGAAATGCCTTAATTCACAGCTGACAGCCATCAATTCTCACACCCAGTAGTGTTTCAGCCATGTATGTCTGTGAAGTTTCATGGATACCTGTACATGTCCATGTACCCCAAGTATCAGGGTATTTCTGGAAATTTACTGTGTACTTTGGCTCAGGATTTTTCCACATACATCCAGCAAACCTGAAATTACATGACAGTTTATCATGACCAGACATTGCCGGAAATGACCCTTTTCACATGCAAAGCTTTGGTGTTTTTTCAGATCTGTGACAGTCTTATGCACACACTTCCTTTTGCATGCACACGCTCTCATGTGAACAAGACCGCAAATATGAGTATTGGGACAGATCCTGAACCATCCGTTTGAAATATTGGGCTGTGTCAGAAATCGCCCCATATACCCTAGGGCACTATTTGAGGGGACAGTCATTTGAAACTATAGTGGACATTGTTGAGTGCACTCATTCAATCCCATAATGCAACGCGATAACAAGTGTACAACAATGTTCGCTCAGTGGTTAGAGAATACCCATAATACACTGTGATGTTTGCAACAAATTAATTCCCACGTCTCGCCAGAAGATGGCACCTGCAGCTGATTCATCCATCCATGCCCTTACCAAACCCCTGGTCCAGTGTGGCTACAGCTTAATATCATACAGGTATACATTTCTTTTTAGTTGATTAAATTGTTTAATTAAAGTTTATTTTTTCTTAAAATTTCAACATTGTTTCAACAGGGTGCAAAAGTGACGATGAAGCAACATCACCTTGTAACATTAATTCAGTGCCATTAACATTGACACATCATTGTTGCCTTGGTCGCTTGCTATCTGGGTTTATATGCTCCTAATCATTTTCACAGTGTGGATATACTGTACATTTGTACCAACCTCAGTGCAGTCAACATGTGATCTGTTTGGATGTTTGCTTCACTGATTTTCTCAGTGACTTGGAATGCTGCCATACCTGATCATTTGAAGACAAATCTATAGTTAGCAGACACAGTTGTTTTCATGAGCAGACAGGAACGTTGTAGAGAGGAAAAATGTTCACAGGAAATATTATCTGTACTTGGCCAACCCTACAGAAACAAAAGCTAAATTCAAACATACTCCATAATTTAAAGGACTCATGAACTGCATTTTTTAAAAATTTTTTATAAAGTTCCTTGAGGAGCCCTCATAATGTTAGCAAGATTTTTACATTTAAAAAAAAAAAAAAATTAGAACTAATAGGCTATTTTCTAACCTGTTTTTGACTCTCTCTTTTGAACACTCAGTTTTGATGGGCGTGTCTCATTCAAGATTTGGAAGTAAACGCCCACTGCTATGATTGGGTAACAGTTTTGCATATTAAAATAATTTTCAACGTCCCCGCCATTATATATGTGGAATTATTTTGAAAACTTGAAAACCACTTGAGAAATGTATAAACATGTATCCAATTTTCCCATCTCATGATTTTCCTTTTATAGGGTTTGGTCTATGTATTAATTCTCTCTTTTGAACTCTTTTGGTATTATTGTTTCAGGGTTGCATACTATGGTTAACTAAAACTACATGGGTAGCATGTTTGGTATCGATGGACTCCAACTTTCATTTCCTATTTGGTAATTTATGTTACATGTTGCTAACTCTGTGACACAATAGTATTATAAGAATCTAGAAGGTTCTTCTCTCATACATCCAATCCAATATCTTATGCTAATATCTAACTAGAGAACAAAGACTTGTAAAAAAGTTCCCTCCGAAGGAACAACTCCTTATTGGCTCAGACATCTTAAGAGGGTGTGACATCTTCACTTTAAATTGTCTGATCACAGGATCACAGCCCCCTTCTCTTATTTTACTGAAAAATGCTGATGTGAAGATGATGCTGTTCTAGAAGCTTCTAAGGAACCCTAAGCTTGTGCCAGACTTCGGCCTTGTCCTTCCATTCACCAAAGATCCTCTGAATCCAACTGGTTCTCTCTCAACAAATTGCATCAGGAAAGTTCAGTTTAAATGGATGAGACATGCAAGCATCAAACTTAGTCTCATTATTTGATACATTAAGTATTCTTACTCCCCTTTTAAAAAAGGGGTTTGTTAGAACTAAACTGATGGTTTGCTCAAGGCTGGTTGATCTGCTGAATTTCAAACAATGCAATAACTTCTTGCTTTCCTGTATTCTGCTTCAGCTCTCTCTTTCCCTTGGTAAATTGTATGCATGTATGTGTGTGAATGTTAGAGTAGTTTAAGTGTTTAGTCTAGTTAATAACGTCTTGTTCATGTCACACGTAAAGTTGTCCATGTTTCATGCTCATATACTGGAGTCCCTAATCATGCAGATCCTGACTACAGGCTCTGAGTAGCACTGTTCAATAAGAATGTTCTTTCCCATAACCTGGAAATTAACATTTCTTAGAATTAATAAACAATTAACATTGTGTTCATTGTTAATAAAACAGGTTAACTGATTGTAATATTAATGTTTATTACATTGAGTTAATTTTATTGACTGATCCAAATATTTATAATTAATTATAACTAATTATGATTAATTGTTCATATTTCTTTTGAGCCAATTTGCTACAACAGCATGGTAATTAATCATCTTTATTTTTATTCCTTACATATTCGTAAGTTATTGTATTTTATTACATTATATTAGTGTTGAAACTAAGATGCTAAAGAATGGTATTTATCTTGTTACATAGTTGAAACATTTGCCAATAATGTCAAACCTTTATATGCTTTATAAGTCTTGGTTGTTGCAAATAAAGTTTAAGTACTTACTACAGATATAACTGACAAATGATAACTTACAGTGTTACATGTAAACGGAATTATGAATGAATGACTATTGTTTGTCGCACTGTCATTCTTATATTCAGCGTATATTCATCTTTTTCAGTAAACTGAAAGTAAAGTGAGTATCAAACAATGTGTAACAAAGCAATAGTGACAAATGGTAAAAATATTCACACTTATGTGTTGTAACTGCTTTCAGATCCAATACAGTCATCACTGCATCATCTTTTATTTTCAGTCTTTCTGAAAAGCCTGCGTCAAATTGTATCTTGTTTAAAAACAAATCTGCAGTATGAAGCAAAAAAATGAACAGTATCTTACTGATGTGACCTGAAACATTGAGATAAAAATAAAGTTCACCAATACTTTCTTAATGTTAGGATCACAAGGAAGGCAATGCAAAGACTGTGTTTTTCCACAACTTATTACTTCAAAACATTTTGTAATCTTTATTGTTTTGTTGCTTTTGCTGAATTCTTTCACATTATGACATTATACTGATACAAAATCCGAAACGAGTCATTTTGGGAGCATGGTTTCAATAAAAGCTGTTTTTGGACTAACAAGGAAGGTTTGAATTCTGAAACTTACAGGATATTTTTTATAGTAGGCCAACAATGACCCCTTTAAAGTATGGATTAGGGTTATTTTCATCCTTTTTATATACAGTTTAAATGCCCCCAAATCTTGGAACTTACTGAAACACTTCAAAATAAATTGTTCTGAATTTTCAAAAATTGTATTTGAACTGAATTGAAAACATATGAATTGTGACTTGAATCAAGTCTTTTTGTAAAACAAAGTGGCCTTCACTCATTTCAGTGAGTACAGGAGAAGCATTTTGTCTGTCAGAGTGAACAGCTTGTGTTTGTTCAACTTGATTAGCAGCTGGAACTGCTCTTCTAAGACTACCAAGGTAATATATCTGAATTGTTACATGGGAAAAAAATAGCTATTTAGTGCAGTTTCTTTAAAGATGTTTATTACTGTGGGCATCTGTTGGATTAAACCTACAGTGTAAAAAATGTGGTGCATTTTAAGATATCCTCTTTGGTAATAAATGAAAACCACTGGTCTGCAGCATTGATGTGTTCTGTAAATGCAAGCATCTGGTTTTCAATTAGTGGTTTTCAATCCTGGCCCTAGCCAGATGATGGAGCTCTCTCCTAAAAAGCTGATGATCTGAATCAGGTGTGCTATGAGAGACAAAATATGCAGTCTTTCACCAGGACCAGGATCGAAAGCCACTGCTGATGTCAAATACAGGACTACGAATGGATATTTTCGGATTATGCTACATAAAGTGCATGGATAACCCACACGAACAAATATGTCAGACAGATTGTAACATGAGCCAGGGGTTGACAGCACATCAAAATGGAAACCAGTGAAGACTACAGGAACAGGCAAGGAGAAGTCATACAGGAAGTGCTGAGGCCTAAGGGCACACCGACTGCTTCGTCAAAAGCAGATACTGTAGATCGTCTGTCATAAAAGGGAAACAAAATCACAGGAGTAAAACACCAGCTCACACAGCTGAAGATCAGCAAGACAAACATAGCACCATAGTACAGAGCATTTCCACATTATCCATATGATAGTTGAAGAAAAAATGTGACATGTCAAAGTTGAATGATCTCTGACATAGGCAATACTAAACAAACTCAGACTGTAGCAGTAATAAAACAATTTTCTTATGAGAGCACATTCATGCTAATGCATTACAGGTTAAACTTTTCTTCGTTATTTGAGCTCACGTGTCATGTGTATTTTATAATACAGTTCTAGTCCAAGAGATGACAAAAATAAAGCCCATGGGGTCATCCTTATGAATTAAATACATTTGCTTCAGGGTTGACGTATTTTTGTAGGCCAAACCCCAGAAACAAGCATTTCCGGTTCTATCATCCTGGAGTCAATCCTGGAGTTGTTTTTTTGTGTGTGTGTGTGTGTGTGTGTGTGTGTGTGTGTGTGTGTGTGTGTGTGTGTGTGTGTGTGTGTGTGTTCTTTTTTTGTTTGTATGTTTTGTTTGTGTGTTGTTTTTTTATATGAGGTTTTGTTTAAATGGGTTAGGACAAGCTCAAGATATTTTCACTTTGTATTGTACAAAAAAATACATCAGTAATACGCTCATGTGATTTTTTTTAAAAGCTTTTACTTGTTAACAAGTGTCTATGTACATATTGTCAGGGACATTAAATCTTATCACTACGAACAAGTAGTAAATTTTTACATCCTTGTGCTTATAATTGTGAACTGTTCTAACTCAAACTTTCAGGCAAAATGTTTTTTGAATAATGAAGGAAAGAGTTTATTGTAAACTTAATGACTGTGACAATGAAGTCTATTGAAGTTAATTTGCGAAGATTGTCATGGTGAACAAAATGTGTAAGAATCATACCCCCAGTTTCACAGACAAGGCTTAAGCTAGTCCTTGACTAAAATGCATATTGTAGCTGTTTTAACTGAAAGCAACTTTAACTGACATATCTTAAAATATGTCAGTGCCATTGTTTTGTCTCAAGATGCAGTAATGTTTTTTTTTTCTATGGCATGTTCATAAAAGATACTTAAATGCACTAATTGAAGTAAGGCCTAATCCTGGCTTAATGTAAGCCCTGTTTGTGAATCTGGGCTATAAAGTTTTGTTTGTCACAGACCTTATTTTCTGCAATTATCCAAAAGCCAATGGAAAAATCCTTTTGGGTTTTGTTGAGGGAACCAGGGTGATGCAAACTTATGGGCTGGACTAAAAATATGTCATCACTGCAGCCCTCTATACACACTCTCACATCATTTCCATATGCTGTGAACATCATGTGAAACCATGTCCACTAGTAATGAGCATTTTTCAAACCTTGCTTCATGAAGCTTTGAAACATTTATGATTCTTTTGTTTTGAATTAGTGGACTGGAGTGTGTATTAATTAAACTTGATTTCAGCAAATGAGGCTTCATTATGACATACTGTTTTGAATCTTGGTTTGAATATGTTCATATAAATGATTTGAATATGTTCATCCGGTGTAACTGTGCACTGTTTTTTTTTTTTTTTTCTCAGTGGGCAAAGATTTCTAAAAGGTTTATATCTGAAAGTACAGTTTGCAAAAATGAGAGTTACTAAATCTGTTGGCAAGAACTGTTGAAGTAAAGAAACAGTTTACAAATCTGTGAGTATCTGCTTACAAAATCATGTGAACAGGACCCATATACAAAAAGCAGCTCAGAGTAAAATTTTAGTCTTAAGTGTGTCAAAATTCTAAGAATGACATAATTTTACTCTTTTTCCTAAAAATATTGAATAAGTGTGATTCATAAAGGTTCTAATTATTTAAGAGTGGTGGAATCGCTCTGAGTGGTGGAGAGGTCTACTAACCTAGTTAGGAGTAACATATGGCAGCAGAGAGGAGAACACACTTTCCAATAAAAATAAAAATGAATCAGTGGATTGAACTGAAATGATGAACAGGTGATGACTCGTTAATCAGAAACCATAGTAACAAACGAGGAGCAGGAAACTGGAACAAAGTAAAACAGGTAGTAGATAGAAACAGATGAAAACAAAACCAAAACAGGCAGTTTGTGACAATGATGACATGGAATTGTTAACCTAGTGAGAAGCTGAATAACTTTAAATATATGTAATAAAATATTAAATTAATAATACATTTAATACATTTTAATAAATGTAATAACATTGAATAAACTTTTTATAACTTTAAATGTAATAATGTATCCCACTCAACCAATCAATTCTCTAACTGCGGAAATGAAAGTAGTAATTAAATTTTTTGGTAACTGGAAAAATGCAGCAGTGCACTGGTGAAGACAGGTTTTAGAAAAACAGGTTTTAGAAAAACAAAAAAGCTCTCACACACACAAAAAAACACGTTGACTACAACATAATCAGTTTTTAATATTTCATTGGTTCTCTCATTCATAATGTGTTCATAATTTCTTTATATTACAGCCTGGTCAAAAATAATGTCTGCACAATGTTCATGTTTCATTTCTTTATCACAAATGAAACAATTGACTCCAAGCACAACTACAATATGCTTACATCTTTAACACATTTAACACACAAATTAACTTGAATAAGTCAGTTTTCCTAGACATTACTTTTAGCCACAATACTATGCACTGTAAAAAATCAAAAGTTGAGAAAACATAAAAGTTTAGGGCAACCAGCTGCAGGAGATGTAGAGATTGTAGAGATTGTTGTAAATTGAACTTGTTATACAACAACAAGTTGACAAAACTCAAAAATCTCCTCCAGCTGTTTTTTTCAACTTAATTTTTTTTTTTTGTGTGTAGCAGTTCATTGACTTTCCTACTGACTTTCAAACCATGTGGCAAATACAAGCCACTTTTATGAGGATTTGTGGGCTTTCCTGCAGTTATTGGAACTGTTGAAGGAACACATGTTCACATCATTGCTCCAACTGTAGATGAGGAGACATATATCAATAGAAAAATATTCCACACAAATACAGTAAATGATTGGTGTCGTGCTTCTGTCGACTTCATGCTTGTAGGCTCACTATTGACTGATTCAGAGGTTGAGGGCAGCCATTTTGAGTTGACATAATTGTAGCCATTAGTTCACAACACTTAAGTCAGCACTTAAGAATAGGTCTTAGACTTTACTAAAAGCTGCTTTTAGCTTCTTTATAAAAGTCTCCTACTCTTAGACAAGTCCTACTTGTAACTAAGAATGTTTTGACACTTAAGTCAAAGCTTAAGTCTATTTCTTAAGAGCATTTCCGAGACGTTTTATACAAATGGACCCAGATCTATAAAGAATTTATTCTTTGTAGTCCTAAGAGTGAATGTGATTTTATAAAGTACAACATGTTCCTGGATCAACATTGTTTATCCTGGAACAACATTTCAATCAACCAATCATTTTGAGGACAAGTTTACAGTTTATGTAAAGTTTAGGCTTACAACCACTTCTACATCAGTGTTATTTCACTCTGATTTTAGGGAGAAGTTATGGGTAGGATTAGGGTTAGAGGTAGGGATAAGGTCAGGATTAAATTTTCAGACAGTAATGTTGTTCCAGGATCTACAAAATATGTTGATCCAGGAACATGTCTTACTTGGCAAAATCAATGACTAGTGACACTCTGTATGTTCCCACAATAGCACCAGTAACTAAATACGTTTGCTTTTGTGTGATGCTACCAGAGCATGTGAGCGGAGCGGAGTGGGAGCGGAGCGGGGAGCGGAGTGGTAATATTTCCTTAAGAGCTCAGAGCGCCTTTCTGAAGATTCCGCTCCGCTCGCTCAATACGCTCAGCGCCGCTCGCTCAACCCAGAATGCCCGCAAAATCTTCAGCATCCCCAGTGGTTCTTCCAGCGCTGAGCGAGTGTTTTCTGCCGCTGGATTGCTTTCCCGGGCACACCGAATGAGCCTGAAGCCTGACGCTTTGTCCAAGCTAATGTTTCTTAAAGTGAATTCTAAAATCCAGTAAACATCAAGAGACGTTTTAATAGACCACAGTTCCCCGCAGTTATGGTCTATTTTAACTTGACACTATAAAGTGTTTCTTTCATCGACGTCAGTTCATAATCTAAGCATTCTTTAAGTGCATTTTATCTTGTTTATGCTTCTCACAGGCTTTATAATCAAAATGTGTTTTGTAAAGATCTACGCATATTTCATCTCGTGTGTGTGCGTTTGTTTTAATGAACCTGTTTTGAATGTTCTATTGCACAACAACGGCAGCTAGCCTATTTTCACGGAAATAAAAGTTAACGAAAATCAAATACACTTATTCAGTTTTTGCATTTTAGGTATGTTTGCTAAGGTTAAATTAATATATTTATTTTTTATATATTTCGTTTTGAAACATGATAGGCTAATTGCTATTTATCAGCAACTCAGCATAAATAATTTTATACAATTATCCAAGAATTTCGGTACAAACAGTAAACAATTAGGCCTACTAGAGCAATTTTATGTCGGAGCGGGATCTGAGCGAGAATTGGTTTACGGCGACTCGGCGAGCGTGAGCGGAATATTAACGGAGCGCTTGCTTGGGCGGTTGAGCGACTGAGTGGAGCGCAAGTCCATAGAGCGGAAAACTTAGCGGAGCGTCACACCGCTCCGCTTCGCTCACATGCTCTGGATGCTACACTGAACCTGCTTTAACCCTTATAGGGTCTTTGGGGTCTGCACAGACCCCAAACGACGTTTGCTCAAATAAAAAAAAATATTCTCTTTGTCCAAATGACATGAAACTTTGTACCGTTGTTAACACTTTCTAGATCTACAAAGAAAAAAAAAATCGGAGTGATATCTTGTTTTTATGTTAGTGTAAAAAAAAGGGTCACACTCAGGGTCTTCGGGGTCTCCACAGACCCCAGGCAATAAAATTTAATTTTGTTATAAAATAACTGCTTTTTAAAAAACAAATGTAATTTTACTCTGTTTATTAATGTTTTTACTTCATATTTGTGCAGTTTTTGGAGGATTTCTCGTATCTTTTAAATTTATATAAATAAATAAATAAATTAATATTTTTACAAAAACAGCTTTTTATGTAAAATTCCCTTTATAAAAGACCCACATTTCTAACTTTCATTCATGGGGATAACATGGATAATTTGACATGGTTTAGTGTAAGATTTTTGCCCATCTTTTGAAAAATGCAGTTTTAAAAGTAAAAAAAAATCACTTTTACCAGTAGATGGCTGCAGAGCTCCACTATTTGTTATGTGCTATTTGACTGACTGAAAGACATCTTTTCATAAGTTTTTTTTTGTTGGATTCATATCTAAATGTTATGAAATCACAATTATAACAATAAAAAATACTTTTTGTCAAAGTTTAGCATTTTTTGTACTGAAAAAAATTAATTTTTCCAAAATGTTGATTTTGAGGATGAATTTTGTCCATTTTCACAGTGGAGTCTCATCATAATGTAACAATATTGAAAAACTATTTTTTTTCATTACAAAAAATGCTAAACTTTGACAAAAAGTACCCTTTATTGTTATAATTGTGATTTCATAATATTTAGATATGAATCCAACTGAAAAAAACTTATGAAAAGATGTCTTTCAGTCAGTCAGATAGCACATAGCATATAGTGGAGCTCTGCAGCCATCTACTGGTAAAAATGATAGTTTTTTTACTTTTAAAACTGCATTTTCCAAAAGATGGGCAAAAATCTTACACTAAACCATGTCAAATTATCCATGTTATCCCCATGAATGAAATTTAGAAATGTGGGTCTTTTATAAAGTGAATTTTACATAAAAAGCTGTTTTTGTATAAAAACCTATTTTAAAAAAATATTTTTTAATTTATTTATATAAATTTAAAAAATATGATAAATCCTCCAAAAACTGTACAAACATGGAGTAAAAACATTAATAAAAAGAGTAAAATTAAATGTTTTTTAAAAAAACAAGTATTTTGTTACAAAATTGCATTTTGTTGCCTGGGGTCTGTGGAGACCCCGAAGACCCTGAGTGTACTTCCCAAACGAAGACCGCATAAGGGTTAAGAAAGCACAAAGCTGCGGTACACAGGAAGGAGACCAGAGGCCAGTTTGAGTGGGTTTGAGACAGTGACTGTCAATGGAAGAGAAGCTTCACTGTATGCAGAAAAAACTGCTTTTGTGGGGAAAACGCTAATCATTTAATGTATTCACAGCCAATCGGCTAATATTTCTCATTAAACATTTATTTTGTACTGATATATTTTTAGACTTTACACTGAAAATTATGTTTTATAAGGGGAGTCACAGACAATTTTGCAAACAGGACTCACTTTACGGCACTTCTCTTTTATTTCTATGGTTTCCACAAACAGTGATTGTCACATAACACAAAAATTCAATAACGTAAAGGTTGTAATGTGATTTATCAAGGCACACATGATCCATATTGACCATTCTGCTTTCTCCAATGGTAGAGCCATGGAGTTTGGTATCACCCCATAATAAGAACATCTCTGGCTGCATTCACATGAAATGTCAGTGTAACGCAGGCCTGCTGCCAAGGGTTGTGCAGTAAACTTCTCTCCCCAGACTTCAAGAGCACTGGTGACTGACATTAAGGGCCGCAGGCTTTAGCACAATGCCGCCTCTCATGCTGGGTTTCAGTCTAAGACAACTGCCACTGGAACCACACAAAGCTATTGAATGACTTCAGAAAATGTAGTTAGATGTAATTCAAAAATTGTATTTAGGGTGGATTTTGGTGTGTTTTTGCTATGAATTGTCAGGGTAGGAAAAAGAGTAACATAATGTATATGTATTTGTAAAATCACCATATTGATAGGGGAGGTGTGGGATTCTGCCATTAAAGTTCACATCTACCTTAGATAGTGACCAGTGTGTCAGTGTCTTTTGTATTTTTGGTACAATATATTTTGATTTTGCATATTTTGACAAGCATTTATTTAAATGGACTTTTGACTCAAAACCTTACATTTGTGACCTGACAATTAGTCTCTGTCTCCTCTCTCTAGATAAACAAACATTATGACCAACATATATTGGTCAAAATTAAGAAAAAATATATAGCTATACACTTATATTTCATCTTAATGTCACAATACAAGGGCAATCTACTTATGACTCAACTTCTCATTTGCCGGTGTTTGATCCTGCTGTAGTCTCCACCCCTGATCAGTACAAGAGATGGAGCGGGCAAATCTCGCGAATCCGCCTTCTCTCGCGATGTCACCAAGCATCGCTGTCCTCCTGCTGCAGTGCGCGTATAAAGCAGCGAGACTCGCGGGCACGAAAGGAGGAGTTGCGGCAAGGTCGCGCAGCATCACGGCGTAAATTAGCCACGGAAATCTCAATTCACAGAGATTATCTGGGTCTTTATAGTCGTTGTGAGCGCACATACCGGGCTGCGCGTCAAACTTGTCAGGAGTTTTTGACTGGACGTGTTGCTGTTCTCCATTTGCATCCGCATGTGCGCGTCGCGCTGCGGGTTCGGAGGGAAGCACGGCGCGTTATTTTAGTCTTCCTGCAGCATCAGTGTCTGCGTTCAGTCAAACCCATCGGTTTCTCTGCACTTTTAACGGACAGTATCAGCTTTTGGAAAGCTTTTTTGACTCGTCATGTCGGCGTCACCTCCGCCCTTCGCCGCCCCGGGCGACTATCTGTCTGCACCCGAATCTGACGCGCTCAAACCCGCCGGTCCGACACCGAGCCAGAGCCGCTTTCAGGTGGATCTGGTGTCAGAATCCGCCGGGGACAGTCAGACTCTTGGCACCTCCGACTCATCCCCACCCGCGTACGTCGCCGAGCCGCCGTCCGACGGACTTCGGGATTCTGTAGCTGGCGGCGAGGAAGCCAAGGGCCGGTTTCGGGTTGTGAACTTTGCGGCCTCGAGTCCGGACGCCGCGCCGGCGGAGAGCGCGCAGAATGGGGACACGGTGATGAGCGAAGGCAGCCTGCACTCCTCCACCGGCGGCCAGCAGCACCATCACTACGACACCCACACCAACACCTACTACCTCCGCACGTTCGGACACAACACCATCGACGCCGTGCCCAACATAGACTTCTACCGACAGACCGCCGCTCCGCTAGGCGAGAAGCTCATTAGACCCACCCTCTCAGAACTGCACGACGAGCTCGACAAGGTACAGCTACACCGTACGCATTCCGGACACTAGTGGGTTAGTACCGAACAAATAGGCAGACACTTGGTAGGTGGGTTGGTACTGAACACACATGTCGGGCACTATTTCAGTGGGTATGCACTGAACACATGCTGGACACTAGTTTAGAACGGAACAAACATAATGGACACTGGTTTAGTGGGTTTGTGCTGAACACACATGCCGGACACTAGATTAGTGGATTGATACTAAACACATACCAAGGCACTAGTTTATTGGATTAATACTGAACACACATGCCAGGCGCTGGTTTAGTGGGTTAGTACTGAACGCACATGTTTGGCACTAGTTTATTGCGTTGGTACTGAAAACGCATGCCGGGCTCTAGTTTAGTGGGTTTGTACTGAACACACATGCCGGGGTGTAGTTTAGTGGGTTAGTACTGAACGCACGTGATTGGCACTAGTTTATTGCATTGGTACTGAACACACATGCCGGGGTTTAGTTTAGTGGGTTGGTACTGAACACACACGCCGGGCACTAGTGGGTTGGTACTGAACACACATGCCGGGGTTTAGTTTAGTGGGTTGGTACTGAACACATGCTGTGCACTGGTTTATTGTTTTGATACTGAACACACATGCTGGGCTCTAGTTTAATGGGCTGGTACTGAACACGCATGCCGGGCACTAGTTTTGTGGTTTAGTACTGAACACGTATGTCGGATTCTAGTCACATTGCTCCCAGTTTTGTATGATGTAACGTATTTATGAAATGATGGCCAGTAAGACACAGTATCAAATTTTAAATGTCTAATTTCTAATGATATTTGATGAGATTGGTAAACACTAGGTTCAACACCGGGTCATATCAAATGTTTGACTTAGTGAGAAACGTTATAACGCTTTACATTGTCAACACGGACCATTGTGACCTTTGACCTGTGCGCGTAGTGACTGCAGTGCATATAAGGACAGTGATGATGGGAAATGTTATCTGAAGATCAGACTCTTCACTGTATCATTGTACATGTAGTTCACTGTTGTGAAAACACAAGGCCAATCTGTTTACATTCTTACACTAGACTCAGAAGTGCTGAGAGTGTGTGTGTGTATGTTGCTGTTAGTCTTCGTTTCTCTCGTGCAATGAGCCTGTTGTTGAGAAAGATTAAACGGCTTTGTTCGTGAAGTGATTCGTTTGCTATAACAGGTGTAAGTCTTTTTAAAAAACCCTTCATTTGACATGAACAGCAGATGTTGTGTCCGTGTTGGTCTCACAGCCCTGAAACCCACTCTCTGTTTCCTCTGAATGGCCTGGCAGTTTTAGCCGTAGGCATGACGATTTAGGTCTCTGACGACACTGGCTATTATGACTTGGCAGCTTATCTAGTTTAGTGCATTTGTAACAAACTTTGATGCCAAGTTTTAGAAAAGCCTCTTTGAGATGAAGTACATGACGCACAAGTGTTTTAACAGTAGTTTCCAGTCATTTGAGCTTTGCACCCATTCCAAATGGAGTAAGAGAGCTCCTCTGAGTTAAGGACGAAGTAGAGCCATTGAATGGTTTTCTTAGTTAAATAAACGGATGTGGAAGGTGTGTGTGTGTGTGTATATATCTATAAAAAATATATTAAAATGTCAAATGCAGCAGTCTGGAAGAAGACATTTTCTGCTATGTTAGATGCGTGTGCTGCTTAGACATGAATACTCTGACTGCACTTGTTTTCAATTGCAGTAGTAATTGTAATCATGAGACAGAACAAAGTTGCCTTCTAAAGTGAATCATGGATGTTTTTGAGAGCTGACTGAAATGGCAATTTAGTGTTGTTTGTGAACTCTGGTATCACTAGTACCAGTTCTCCTAGTGATGTGATGAAACCTCTATTGCTAAATATCAAACTGTGTTCTCCTGCATCATTTGTGCCTCAGACATGAATGATTCCTCAAATCATGTGTCTTAAGAGGTGTGCTATTACTTCACTAAGGGTGTATTTACCCATGGCTACTTCATATGTCTCACGCGATCGCATCACTGTTTAAGCCTTCCAGTCTAGGCAGCACTGGTGGGAGAATGCAGTGCTCACCATCTTTATTCATGAAGGTGATTGGGCGACAAACAATTTTATTTGCAGTGGTTTGCGCATGTGCTTTGTGAAGGGAGGTGCTCTTCTCCAGCAGGCCTTATCTGTGAAGATGTGTGTTGCGATAGTGTTGTGGTATCTGGCTGGCTGGAGCCGTTATAACGCGTTTGCACACTTTATTTTTTTTTTTTTTTTGGTCAAATTTACATGTGTAGCTTAAACAACCAGATCAATTTACACTTAGTCATGTCTGGAAAGCATCTTAAACCACTTCTTGAAGTGCTTTGAGTGATCATATTGTGTTTTGTAGGGCATTTATACCTGGGCCCAGTTGTTCAAAAGTAATCTGATTGGATTTCAATTATCAGATTGGATCAAATCTTGAAAATGAGTTCTGAAATCAGAATAGATCACAAAATCCAATCTTTGTTTTGATCTGGATCAAATCGTCAGTTTGTGTTCAAAATATTTTAGTAAGACTGGGATAGCTTTGATCCAAAAAAATCAGGATTATCCTGATTTCAGCAGAAGGGTGGATTACAGCAACAAAAATGTAATTTTAACACTGGTCAAAATACATTTGTATCATGTAATATATACGCACATTTTTATTTTGCTCTTGATTAGTTCAACTGTTAAAGTAATAAAGTAGAAGTAGACATTAGGCTTCCTATTAAAACTTTCAGTACAATAAATTAAAAAGATCTTGGTGCCATAAAATAATTCCCCAAATGGCTGTCAATATCAAACAAAAATATTTAATTAAGTGTTTTTTGTAATCACTGTATATAAACTACATTGGCACAATTATCAGAGATTAACCAGTCAAAAGTTGTTTCTAACAACTGCATACCTTATTGAGTGTATTTTTGTTTGTTTTTGTTGTGGGTCACATGAGAAGCTACGAAAGCTCTGCAGGCACAATGTGATGGGAGGAAAAATATGAGATGGAGGAAGAAATTAATTTTAATGCTTTTGTGTTCCCCCAAGAGACACTGTGCTCACTCTGAAAATGAGTTCTTTGCGAATGAATGCAAAGTTTCTTGGGAAATGCAAAACTTTTGGGAGAGAATGCAAAAGCATTAGAGTATATAGATTTTCTCTCCTTTCATATTTTTTCCCCCATAACTATGCCCCTTAGAAGGGGTCTGATTGTGTGCTCTGAAAAAGTGTGTATCTGCATCAGGGTGATCCAGTCCTATTTTGCTTAAAAAAAAATAATAATAATAAAAAAAAAGATAAGATGGATAGCAAAACATGGTATTTCAAAATCTAGACAATTCTGATCCAGATGAAACTTTCTAAACCACTGGACCCTAGTCCTTTTTTGTGAATGGATTGCTATCCAATCAGAGAAAAGAGCCAAGTGTAAACTCTAAGCTGCGTTTACACTGTAAGTTTACATTACATTTACTTTAGACAACTATTATCTGATATCTGTGTTTACATTAATTCCCGCCCAAAATGATATAATCATAATCGCTTTACTACGCACATGGTAGACCCTCGTGTTTTGAATGGCTGTGCTATTAAAATTATTTATAAATTCCACGTTAGGTGGCCATGATTATTTGTCAACATGTTCCGACTGAATGAATATAGACTGAAAAAGGGTAATTTTCATTTATTATCTACAACTAGTTGGACAATTCTGAAGTGAAATAAAGTAGCACGGTAAGATTACATCTATTCAAATTCATTCAAATAAGAATGACGAGAGAGAGTATGAAGCTGGAAAGTTATCACCTCATTGCTGAGAAATATGTTTTCAGTAGTGAAGCTTATTTATAAAAGTCACCGAGCAGAGGTTGAAAACCAGCTGCTGAGTGTGTGTGTGTGTGTGTGTGTGTGTGTGTGCAATTTCTTTCCTATAGGAAAAGACCTCTAGATATAGACATAAAGTTCCCACCCACCTCAATAAAAAAGATGTGAGTTTTAGTATGAGCACATACATCACATCTGCTTCATAATACAACATATCTTTTTATAGGCAAACGTGTCACCCTCACCTTGTGGTGGCTTGGAATTCCAAGGGGAATCGGATATGCGTTTTTAGATGTAGGTCCGATGTCCAGATATTGGATATGTATTTGTTTTTAAAACCACATTTGGAAGTGGCTCAGATCTTCTCCAGATTTTTGTTTATATGTGTGCAACAATTTCCGATCTCTGTCAGATGTGAGCAAAAAATCTGATATTTTTTTTGTGCCAGTGTGAATTCAGCCCAAGTGATCAGACATGCAATTTTTTGTGTCCACTTTCTGGAAGAGAAAACCAGTGAAAAGAACGTATTATAAATTGTCATGGCCCTGCAAGCAGATTAAAGCTCTTGTAATTGCATTGAATGTCTGTTGTCTGTTAGTTTGCTCTGTTTTTGTGTGGTTTGTGTAGCAGCTGTTGGTAAATCAACACTCCAGTGTTTTCTGCTGCTATAAATACATCTGTTCAGCTGTTTGTATTGTTGGGAATGGAGTTAAGCTGTGGGGAAATTTACAAAGCTATTTTCTTCTGTTTGTCCAGTAATGGTTGTCAATTAATCATCTGTAATTCTGTCCAGATAATCTTAGCATGTGCTTGTGCATGATTTCAAAAATTAAGATTGTCATGTGAAGTGGCTGATGTTATTCCTCTGTTTGTTTGTCTGCTTTTTATCAAACCAGTGAGATGGATATTTAGATAAGTGTTTTGCCTTGAAATGTTATGTAAAGCGAATACTAGTAAAGCCATGTTAAAGTCGTCATGCTTTCAGATTGAAGCTTTCCTATTGAAGTTACACACTGGACAGCACTGTACAACAAATCCATGACTGAATGGAAAGTGTTTTATTGGCTGCCGGCAGTTAATTTAAACAGATATTGATGTGTGAGCCAGTGAGCTTTTATGGCTGTCAAACGGACGCTGTCACGTTCGACACTCTAGTCCAGTTTTCCAGTGGTTTCTTTAACAGTTTCAATACTTCATTAGAGCAACACCCACATCCACCAAATCATTTGTTTATTTTGGCTTTGTTGAAAAACGCTAAAACTGCTCAGCACTGCACGTTTTCTTAGTGTGACTGAAGTTCGATGGCCACACTGATTAAGGCAGCATGATATTGACCAGCGAGAAAGTCCTGTCAGGACCTATTTATTTACAGAGGTGTGACTGAGTGGAAATAGATGTTGAAATACTGATGCTGTGAGAGACAATCAAACAAAGACAAATTTAGTGTGAGAGGATTGTTGGAAATGCGGGCCCTTGATGATATTTCTGAAAATTGTTACCTTGCGTCTTGCACATATCGAGATATTTTCAAAGTGAAATGTCCAGTGAGAGGCGCTAAAAGCGAGTTCAGTTTTATAATCCACAACAGATTTTATTTGTGTAGGTTGTTGTGCATGGCAGTTCTGAATTGAAATGTCCGGTAAGTAGCGCTAAAAGGTTAATCACGTTTGAAAATGACGTACCACCTACACTAAACCCTAAATATACCCAAAAGTGCCTGTAATAATAATTTTCTGTGAAAAGAATTCAAATTAGTTGCTGTTTTACTTAGTGCTGCCACTAATGAACGCAATATCGCATTCATTATCGCAGCTGAATCGCCTTTGATAATGAACGTGATATTGCGTGGCTTGGCTTGTCAGTGATCTACGGTTCTGTCTATTAAATGCCGCTCCATTTGAAAGCAGGTGATGGCGATTTATCAGCAATCAGGGAACCGGCTTTACTGAAGAAATACGCGTGACAATCGCATACGATATATCGCCCAGCCCTAAATTACATCAAACCTGCACATTAACAAATGCAGGCACAGATCAATCCAACAGTTAGTGGTTCTCAATTCCAGTCCTCACGACCCAAATTCTCTTCCTTAGGGTGCGTTCACACTTGTAGTTCGGTTTGTTTGGTTCATTTGGTCCGGACCAAAGAAGAAGAAAAAAAACATTTAGGGTGCTTTCACACTTGGTTCGATTGCCTGGACCGAACCCGAGTTCGACTGCTCCCCCCTCCCCCTGCGCCCACTGGACTGTGTTCACATTATATTATTTGGGTCCGACCCGCGGATCGTTTGCGTGATCAAACCAGCAGCTGTTTACTACGTTGCTTAGTAACGATGGCACAGGAGAAGGCGGCAAAATGCATAACGTTGCTCTCCTCACTTTTATATTTTTGTTTTTGAACCGTTGGTTTTGTTCATAACGGCTCTTGCGTCTATCTGCCGTGAATGTAGAATGCTGAAGGCGAGCAGAAATGAGAAAAAATCTACGCTACAGTATGGCGTTCGGACGAGGTCAAAAATATGACGTTGCAACTTGCACTCGTCTCACTGAACGTCTCACTGACGTCTTAATTTTTTGCTATTAAATCCATTCATTTTAAGACGCAGACGAGGCGTAGACGTCACGCAGACGTCACGTAAATCACGTGTGGCAGTGAAGTGTCGAGTCAGACGTTCACGCGTGATTCACGTGTAGCAGTGAAGTTATTTATTTATTTTTTCGCTAACACGTATCAGAACACGGTCCTCACACGGCTCAGTGCAGTGTGTGAGCCAATGCAGTATTTACCTGCACTTCATTCACTGCTCTCAATGGACGTGACATCTCAGTCTGAATTGTAACGTGATGTCTGCGTCTGACTTTTTTTTAATTTTTTTTGTCAGTTTTTAGTGCAACTTTTCCCCGGCAAACTCAATATACATTAATTACGTGCATATTAAATATACATATATTAATATATAACAATTTAGACTTTTTTTTTTTTTTTACTTTTTTAAATTGTAAAAGTATAAAGATAACATAAAAAGTATAAAGCCTAAACGCGAAGTTTGTGTTGCTCTTAGGTATACTCATGTCGTTTAGTTTAATGAAATCCGTTTTGAAATTTTTTACATTTGGGGGTTATTGTTTTTTTTATCTTTTTACATTTTTAATATAGCCTACATGCTTGATGGCCAACCTATCGATCGCAATCAGCTGCTAGATCTGAGACTGTTGCTGTAAATAATAATAAAATACATGGAAAAATGCATTATGCCTGATTAATGTTCAGTTTTTCAAGCACCTCTCTTCTTATATTTTACATTTAAAATATAAATTAGGATTCTAATATTATTTTATCATGTTTTCCTTTCTTTTTAAAAAGAAAATGTTAGCTTTTATTCAGCAATAATGTTAAATTGATAAGATTTCTATATTTTGAATAATAATCTGCCAGTATTCATCAATCAATCCTGTAAAAATATCACAGAAAAATATTAAGCAGCACGATTTTTTCCGACGTTGACATTGAAGGATCATGCGTCAAAGACGACTGGAGTATGATGCTGAGAACTCAGCTTTGCATCTCAGAAATAAATATAAAGTATATTAAAATAGAAAACCATTATTTTAAATTGTAACAATATTATAATAACACTATAAACCAGACCCCGCCTCTTCAATATATAAATAAATAAAACCTTATATAAATGATTCACCAATTTTATTTGTTTGTTTATTTATTTATTTGTCGTGTCCTCGATCCTTATCGTTGCATGAAATGAAAATAGAGCTAAACAACGACGCTGGCACTCGCTCACCAATAGATGGCGTCGTTGGCCCATGTTTAATTCATTTTATCCGACAACAGAAATAAATGATTGGGTGCTCATACAAGTATGTAAATAAATAAATAGTTTCAGTAGCCACAAGAAGAAAAGAAAACAGATAAGTTAACAAAGAAGTCATGAATAGAAGTAAAAACTACTGGAAAGAATTCTAGCAGCTGCATTATGGACTAACTTTAACTTGTTTATTGAAGATGCAGGACAACCAGATATCGTTGAGAAAAGATAAGTTTTTTTAAGCTTTATGATCAGTGGATTGTGTACCAAACAAGAAAAGATTAATTGAATAGGCTATATAAAGGTGTGCGATAGAGACAAAAATGATATCTCGATATTTTCTGGGATTTTTAGCCATAACCATAATCAGACTATATTTTAGCTGAGTCTGTCTTTCTCTCTCTCTTTCCCAAACACAGCTGATGTGCAGCCATTACAATATTTCAGTTTTGTTTTTAATGGCAAGGTGGTCAATTTCTTTTCGTTTCTTTAGTTAATTTAGAAATATTTTGGGAACATTCTATGTTTGTTAAAATCAAGTTTTTTTTTTTAAGGAACAACCGAGCGGCCAGCCGCAGGAAGCGCAATGAGCATATGTTTGATCAATTTAGCCTTCTTCACAAATCAACACGACTTGCATAAAATAATATTTATGGATGAGAAAAAAGAAAAAAGAAAAAAAAAACATGTCATGCATTTTACCATACTAATTAAAAAAAAATTACCCTAGATAAATGTGCACTACTGATTAAAATAAATAAATAAATAAATAAAAACAAAAAATAATAATAAAATGTGCTCGCTTTTGTCTTTTGAGGTGTAAATGTTTTATAGTATTCTAACAGATCGCCTGTCAATCACTTTGGCGAAACTATAAATCTAAATATTACAACTCCAAAATAAAAGATTGCAAATATTGTTTATTTTAGTAAAATTAGCCCATAATATAGCAGTGTTTAAACATTCGTTCTTTTGGTGTTGGTCTAGAGACTCCTAGTGGTGAATACATGCTAGAACAACTTTTTTATGATTTCTTCAAAACATCCGTGGATATACTTCGGTAAAGTTGGTTTTATATTCGCACATTCAGACTTCTGATAAATTCAGACTTTCCAATAAATGTGCAATAAATTAATGTTTGCAAATTTTAAGCAGCGACATGATATTGA
Source organism: Chanodichthys erythropterus (assembly GCF_024489055.1). Classification (NCBI taxonomy): domain Eukaryota; kingdom Metazoa; phylum Chordata; class Actinopteri; order Cypriniformes; family Xenocyprididae; genus Chanodichthys; species Chanodichthys erythropterus. Next base: position 60,160,082 of record NC_090230.1, on the reverse strand, counting down.
CAACCAACGATTGTCAACTTACAACATTTTTCACAGTCGATCAAAATAGGCAAGCATTGTTTTAATGGCATATTTACTTGTGAATGTCCACTGAATGTCCAATATAGTGTGATTAACAAGGCTATTGAATACGGATGTGCGAATATAAAACCAACTTTACCGAAGTCGTGGATATGTGGAAGAAGCAATTGCATACAGAATTTTTTATATCATTTGTATAAATGTTTACTTTTTGGAATAAAAAGCTATACATAAGAAAGGTAAAAAGCACTTAATTGCTAATTAAACATAATTGAGGATAAGTGTAAACAATAATAGAGAATGAATAGGTATAATAAAGCTCTAATTAGTGTATGGAATGTGCTGGAAACCCTTGCAGCAAAGCAGACGTCACGTAGACGTCACGTCCAGGCAGTCGAACTGTAATGTGGCAGACGCAGACGTCACGTTCGGCAGACGCAGACGTCACGTTCGGCAGACGCAGACGTGACGTTCAGTGAGACGAGTGCATGTTGCAACGTCATATTAATGAGCTCGTCCGAACGCCATACTACAGCTCTCTGTTGGCAGCATGTCAGTCACGCTCGTCGGGAAAGTGAGTGACACACACACACACACACACACACACACACACACACACACACACACACACACACACACACACACACACACACACACACACATTTTTATCAAATTATATGGCATTAATAGCGGTTCACTTCTGCAATTTGGTACATTTGCATTCATGTCCGAAGCAAACCGTACCAGAGTTCACTTGAACCGCACCCCAGACCACCCTTTTTAGTCGACTCGGGTACGGTTCGGGTCTTCCGAGTTCAGAAGACCGTGTTCACATCATCCAAACGTACCGAACTCTGACGTCAATCAAACCTGGGTGCGCACCAAAAGTGCTAATGTGAAAGCACCCTTAGTCCTGGTCCGATCAGCGTTCAGATTGGCAATTTTATCACTTAACTAAAAGATACCGAACCTTCAGGTATAGGGATACATTCACAACGTTTTATGACATATTGCCTATTTTGAGACGGAACTTACCGAACATCCAAAAACAATGCTGTTTTCTGAGGTAAATGCGCTCGTTGTGTGTGTGTGTGTGTGTGTGTGTGTGTGTAGCTGTCCGTAGCCTGCATGTGATGGTATTTTGGCCAGCTGGAAACTCGTGAAGAGTTTATAAAATGTGTAAAGTAGTCAAAACAGTGGCGAGAATCCCTCCGTCACACACACAAACGATCTGCTGCGTGGAGACGCGCGTCTGATGCCTGTCATGGGCAAACTCTCTTCTATGACGAGAAAAACTGACATACGTGAGGATTCTGTTCATTTTAGGGTCTCGTCTTTCTGTTTTTGGTTCGGTTACATGTCTTTGGTCCGTGTTGCGTTCATATATTATTCGAACCGCGCCAGAGTTCGTTTGGAAGCGGACCAAGACCCATCTTTTCAGCGGTCTCGTCCGCTTGTTTGGTGCGCACCAGGGTTCGGATGGCAGCGTTCACATATGTTCAAATGAACCGCACTAACCAAGCAATCGCACCAGGGTTTGTTTTAATCTAACCAAACATGACAAGTGTGAACGCACCCTTAAAGTATTTGGGGCCATTCACAAGTCGCGTCTAAACGCGTGTAAAGCGCGGCCATGCAGCTTTCATCTTTCCAAAGCGTGCTCTCCTGTGGCGTCCGTCATCGCTATGCAACCATGATCTGCGCTCTCTTTGATGAAGCATCAGCAAAGGATAAATTGATTTCTAGTCCTTGCATTAGCTTTACTACTAGATATATTAATGGAGAGAAATAAAACCCCGCTCTGTACAGCTATTATCATCTGTTCGGCTGAGCTTTCGATGTTGTTACGGAACTTGCTCGCGCGAAAGACACGATATGTGAACGTCCCCTTTAGCAACTTAAAGGACAGTGGATTTAAACATTCCGCCTACAGAGGCTGAGGTAATTTAATGGACCGACGCACTTATGGTGGCTTTGCCTTTACCGGCAGCCCATCATCGAGCTTGTGCTGCTGTGGTATGCCAACGAAACCAGAGTGTACAAACCACCTTTTTATTATCAGATAATCTGAAGTACTTCAGAACCCTCGGCCTTTGAAAACTTTTGCTAACAAACTTGTTTGACATCACACTAGACTCCACTTCACCCGCCATCCTTGAAAACTTTGACTTCATGCGTGTAACGTTAACTCAGACTAGTGGTGTGGAGGAAACTTATTTTAGTCAATGCGTGAAAACGAAATTTAAAAGGTATAATAATATAAAATGATCAGTCGATTTAAAAATATTGAAGTCAACTAATTATCTGCGTCGACGCAGTCGATTATATCGACCAATCGCGGCAGGTCTAGTTTTACTGCATCTAATGTTCATTTCAGCTGAAAACAGAATTGGTATGTTGTAACGTGTATTGGTACATTTATTTGATGAGAAATGGCGTTGAATATCTGTTAAACTGACACAGATCCAGCTCAGGGGTGGAAGTAGCTACATGTGGAAAGACTTTCATTATGAAGGCAACTGCGGCCAGATGAGCTGAACATGTCTGATCCTGGTGTGAAGCCTCTCTGTGAATCAGGTGATTTGGTGTTACTTCTGACCACAAGACGCTAAGAGTTTCAGTGATGTGTAACCTGTGGTGTCTTTGCGGGTGGCTTTCACTCGAGTGGGTGAACATCTGTAACTGTTAATTCCACTGCAGCACATTTAGAGCTCCATGATTCAGAATAAATTGAGAAATTTTCAAATCGAGATCATGATTTTTCTCATGATTCTGAACAGACAACTAAATGAAATGACAATTTACTAGTCTATGTAAAAATGTTTAATTAGAATGAATTATTTAAAAAAAATGTTTTGAATTAATGATTCAATTACAGTTTAAGTCACTTGTCGCAAACTAGTGGCCTAACGATGTAATGATACAATCGTTATATGAAGCGCCAAGTTACTTTCAAAAGGGCATCTGCTGTATTTTGTTCACTGCCATAAACATAAGAGTTTATATCTGAAGTCCCGCAAAATAGAAATATCTAAAAATAAGATCAAACAACAAATAAATTGTTCATCTATTGCACAAAAACAACAAGAATAACTATAACAAAATAAAAACTATTCAAAAGCACAAGCCTGGGCAGAGTTTCTATAACGTGTTTCTGCAGCATTGTGCAATGTAGCCAATCAGACATATGTGTTGATTTCTTGAATGCAATGGCCATTCAGATGCATTTAAGATAGTCCTCTGGCTGCTCAGTGTCTGAGGTTTTGTTCAGTGCTGAATTCTGCATGCTGGCAAATCCTCTGATTATAACAAACAAAGTGTAGACATTATGAAAGATTCATTGTGCAGTCAGCTTCATAGATAATAACAGAGCTTTGGGAGATTGCGATGAACTGAGATGACAGCCTTTTAGGAATTATGAAGGGAGTGCACTTTGCGCGCATTTTGCCATGCCAAACCATGCACACAGTAGCCTATGCTTGCTTTTATGTTAAATTAACAGTGGTTTGTGAATTTTAGCGCTTTAATAACAAATAATTTATCTGGAGTGTTTATGCTGGAATGTGTAGGTTGTGGCTAGGAGACTTCTAAATCTTTTTATACTTTTATGTGGGCGGGAGCGGGACAAAACAGGACTGTTGCGGATGGAAGTGGGAGAAGGTAACATACTTTTGCATATTTGTGAGAACGGGACTAAAAAATAGTTAATAGTTAATAGTTGATAAGAGAATCAGTGGGAAGGATTTTTTCATATATTTGTATAATTACAGAATCAACTATTAGTTTCTAATGAGGTTTAGACCAAGTCCAAGTTTGTCGCAAAGCTCTCTCCATCTCAAAAACAAATATTGATCCTTGTTTTAGTTCTTTATCCCAATGCCTGCTAGCATCAGTTGATCTATGACAAGGTTTTTGGCATGTCAGATGCTGTATAACCAACACTTTCGCATTTTGTCCATGTGAGTTGCCATAGTTTCTACAAGCGAAACCCGGGGATAGTGCGGATATTACGTCATTGATGGGCGACAATGACAAGGGATGAGCCATTATTTAAAATTGGAATTTCTCTGGATTTACAAATCCTTGGGAACTTTTGGGATAATGCAAGTACACAGCTGCATGAAATATCACACTGTGCAAGTAGTTTTTGGATTTTATTACAAAAACCTTACAGATTGTGCCTTTAAAGCATTCCTACAGTTTAAAAAACATGAGGAAAAAAAACACTGCTGGATTATTAACATCATCAATGTTTTTGAAAAGGAAACATCTAAAAAAGGAATATGACTTAACCCAATCATAGTCAATAATGTTGTCAATATTTGCTGAAAGTGAAGAGTAAATTAACGGTAAACTGTAGAGCTTTGCTAGAGGGTTAATGGATCAACTAAATGCATCCTATATGACTTTAATCTGGTACAACATAAAAGTAATATTGGGTCATTCCGTGTCAAATCAGACAAATTTCGGAAACTTCCCCAGCTCAAATTTTTTATTTTGTTAATATTATTTCTGTAGAAAGACAAACATAAATGGTAATGAAAGCCCAAATATTAAATGTCACAGATGTATTACTGAGTAATCCACTATTATGTAGAGGGGGGACAAAATGACAATTTTCACCTGAGATTTGGAGCCAACATACAGGGGTGTAAAAATTAATTTATTGTTACAGATCCCTTGTTCCCCTGTACTCCATTTCCCAGTATCCTCCTGTTTCATCACCTGCACTTACTTCCCTCGTCAGCTCCTCATCATCACAGATCACCTGCACCTGGACTCTATCATCTGCACTCCCTTTATAATGCACTCACTCCCTGCACTCCTTGTCCGTTCTCTGTTGTGTTTAATGTATGTTTGGTGTTCCTGCCCTGTGTTAATTAAAGTCTCTTACTATTGTGGAAATCCGTACCTGCCTCGTCTCTCTACACCAGCATCCTTAACAGAAGAACGGACCCATTATTCTGGATTTCCACAGAATAATGGAGACTTCCACCGGCTCCCTGGCTCCTGCTCCTCCTACGCCTCTCTCTCATCTGTCAGCCGGCGATCGCCTCATCGGGCTTCTTCAGGTTGGTCGTTCACTGGAGAGGTATGTGGAGGAGTTCGTTGAGCTGGCTTATCTGTCTGACTGGTCCGAAGCTAATTTAATCGCCCTGTTTTTGGACGGTCTGGATGACAACACTCTCCGTTTCCATGAACCTGATTATCGTCTCTCCTTAAGCGAAACTATCAATTTTATTTTGTTTTTGAATAATTCCCAATTCTATGTGGATGAGTGTTGGTCTTCAGTCCGTCCAGAAACACGGTCAGCCGGGCCAGTTAGTCAGTCTCCGTATTCCTCCGCTTACCCCTCCAGTGAACGTCCTTCCTGTCCCACACGGAACCCACACTCCTCAACTGGGTCCCGAAAGCAGAGGAGGAGGAAACAGCCCGCTCCTGTATCTCCAGAGCCCGCTCCTGTATCTCCAGAGCCCGCTCCTGTATCTCCAGAGCCCGCTCCTGTATCTCCAGAGCCCGCTCCTGTATCTCCAGAGCCCGCTCCTGTATCTCCAGAGCCCGCTCCTGTATCTCCAGAGCCCGCTCCTGTATCTCCAGAGCCCGCTCCTGTATCTCCAGAGCCCGCTCCTGTATCTCCAGAGCCCGCTCCTGTATCTCCAGAGCCCGCTCCTGTATCTCCAGAGCCCGCTCCTGTATCTCCAGAGCCCGCTCCTGTATCTCCAGAGCCCGCTCCTGTATCTCCAGAGCCCGCTCCTGTATCTCCAGAGCCCGCTCCTGTATCTCCAGAGCCCGCTCCTGTATCTCCAGAGCCCGCTCCTGTATCTCCAGAGCCCGCTCCTGTATCTCCAGAGCCCGCTCCTGTATCTCCAGAGCCCGCTCCTGTATCTCCAGAGCCCGCTCCTGTATCTCCAGAGCCCGCTCCTGTATCTCCAGAGCCCGCTCCTGTATCTCCAGAGCCCGCTCCTGTATCTCCAGAGCCCGCTCCTGTATCTCCAGAGCCCGCTCCTGTATCTCCAGAGCCCGCTCCTGTATCTCCAGAGCCCGCTCCTGTATCTCCAGAGCCCGCTCCTGTATCTCCAGAGCCCGCTCCTGTATCTCCAGAGCCCGCTCCTGTATCTCCAGAGCCCGCTCCTGTATCTCCAGAGCCCGCTCCTGTATCTCCAGAGCCCGCTCCTGTATCTCCAGAGCCCGCTCCTGTATCTCCAGAGCCCGCTCCTGTATCTCCAGAGCCCGCTCCGAACCTGTGCGAGCCGCCAGATCTGGACTGGCTTATTGACTTTTTTAACGAGCCCTCAGCTCCAGCCGCCGCCTACGAGCCCTCAGCTCCAGCCGCCGCCTACGAGCCCTCAGCTCCAGCCGCCGCCGCCGAGCCCTCAGCTCCAGCCGCCGCCGCCGAGCCCTCAGCTCCAGCCGCCGCCGCCGAGCCCTCAGCTCCAGCCGCCGCCGCCGAGCCCTCAGCTCCAGCCGCCGCCGCCGAGCCCTCAGCTCCAGCCGCCGCCGCCGAGCCCTCAGCTCCAGCCGCCGCCGCCGAGCCCTCAGCTCCAGCCGCCGCCGCCGAGCCCTCAGCTCCAGCCGCCGCCGCCGAGCCCTCAGCTCCAGCCGCCGCCGCCGAGCCCTCAGCTCCAGCCGCCGCCGCCGAGCCCTCAGCTCCAGCCGCCGCCGCCGAGCCCTCAGCTCCAGCCGCCGCCGCCGAGCCCTCAGCTCCAGCCGACGCCGCCGAGCCCTCAGCTCCAGCCGCCGCCGACGAGCCCTCAGCTCCAGCCGCCGCCGCCGAGTCCTCAGCTCCAGCCGCCGCCGCCGAGCCCTCAGCTCCAGCCGCCGCCGCCGAGCCCTCAGCTCCAGCCGCCGCCGCCGAGCTCGCCGCTCCAGCCGCCGCCGCCGAGCCCGCCGCTCCAGCCGCCGCCGCCGAGCCCGCCGCTCCAGCCGCCGCCGCCGAGCCCGCCGCTCTCCAGTCTCCGCCGCCGAGCAAAGCTCTCCAGTCTCCGCCGCCGAGCAAAGCTCTCCAGTCTCCGCCGCCGAGCAAAGCTCTCCAGTCTCCGCCGCCGAGCAAAGCTCTCCAGTCTCCGCCGCCGAGCCAAATTCTCCGCTCCAGCCGCCGCCTACGAGCCCGCCGCTCCAGCCGCCGCCGCCGAGCCAGCCACTTCAGCCCCAGCCGCTTCAGCCCCAGCCGCTTCAGCCTCAGCCGCCATGCCCTTCCTCAGACTTTTAAAAACTTTCCTTAAATTCCCCATGTATTTTTTGGGGGGGGGCCTAGTACCCGTTCCGGTACCTGGTGGGTGGGGAACTCCTGGGCGGGGGTTCTGAAGCACCAGAGCCCACCAGGGCACCTGACCCTCCATGGCAGCCCGCTGCACCTGACCCTCCATGGCAGCCCGCTGCACCTGACCCTCCATGGCAGCCCGCTGCACCTGACCCGCCATGGCAGCCCGCTGCACCTGACCCGCCATGGCAGCCCGCTGCACCTGACCCTCCATGGCAGCCCGCTGCACCTGACCCGCCATGGCAGCCCGCTGCACCTGACCCGCCATGGCAGCCCGCTGCACCTGACCCGCCATGGCAGCCCGCTGCACCTGACCCGCCATGGCAGCCCGCTGCACCTGACCCGCCATGGCAGCCCGCTGCACCTGACCCGCCATGGCTGCCCACGGCTCCAGACCCGCCATGGTTCATGGATCCGCCCTGGAGACCTCCGTTCCTGTCCGCTCCTCTCCCTGCACCTGCATGAGGTCTCCAGGGCGCCCGCCCCCCCTCCCGGTGTCTCCATCTACGGCGCGAGGTCGCGCCTACCGGGAGGGGGGAGTACTGTTACAGATCCCTTGTTCCCCTGTACTCCATTTCCCAGTATCCTCCTGTTTCATCACCTGCACTCACTTCCCTCGTCAGCTCCTCATCATCACAGATCACCTGCACCTGGACTCTATCATCTGCACTCCCTTTATAATGCACTCACTCCCTGCACTCCTTGTCCGTTCTCTGTTGTGTTTAATGTATGTTTGGTGTTCCTGCCCTGTGTTAATTAAAGTCTCTTACTATTGTGGAAATCCGTATCTGCCTCGTCTCTCTACACCAGCATCCTTAACATTTATAAGGATGGCAGCATTATTATTTTATTTTTACACAGAGATTGGTATGTCTATTAGTAAAATCTGTTGATGCTGTAACTTAAAAAGATATCTTATTATCCTTTTTAGATTCTGGTTCTTAACAAACTTTCATTTTGGTATCTTCATTTTAAAGGCTGGTTCGGTCCCAGAGATATGGAGATCTTAATTCGTATCCATGAATAAATGGGTAAATTGGTAAATGGTAAACATTTTCAGTGGTCAAAAACCAAATGTTGGTCACTTTGCATACAGCTGATACTTTTTTTTTTTTTTTTAAAAGGGGAATATCTGAAGAACAAATAATGTTGAAACTAGAAATGTATATATTTTTTCCCTTTATCAAAAGAGTTCCATAAAACAACTCTCAGAGTACCAAAAATGTACTGAAAATGGCTTAGTTGAGGCACAATACACTTTGTATTTATAAGAATCTATATTTGAATCCGTTTTAGGGATATTTGGAAGAAGGGATTGTTCATTTTAACAGCTTGTGAAATTACTAAGAGTTCAAATACACAACGCATTGACATCCTTATCTATTAGATTGAACCATGTAGTGCCTTAAAAATGAAGATTGAAATGAAGAAATGTTTCATTAGAAAAAGAATGTAAAATGACATTAAGATATTTTTAACACTTCTTGAATTAAAGACATGTAAACTTCGAAAAAATGTTTGTTTTGGCACTCAGAGAGGTGTTGTTGTATTCAATTGTATCTTGTTTCCCTCTATCAAAACATTTCTAGTTTCAGTGTTATTTAATCTTCAGACATTCCTCTTTAAATGCAATTGGGCAGTTTCCCGGACAGGGTTTAAATTAAGACAGGATTGAGAGACAAAAATCCAGTCTTTCACGCGATCTGCCTGTGTCCGTTTGAGTCTTTTCAAATAGCGCGCTATAGTCAGCTCGTTGGCCGGAATGTTTGTCGTTGTTGAGTTCCATGAGTTGTTGGCACAACTTGCATCATATGTTTTTTTGATCATTTTTTACCATTTCAAAGTGCATCCAATTGTACACTTTATCCCAGACATTGTTGAAGATTTAATCCCTGCCGTAAAGATGCTCATCTGCCGGTCACGGATCATGGAAGTGAAACTTAAATCGGTCACAGGTTGGATTTATTCACGCACGTTAAAAAAAAAATATTAAAAGCTTCTTTCTTTTCAAATATTTAATTTATAGTATTAACATTATAGGCTGTATATTAACCTATTGGGAAAGAACCGGTATGTCTATGTAAAATCAGATATTGAGCGCCCCCATATCTGTTCTCATAACACCTCAGCGACGATTCGACTGTGAGATTGCTAGTCGAATCAGGCTCCTCCTATCGAAGATTCGAATCGTCGACTATTCAGGGTCACCCCTAACTATATTATATTATATTATATTATATTATATTATATTATATTATATTATATTATATTATATTATATTATATTATATTATATTATATTATATTATATTATATTATATTATATTATATTATATTATATTATATTATATTATATTAGGGGTGTGACGAGACAGGTAGCTCACGAGACGAGATAAGGTTTTTACACACTATTTAAAAAAAAAAAAAAAAAAAAAACTCAATGGCGAAATACATGACTAGAAAAAATAATCTGCATGTGTATTTGAAATATTTTAACTAATCATCTTGTAATGAATGTCATTTCAGTTTCACTTTCTGAGTATGAATTATCATATGCAGTAAAAGACAACAATACTCAAGTACTGTAAAAGGTTTTGCCACTAACTCAACTGCCTGACTTCTGTCCTGTATGATTTCAGTCTCTTCAGATCTTACTGTACATGATTTATGAGCTTCTACAACTTTTGACCTCCTAACTGAACTCCTTTCCACAAACTTATCATAGAAATAAAAACACTATAAATATAAATATTAACACTTTTACAATAAGGTCTAATTTATTATCATTAATGTATTAACCAACATCAACTAACAATGAGCAATATATTTGCTACAGTATTTATTCTATGTTTATGTTAGTTAATAAAAATAGTCATTCATTGTTAGTTCATGATAGTTCACAGTGCATTAACTAATGTTAACAAATGAAACCTTATTGTTTGTGCTTAATAAGATTAAGAGAAAACTCTTATTCATTTTTATGGTAACACTTTACAATAAGTGCAACCATAATTGCACTCTCTCAATATTCAAAGAGCAAATAAGACCAAATGTTTCTTTGATACAGAGCAAAGAGATGGTTACAACTACACTGCCCAGCCTAAGATAGCTTTCATATTGAGAGATATCTATATTCATCAGAGAGCCGCTTTCAAAATGCGGGGTATTGAAATCGTGTTTGAATGCGCGCTCGCGTTTACTTTCCCTTTCGTGATCGCGCGTACTCTGTAAATATGGAGAGGCGGCAACTGTTATCCAACTGAATTAAATGTTTTTATATTTAAATACAAAGCAAAATGACAGTGGAGGCGTAATGTAAACGTAGCGGTGGCATATTCTTTCCTAATCATCCTAACCACTCTGTCATGGCAATATCACGAGACTACTTTTTGCCTCGACGAGAAATCTCATCACATTTTAGTCTCTTTAGTCTAATATATATTAATATAAATAAAATAAATAAATATAAATATATAATATATAATATATAATATATAATATATATATATATTAAATATTAATAGTAATAGTAATATATATATATATATATATTAATAGTAATATATATATATATATATATATATTAATAGTAATATATATATATATTAATAGTAATATATATATATATTAATAGTAATAGTAATATATATATATTAATAGTAATAGTAATAGTAATAGTAATATATATATATATATATATATATATATATATATATATATATATATATATATATATATATATATATATATATATATATATATATATATATATAGTAATAGTAATAGTAATAGTAATATATATATATATATTAATAGTAATAGTAATATATATATATATTAATAGTAATAGTAATAGTAATATATATATATTAATAGTAATAGTAATATTAAAAAAAAAAAAATATATATATATATATATATATATAATATAAAAATAAGAAATTATAAATAATAAGAAATACATGTGTCTTCTTTGAAACACAACATTAAGCCTCCTGGTAGGTTTAACAAACCTCAATTTAGTCCTGTAGTTGCGCTAGTCTTCCTCCAGGAAATCGGCTTATTAAACTCTGGACTAGACTAAGTCTAGGACTATTTTAAACCATGACAGAGAAAGCAGATTTCTGTTAATCTGGTTTAAAAGGCCATTTTATTCCTGGACTAGGCTTAATCTGGGAAACCGCCCCAATAAGTATCAGCCGTGTGAAAAAAACATTTGGTTTTTGATCACTGAAAAAGGGTAAAATTCAACAGTTTGAACCTGGAGCTACTTTGAGATCCCCTTATCTATTGGACTGAACTAAATAGGGCCCTGAAAATTTAAGCATGAGAATCTAATCTAGAAGGATATTAAGATATCTTGAATATTTTTAGAGTTACAGGCATGCAAACTTTGGAAAATGAATATTTATGGAACTCAGACAGACAGGTATGTTCAGGCAATTAATTTTTTTTTTTTTTTTTTTTTTGGACTACTGAAAATGTGTACAATTTACTCATGGAGCCCATTAACATGTCCATATCTCTGGGACTGAACCATCAAGGGCCTTGATGAAGATACCAAAAGGAAAGTTTATGAACCAGAATTTAAAAGGATGTTAAGATATCCTTAATACTTCTTGAGTTACAGGCATGCAAACTTAATACACAAGTACACCTACCAATATCTGTGTAAAAATAAAATGACAATGCTGCCATCTTTCATTTTACATCCATCTAATTTTGTTCCAAATCTCAGGTGAAAATTGTCATTATATTATATTATATTATATTATATTATATTATATTATATTATATTATATTATATTATATTATATTATATTATATTATATTATATTATATTATATTATATTATATTATATTATATTATATTATATATATTTTTTTTTTTATAGTCACATCAATCATCGTTTTCATGTTGATCATTACTATCACTGTACTCACTGTCATGAGTACTTGTGCACATCCCTACTAAACATGTCCAAATGTTGTATTTCGGAAATGAAACCCAAGTATTGTGACCTGCAACTGGGGTTTTCTCCCCAAGATGGCCACAGATGTTAAATGTGCTCACATCTATTACATCAGTCACAGGTCCCTGTGGATTGTCAGTTTTTTATATATATATATATATATATATAATAATATATTTTTGTGACGTGATCTCATCACAGGTGATGTAGTAGTTTTGGTATCAGTAGATGGGATGAGGCCAAAAACAACATACGAAATGGCACTCATCCCCCGACACCTCCTGCAGCATCTCCATAGTGATGTTTGTCTCCTGAATGCCGCTAATCTACATGCGTAATGAAGGCAGCGTCCCAGTGGACATGTTACCTTTATCACACCTGAGGTCAGTTGTTTTTTTTAGTGAGTGAGCAGGTTTTGCCTGTAGTCATGACCATTAGCTTTATATAAAGGACCCCAATTTCTGAAAAAAAAATAAAAATAATTTTTGCTTTCAACTGAAACTGCTTCAATTATGTCTTTTCCAATGTTCATTTGTGTCCATTTACTTGTCTTTGTGTCCGTCCAAGAATGGTGATGTTGTATTGTGATGATGATTCTCACCCCTAGTATATGACGCCCTGCTAGATAAACGTGCCTGTGAGCGCTGCAGTATGGTTGCAGTCTCTGAGTACTGCAGTATGGTGGCTGTCATGCTGACGCTGGCCGTCTGACGGCTGTCACTGTGTTTCTGCAGGCGACATCATCGGTGAGGTCACATGTCTATCAGATCAATGTCTTCATCTGAAGGCTCCAAACACACAGCAGCCTTCCCATCATACCTACCCTGTGCACACTATCTTGTGTCTCTGCCGCAGCAGCCACGTGAGCTGCACATTACAGTTCCTTCCTTTATTATTCTGAATGCATTCTTGTGCATGAAATATGCTTGTGGTCATGTGCACAGCAGATTAATTTTAACGATAACAATAACAGTACAGCATAAATGAGTACACCCCATCTGAAGATAAAAATATATCTCTTAATGATCACTTACAGTTCATTTTGAAGATCATGAATGATATTTATTAAAAAAAAAAAAAAAAAACAGACACATATGTAATCAATATCTGTAAAATAAATTTGCTGTTTTGCTTAAATGAAGGGTTGAAAAAATTGGTACACCTTTGATTTAAAGGCACATATCCAAAAACCACTAGAACAGTGTTATAATTTGATGACTTGTATACATTATCCCAAATGTTTCCAACTTTGTTTAAATTCAGAGAAATCAGCTATTTTAACCAGTGTAACGGCCCGTATCATTGCGTTGCCTGTCAATGATATCATATCCGCGTTACCCTTGATTTCCGGTTAGAAACCATGGAAATATCAAATATGCTTTAATATGTGTGTTAGTGCTGGACGGTTTGACCCAAAATCTGTATCATGTTTTTTTTATTTTTTAGGATTCTGGTGGTTTCACAGAATATCATGTTTTTTTTTCCACTGGACCTTTATTTTGCCATATTTTACTGTCAGGAGTACCCAGTAGCCTCTCACTGCAGAACACGAGATCCAGGGGGTGGAGACTGGTAAGTTTAGGGATATATAAAGTGGTAGGAGTTGGATCTGGATCCAGGGGGTGGAGATGGGTAGGTTTAGATCCAGGGGGTGGAGATGGGTAGGTTTAAGGATATGTAAAGTGGGAGGAGTTGGATCTGCATCCAGGGGGTGGAGATGGGTAGGTTTAAGGCTTGTTCGACTTGATGCAGTGCCGCAAAGAGCGATCGGCGGCTGACTTGAAGCAGTGCATGCCAGTAAGAAATGTTGTCTGACTTGAGACAGCGCTGAAGTCATGTGACTGTGACGTATGGCTTTAAAGAACCGCGATCCGAGATCCGCTGCCTGTTTATTGTCACGCCTTCAGCTCCACTAATGCTCAAAAATCTGTTTTTATAACCGTTAAAGCTCTTTTCATGTAGTCGCGATGTTGTATTGTCATGTTTATCAAAATAAAACAGATAAAAAACAAAGACCCCATTACATTATTTAAATAACATGCGTATGTTGAACTTTATTCTTGTAAAAACAGATGCTGTAAGCAGTACATAAAGTTTTGAATGAAAAGGTCAGGTCTGAAAACATCAGTGTATTAGTCAAATATTGCATTTATTTCACTTCAGCTTTGATAAAGTATGCAAACCGATGCAAACGCAGCACGAGCGTCACTACGGAAGGCAGAATGTGTCCGACTTCAAGTCTTCGTTTTCAGCTCCCCTCCGCCTGCACGCGGCTAATCTCGCCGATGTCGAACACACCTTTAGATCCAGGGGGTGGAGATGGGTAGGTTTAAGGATATGTAAAGTGGGAGGAGTTGGATCTGGATCCAGGGGGTGGAGATGGGTAGGTTTAAGGATATGTAAAGTGGGAGGAGTTGGATCTGCATCCAACCTCGCCCCCTGGATCTCGTGTTCTACAGTGAGGACCATGGCTGCGTTCCAGTTCGGTTTTAGACACGCACTCGCAAACTTCCCTAAACACTTCCCCTCGGGGGAATGCCGCCATTTTGAAGTGCATTCCACTTCGTGAAGTGGACGAGGGAAGTTTATATGGACAGACCTTCGCTCCCTCGATTTTGACCGAGGGAGCGAGTCTATTTCATATGTACACTTCAGGCAGCTCCATAACCCACAATGCAACACGATTGTGACGTCACCGCATATTGCGTTTAATTTACCCCACCACAAACAACTCTGATATATTATTTTTTAAACATTTAAAACACACATATATATACATATAGAATGCTGTATTAAACAATTTTGTAAGGGGAAAAAATAAATAATAAATCAGCTCCATTGCGGATTCCAAGTGATCAAGGGCTTAGGACGTTCCAGTTCAGCCCATACAAAGGTTCCGCCAGAAGTCGGCACTCGTGCAACGTAAGCAATGACGTACATCCGAGTCAACGAGACCGAGTGAAGTTAGTGAGGGAAGGGCATTTAAAAACCGAACTGGAACGCAGCCCATCTCAGAGTACAGGGTATAATATGTGTTTTTTTAATATATATAATATATATATAACATTGTAAGGACGAATAAAAATTAATTTAAAAAGGTAATCAAATCAGTTTATAAAGCTAACAATTTACAATTTAGTTTAAAATGTAATCCAATGAGTTTAATTATTTAATTAAGTAGGCAATACATTTTTACTGTGCAATTTCTGTAATTTCATTGAAGACCTTGGAGTTTGTGTTTTGATAAATGGTATTATTATTATTATTATTATTATTATTATTATTATTATTATTATTATTGTTATCTCTATTAATCGAAGTACACTCTATTGTACAATAGTAATATTTGTTATTTCATGTTATACCGAACTTTTATTTTGACAGGGTCTTGAAGACCTTCTACTTCCAGTGTAAATGATGCAACAAATTTGTTTTTTTTTATAGATTCAAAAAATAGTTTTGTCAAATTAAACTGTGAAATGTTCATAAAGTGACTCTAAGAGCAGCTCTGCAGATGAAGTTCATGTATAGTGAGTGAGACAGCAGATCATCACAAGCGGGCTTCAGTATGAGTAGCAGTAGACAAAACTGCGGTGCTCATTCATACACACTTCATAGCATTCTTTTTTAGATTTAATATTCACAGACACTAGTCAGTATCGATATGATTCATTTTAAAGTCCTACTTTTGATTTATTCATCCAAAAATTGCCAAATTCTGTGACATTCAGCTTTATACAGTAAGTTCTATTTGTGACTAGATTTCATCCGTGTTTTCTGCATTGTGAAAATCAATCATATGGCTCTACATGGTATTTGCAGTATTAAAGAGTGTTATAAAGTTGTTTCTATTAGTGTAAGAATGGTATGCAGTTAATAGAAGTCTGCTCTCTATAAAATCTAAATAGTGCTTCATTGGCATCGAATAGATACAGCAGCTGTTTCAGCTGTGCACCGGTATGGCGGTTTTTGAAAAATACATATCAGTCTCGAAATTGAAACCGGTTTACCGCCCAGCACTATTATGTGTTTTATTAGACAGGTGAATCCAAGTCAAGTCAACCACCTTGTAATATGATATTCTAAAATCGATCCAGCTTACTGCAATGTGCGACAAGTGCCTTGTACCAGCCACAGAGCGAACGCACAGAGTAACGTTATAGCATAACTTTCAACACACTCAGATGTTTTTCAGTATGATTGTTTTTACCGAGTAAAACTGTGCTGCATTACCCCACGATTTAAATTCGTAAAATAAAGTCACCTGTATGAGTAGTAATTCAGTACTCACAGGTATTTCATTAGAGTGAAGTGAAATTATGTGAATTTAAGTGATCAAACATAACTGTAACAAAGTTCAAGTTTAGGGGAGGAGATGGGCATTAAACTTAACTTTAATCGAAATAAACATAAACAACATAATGAAAGAAGCGGCAGCGGCCGACTGCAGCATATAAGCATAATAAAAACAGCAACATAAAATGTCCCAGGATCTCAGGGACATGCTTCATACCACATTAGAGTTGTCAAAAGTACCGACTTCAGTAGCTAGTCGATACTGAAATTTAAAAAAATGTGATGCTTTGAGCGCTGTTGAGCGGATTCGTAAACACCTCTGATTGGCCATTGTGTTGACATGCTCATCGGATATGTGACCCGTCACGGAAACCAGGGACACAAGTCGGCAGCACAACTATTGAGCAAACTGAGAAAGAAGCGCTTTTTTTTTTTTTTTCAAAATTGGTGATTTTCATTTTTTGCAGAATCTGTTAGTTGAGATCATGAAGAAGCATCTCCGTGTTTTAGATAGCAGTATTGGTTTATTTAAAAGCATACATTTTGAGGTTGCAATCAGCTTGTTTTTCAGAGATTCTATCTCGCAGTAGGGGCATGTCATTGTCTGTTTGTATTTCCATACTGGAATCAGATACGCCGGCTTTCGTTTCTTTTGTTATTGCCACCGCCCTCCAAGGGAAGCGTGGCTACTTATTTATGCAGCGCTCTGGCCGGCTCTAGCTGATATCAAAATTTAATGAAGATGGACGCCGTAAAGAATATCGCAGACGAGCTGAACCGTGGTTGTTGTACCGAAAATGTTTTGAAGTACAACGTACGTTCTTTAGCTGCGGAAAAAGTGGCAGGACATACGAATTATTGGACATTTAGAGGCAAACAGATGCATAGTGCAAACTTCGGAGATGGTTACATCCACAAAGAAGACCCCAACAAAGAGAAAGTGTGCCCGAACAACTTATTTCATTGGAGGCAACAAGATCTTTTCTGTTTCTTATGGGGTGAGTTTCCAAAAACATCAAAGTTTGTCGTTTTGTGTTTATTCTAAGAACACGTAGTTTACACGTTATCTCATGTGTCTATTGTTATTAGCTAGCTCAGGACTGTTGTTTTAATTGTAATCGTTAGCATCGTATCACTTGCCAAAAACCCCCATTACTATAATGGGCTTTTAGATGGTAATGTTAGCATGTTAATTTGAATAACGCTTCAACTGCTTGAATTGACTGGTGTGAATGGCTTAGCTCATGTAAACCTTACTATTCTTGAATTGAATGTGACGCTAAAATTTTAGCCAGTTACTACTTCTTAACAAGTATTTACTAATGTAATAGTAAATGTATCAGATTAAATTCCTACGTAAGTAAAAGTATAAAGTATCCGTAGCTGTAAAATGTGCATTATAAGTCAAAAGTAAAAGTATTGAAGAGTTTAATGTACATTTGATTTTTTTAATCCTTTGACTCAAACCAGGTCTAACCACTAACTGAGGTCTAAACCAGGACTATACGGTTATCACAGAATCCCGTTCAAAAAGTTCTAAGGTCAAAAAAGATAAATTACTGACATTTACAATGCACATTATCCTTTATTATTAATAGTATGCGGTCCGGTTTTCACGTTTCGTCTGTCGTTGCTATGCAATCATGCAGCTTTACAGGGGATATGGCTTATCTAAATGAGATGTAAATGAGCCCTATTGTCACTCCCAGCAGGTGAGAACAGGCGAGAACTGCAAAATCTTTAGGTCATTTTCTGCCCTTTGAGCTTTTTTGAGTGCCTACCTTCAAACGGCCACAACTTCTCCAAATATTATCAGATTTCCATGTGTTACACATCGTTGGAAAGCTTGGAGACTACACTTTCAGAATCCGTGAATAACTCAAAATGCCCCAGAACCGACTTGTGTCCCTACTTTCCGTGACTGGTCACATATGTCTGTGATTGGTTTCAATGATCAGTGCTGTAAAAATGTTGTAAATGGTCATTAATGACGCTCTTCACCAAGCGCTTACACGATGTTCACAATATGTTTTTTGCACAAATGGTCTCAACCCTTTGGCCTTTTTAAGAATACAGCACTATTTTATAATTTACTGTATTTTCCAGAAAATAAGTTGCACCTGAGTGCAGGGCCATAGCCAGGGTTTTATAATTACTGAGGTCCCATGGATGGATTGATGGATGTGGGGTACTGTCAGGATATAGAAAAGCAATAAAAAATTGTAGAGGTTTTTTTTATTTATTTATTTTTACATAAAAATAGTCCCATCCGATTTTAGTCCCGTCCGAATGTGCCATCTCAGTAATCATTATGGACAATGTCAGTAAAGATTACAGTGACTTTTACCTTCTGTAAAAAGGTCTGGGAAAAATTACCTCAGGTAATTCCTAATTCCTTCTAATCCCGTTCGAATAGACCCGCTGTAAATATGAACGTTAAAATTCCGTCATTTCCTGTTTAAAGTAATTTTCTGTGCATTTTTCAAGCATGGAAGCTTGGTGGGACAAGTCTGTAGCAAACCTCAAGAATTTTCTACATACCATTCAGAGCAAAAAGAAGATCGAAGCAATTGTCAGAGGCACAAAACTAATTTTATCTTTTAGCTAAGTGCCTATTACCATCATAATCCAATCAGAATTTAATTAATAAATCGGACCTAACTGTTATTTATAGTTTATATATTTAGATTATATGTGTTTTCGCACATTGTATCAGGATGCAATGTATACCCACATGACGACAGGGAGGTGTCGACAGTGCATAAATCGAGTTACCCCTCCCACTTCTGCTAGTTTTACTGAGATGTCTTGTCCCGTGCGAATTGGCCAATTAATATTACAGACATCGTGAGGTAAAATTGCATTACTCCACCTCCCCATGTAAAACTATTCCCGTCCGAATAGGGATTTACTGTGTGAAATAAAATATTCTTGCTTGGCATTTTCCTGCTCTTTTCTCAGCCAAAATCTCTTCTCATGAAATAAAAGCTCAAGTGAAGTGCTGAATATTTCAGGGACCTTTTTTATTGTTATTATAAAAAATAAATAAATGAATAAATAAAAAAAATGTATTTTGCTGCTATTTCTACTAATAAATAAATCACCTCACAATTCTCTCCCAAGTGGTTTCATTATTGGCAGCATTAAAGAGGACATATAAATCTATTTGAATTGGTCATTATTTTGTTTATTGGGTGTACTAGAATATAAGGGTGTGGTAAAGGTTCTTGTGTAGTGGGAAGGAAGAGGACAGGGATCGGCTTTGGCTGCTGACAGTCTTTATTCTCACCAGACAAAATATCAAACACATAAACAAAAGGACGGTGCAACGCACACTCAATAATTCCACATCCAAGGACAGGCTTCACTCCAACACGAGCACGGCTCACTCAACGTGACTGTCAGCAGTCTCTCTCCTCCGCTCCTGCTTCTCCTGGCGTTTTATCCTGTCTCCACGCCAATTACTGGAACAAGAAACAGGTGTTCGTGATTTACATTCAACCCGTTCAATCACCGCGTCTCCCCGGACACTCCCTCCTGTTGCAGACCCCGTTAAACCACACCCCCCTCACCACATACCCCCACCGCCCAACTCAGGCTGGGGAGCCCTCCGGCCTGCAGCCCCCCCCCCCCCATTTCTGGAGAGGAAGTCGGCCACAGCCATCTGAACACCCGGCCTGTGGATCACCTTGAATTTAAAAGGCTGTAAAGCTAGATACCAACGAGTGATCCGCACGTTGGTATCCTTCATGCGGTGGAGCCACAAAAAGGGGAGAGAGAAATCAGGGGAATGAAGTAACGGCCCGCCACATAAAGCAGCCTTCACCTGGGTAAAGGCCTGCTGGCACAGCTCCGTCCACTGGACCGTATCTGGTGCATCCTTTTTAGTCAGATCAGTCAACGGGCTGGTGAGGTCCGAATAATTAGGAACAAACCTCCTGTAATATCCCGCCAGCCAGAGGAACTGTCTTACCTCCTTTTTGGTCTTGGGACGCGGACAGGTTGCAAGCGCTGCTGTCTTATCAATTTGGGGACGCACCTGTCCATATCCCAAGTGGAAGCCCAGATACTTTACTTCCACGCGCCCAATTGCACACTTCTTCGGGTTGGCCGTGAGCCCAGCCCCTCTCAGCGACCTCAGGACAGCCCTCAAATGCCAATCATTACTAAAAATAATAATGTCGTCCAGATAGGCAGCCGCATACGCAGCATGGGGCCGTAAGATCTTGTCCATGAGTCGCTGAAAGGTAGCCGGTGCCCCGAACAGCCCGAACGGAAGGGTCACGAATTGGTGTAATCCAAACGGCGTCGTGAAAGCGGTCTTTTCTTTGGATAATGGAGACAAGGGGATCTGCCAATACCCTTTCGTTAAGTCCAGTGTTGAATACAAACGAGCTGTACCAAGCCAGTCAAGCAATTCGTCCACACGCGGCATTGGATACGCGTTGAATTTCGACACTGCATTCACCTTGCGATAATCCACACAGAACCGCACTGAGCAGTCTGTTTTGGGAACCAAAACTATCGGGCTCGCCCAGTTACTGCCCGATTCCTCTATTATCCCCATTTCAAGCATTGCCTCTAATTCTGCCTGAACCACTTTTTTTTTGTGTTCAGGTAACCTTTACGGCCAGCTGTGAATCACCACGCCCGGCTCGGTTTCAATGTGGTGCTGAATGAGGTCAGTACGGCCCGGTAGGGGAGAGAACACGTCGGCAAACTCAGCCTGTAATTTGGAAACATCAGTGAGCTGTAAGGGCGAAAGGTGATCTCCCCCCGGGGCCAGAGCGAGGGATTGTTTTTTTACGTTCACCTCTGGCCCGAGATCATCCTCCCCGCTAATCACCGTCGCCAGCATCACTGACTCTGCCTCACTCCACTTTTTAAGGAGGTTGAGGTGATAAATTTGACATGCCCCTCTCCTATCGGACCGTATTACTTCATAATCAAGATCACCAACTTGCTGTGTGACCTCAAAAGGTCCTTGCCACTTCGCCAGTAATTTTGAGCTTGACATGGGGAGTAATACGAGTACTTTCTCTCCCGATGCAAATTTAGATTAGTTCCCCTGTCATACAACCGGCACTGTCTGTCCTGGGCTTGTAACAAATTCTCCATAGATAGCTGCCCCAAAGTGTGGAGTTTTGTTCTCAAGTCCAGCACATACTGAATTTCATTTTTCGATTGAGATGGTCCGTCCTCCCAAGACTCTCTTAGGACATCCAACACCCTGCGGGGGTGGCGCCCAAAGAGAAGCTCAAAGGGGGAAAACCCAGTGGAGGCTTGCGGGTCCTCTCGCACAGCGAACAACAGGGGTTCCAACCATTTATCCCAATTTTTGGCGTCTTCTTGAACGAACTTACGAATCATGGATTTAAGCGTGCGATTTAAAACGTTCGACCAACCTGTCTGTTTGTGGGTGAAAGACGCTGGTTCGAATCGATTTAATGCCCAACAATTTGTATAGTTCGCGTAGCGTACGTGACAAACGCCGTGCCTTGATCAGTGAAGATTTCTTTAGGAATCCCCACTTGGGAGATTAAACTGAAGAGGGCGTCCGCAACACTCTTAGCGGAAATGTTGCGGAGAGCCACTGCTTCTGGATATCGTGTTGCATAATCCACAATGACTAATGCAAAACGATGCCCTCTCACTGATTGCTCTAATTGCCCAATGAGGTCCATGCCAATTCGTTTGAAGGGGACCTGCATTAATGGAAGGGGGCGCAAAGGCGCCTTTGGAGTGGCCGGAGGATTTACCAGCTGACATTCACGACAAGACGCGCACCACCTGGGCACGTTCTCGTGAATGCCCGGCCAAAAGAATCGGGCCATGAGGCGATTTAGTGTTGCTGTTTGTCCTAAGTGTCCAGCCATTGGGTTAGAGTGAGCCGCATGGAAAAGTATTTCCCTGTGTCTTGGGTCACTCGATACAACCTATCTTTAATAATCGCAAAATAGGGATAAGTCAGTGGTCGTCCAGGCTGGAGAGGCTGACCGTCGATCGTGCTGACCCTCTCAAACGCATTTTTCAGCGTCTCATCGTGAGACTGCTCCAGGGGGAAATCATCACGGTCCGAGAGAATCAGTCCCCTGATTCCGCTCTGTTCCCCTGAGGCAGTCACCACTGGTCCCCGATCAGTCTCCCCCGCCTGCACTCGCACTTCCTTTCCCCGCGAGCATTTACTCCAAGAGGCACCCGAACATAAATGTCCCAATAATTTATTAAATGTGGGCCAGTTCGTCCCCAAAATTATCGGGTGCCGGAGGTGCGGATTAACTGCCACCTCCACACTATGCTTTTGTCCCCTAAATAGAATCCTGACTGACACCAACGGATAACTCGCGATATCCCCGTGCACACACCGTACCCTAACCATGCGGCCTGTATCCAATGTCCCGGATGAAATCAGGCTTTGATGCACGGAGGTTTGGTTACAACCTGAGTCCACCAAAGCCTGATATGTACCCCCCTTGATACTCACTGGTATCTAGTACTAACCAGCTTGACCGGGGGCAACCTGCAGGTCGTCCGGGACCCGGATCAATGTCCCCACCTCCATCACTGGACACCGGTCTATGAAGTGATCCGGGTCCCCGCAACGCCAACAGGCCGGCCCAGACCTGCCCGCCGCTCCAGTGGCGGAGAACGGATGATTGTATTTGTATTTGTATTTTTGTATTTGTATTTTATTTATATAGCACCAATTTAATACAACGTTAGTTGTACAAAGTGCTTCACAGTGCCAAGAAAGAACAAAAGTAGAAAAAAAAAATAAAAATAAAACAATACAAAACACACACATAACACACATTAAACATCATTCTCAATCATTAGACCTTGCAATCAGAGTTAAGCAAATGTGATTTCAGCATAGCTTTGAAAACAGGTAAAAATTTGGTGGATCTAATCGCGACTGGGAGATCGTTCCACAATTTAGGACCGGCTCGAGAGAAGGCTCGATCACCTTTGTGTTTGTATTTTGTCTTAGTAACGGCAAGCAGATATTTGTTTTCGGATCTCAAGGATCTTGGCGGAGTATACACTGTCACCATCCTAGATAAGTAAGTAGGCGCTAAATTGTGAATGGCCTTAAAGACAAGTACAAGAATCTTAAAAACAATTCGATAACGTACTGGCAACCACTTCAGTGAGATTAAAAGCGGAGTCACAATCATGTTTTTTTGCAGACTTGATCATTCTCGCTGCTGCGTTCTGAATTTTCTGCAGACGCATTAGTGCTTTACCATCAACTCCAAAGTAAAGGGAGTTACAGTAGTCCATTCGAGAAAAAAACATGGCTGAGATTGCCTTCTCAAAATCAGATGAAGATAAAAATGATTTAGTCTTTGCTAACAGACGTAAGTTAAAAAAGCATGATCTGACAACTGAGTTTATTTGACAATCCATCTTTAACTCACTGTCCAAAACAAACCCCAGGTTTTTTTTTACCTTAGATTTAGTAGATCCTGATAGGGTAGTAGCATTTAAATGCTGGATTACTTCATGCTTCCTAGGTCCAAACACAATAGCCTCGGTTTTGTTTTCATTAAGCATCAAACAATTTGCAGCCATCCAGTCCTTAACCTCTTGGAAACATGTCAACAGAGCATCAAATGAATTTGGCTGTATCTCTCTCACGGGCAAATAGGCGTGGAGAGAGGGGAGAAGCAGGCGCGGGGTCCAGCCCGGCGGTGGTCAGTCCCGCCCCCCTGGGCGGGGCTCTCGGCGCCACGAACTGCCGATAATACGTTCCACCCCGCCCCCGGGGCGGAACACGAGGCGGGCCGGGTGGACGGGACCTAGGTAGAGGGCGAGGTCTGGAGAGAGAGAGGGGTGGAAGAGAGGGAGAGAGACAGACAGATGGCAGGGGTTCGCCGACCCCTGGGCACACCAAGTGGTCCTCCGCCAATTGGATGGCCGAATCCAGCGACGTGGGCCGGTGGCACTGGACCCACTCGGCGGTCTTCTTCGGAAGCCGAGTGGTGAACTGTTCCAGCACCACCCGATCGATCATCTGCTCCACGTCACCTCCGTCGGCCATCAGCCATTTGTGGCCCGGAGCTGTTGGGCCAACACGAAGGGCCGGCCCGCCTCCCCCAGCTCCAGAGACCGGAACCGCTGACGGTGCTGCTCGGGGGAGCGGCCGACCCGCTGCAAGATGGCCCTCTTGAGATCGTTGAAGACCAGGAGGTTCTGGATGGGCAGCTGCTGCGCTGCCACCTGCGACTCGCCCGAGAGCAGCGGGACGAGCCGCATGAGCCACTGGTCCCAGGGCCAACCTGACACCTCAGCAATCTTTTCAAATAGGTCCAAGAAGGCCTCCGGGTCATCTTGCGGGCCCATCTTCTGCAGTGGCAGCTGGAAGGGGCCAGCAGCTGCCGCGCTGGTCTCCGCGGGAACCTCCCGGTCTATCCAGCTCCGGAACCTCTCGCGGTCCTCCTGCTGGCCCTGGATGATCGCCTCGAAGCGGCTCTACTGATCTTTTCGGAGATCCAGCAGGGCCCGATGCTGCTCTTGATGAAGGACCGCGAGGGACGCGATGATGTCCGCAAACGGCGTTCCAGAGGCGGGGGTTGCCTGCATGGCGGCGGCTTCCGTCTTCCCTCCCGGGTTTCGGCACCAGTGTGGTAAAGGTTCTTGTGTAGTGGGAAGGAAGAGGACAGGGTCTGCTGACAGTCTTTAGTCTCACCAGAGAAAATATCAAACACACAAACAAAAGGACGGTGCAACGCACACTCAATAATTCCACATCCAAAGATGGGCTTCACTCCAACACGAGCATGGCTCACTCAACGTGACTGTCAGCAGTCTTTCTCTCTCCTCCGCTCCTGCTTCTCCTGCCGTTTTATCCTGTCTCCATGCCAATTACTGGAACAAGAAACAGGTGTTCGTGATTTACATTCAACCTGTTCAATCACCACGTCTCCCCAGACGCTCCCTCCTGTTGCAGACCCCGCTAAACCATGCCCCCCTCGCCACAAAGGGTTCTTATATAGCTGTGCGATTTTAGTGTATTTCTTTCCTTCATAGCGGTGTGTTTTCTTTCCTCCCTAAAAGCCCAAACTTAACTTCCAAAACATCTAGATCAGTGATTGTCGTAAAATACAGTTTACTGTTTTTAAACTGCAGGACGTGTTCTATAATAAAAAAGTTTAAGTTGCGAAAGAAATGCTGTTCTCCAAGCAGCTTTCTGTGCGCGAGCACCGAGAGGACTGGAACACAGAGAGGCAAAGTGAACTTATTTATGTCATAATGCCCGGCTTGGTGAGTATTCATTTATATGCCGTCTGTTATGTCTTAAATGAACATGAACTGCTTTTACATTTGATTACTTTGTTAATATTTTTATTATTTTTCACAGGAAGACTTGTAAATACAGTAACAAATGTATTGCTCATGGTTAGTTCATGTTAGTTAATACATTAATGTTTAACTAATGAATCTTATTGTAAAGTGTTTATCAAAACATGTGCAAGAAAGACGACAATACAGTATACCTGACTGGCTTCTCTCCTGTATGATTTCACATGAGTCTCTTCAGACCTTACTGTACATGAATTATGAGCTTCCAGAACGTCTGTTTGAGGCTTTGTGACCTAATTGAACTCCATTCCACAATTTGAACAGAAATAAAAACAGTATAAAAAAACAAAAATAAATAAAACAGTTTAAGTCTTATGTGCAAATAAGTGCAAGCATAATCAGATTACTCTCTCAATATTCAAAGTGCAAACACAGATCAAAAGAGACCAGAGCTAAGAGGTGGTTACAACTACACAGCCCAGCCTATAGATAGGTTTGATATTGGGAGACAGGCTATTGTATGTAGCCTAATCTGCATGCATCAGGGAGCTTGCACTTTTTCTTTCGCGTTAGTTTTAGAATTTTACAATGGGTTACAATAGAAAGCCACCATTATCCAAACGAATTAAGGGTGTACTCATGTTTAGCTGTCCCTGGCCTGCTTGGAAGAGGTGGGCCAGAGCACAGTTCGGTTGGGCTTGAGCGCAGTTCGAGCAATGAGAGCGCTAACCGTGCCTGAGCACAGAACAGCTGCTACTTTTGTGTGCGCCACTGTCATCATTACGACGGCAAACATCTTTATTACTACTCTGATAGTACACTTCTCAATTCATGTAATTAATTTGAGTGTATTTGGGTTATTACGGGTCTGCTTCTAACCTTATTGATGAACAGGAATTGTAGTTTGCGAGTAAAGCTACAAATTCCTCCATTAACGTCAGCTGCCTTTGTAATACTCTTGATACGTGCAAAGTGAAAATCGTTGTGCGGCATAAATGATAAATATTTTAGGCAGTATCTTAGCGAAAGTGCATCTTCCTGTTTTCTTGCATTCAAAAAGTTGCATCGTATGTGACACAAGCTTGGTCCGGCCTGGAACGTTAAGTGCAGTGTGAGTGCAGGCCAGTGGGGGAGTGGGGAGGGGGGACAGTCGTGCTCAGGCTCGATTCAAGGCAATCATGCCTAGTGTGAGTACACCCAAATGTTTTTTATATCGATTAAAAAAAAAAAAAAAAAAAGCTTCCAGAACTTTGCAATATCGCGTTCATTATCGAAGGCGATTCATCTGCGATATGAACGCGATATTGCGTGGCTTGTCAGTGATCTACGGCTCTGTCTGTTAAATGCCGCTACATTTGAAAGCAGGTGATGGCGATTTCGCAGTAATCAGGGAACCGGCTTTACTGAGGAAATGCGCGTGACAATCGCATGCGATTAATCGTGCAGCCCTACTCTGAACAATATCTTTACAGTCACAGGTACAGCTTTTTTTTTGTTCAGCCCTACTGAAAATGCTACATTCTCCTCAAACCAATGTTTCCATCAAGCTTTTAAGAGATCTCTTACTGAAATGTAATAGTTTTTTTTTTTTTTCATCTCTTATGAATGAATTCTGGGAGATGAGCCCTGGCGCTTAATGTGGCTTGCTGAATGAGCTGAAATGGGCGCTGTGGGTTTGCTGGGGGCATTTCAATCGTTTTCAGTTACAGTTGTGATCAGGCCCGAGTAGATCCAGCAACAATGAGCTGCTTTGTTGAATGAGATGAGCTTACCTCGCATAGCACTGAACTGTTCCATTTATACATCCAGCCACCAGGAGGAAGGTGGAGAGAACTTTGCCATCTGTAATTTTCAATGGTCATTCAATGAATTTTTTTTTTTTTTTTTTTTTTGTAGATCCAGATAGTGGAATCAAAGCTTAAAGGTGAGCTCAGTATTATTTGAAATACAATGTTTGGAAATTAGTCGGGCCGATACCAACAACAAATGTGTAACCAATCCGCATTAGGGGGCATATGACGGTCGAGGAGAGAGAACGAGCTAGAGGGAGATTTTAAAATAAGAAAAAAAAAACTGCAGAATGAGAGATGGGACATGATACAAAATAGAATATCACTGGAATGAAGATTTATAGTGGGCAAGCACTTTAGGACCCGCGTTTATATTAGAAAAGCTTCCTTGTCGTTCGTTCATTATCTGCACTTTATTTTTCGTGAAACATTTTGTTGCGCATCAGCTGTGATAAACAGACATCCACGTGCATTGCGTGCATAACAGTTAAACTACTGCACATTGATGCCCGCTAGAGAATGAGGTGTTTAGCGTCAATGGTAGTGTATTCGCCCCGCATGCCAGCAGCGATCAGGCCGGGGTTCAAGACCGACATGGAGCAGGGTGGGTAGGAGTGTGATTTTTGGAAGCGGAGCAATGAAGAGAGGGGTGGGTTTGTTTGGGTTGATTTCAAATATCAACAGTGTTCAACAACGAATTTTAGAAACTGAATTTTGAGAAACCCTACAGGTATCTTTACCATGGTTCAAAACGCAATGCATAGCACATTAAAATAATTTAAATTATAATATGACATAAATTGCATTAGTATCAAATCGGGCAGATGCGTTGCTGGTGGTCAAATTATTAACGCGGCGTTAAAAGTTAAATAATCTAGTAGGCAAAATAGGCAAAAATTTCATATGTTTGTGAACATACATAGGCTACCTGAAAAATATGCACTGGATTCATCTAGGGCTTTTTTCTTTTTCGCTTCTCATAGTTTCTTTTTTTCCGTGCATAGTTGTCAAAAGTTGTCAGCCAACAGCAAATACAAGTTGGGGCGGGGCTCGTGTGCGTGCGGGAATGAATGATGTGTCGCGGAGGGAGGGCATCTGAACTCGACAAAGCTGACCTGGACCTGATATTTAGTTGTTTTGTTTTTTTTCTTTCAGTAAATATATATGTTTGACAGGGAAGCTGTGCGCAAACAGGAATATATATTCATTTACTTAAAAAAAAAAAAAAAAAAAAAAAACCAACTCAGACATAAAAGGGACTTATAATTTTCCCCCAAGTGCCCTTTTTTTTTCTATATTTGCACTTGCCTGCCTGTGTGTATATCTGCATCTAACAGCTTATTGATCATATGTTTCTTCTCACTTTTAAATACCAGTTATTGTGCGTCACGCCAGTTTATAGTCCCTGTGTTGTGCGATCTTACAGACACCCTGTAGCCGGTATGATGACATCGTTCAGAAACAGCAATAAACTCCAGCAAGATAAAGTAATTTTATGCAAATCCACAGCTCTTTATCTATATATCAAGTATTATAATGGGAATATAATTCAGTGTTTATTTAAAGGGAACCCTGGGTATTAAGACTTTTATGGCCTAATATTAAGCCTAATAAATTATGTCTTTTACTGAAATATGTAATAGAAAACCTATGAAAGATTTGTTATTTAAAAAAATCCATATTGTTTTATACATATTTTGGACAGTGGATGCACAGGGCATTCTTTTAGGTGCACTCTTTTAGGTGCACAGGCATATTTTAGGTGCACAGGGCATTCTGCGTCGATGACATCATATGGTTGCACTCAGTCAGGGATGGACAGTATTTATGATATATGTATTTCAAATACATATTTCAAATACAAAATAGTATTTTGTAATTTGTATTTGATAGGGTTGATGAAAATGGCTTTGTATTTTGTATCAAAATACTTTAATTTGTACAATTGTATTTTTGTAGTTTTAAAAATACTGTAAAATACTTTGTAAGAAGTCTACATGATGACATCATAAAAATGCAGCCTGATTGGTGCTACTCTGTGGTTTGCCCAGACTTGAGTTCAGAACAGATGTTAAGATTTGGTGTTCGTTTTAGTAGCCTAGGCTAAATAGTTTACCAATTTATATAAAGTTCTTAAACTATTATACCCAGCAGCAGCCCCCTATATTTATGATTAACAACCAATTGATTAATTAGTTATAAACTAGTTGCTTTGAATACAGGAGCCATCAGTTGTCTTCTAATGAATGACTTGTTTGTCATTGAGTCAGTATTGCTGATGCAAACTAGGCCCTTCGTTACCAAACATCAAGTAACTAAATTAGGATACAATTATATAAGTAATTCGCAAACTGTTAAAAATTAAACTGTTGGTTGGTTGCTTCATCTGTTAAATCCACAATATGTACATTTTCGCTACAAGAGGTCGCTTATTCAGTCACTTATCCTTGATTTTGTGGAATCATGGGATGTGTAGTTTTCACGTCTACAGACAGTGGAAAAGAATCGGGATGGGACTCGGGAAGAAATCATCATGTTCATGGATGAGATTATTTACGTTACTCTAGTATGAAGCAGAGCACGGCGAGTGATGATGGAGCTGAACAAAACCGCTGGAGAGATTGCTAATGAGAGATGAGCGCGACCCACGTCTCGAGAGCAGTGGAACTTTTAATATGCCACAGTCGCCATTTCCGCTTTTTTTGGTCTAGCGTATATGAGGTAATGCAGCGCTGTTTATCATATTAGATACATTTGTGTGTTGAAAGTTATGATGATACTCTGTGTGTTCGCTTGGCGGCTGCTATGAGACTTGTTGCACACTGCAGTAAGCTAGATCGATATTAGTCATGGTAAAACATGGTACTCGCTGTAAATCAAGAAAACAAAATTTAAACAAGAAGCTATATAACATGAGGAATATAATGCGTCGTTGGTGTTTTCATGGATTCTACAAAATAAAACGAAATCTAGGGTATTATGTAATTCATAGGCGATGCACGGACACGCTCCCTGTGCTGGTTAAAATTGCATATTTCTCTGGATTTAAACATTTTTGGAAACATTTGGGATAATGTAAGTACACAAGTCAACAAAATATATAACACTGTTCTAGTCGTTTTTGGATATTTTAATCCAAAAATCCTGCTGTACATGTTAACTGGTTGCATATGTTAGATTTATTGATTGACTCGGGCAGAGAAAAGCTGTTGCTATCAAACATTGTTTACTTAATCAACTAATCAAAGTCAGTGTAATGGTGAAGGGATAGATCAAATAGGCCAATTGGTGGAAGGTTTGCGAAGAAATTTCATGCTCCCTTTTTTATTTTTTAGTATTTTTAAAATGCAAAAATACAGTAGTTTATTTTGATACAAGGTGTGGCTGCTGTATTTTGTAGTTTATTTTGATACATTTTAAAATTAAGGTATTTGGTATTTTATTTTAAAATACATTTTAATGTATTTTTGCCCAACCCTTCACTCAGTGAGCTAAAGGTGAGCCTGTTGCTATATTTACAGCACCGCAACGCAATCAGACTAAGGCAAACACAGAACTGACGAGGGCAGCTGATAACACATCTCGATTGAACAGCTACAGCGAGAAATTGCAGCTCCTTACAGCAAACGCTCTCCCTCTCAGTTAGCATCGGCAAGCAATAGCCAGAGACACCATCCATTTAGCCCCACTCTTACTGCTTCACCCCTCTGATTGTCTTCATTTTGATTTAATTGATATTGAACATCTGTTTTCATCCGCACTAATTTTGCGCTTTGGCTCAAATTGAAAAGGCAGAACGGATGACATTTTTGTAACACAATAGGATCATCTGTAAAAATGTACTCCAGATTTCTTGTCAAATCTATTTGTACAGTCAATCACAATGCACTTTCGCATTTTAGATGTTTTTTTTTTTTTGAGGCATTCACGATGAAAACCAATACTGCCACTCAATGGGTGTAACCGCAGTCACTCTGGCCGATGCTGACATCATGTGCATACCCTCTATACTTAACTCAAACAATACTTTTTGTGTGTCCTTATACTTGTCAAATGAGTTTAACAGACTGGTTATGTCAACAAATTCAACATATTATTTATCAGTTTTTTGCAATAATAATGAACAATTGTTTGAAGGAAATCAATTCTGCTTTCTCTGGGAGAATTTGGGACCTCTCCTGGCTTATTATATCTATAGCAGTGGAAAATATCCTCTCAGAAGGGGTAGAAGGTGCTTGAACACAGGTAAGATCCAGACAGGTTAAACAATTATTTTTTTAAATCAGTTTGAATGATTCATAAAGACTTGATTCATTACTGGATGAATCAATCTTTTTGAACAAATCTCTTGAATTAATGATTTAGTGACAAATACAAAGACAAATTAAGTCACTTTTTGCCACCTAGTGGCGTAACAATGTAGTTGATCAATCGTTATTTGAAGTGATTTTCAAAAGGTGATTTACTCTACTGTAGACATCATTATCTCAGTACTTCTGTGATCATTTGAATATTTGTAACAGAAATAATAATACTGTGTGATTTGAAAAGACTGTTTGTGAAGCTGTTTCATACATAACTGCTCTCTCTGAAGTATTGCCCACATGTCGCACCAGAACAATTTTCGGAACCGAAACTTATGATTTTCGCACTCTTCCAGTATTTTTCAAAAAACACTACCAGTTCTGAATAAAAAAATGACAGTTGAAAATTGCTCCATCTGGTATTTGTCAGAATAACAGGTAGTCCTACCCTAACTTGCGTGATTGGTTGAGACAGAAAGTTCATGTGCCAGGCCATACAATTTCCATTTATTCCTTTAGCAGATACTTTTATCCAATACAACTTAGAAAAGAGGAACTTCACAAGTAATTTGTCATACAGAAAGATCAGCAGTTGTCATTAAGCCGGGATAGTAGAATTTCATCTGGAAAAAACCTCTTGAAATGTGTCAATGTGTGTGAAATATTGACTGGTTGTGTAATGTTTTGTGTGGCTTCGTTTCCATTGTGGAGTTGATGGTAAATTGAAGAAAAAAAAAAAAAAAGCCTTAGGGCTTTACAATCTGTGTAAACGTCAACTGGTAAACACAGAGACGTAACATCTAAGTAGCCTGGGTGTTCTGCTGTGAAATACAGTAATAGCACACTGGCATTGAGCTCTCTGGCCACCATTTTTATTTAAAAGGTTGTCCCCCCCCCCCCAGAAAATGTGGTAGTAGCTTGATAGATAAACATCCACAGGAAGTCAGCACATTTCTCAAAGTGCACACATGTGGCAGATCTGAGAGTCGTACTGCTTCTGTTGTGCGTTCATGTGATGTAACGGTATGCTGATCATTTACGCGTATGCGTGTATGATCTTATTGTGCGCTAGCAGACGTCAGTAATAATGTTTCCTGAGCACACGACTCTCACTCTGTGCCTCTGTACAATCTGAACTGGCCTGAGCGGCTGTTTGCCAGGTTCTGGACTGCAGCCGTGCTTTTTAAGGGGGGTAACCAAAGTGCTCGCTTCCTGTTTAGAGTGGTTTTTGGCTTATTCCCATGTCAGGCCGAAAGTAGATGTGCGATTTAAACGGTAATGAAATGGGTAAAACAGTGACCCATTCACCACAAACTAATTGAAACTGTGGTGGGATTGTTTTCCATGATGCATTTGGGGTTGCATGGGTAAAATGTGGCTTCTGTTTACCCTTGTTAATTATGATATTTACTTTAAGATCAGTCCATCAGCATCCCTCCCTGAGAAAACAACACTGATGTTCTCAAATGCTTTTGAGATAAACAGAGCGCAATAACCTGTTCATTTCCATGGTGAGAGTGTTTGGAAGTACAGTATGTAACGGTCCCTTCAGAGCTTATCCCATGGCCACATAAGCAATTCATGCTGAAGACACGATACTGCGGACACTAGTGTGTTCCATGCCAAAGCTTAGTGTGAATAGAAAAACTGGTGAGACTTATCGTGAACTGTGTGTTTGGTGTAAATGTCCCGGAGTGCCTGTCATAGAGAAGTAGTTTAATTTGTTTTAGTTTGCCTAGTGGATCTTGGTGTACTGAAGACTTGGCATGGATTATGTTAACACATGAATTGTGTTGTAATTCACAGACAGCTTTTATAAGCGTAGCATAAAATGGATAAAACCCCAGAAAACTAGACTAAAAACACTTAACATATTACAATCAATTTATGTTAACTTGACTAAAAGCTTAAATACTTGTGTTCATCTAATTAGTAACAGGCAGTCTATTAAATTGAAAAACAAAAGGCAACTAAAGACTGTTGAACATTTTAGCAATTTCAGGTGCTTCCTAATTCTTTCATGGGCATTATTTTGCCTCTTAACTAGAAGCAAACATTATTACCCTTATAGGCATGTATATTAAATCCAAGTAACTAGTGTTGCACGATATACCGGTACTAGAAAGGTATCGCGATACCCTGCTTTTAGAAACGGTACGGTTCTTCATTTTATTAGTACCGGTACTTTGAGTGCCAGCTGTATTTCCTAATGTGCGACAGCAGGGAGCAGTGTGTGTGCAGCGCACTGCTTCTGAGGCACATCGAGTGCGTGTTTATTCCTGTCAACTGCGCAACCGCAGATGCACAAAGCAAAATATGGCATTATTTTGCTTACATTGCCGACAGTCAGTCAGGGCAAGCCCACGGACACCACAAAGCCCGTCTGCAAAATACGTTACAAAATAACGCAAGCGAAGGGAGCATCCAACTTGCCAAACATCCCGATTTGTACAGAGAATTTAAAGAGCGACAGGTTAGTGAATGTGATACCAGCGTTATGTTTATGTTCTCAAAAATTAAATGAGTGTTATTTATATTACTCATGCAAGCAGACATCCGCAAAGAGGTGTATTATTGAGTCTAATAAGTGATATCTGGTTGCTAAAATTAATTTTAAAAAACAAATATGTGAAGGGACTATACAATTATATTAAACCAATTTATGCTTTAATAACATTGCTCTAATTATTTACAGTAATCAATATTCTCACTGTCAAAACACTTACATGCAGGGCTTGATGACAGCCACTCCCACTAGCCACTTTGGCGAGTTGAATATAATTTAAGTTTACAGCCAAATGGTCGTCGAAGATCGTCGTAGCACAAAATTACAATCCAATCACACAATTCGTTATTTACATGCAGTTAGTGAAGGAGGGATAGGCGGAATTGCGCTGAATGACACACAACAGAAGCGCTCTCTCGCGTGCGCTCTCTGTCTCTCTGTCTCTCTCTGTCTCTCTGTCTCTCTGTCTCTCTCTGTCTCTCTCTGTCTCTCTGTCTCTCTGTCGCGCGCGCGATCAGTTTTCCACGCGTCTGAATAGTCAAATACACGTGCACATAGATGTCAAAATGTCCATCATGTGGAGTATCTCGCGTGAATACAGTCGGTTATGGCTTAAGTGGACGTAAACAGGTGGGTAATAACTGGATATTTGTCAGTTACGTCCATGCATTCAGCAGCCCAATTAAATAGGCCTGTCCATCATTAATGTTAATCAAACAACAAAAGCTGCTAAACATGTTAAATAAACCTAGTGTATCTGAAAAAAGATTATTTTTAATTTACTACTGTTTTTGTAATTTGCTTCTTTGTTCTTTCATATAGCATAACACAAATAACTTGTTCTCATACTAGCTCATGCTCATACATTGTCCACCTCTTGCCCACCTGTACATACCAGCTGATATAAAATGTAATCTTGATTTGGGTGGTCAGTCTGCATTTAAAAGTTTGAAAGCGTTTTAAATCTTCTAAATCAAGTAAAATGACTCAAAGTAATTTAAGCATAAAAAAGTCAGCTTTAATCATATTAAATGTAATTTACCAACATCAAAATTGTGGCCAATAAAAATGCTGAGTGGCTAGTTACTTTGGGAAACCACTAGCCACAGTTCTGTCATATGTTATTTATTTACTTTTCCTACTGTTTTAGGTTTTTGCCATAGTATCGTTTAAGTATCGGTATCGTGATACTGAAGTTGGGTATCGTATCGAAGTAAAAATTTTGGTATCGTGACAACACTACAAGTAACAATGAACACGCAACGATCAACTGATGTTAATTCAGCAAAAATATGAACTCTGAATTCTGAGCTTAAATTAAAGCCAGTAAAATTTAAAGCAATGATCACTTCGATAATAATAGTTACCACCATAGACTGCAGTTGAAATGCTTTATATAATGTAAATTTTATGGATGATATTGACCTTTTTTGCCATGTAAATAGCCATGATGCTAACATGGTGTAAAAACTTAATAAACAAACAAACCACCATAGACTGTTTAAAAAAAAAAAAGAAAAAAAAAAAAGAAAAGATGGACAACGCATCTCCGCTTCCTTCCACTGTACAAAAATGAAGCCAAAATCTCCCAGTAATGGTCGTTGCCCATTATGTTGTTCGGAGTCCGAGTCTGTGCAGTAGTGATCCTGAGGTGGAGCCGTGGCATCAAGGTCCAACCCACACTCCTGCTCCCGCAGACTCATTTGCAAGCACAGCTGTCAGTCATGCCTTGCTTTTTTTTTTTTTTTTTTTTTTTTATAACCTCAAATAACTAAAACCAAACTTACTGGGGAAACGAACACTTGAACATAAGTCTGCTTGATAAGAACTACCTAAAATGATAGAAACCATCTTTGGAAAAAAAATTATTTGAAGTGTAGTTGGTTTTTTTTTTTTTTTTTTAGTTTGGCTCGTATCCCATTTGATTACATTGAGAGGGCGGATTTATGACTTGTACTGCAGCCAGCCACCAATCAATGGGGCTACTGAAATGCTTTGGCTTCACTTCTCAGGACATGTGCCGTGTGGCACAATTGGTTACCATGTAATTTTTTAAGCTGCAACGCATGCTGGGAACTTACACAATATTGTGCAAAAAATTGTTCAGATTGCTCAATTTTATAATGTTAGGACAACATTTGGTGTTGATCAAGTAAGATCTAGAAACATGTTTAGTGTATCTTTAGTTCACACAAAATAATATACTGACTCCTAATAAAAAAAAAAAAAAATTTAAGCTAGTTGTTGTTTTGTTTTTTACATTTTAACTTATTGCTATTGGCAACAGCTTTTGCAACTAATCAACTATGTAAGGGTATACGTTAGGGATGCACCGAAATGAAAATTCTTGACACGAGATCTCGTCACACCCCTATTATTTCATGTACACATGAGAAGGGTCAAGAGAAGTTAAACATTTTAGTAAATATTTATTGCAGGATTTCACTGAACATATCAGACAACGAGGGTGCATGCCCCTCATCTGGTGCGGAGAGACAAGTCTTTTTTTTCTGTGCTCTGATCTCCTTCTCCTGCGCTGGGTGCTGTTCCATCTCCGTCTCCACGTGGGTTCTCGGCATCCATCGCGGCCTGGATAATTTCTCGTGCGCTCTGCTTTATTTCAGCATCAAAGTAATGGTCTTTTTAACGTGGATCAAGTACAGTCGCGATGAAGTGCAGAGGATCTGAATAGATCTCAGTGAAACGTGTGCTGACAGACTCTAAGAGTGTACTTTTCATTGTTTTCACT
This sequence comes from Chanodichthys erythropterus, assembly GCF_024489055.1. NCBI lineage: Eukaryota > Metazoa > Chordata > Actinopteri > Cypriniformes > Xenocyprididae > Chanodichthys > Chanodichthys erythropterus. Next base: position 60,122,877 of record NC_090230.1, on the reverse strand, counting down.
CCGTGGTCCGTCTCAACTACTTTGCTTAGGAGACGCTTTAGTGCTGCGATTAAAGGAATAACGTCCGCTAGAGATGCATCAAAGGAGCTGATCTCATGGTTTCTGTTTGCGTGATCACATCATTTCGGCCGTATTGTTTCGGTGATAAAAGTCTTTCGGCCGAAAACTGAAAATGCACTTTTGGGCCATTTTCGACCGAAAATTTTCAGTGGCCGAATATTCGGTGCATCCCTAGTATACGTACACCTGACCAAAGTTAAATCTTCACTGTAAACGCTCTATTATTGGCATTGGAGTTCATTGAAACTTCTTCACAAAATATTTTTTTTAATAAAAACCGATTCAAAGCCATGCCTTGAATCATTGGAATCTATAAAAACTGATCACCCAACTATTGTTAAGATTTTAATTAAATTTTCATCTCTTGAATCGTAGCATTTTAATATTATTTTCTGCTGGGTACCTGGCCACTCAGGAATCTCTGGTAATGAGCAAGCCAGAGATGGGCACTCGAGTTGTACTCAAGTCGCATTTTAACAGACTTAAGACTCGGACTCGACCTGAAATGACTTCAGACTTGACTCGACTCGGCACAAAAGACTATAGAATATTTTAAAAATGACTCAAGTTTTTTAGCCATAGACTGTAAAAAAAGATGGACGCCGCGACGCCGCTACCTTCTATTGTAATGAACTGAAGGTAAAACGGACGATGATGGGCGTTGACATGTTGGAACCTGGGTATGCGCAGAAAGACTCGTCAGTGAAACCAGGAGGCGGAGTCGCGGTATCAAACTTCCGCCCAGACGTCTGCGTCACCAAGATCAGATCACCTATTTGTTTTATTATCTATTGTTTATTATATTTTTCTTTTCCTCCTCCCTTTTTCATTTGGCTTAAACGATGCTAATTACATCTGGCAATAAGGAATTTACATTTATTTGAATGTTTATTAATGCACATTGTTCAGTTTTAACTAAATTACTCATAACTAGGTCAAAACAACATATCGTAATTGATGTATTTTAAATAAATAAATTATACACAAATTAAAATTATACTTGTAAAAAAATATTCTGTTTCTAGAGCAATAATATTTTTGAAACCTCTGTAAAGTTGAACTAACTCTACAGCAGATCGATTGCTGTAACATTAGACAGTGCTCTTTAATTAACTAGAGTAGGATTAGTTTTGTCCTGATAATTATTATTTTATACCCATAAAGATAATTAGTAACTGCCAGATTATGATCACCTGCTTTTTCCGTCATGGCTAACATTAGCCGTGTTATCTTGGCTAATAACATTTAGCTTATAAAGCCCACATTTAACGTGACCGAAAAAAACTCTGTCAGATCTGTAGGTCGGTTAGGACAGTTTACTGCTGAACAACAAATTTTGGTCAGTGAGAAATAACACAGAAATCAAAAAATAAGTTATTTATTCATCTTCAATCTCCCCTCAAAGCTCCGACAGTCCTCAGAGAAGCTGTCAACTGTAAATCGTGACAACACGCCCCGTTTCTATAGCACCAAATTGCTTGCAAAAATCACACTGATCACAAAAATGAACTATTGAATATATATCAGCATGATAACAACTACCTTAAATTACCAAAACCATCTTTTGGAAAATTTTATTGTATGTGTAATTAATTTTTTGTTATTTTGACAAGTGCCATTCGTTTGCATTGAGAGGGCGGGTTTATGACTTGTACTGCATCCAGCCACCAGGGGGCGATCAAAGAGCCCGCGGCTTCACTTTTCAGGATGTATGAGACACACCCGCTTTTAGCCTTAACTACTGATAAAATAAATAAAGAATTTGTGGTGTTTAAATGGTTTTCTAATATCTGCATCACATATATTTCCTTACATGTCGTGGTAGGTTGGACTCTTGCCATAGAATTTGATTACGTATGTCCATGCGCATATACTCCCAAATGTCATAATAAGAGTCCCATGCAACATAACGGGAGCCAACATGCCATATGTTCTTTCGTTTGGGTTTATTATCACGTCAGATCAGCTTGATGCACAGAATGTGCATCATCAAATTTTATGAGACATTGCATGAATTGCCAGCCTTTTAAAATATGAACAAAAAAAAAATCTACACTTTAAACCTAGCACTACGTTTTATCAATCTTCGTATTATTTGCAGCTTTTCTATTTCTTAATGTGTGTCCATAAGAAAGAGAGATAGAAAGAGATGTTAATCCATTTATTACTTAAAGCTCATATTTTAACATATCATAATCAGCATGTGTAGAGTTTTATATTGACATTCTTAAGCATTCCAAAGTTTGATCTTTTCTGATAATGACTGTCGTCAATAACAACGAAGCTGTATAACAAACTGTGACACCATCTTGTGTCCGTTTAGAGACTGTATTAAAAATGACTACTCGTGTTGCCAGGACGACTGTTTTGTACATTGTAATGGATTATAAAGCAAAAAACTGGATGTACATTATCCCTTACATCACAGGACCTTAATTTCAAATAAAACAGATTATAGAAAGATCATATAATTTTTCTATATAATACAACTAGGATAAACTAGGATTTGATTATGAGAATTCTTTTTAATTTTTTTTTTTTTTTTTTTTTTTTTTTTTAAATAACTCGGGACTCGACTCAGACCCGTGACTCCAGACTTGACTCAGACTCCAGATAAAAGACTTGTGAACATCTCTGGAACAAGCAGACAATGCTGCAAAAGAAGCATTGTCTAAAGAACCAGCAAAATGTTCTATACCCTTTACAGACCTGAAACCAGCTTTATCCCTTGTGCGGTCTTCGTTTTGGAAGTACACTCAGGGTCTTCGGGGTCTCCACAGACCCCAGGCAAGGCAACAAAATGTAATTTTAAAATAATATTTTAATATAAAATGGTATTTATAGGTGTCAGTTTTATGACACTATATATGTCAAATGACAACTAAAGTTCAGTTTCATTTGTTGAATGGAAGGCTTTATTTGGATTTTTCTTTTTTTCCCAGGTACTATGTCATTTGATTAATGGCTGGCGAAATGAATGCATTAAGTTTATTAAAATATTTCTTCTATTGTTATTTTATAAACTGTGGTTTCAGCATTTAGTTAAGCATGCTGTTCTAGTTATCATGTTCTCAAAACAAGACTTTTAGTCTTTGATCTGGTTAATGGAAGAAGAGGGACTTGCTTTGCCTTTTTCATAGTCAGTTTCTTTTCAATTTCTTCTTAATTTCAAGAGAATGTGTTCATATTCTGGAATGTGGTAAAGTGAGGGATGGGTCTGATCTGATACTTGTTCAGACAAGGAGTACATCCACTAAATGGTTCATGTGGGAAATTACTTCATTTGGAAGGTCGATTCATTATTAGAAATGTACAAATAAGCATAGTTTGGAGACTGCAGCTCATATTTACAGTTCGGCAAGATTGCAGTAGTACTGTGAAATGTCGAGGTCTTTTATCAGCAGCAAGAGAGAAATCCAATCAAAACATTGATGCATTGTCATTCTCCAGCCTAACTTTGTTACGTGGGTCTGTTGAATGACCTGCTGGAAGCATTTCCAGTAACTGGGAATGTAGCAAAGCATTGCCTCTCTGGAGGTTGGTGTCAAAGTCTGATATGAGCTTCTAAGATTAAAGCAGGTCTGCGTTTGGTAGATTTCACATCGCACAGAAAGAAGGAAGAGAGATGTTATAAAAATGCACTACCGGTCAAAAGTTTTTGAACGGTAAGTTTTTTTGTTTTGTTGTTTTTTTTTATATAAATGTTTTTAAAAGTCTCTTCTGCTCACCAAGGCTTCATTTATTCAAAAGCTTTTGAAACTTTATAAATGTCTATAATTTTGATCAATTTAATGCATCCTTGCTGAATAAAAATTTCTTTCCAAAAAAAAAAAAAAAAAAAAACTCTTACTGACCCCAAACTTTTGGATGGTATTGATAATGTTACAGAAGCTTTCTATTTCAGTTAAATGCTGTTCTTTTGAACTTTCTATTCATCAACTAATCCTGAAAAAAAAAAAAAAGGTTTTCAACATTGATAATAATAATAATAATAATAATAATAATAAATGTTTCTTGAACAGCAAATTGGCATATTAGAATGATTTCTGAAGGATCATGTGACACTGAAGACTGGAGTAATGATGCTGATAATACAGCTTTGCCAACACAGAAATAAATTGCATTTTAAAATGTATTCAAATAGAAAAGTTATTTTAAATTGTAAAAATATTTCACAACATTACTATTTTTGCTGTATTTTGGATCAAATAAATGAAGCCTTGGTGAGCAGAAGAGGTTTCTTTTAAAAACATTAAAAAATCTTCATGATGATGCCTTTAATACCAAGATAATTGGCTCATTTTCCCATGAATGTATTATTATTATTATTATTATTATTATTGCTGTTATGTTGTTATTTTTATTATTGTTATTACTACAACAACAACAACAACAACATCAAGAGTAACAGTTATTATTAATGTTATTATTGTTGTTATTATTATATTATATTATATTATATTATATTATATTATATTATATTATATTATATTATATTATATTATATTATTAAACACGGTCTACAAAACTAAATCAAAATTGAATGGTGATCTATTCGCTTTGTTTCCATAGCACATTAACAAAACATTTTAATGACAATAATAACAATACAATTAAAATTTACTATTATTAATAATAATGTTATTATTACTAAAATTATGTAGGCCTAATAATAGTCTTTAGGTCCAAATACAGCACACTAATCATTCATAAGTCAAAGAAGCTTCAGACACTAAAAAACAAAACTTGTTTAACAAGAAATATTGATTCTTCTCATTTTTTTCACTATTATTAATGTATAGTCCACAAAAGAAATATTAAGCCAATAAATTAAAATAGTTTATTCTGTTATTAGCATATGTTGAGGTAGATTCAGCTCTTGTTGTGTCTGAGAGAATTAATGTGTTGTGCTGCGTCAGATGCTAAAAGCTCTATTTTTAATGATTAAATTAATAATCGAATAAGTAAACTATTGCACTCCTGCGTGCGATAATATTGTGTATCAGCGATATCACAGGCTGATGATAGAATGACATGACTATGGGGCATATCGGCTAACACTAGTATGGTGGGTCTGTGAGCTGTTAGCTCCGAGCTGTTCCCTGTTGTTTTAGTTTTGTACCGGTGTGCAGACACCACAGCCACAATGAAGCCAATACATAGTGATGTCAGCAAACTCACTGTATCAATCAAATACATGATCATTGAGAATTTGACCCAAATTTTGAGAGTAATGACCACTTTATAAATGTGGGAATTAATAGTCCAACGGGAGTCACTCACACTTTTCCTACCTTGTGATGATTTATTGACTCTAATAAACATAGTAATGTTTTGCTGATTGCTATAAACAAAAAAACAAAACAAAAAACAAAACATGGATGCCTGAAGTTCAACCAATGTTGGCTATTTTTTTCATTGTAAACTACAGTTGACAGGAGAGCTGTTTTATTTTCTTTAAGCCTCTGTGCTCTCTCTGTGAAGCATGACATAGGGGCCACTGCTAGAATGCAGGGCCAGTGATTTGTTAGAACAGCACCTGGAAGTGAGAGATGCATGCTTTAGATGTCATCCGGATTAACAACTTAACTACTCACTACAGTTTGTTCATACAGATTTAATGATGTGGTTGAATCTACTTGAAAAGGTAATAAATCAATTGTATAATAAATTAGACTGAATTTTGTAACTATCACAAGCATGTCCAAAATGACTTATTTAATGTTGTTTTTCATAGAGTAATTCTAATTCTAATCTAATGGTTGTAATCTCTTGATTTTCATTTTAGTAAACACCAGATTAGTTAGGGCAGCACTTGACAAATTACAGCTCGTGAGGTGTTTAGAGTTATTAGAAGACATGGTCTAGGTCTCGGTTAGGTCACCATGATGTAAAAATGTCTCTTTACTTTTTAAATTCACATTCCTGGTCTTATAGCATGAACTGATTAAACATTCACAATATCACACTTCATAAGTTACAACTTTGTTTTTTTTTTCACCTGACATTAGATCACCTTATCTTAAAAGACATTGAATTTTATGCTATGCTTTTTGTGGTTTTCATTGAATATCCTGTTTATCTCATCACATTATGAAAGTGTGTGACAAAATAATAAATCAGAATTCTTACATTGGTTCCATAGCGGTTCAACACACAGATGCAATCTTTGTTGGTATGTATAAGAGCTGCACTGGTAATCGCTAAAAGAATCATGATCTCAATTCAAACACCCGCTTATTTCTAAATGACAATGATTTGGCTATTAAATGTCTACGAAACATTATTAATTCAACTTAATAAAATATATATATTTTTTTTTCATAGAATGTAGCATTTAACATTTTGTTAAAACTTAGTAAATGTTATTTAGTTGTCTGTTCAGAATCATGGGAGAATTGTGATCTCTGTTTTAAACAAAAAAACAAAAAAGATTCTCAATTTATCCAGAATCGTGCAGCTCTAGTATGTATCAAAGTTAGTTGAGCGGGACTGTCTTGGAGGACAGTGCTGGGGTGTGTGTGTGTGTGTGTGTGTGTGTGTGTGTGTGTGTGTGTGTGTGTGTGTGTGTGTGTGTGTGTGTGTGTGTGTGTGTGTGTGTGTGTGTGTGTGTGTGTGTGTGTGTGTGTGTGTGTGTGTGTGTGTGTGTGTGTGTGTGTGTGTGTGTGTGTGTGTGTGTGTGTGTGTGTGTGTGTTGTCTAGTCTTTCATGTGCCCCTCACTGAGCCTCACTGATTCATGACGAGCTGTTGAAAAGCTCTAAAGCTCAAACAAAGCAGCGTTTTCATTTCCTGCCCGTATCCCCCTCTAAAACCCTGTGCCACTGCCGCTGAACTCCTGTTGGACGCTGCACTCATATTGATAGATTGGTCAAGTGACGCCCCGGTGCCCTTGCCACATGCCACAGGTATATCGCAGATGTATAATTGATAGGGGTGTAACAGTTCTCTGTAAAAACAAACAAAAAAAATTTAACCATACCGTTCTCCACCCACGGTTCGGCACGCACTGACGATGCATATATAATATGGTTTGTTGAAAATGAAAATGCGTAAAACAGACAAATGGAGTTTGACTAATGTATGTCTCTGTCGATGGATATGCATTCTGGCTTCCCAATATGTTACAACAGTGATGATCAAAAAAACGTGGGCAGAACAGTCACTCTTTGTATAACTTTGTTCAATAAGAGTGCTGCATGCTCTAATATGACCAGTCATTTATGCCATCATCACCTGGGGTCCACACTGAGACGGTGGTTTTGTCCTGCGAAAATGGAGCTTTTTGAAAACACACTCTAAGTGAACGTAAACAGACGAGAAAGACAATGCATGTGTACAGTATCAGTGTACTGGATCAGTGCATTGTCTTAAAGTGACAGAAGGCTAATATTCCTGCTGTCCGTGTTTTTAATGTTAATCAAACAAAAAAGACAAGGAAATCACTCACTGCTCTTGACTGAATAGCTTTTGTAACTTTTGATAATGATTAAACTTTAATTTATACATTGAAGATTATATGCAATGTTATTTTACATTTTGATTACTTTATTCAATTTCTGTGCCTGAAATTTACTGTTAGATACCTAAATAACCTAAAAATCACTGTTTATATTATTTTTATCCTTGCTCTATTGTATTTATTTGTGCTGTTGCTTGTAGTTTGATTATTTGTTCTTATTTTCTTTTATTTTAATTTGACAGCAGTCCTTTTTCCCCTGAACATAGCACATACTGAACCGTACCAAAACAGTGACCCGAAACCGTGATAAAAACCGAACAGTGGGTAATCTGAACAGTTAAACCCCTAATAATTGACGCAAATGTTTGGTTCAGTCTGACTTAATAACCAACTGATGTGTGCTGTGGCTTTCTCCCAATAGTTTTTCCAACTGTGCTCAAAAAATGGTTACAGCCTTGCTTCTGAGTGTTTTTCTTGCCCTACCTGGACAATTTTGAGCTTCATGTTGTCTATCAGAAATTTTTATTTTCTTCATTTAGCCTTTATTAAAATGTATAATCCGTTTTTTACAGTAAGTAGCTGTAGTAACAGCTAATGCATAGTTGCCAATTAACTTCTCCTAACTTGGTTGAGATGTGGAGAGAGACTGTGGAGTGAAGTCTCTTCAAATGTATCTTGCATAAAACAGCAGACCTTTTTTTCCTTGTCCAGTTCTCATGCCTTGTCGATATATTGATTGACCACTTTTCCTTCCCATATTTAATGCTGAGTGTGTATAACATAGTGGACACATTTACAGGCTGCTCCAGAACAGTTAAAACATTGACTTGCTAAAGTGATCTAGATTAGCATTCTTACTATGCACCCTGTTAAGTGATTCTGCTGTGAATTAGGTCACATTATTTGCTGTTATTATTTGCTGTCATTATTAGTTGTAGAATAGTGTTTTAATTTGAATATGCTTTTTTTTAACCACTGATCATTGTGTGGTAACAAATAATTGCTGACTGTTATTCTCCCCCCCCACTCCCCTCTCCCCTATCTTTCAGTGTTATTCGTAAAGAGTTAAAGGTTGTGGTGATTTTATGTGGACGTGAAAAATATTAGTATAGTGCTGCCAAGTCATTACATGTCTAATACAGTATGTCCTGAAGCCCAAGTCATTACATGTGTAATACAGTATGTCCTGAAGCTGTTGGCCATCAATAATCACCACTCAATGTTACCCATATGAATCCCATCAACACGCACCCATTTGGTCAAGGACAAGTAAGAGGACGTACTGTAAGCTTCACATGCCCTTCCAGCGGGAATGAATATCCTAAAGAAATGTGCTGGTGTGGAGTGAAGAGAGAGACCTGAATCTAATCCCACATCTGATCATTCTGTTGGGAGTTTTATCATCGCTGATGATGAGAGAGATTCTCCCTGTATTTTAGTCCTCAGAACGGAACACTCCCATTGAACCTCATCTAATGGATGTCAATACGGCCCCCGGCTCTTGCATTTGCATCAAATTGACGTTTGCTTTTTCCACATACTAGTCAAAACCAAAGCTTTGTTTGCTAGTGCTGTGTGCTGGGACAGGATGTTGTAAACTTCACACATTGTCATTGTAAAGTCTCCCCCGCCTCTGTGTGGATGTCCACGCAGGGTCATTTATATCCCAGGAGCTGTAATGGGGCAGCTGCCTTCGTCATGGCATTGTTTCTGTGGAGGAGGGACACTTCCTGTGTTTGACCTTTTACAAACACAAGGATAACTGTGTTGCGGTGAATATATGTTATGGTTTATCTAGTCTCGAAGTCATGAGTATTTTTATGTTTACAGTTCATTTTCATTTGGATCAGTGCAACTTATACATAATTATATCTTCTTTAGACAACAGCATTAATATAATTGTTACCTAAATGTTTGATCATGCAGTGCATTTTTGTTTTTCCAATGGGGCAATAGCTTACACACAGCACAAGCTACAGGAATTACAGTAATAATCTTTAAATTAAATTAATAAATTGAATTAATGTAAGGTAGCTCTCCAGGAGCAGGGTTGGAGACCTTTGGTCTAGAACAGTGGTTCTCAAACTTTTTTCCCAGTGGGCCGCACAATGGTCCAAGTGCAAGTCTCATGGTCCGCATATAATTTACATATGACGTCACCAATGCAAACCAATCAGATTTAATGTTATGGTATTAGCAGATAATACTATTTTTATACCAAGATGTTGCACACAATAAATAACAAATAAAAACTAACTTACTGACATTAGCTTTACAATAATAATCAGTAATGCTCAATGAACACACAAACTGTATATACATCACTTTAAGTTGCTATTTAATTCTGTATGACTGTATGACTCTCTTCAACAGCATCGCAATAGTCACCAAACAATCACATAAACACCTTAAAAAGCAAATGTTACTCAGCTCTTTTTACAAACAACACTGAGCGCACTGTAGGCTAATTACAATCTCTGACGATATCAAGCATTCTGTCATGTCGCAATCCCTCGCGCAGCATCGGATCCGTGAGCGCGCGCAGAGTTGGGCTCATTCCAGCCGCGGGTGCGCTGATGCGGTTATTTTTACTGATTTAAAATACATCAAACACATCGAATTCACAGTTCAGTCTTTTGAAATTGTAGGTTTTGCTTGTCAAGTACTTTACTACAGAGCAAACAGGAAGGCTGCCCATCTCGCTCATTAGGCCTAACAGCAAACTGATTCTTCCATTCTTCTTACCTTTGCTGCTGATGCTGCGACTCTTCTTGTTTGCATGTGTTCCTTCATTTTATCTTCCACATTTAGCTTTTCTCCTTTTAATAACAAATTTGACCATTTTGAGGCTTAAATTTACAAAATTAATGGCTACTGTTTGAATTCTTCTATAAGCGCGCACTTGTGTTTGTTTCGTTAACTGAGTGATTGCGTCATTAGCCTACATTGCCTGAAGTCTGAAAATAATAAATGCTCACCAAAATTTTGTATGACAAATAAAGCATTATAGCTCATTTATATGTATTTAATTCACTTTAATTTAAATTTTAAAACAAAAATAAATTGTATGCTAATTTTTTTATTATTATTATTATGGTCGGCATATCGCGGGCCGCATTTACATTTGTGACGGGCCGCAGGTTGAGAACCACTGCTCACGTACCCATTCAAAAGCTTATTGCAGTGAAGTGTCAGGTTGCGTTGCGCGACTCGTGTCCAATTACATCAAAAGTATATGCTCACTGGATGTCATGGCAACTGAATCACGGAGGAAAACTTTAAATATCTCGCCTTCGCTTTAATTTCGGACCATCTCCAAAAAGACATAAAACACTAAACAAATGATTTTGACATGCGTTTATCAAAGTAGGAAATCCAGATTTTTAATCCCTCACACACAATTACTGCTGTTGAAATACGAAATGGAGGCGGGTCCGGATTGAATTCCCTCCGGGTCCAGATTCGGACCGGAGTCCGGACTTTGAGAAGTGCTGGTCTAGAGCAGTGGTTCTAAAACTTGTTTGGTCACATCCCTCTTTAAACCTTTAAAAAAATCTTAAATTTAAAAGCATGCAATGAAAAACACCTGTAATAGTTTCACTTTTTAACATCATCAAATTATTGAAAAATAAGGCACTTTTAGTGAAAGTACATGAGGACAGTTAATGAACATAAAATAAAACAAATCGCAATATATCTCCTTTCTTAGAGTTACGCAATATATTGCAATATATCGCATCATAACCCCTGTATCGTGACTCATATCGTATCACCAGATTCTTGGCAATACACATCCCTAATAATCAATGGCTGCAGTGAGCTCTTTTGACAGCGTTCACTGTAGAGTACCTCAAGTATGACGTGTTTTTAACATTTTAGGACTTCCATCGCCGTAAAGTCTATGGGTTTTTTTTGAATGGGTTTTTGCTAAATTGCCTGAAATAAGGTCTGTGATTAACAAAGCCTCTAAATATTTTCATGTTTTGATCTATGACATAACATTATTATTATTTTTTTTTTTTTAAACCTTTGTGTCTTAAAAACGGCAGTTGCTAACAAAATTTCTAAAAGGGACTACTGCCTTTGGCGGGGACTTTAGACGTCATCATGACAAACAGGACATTTGGACAGCATTTCTCATTAAAAGTGGGATAAGTATTCATACACAGCGCAGATCATAATCAGCGAGCATGTTTTTTTAAAAAAAATTGTTTTTTTTTAAATAAAGTTTGAGGAAGGTTGTTGGTGGTGACATTGATCCGCGACCATGGTGTGCTATAGCCTACAGTTAGCTTTTTATATCTGATGACTTTATTTAGGCTTCAAAATGTATAAATGTTGTGTTAACTTGTAAAGATTATCTTGATAGACAAAACGTGTAAGTGTCATAACCCTTTGTTAAACACAGCTTATTTTTTGCAATTTTCCAAAAGTCTATGGGAAAAATGCATAGGCTTTAGATCGAGGGAACGCGTGCGCCGATAACTTCCGGGTTGGCCTACAAGAACACGTCATCCCTGAGGTACTCTATAGCAGCTTGTGATGCCATCTGCTGAACAGGTGCTTTTCTATGTCTGGCTTGTTCAGACGGTGACAAGTCAACAGACTGAAGAAGAACGATTCAGTGAAATTGCCGTTTAGTGCTGCTTTATAAAGGCAGAGCGCCAACCGCTATTCACGCGCTTGAATGCCATTGCAATTGCTGTTTTCTGTTTTGATTTTGTTTGTTTTCTGCTGATCTCCCGCGCCCCCCCGCAGTACTTGTGCACTAGAGCGATTCATCAGTGTATATTATTCCATAGAAAAAAGTCTTCACAATTAAATGTATTAATGCTTGTATTTATCTTTGATTGCAGGAGCCTTTTGAGGATGGGTTTGCTAACGGTGAAGAGTTGACCCCTGCTGAGGAGGCCGCGGCTAAAGAGGCGTCCGAGTCTAAAGGAGTGGTGAAGTTCGGATGGATCAAAGGAGTGCTGGTAAGGACTTGCCTTAAGATGAGTTATCAAGTCAAACACCAAAGTAGAAGTCAGTCGAGTTGTAGATGTATGAAACTTTGGAAATAGAGCGTCATTTGACTTGTGAATTGTGGCAGCCACTCAAAATCAAAGAAAGGAATGTGGGTGATGAGTGAGATTTTTCTGCTGTGGGTGATAATTGGTCTTTCTATTAGTTTGCTATATCTGCTGCCTGTAGAGACTCATATTAGAGGCTGAATGTTAAATTGTTGTGCTGTTGTAATGTTTACCATGCTAATGCTCTCAACAAGCTGTGGCTTTGCTCAGTACAGACTCTCAGACACGAGTGGGGGGTTATTTGAATCCAGTAAAAGCTTTATGGTTCACAGATCAGCTCTGCTTCTTGTCTCTTGGTCAATATTTTGACAGGTCTTCCTCGTCCTTGAAATTGTCCTCATTTTCACCTTCCCAGTCTTAACGTTTGACACCAAACAGCTTCTCATAGTGTCGACAAGTGAAAATTCATTTTCATCCAAAGTGTCTTTCAAACCACGACAGGAATTCATTCAATGTTTGAAAACATTATGTGTTCAAATGTGTTTAGATGATTGTTTTGGGTTCTCACTCGACAGCCTTTGCTGCGTAATGTCCATAACCTCAGAAAAAAAATGTCAACTCTTCCCTCAATTAAAACTAATAATAATAATAATAATAAAAAAAAAAAATAAAAAAAAATTGTAGGTAGAGTAAGGCACTTACAGTGAAAGTAAATTAGTTTGTTCTGCTTACTATCGCCACAAGACTTAAACATTGTTCACATGAGACTAGTGTGAAAGAATCACATATTGATCTGTGTAAAGTTATATATAATCTCTGAACTTTGCTGTCAAGACAAAGACAAAACCTTGGCATGATACACCAGAAAGGGACATGATGTACGTAGAGCAAACACACCCACAGGTACAAGAAACTTTGCAGTAAGAATCCTTAAATTAGTTTAATAAATTAAATTAAAGCAACACGTAACCAGAAGTTTATTCACCTAGGACAGTAGGCATGCCTAAAGATAGATTAATTTAGATCAGGGGTGGGGAATCTTGATCCTGGAGGGCCATTGTCCTGCAGTTTATTTCCAACCCTAATTAAACACCTGAAGCTAATCAAGGTCTTCAGGATTACTAAAGTTACAGGCCGGTCTGGGAAGGTTTATTTCTCCTGTAAGGGTATTACTGTAACAGTGATAACTCTTTTCTGTTGTAATGGACATGACACCACACATGCTGTCGATAGACCTGCAGCTTTCCTTCAAACATGGATGGGTTCCTGTCCAGAGGTCACTGGTCCCGGTGAATGTCATCGCCGGGCCGTGACGAGATTTGAGAAACGGCTTTGGTGGTTGATGTTTTTGTCAGCATGAGTCTAAACTGCATCCTTCCTCTGTGCAGGTGCGCTGCATGTTAAACATATGGGGTGTGATGCTCTTCATTCGAATGACATGGATCGTGGGCCAGGCTGGAATTGGTAGGTTTGACTTTGGTCGGCCGTGTGAATTAGCACTTCAATTCACAAGCAAACTCTTGTGTTTTCCATCGAGCTGCAGTCATTTCTCATGCACATGCTGAATGTTGCTGTGAGGCGCTATGAGCGGTCTGCTGTCATTTTACTGACACCGTACCAAAGAACACTGGAAATATACTGAATATGAAGCCGGACGCAAACAGCTAGTGTTTAGTGCTATTTTTGATTAAAGATGAGTCGGTAGAGATGTTCACTGTCATTTCACATTTTTATTTCCACAGCGTACTCCTGCATCATTGTTATTATGGCAACTGTTGTGACTACCATCACGGGCTGCTCGACTTCTGCAATCGCAACCAATGGCTTTGTACGAGGAGGTAATTTATAAAAAAAATGAAATGTGCATTTACACTGCGCAAATTTAAATAATAGATAATTCAGTTATACCACAGGGACCCTTTGAATGGATTTTTGTTTGGATTAAGTTATTCACCATGTGCAAAATAATATATTTTTTTTTTGGTGTGTGTATAGCCTATACATTTTAATCTTCATTTTGAGCTCCAGTCCTTCTTTATCAGATACCCCTACGACCAGGAACACCATTTAATCTATCATGACACAATGTGAATTTAATGCTTATATTTCTGTAAACATCCAAATATTGATAATCTATAATTTACTAATTATTTACCCAAATTATAAGAGGGTTGACATGTTAAGCTCATCTTTGGAAAGATGACTCTTCTTCGGACATAACATCACAAAAATGATGGAAAAGAGGAGACTTTTTCTTGTCCTTGCAATGTTCACATTTTGTTGTTTGAAGTCTGGAATAGTATGTTCAATAAAAGATGGTTATGATTTTCAGTAAAGCAGTCTGCAGAGGAAGCATCAGCTTGGCATGCTACGAATATGCCTGGCCTACAGAAAAGTGCAGTTTATGTTTAATCTATCTAATATTGTGTTGTTCATACTATAAAATAGAGATGGTAGAAAATATTCTCTCTCTAATGATTCTGGATTGATTCTGAGCTTAGTTATTAATCACAGATGCACAATGGCACTGCGTGTGCTGCTTTTCCCCCAGTTTCACTGACAAGGCTTAAGATAGTCCCAGACTAAAATAAATATTTGAGCTGTCTTAACTGAAAGCAACTTGCACTGACATGTGCCGTTGTTTTGTCTCAAGATGCACACCATTAATGTTTTTTTTCTAAGACACGTTTATAAAAGCTACTTAGCTGTCCCAATTAAACAAAGACCTAATCCTGGCTTAATCTAAGTTTAATCTAATAATATATTATTCGAGGTGCCTAAAGATTCCCACCCCTACGATGATTTATTGCTTTTCTTTGTTGAATAATATAGAAGATAAAGAGCTTAAAAAATAATTGCATATTAAATCGCAATCGATATTGGTAAAAATAATGGCAATTACATTATTTTCCAAAATCGTTCAGGCCTACTATGTACCCTGCTGAAAAATCCAGCATTGCAAAACATACCTTATTTTTTGTATGCTGGGACCTGCATTGGATGCTGGATGCTGGTTTGCTGGTCCCAGCATAGGAAGCAGGAGTGCTGGTGGACCAGCTACAACCAGCTCAGTTTTGCTTGAGAACAGCTTGACTATGCTGGTTACAGTGTACATTCCTAAACAGTGGGTTAACATCCTTAATTGCATATTTGTGGTGTCACTGATTGGACGAACGCAGAATGCAATATGCTTACGTAAAGGCTCTAGCATTGCTCCGGAGCAGGGTTTCATAACCCCAGGTAAAAAGTGGTGCTAACCCCACTTCTAAATTAGAGGGGTGCAATGTTCCCTTATCTGTGGTTAAAAGCAGGGTTTAGAACGACGATAACCTGGGGTCACGTGCAATGTGAAAAGTCCTTTATTGTTCCTCGGGTCTTCAGAGCTGAGTTTTTATCATTTTGGTGGTCTTTTTGTGAACTCCTGGCTAATTGTCTCTAATGTAATTATTTTCACTAAGACTCCTTCACTAAGTCTGAGTGCATGAGTGTGATGACACATCTAACCGTTCTGGCTTTAAAGTAACGACAGAAGAAAGTGCAGTAAGGTACACGGCAAAATGCTTCCAATTCTCACAGCATGTGGGGAAATTCAATAGTGTTTTGAGATCTCAGTGTTTTTCTGTCAGGTGATCAAGCAGTTCATTGGCAGTCTGGAAGTCAGAAATGGATAGTCGACCCACTCTGTAGGCCTCCATCTGAGAGACAGGGTTGATGGAACTAGATAACATTTTTGTTTCAGTGTGTAAGTGAAATCAATGTTTTTTCAAGAGCACCTCAGGCATTAGTTATTAACTCAGTCATGGGAGGGTGTGTATTTGTAGGATTGGGTTTGTTTGAGATGCTCATGGATATTTAGCTGTTACTGTCACTCATAGATATTTAGCTGTCACATTTTCCCACACTCACAGGACATAATATTTACTTTTTGACATATTTCCTTTTTCAGCATTGTATGCAGGTTTTTCTAATTTTGTGTATGTGCTAATGCTCTCTGCCACTGAGGTGAGTAGCCGTTAATCTGAGATTAGGCCTAATCATCCCTGGTATTCTAGTAATTTATTAAACACCCTCCCCCCCCACACACTTTCATAAATAAGATCTTACAGTTTTTTTCAATTTCTAACAAGCATTTAGCAATACTTAAAGTACTTTTTCTAAACTCTTAACACGGCAACACACATACATCACACAATTAGCCAAATAGTTAATTTTCTGCCCAAAACCATATTTTGTTATATAAACACAAACTCTACATTTAAAAATGCTAAAAACCTTTTTCAACACATACTAACTCTATCAAAACACAACAAACCTGATTCAAAATCGAGTCGTTCTGTCAAAACATAACACTAGTTTTCTATCCTCCATGAACAAATAGTCAATCATAGTGCAATGACTGTCAAAATACTAAGTTGATGGCATTATGGAAACTGAATTACTTGTCATGTTTCAGTTCTACCTGGAGAAAACATGAAATCCATTGTTTTTATAATTCAGTTTCCTTTTACTGCAGTAATAGTATAATGCATGCAAGCCATTCTACATTTTTGGTTGATTGTTGAATGTGTGCATTCTTGGCAAAAGAAGTGAGTCATTATTTTATAGAATGTGCAGTAGAAAAAGAGAAGAAGAAAGTAACAGAATTGCTCAGGGCAGCTACTGGTCAAATGGGTCCCCTATGCAAGACTTCAGTTGGCCCCTTGGTTGAACTCTCTTTCTGGGGCTGGGTG
Organism: Chanodichthys erythropterus; assembly: GCF_024489055.1. NCBI lineage: Eukaryota > Metazoa > Chordata > Actinopteri > Cypriniformes > Xenocyprididae > Chanodichthys > Chanodichthys erythropterus. Next base: position 60,105,615 of record NC_090230.1, on the reverse strand, counting down.
TGTGGTGTTGACGGTGCCCTCATAGAGGGTGGGATGGTGTCCCCTTGGTAGCTAGTGCCCTACGCAGACCACATATTCTGCACCTATGGAACAGTGATAGTGAAATTATTGTAGTAAAAGCTTTACTTGAAGCTTGTACTGAAATGAAAACATGAAATTGCTGCCATTGATCAACAACAAATCCAACATACATGGCCTTTGGTTACTGTTGAAGCTTTTTTTCTGCCACAGAATACAAAAAGTATAAAAGGTAATTGTGACTTTTTATCTCACAATTCAATTCAATTTTTTTTTTTTTTTTTTTTGCAATTATGAATTTACATCTCACAATTCTGTTCAATTTCCTCAGAATTGTGACATATAAACTATAGGAATTGAGTTTAAAAAGTCAGAATTGTGAGATAAAAAGACATAATTACCTTTTTTTATTTTCTATTCATGGCAGAAATAAGCTTTCATAGGTTCCACGTGTAAGTGAAAAAAACAGAGATGCACAATCCAGCACACATTCTTCCTCCTCTCCCATACCTCTTCTTCTCCCTTGTCCTGATCCAACTTCTCCTTTCCTCCTTCATCTATTCCTCTCCCTTACCCAGATATTATTTTCTCTCTGCTGCTCTGTGTTGTTTTTCATCCACACTGAACAAATCTGATTCAAAGAGTCCCTATTTTACTGTGTATGTCCATGTAATGGAAAGAAGCTCAAACCCTGACTATGCTTCCAACTGAGACTGGAATCTGCTATTTCTCAATATTTCAGTGATCTGCTAATTAAAAATGCCTATCAATTGTTTCAGTATTTGTCTTGTATATTTTTTCAATACTTTTGAGCTGCTGTTGTTGCAAACGTATAGGTTTTATACTATATTTAATGATTGGAACATTGGGTCTTCATTTCTGACTTGCTGTGTTTAAGCATTTGCAAATAAGATGAGAAAGATCCATGATTTTGGTATGGGGTAAGCTTATATGAAAAGAAAACTTTTAAGAAATGTGTTAATTGATTGCATTTTGTGTGAAAATGACATTGTGTTAATGGTATGGTCACAACAGACGGATGTTCTGCTAAATGTGTTTAGAGATTTGAAAATGTGACTACAGAATGGACAAAAGTATGTTAGCAATTGAAAAAAAAAACTGTAAACGCTCACTCAAGTCTTTACTCATACTCAATCTGTGCTTTTTCATAGGGGTGGGAATCTTTTGGAATCTCACAATTCGATTACAATTGATTCTTGGGGTTATGATTCAATTTAAAAATTGATTCTCAATTCACTATGTGCATAGATTTGATTTTAGATTTGATTCTAATCTATAAAAATATATGAAAAAAAAAACTGTTGCCCCCAGTTGATTTTATATTAAATACAACTCATCTGTTATGAAACTCACAAGTAATTAAACTTTAATTAAAGTTTTGTTGAATTATTATTTTTCAATCTCATGTTATTGTTTTACTTCAAGCAATTTATAATGCCTACATCTTTTTTTTATATTGAACTATTTTATTCATAATAAATTACATTTCCTGCCTTTTAATTTTTAGGGTATTGGTAATACTAGTTTTATTTTTTATATTTGTTTCCCTGGTACCATATATGTTTATTATATTACGTTTTTAAGGGGCTTGTTTTGCTTTTTTCTGTGATATCTGGCAACCCTTCACCTGGACTTTAATGAAGAGAGGGAAGAGTTCAGAAGTGAATAGAAGGAGAGCAGCAGTATGCAAACTGAACAGAAGCTACTGTTAGTGGAGTTATTTAATAAGGTAGTTTAAATTATACACGGCTTGTAACTGCATTTTTATTTTAGCCAGTGGAGACTGAGATGTCGCCATTGCTCAGCCTTTCATATTCGCCTCTCACGGCGTGAGCACTCGCGTGTCTTTTGCATCATAAAATGACCGAACACTAATTGGAACCAGATGATAATCATATATTTTAGAGTTATACATTATTTAAGGCTGTTTTCTATTTGTTAAAATATTGATATAGAAGCTGTTGCTGTCCAGTAAGTTTCATTCATAATGTGTCCCCGCTCTCTCTCTCTCTCTCTCTCTCTCTCTCTCGCTCTCTCTCGCTCTCTCGCTCTCTCGCTCTCTCTCGCTCTCGCTCTCTCGCTCTCTCTCGCTCTCTCTCGCTCTCTCTCGCTCTCTCTCGCTCTCTCTCGCTCTCGCTCTCTCTCTCTCTCGCTCTCTCTCGCTCTCTCTCGCTCTCGCTCTCGCTCTCTCTCCCGCTCTCTCTCTCTCTCTCTCTCTCTCTCTCATAGCTGAGGGTACTACTATTATTGGTAACTGAACCCATTATGATCCTATCTATAGGGATACCTCAGAGTTTGGTTCTGGGTCTCCTCCCCTTCTCAGTTTATACTACATCACAATGATTTGATCTATCACTGCTACGTTGACAACACGCAAAGCTCTACTTTCCTTTCCTGCTTGCCAGTAGTATAATTAGCCTGAATTACTCAAATGTTTTATTCAGAATATCAGAATACTCTTAGATACAGTTGTCATGAAGAAAAAAACACAAGGGGAGTGCTAGAATTAGACAATTGTGGAAGTCTGTGTAGCATTTGTCTGAGTTTTGGGGGCACAGATTGTAGGCAAAGTTGCCAAATGATTCTGGATAAAATAAAATAAATAATTAAATAAGCAATTTATGTTGGGCCTAGCACTGAACTTGATGACTTTGTGCAAGTGTTTATGTGCACCTATTCATGAAAATTCTCCTAATGTAAAGGATAACCAATTAGTCAGCACTGAATTGTGTCTTCTGAAAGTTGATCTGTTTTAATTTTTTTTTTCAGGTGGAGCATATTACTTAATATCTCGAAGTTTGGGCCCAGAGTTTGGAGGCTCAATTGGTCTGATTTTTGCCTTTGCCAATGCTGTGGCCGTAGCCATGTACGTCGTGGGCTTTGCGGAAACTGTTGTTGAGCTACTCCTAGTAAGAAATACAATTATATTCTGTCTCATATTGCTCATAATTTATTGTTTTAATATGATGGTGTATAGCATGGTAGATAAAATAATCATATGTGTTTGTGTCTTTAGAATTCTGGAGCGCTCATGTTTGATCAAATTAATGATGTCAGAATCATTGGAACCATTACGGTCATCCTGCTTCTCGGCATTTCAGTGGCTGGAATGGAATGGGAGGCCAAGGCAGGAAATTTATTGTGTATTAAGTTTTCTTTGTTCATTAGCTAGTGCTGACCTTTTGAATTCATGATTTGTCAACATGATTTTGTTTCATAGGCTCAGATTTTCCTCTTGGTCATTTTGATCACTGCCATTTTCAATTACTTTATTGGGTCCTTCATCCCTGTTGAGTCCAAGGAGAAATTTGGCTTCTTCAGCTATGACAGTAAGAATACGCTCTTAAATTCATCTAGACCAGTAGTTCTCAACTGGTTTGTCGTGGCTCTGTTCTGATGGCTTAGAGACAGCAGGAAGAAAGTGATGCTGCATGAGATTTGTTTGTTTTTCTCTTTCTCTATTCATCATTCACATTGTTTTTATATAATGTAACCACATAATTATCTAACCTTTTTAGCTGGCATCTTGGCGGATAACTTTGGCCCAGACTTTCGAGGAGAAACATTTTTCTCAGTTTTTTCCATCTTCTTCCCGGCGGCCACAGGCATTTTGGCTGGTGCCAACATCTCAGGAGATCTAGCAGTGAGTGTTGCCATTCATGTCCTCACCACTTATTTATTGTTCGTCAACATACACAGTTCATCACTGACAAGGATCACTGTAAATGTTTAATTTCTCTAAGGACCCTCAAATGGCCATCCCAAAAGGAACACTTTTAGCTATTCTCATAACGGGCCTTGTGTACATTGGTGTGGCCATTTCTGCAGGTAAACACTGTTAGCAATATATATCATATGAAGTACTACTGTATCAGTTTTTTTTTCTGATATATTAATTGATTTGTTGAAAGGTGCTTGCATCGTGCGGGATGCTACAGGTATTGAGAGCAACATTACTCTCAGTGGTATTGTAAACTGCACTGATGCGGCCTGTAAGTTCGGCTATGACTTCACTTCCTGCAGACCTACGGTTGAGGGAGAAAAGTCTTCCTGCAAGTTTGGCCTTCACAATGATTTCCAGGTACATCATCAACAGTAGACATGGCCTTTTTCTACATTATCACTCTGTTCCAAATGCTAGTGATTTCCCAGAGTAGCATTTTGAGGCCTTGTAGCTGTACTGATGTTGCAAAGTCTGTTCCACACGTTAGACATCGGACTTTGGCCAAAATTAGTGCTATATGTGTTAGCGCTAAAAATAACTGATAGGGTTCTATTTCAGTAAGGACATAAACTACATTTGAGACTCAACACAATGGGTCTCATTCATGAAACAAGAGCAGAACGAATTTTTGTGTAAATCGTGTGTAAAGTGGTTCTGGCGTAAATTTTCGGATTCATTAAAATGTTCATATTTTCCAAATGTTAGTTGGTACAAAAGAAAGATACACCTGCTCCCAGTCACGCGTAAATAGTGCGTTTAACATCCGAACGTTTTGCTCATTAATAAGGCTGCATTTTAATTCACCTTAATAAGGTACATATTTACAGCATTTTGAAAAAAATATTATATATAGTAATCAAATACGTTTTTTCTTTTTACTTTTGTTGTGAGAGCCAGTAATAAGCTGCGTTCACGTCACCTTGTATTTACCGCTATCTTGAAATGACGTTATATTCGGAGCTGTTCACGTCTTTTTGGTCCTTGGACTGGAAATTATGTGTTTCCATGGCACCACTATCAATGCCTAATAAATCAATCTACAGCGGTCAGGTGGTATAGTGGCCACATGTTACATGTGGGAGCTTTCAGAAAACTCCCAGCTTACAAACTGTAATTACGAACTCTACGAGGACGTGAACGCTTTTTACAAGCTAGAATCTTGTAACTACAGGAATTACGAGGCCGCGTGAACGCACCTATAGCATCTGCAAACGGAGCACTTTAATCAAATAATGAATTGATTTCAATAGGGCTGGGTAAACTATGGAACTTGTTTCCTATAAAATGGCCAAAATCCTTCATTTGGTGTCATAAAATGATGCCCATATATAGTTGTCAGTCGGATTTAATGGGCGGGATTTATGGTAATTGAGAATGAACGTGCACGCGCGTCCCATTTACGACTGATTGGAATTCATTAACACACACACACATTTCACTATCACTTCTGACGTTTACGAAGTATTTGTGAATCAGGAGGAGAGTTTTCGGGAAAGTCTGTTTACGTGCAAATCACTCACATATTTACTCGTATATTTACGAATGTTTCATGAATGAGACCCATTAAGATTTGGAACAGAAAGACACTGAAAGGATTGTGAATTAAGGATTGGTGACTGAATGTCTTGTGCTGTAGGTCATGAGTGTGGTGTCGGGCTTCAGTCCCCTCATCACAGCAGGGATCTTCTCTGCGACCCTCTCCTCTGCCTTGGCGTCTCTCGTCAGTGCCCCAAAAGTGTTCCAGGTGAGTGTCTTATCTGCTGCTTCATGTTAGAAGTCTATCTTGACTTAACAGTAGTGTGTATGTGTTAGCATAAGTATAAGTACAGTTGAGTGTGGTTTCACTCCAGCGCTTGAATGAGCTCAGTAATGTTGGAACTTGTCTTGCTGATTTGATAGATTTTTCTATTTCCCTCAGGCTTTATGCAAAGACAATATCTATCCTGGAATCACTGTTTTTGGGAAGGGCTACGGCAAGAACAACGAGCCCTTGCGAGGATATTTACTCACCTTTGCCATTGCCTTGGCCTTCATTCTCATTGGTAGGCAGAAATCAACTAATCAAATTGTTTTATTCATCAAAGATGATGTCACCTCACTCTGAAATGTGCATGTTTTTCATTTCTCCAGCGGAGCTGAACGTCATCGCCCCAATCATTTCCAATTTCTTCCTGGCATCATACGCTCTCATCAACTTCTCTGTGTTTCACGCGTCACTGGCTAATTCCCCCGGTAAGACATTCTTCCATTTGTACGAGTTGGAAAACTGAACCGGTTGAGTTATGAATTGATGTTGTAGACATGCTGGATCATGTCTCCACAGACACCAGAGTGTTCAAATATCATTAGTGTCAGTATATTACAGCCTCTAACACATGTGAGGAATTTTGCTTGGGTTTGTTACGTGCAGAGTAGATTTTAATATGTCATTTTCCATGAATGAGTTAAGGAAGGGGACTTGAAACTTGTTATTTCAATAAAGGGTCAGTGAAATTAGGTGCATAAAGGCCCTTACCTTTTCATAATCACTACAGACCAGTGGTAGTTCGAAGGTGTTAAACAGCCGGAGATAATTTTTCTGGTTTCTGCTTTGGCAAGAACTTTGTTTTGGCCTGACTTTTTTAAAATGTCACACCAGTTTCAGTTTGTTCTTTGATTTTGCTATAACTGTATATTGGCTTTAACATTCAAATGTTGATCGACCTCAGAAACTCAATGTTTTTTTTAATATATATTAGCATATATTTGTCATGTCTATAAAACCTTGATTTATGTGATTTATCATTATTTGCAATAAATGTTAAATAACTGCATGAATGAAGTGCTAGGTAAAATGAGTTTTTAGATTTAGCCATAGTTAGATCTAATGTGACCATATCCAAAAGATTAACCGTAATTAACTTTAGCAGAAGGGTAAAACGATTGAGCTGGATAAATGCAGTCACTACCACAATTTGTAACAATGGAGAAAATGCAGTGATACGGTCTTTTCATCAGGGGCTTCTCACAGTGTTTAAAAAACATTGCAAAGTTCCTATGTAAGGAGATGTTTTTGTTGTACTGTAGAGTTTTCATTCTTACAGGTGTTACTCAACTTTTACATCTGAATGAAAATGAAAGTCTTAATTTCTGAATGGCATCATGTAATTAACTGTATTTCTTGTTTTTGAGGATATAATTTTACACATTTCTTTATTCTTTGTGTAAAGAGGTTTGTTTTTCCCTCAATACCAAAGCTCTAGAAGACCAACAGGTAGATATCTTCACTTCTGACACTTTATATAGTCTCTGCACACAATTGCATGAACATAAAGGGTACGTGTAGATTTCCCACGACACATTTCACAGATGCCATTTAAAACTCTTCTGTACCCTTTATTTCATGTAGTTTCTGTAGCATTACAAGGTAATCGTGACTCCACTAAATCCCATTACTCTAGTATGTGTCCTGTGTTCAAGAAACCTTCCTAGTTATGGTAACCGCTCATATACGTATCCTAACTGGTGCTAACTTCATTTAATCAATTCTGTTTTCATGCTTTTATAAAACTGTGACTTTTCAACTGTATAAACTGTTATGTCTTGACATGACTGATTTGTGTTGTAAAGACTCATAGAACATTGAAAAGCTTTGACACTGTTAACAACCTCGTATGAAATGTCTTGAACAGATCCCATGTCCTCGTGGGCATGAGGACAGCCGGCAGATTCTGGACACTGTTCAGAGATACACGCCGTCCCTTCCCCACTTTCACTAGCAGCTCTCAGTTGTCCTATCACACACCCATGTGCCATTGTTTGTGTCCCATACTGTTACCTAATGTAGCAGAATGGCACAGTTAGCACATTCGTACCACAAAGAACTATTGTTGGTTTTAGCCCAACTATTCGTTCCAATATGTTGGCTCCAGTTGATGGTTATAATAAGGGTATTTTGACCTTTTACCATGTTGCCAAATCCTAACCCATACTACTGGAGGTACCCTGTCTTTTGACTGGAGGTCTCTAAGTGTATGTTTGTTGGACAGGATGGAGGCCGAGTTTCAAGTACTACAACATGTGGGTGTCTCTTGCTGGGGCAAGCCTATGTTGTGTCGTCATGTTTATCATCAACTGGTGGGCGGCCCTCTTGACCAACGTCATTGTCTTATCCCTCTACATCTATGTCAGCTACAAGAAACCAGGTAAACATATTCAAGCATCAGTCATATTTTCTCCAGCACAGAAATATTCTAACTAATGCTTCCACTGGTTAATGGGGTTTTTGTTTTGTGAAATTGGCTCTTTATGAAATTACTTCGGTCTTACAGATGTGAACTGGGGTTCGTCCACTCAAGCTCTAACATATCATCAGGCCCTGACACACAGTTTACAGCTGTGCGGAGTAGCTGACCACATCAAAACCTACAGGTAATAGAGCCTCTGTGTGTGTCTGTGTGCTTAATGTTTGTTCAACCTGTAATTACTCAAAATCTTTATAAATCACTTATTTCTATAATGTTTCAGATGATTTTTTTCCCCCTTTGATTTAGTTTCCTACTGGAAGGCTTGTTCAAATGGTCTTGACTTGTTTATGTGCTGGATGCATTCATTATCACACTGAATGTATTTGGGGCTTTTGGTGCTTTAAGGCTGGAATAAACTACATGACTTTTAAAGTCTGAAGAGATTTTAAAACTCTATTCATCGTGCACTTGCTGACTTTGGTTACAAATGAAAAATTGGGCTTCATACACTAAACCAGTGCTTCACAAACCTGTCCTGGGACTCCCACCACTGCACTTTTTTGATGTCTCCCTTATCTAACACACACTTGATTTAACCAGCTCATTAGTAGAAATTGATTTGAAATCAATTTTTGTGTAAATGTAATTTTTTATTTTTTTTTACCAACATTTTCCACTTCTAATACTATTACTATTGTAGTAATTAAATATTTGCTTAGTTTTCAATATCCCAGGACAGGTTTGAGAAGCACTGAACTAAACGAGTCACACCCAACCAGAATTTAGGGTCATGTTCTGAACATAACAAACTCATGCTCAGTATTCCAAGGAGATGCATGATAAGATCCATGTGCTTATGCTCCATGTCTTCTTGAACATCATCTCTAGAGCTTATCATCTGATTTAATGTACTTTGTAATCATTATCATTATGAAGCAGTAATGATAAATATAATAAAGTTTATAGCAAAAAAAAGAACCGTTTCTAAAACTATTTCAAATAAATTTTGCTGTGTACCGCTTAATTCCATCCAGAGGCTGGCTGTGACCTACCAAATGGTTTTACGCATCAATGAACTGAGCTGAATACTAGTTTGATAGCAAGTTTATATATTGAGTTGATTTTAGTGAGCAGTTAATAATGATCTGTCCCCTAAACCAAGTTATCATACATTTTTATTTTTTATATGGACTCAAAAAAAAAAGACGCAAGGTAAATGACAAAATGCAGTTAATTGCTGTACATAACATTTGTAAAAATGCAATGCGCATATAATGAATTATTAACTTTACATTTTTAGATGAAAATTGTCAGCAGTACTGTAGTATCTGGGGTACTCGAGTAATAAGTGGAGGACAAGTGGAGGATAATAATTCCAAAGTAATCCTGCACGATGACGAAGCTTTGAATTAAGGCAATATTAAATATTTAAATGTTTAATTCAAAGTATATCTTATGGATAATTTATTCTAATGGGGCATGTTTGATTTTAGTTTACCCCTAAACATTAACTATTCCATTAACTATCAAAAATGTACTAACATATACAGTAATTAAGGTGTCCGTTATTCATGCATGAATTTATATGACTCCAGTCATAGGTAAGGTTAGCGCTTCACTGTTCTCTTGACATGTTTATGCTTTGACTAACCATTTTTCATCAAAATCATCTTGAAAATTGTAATCATTGATTGTTATACAAAGTGTCATTTTATTCTTTTTCTTTTCTTTCTTTTCTTTTTTTTTCTTTTTTTAAATGTTATCAAAATATGTAAAATGATTGTCTAAGACATGCATGAAAAATCAGAATGGAATTGATTGAGGAAAAAAATAATGTAATAGTGTTTTGTTTCATTAGTTAGTTCATTAGTTCTCTAGATTTACTGTGAGGACTGTGATCTTTAGTGTAATGTCTTCTGATCAGACACCAGATGAAGATGCTTTTGTGTATGTGCTCAGACTGAAATCACATGTTGAGAGTAGAGGACGTGCTACTCGATCCTCCTGGGTCAGAGATTACCGTATTTCTGACAGTACCTTCAAATCAAATGCTTTACCCTCTACATAATCCTGTTTTATTCTTAACATTTTTGCTTTGAAGCTCTCTAATCTGAGCTGGTTTGTTCTGCTCTTGACTGAACTGATGACCTTCGAGGTCATGAGAATGTTATGCACTGCACACTATGTGCTGCTTTTGCTTGAGTTTATGGCGCTTTGTACATAGCTGTTTTTAAAGTCGAGTGTTCTGTGGACCCTGCAGTGTCTGATGTTTAGATGACGTGCAGGTGTTGTGTGTCTCTTCTAGGCCACAGTGTCTGGTGATGACTGGAGCTCCAAACTCACGTCCGGCTATTCTTCATCTGGTCCATGCCTTCACCAAGAATGTGGGTCTGATGGTGTGCGGTCATGTGCGCATTGTGAGTACCTCAACACTCATCCTGTTTTCCTACTGTAACGTCTTATGTTTGTCAATAAATGAAAGACGTTATTGCGTGTTGTTTTTAGGAGCATGTAGAATGTTGTGAAGTCAGTGTTTGAATGTGCTTATTGAAAAATGTAATATTTTTTATATAATACAGTAATATTATTGATTTGACTGCACTGGCACTATTGGATGAGAACTGAACTGAGCTGGACGATGACATCATTGTTTTCTATAGAGCTGCTTTATAGATTAATTAAATTCATTTCATAATTGATCTTTACACAGTATTTGAACTGAATGAATCAACACTGGACTTTTTAGAGCTGCTTTACAGCTGAATTGAACTTGGCTTGCTTGTTTATTATTTTCCTGCTTAACCTTATGAAGCTGCTTTGAAAAATTCTGTATTGTATAAAGCACGGCAGTATATAAATAAAGGTGTCTTGATCTGAGGTTCCTTTGGTGTGAGTTCAACTTGTCTCTTTCTTTTTGTTTCTGTGCTTGTTTAGAGTTCTCGGCGGCCCAACTTCAAAGAGCTGAACAGTGATATGGTACGCTACCAGAGGTGGCTCCTTAATAACAAGTCCAAGGCATTTTACACACCCGTGGTGGCTGAAGACCTTCGTCAAGGAACCCAGTACCTGCTGCAGGTATGTGTAATCTTTCTGTTTTTTTTATTTTTTTTATTGCCCTATTCACAAAATATTTGTTTAATACTTGCTTATAAGATCTTGCTCACTGCTTCTCCTACAAATTTTGTCCGTCTTTACCAAATTTGGCTCGCATCATCTGCATGTCAATCCTCACAAAATTACTGCATTTTTAGCATTTTCGCTGGTCAGAAGCTCATTTGCACCAATTGGCCTAAAATTGGGCTTTTTATATACCTGTCTTTCTCTACATTATTGGACATGCTAACTGTGGCCTTAAATCAAAAAGACTAAATAAACATACCAAATGTTTTATTAAAAAATGCAAAATGTTTGAGAATTGGGGTATAGGAAATGTCATGAGCTCAGTGTAAAAACATTTTTCATTATTAGGACATTCCATAGGCAAAAAGAGTACTAAAGTGTGTGTGTGTGTGTGTTTTACAGGCTGCTGGACTGGGTAGATTGAGGCCCAACACTCTGGTACTTGGTTTCAAAAACGACTGGTGTATTGGAGATATAAAGGATGTTGAGACCTACATAAACATAATACAGTGAGTTTAATCTTCTTTTTTGAAATCAATCCACTAATAAGAATTCTTTTTGAGTTAGTGTCATCAGCTTCTACTATGCTAATACAGTGATACAAGTGGTTTGTTTGCCTGAAATCTGGTTTCTTGAGTTTTTTGTTTGTTTGTTTGTTTGTTTTTTTTGTTTTTTTTTTGTTTGTCTTTTTGCTGCAGTAGAGAAAGAAATAGATGCAAAAAATGCAAAACTGCTTGTCATTGAGGCACCTGTACCATCAAAGATACTTGCTGTCAGAAATGTTTGTACACATAGTAGTTCCTTCAGGTGGACCATACCAGTGATGAGCTGTTGCAACCCTAACAGCACAATTTTTTTACATTTTATATATAAATATATATATATATATATTTTTTTTTTTTTTTTTTTTTCTGACATTCAGTTTGAGTCATGAATGTGTGGGGTTTTTTTTCCAGGTGCACTTATGTATTTCTAGTGTATGTACATCTCATGAATGTCTGGTAGATGTTTGACCAAATGCAGCTTTGAAGTAAATGGTTTGGATCTTCCTCCTGTGAGACATTAACGCTTGTTTATTTATGTGTGTTTATTTGTGTGTGTGTGTGTGTGTGTGTGCGTATAGTGATGCGTTTGATTTTCAGTATGGTGTTGTCATTCTAAGACTACGAGAGGGACTTGATATTTCTCACATTCAAGGCCAAGGTACAGTGCTGTACATTTAGTAACTACATTACATTAACCAGTCACTTTTAAAAATAAGCATATTTTGACAAATGCTTCTGTTTAGTGCAGTTGAGTTATCATGAAGACAGCCTCTGTTAGCTTCAGGAAAATGTGTAATCAGCAGTTCACTAGCTATGAGCTACACGAGTAGGATATTCTGTTCCTGTGAGAGGGAATGTAAAGGAAAGTATATTATATATCTTTAAAACCTTTAAAACATTGAGATGCAGAGCGTGATGTATATAGCTGGACATGCATGATAGGCCTTTAGTGTTTGTGTGGATGAAATTGTCCATGTAATGAGCTCATTTTCAGTTAACTTGCCATTCATGCTTAATTTGAATTTGCCTTGACCTCAAAGCTGAACTTTCCATTGTCTCTAAAGATGATTCTTCAGGTATGAAGGATGTGGTGGTTTCGGTTGACATGAGTAAAGACTCGGATGGAGACTCGTCCAAACCCTCCTCCAAGGCCACCAGTGTTCAGAACAGCCCAGCTGTCCAGAAAGGTTGGCACTTTTACATTTCCATATGTTCATAAAGAAGCTCTTGTTTTGAAGTTTTACATTATTTGCACTTGTTCTTCACAGCATTGTGTATCCTTTAAATAATCTTCTGTTCTAGAAAATGCTGAAAGCGAAAACGCAGATGAGTTTATTTCCCAGGAGTTTTGTAAAATGTTCCTCTTCGGCAGTAGTTGCTGAGAGTGGAAGTCATATGTTGACCTTCTGATCTATCATGTCCCTTTGGGGCCAGTTCTCATCAAAAGCATTTCACATCCCAACTCATCCACACTCCATGCGTTTTCTGAAATGTCTCCCCCACACAACACAACACAACACCAAAAAAAGTGTTCTCAGAAGTGTCTAGGCTTGGAAAAGTGCGAGTGTTTACACGGCTCGTCATGTTTGTAGGTTGTCTATGATAAATTACATGGAGGTCTGAAGTATTGGCCCTCTCAGCACCATCTGACATCGGAGGGCTCTCTGAAGGCTGAGAAAATATGCATAAAAAACAAATATAGCTGCAAGCGGCGATCAACAGGGGTCAAGCAGATGAGAGAACTTGAGAAAATGACCAGAACTGCCAAATATGAAAGTGCTTATTTTAGATGTACAGCTTCATTGATCGCATGCATTGAGAATTTTAGTGATGGAGAATTTGCTGAAATTTGGCCTGTCACCAGTTGTCCATGTGTACCTATTTTCCTAAATGTGCATTCACAAAAATTTTGTGATCTAGACCACACCTAAAGAGTTCATTGGCTTGTATTTGCCAAATTTCTAAGACAACACTGACAACATAAATTGGTTTCTAACTGCACATTCGATTTGAGTCAAATAGGATGAACATGTTGGGGTTGTGGGAGACCCCAATATGTTATTAAAAAATAAATAAATAAATAAATAAAATCCTTTCACCTAAAATGGCATGAAACTTAAAGTAAACCCATACACAAAACAACCTGCCCCCAAAACCCACAAAATCACATGAAAATGTCACATAATTTGTTAAAAAACAAAAAAAAAACAATTCATCTACAATGCAGAACACACACAGTAATAAGTACACAGTAAGTGACACCATAACATATCCTAGATAGAGAACTAATGCAAAAACACATAGACACACATATAATACGCATAACCCCATGTTCAGGTTTGACTGTAATGTGGCAAAAAATGATACTTCAGTAAAAAAAAAAAAAAAAAAAAAAAAATGCTAATCTTTGACAGTAATTTTAATACATATTTTATAATGTCTAAACAAATCTAAATGGAAAAACCTGTGGAAAGATGTATGCCAATGTGTAAATGGTAAATGATCCATTGAGTAGTGCTCTATAGCCGTCTGGTGGCTAACAAGTTTCTTATTTTAAATGTAAAAGTGTTTGTTTTCCAGTAGATGGCAGCAGTCTTTTACTAAACCATGGCACATTTTTCATGCTATCACCATGAATGAAATTGAGAAATTTTGTTGTTCTTTAAATTGAGTTTTACATAAAATGTTACTATTACAAATTGAGGCAAATAAATAATAAAAAACCTAAATCCCCTAAAACTGCACAACTGTACAAAACATTAATGAAGAAAGTCGTATTAAAAAAAAAATGACATTTTGTTACATCATATTTTAACTGTCTGGGGTGACCCTGAACGTTCTGAGTGTACACCCTAATGCCTGGCTCACACTACAGGAGTTTTAGGCCGATTTATGCCCGATTTTCCCCTCCCGAGAATCTGAGAAAAAATCTTGTCCACGACCTCAATCGATTCCGATGTTCAGCGCAGATTATCTGGTAATGTGAGACGTTCACAGATAAAATCTTGCACCTCCCGATCTGATCTCACACAAATCGGGCTCACCCCGATCATATCAAACATGTTTGATATTTATCGGGATGAGCAAGATTGTAATAACATCAGTACTGTCACAATAGCCAATAGGAAACAAGTATACGACGCAACGGAAGTGACAGAAATTTCGAAATGGCGACCGCGAAACCAAGATCAAGGAATCTACAATGTAAAAGGTGACACTAGCGCTTTTGAACTACAGTAGGCAGGCAATATTATAATGGTAAACATTCTAGCACACTACGATAGTAATAAAAGGTCAATTTTACCTCCATTTCTCGCTGAAGAACTGACAATCCACGTTGAGCCCGTCTCCTCAACCATTTTTTCATCCACACTCGTTTATTCTTCCGCTTTTGTGTTTTCTCACAACAAACGATTATTATTGCTACAGCAAGTTTCCGTGTTTCAGTATCCATTTTGTTTACATCCGCTTTCGATCTGCTGCGTAGATCACGTGACGCGCTTCCTCTGGCAGATAATCCTTTTGTAGTGTGTGATGAATTTCAAATCCTGTAGTGTGAGCATGTTTAAGATTTGAGGGAAGAAAGGCTGCAAAGATTCTCCTGAAGTGTGTGCTGCAACCAGATTTTACAATCGGATAAGTTTTTAAAACTCCTGTAGTGTGAGCCAGGCATAAACTAACAGCGCAAAAGGGCTGGATTTCGCTTTTCAGAGTACCGCCTTTAGTGACCCCCCCCCAAAAAAAAAAAATTCTTGCCGCTGTCAGTGTGAAGGCCCAAATCACTCCCAAAGCCCTTATGTTCCTAATGTGGTGTAATGCTGCGTAGACTTTTGGGTAATAGTCCACTGTGCATACCAGCATGGCCTCACGAACACCACCTCAATCATAATTGACTAAATTGAGTCACAGAATCATCATGAAAGCTGCTCAAGATCTGGATGGCAAACAGCATGGCCCTCTTGGTTATCCTGTCAACTCATGCATATGAAAGTGTGACGTCATCACTGGGTTTTAATGGATCTGTTTATGATGATGATAGAACTTTTGAGGTTTCCTCAGCAGGTGACCTGCCTCACGCTCATGTAATAAACTGCAGCAGAACAAATGTCTCTTTGTTTGACTGACGCACATGTTTCCCATTGCAGCAGTAGCAGACTTTAACCCTCTCATGTTTTTTCTACACATTATCCAGATGAGGATGATGATGGCAAAGCTCACACTCAGCCACTGTTGAAGAAAGGCAGGATGTTTCTCATTCTCATTCTTTGCTCGTTCTGTCTCAGACTTGCATGCACATTTTCTTTGCAACATTTTAGGACACGCTGCTTTGAGTGTTTTCTGGTGGTGTGGCCTCTGACCTTCACATCTAGATGTGTTAGTGTTTCAGCTCCAATGATGTCACTTCCTGTCTGTGATCTAATTCTTGGTGTCTTCCTGCAGGGTTGCTTCTCTCTCCCACTGAAGAGTTTGCTTCAGTCTCTTTCCCTTCTTCTGTCTGCTTATGAATTAATCTGATCATTCATTGTTTTTGTCTGTCTTGATCTGGAGTCTGAGCGTGTGTTTGTGCCTTCCAGATAAAAAGAGCCCAACGCTTCCTCTGAATGTAGCTGATCAGCGGCTGTTGGATGCCAGTCAGCAGTTCCAGCAAAAACAGGGGAAAGGCACAGTCGATGTGTGGTGGCTCTTTGATGATGGGGGTGAGTTTAAAAACATTTGCAAACTTACAATTATGATGCATCATGAAATCTGACATTTGGCCACAATTTGGTTTGATTTATATTGGAACGATTCATTGTATTTTTTAAAATATGTTGGAAAATCAAATGGAACAAGGAGACAATATACAACATTGAGAAAATATCATTATGCTGTGTGTAGTCTGTGCTGTCACAGTATACCTGCTATGGCTACTAGCATACCAAAGTTGCCTCTTTTTGGAAGCAAAAGTGAATGTTATTGCTTAGTAAACTTAACCTGGGAAAGTTGCTTATCTTTCTTTCTGGAATATCTCCAGGTCTGACAGTAGGAACAAGCGAGATTAAGAGAGACAAAAATAATATGTCAGATCTTCACTTGTCCTGCCAAACTTTTTACTGGCTTGACCAAAAAAAGAAAAAGAAAAATAGTTATTGTTTTTGATTTGACCCATGCAATTTCTGTTTCCATGAAATTAGGAATAGACTGCAATTACAGACTTAAAAGCTGCCGCCTTGTTAAAATGATAAAATCACCTTGGTAATGAGTAGAGCGAAGAGTAATTTAGTAATTTAAAGCAGTACTATTCACAACAAGGTACGAGAAACCTAAAAACAATGTGACCAAATATGACACACATTCATATGAGAATATGAGACATTCGTAATTTAATTTCATGATAATGATATTACTTTTTTATGTGTTTTACGGTTTATACATGTGAAAAGTCTCAGTACTCAGTTAGCAGTTCTGTGTGCGCACTTTGGATGTGCACAAAAAAAAAAAAAAAAAAAAAGACCTGTCAGACAGCGTATGAGAACCGAATTGAATTCTCCTTTGCTTGAGCAGTTGAGAATCACTTGATCATTCAAACTGACAAGACTTTGTGAAATAACCTTTGTGTGACAGTACCAGACCATTCTGGCAACTCAGCTGAGTGTCTTTGACATTGGCCCTGTGCCAACGAGCAATGCTTAGTATTGAGTCCTGTTTGAATCTTGGTGATGAAAATTGATGTTTATGGATGTACTTTAAAGGCTCTCTAAGCGATCCTGGGTGGAGTAACTTCCTGTTGACGTTCGAAGTGTTATCAAACAAAACAGAGGCTAGCTAGACCCTCCCTCCTCCTCCTCCTCCTCCTCCTCCTCCTCCTCCTCCTCCTCCTCCTCCTCCCCTCCGTGCTTCCTGAAACAGTCATGAATGCGCATTTAAAATGTAAGTAGCTTGCGTATTGACGCTGCTTGTCGGTTATTGGCTGGAGCATGTTTATTATGTTTCGTGGTCCAGGCTGCACCAGTTTGTTTTTGTTGCCGTTTTCGGAGCTTGTGGCGACTACAGAGACCGCATTTTTTTTGTTAGGGGACATCAGTGTGTTCAGGGGACAGGCAGCTAGCGGAGGGTGAGGAGATGTTTGCTGTATGTGACAAAAAATGTTTTGGCCTAAAATCGTGTGACTTCGCTTAGAGCACCTTTAATATGAATAATACAATTTACTAATGTATATTTTTAGCATTAAAGTACGTGAGGTGCCGCTCACTCATGCTTGGAGCCAGTGGCTGTTCTGTACACAAGCATCGATATCTTGAACTTGATGTGAGGAGCCTCTGGCAGCCAGTGAAGCATTAATGGCTGGCATGGCTTGTGATCTTTTGGGCTCATTGAAGACCAAATGTGCATTTGTGGTTTGATGCCACATACAGGAAGTGTTGGCTAAAAGAACTTTGCAACAGTAGTCCAGTCTAGAAATGACAAGAGCCTGGATGAGTTGTTTCGTGCTCAGATGGGAAGGGCCAGACAGGGCTTCCTGTTTTACAAGGCAAATCTGTATGACTCGTACTGTATTGTCGCATCTTGTCTTCCTTTCCCATTTAACCATTTAGAGCCACTTTATTACTGTAAAGGCGATGTCATGTCTTGTTGATTTTCACATGCAGCCATTGAAACAAGCACATACTTGTCATGACAGCAGTAAAGTGGCTTTGCAGCATTTCATTCACACACAAACACTGACAGGTTTGACATGAGCTCAGATTTGTAAGGCAGCAGTACAAGCCTTTCCTCGAGGAACTGCACATCTAAAGCAAAATAGAAACGTCCCTTTTTTAGGTTACTGTGTTTTAAAGATAATTTTGTAAAATCAAAATTTTCAATGAACCACAAACAATTATTGCACATGTACCTGTGGAGACACTAACACCTTAAGACATGAACAGTTTACAGGCGGTAGACAATTAAAGTCACAGCAACATTAACTTTGGACAGAAGAAAAAGATATCCAGTGTCCCTGATCACCTGTGTGAACATGCTACAGTCTTGCTGCAGGAGGCATGAAGACTGCAGTTGGTGAACAGAGCAATAAACTGCAATGTAATTAATGTAAGACAGTGCCACAGGGACACAGTAAAGACAGCTGGTCATCCTTGAAGTGCCAAACCACGTGTAAATGTGTCACCCCCCCATACGCGTTTAAGATCTTGCAAGTGTCTTGGAGTAAGAGTGCAGGAACATCTCGCAACAAAAACTAGCAGATCTGCTGCAGTCCAAGAGGACAAGATTCACTGTAGGACTTAAAGGGTTAGTTCACCCAAAAAAGAAAAAATGTGATTTATTACTCCACCCTTGTCATTCCACACCCGTAAGACCGAGATGAAATCCGAGAGGTATATGACTCTTCCCATAGACAGCAATATAACCACCATTTAAAAAAAAAACAACCTAAAGTCATCGTGACAGCAGTGGTTCAACCTTAATTTTATGAAGCGGCGTGAATACTTATTGTGCACAAAAACAAAACAAAAATAATGACTTTATTCAACAATATGTTCTCTTTTGTGTTATTTTGTACTCTGTTCAGCGGTTCCATGCTATACGTCAGAATGGCAGCTCAGTATTGGCTGACGCGGTTCACTTGAGCAAGCACGATGCTTGCGTGTGATGCTGATACAGGAGCTGGCCAATACTGAGCCAGCATGAGGGTGAATAATAAAGACAATTTTAATTTTTAGGTGAACTAAGCAGCTTCTGCTACACCAGATACTGATCGCTACTTTTCATATTGACCCCTTGATCAAGGTCTCATTGTTCCATTTCTGTTCATCAAATGTCTGTGAAATTTGTTCAGTTTATGTCTGTTGAGTCTTTTTATACACATTGACACATTTGCTGGAAATAAGTGCAATTTATACTAAAGCAACTGCAATACATCCTCTTCTGCTAGAACAAGTTTACTCTAGTGTGTAATCTCATGTAATTCGTCTGTTTCAGGTCTGACTCTGCTGATCCCCTATCTGATCGCCAACAAGAAAAAATGGAAGGACTGTAAGATCCGCGTGTTCATCGGTGGAAAGATCAACAGGATCGACCATGACCGCAGAGCGTGCGTACTTGAAGCTTCAATAATGCATATAAAATAATGCTGTAAAGAATCACAAATGAATAGAATGTGCTTTCCTTTTTTGTATTTTTTTTTCTATAGCAGAACAGTCCACATGCATGACACAAATTAACTATAAGAATATGCTTTTCTAAAAATATTTAGACCCCCCCCCCCCACACACACACAGACTAGTGAAAGCTGGACCATGAATCATATTAGTACACCATGTTTCTTTTTGCATAAAGCACACGATTTGTTTCTTTGAATGCACATGAAGGTATTGTGTGTGTGTGAGAGAGAGAGCAAGAGAGAGACAAATGTTTTCCATTGTCCTCTGCAGCTGCTGCCAGTGCCTTTTGTTAGCTATAATTAGACGTGTTCCAGCGGCAAGGTCTTCATAGAAACCATGAGCGGTCTTTCACTGACATGTTCATCTGCACGTGTAGATTCATTTTCATGGATTTGTTGAATCTGCAAGAACTGTCCTGACACACTGCAGTCTTGATCACAAGTAAAAGTACAGTCAGAAAATGTTATAAAACTTGTTCTGTCTACCTTCGCATGTAACCTTTCATGAGTGTTTGAAGAACTATCTGAGCTGCAAGGAAGCAGTGGCAATATTGTGTGCATTATTTATTTTTGCCTGATAAATATGTGATGAGACTTTGTTGTTCTTTCCTTAGCATGGCCACATTGCTCAGCAAGTTCAGGATCGATTTCTCTGACATCACTGTCTTGGGCGACATCAACACAAAGCCCAAGTCAGAGGGGTATGAACTATATAACACTTATCATAAAACATCTCATTTCATAAGCTCTGCTGTATTATTCCTCAACTGCTTCACCGTTAATTGCTTTTTGTTTTTGGGAAATGTGTAATTGCAACTGCATTTGAGGGCTGGTTTTGTATTTGGTGTGTTGTTGATATTTTAATAGCTAAAAGCAAGGTAAAATCCATTCAGCAATGCATTGATTTTATTTTTATTTTTTTAATGATTCTGAATTGATCCATGAAAAATCTGAATGCACGGTTTAATTTCTAATTAATTTAACTGTAGTTGGTGGAAACAAAATGCCATGTTCTGCCAATTACTACAACAACAACAAACCTTGAGCAAGTATCAAAACTTCCATAAACTTCAGAAAAGGCGTATGAACTATGATGCATGAATGTCTGCTATTACTACGCACTGCATCAGTTTGTTTGTTACTGTTTGTTGAGCCAGGCTCATCTGTCACAGATCATAGTTTTAAAAAAAACTGATTTTGTAATTGATGTCAAACAAAATGCAGTAAGTGATTTCAACAGAGTAATCAGAAAAAATCTGATTCATGGATCCGTTTTAAAGTTGGTTTGTGATTCCCTATACAAATTGGTACATTTCTGAGACTTAAAGTTCCACTTCAGCTTTCACAATGCCAACCTTGTGTGTTTGTCATTTAGTTTGACAGAATTTGCTCAAATGATTGAGCCGTATAAACTGAGAGAAGATGACATGGAGCAGGAAGCTGCTGAGAAGCTAAAGAGCGACGAACCCTGGAGAATCACAGACAATGAGCTGGAGCTCTACAAAGCCAAGGTTTCAACACACCTGCTGTCATAAAGCACATTTAATGACAACAAATTAGATAATTGATCAAAGCAGAGATAGTGAAGAATGTACAGCATGTACACCCAAAGCACAGCCTGTGACAACATGGCATATAAATTTGTTTGTAAGCAGCGGTTACAGTAAGTCACAGTTATTTCTGTAGCTCATTTAAAAACAACAGCAATTTGATGAACAAAAAACAACACTGCTACACTCACATAGGCTGGAAAGGCAGGTTTAAAAAATTAAATTTTGGAAAAGGACCTGAAGTGGAGCGGTAGATTATTCCTAAAGGCCTGTTCACACAAGGACGATATCTATTAAGTTTTAATAATCATCCTAATTCTATAGAACAGGGAATAGGGAAGGGCGTTTTTGCCCACTGATACGGATATAGTTATCATTCTTGGTGTGAATGGGCCTAGATCACCAAAAAATGAAAATTCAGTTATTTTACACACCTTCATGTCAATCTAAACTCTCAGACTTTGGTTAAGTTTCAAAACATTATTAATGAAACCTGAGGTTTCTGTCCCTCTATTGAAAGTCCTGGTAACCAAAACTTAAAAGATCCAAAACGGTTATAAAAGCATCATAAAATGAATCCATATGAATCAAGCTGTACAATGTAAGTCTTGTGAAGTGATATGATCGCTTTATGTGATTGATGCAAAAACTTGAGAAAATGAGATCCAGGCAGTAGATGAAGTTGATGAAAAATGATTTATTCATTACAATTAAATTTAGCCTCACACGCAAACTTTAATCGATAATGAAAGTACTTAATAAAACCAAAAGGTAAAATAACAACCATAAAGAAGCAGTCAATAGTTAATAATAAAATTTGGAGTATTATAAAATTTAGAGTATTGTATCTAATAGATGAAGATCAAAAAGAGCAATAATTAAGACATTTGCAGATAGAGACAAGGAGTAGAAGCCAAGGAGAGCAAAGGAGGGAAGGAAGCTGAATTATCAATGACCCAGTCAGCTTTATACCATGAGAATATAGGGAAATTTACATCCCACTCAAATTGATGTTTTTGTTCTAAAAGAAAAGGTTAATTTCACCCATTACATCATCTACTGGTCCAGTGTCAAAAATAGTTGTTTTATCCCCTATAGGGAATTTTGCAAATGTCAGCAGACATATTTAGATCAGATTCAAATGAGCAATAATTCTGAAAAACACCACTTCTGCAATACTTGGCAGGCGTCCAATACCTAACTACAAACGTGTCAGCGTGACCTGGCTGTCACACTGGAACACTTGAAGAACAATTGAACCTAGCAATCATACTCTTAAATATAAAATAATACCATACCATACAATACCATAGTACCATAAGGGTACAATAACAAGTAAATCCTTGAAAATATGATAATAATTAATATATAAAGTATGAGTACATAAATATATGGAAGCAAAAGTAAAACTCATAAATCATAAGCCATAAATGATTAAAAATAAATATTAATAAAAATGCATGAATATGAATATTGACCATTTTGGATCCATCAGTGATGAACAGATTTAATTTAGTCTTTTATACACATACCTAGAGTGAATCACGTGGTATGGCTGCTGTATCTTTGTCTCAAATATAGTTTTTTCTTGCTAAATTGAGTCATAGGCCTCATTTATAAAGCGTGCGTACGCACAGATTTGATCTTAGAGTGTGTACACGGTTAAATCCATGCCAACGCTCACATTTATAAAAACAGACCCTGACATGGCACTAAGCACTTTTCCATGTGCATTTCCTTGTCAGATGACTAGGTTTTTGCAAATCTAAGCTATTCTTGCAACTCGCCATTCTAAATTGAAGGATTTGGACGATGACTGGTGATATTTTTTCTGTATATGACATTAATTAGGTGTCGTTTACAACGCGGAGAACTGAAACCATTCAGGTGCGCTCAAGTTCAAGATCATTTGCGATTTATAGATTTCACATTTGGAAGAGAGGCATATTCTTGTTTTCTGTTTGTACGTTCATTCTATGAATCACACGTATGCACATCTGAGAAATGATTGTAGATCAAATTTAGGATGGTTTCTGTGCAACATTTTATAAATGAAGCCCAGTGCATCTACACATCATTTATTCTATTTAAGTTTACTTTCAAATTCTTATTTAAAGTGTTTTTCTTAGATACTGTAACTTCAGTCTTCCTGCTAATTGATTTGTTTTTCCTCAGAGTAACCGTCAGATCAGGCTGAACGAGCTGTTGAAGGAGCACTCGAGCACAGCCAACCTCATTGTCATGTAAGTTACAAATGAAAACGTTTCAATGATTTATAAATACGGTCACTTGCCGCCACCTACTGGCATAGTGATTTAACCTGCAATGAGGAAGAAAAAACATAAGACAAACGGAGTGATACATTGAAAAGTCCCAGTGCTGTTGTACTGTTATATCAGCACACAGAGTGGAAACGTAGTTTAGTTACGGCTCTTCAGTCTGATTGGTCGAGTGCATAGTGCTGAGTTTGAAGTTGCAGTGCCATTCACATAAATGTTTCAAAAATGGCTGTAAATACAAAAGGAGAAAATGAATGGTTATTAAAGAGACTCATGCATCAGTGCCAGTTTCACCCATGGTCAGGTCATGTTTTTTGAAAGATTTCCTCTTCGTTATTAGGCAGCACTAATATTGTGTGTGTTTGTCCTGCAATAGGAGCATGCCGCTGGCCAGGAAAGGAGCCGTCTCCAGCGCTCTCTATATGGCTTGGCTGGACACATTATCCAAAGACCTGCCGCCCATCCTGTTAGTGCGTGGGAACCATCAGAGCGTCCTCACGTTCTACTCGTAAAAAGCTCACAGACACCTCTGCCCACAAGAGCACACACGTAATGAGTACAGCACATCTGACTGATGATGATGATGATGATGATGACAGTGATGACGAATGATGCTGATAGACTCTTCTCAACAAAGCTGAAACAAACGATGTTCCAGAGCGGTTCTTCCTTCCACGCCGCAGAGGTCAACAGGAAAGATAAACGTTTGCTGGTTTATACTGTCTTCAGCTCACAGGTTTCTGAGCACACATTGTTACACTGATTGTTGTTATCATTGTTATCATTATTATGACTGTCACAACTTTTTGAGTTGTGGATTTTTTTTTTTTTCTCCTCTTTCTTACTTTTTAATTTGCTCTTTGATGAAGCAATAATCACCTCATTTCTTATTTTCTCACTTTGAAGAAAAACACGATTCTTTGCAACACTTTTATAGCCTTGTGGATGTGCCTTCCTGTGCAATCATATTAAATTCTTAAACTTTTCCCTGACTGCTGATTTATAACAGATTTAGACTGCTTGTTTTTCTTGGGTTTTATATGTAAATCTTCTTTGATTTGATTATGTTATAATGCAAGTGGACTGAGGACTTCACTGCACAGCATTTGAAAATACTTTTTCGCTTTTTTGTAGTCAGGTTTTAGTCTTCTGTTTCTTTTTCTTTAAAGTTTTACGTCTTCCTTTAAGCATTGAATGAGTTGTGGGGTTTTTGCTCAGCGCCCCTCCATGTTCTTGTTACAATGATAGACCTGAACTACGGGGTGATTACAATCATCTTTTAAGTAGTCTAATGTAAAAAGTCAGAACTTTAACAAAACTATATTAGTTTTCCCTTGTGTACAGTTGAACAGTTTTTGGTTTGACAAAGAGAGAGACTAATGGATGAGTGCTGTATGAAGGAAGAAAAAAATAGGCGTCAGATACTTTCAAACTAACAATGAACCAAATAAGAGCAAAGCCCTGGAATCACAGATTCTGCTACAGAGAAGACCTTTGCCTTAACAGATGAAGTGATGATTGTTGTTTTTACTTGTTGTCTTCAAGCCATACGGGCTAGTTATAGATGATAGATAGACAAATGCCTGAATGAGAATGTAATCAGAAAGCTCTCCCATCTTTATACTTTCCTAGTTTTATAAAGCAGTCTGGAATTTTACCCTGATAAAAACCTGCTCATTTGACCGAACGGTTTTCACTTTCAAACACCACCTTCCCTCTCACATGTCAAGGTTGGACTGTTACTGTAACCAACTGAAGCTGGGTCTTCCCTTTCTTTCCTTTCAATCTGCTTTCATTGGTCAGTGTGTTTCTGTGGTTAAAGGCCTTAATCGGAGATCCCAAGATAGAAGTTGTAAGAATGTTTTCTGCGTTGAATGAAACTGATTTGCTCCTCTATGCAGATGGACTGCGTGCGACTCATTGAAATAGTGTAATCTAAACTCAGGATTGAGTGCCGGGTTCATCTTTAATGTTGGAGACGTCTGACGTCGAGAAGACTGATGTGGATTTCAGTCTGTCCTGAATGTTATTTGTTTGTCCGGTTGGGTCTTGTGATTGAATGCTGGGATGTGACCAGATAATTGTTGTATGGCCCATCATGCCTTAGTTTAAAGGAGTAAATAACTAAAGTGGTGGTCAGTTAGTGAAATGGGTAACCGTTTGCATGACCATCACATTAGCTGCAGTCCAGCTGAATATGAAGCGTTCAGGTCTTTGAATTTGGTTCCTAACACTATTCTGGGTTTTCTAATCCTTTGCAGGCGCCGTGTGTTGTGCTATTGCAGGTTCTGTGTGTGTTATATTCATACAATTCACAGCCCTGCCATTTACCTGAGAAATATTCTATGTGACAAAGTTAGAATAAATATATTCGTATTTATAGTTCTCAATATAAACTAGCATTTAAAAGTACTTCAATGTGTGTGCACCGCATGTTTTAATTTGAAGTGGGTGAATTTAGTGAAGCTGACGGTACAATCTTACCTGTTGAAAATCTGTTGGGTGTTTGTTTGGGTGGGTGAAAGAGTGCTGTACAGCCACACCAACGTACAATGAAAAAATCACCAATTCAACTATTACCTGTTATCTTGAATGATTAAGACACTTGTATATTATATTTAGATATAAAAAAGAAAACGGGAAAGTGTGTCACAATCATATAATGTGTGTTTCTCACTGATGTAGAAATGCATCTTGTTGCAGCTGTAGATTTCCATAACATATGAGGTGCTTTAAAAGTGCCTCTCAAAGGTTCCACTGGTGTTTTCTGTAGATGAAGACTTTTTTGTGCCCTTGGCATTTCACGTCCTGCAGAATGTGTTGCCAAAGTCTTTTTTCATTAGCTTATTGTGTGAAAAATGAGTTCACATCAAGGTCAACGAGTTCCAGCTCTAGTTCACACTATACTTCCTTATTAACTTGTAAATATCTTTTAGCCTAACCAGATTAATCAAAGAGTGGAATAATAGCAAATTAATATGGTGAAAAATATTTATTTTGTTTTTTTCTTTATTTTGTTACAGTAGTTTTAAGATTTTTCTTTTTTGGGTTTAGTCTGCAAATTCTCATCTTTGGTCTCTTTTTCAATGTTTGGTCACATTTATATCTTTTATATGCCTTTTAAAGAAATGCTCTGTTGACCAGTGGTTTGAGTTTCCTGCTAAACCATGAGGGTGGATCTGATTGTGTTGGAACAGTAATGTTTTGATATACTGTACTGTTATTTGTCACATGCTTTTTTCTAACATTTTAACGGTTAAGGGTATCGATGCTTTGTACATCTTTATTGCAATATATAAAAATAAAGTGAAATGATAATCAGTTGTTGCATTCTGTGTCCTTGAGCACCAGATCCTGGACCGAAATTAACATTTTCAACCTCAGGTACTCCAGAGAGACTGAACCTATCAAAAAAAAAAACAAAACAAAAAAAAAACTCATGGCACTCTATCTCTGCAGTTAAACTGACTCGGTTTGTCTTTTTTTAAATTATGCATTTAAAAGACAACGTTTAAGATTCAGTCAAAAGGGTTCTGATGCATCTTGACTGGTTTGATGCATGTACCAAACTGGTGCTATGTTAAGAGTTAATGAGGCAAGACATAATTTAACAGGTTTATTTACTGTCTGGACAATCTATGCCCAGTAGAATTTACAGTGTAATCTGCTTTATGCTATTTATAGTAGACCGTTATTTGTAGTTAAACAAAACATGTTACATTGATCTCCAGTCAACCATATTAGACTCAATCACTACAGTTGAGAAGAATGAACTATTTTGCAACAGAGAGAGCGAGATCATCAGGGCTGGAAATGTGGGGTGGTTGGGGAGACCAGTTCAAAATATATAAAATCCACATAACAGCCTCTGACTGCTATGCAAATTCCATACATATAGTGGGATATTCGGCATCTACTGTTTAAAAATAGAAAATATGTCCCCACATAGGCCCCCTGAAGTTGCATAAGACTGTGTGCTTGTATACATGCTTTATGAAGACAACTGTGTACAATATCATGGGCATTATGTAAACATTTTATGTGAACGCCTCAGGTTAGAAATTCAAAGGCTGAAAATGTTTTATTCAGTTCAAAACATGTTTTCTGTGAGGCTTAGCGGACAGAATTTTTATATGAAGCTAATCATATTTTCTGTGTTTCGATCAGCGATCACATATTTAGACAATCACAATACTACTTTAAGCATCTTAGAGAGCAATTAGCTTATGATCAGACATGTTCGGACACTCTACTGGACTGTAATGTGGAGCGTCAGGTGCAGGTCTGAAGTGGGTCGCTCATCTCTGTCTGTGTCAAAGAGAGCAGAGCTTCTGATCTGCAGTATGTAGTGTCTCACTGAGGACGTCCTGTGTGTGCTGTGCAGGTAACTGACACCTGCACGCTGTCTGATTTGGAAGAATCCATCATGGTTGCCAGCTGTGATGGTGTACATGACATTCTGGACGAGGGGTCTGACAGCAGGCAGCAGCTCCAGTATGGCTGCTTTGGGTTTGAGTTGCGAGCGATTGAGAAATAACTTCAGTGGCTGATCCACATCCACACTGGCCAGACTAACTGCATCCTGTATGAACAAAAGAATATTACAGTTAGGTTCAGTGAACGGATATCCACAACATTAATTTAGAAGAGAAATGAAACTACCAGTTCTACACTTTTTTAATGAAATGCTCTTATTTTTTCTCATGTCTTTTACCAGTGTGAAGTTTGAAGTATGTCTTCTGACACTTTTCTTCTGGTGTCCATTTGTTTTGCAGCCGTAGCAGGTTTTATGAGAAAGAGCGTTTTCTTCTGGTCCAAGCCCATCACCCCCAAAACCAGCAGCAGATACACAATGCCTGCAGGAACAGTCACTCATTCAATATCACTAATGGAAATATAAGATTAATAAATCAAAAAATGGTGGCTAAATGTATGTCTACCCATGTCATTTACACATTTACAGTTATGTATTTAGCAGACACTTTTGTCCAAAGCAACTTAAAAAAAAAAAAAGGAATAGCAATTTGTCAAAGAGCCAACAATATTCATAATATACAATGCCTGGTTTGACAACTACAACGAGGAAGTGTTTTCCTACTGTGTGAGTTGGTTGCATGGTGAGAAAGGATCAAGAACTATTTAAATGTTTTTCATAACAATTTTCTTTCTGAAGTTCCATTATTACTTTAAAAACAAAACTTTTCCCTGTAATGCATCAATGATGATCTTTTGTATTATACAAAATAGTATAACAATCAATCAGTAAAAGCGTGAAAATTTTTTTGTTGCAAATATTCAGATATGTTTTGAGCAGGTTTCATTAGAATTGCCCAAAAGTTGCTCAAAAAATACATGGTTTAATAAATTGTAATATACATTGTAATATACACACAATGAAATCCATATTACCTGTCCACTATTCAACTATATAACTTGTCTTTTTTAAATATTACATGACTGTAGTTTGACTGCTGATATGATTCAACTAACACTATTTCGTGCACATCTCACCCCTGTCCTGCTCTGTAATATCCTGCAGGACATCCGCACACAAATCCACCCTGTGTGTTTGAGCAGCCATATCTGCAGGGGCTTGTGGAGGACACGCACTCATCCACATCTTCACAACTCGTAGACACGGGGTCAAAGGTGAAGCCAGATGGACAGCCACACTTAAAACTGCCCAACGTGTTAAAACAGGAAGCTGAACCACAGTTGCCAGGGTTCAAGCACTCATTGTCATCTGCATTACAGAAAAAGCTCATAATGTGTACACTTTAATCATGTGCAATTCAATAACAATCAAACCTGCCTCTCCCATGTGAGGACCATGGGCTCAATGTGTCTGAAGCACATATGCTAACCACATGACTTCATCAATCACAAGCCCATGTGTTTTCAAAACATCCTAATTGTAAAAAATGTAAAAAGAAACACCAATGATGGGGAGGGTGATGTATTCCTTTGTTTTGTATTCAGAAAAGTGTGTTGTGTGAGGCAAATGTCCCTACAAGTAAAACCTGTAATAGTTTTTTTTTGGGTCCTCATGAGCAAAACATCTTATAAATTAAACTTTTTTACATTTTACATTTTCAAAAAAATTGGAGTTAAGAAAGAAAGAAAGAAAAAGAAAGGTGACGTGTAGCCAAGTATGGTGTCCCATACTCAGAATTTGTGATCTGCATTTCACCCATCCAAGTGAACACACACTGGGCAGCATTTTTGCTGTGGTGCCCGGGGAGCAATTGTAATTTAGGGTTTGGTGCCTTGTCCAAAGGGAACCTCAGTTGTGGGTAATGAGAGTGGAAGAGAGCACTGTTCATTCACTCCCCCCACCTACATTTCCTGCTCAAATAGATATGTTTTAACTTCATTTTAAAAATGGGTAATGTGGGGACAGTTCTGATTTGAATTGGCAGGCTGTTCCAAAGTTTAGTAGTGGCTATGGCGAATGCCCATTCTCCCCTTGACTTTAGCCTGGTTTTTGGAACAACTAATAGCCTCAGATTGGCAGACCTAAAAGCTTGCACTGGGTGGTGATCTATCAACCAGGTCAGAAAGGAATGAGGGTGCTAAAACTTTTAGACACTTAAAAACCAATATAATCATATATGCTCATGCTTTTGAGCTCCCTTTAAAACCCTAGCAGACACATTTTGGACAATCTGAAGGCAGTTTAAAGACTGGCTAATCCCCAAGTACAGAGAAAGGAAATAAAATCATTTAATACTTTTGAATGTTTTAAAGAAAGGGAAGACTTCATTTTGACCAAGACTTGCAAATTGATAGAAAAAAGTACACACAGTGTGTACTAACCCACACACTGGTTCCACTCCTGGTGTTGTGTATATCCCTGTGGACAGCTGCAACGGAAACCACCTGCAACATTCTGACAACCAAACTGACACCTGTGATCACGTGCACACTCATCTATATCTGAGAGAGAGAGAAACAGTCAATAACAGAGTCAATAACAGCATTATTGAGCATTATGCATGCATCTCACATAGTATAGTACAGTGCCCCCCAAAAAAAAGTATGCTGGCAAGCATGAGTCTTCCCACAGACCACCTTTTCAAGGTTTGGAAAACAGCGTTCATATCATCCAAACAAACATATCATTCAAAGGAGCTTATGAGTGCACCTTCAGGATTACTAGAAAGCTACAGGTAGGTGAGTTTGATGAGGGTTGGAGCTAAGCTCTGCAGGAAAGTGGATCTAGAGGGCCAGAGTTGCCCAGCCATGGATTAGGAAAGGAGTCATATGACTACAGTAATACAGTAATATACAGAGAACATCACGTACAGAGACTCGTACAGTGACTGACTGGATCCAGTGCTAGTCAAGTTGTCCACAGAAGGAACTCTTGGCTTGGCATTTGTTAACAAGAGAAATCTGTCCATAAAGGCTGAAAAGGATAAATAACATTTTCTTGATCTGCCTGTTTGATCCCAAGAGCCTGTTTAGATAGGCTGTGGATGTGATGCAACAATGATTTGAAGCGAAGAGGAGACAACAGGAAGCTTTTAGGTTATTCGTTCCTCACAGATCCCCCATACCTATAAAGCCACAATCCAGGCAGCACCGACAAGAGGTCAGACATCGAGTCCAAAGAGATCTAACCTATATTTTCAGGATCGGAAAGGATCCTTTGAAAGGATACAGATTCCATTAAGATATGTGGGATGCAGCAGCGAGCATCATATGGCTGCGTTTTGTTCGTATGTTCACATTAGTGAGCGTATTTGCACTGCAAACGCATGACATAGTTTTTCTGTAGTAATCTGGGTGTCTGTGATATAAAATACACACATAAGGTGCTTGAAAAGACCTTTCAAATCCCTGTTTGAATATGATTTACACTTGGGATTGAAATTAACCTGAGAGCTCTTTGGTTACACCAGAAGGTTACCCTGGAGGAAGTAGATACTAGAAGTGAAAGGTGTTGTCTACATCCCATAGTGAGATGGCAAACGCATCAACTGAAAGTAAACCTTGGGTTATGTTTGTAACCTCTCACCAAAGGATGCAATAGTGATCTTCTCGGAAGATCTGTAATTGTATGCCATTTTGGGCCTGTGGATTGCTGTAATAGAGCCATTGTGTGCTGTTATTGAAACAAACACATTTAGAGTCAATTATTGCTAGACTCAATATTAAAGAACCAGGTGATTATCCTTCTGTTTCTACTGTTCCCACATCACTGGTTCTGAACTCTGATTTTTTTCATATTAAATGAATGACACCTAAAGTTTATCTAAAGTTTAATACTGTTGACACCTTAAGCACCACTGATACCACAGGTGCTGAACCTGGCTGTCAATGCCAGTATCCACATCTGAATTTATAAAAATCTATTTAAAATAGCACAAAATTTGGCTAAGACAGCACTTTGATTTTTCAATTTTTGTACCATTGTACAACTTTTGTCCATGCAGGTTACACCAGTAGGGTGTTTTAAGTAGTTATAAGTGATTCACTGAATCATTCACTCAACACAAAGATTAATTTAGAAATGAAATGTCATTATTGTGTGTTGCTTGGAGATGCAACAGTTGATTCTGCTTTGGCTTAATTTGGAATACATTTTTTGTGGTGAAGGGAAAAAAAGCCCATATCTGAAATGTCAGATACTCAATATCATGTTCTTGTTTAAACAACTCTAAATATTAAGTTGTTATAGTAGTAATTAATAAAGCAGTGCACATTTTTAACTGTGAAAGACGACATGAAAATCCATTTGCAACCCATTTTTCTTCTGTAATGTGACATGTCAAGAGTGAAACAGAATATTCAGTGAGGGTAAAAAATGTAGGATGGGACTTCATTCTAAACGTGATGACTTTTACTCAGAGACTACAACATTTCAATCATATACACAAACACAGAGCCATACCGTCACAGTTGAGACCAAGAGAGTCCAGTCTGAAGCCCTTTGGACACTCACAGCTGAAGCTTCCCACTGAATTCTGACAGATGCCCCGCAGACCACACGGACTCAGTTCTGACAAACATTCATTAATATCTAAGCGAAGACAGAAAGAATCATCTTACCATTGAAAATCACAGGAGGTAACACACACCTGACTGACAAACTTATTTTTACTTCATTTACTATGATCATAATCACATACAAGGAAACAAAGTTCAAAAGTGTAATATTTGCAAACACTACTTGTGTTTTTGTTAAGTAATAGAGCATTTCCTTCTTTTGTTGACTTCTAAACGTGCATTTCACCTCTGCAGGCTGTATGATGCTGGCTGAAGCCTGCTGGACACTTGCAGGTAAATCCACCAATGGTGTTGACACATGAGAACTGGCAGTTGTGTTGTCTGCTCTGACATTCATCCACATCTATAAATGAAAAAAAGAAAAAAAAAAATCAAATCAAACTACTGCTTTTACTCTGATATGGTGAGATGTCCTTGAGATGTCTGACTGCCTTTTAAGAGTCTAAAAAGTCTTACTATGATGGTCAGTAAATATTTTGTGACTGACTACTCATCAACTAACAATTTACTCCTCAAATTACACCACATGTTCTCCATTACACTCCGCACATCCTGGATCAGGCTTTTGTCCTTCAAAGTCGTCCCCTATAACACTTTATGCAATACAGATTGTTTCAAAGCAGATTCAAATTAAGCTGTAAAGAAGCTCTAAACAAACCAATATCGTATTATATACAGCTCAAGTTAGTTCAGTGTTGATTCAGTTCAGTTCAATAACTGAAAGTTCATCAATTGTGCATAAATACTGTATATACTGCACAATGAACAAGCAAATGACACAAGATAGTAGTGTTTTATATTTTTCCCATCCACGTAGTTTGGCGTGTAAATGGCTAATCATTTCATGGCTTGAGTGTAGAGTTGCAAAAAATATTGGAACCCCATTTCTAACACACGAGAAAAATATGATTTTGTAAGTCGTCAAGTGACCTGTATAGCACTTTATACAATACATTGTTTTAAAGCAGCTTTACAGTGATAACAGGAAAATAATGATCAATGATGCAAACAGACTGAGCATTCAACTGTAAAGCAGCTTCTAAAAAAGACAGTGTCATTGTTCAGCTGAAGTCCTTTCAGTGTTTATTCAGTTCTGTTCAACATGGTTGTGTAAAGAGATCATTAAATATAAAATGAGTTCATTTCAGCTATATAGCAGCTCTGTAGAAAACAGTGATGTAATCATCCAGCTCAGTTCTCATCTGATAGTGTCAGTGCAGTCAAGTCAATAATATTGCTGAATATTAAGCATCCCCAACTAAGCAAGACAAAACAATGTGTTTGTTGTTCGGATCTATAAAGAAAAAATAAATAATGACACACCAAAGCAGAAATGAACAATTACTTCAAACTGAACAGAACTAAACTCAGGAAAAAAAGTGAAATCATTGGTTAGATCTTTTGTATGACTTGCATGGAATACTTCTGAGATAATTGCCCAAAAGCAAGACTCCTCACCTTTACATGTCCTGCTGTCATCCTGCAGCATGTAACCACGGGGACAGGAACATGCATAGCTGCCCTCTGTGTTCTTACATATGAAGTTACAGGGTTTTGGGGACATACCACATTCATCAACATCTGACAGAAACACAATTACACAACCATGATCTCAAGGAATAGGTGGTGTAGAAGTATTATATTTTGCTGAGTCATCAGGTGGATTTAAAAGACTGACAGTTATAAAGCAGTGCTGAGTGTTTGTGGCCTACCAACACACGCGGTTCCTGCAGTTGAGGCAATGTATCCTGGTTTGCAGTGGCATCTGTAAGAGCCCATGGTGTTGATACACACGCCGTTGACACAAACTCCTGGAATCAGCTTACACTCATCTATATCTGTGGACAGACAAAGAGGTTTACTGACAATTTAAGTCTTAAAAGGATACCCATCATCTGATAATAGGAATTTCTGACATTTGCAGTATATGGATGTTTCTCTGTTTCTGCTGTTGTCCGACACTAAAATCAATAATCAAAGAATAATCTCCTTTCATTTCAGGTCTTAAGAGTTTCATTTAATGAGCTAATGACCTGACCTGCCTCCAAGGTGCTGTGTATTTCTTTGGGTTTTCTCAGTTTTAGATGTTTAAAGTCTTTAAATCTTTAAAGACACCACTGGTAAGGCCTGTGACACACCAACCAATTGGATTTAATCTTTGGGTCAATCTGTTTTTGAAAAGCTGGTGGTCATCAATGTGATTTTCTGCACCTGTTCCGTCAGTGGAATAGCCATGGCCATATGGGCAGAGTTTCTTGTAGCTGGCAGTGGAAGGCAGAGGGCAGAGCTCACACTGCTCCCCCCAGCCACGGCCTCTGTTACAACAGCACTGAGACCTGCTGACAGGAACACGACTGCTGGAGGACATCTGACACATGGTGTGCAGAACTTCAGTGAAACAAAAGCCTTTCCTGTAATCTGAGAGTCAAACAACAGAACACAAATCAATTCACATCATAATAGAGACTTGTACAAAATGTACAATATTACAAAGTAAACATCTATCCAGTGGCGTAGCGCATATTGCTGGGACCAAATGTAGAGAATATTAATATTTAATTTGCATGATAAAGTTTTCATAATACACAACACTTTAAATCTAGGGATGGTCAGGGCTGATGTTTCTACAGATAGGATGCTTTTTGTCATTATTTTCAATCCACCTCAATTCGAGCCCTGCATAACTTTACATAGAGAGTCAAGAAAGAGGTTTTACCGAGACATTGCATGGCTGTAGAGTCAGTTTTGAACCCAGTGCCACATTCGCATGTGTAACTGCCAACAGTGTTCACACATCGCCCGTTCTCACAAACCCCAGGCTGAGTCAAGCATTCATTTTCATCTGAAAGTGGAAAAAGATTGAGGTGAAAGAGAATGAGAAAGAGAAACATTCTTTGGTTACACTAGTGGTGTACACTAATGGAATAAGTTGACATGTAGTTGCAAATTTACTTATAGTGAGCAGAAAGTCTAATGTAGTCCCCTCAGGAGAAATCAATTGTGTGCTTTGTATGGTGGGTAAACACGCTACTGGTTGTGAGCATGATATTGGATTTGTACTTGAATATGAGTAAAGCAGATCGATGAGTACTATGAATACTATGATTTCAGACATACTGTTTTTACTGCCATATTGTTTTTCGCATACTATATAGTAGAGAAATAGGCATATTCAGAAGGAGCGGGTCACTTTCTTTGTTTCTAGAATGAATCAGCCGTTTAAACAAATTGCCTCAATGACTCACTCATTAAGACAGTGACTGGCTGCCTTCTACTGGTGGTTGTAGTTTCATATTCAAAAATTATAGTTATTTAAATGTATTTATTATTTATTATATATTAAAATATTAGGCGTAGGATAGAGAGTGAAATTTCCTGGTGAAATGTTCAGGTATTTTGGATTTTTTGAAAAACCTACTTTTGTGAACTAGTCCTAGGTTTTTGGTCAGGTCGGAACCAAACCAGTGCAGCAAGATTCTCTGGAGTCTGATTATCAATATTTATCAAAAAAAATTTCAAATTTAAATTCATGGTCTCTAAGGGCCGTCAAAACGTTTGAAGTGAGCGGAGCTACTTTTACTAAAATGGCTATAACTTGTGAATGGAATGAGATATTTTCATCAAATTCAGTGCACATTTTAGAGGGTGCGACAACTGGCCGTTTGGTGGTGCTATAAACATGGAAATAACTATGCCTAAATGCCTATAACTACGCAACCATAAATCTCTTTGTCCAAGGTGCCAAGACTACTTTTGAGGATATTCGTGTGTCTCAAACCATGGCTGGCAGCAGCCAATGAAGTTTAAGCAGCTATCAGACAAGGTTAACAGAGGCCGATTAGAATGAAACTCGCTGGGCCTGTTTGACTTGCGGCCCTAGAGGCCTGTGAGAAATTCGAAATAAACTGTCCACTGGGGGGTGCCTTTGTGTTTTTCCAAGAGCGTAAAGGATTTTATATCCCAAGAAGCTTATCTTGACAAAATCCCAGAAAATATAAACATTTTTGTCAATATTCCATACCACCTAGTTTCTCATATATCTTTACATTCAGATTTAACATAATATTTTTTAAGAGTGTTTGTAAAAGTAAATAGCACTGCAGATCAGTTTAATGCCAAACTTCTATGAATAGATGGTCTCAGATTTTACCTTGACACACATCATCATTCATCCTGCGGATCATCCCAGCCGGACAAACACACATGAAGGTGCCGATTAAGTTGTTACACTCCATTCCTCTGGAGTCACAGTTATGAAGATCCTCTGCACACTCATCTACATCTGAACACAGAGAAGCTCCTCATCACAAATACTTGAATAGTTTTAAAACAATAATTCATACACATATCCTGAGCCTGCAGCCGCTAAGGCTTGGAAAGTTTTACGCCAAAGTCATTGATTATTGAAAATATGTCATACCCTGACACATGCGTCCATCCTCCCGTAGAGTATAACCGGACGGACAGCTGCATTCATATGCCCCGAAAGTGTTAATGCAGCGAAACGCACAGAGCAGAGGATTCTGACCACATTCATTCACATCTGGACAATCAGTAATGACACACAATCAGTAAAGTTGGACACAAAAACATCCTATATGAATGCTCCCTCAAATCGATATCAGACAGATAATTTGATGAAAGATTACTGTAGGCCAATGATCATGTGCGATAATAATCATCAATCTTTGAGTGCATTTGAAGCTGGTTTAATAAAGATGCTACATTAGATGTTCTGGTGTTTGTCAGCTAACCTTCACAACTCATCATTGGTCCAGGCTCAAATCCCTCCTCACACAGACACTCAAAAGATCCAATCACATTTGAGCATGTGCCGTTTCCACACAGGTTTTCCACTGAACACTCATCAATATCTGCACACACACACAGATAACAGAAAGTTGTTGGCTGAACATGTTGAAAAGTTGACAATATGATGATTACCTAGATACAGATTTAATGGATCAGAAAAATCTGTTTATCCAATCCATGTCTAATTCATATAACCACACGCTAACAATATCAAAGGGGAAACTGTTGTGGAAAAAGTGTTCTCATCTTTGCAAAAATATCACTCTAGTCACAGAGCTCCATATGCCAAAATTAATGCTGCTTTTCCACCGGCCAAGCAGTTCTAAGAAAGGTTCCAGTTATATTTCCACTTGAGCTTGCCTCGGCATGGCACGATTACAAACCGTTGCCAGCTTCGAGAAAAAAAAAAAAAACGGCTGGTAGGAATGCATGTAGTGACACAGGATTGGACACTTGTTTGTTGCCTGGCTACCAGTTTCTCAGTAGCTGGCTGAGCACACTATTGGAGCGAAGTAGCATAAAATTAATATAATTATAAGAAATATCCGATCATCCTCTAGAACACGGTCGCTATTTACATCTCATATTGTGTGTAAACTCTTGCATTACCGAGGCAATGACTGACAAATTTGTATGACATTCCAAAAAGCCCCACAATGGAAAATGAAACCATATCTGACCCGCTGGGCCAGATCAGCACGGAATGGAACAATTAAGCAATGAGCAAAATGCAATAAAATCAAGAATCTGTTATTTGTTAATTCTCTTTAACCTTTATTTAACTGAGAAAAGTACAAAGAAAATATTTCTAATGTTTCCACAGACCAAAATAATTGTATTTTGTAAATATATACAGTACTGTGCAAAATGCGTTCACATTTCCAAACATTCATTTTGCCATTAATTGTAATAATCCAGTGAGATTTTTGAATACACAATAAGACTGATAACAGCTGGTGCTCCACATAGAGATCAGAGCTCACCATCATCAAAACCATCTGTGATTATTTGAAGAAACATATGAAACTGAGACAAACCAAATCCAGAAGAACTGTGGCCGTGTCTCCAAGAGATTTTAAGAAACCTGCATCCAAAGCTACCTGAAAAATGATGCCCAAGTGTACCTGGACAAGAGCTGTTTTAAACGCAAAGGGTGGTCACATAAAATATTGTTTTGATTTAGTTATTATAAATTAATTGATAAATAAAATCTATTTATAACAGTATTTTTTAAAAACATCCTCACTTTACAGCATTTTTACACAAGTGCCTTAAACTCTTCACAGTACTGTATCTTTGCAGGTAGGTTTCTTCAAGCATCTTAGAGACACGTCCACAGTTCTCCTGGATTTAGTTTGTCTCAGTTTCATGTTTCTTTATGTAATCACAGACGGATTCGATGATGGTGAGATCAGATCACTGTGTGGAGCACCGGCTGTTGTCAGACTCCTTGTGTATTCAAAAATCTCACTGGATTATTACAATTAATGGCAAAATGAATGTTTGGAAATGTGAACGCATATTTCCTATTGACACACTACAGTACAGCAAAAGATATAAATAACTGGCGTAAAACCTGGTACTCTTACCATCACAACGTGTTCCTGTGTAGTCGAGCTTGTATCCTGCGGGACACTCGCAGCGGAAGGAGCCGTCTGTGTTGATGCAGCGGCCGTTCACGCAGACCTCTGGATTCTCCACACACTCATTTAAGTCTGAGACACAGCGATACAGCATGTGACAAATGTGACATGGTCAGTCTGTACAGCTTCATTTTGTACATAATCATTTTTTGTGCATTTTGTGTTTTTAATGATTTTTTGGTATCAGACAATCAATGCATTAAGTAAGATATTGCATTATTTTAATAATATTAATTTAAACCAATTGCTACACCATCTTTTGAGCCTACAAGAATCCAAACACATATTGTCACAGTACCTACACGTGTGTCCCCAACACCAGGAATGATCCCATGGCCAAATGGACACAGATCCTGAAATGCAGCTGTGAATGCACACAACATGAAACCATGAGAATAATTTTGTGTTCCGCTGCTGAGGTGATGTAGCAGATGATGAAGGTGATAAGAGCTCTGGTACCATCCTGTTCTTTAGGGCACAGCTCACAGGGGTCACCCCAGCCCTCTTTGGCCATGACACTACAGCAGCACTTGGCTTTGCTGGTGTTGAACGCCTGCGGGACAGAGCACTTGCCGTTCTCAAAGCGTGTGAAACAGAAGCTTTCTCTAGTGTCTGACACAACAAACAGCAAGTATTATGTAAGGAATGACAATGCTTTATTTCAATACATTTTCATGTTTTTATCCTTAAAATACTCTTGTGTGTACTACTTCTTACACACCTTGTTTAGAAACAATGTCATTTTAGAACTACTAGTAACAGAAGCTACTGTATGCAGTTATTGGAGAGAGAGCATGAGCGAATTGCCAGTCACTCAGCAGAGTCAGGGAAAATGTTAGTTTAACTTCAAAAACTATCACTACTGAAAATAAAATGCAACTTTTTTGAGTACAGAAAATACTGAATTAAGTAGCGAGACAGGGTTAAAATTCTGCACGTGCAAGTGGGTATGGCTCATTGCAAAACAGCAATGGTTAGTCTAACCATCATATTTTAATTTAATTTTCTTACTTTCTTGACAATGCTTTATTTTTTATAATTAAACTGCACATTTCTACTGATTGTAAAGTTTGAGATAGAAAATGGCAAATCAAATGCATGGGATAAATTGTTGGTTGGAGGAGCTGAAAATTATATGGAACTGTAAAGCAGTCAAGACATGGAACTAAATTAATTAATTAATAAACACCTCTTAATCTTTGTCTGTCAGCCAACCAAAATCAAGCATTCCAGAGAATTGCATTTCCTTTCACAAGGCTAACTATAAGTAACTTTGCAAATCTATGTCAACTTATTCTACTAACCCAAACCCTGACACCAAACCCTAACCCAACAGTCTACTAGTGAAGGTCTACTACAGCCTACCAATTCTATAGACAATCGAAAGAAAAGTGTAATCTAAATTTCATAGGCTTTATAAATTCTAAAATGAATTCAAAGGCAAACAACAACAATAGTTTAGTGCAGTCAGTTTCAGTAATGTGTCATATTCTTCATGGCCCTAATCGGCTTTATTTTCTTAATGCAAAAATATGATTTTTTTTTTCTGTTGTTGGTAAAATATGAACCAGACATTTTCACCTGTTCAGTTCAGTCAGACAAAAATGGTTATGATGAATTACCGTAACATCTTCGTCTATCTTCTGACAGCACAAATCCAGGTTTACACAAGCACTCAAAGCTGCCCAGATTGTTGAAACAGGAGCCATACGCACAGATGCCGGGCTCTTCTGAACACTCGTTCACATCTGATATATACACACATACACACACACATAATTTACTGTACTTACATACTATCTACTGGAAAAAAAGTTTAAATGATTTAATGTGTTTAATTTTGTTCCAAACCTGTATGACTATATCTC
This sequence comes from Chanodichthys erythropterus, assembly GCF_024489055.1. Lineage (NCBI taxonomy): Eukaryota > Metazoa > Chordata > Actinopteri > Cypriniformes > Xenocyprididae > Chanodichthys > Chanodichthys erythropterus. Next base: position 60,064,657 of record NC_090230.1, on the reverse strand, counting down.
TTACAATGCACAGAAAAAAAGAAATTGTGAATATGCTTTTAAGCTTTTAGCACCATAAAAGTATCATACATATGACTTCTGTAATCATACAATAGTCATTGAGTTAGTTGAAGAACCAGATCATGGACTCAGATTGTGGATCAAGACCTGAGAATAATTTGTTCATGAATCAGATGTCACTACTTTTTACATGAACTCACATGAACATGCCAAGGAAAGCTAGGGAAGATTTTCAGTGAATTTTGTCCTGTTCTCACAAAGATAAATACTTAGGGACCACAAATACAGGGACCACATTTTTTATATATTTATTTTAGAGTGCTTTTTCCCCCCAACTCCACAAAACAAAGAAAGTTATACAATTCAATACAACACTCACAAAGAGTGAGGTAACTTTTTCCCATTTTTTCATAAACTAATGATATCCAGACTAGTAAAACTGTTAATGTATAGTAGAATAAAACAGAATTGCATAGATTACACAACAAAACCCTGTGCAATGTCACCTAAATATCCCATAGTATGAACTTAATTCAACAAAAAGTAAGTCCACCTTCCATTACTGTGGTTCACATCTTGCACATTTTGTTCAGTACTTCAATATGCATGTTCAGACTCAATCCTCCTCATGGAGGATACCAGTATTTCTGGAGAGATGTCCTGCCATTCCTTATTAGGTTGTGTTGCTCTACCTTTCTCTTTAGAAAAAAAAAAAAAATCAATCTACAGGTGTTCCATTGGATTCATGTTATACATCGTACTCGAGCGATTTAGATGCGCAATTTCTAGGGCAACATCTCCGACTCTGAGTAGTGATAATTTGGCTCATTTTTATTTTCCCTGATTACTGCTGCAATTATGTTTCCACTCGTTTAGTTGGTCACTGATCTTCCTGTCTCTGTCCCAGAATTCAGACACAGCCAATAGGTATAAGACCTGTTTTTCACAGGTGATTTTACTAACATTTTACTGACATGTTTATGCATTGGAGAGGTGATACAATGTTGAATCATTTAAAATTTTTTATATTGCACAGGGGTGAAACCTCTTGTTGGGCATCTGAAGCAGTACTCTTACCTACACAGTGCTCATTGTGAACGATATACCCATTAGGACAGACACATCTGAAAGAACCATCCAGATTCAGACAAGTTCCAGGAGCACATATGCCAGGAATCATTATACACTCATTAACATCTGCATTTATTAAAAGACAAAACAGACAGTTATGATATTGTCATAGGACTCTCGCCTGTCAACAAATCCTAGAACAAAATAATAGTATATTATAAAAAAATGATTTGTCAGCATACTTGTTTATTTCAAATTAACAAAATTGGTAGATAGTCTCAGATGGATACTTCAATCTAAGCACTGCTGGACAGTAACTGATTGTATGTCATCTGGATTATGTAATCACAAAAATTAAGTACTTGTAATTAGATTATAGACTAGGTTTTTTTTTTTTAATTAAATGATTACATATTATTTACACAAGGGCAGTAAACACCTCTGACCTACAATATTTACTTTTAAGTATACTATTAAGTTGATATTTCAATAATTTAACAACACATTCAAATGTTATGGTTCTCTGATGTCAGTTAATGATCACATGACATGCAGGTAAACAAATAAATCATTTAATCTTTTTTTCATTTCTTTTTTTCAAAATCATTTTTTATTTTTATTTTGTTTTTATTTTTCATTAATTTATTTGAATTTTATTTTACATTTTTATGCTATTTATTAAACCCCCTGCAGTTCCTTCACCCCGGTTTGGGAAACCCTTACATAATTACCTATACAGGTCTTGCCGTCAAGACTGAGTTCATAACCCTCTCTACAGAGGCACTGGAAGGACCCTACGTTATTAACACACCGGCCGTTCCTGCAGAGCTGAGAGTGAAAAACTATACACTCGTCAATATCTAGAGAAGCAATGAGAACAGAAGATATTTCATCACCATATTTCAAAAACATGCAATGAGAATAGCTTTAGATAGTGAGATAGCTTTAGATAGTTACTACACAAATGAAATAAATAAATAAATAAAATAAAATGACATAAGGAATGGAGGGTAGGTATATATGGTCAAATGTACAATCCTAATCTACAGTAAACATGTTTAAGGGAACAACATACCTGTACAGTAGTTATTACTGGTGAGATCAAATCCTTGATGACAGATACAGTTAAAAGAGCCAATAGAGTTTTTACATGTGCCATTCCCACACGGCTGATGTGAACACTCATTAACATCTACGTGAGATAAAAACACTTGTTGAAACAGGCAAATTGCTTTGGTAAAATACAGCACCTCTGATGAGGAGAAGGTCTGATTCAGAGTTTTAATGACATGCCTCATAAGGGGACACTGTATGAACACAGCATCCAGGGGCCTTCTGAACACTGGTCCTAATGGAGTAGATATGATGGAGATTAAAGAGGTCTTACCTACACACATCCTGCGGTTTAGTGTGGCAGTAAAGCCAGTGTGACACACACACGCGTATCCTCCTGGAATGTCCACACAGTCACCATGACGACACACGCTGGGCGTCTCCACACACTCATTCCGGTCTTTATGGAAGCACAGGAATGAGAGACTCAAATCACTGGGTTTTATTACTTAGTTAATCCAAACATCCACAATTCTTTTAAAATAAATTGCATAATTAACGGTGATTTGGTAATGACAAGAGGGAGCAGAACAGACATAACACTTCCAGATAATATTTTCTAATTTGTGTTTTAATAAGGTGAAATCATTTCATGCAAACTCATGCACAACCAACATGACAGTGGTAATGTCTATAGTGGTGGTGGTGGCAGCTCACCAGCGCAGGCCCCATCAGGTGTGAGTCTATACCCATCAGCACATTCACACTGATAGCCGCCCGGACGGTTGATGCAGTCTGCATTTCTCTGACACACATGCTCTGCACTGCTGCATTCATCAATGTCTGAACACACACACATATCAAAAAACACAGAGGGTCTCCTTCACTAACCATACGCATGTTAAAAGTGTTACTGTAAATGTTATGCCTTTCACCAAATTTGGAGTACTTCAATTAATATGTGTGACCTCTGTTGGCGACATTAAGTAATTAGTAGCCTAGGTTGTTTGCCTTTTAACTGTGAGAAGGTAGGTAAAATTAGGCTTTCTAGTAGTAACAATCTTTCTGACAACATTTTTTGCCCCATATATACAGGTGGACCTTGTTATTTCTTTAACTTTGTTCTTTTAGATACATGCGTATATGTATGAATGCCCACTGTGTCACCAGAAGAATTCTTTCTTCTTGTGTTACAGAAATAAACGGTGCATGAAAGGCAGCTCCTTGTGTCTGCCCGTTGATTTGAATGCCGTCAGATAAGGAGTGTTACATGTGTGCATGACATCTGCATACAAACATTTTCATAAACAAATCATGACTCTTCAATAACTTTATGAAATGAAGGAACACAGAAATTGCATACTCTGGGTGGCTTTATTAATGTGTTACAGTTTTTCTCAATCGATTTTTGACACATTTCTCCAAAGTAATATAACTGCTCTCAAAACAGTTAACACAGTGATCTAAACACACTCTTACTTTTGCCTAACAGTTCAACTTTACTGCAAAATAAAACACTTTTTTTCTATGAATGCATTTATTAAAAGTAAATACTATCATCAAAACTACAGCCGTATTGTGTGTGTGTGTATATATATATTATATATATATATATATATATATATATATATATATTATATATATATAGTAATGTTGCATTATCAGGCTTAATGTTACTACCTTATCAATTCATATAAAGCAGCCATATTTGCAGTTGAGCCCCCCTGACATTTGAGAATATACAAATTGCTGTGCAAAAATGTTCAATTATCTGAACTGCTTTAAAAATATATATTTATAAAACTTTGTTTAGATTTAAATTCAAACATAAAATTATGCCAATGTATTTTATTTTGAAGTTCTTATAAATAAGAATGCCAATGCCCTCCACCCATTTATTCTCCTCTCCTCCTTTTTTACACCCTCCTCTCTCCTCATATGATCTCCCTCTATCTGTTCCACTCTTCCTTTCCTTCTCATTACACCCCTTCCTCTACCCACACCAACACTTTCACTCTTACACCTCTATATTTTCCCCTTCTCTTGCATATTCTTATTCTTTTCTTGCTCTTTGTATACTTTCCCTTTCATATTTTTCCTGTTACATTATGCAACTGTGATAAATGCATAAACAGACAGGAAAACTGAATTTCGACTGTCTGTATTATTAATAAACAAGCAGTTATCGTTTTGAGGCCAACTGAAAACATACCAAGTGTATTTAATAATATGACAAATTCCAGAGTTTTGTTTATTGTTGGACAAATGATACATAAATGTTTGTGAATTGTGTAAAGCCATTAAAAAAAGCTATGATATTGTTTTCCTGAAATATTAAAGTTTTGGTTGGATGTATTAACTATTATAAAAACATTTGAGAAATTTGTGCATAGTGTTTTGAGAAAATTATTCACATGATTTGCAATTTGTGTGAAATGAATGAAAACATACAATCTGTTTAGGACAATTACAAAGTGTCAAATTTTTGAGAGAGAAATTTTCTTCTTCATGCATTTAAATACAAATAATCCACACAATTATTGGTAAATGAGACCCACTGTGAGTACTGTAATATTTGACAGTCAAAAAAATTACTGTTTTGACAAATCAATTCACGAAGAATACTATATAATAATTAGTCAAGATTTTACATTGACCCTTCACCTTAATTCACCACTGGCTTTCAATTATATTTTTACCTGCCAATGCATTGGAATGGCAAAAAAAAATAAATTAGTGCTATCTGACTAGAGTTTGGTCTTACCAAATAGGTAGGAAAACAACATCCATAATGCACTGGGTATGTTTCTATCCAAGGCCACTCTCACAAGTTTGCTATGGATACACTTAACAGAGTCAAATATACCACCATGCTTTAGTAGGAAATACTAAGATTTATTGATTTCAGGAGGGTAAAGGAAAGAAGAATGTGTAATTTCCTGACTCAGAATAGGCCATACAAGGCTAAATAATACTATGTATATAATAACAAAACACCCAACAGGTTTGTGTGATTGCTGTGGGACTAGAGAAACAGTAGCGCATGTAATTCTTAGTGAACTTTTAAGCCTCATTCAGACTGTCAGTCCAAATCAGATTTTTGTGCATATCTGATTGAAATCCAATCAGATTTAGCCAGTTTGAATGGCAAAAAAAAAAAAAAAAAAAAAATACATGAAAAAGCAATTATTACAAATCTGTTTCAAGCTACACTCATGTGGTTTGAAATCCTATTCAAATCTCATTTCTGTAAATCTGTTTCAGTGGTTTATGTGAAAATGTAAACATCATACGTTGTTAAAGGAAACATGCTGAAAGTCGAAGGTTGTTGCTGCAAAGTGCCGGTCGAGCAGAAAATGACAATATAACAGAGACATGTTTTGAGACTGGCAGAGACGACAGCAAGAAATAAAGCCATGCATACCAGCCTCCTACTTTCTGCTGCTGCCTCAGAAGATGCAGTAGTCCAGCACACTGGTTACACATTGTCATGTTGTAAATAAGACAACATCTGTATAGCAAACCCCTCCATGTTGCAGTTGTTGTTTTTGGCTTATACACTGCCTGGCCAAAAAAAAAAAAAAAAAGGCTCTTTTTGGATTTTAATAGGGAAATACTTGAGTTTATGGATGGATCATTATTACAGTGATTATTATGTTTCTAGCATGTTATATGTTTGGCAACGGTTCTTTTAACCCTAACTTTTCATTTCTTAAACAACCATGTATTAAGATATATCATGGCCATATTCCAGGATGACAATGTCAAGATTCATCAGGCTCAAATTGTGAAAGAATTGTTTGGAGGGAGCATGAAGAATCATTTTCAGACATGAATTGGCACTGACCTTAACCTCAGTGTAAGTTTTTGGGATGTGCTGGAGGAGACTTTACAGAGTGCTCACCTCTTGCATTGTCAATACAAGATCTTGGTGAATCTTGACATTGTCATCCTGGAATATGGCCATGATGTGTCTTCCTACATGGTTGTTTAAGAAATAAAAAGCTACACACTCAATATTTAAGGGTTAAAAGAATTGTTGCCAAACATAAAACATGCTAGAAACATAATAATCACTGTAATAATGATCTATTCATAGATTCTTAAGTATTTGCCTATTAAAATCCAAACAGCAACTTTTTTTTTGAGCGGGCAGTGTACCTACCACTGATATATATAAATGTCAGTGATACCTGACATGATACCTACAATCAGTGATACCTATTGCCATAGAAACCAATGCAGATATTCCAGAAAAAGAAAGAGTGGCATTGACACTGAACAGTTGCGATACACAGTGTGGACCTTCAATCATTTTAGATCAGATTCCAAATGGATACACAACCAGATTTGGACTGTGAGTTTGAACGTAGCCCTAGTCATAATGGTGACGACTTGCATTGTTCAGGGGTGCAAAAGTTTAAAGAGTAAATGTTTAGTGGGAGTGAGTGATTTTCAGTTTCCAGTGAAGGATCCAGCAAATTGTAGAGAGTGGCTAAAGGCGGCAAACAATCGTAAATACGGAGAGAATGCTGTGATGGAAAATCTAAAACAAAACAAAACTGTGTTTTAGTCACATTTAAACCTAGATGACAATGACAAAGTGTTTTAGGCAAAATGAGTGAAAAAACTGAAAGAAACAGCAGTTCTGTCAGCAAACTCCATGTACAGGCAAGAAAGCTGTTGCCATAGTGTTCCATTTTTACCATAATGCTGTTTAAAGTGTGGACATAGTACAATATGACTGGGGGGCATGGCGGGCGCCGCACGAAAGTGACTAAGGTGCCTAGGGCACCAACAGAGCCTGGGCCAACCCTGGCTGCCACACTAAATAAGCCCAGTAGTTATAAAGATTTAAGGGCGCCACTCACACAATGACTTTGACATAATTTTTGCAAAAACTTGTTCTGTGTGAACGACTCCTTACAGAGAAAGTAGCCAACAAACCTTCACAGATGAGCAGCAGGTCATTGTAAATGAAGCCTGAGGGACACTCACAGTGGAAACTGCCCATGTGGTTTATACACACACCATGAGCACAGACACCTGGGATTTCATGACATTCATCAATATCTGAAAAGATCAGAACAAAACATTAAACATTATGCTAAAACTATTTCTGCCATTTCTACTGAAATTTCACTAACTGCAAAATTTTGTCTTTACCTTTTGGTTTTCCAGTTTCAAAATCAATCCTGAATCCGGTCACACTGCCACAAAGACTTCTATAGTCACCTAAAATAACAGAGGGTACAAGTAGTGCATCTTCTTTGTGACACATTTACATACAACTTCTGCATAAGAAGATAGAAGATGGTCACTTTCTTCATGGAAGTTTTCATGGAATTCTTGCCAAACCTGAGTAGACTGTAAAAGATAATGATCATACTGCCTCTGACTTCTTGTTGTGTCGAAAGACTTCTCAAGAGTCAAATCATCTTTGAGCTCATCCACGACAACTTTGCGTTAAATAAACTTTCCCTGTTGTCTTTCAAAAGGGAATTGGTGGATCTCTGGACTATGCTGACATCAACATTTATGCTGTAGTGTATGCTGTAGTTTAGGTGTACAATTTTATTAATGGATGGAATTTGTTTTAGTGGCCCCCTCATTTTAAGAAATGACCCCCCAAAAATACACCACTGGTACAATTATTAGCACACAGAAATGTTTTTGTACGGGCTTAGCTATAGTTTGGGAACACAACTGTCCCCAGAAGTGATTTGAATCTGACAAATATTTCTGCATTATGCATTTAACTCTAATTCCATGAATTAGGGAACATGACTAACGCTGTGAGAGCCTGAAGAGAATCACAGCATTTTATTAGCAGATACCACTTTAATACTAATTTTGGGGCTCTAGTCTTGCAGACTGGTGAGCGCTCTGGAGCAGGTTTTCAATTTATTGGTCTTTTCAAGGTCTACAGAGGTCATCATTCCTGCATAAAGTTCTCATAGCATCTGCTACTGATTGATAAGAGAAACTCTATAGGGACATTCAGAAATGTCCAGAAATGAAAATGATTAATGCAAAGTAGTATTGCTTTTTGAAGATTAGGGTTTGTGTTGTGTGTCTTTAAAACAATATGTGTGTCCTCATGTTGAAATTACAGTTACAGTAAGTGAATGTGTGTGCTCACCTGTGCCAGGGCTCGGACAGGCCTGGCATGGTTTGTTCCAGGCTTTTCCCACATTGTAGGCACAGCAGCACAATCTTTGTGTGGTGTTAAATTTGAGCTGGTGTTCACAGGTACTTCCACTGTAGTTACGGTAACACAGACGTTTCCTCATATCTAAAACAACACACAGTCCTACAAATTTAGTAGTTTGCCTTTTTCAAAAAATATACGGTCACTAAATAAAGTACACTAATCTGCATGTGTAGAGCAAAACGCATTTAAAATGTAAATAAACTCTATTAATTAATATTAAAACGAGTGGTTCCCAATCCTGTTCTTAGAGATATACATTGCATTCGGAAAGTATTCACAGCGCTTTACTTTTTCCACAGTTTATGTTACAGCCTTATTCCAAAAAGGATTCAATTAATTATTTTCCTCAAAATTATACAAACAATACCCCATAATGACAACGTGAAAGAAGTTTTGTAATCTTTGCAAAATTTCAAAAACTAAAAAATAAATAAAAAATAAAAAATTCACATGTACATAAGTCAAGTCAGGTCACCTTTATTTATATAGCGATTGTATCAAATTATTGATTGTATCGGATTGTATCAAAGCAGCTTTACATTAATAACTGGTACATAATTTTTGCTGCACAGCAGCTCTTCAAGAATAGTGTCAATGCAGGCAGATCAAAGCACTGTTGAATAAATGTCAAGTGTCCCCAAATAAGCAAGCATCAGGTGGCAAACAAGTGGCAAATACTGTAGATGTTAAAATGGAGAAAAAAAAAAAAACCTTGGGAGAAACCAGGCTTAGTCGGGGGGCCAGTTCTCCTCTGGTGAACAGTGCTTTGTTACAATCAGGTCACTATCATAAGTCTGATAGGATCGCAACAATCAAAGTATTAATTCAGTTCCATCCAGTTGAGGATCGTATTCATCACGCCAGTATGGACGATTTGTTGAGGAACTGTGCTACTGGCTGTCGTGTCGATGAGGCCTTCACAGTGGATGATCTAGTCGACTCGATCTCTGCTGATACTTCAGGGCTGCGTTGTGGTCGTGTCCAATTGAGGATCGTATTCATCAAGCCGGTATGGTCGGTCTGTTGAGGAACTGTGGCACTGGCTGTCGTGTTGATGATGTCTTCACAATGGATGATCTAGTCGACTCGATCTCTGCTGATACTTCAGGGCTGCGTTGTGGTCGTGTCAAGGCGCAGGTCCTTGGTCTCAGCTGGATATGGCCCGGATCCGGTTGACTACGGTAAACCTCGGGATAAACAGAAAGACTAATATTAGCGTAGATGCCATACTTTTCTGATGTAACGAGTACATCTAGTGTTATAGGAAGTGTTCCCGGTTCTGGCTGACCTAATTTATGCAGCCTAATAATCCTTTAATGGATTTGAAAATATAAATTGATAATGTGTTATGTGTATGCCAGGTTAAAGAGATGTGTTTTTAGGCTAGATTTAAACTGACAGAGTGGGTCTGCATCCCGAACAATGCTAGGAAGATTGTTCCAGAGTTTGGGTACCAAATAGGAGAAGGATCTACCGCCTGCGGTTGATTTTGATATTCTAGGTATTATCAGCTGGCCTGAATTCGGAGATCGCAATAAACGTGAAGGACTATAATGCATTAAGAGCTCACTCAGATACTGGGGAGCTAAACCATTTAGTGCTGTAATTAGCAAGATTTTAAAATCTATACGATGTTTAACAGGAAGCCAATGCAGTGATGACAGAACTGGGCTAATATGGTCATACTTCCTACTTCTAGTAAGAACTCTAGCTTCTGCATTTTGTACGAGCTGTAGTTTATCTATCAAGCGGGAGGAACAACCACCCAGTAAAGCATTACAGTAATCTAGCCTTGAGGTCATGAACGCATGAACTAACTGTTCTGCATTTTTCATTGAGAGCATATGTCGTAGTTTAGATATATTTTTAAGATGGAAGAATGCGGTTTTGGAGATGCTAGTAACATGGCCTTCAAATGAAAGATTGGTATCAAAGAGAACACCCAGGTTCCTAATTGACGACGAGGACTTAACAGAGCAGCCATCAAGTGTTAGACAGTATTCTATGTTACTGCGTGAAGTAGTTTTTGGTCCAAAAATTAGAATCTCTGTTTTTTCTGAATTTAGTAGTAGAAAATAACTGGTCATCCAGTTTTTTATATCAGCTATACATTCTGTTAATTTAGCGAATTGGTAAGTTTAATCAGGGCATGAAGAAATATAGAGCTGGGTATCATCAGCGTAACAATGAAAACTAACGCCATGCTTCCTAATGATATCTCCCAAGGGTAGCATGTACAGAGTGAAAAGCAACGGTCCTAGTACTGAGCCTTGTGGTACTCCATATTTAACTTTTGATTGATATGACATCTCATCGTTTACTACTACAAACTGATAATGGTCAGATAAGTATGATTTGAACCATGCCAATGCAATTCCACTAATGCCAACATAGTTTTCGAGTCTATTTAGAAGAATATTGTGATCAATAGTGTCAAATGCAGCACTAAGATCCAGTAACACTAATAGAGAGATACAACCACGATCTGATGATAAGAGCAAATCATTAGTAACTCTAATGAGAGCAGTCTCAGTACTATGGTACAGTCTAAATCCTGACTGGAAATCCTCACAGATACTATTTCTTTCTAAAACTATCTAGAACTATTTCTTTTCTAGTATTTTTGATAGAAAAGTGAGATTTGAAATCGGCCTGTAATTGACTAATTCTCTAGGATCAAGTTGTGTGTTTTTAATAAGAGGTTTAATAACAGCCAGCTTAAAAGTTTTTGGCTCGTATCCTAGTGATAAAGATGAATTAACAATATTAAGAAGAGGATCTATGACCTCACCTAAGTATTACACAGCCTTTGCTCAATACTTTGTTGAAGCACCTTTGGCACCAATTACAGCCTCAAATCTTTTCAAGTATGATGCTACAAGCTTGGCACACCTATTTGTTCTCCCATTCTTCTTTGCAGGACCTCTCAAGCTCCATCAGGTTGGATGGGGAGCGTTGGTGCACAGCCATTTTCAGATCTCTCCAGAGATGTTCAATCAGGTTCAAGTCTGGGTTCTGGCTTTGCCACTCAAGGACATTCACAGATTTGTCCCTTAGCCACTCCTTTGTTATCGTGGCTGGGTGCTTAGGGTCGTTGTCCTGTTGGAGGATGAACCTTCAACCCAGTCTGAGGTCCAGAGCACTCTAGAGCAGGTTTTTATCAAGGATGTCTCTGTACATTGCTGCATTCATCTTTCCCTCAATCCTGACTAGTCTCCCAGTTCCTGCTGCTGAAAAACATCCCCACAGAATGATGCAGCCACCACCATGCTTCACTGTAGGGATGGTACTGGCCAGGTGATGAGCAGTGCCTGGTTTCCTCCAGACATGCCGTTTGCTATTCAGGCCAAAGAGTTCAAAATTTGGTTCATCAGACCAGAGAATTTCGTTTCTCATGGTCTGAGAGTCCTCCAGGCAGGCTGTCATGTGCCTTTTACTGAGGAGTGGCTTCCATCTGGCCACTCTACCGCACAGGCCTGATTGATGGAGTGCTTCAGAGATGGTTGTTCTTCTAGAAGGTTCTCCTCTCTCCACAGGGAAATGCTGGAGCTCTATCAGAGTGACTATTGGGTTCTTGGTCACCTCCATGACTAAGGCCCTTCTCCCCTGATCGCTCAGTTTGGCTGGGCGGCCCACTCTAGGAAGAGTCCTGGTGGTTCCAAACTTCTTCCATTTACAGATGATGAAGGCCACTGTGCTCACTGGGACCTTCAATGCTACAGAAATTATTCTGTACCCTTCCCCAGATCTGTGCCTTGATACAATCCTGTCTCAGAGGTCTACAGACAATTCCTTGGACTTCATGGCTTGGTTTGTGCTCTGACATGCACTGTTAACTATGGGAACTTATATAGACAGGTGTGTGCCATTCCAAATCATGTCCAATCAACTGAATTTACCACAGGTGAACTCCAATCAAGTTGTAGAAACATCTGATAAGTGGAAACAGGATGCACCTGAGCTCAATTTTGAGTGTTTTTATTTTTAATAAATTTGCAAAGATTTCAAACATACTGCTTTCACGTTGTCATTACGGGGTATTGTTTGTAGAATTTCAAGGAAAATAATGAATTTAATCTCTTTTGGAATAAGAATGTAACATAACAAAATGTAGAAAAAGTGAAGCGCTGTGAATACTTTCCGGATGCACTGTACCTATTTGCAGAGTTTAGATACAATCCTGATCCAAAACACCTGTCTGTAATTATCAAGTTCTCCTAAAGATCTTAATTAGCTGGTTCAGATGTGTTTTATCAGGGAAAGAGCTGAACTTTGTAGGAAGGTGGATCTACAGGAGCAGGATTGGGAACCCCTGTATTAAACTATTAATTAAAGACTGTGCTGTCTACATCAAAAACAGATTCAGTTATTTCTACACCACTAACACACGCACCTATGCAGCTGTGTCCTCCGCTCACTTGCATGTAATCCTGTGGACAGACACACGTGTAGTTTCCCAGTGTGTTGTAGCAGGTGCCCGGACCACAAACCCCTGAACTGAGCACACATTCATCAATATCTGAAAAACACACCTTACAGTCAAACTCACCTTTCTGAGGATCTCTCAGTGGAAAAACTGTGTTTTTAAGCATAGAAACGCTACCTCACCCTCACAGATGCGGTTGTCTGTGTTGAGGTAGTATCCAGACGGGCAATCGCACTGGAAACTTCCAAATGTATTGATGCAGTTTCCACCCTGGCACAGGCCGGGCAGCTCCTGACATTCATCAATATCTGAAACCAGCAGAAAACAAACAGAAACACAACTCAATGAGAAAAGTTCTTAACACCCTTTATTGTTCAGGTTTAGAAATTCTGTTATACACACAAAATGTGGATTATAAGTCTGCATAAATTAATTAGTCTGCTCATATTAGTCTCTCTCCAATAATGTTTTAAAAAACAAATATGCGCCTAATATTTTTATTATATAGTAACCATTTAAAAATACTATACTATGAATAAAATCACTTTACTGTGTGTCATGTCTAAGAACACCCTTTAAAATTGACTGTAATCACAAAATAGTACAGGAACTATTACCTTATTGCTTATGTATTTTCTATAACTTCACAGGAAATAATAAGCTGTCATAGAGAGTATGTTCAGCGGTGTATAGTGATAGTTTTATAAAGGGTTGATTACCTTCCAGGATGATGGTGATGGGGTTGGGTTTGAACCCCTCTCCTCCAGGACACAGTGTGTTATACTCCGCTAGAGACACATGATATGGTCATCAGCCAACTTTAACCTTCATATTCATCAATATTTTTTTAATATGCTAAGACGATATGAAAGAACTTATGAATTTTGTCACAAAAAAAGATACTGAATTACTATACTGAAAGTGTCTAGAATAACTACATAATTACAGAATAAATGATAAAAATGAAGTGAATTTAACTACTGCAGTATTGATATATTGCAGTACTGGAGTATAAAGATTGAATTTAATGAAGTGTTGTAGTATGTACACTAAGTATTGGAGTATCGTTATATTGAGGTAACAATGTACTGTTGTACTGCACTATTGCAGTATTAAACTATGGAAATATATATACTATTGAAGCATTGATGTAAGCATTGATAGTATTATAGTATTGAAATTACTAAGGTAATGTAGAATTGTTAGCTTTAAGCTATTACAATAGCATGGAGGATTGAAATGTCCTGCACACCAGTTGTAACAATTAATTCCTTAAGTGCCTAGATATGTTTTTCAAAACATGTTCATCTTTTAAATGATTTCACCCCTGCAGTAGTAATGTATAGTAGTACTGAATTATTGCAGTATGAAAGTACTGACATATTGTTCCGCTGTATAAAGCGGACAAAGGAAATAAGATTTTAAGAGACACTACTCTGAAAAGCTGAAAAAACAGTTTTCAGCCAATAACCCTGCATCTGTGTGGAAAGCCATCACCAGCAACAAGACACCATTCCCCCAGCACTGTGGCAAATCAACAACTGGCTGAAGACCTGAATGCGTTTTACTGCAGGTTTGAAAATATCAGTCTCACACCCCATACCCGCTCTAACAGTCTTGCCACACAACCATTAACACTCCTCCCCCTTCCCTCCCCCCTAATGTTTGCCTGTGAGGAGGATGTATGCCGGTTCTTCAGAAAACAGAATATAAGGAAAGCCAAAGGCCCAGAGGGTGTCTCACCAGCCTGTCTAAAAGCCTGTGCTGTCCAGCTATCATCCATCTTTACACTGATCTTCAACAGATCACAGGAGCTGTATGAAGCCCCCACCCTGCGTCAAATGCTCCTCTATCATCCCTCTACCCAAGAAACCAAAAATCACAGGACTAATGGTGCTTTTCCACTGCGTGGTACGACTCGGCGTGGCACAGCTTTGCTCACTTTGCTTTTCCACTACAGTTTAGTACCACTTCAAAGTGGGTGGGATTTAGGGCTGCCCTTTAATAGTTGACTAACGTTAGTCGACAAGAGGCTTAGTTGACCAAAATTGTATTAGTCGTTTACAGTGTTGGAAGTAACGCATTACAAAAGTAATTATATTACAGTAATATATTACTTTTTGCTCTAACGCAGTAATGTAATGCATTACTAATACAGTTTGGGTAATATTATACTCGTTACAATCTCAGTAACGCACGTTACAACAACATATTTAACCCGAAATTAAGTGGTTTTAGTTTTATTTTTTACCAACACCGCAAGACATTCCAGCACCAGAGAAAAAAATCTGTGGGTAAAATAGTATCTCTTTCCTGCTGCTGAAATTCAATGGTTGATATGACTGCAAAGATGGATTCTATGTTTGTGAGATGGACGGAGCTACTCCCATTATTTTCAGAGAAAGGGACAAGAACATAATTGTCAAGTGCAATACTGCAATCAATGTGCGGCACTGAGGGAACTTTTTTTTTGTTTGCGCATCAATAATAACGGACTTGCGCATGCCTAATGTACGACTGATGTCACTGTAATAATCTTTACCATCTTTACTACAGATGTAGTTTGCATATACTTTGTTACTGATGCGGTTGGATGTTTTGAGCCGCCATTCAATCTGTATTTCACACAGTGCATGAGCTTTTCTGAAACAATTGCAGAATACACAGAGAGGTGGCGTTTGTTTAATATTTAATTTTATGTATTAATAATACAATTAATGAATTATATTACTATATTTAAATTAATTTTAAGTTATCTCAAAAATTTTAAGTTATCTCCAAGCCCCTCTGGAGGATCACTGACCTACACTGTCATTATGCTATACCACATCGCCCTCCACTGGATGTATAATGAGCAGTAATAAACTACATTTTAGTATTTTATGCCGTCATACTTCTGTGATTACTTTGTTGAAAGTAACTCAAAAGTAATGCAAAAGTAGTGTAACGCATTACAATTCAGAGACAGTAATATTGTAGTGTAACTAATTACTTTCAAATGACAGTAACTAGTAATATATAATGTATTACATTTTGGAAGTAACTTGCCCAACTCTGTTCATCGACCTCATTCATCTACCTCAAATATGGTTTATCTTCTGAAACATGTTAGTAGCAGCTTTACATGGCCGCTCGCTTTAACGTTAACCTAGAATAATGTGGGCTATTCAAGTGTTTGTGCGGAGTGTGAAAGCTGAATAGTAGCGCGCTGTATGATGGCTAACATAGAAGAGCCGGTGTGAGCACTTGCACTTGAAATTCTCTGTCATTTTTGGTCATACAGATAAGAGTAATACATCTTTTTTTATATGTGCGCTTGAATGCTGATTAGGCTATGTAGGCATTAAATGCTCTTTATTATGATTTATATGGTTTATTAATAAACATGAGATTAGTTGATTAATCCCTTAAAAATGAATGACTACTAGTCGACCAGAAAAATCTTGTCGAGGACAGTCCTAGTGTGATTATAAACTGATCGTTATAGTTGCGGCGCCACGTTGTCTACTGACTACCAACCACTTTCCACTGTGTGGTACGACTCGGCTCAGCATGGCACGGCTTAGCTCGCTTTGCTTTTCCACTGCAGTTTAGTACCACTTCAAAGTGGGTGGGATTACTGACCACGATACAGCCATTTCTTATTTCTAGTTCTGTGAGATGGTTGTTTAAAGCAAGTCGTTTAAAAAAGTTGTGTGAACAAATGATACTGTGGTGGCTGTTACTGACTATTTAAATCTAAGCGGGTTTGGTGTCTAATGTCACAAATCCAATGATGCTGGTAGTGACGATTCTGACCATTCAGTGATCTGCAGTGTTTACACATCACATTTTAGTATCGGTACGGCTTGCTTGGAACCTCAACTGAGGTTGTACTATTTAAGCGGGCTATACCGAGCTGTACCATGCAGTGGAAAAGCGCCATAAATAACTACAGGCCAGTTACTTTGACGTCTGCAGTCATGAAGTCATTTGAGAGACTGATGATGGCCCACCTGAAGGACATTACTGGCCCCTTGCTAAACCCTCTTTAGCTTGCTTATTGGGCAAATAAGTCCGTAGATGATGCCGTCAACATGGGACTGCGCTACATCGTGCAACATCTGGACAAACCAGGGACTTATGCAAGGATCCTTTTAGTGGACTTCTGCTCAACATCATCCCAGATATCCTCCTGACTAAACTAATCCAGCTCTCTGTATCTACCTCCATCTGTCAATGAATCATCAACTTTCTGACAGACAAGCAGCAGCTAGTGAGGCTGGGAAAATTCACATCCAACACCTGAACCATCAGGTGCTCCTCAGGGGTCTGTTCTCTCCTCATTTATCTTCTCCCTCTACACGAATAACTATACTACAAAAACTCCTCTGTTAAGCTCCTGAAGTTTGCAGATAATACTAAAGTCATCGGCATCATCAACAACGGTGATGAGTCTGCATGCAAACAATAGTTTGGACAAATGGCTATCTGGTGCAGTCAGGAGCTGAACAACCAGGAGCTGAACATGCTCAAAACAGTCTAGATGATAGTGGACTCCAGGAGAAACACCCCAGGACCCCCCCCCACTCACTATTGTAACGGTGGCAGCCCATCCAAAATTAATCTTTTACATTTTTTGGTTTTAACCAAATAAAGTTCGGGCGCCAGGTATAAAATAAACCAGTTACACGAAGAAAAAAAAACTTTAAATCATGAGACATAAACAGGTATGCAGTTCAAGTGAATATATATAAATTTTTTTCAGTCAATCAGAAACTGCAATGCAATTATACCACAGAGATCACACATTCAACCAAAAACAATAACAGCATGGGAAAAATACAAACAAACAAATCAATATAGTCACGTCCATCCTTGATCGTCATAACGGCAGTTTCACCGTTTCAGGTGTCCATTTTTCTCCACAATATAACTCCAAAAGGAGCCACAAAAAAACAAAAAAAAAAAACTAAGAAGAGAAAAAAAAAACAACAACAACAAAAGGAGCGAAGCAAATAATTGATTAAGAGCTGGTACGGATTTTTTTCACACTCTTCTGCAGAGAAACGACACGATCTTGCTCCGTAGCCAGTATTAGCAATAAACTACTTGGTCTTACTCCCGTTTAGCCATGGCAGATGCTGCGATGCCTGTCACGGAAGAGCTGGAGCTGCTTCACCAGGTAAGTGGTAAGTCCATTCTGTTTCCTCTCTCGAATACTTCACCCCCTCTCTACAAGTTGACGTCTTTTTATAGGTTCTCTCTTAATTGTTTCTCTCCAAATATGGGCACGGATGCTGGAAGGCTTGCGGACTTCTGCACCGTCACACTATCATGAACAATACTGTGGAAGCAGTGGAATCATTCAGGTTCCTGGGCACCACCATCTCTCAGGAACTGAAGTGGGACATTCACATAGACCCCATTAGCCGCGTTTCCACTGTCGGGCCAAAGGTGAGCGTGCTAGTCGAGTTTCCACCGTCACTTCTGGGGCTTGATTAGGCCTCATCGGGGCTTCCTCAGGGCAAATGGCCAGGGTTGTTTGGCCCGCCGAATACCTTGGTCCAAAGCGGGCCAACTGGGGCTTGAGGAATGGTCATGAACAGAGACGGAGTCAAGAGATGGTCAACACCGCTGCCCTGTTCCTAGGCTACCAGCTAACTTCAACATTTAAGACAGTTGAAACAATTTCAGCTCAAAATTCATTTTCAGACACCAGTGAGTGTTTGAAATATTTTTCTTGCGATCCGATGGCGATTCTGATCACCATATGAGGCAGAAATATACTTATATGCGATGCTAAAACCTACTTATGCTAACCATTGTGACAATAAATACACACGCTTATGGAAAATACCAGGGACTGCTTGAGGAATGTAGACAACTTGCTGTAATGTTTTATCTGTCTCTTGCCTGTGCCTTTGTTGATACCGGACTAATGCACTGCATCTGCATATCTGTCATACACTCTGGTTAACTCGCATAACTCATAACTCCTATTTTCTGCTTGTGCGCTCCCTCTGTTGCTCTGGCTGAAAGGATAACTGTATAGAGAGACAGAGAGATCATTCAAACATCCTCAGATTGCAATCTTAACATAATTTAGAGGAAAATTAATAGAAATGCTCAGAAATGTGATGTAAACATATGGTATTTTATCAACATATTTCTAAATGTGTAAGCCTTTGGATTTAAAAGCCTTAATGGAGTTGTCTTCTGCATTCTTATGATCGTAAATAAATGGAAGCAGGTGCAACTGGATAGGTGTGTGTTCTCTTTTTATGTGAATATAAATATCATTTTGATTCAGCATAATTGATGCACTCCTGACACAAATGAATAATTTACCGTTACTGTAACATTTTTTATTGTAAAATATTGGTCAAATATTGATGTTGGAATCTGAAGTCTTTAAGTAAAGATCAAACGTTTGTTTCTGTCATGCTTATTTTGTGATCTAGCTAGTTTTCAGTCAGCTGGTGAAATGGTGAGGAGGAGCATTGTTAGCCCTGGTTCACTCTGGCCCGACAGTGGAAATGCGGCTATTGTGAAAAAAGGCCAGCAGAGTTTGACGATGACACAGTTTTACTCAGCTGTTAGTCGGTTGTTACATACAGAGGAGGTCGGAGACACAGGTACAGTTTACGATGTTTATTGAGACAACCAGAGCAGTGAGCATTTTGCTCGATTGCTCCTGTCTGCGTCTCCGTATAGCTTTGTTTTGTCTTACTTTTATTGAATCTGTGGGAAGAAGGAGGCGGGAACCGGCGAACGTTGAACCAAACTTTAATATAAAATAAACAAAGAACAAAACGAAACTAATGCCGGCAGACCCTCGCGGACATCTGCCGGCCACACAAACATAATAAAACACAACGTAAAGTCCAGGCCTGTTCCTCTCTCGTCCTTCACTGTAGTCGCTCCTCCTTTTATGCTCCCGGAGCTCCTCCGTGAGGGAATCAAGGCCGGTGCGCCTCCCAGGTGATGCTCGTTATCACTTGCGTCACCGGCCTCGCACCGTTCCCTCACGGCTCTCGCCCGCCCTAGTCGCCACATTATTATTATTGCCTACCACATTAATCTGACGTCGCCAGCCTGTAATCTTTGAATATAAATCGCTGTTACAACGCGTTTGCATCTCGCTCTATTACTTTTATTCATTGTTGCTTGTATTATTATTGCCTACCACATTAATCTGACGTCGCCAGCCTGTAATCTTTGAATCTAAATCGCTGTTACAACGCGTTTGCATCTCGCTTGTTAACTTTTTATCAGTCTCCAGCGCTCCTCTTTCAACACGTTCATCAAACAAGCTGTGGTAACTCGGATCAGTCTACAAACACGGTGAGTCATGTCATCCTTTCCCACTGTTATCTCGTGTTCAGTTTGTCACATGTTCAGTGTAGCTCTCTCTGTCAGCGACGAGGGATTTACATGTCATAAATGTAGGGAAATAGTCAGGCTGACAGAGAGAATCTCAGAATTAGAGACACGCATCCAAACTTTAATCGAGGATAGTAAGAATGCAGGGGCTTCAGATACTGTTTTGGATGTGACTAGCTTAGTGAACTCTGTACATTGTTCGGTTCCTGCTGTAGAGCCCGCGCAGCAGGGCACTTGGGTAATGGTGAGGCGGCCTAGCCGCGGAAAACACCACTCTTCCGTTCCATTAAGAACATCAAACAGGTTCTCCCACTGAGAATCCTGTTGAAAGTGCCCTAGTTATTGGCGATTCTATTACACGGAACGTGAAAATAGAGACACCAGCCACCATAGTCACATGTTTGCCAGGAGCCAGAGCACCTGACATCAAAGCAAATTTAAAAGTACTGACTAATGCTAATCGTAAATACTCTAAAATTATTATTCACGTCGGCACAAACGATGTTCGACTTCGCCAATCGGAGATCACTAAAATTAACATTAAAGAGGTGTGTGAACTCGCAAGTACAAAGTCAGGAGAAGTAATTTGTTCTGGCCCTCTTCCTGTTCGTAGGAGTGATGAGATAGTTAGCAGATTATCATCACTCAATGGCTGGCTGTCTAAGTGGTGTTCGCAGAATAATATAGGTTTCATAGACAATTGGAAAAGCTTTTGGGGCAGACCTGACCTGTTGAAAAGAGATGGTATTCATCCGTCCCGGGATGGTGCTGCTCTTCTCTCTAGTAATATGGCACATAGTCTCAGAACTAAAACATGACAAATTGGGGCCCAGGAAAGGAAGCAGACAGACTGGCTAAACCGACCGTCTGCTGGCTGCCTCACATTACAGAAGTCAGATAATTCCCAACACATAGAAACTCTTGCACCTAGATATTATCAAATAGAGACTGTGTCTGTACCCCGAATTAATAAAAACAAAAAACTTCCAAACCCATTTAATGGTAAAAATTTAATTGATGTTCAACAAATAAAAAATAGAGATAATAATGATAACAAATGAAGCTTGGGTTGTTAAATGTTAGATCACTTTCTTCAAAAGCACTTATTGTAAATGATATTATCACAGACAATAATCTAGATGTGCTGTGTTTGACAGAAACCTGGCTAAAAACTAGTCCTCAAGGTTCTGATTATCGACACAATCCTCAACAGAAAGGAAAAGGGGGAGGTGTTGCTGTAATTTATAGTAATATTTACAGTATCAGCCAGAAGTCTTTCAAATATAATTCCTTCGAAGTGATGGTGCTTTACATAACATTATACAGTATACAAGCTACCAGGGCACAATACAGACTTTATCAAAGAGATTGCGATTTTCTATCACAATTAGTACTAGCTGCAGATAAAGTCCTTGTTGTTGGTGATTTTAATATCCATGTAGATAATAAAAAAAGACTCTTTAGGATTGGCATTTACAGACATTCTAAACTCTATTGGTGTTAGACAACACGTGTTAGGACCCACTCACTGTCGTAATCATACTTTAGATCTAATATTGTCACATGGAATCAATATTGATGCCGTTGAAATTCTGCAGCAGAGTGACGACATCTCAGATCATTATCTAGTCTCTTCTACCACTAAAGATTGCTTTATAAATAATCTTCCTGATCAGTTTCATCGCCTTAGCATACCAGACAGCTTAGAAGACCTCGATATTGCAACAGAAACTATTGACTCTCTCTTTTCCAGCACATTAGACTCAGTTGCTCCTTTGCGTTTAAAAAAGATTAAGGAAATTAATCCAACAACATGATACAATGAGCACACTCGGGCCCTAAAAACAGCAGTTAGAAAAATGGAGCGCAGTTGGAAGAAAACAAAACTAGAAGTATTTCGCATTTCGTGGAGAGAGAAAATGATTGAGTACAGAAAGGCCTTAAAAAGTGCTAGATCTGCCTATTTTTCAAAACTTTTAGAAGAAAATAAACACAACCCTAGGTATTTATTTGATACAGTGGCTAAATTAACAAGAAATAAAGCTTCAACTTCTGATGTTTCCAAAGAGCACAGCAGTAATGACTTTATGAACTTCTTTACTGGCAAGATTGATAATATTAGAGAAAAAATTATAACCATGCAACCGTCTACTACAGTCTTGTGTCAGACAGTGCATTGTAGTGTCCCTAAAGAAAAATTCAATTCATTTACTGCTTTAGGAGAGGAAGAATTGTCTAAACTTGTTAAATCATCAAAATCATCCACATGTATGTTAGACCCTATACCGACTAAGCTATTGAAAGAGATGCTTCCAGAGGTCATAGACCCTCTTCTTAATATTGTTAATTCATCTTTATCACTGGGATATGTACCAAAAACTTTTAAGCTGGCTGTTATTAAACCTCTTATTAAAAAACCACAACTTGATCCTAGAAAATTAGTCAATTACAGGCTGATCTCAAATCTCACTTTTCTGTCAAAAATACTAGAAAAGGCAGTTTCATCACAACTATGTTCCTTTTTAGAAAGAAATAGTATCTATGAAGATTTCCAGTCAGGATTTAGACCATACCATAGTACTGAGACTGCTCTCATTAGAGTTACGAATGATTTGCTCTCATCATCAGATTGTGGTTGTATCTCTCTATTAGTGTTACTGGATCTTAGTGCTGCATTTGACACTATTGATCACAATATTTTTCTAAACAGACTCGAAATTTATGTTGGCATTAGTGGAATTGCATTGGCATGGTTCAAATCATACTTATCTGACCGTTATCAGTTTGTAGTAGTAAACGATGATTTGTCATATCAGTCACAAGTTAAATATGGAGTACCGCAAGGCTCAGTACTAGGACCGTTGCTTTTTACTCTGTACATGCTACCCTTGGGAGATATCATTAGGAAGCATGGCATTAGTTTTCATTGTTACGCTGATGATACCCAGCTCTATATTTCTTTGCGCCCTGACGAAATTCACCAATTCGCTAAATTAACAGAATGTATAGCTGATATAAAAAACTGGATGACCAGTAATTTCCTACTACTAAATTCAGGAAAAACAGAGATTCTAATTTTTGGACAGAAAACTTCTCACGCAATAATCTAGAATACTGTCTAACACTTGATGGCTGCTCTGTTAAGTCTTCGTCGTCAGCTAGGAACCTGGGTGTGCTCTTTGATACCAATCTTTCATTTGAAGGCCATGTTACTAGCATCTGTAAAACTGCTTTCTTCCATCTTAAAAATATATCTAAACTACGACATATGCTCTCAATGAAAAATGCAGAACAGTTAGTTCATGCGTTTATGACCTCAAGGCTAGACTACTGTAACGCTCTACTGGGTGTTGTCTCCCCAGTACCTAAGTGAATTCTTAATACATTCTAGTCCTTCACGTTTATTGCGATCTCAGAATTCAGACCAGCTGAGAATACCTAGAATATCAAAATCAACTGCAGGCGGTAGATCCTTCTCCTATTTAGCACCTAAACTCTGGAACAATCTTCCTAGCATTGTTCGGGATGCAGACACACTCTGTCAGTTTAAATCTAGACTAAAAACGCATCTCTTTAACCTAGCATACACATAACACATTATCAATTTATATTTTCCAATCCGTTAAAGGATTATTAGGCTGCATAAATTAGGTCATCCGGAACCGGGAACACTTCCTATAACACCAGATGTACTTGTTACATCAGAAAAAGAGTGGCATCTACGCTAATATTAGTCTTTCTGTTTATCCCGAGGTTTACCGTAGTCAACCGGATCTGGGCCGTATCCAGCTGAGACCAAGGACCGGTGCCATGACACGACCACAACGTAGCCCTGAAGTATCAGCAGAGATCGAGTCAACTAGATCATCCATTGTGAAGACATCATCAACACGACAGCCAGTGCCACAGTTCCTCAACAGACCGTCCATACCGGCTTGATGAATACGATCCTCAACTGGACACGGCCACAACGCAGCCCTGAAGTATCAGCAGAGTTCGAGTCAACTGGATCATCCATTGTGAAGACATCATCGACACGACAGCCAGTAGCACAGTTCCTCAACAGACCGTCCATACCGGCGTGATGAATATGATCCTCAACTGGATGGAACTGAAATAAATACTTTGATTGTTGCGATCCTATCAGACTTATGATAGCGACCTTATTGTAACAAAGCATTGTTCACCAGAGGAGAACTGGCCCCCCGACTAAGCCTGGTTTCTCCCAAGGTTTTTTTTTTCTCCATTTTAACACCTATTTGCCACTTGTTTGCCACCTGATGTCGCCTGATGGAGTTTGGGTTCCTTGCCGCTGTCACCTTTGGCTTGCTTAGTTGGGGACACTTGACATTTGATATTCAATAGTATTCTTGACATTTATTCAACAGTGCTTCTGATCTGCCTACATTGACACTATTATTTAAGAGCTGCTGTGCAGCCAAAATATGTACCAGTTATCAATGTAAAGCTGCTTTGACAAAATCTGCATTGTAAAAAGCGCTATATAAATAAAGGTGACTTAACTTGAGCAGATGAGTGAAAGCAGATGAAGTTTCCAGACAGAATATATATCAAGACAGTGATACTTGACTTGATCTTCACACCAGGTTCGATGAAGGCTGAGAGACGTGGAGCAGATGCTACACAGAGACACTCAAGGAGGACTGGAGAACACAGAGGATCTGGGAGACACACTGGAGACAGGTAAGTAGTCCGTAAGTTAAGCATTCCGGTTAGTATGCATTAACGAGACCGGACAATGACAGTGACTATGAGTGTCTTTTATGGTGCTGCTGATTGGGATGGTCAGTGTCAGGTGCGTGTGAGGGAGTGCGATATGGTGAGGGAGTGCGACGTGATTGGCTGGGTGCAGAGCCTGGCATGTCTGTGACATTATCCCCCCCTCCACAAGTCCTGAGGACAGAGGACCCCGCCGACATGGTGGTCGGCCTCTGCCTCTTGGAGCTGGTTTGTTGGGATGTCTGGTGTGGAGGTCTTCCAGAAGGCTCGGATCAACAATGTCAACTCTGGGAACCCATGATCTCTCTTCGGGACCGTATCCTTCCCAGTCGACAAGATACTTTAAGTGACCAACACGACGAAGGGAGTCCAAGATTTCCTTGACTTGGTAGGCTGCACCGTCCTCCACGATGATAAGAAGGGGGGGTTCTTCTGCATCACCAGGCTCGGTGGAGGGAAGAACAGACGGATGGTAAGTTTTTAGCAGGGACACATGGATTGTGTGGTGAATTCTGATTTCAGGAGGAAGTTGCAACTGGTAAGTGACTGTGTTGATTTGCCTGAGGATGGTGTAGGGGCCAATGAATCTGGGACTCAGCTTTTTGCAGGGAAGTTGCATCCGGATGTCTCTAGTGGATAACCAGACCTTATATCCAGGCTGATATACAGGTGCTTGGGAACGGCGAAGATCCACTGTTAACCTGCGTCTCCTGAGGGCCCGCTGGAGTTGGAGGTGTGCTGAGTCCCAGACCCTCTCGCTCTCCCGGAACCAGTAATCCACTGCCGGGACATCTGATGGTTCCCCATCCCAGGGGAACAGTGGGGGCTGATAGCCGAGCATGCACTGGAAAGGGGTGAGACCAGTGGTGGGTTGACGGAGGGAGTTCTGGGTGTACTCGGCCCAGCCCAGGAACTGGTTCCAGGAGTTCTGGTGGCCATGACAGAAGGTACACAGGAAATGGCCAATCTCCTGTATCTTATGCTCCGTCTGCCCGTTCGTCTGAGGATGGTATCTGGACGAGAGGCTGATGGTCACATCAAGAAGAATCACATGAAGAATGCTTTCCAGAAGTGAGATGTGAATTGTGGACCTCGGTCAGACACAATATCCTCAGGTAATCCGAAGTATCTGAACACATGGTTGAAGAGGAGTTCAGCTGTGGCCAGAGCTGTAGGAAGTCCTGGGAGTGGAATCAATCGACATGACTTGGAAAATCTGTCAACTACTACAACCATTATGCAGGTATGTCCATCTGAAGATGGGAGATCTGTGATGAAATCCACTCCTAGATGTGACCACGGGCGAGTTGAAACAGGCAGAGGTTGTAGCTTTCCGGAGGGAAGATGACGGGGGCTCTTGGACATGGCACATTCCCTTCACCCCTTAACGTACCTCCTGATATCCGCTGCCATGTTGGGCCACCAGAAGCGCTGTTTTAGCAGCGAGAGGGTTTAATTGACCCCTGGGTGGCCAGTGCCCAGCGACGCGTGAGAGGAGTGGATTAGTAGAATGCGTTGTGTCCGTGGAATGTATTGCAAACCTTGGGGGCAACCCGGCGGAGAGTTGGTGGAGGCATTGGACTCGGGTAGTGTTTCTTTGGACCAGGTTATGGGGCTTTCTGTAAGAATGGACTCAGGATCTTCAGGACCTTCCTCTGGGCTGTGGATAAGTGATAGAGCATCGGCTTTGACATTCTTGGAACCAGGACGATAGGAAATGGTGAAGTTGAATCACGTAAAGAACAATGACCATCTTGCTTGACGTGGATTCAATCTCTTAGCCTCACGCAGGTACTCCAGATTCTTATGATCAGTTAACACCAGAAAGGGATGTCGGGCTCCTTCGAGCCAATGCCTCCACTTCTCCAGGGCGAGCTTGATGGCAAGTAGCTCCCGGTTGCTGATGTCATAATTCAGCTCCGCAGGGTTGAGTTTGTGGGAGAAGAATGCACATGGATGGAGTCTACTTGGTTTCCCCTGCTGCTGGGACAGGACCGCTCCCACTCCTGTGGTGGACGCATCGACCTCGACCACGAAGGGAAGTTCCGGATCAGGATGAACAAGGAGGGGAGCAGTCGTAAAGGCGGTCTTGAGGTCCTCGAAGGCTTTCTTCACTACTGGATGCCAGGACAGAGACTTGGGCTTACCACGGAGTAGGTTGGTGATTGGAGAAGTGATAGTACTGTAACTCTTGATGAATCTTCAATAGAAGTTGGCGAATCCAAGGAATCTCTGCAGTTCTTTGACAGTAGTGGGAAGGGGCCAATCCTTTATTGCTGATACCTTCCTCTCATCCACTTGTCTACTGGACGCCACTGTGGTCGATGTTATACCCCAAGAACTGCACTGAGGGCTGATGGAAACTGCATTTTTCTGCTTTCAGGAACAGGTTGAAGTCCCTCAGGCGTTGCAGGACCTCCACAACATGATGGCGATGTTCAGCCAGGCTCCGGGAGTAGATGAGGATATCATCGATGTAAACGATCATAAAAACTTGTGCAGGAACTCCCAGAGCACCTCATGCATGAAATCCTGAAATACGGAAGGCGTTGACGAGTCCATACGGCATGACGCAGTATTCGTAGTGTCCAGTAGGGGTCACAAAGGCCGTCTTCCATTCGTCCCCCTCACATATTCGGATTAGGTTGTATGCGCTGTGGAGGTCCAGCTTGGTGAACACAGTGGCACCGCGGAGATGTTCCAGCGCAGACGGGACGAGAGGAAGTGGATATCTGAACTTGACTGTTATTTTGTTAAGTGCTCTATAATCAATGCAAGGCCACAAGCCTCCGTCCTTCTTGGCAACGAAGAAAAAAACTGGACGCAGCAGGGGAAGTAGACGGGCGGATGTAGCCTTGTGATAGCGCCTCAGTGATGTATTCCTCCATGGCCTTGTCCTCCGGGATGAACAAGGAATAGATTTTCCCTCTGGGCACTGGTTCACCGGGGATAAGATCGATGGCACAGTCCCATGGCAGATGGGGAGGCAGCTTGGAGGCCTTCTTTGGACAGAAAACGTCACTGAAGTGGGAATAACAGTCAGGTATGTCGATGGATCTCTTTTCCAATGGACTCTCAATGGATGTAACACAGACATAGATCTTCTTAGAGGTTGGAATCCTTTGGACAGGACTGGGAACATGACTTGGAGCTTGACCTGGAACTCGACTTGGAACTGGTAGTACCGGGAAACATCCAAGAAAACATTGATTACCCCACTTCAGGACATCTACTGTCCGCCAGGAGATGATGGGATCATGCTGCTCCAACCATGGGTGCCCCAGAATCACGGCAGATGTAGAATCCTCCAGAACCAGCAGATGAATTTCCTCCTGATGAAGAACGCCAATCTGCAGACGCAGAGGGCCCACCATGTGACGACCTTGACGGAGAGGATGACCAGTTACTGCATGGATCTGGTAAACTTTCGGCGAACTGACGGTCTTGAGGTTGAGCTGGCGACAGAGGGCTCCGGAGATGAAATTTCCAGCTGACCCAGAGTCGATAAAGGCATTGACTGGAATACAAATATCAGCAGCAGTAAGGTTGGCGATAATAGTGAGTGGATTTTGATGATTTAACGTAGGAAGGATGGCACTCACCATAGATCGCACTGGACGAGTGGGGCATTCAGCTCTGAAATGCCCAGGATGATAATACAAACAGAGACCCTGGGTCAGCCTCCTCTGTCGCTCAGCTGGAGAAAGATGTGATCTGTCAATCTGCATCTCGTGGCTGGCTGGTTCTGGGGAGCTGACGGACTCGGGCTGGCGGAGGAAGGATGAAAATAGTCGCTGGCTTTGGTGCTCTTCTATGCACAGCTGCATACAAGTGGCGAATCTTATTGAGAGTTGGATGAACTTCTCGAGCCCGATGGTATCCTCGTATGCAGCGAGATGCAACCGCACACGTGGATCCAAACCTTGACGATATCTGGAGATGAGGGCTTGCTCGTTCCAACCACTCGCTGCCACTAGGGTTCTGAACTGTAAAGCATAATCAGAGACAGATAAAGCACCTTGCTTCAGATTGCACAGTCTCTCACCCATGGAGGAGTCCCATGAAGGTTTCCCAAAAACTTCCTTGAAGTGATTAATAAAGCTTGAGAGTGATTGCACGACGAGACTGTTCTGAGTCCAAAGGAGTTCCGCCCAGTGGAGTGCTTTACCGTCCAGTTGCTGAATCATAATCATTCAGGTTAGTATGCGTTAACAAGACTGGACAATGATTGAGTGACTGTGAGTGTCTTTTATGGTGCTGCTGATTGGGATGGTGATGAGTGTCAGGTGCATGTGATCAGTACTCTGGTGAGGGAGTGTGACGTGATTGGCTGGGTGCAGAGCCTGGTGTGTCTGTGACATCGGTTCTGTGCACTTCTATAATAGTCTGGTTTGGGTGAGCCAGCAAATCAGACATAAGACTACAACAGACTGTTAGGACAGCAGAGAATAACTGGTGTGCACCTCCCCAACCTCCAGCACTTTTACATCTTCAGAGTGAATAAACGAGCAGGTAACATCACCACTGGCCACAGCCTGTTTGCACTTCTGCCCTCAGGCATACACTACAGATCTCTGTGCACTAGAACAGTATTCTTCAACCCTGCTCCTGGAGACCCAATGTCCTGCAAAGTTTATTTCCAACCTGCTTTAGCACAGCTGCATGTGATTTTCAAGTGATCCTGAAAAGCTTGATAAGCTTGTTCGGGTATGTTTTGATTAGGGTTGGAGCTAAATTAATAAACAGTGGGTTCCCAGGAGCAGGGTTGAAGACCTCTACACTAGAACATCTAGGCATAAAATCAGTTTCTTTCCCCAGGCTATTTCCACCTTAAATAGCTAGCACACCACTTACTACCTTTTTAAAAAAATAATTCATAATTCAGTACTCTTATGGTGTTTATGTCACCTGAGAGATAGACAATAAATAGATCCTTAACATGTAAATACATATTTTTATTGATACAATTGTATATACAGTGCATAATGCACACATCTGTACATACGTCTTCTGATCT
This sequence comes from Chanodichthys erythropterus, assembly GCF_024489055.1. NCBI lineage: Eukaryota > Metazoa > Chordata > Actinopteri > Cypriniformes > Xenocyprididae > Chanodichthys > Chanodichthys erythropterus. Next base: position 60,034,771 of record NC_090230.1, on the reverse strand, counting down.
AGAGGTATATTACTTTAATTTCTATTATTATTATTATTTTTTTCTCAATCTTACTTATTTACTTAGTACTTACTTACTTAGTAACTTTCGGTCCTCTTGTATTATATATGTATATATGTATGTATGTATGGATGGATGGATGTACCCAGAACTACTGGAAAACAACAACAACTTCCATGTGTGTTTGCACACACTTTGCGAATAAAGCACATTCTGATTCTAGTATAACTGAATTTGTCATTTTGAAGTACTGTAGTGTTAAACAATTGAGTATTATTGTAGAGTTTCTTACAGGTGTTGAGCGGAGGGCAAAGGTCACATGGGTTACCCCATGCCCATCCTTTAGAACAGCAGCATGACGAACGACTGACTCCAAACCCCACCTCACCACTACAGGCCAGCCCACCACGTCTAGGGTATGCCACCTCCAGAAAACAGTTCCCTATTCGCGTGTCTGCCACATGGAAAGAAACCATGTGTATTTTTATGGATGATGACAGAACACTTCAATAAAGGGAAGGATGCAAGATATACAGTGAATACATTACATCGTTCTACATGATGCAGAGTTGCTAATGATAGCAGCAGCACTATTATTTTTGTGATGGCATTAGTGTTTAGGTTAAATTTAATAATCAATCTTACCAATGCAGCCAATTCCAGTGGGGTTGAGTTCAAAGTCAATGGGACAGTTGCACTGGTACGAGCCGACTGTGTTCTCACAGTGACCATTAACACAGCTGATGGGATCAAGACACTCGTCCATGTCTGATATCACAACAGCACAGAAATGGTCACTGTGTGAGGTGAAGAACAGCTGTTGATGTGTTACTGTAGTGTAATAGCATGTTTACCTGTGCAGTTTCCACCTGTCCTGTCCAGCTCATACCCTTTATCACAAATACAGCGAAACATTCCTGGAATATTCTGACATGTGCCAAACACACAGATGTTCTGGAAGGAACACTCGTCTATATCTGCAACATACACACTTGATTCACAATAATTATAACATTCATTTACAAGGACTGATTACATAAAAGAATCATAAAGGTAGTCCATTTGATTCTTAATTAAAGTCACCATGAAATGTAAAACAATGACAATTCTTTTTTTCTACTGAATGTTGCAGTCTTTATTATAAATGATTTATCCCTGCACATCATTATTTTTTAAAAATTCAAATGCCATCATAATGTTTAATCAAAAATGTTAATCTACCCTCCCCCTTGGATCGGCATCTGTTCTCTTCATGATGTGTGTCTCAGCGGAAGGCAAGACTAAATATCCTCCTCAACTGACTGCAAAATAACATTCAGATCTGCCTCCATTTAGTTAGCAGCACCCAACTTCCTACGACTGATTGATTGCCAATTCCCAAGGATGAAATTAAGTACGCCCTACATTATTTTCTCATTCCAGAAGCTGTTTCACTTGGATATACGTCACAATAGAAGAAAAGATTATTGCTTCCGTTTCATACTGACTTTAAGTCAGCTTGACTTATATAGCACTTAATGTGGATTGTTTCAAAGCAGCTTTACAATCATAAACAGGAAAATAATGATCAATGATGCAAACAGAATTCAATTCTGCTTGTAAAGCAGCTCAAATGATTGTTCAGATGCAGTCAGTTCAGTTTTGATTCAGTTTAGTTCAATAACTGTATAAAGATAATAATTAATGTATTTATTAAGGTGTAATGTATTTCTTCAATGATGCCAAATATTTCTGAATGAAACCAGTTAATTTATATTTAGAATTTTACAGTTTTGAAGCTCAACTGCATCCATGCCCATTCAACCTGCAATCAGCAAAATCTTTCCTTTTGTGTTCCATGAAAGAAAGAAAGTCAACTACATTTCAGTTCTGTGATATACAGCTAAATTACAGTCAATCAGTAGATTATATTATTGCAGTCTGTGTGTGTAGATAAGCGCACCTCGACAGGTCTTGCTGTTCGGAGTGTGTGTGAAGCCCATCTCACATTCACAGCGATAGCTGCCGGGAACATTGAGACACTGACCATTTTCACACAGATCCACATCTTCAGCACACTCGTCCATATCTGCAGGACATCAAGACAGCAGTGAATGATGTATGATGGAAGTATGTTGGTGTGGATGAAACAGAAGATTGAACAGATAGACGAATGATGAATGATGGACCTGAGCAGGTAAATCCGTCACCAGTAAAGCCGTCTGAACATTCACAGCGATACGAGCCTGCTGTGTTCACACACTCGGCATCAGCACTGCAGATGTGAGTCCTGTTCACGCACTCATCCACATCTACACATTAAATACATATTAAACGCATATTAAATTCATAATTTAACAGTGCATCAATAACAGTGTGATGAACACTGAGAACCACTGATATGATTGGCACTTTATACATTGTATAAAAGGTTTGTTTTTGTGCCCAAACTGTGCCCTGTCTTTTCTCTCTCTCTCTGTCCCTCTCTGTAGTAGTCACCTGACTTCAATAATCAGTGCCTTGTTGTGATTGGATGATGGGAGGGGAAGGAGAGTATTTAAACTGCAACCATCATCAGAGCTATGTTAGTGGTGGCTTAACCCTGTTATGGCTTAGAGGTCTCAACTTCAACCCCAGACTTGATGTTGTTTTAATGCAAGAAGTTGGTGGCTCTATGTATCTTTACCTTATCTGTGTTGAACTTCTTGAAGTAGAGTTTCTTTCCTTTGTCTCTCTGATTACATTCTATGACTGAGACTTAAAAGGGAGAAGTGAGTGTTTACTTCCATGATTATTTATGTTATGTTTTGATTAATCTGTTTTGTTTTTGTTTTAATGATTTATTTTTTTTCATTGTGTGGTTAGTAGGGTGGTGGTTGCCATTTTATTTTGAATTTGACTTTTTCCTCCTGTTTATGTTAGCTAAGGAGTTTTATTTTCTTTTGGTTTAGGTTGTTTAATTATTGAGGAGTTTGAATTTTATGTTTGTTGTTTTGGGAATACAACACCCTCATGTCTTTCCAAAATTATATGCATTTCTTTCTTCTGTGGAAAATAAAAGAATATATTTTGAGAAATGTCAAACTGTTTTTTGTTCAATGGAAGACAATGATCACTCTTAAAATATCCTTTAGAAAGAAAGATGTCACACAGGTTTGGAATGACAAGAGGGTGAGTAAATGATGACAATGTTGACAAAGTGAAAATAGCAATCGTACACTGAACATTGAAAGTATTTTCTTTGCACTGTGTGTGTAAATAGCAGTTAGATGTTATTTGCACAAAGTGTAAATAGTTGTTAGGTGCTATTTATATTTTGTGGCAGATACTATTTGCACCTCAGTGTACTTAGTACATTATATGATTATATTTATTAAAATCATAAATAGATGCTGCTTTATTGGAACATTACTTGTCCCTGTCCCCAAAGCCCTCCCTCCATAACCCTGCCCATTAAACTCTTTATTCCCACTATTAAATACCCGTTAGGCACTTTATTTCCACTTTTCTAATATTTCTTCATTTTTATGTAAAATAAACACCTCTCTGAGCTGAAATGCTATGGGGGAAAAAAAAAGAAGAATGAGTTTGAAAAAAGGAGGATTCGAACTCGAGTCAGTAACGTCAAAAGCAAACGTCACCACCTTACTCTCCATGACACTGATACTGTTATCAGCGGGTTTTCTTTTGTAATTTTATCTAGCTCAATCAGACATTTGTGGGCGGAGTTAGTGTAAATAACCTCTGCCAACAGGGCGGGTTGTTTGCACCTGGTGTAAATAGACACTCCAGAGATTTTTCAAAGCTTTTGCGTTTTCCCTTGCGTTCCTCACTACACTTTTGCTTTCTTGTGAAGTTTCTTGGGGAATGCAGACCTTTTGTGAATGAATGTAAACACATTGTAATATAATTCTTCCTCGCATCTCATTTTACCTTCATCGTATCCCCTTTACGTGCTTTGTATTTCTTCAGACCTCTTCATTTTACTGCTTTATAAGCTTTGTAATACTTCTACTTATTGGAAGTATTTTTTGTTTTAGTCATGATGATTGGGTACTTTATACAACAGAGATTTTCTTAAAACACTGTTTTTAGCCTACAATAATTGTGTACAACCATAAAGAGGCTAAAATTAAACTGTGTATTTCTGATTTAGAAAATTAATAGAGAAAAGGTAGTAAGGGTTAAATTACATTCATCATAAAAGATCATAAAATGATCATAAAACTCTTTGTATCTGTGCTTTGCAGTGATTACCACAGTTAAGAGGGTTTTAAGCATTTTGCTAGCATTATAATCAACAACATGGAGTTATGAAGTTACACAGCCACATTCAGTTTACACACCTTTCTAACCCAGTAACTGGGTAAATCATGAATAACACGCACCAGCACATTTGACTCCATCACCAGACCACCCGTCCCGGCAGGAGCAGCGGTAAAGTCCTGCTGTGTTGACACAGGTGGCGTGTGTGTCACAGTTATGAGTGTTCATCTCGCACTCATTAACATCTGCATCAGAGCATAAGAGATTGCATGCCAATACATATACAATTAACAAACTATTACAAATCTCTGTGCATTGTGGAGTATTTACTTACGTTGACAGTATAATTTTAAGTTTGGAAGTATTTATAATACTGAGTATGAAGTACACGTCACACGTGTTACATGTTTCTGATGTGTTTTTTGGATCATACAGCTCTCACCCGTGCAGCCAGTGGTTCCTTTCTTCACAGCGTAACCCATCTCACAATGACAGATGTAAAAACCCTTGGTGTTCTCACACTCCCCAAACATACAGATGTTGCTGTTGAGTTCACACTCATTCACATCTGCAAGCATCAAACAAAAAAACAAAAATCCCACACCAACATACTTGATTCACCAACAGATTCAAGACAGACTTGATACATCTGGTTAGATATGCATCACATTCTTGTAACTTTTAAAACATGGGTAATTAACACAGATGTTGACTTATTTTTGCTCTTATTTGTTTTATATACAATCTTGAGAAATGTACTGTAAGTAAAATTAATGTCCCATGAAGAACACATACTCTCTCTCACACACAGCAAATGATCTCTGCAGAACAGTTATTCAAGATGTGTGAGTTGAATGAGCAAACAAAGTTAAAAACTCCTTTCAAAAATACATCTCTGTTTAAGAATTATACTGATGCATACCGATGCATGTTCTTGTGTCCGCAGAACTCACGAATCCTTCAAAACACAGACAATGATATGCTCCAGGGACATTAATGCACTGACCACCTTCACAGATGCCAACATCCTCTTCACATTCATTCACATCTAGAGAGACACAGAGACACAGACAGAGAATTGAGAATTGAGAAGATGAGTCTATGTACAGTGGGTACAGAAAGTATTCAGACCCCCTTAAATTTTTCACTTTGTTATATTGCAGCCATTTGCTAAAATCATTTAAGTTCCTTTTTTTTTTTCCTCAATGTACACACAGCACCCCATATTGACAGAAAAGCACATTTATTAAAAAAGAAAAACTGAAATATCACATGGTCCTAACTCTTCAGACCCTTTGCTCAGTATTTAGTAGAAGCACCCTTTTGATCTGATACAGCCATGAGTCTTTTTTTCACACCTGGATTTGGGGATCATCTGCCATTCCTCCTTGCAGATCCTCTCCAGTTCTGTCAGGGTGGATGGTAAATGTTGGTGGACAGCCATTTTTAGGTCTCTCCAGAGATGCTCAATTGGGTTTAAGTCAGGGCTCTGGCTGGGCCATTCAAGAACAGTCACAGAGTTGTTGTGTAGCCACTCCGTCATTTTAGCTGTGTGCTTAGGGTCACTGTCTTGTTGGAAAGTAAACCTTCGGCCCAGTCTGAGGTCCTGAGCACTCTGGAGAAGGTTTTCATCCAGGATATCCCTGTACTTGGCCGCATTCATCTTTCCCTCAATTGCAACCAGTTGTCCTGTCCCTGCAGCTGAAAAACACCCCCACAGCATGATGCTGCCGCCATCTTATTTCTCACCATCTTGGAGTCCTTCAGGTGTTTTTTTAGCAAACTCCATGCAGGCTTTCATGTGTCTTGCACTGAGGAGAGGCTTCCGTCGGGCCACTCTGTGATGGTTGACTTTCTACAACTTTCTCCCATCTCCCGACTGCATCTCTGGAGCTCAGCCACAGTGTTCTTTGGGTTTTTCTTTACCTCTCTCACCAAGGCTCTTCTCCCCCGATAGCTCAGTTTGGCCGGGTGGCCAGCTCTAGGAAGGGTTCTGGTCATCCCTAACATCTTCCATTTAAGGATTATGGAGGCCACTGTGCTCTTAGGAACTTTAAGTGCAGCAGATCTGTGCCTTGCCACAATTCTGTGTCTGAGCTCTCTTTAAGGCAGTTGACCTTTGACCTCATGATTCTCATTTGCTCTGACATGCACTGTGAGCTGTAAGGTCTTATATAGACAGGTGTGTGGCTTTCCTAATCAAGTCCAATCAGTATAATCAAACACAGCTGGACTGAATACTTTGGACCATGTGATATTTCTGTTTTTCTTTTTTAATAAATTTGCAAAAATGTCAACAATTCTGTGTTTTTTTGTCAATATGGGGTGCTGTGTGTACATTAATGAGGAAAAAAAATGAACTTAAATGATTTTAGCAAATGGCTGCAATATAACAAAGAGTGAAAAATTTAAGGGGGTCTGAATATTTTCCGTACCTACTGTACAGTGTACAGCGTATGTGTGCAACTGGACGCACAGTATGTTCCACAATATTCATCAGTCAGATGTGTTTGGAAATTACAGACTGCTGTGTTAAATGAGGCTTCTGTAGATACAGAAAAGGTCAACAGTGTTTTGTCAGGTTTGGTAGTAGAGCAGTAGATGTTTAGAATGCACCTGCACATGTCCTTTGGTCCGGCATCAGAGCATAACCCTGACCACAGCTGCAGAAGTAGCTTCCCTCCGAATTACCACAGTACAGCTCACATCCTCCATTCTCTATCGTACACTCATCTATGTCTGAAGAACACAAATGTCATCAAAACAGACATTTGTGTTAGAGATGTAGGATAACTGACAAGATAACTGACATGTAGTAATAACTGACAAGCAATTACATACACAACTGTTCAAAAGACAGGGATCAGTAAGGTTCTTTTTGCAAGAAATTAATACTTGTATTCAACAAGGGGTGCATTAAATTGATCACAACTGACAATAAAGACATTTATAATATTACAAAAGACTTCTATTTCATTTCAAAGAATACTGTAAAATGTATCACGTTTCCACAAAAATATGAAGCAGCACAACTGTTTTCAACACTGAAAATAGTCAGAAATATTTCTTGAGTATCAAATCATCATATTATAATGATTTCCGAAGGATCATGTGACACTGAAGACTGGAGTAATGTTGCTGAAAATTCAGCTTTGATCACAGGAATAAATTACATTTTACAATATATTCACATAAAAAACAATATTGTTTATATACTAATATATAAATATACAATACTAATATTTCCACAATATTCCTGTACAGTATTTTCGATAAAATAAATGCAGCCTTGGTGAGCAGAAGAGATTTCTTACAAAAGAATAATAGCCACTTTGGTTTCATATACTCCTCTTTTCATTAATCTACTGTATCTACAGCATCCATAGACACAAAATAGTTGTTGGACAGAGGAATAGAAAATTACTAAATGAACAGATAAAATGGAGAGTTTGAAGCTTTGAAGATCATTAAAAGCTACTCTAATCTAAAGATCTGACCTGTGCACTCTTTCCGATCAGGTGTTGTCTGGTAACCAGAGTTGCAGGAGCACTGGTAGGTCCCCACCACATTCACACACCTGCCGTTATGACACAACGTGCTACTCAGATCACACTCGTTCACATCTGCAGACAAACAGATCCATCAGAAGAATCAGGTCAAAACAAAATATATATTTAGTTAAAAGGTCTCCGTTGATTTCTAGAAGTGGTCTGTGTACAATAATCAGTGTAATCGAGCTAAGAAATGGTAAAGAGTTCTGTGCATTATTCTACTGATAAAAAAGGAGTGCGATACAGCACATAGAAATTATATGATTTAGTTCTCACCTTCACAGGCACTGCCGTCCACAGACAGCTGATGACCCAGTGGACACACACACTTGTAGCTGCCATCAGTGTTATTACAAGTGCCTCCATTGCACAGTGAGAGGTTTCTTTCACACTCATCAATATCTACAGCATTACAAACACACACATACTGTACACATCATAATTATTGTTATTCACATAATCATGGCTCAATGAACTCATGGGAATGAAAAGGCTTGAAGGATTAGTTCACCCAAAAATGAAAACTCTTTCATTAATTACTCAGCCTCATGTCGTTCCAAACCTGTAAGACTTCTGTTCATTTTCAGAACACAAATGAAGATCTTTTTAATGACATCTGACAGCATTCTGTCCCTCCATAGACTGCCTTTGCAACTTGATCTTTGACGCTTAAAAAAAGTTCATAAAGAGACTGGAAAACTAATCCATATGAATTGAGCGGTTAAGTCCAAATTTTCTGAAGAAACTCAATTGCTTTTTATGATGAAGAGATTTAATTTAGGCTTTTATTCACATATAAACCTTTATCAGCAAACATAAACAGATGCTCAACCGCACATGAATGACGCATAAGTACAAACCTCTTCCGGAAGCTCAAACATGCTATGCAACACATGAGAATAATGATAAACCTCAATGGTTACGCAGCATGTTTGAGCTTCTGAAAGTGGTTTATTCTCATGCATCATTCAGAATGCTGTCAGATTTTATCAAAAAGATCTTCATTTGTGTTCTGAAGTTAAGTAATTAATGACAGAATTTTTATTTTGGGATGAACTAACTAACTAAAGGGAATCCACCCAGAGTCAAAAGTATTAGCATCCTACTGGAAAACTTTCAAGGACACATCCCCAGACCTCCTGTTATGCCCAATTAAATCTTGATTTGCTTTTTGGGCTACTATAATAGGTTTCCATGCCTGAATGTTCAATAAACACAAATTTTTTTCCGATATTTGACATTGCTGCAGCTCCTCGCTCCCCTAGTCTGTCAGTAACGCTCTGTTTAGTTCCTGTTACTATGAAGCTCAAGCACTTCGAGCATGTTTGGGAAATGTCAAAAAAAAAAATTAAATTAAATAATATAGTAAAGAGTAAACTGATTTTAATGAAGTGTCACTCACCCATGCAGTTCTTCATCATCATAAATCCACTCTCATAGCCAGGGAAACAGTTGCACTGAAAACTGCCCAGTGAATTCATACACATGCCATGACCACAAACATCAGGTGAGATCTTACACTCGTCAATATCTGTGAAAATTCATATACACTCAGATCTTGTAAAGAAACACATTAAATGCTTTATCAATTTCAGCTGAATGTATTTACAGAAACTCAAAATTATGTAACATATTCATATACAGTTTATATCCTTGGGTCATACAGGGCAGCACATTTTTTTTAAATTTTTTTGAAGAATGCAACTGAGGAGACTGTGGTAGCAAAAAACCCAATCTCTATTGTCAACCATTACTGTCCTCATAAAAACGTCAAATCATTTACTGATGGAAATGATTTGGTTTTTGTCTTCACAGACACTCAGTATCACCTGTGCAGTTTTGCTCATTGGTATCCAGTGCAAACCCACTGTCGCAACGACATCTGAAGCTTCCAATGGTGTTCCGACATTTTCCATGAATACAGATGCTTTGGAAAACTTTACACTCATTTATATCTGACAAAGAGGGAATTGCATAAACGTCATTATGTAAACATATGAACTTTAAACAGCATATATGAGCATTATAAGAATAGACATAACAGTGAAAGCTAAATACTCAAGAGCAAATATATTTATTTGACCTTTATAAACAGCTCTGCCAGTGAGCATGTCGCCTTTGTTGGCAAAGCCTGGTCCTCTTGGGCACAGAGCGTCAAACTGCAGTGTGCCAGGCTTAGGGCATAAGTCACAATCTTTGCCCCAGGCTAAACCTACTGTACAGCAACACACATCCATACGGAACCGTCCTGGTACCGGTTGCGTACACACGTCTTCATCATAGGTTAGGAAACAGGGTTCTGAACGAACATCTGGAGAAGAAAAATAGAAGAAACATTTCTTTCCAACACTTCCCATCACTTGGTGATTCATTTTTTAAATGACGGCACAGATAAAGCATGGACTAAATAGTACAGCACAATCACTAATGGCTGATGTATTTCTACTGCCACACAGTACACCATCATACTGACCAGCCACAGTCCATATCAACATGATTCGAAGACATGTTAGAGATTAAAGGGATCCTTCACTCAGAATTAAAAACTTATCATTTACTTACCCTCACTATCATCATTCCAAAACCCATAAGACTTTGGTTTATTTTCGGATGACACAAATTAAGATTTTTTTTTTTAACATTCTCCTCAATCGAAAGTACATGCAACCAAAATTTTCAAGCTTCAAAAACTTTATCAAGACAATGTAAAAGTAAAACATATGAATCAAATGGTTAAATAATTAAAGTCTTCTGAAGTGACAGGGATGTTTTACATGATGAACAGATTTCATTAAGGCATTCATTCACATAAACAGAAGCTTACCTGGTGTAACCTCGGTTACCTTTAGAGGGAACTCAACACTGCGTCATGGTGTTGATGCTATGGGAACACGTCTGAAGCACAGGTAAAACACAGCAATCTTCTTTGGCTGAAGGCAATACTACGCCATCACATGAAGCAGGGGGGTGCTTGCATTAGACGTCATCAGATTTTTTGTCTTCAGGAGGCAAATTGATCATATGTGCATGTAAGACTAGAATCTGTTGGAGAACGTTCGACTCTTGAGGGAGTTGGAGCTACACTCATTGTGATGCATTCGCGGTAAGAGCTTTTGTTCTTGATTGATTCTCTCTCAAGGGTCTGAATCCAGTGTTTGCACAGAGTGAGTTCTGCTCTTGAGGGTATTCATGCATTCGTGGTAAGAAGCTCTGTTCTTGCTTGAGAATCTAGCATTTGCACAGAGCGTGTTCGGCTCTCGGGGGAGTTGGATGCGTTCATAGCGATACATTTACAGTAAGAGCTTTTGATCTTACTTGATTCTCTTGAGGGATAGAATCCAGCATTTGCACGGTGTGTGTTCGGCTCTTAAAGGGAGTCTGTTGCGCTGATAGCGGTGCCTTCGCGGTAAGAAGCTCTTGTTCTTGCTTGAGAATCAAGCATTTGGATAGAGAGTGTTCGGCTCTCAAAGGAGTTGGATCTGCTCATAGCGATGCATTTGTGGTAAGTTTTCTCTGGAGGAATACACAGAGCACAACTCGAGGGAGTTGGATGCACTCATATACTGATGTATTTGCAGTAGGAAGCTCTGTTCTTGCTTGATTCTCATGAAGAGATGAGAAAAAAGCATTGGCATGGAGTGCATTTGGCTCTCCGAGGAGCTGAAGGCTTTCACTGTGATGCGTTTGCTGTGGAAAGCTCCATCAATGTTTAACACTTTCTTGGGAGATGAGTCAAGTGTCTGCACCTCGCAGTTCAGGTCCCATGGCTACAGAGGTGCCAGGGCGGGACTGATAGTGAGTATTTTAGACGGAGCTTGGGGAGGAGTCTGACGGGTGTTTTTCCCTTTTGGGCTTCTCCTGATAGCTTCACTGCTCTCAAATCCCATTTTTGGGATCACTGTTATAAGCCACAGTGAGGGAGCTCCCCTCTCACTTGACTTCTTTCCTTAAAAAAAAAAAAAAAAAAAAAGAAAAGAAAAAGGGCGTAAGTCAAGTATTTACAGCTTGTGGTTCGGGCTCCGTGTCTGCTGAAACAGCACGGCAGCTTCGATCGTGGGGTTGCAGGTGGGTAGAGCCGAGACAGATGAGTCTGCTTTATCATCTTGCAGCTTATGGCAAAGCATATGCGTCGGTGAGACAGGCCTGTGGGGCCCTGCATAAAAAAGCTGCGTAAACCAAAGGGTATCACTAAAATCTGGCAACCACTCTCAGCCTTTATAGTGCATCTGTCACCTGTGCTTGACAGTCTGAAATATATATCTGCGTCAGCAAGCTCTTTATAATGTAGTGGTGCTGAGTGCTTAATATAATTATTGCTCTCCTCCAGTATTGGAGTAGGAAGCATGCTGGTGCGCTTATATCCCAGTAATAAAGACATTGAGTATCTTTATTCTTTTCCCAGCAGAGCAGAGATGGTGAATGTGAATTATTTTGGGCAGCTCACATACCATCCCAATTTCTCATTCTGTCTCCCTCCCCAATTATTAGGGTATAAGTAGTGTGTTATGCTCCCCTGTGGATGGGTTGCCATTTTTAGATCTCTCCAGAGATGTTCAATCAGGTTCAAGTCTGGGTTCTGGCTGGGCCACTCAAGGACATTCACAGAGTTGTCCCATAGCCACTCCTTTGCTATCTTGGCTGTGTGCTTAAGGTCGTTGCCCTGTTGGAGGATGAACCTTCGCCCCAGTCTGAAGTCCAGAGCGCTCTGGAGCGGGTTTTCATCAAAGATGTCTCTGTAAATTGCTGCATTCATCTTTCCCTTGATCCTGACTAGTCTCCCAGTTCCTGCCATTGAAAAACATCCCCACAGCATAATGCTGCCACCACCATGCTTCACTGTAGGGATGGTATTGGCCAGGTGATAAGCGGTGCCTGGTGTCTTCCCAACATGACGTTTGCTATTCAGGCCAAGGGGTTCAATCTTTGTTTCATCAGACCAGAGAATTTTGTTTCTCATGGTCTGAGAGACCTCCAGATGGGCTGCCATGTGCCTTTTACTGAGGAGTGGCTTCCGTCTGGCCACTCTACCATACAGGCCTGATTGGTGGAGTGCTGCAGAGATGGATGTTCTTCTGGAAGGTTCTCCTCTCTCCACAGAGAAATGCTGGAGTTCTGTCAGAGTGACCATCGGGTTCTTGGTCACCTCCCTGACTAAGGCCCTTCTCCCCCGATGGCTCAGTTTGGCCGAGCGGCCTGCTCTAGGAAGAGTCCTGGTGGTTCCAAACTTCATCCATTTATGGATAATGGAGGGTACTGTGCTCATTGGGATCTTCAATGCTGCAGAATTTTTTCTGTACCCTTCCCCAGATCTGTGCCTCGATACAATCCTGTCTTGTCTACAGACAATTCCTTGGACTTCATGACTTGGTTTGTGCTCTGACATGCACTGTTAACTGTGGGACCTTATATATACAAGTGTGTGCCTTTCCAAATCATGTCTAATCAACTGAATTTACCACAGGTGAACTCCAATCAAGTTGTAGAAACATCTCAAGGATGATCAGTGGAAACAGGATGCACCTGAAGATTTTGAGTGTCATGGCAAAGGCTGTGAATACTTATGTACAAGTGATTTTTTCATTTTTTATTTTTAATAATTTTCCAAAAATGTCAACTTCTTTCACGTTGTCATTATGGGGTATTGCTTGTAGAATTTTGAGGAAAATAATGAATTTAATCCCTTTTGGAACAAGGCTGTAACATAACAAAATGTGGAAAAACTGAAGTGCTGTAAATACTTTCCGAATGCACTGTATGCTGTAAAGTAGAAAGTCGCTTCCTAAGTGAAAACAAATGTAAGAGCTGGATGAATGAGAGTTATCTTAGTATTCTCTCATTTTGTCCCCCTCCCCAATTGTTATTGGGGATTTAAGCAGGGTTATGCTCCCCTATGTTAAGGTTGCTTTCTGTAACAAGTGGTGCTTCTAGTAACAGAGTAAGCGTTGCAGAATTTTTACTTCCTCTGCTGTTTAATTTATGACTAAGCATATTATTGGCACAGTGGTGACTATGTTAGTGGATTTCCCTAGACAGCTCTGCTCCTGAGCTCTAGGCAGGTGCCTGTCCTGCTCTTGGGACTTTGGCTACCTGTGGTGGAATTTCCCCTGCTAAAATACGGGTAAATTAAGTATTGACGCATGTAGCTCTGGGGTTTTCCTGTTGTCACTGATTTTTAGGGAATGAGGCCATTGTATAACCGCATAAGATGCACCTGGTGGTGTTGGATGCACAACTCCAGATTTGGAACGGAAGAGTTATTTCAAGCTCACTATGATTGTGCACAGTTTGCAGCTTAGTTGTAGCAGGCATTCCCTCAGCATGGTGTAGTTGGTATTAATGTTCCCATGGCACAGTGCTGAGTTGCATCACATTGTCATGCCTCGGGCATGCCTGTGTGTCTTCTTCAGGCAATTAAGCTGATGACGTCTAATGCAGAATCCCTTTTATATTATCTGGTGCTCCATGTCATGTCATAGTATTGTCGTTGGCCAATCAAGATTGTCATTTTTACACATGCTTCAGACACCGGTCACGCCTGGATACATTCACATAGTGTCAAAACCATGATGCAGTGTCTCGGTTACTCGGTAACCCTCATTCCCTGAAGGAGGGGAACAGAGACGTTACGTCAGAACTAAACTGATGAAATTGGGATCTCGCCTGAGCCAATGGATCCAATCACGCACTCCACCCGGCGTAGCGCATATGTAAGGAAGAGTGCATGCAATTGCACATTCAGGTTTGACCTGGCCGATTTTATTTTGATTTAAATTCAGATTCTGAAGAGACTAGTCTGAGGGAAATTGGAAGACTAATGCACAGTTTAAGCCCCGCAATTGAAAAGGCACGGTCACCCCTCAACATCAATCTGGATCTCGGGACCATCAACACTCTTTGCTCAGAAGACCTCAGAGATCGAACAGATGTATTTGTGTTTAAAAGATCACAGAGATAGCTGATAGACAGAGGAGCTGTTCCACTCAGAGCTTTAAAAACAAACAGTAAAATTTTAAGTCAGAAGTCTGGCAGCTGCATTTTGAACCATCTGAAGTTGATTTACATTTGATTGACTTATTCCAATACAAAGGGAATTGCAATAATCAAGCCGTGATGACACAAATGCATGGATCACTCTCTCAAACTCTTGAAATGATAAAAAAACTCTTGGCTTTTGATAGCAATTTTAATTGGAAGAAACTGGATTTGACTACAGAATTTATCTGTTTATCGAATTTGAGTGCAGAATCGAAAGTAGCACCCAAATTTTTCACAGACAGTTTTCTGTAGGAGTCCAGTGGCCGTATTCACAAAACATTTTATCTTACCACTAAGAGACTAAGGAGTAGAGAGAGGTCTTAAGCTAAGAGTAAGGGCGGGGTTGACCTTGTTGCTATGGACTAATCACAGAGTGATTGGCTAATGGGGGAGGAGTCTCTGTCATCTATTTAATCATAGAAATATAGTAGAATGAGGTATCATGTTGCCATATTCAAATAAAGGTTTTAAAAAAACAAAATGTTGCCTATTCAAATAAAGGTTTTAAAATGTAGGCTAAGTGTCACTAATAAAACTATGTTCAGCTAATTGTCCGCCTCTTAGCCTACATGTCTGCATCTCAAGAGAATACAGAATTCAAGTAACAAATTATAAACAAGGTTTGGGAGGAGCACATTCAAACGGTCTATCCAATCAGCTTGAGAGGAGGTATAAATACACAGACAAGAACTCAATCACCTATAGTTACCTCGACAGTTTTCTGCATTCCTCCGCCACCTCGTTCCTCATTCGCATCTGGGGTCCTGGGGATCCTACGGGGAGAACTCTGGATTTGGGCTAAATTCCAGGCTCAGAGCCCTCGATCCCCTTGGACAGCACACTAAATACGCTTTTTTTTATTTTTTTTTATTCGATCATTTGTAAGTGCGATATAGTGAAAACAACTGCCACAGGTAATCAGAAATTATTTATTTATTTTTTATTAAAGATTTATTTTTGCCATTTTATCGTAGATTCAAATCTATAAATCAAAATATGTATTGAATTTATGAAGAAAAGGTTCAGCACCCAAGGTTCTATCACTATTGCCACAATTGTGTACAGTGTCTTTGGTCGGATTGCTGAGGCGGATTGGCAGCAACGGCCATTAGGTGTTTAATTTGGTCTTAGTGACTCTTGACTACTCCTAATGTTTCACAGATTTAGGAGCTAGTTTTAGTGCTAAAATGCTTTGTGAAATACTCTCAGAGCAAAAATTTAGGACTCCTAAAATTAGGACTGACATGCCCATTATTTTAAAGAGTTTCTCCTAAATCTGCAAGTTAAGAGCAACTTTTAGCCTTAAGATGTTTTGTGAATAGGGCAACATTTGTATTTTAAAACCTTTATTTTAATATGGAAACATGACATCTCATTCTACAATATTTCTATGATTAAATCACTGACTCCTCCCCATCAGCCAATCACTGTGTGTATACTCCATAGCAACGAGGTCAACCCCGCCCTTACTCTTAGCTTAAGACTTCAGTCTATTCCTTAGTAAAAGTTGGTCTCAGCAGCTTTGTGAATAGGTTTTAAGAGAAAACTCTTAGCTAAGAACTTTTACTGCTATTTAGGAGAACTCTTAGTGCCCCTCCCTGGCACATTCCTCACAGCCCCTCCTGGCACATTCCTCTGATAATCAGAGGAACTAGATTGGGGTGAGGTTACTCCACCTTGTCTGAGGTAATCTGAGTAGTGGTTAAGTGATTATAAAAAAAAATATTTATGGTTAAGCCACACAAGATCAGAAAGATTTAGAAAGAACCAAATCAGAAAATATATTTCGGGGCATTAAAGCCAATAAAAAAACTGATGGAGTGATAGTGGCTATGGTGAAGGTGAATGACTATGACAAAGAGCTGGGGCCAGCTGATACTCCAGTGTGACTTACCCACACAGAGACGTCCAGTGACATCCAGTTTAAGACTCTCTGGACACTGACATTTAAAGGAACCTCTAGTGTTCACACACTGTCCATTATGACACACACCAGGAAACACCTCACACTCATTCACATCTACACAGAGAAAGAGCAACAGAGAAGTACATTGTGATTAACTAGGTAAGCTTAAGACAAAAATCAGAGATTTTACAGTTTGTCAGTTACTTCAATATGACACAGTAACCTTCACATGAAGCCCCTCTTGGCCGAGCAAATCCTTGTTCACATACAGGATCTGTGAATATAAATAATAGTATTCATGAAATAAAAAAACATCACAATTTATAGCTTTAAAACGACACACACATTTTTAAATGGATAAAATACTAGTAAAAACATTTAAAACATTTTCAAGTATTTACATTTTTGTTTTTGCCAATAAAAGTATACTTTAAGTATACTAAAGTAAAAAAAAAAAAAAAAAAAAAGTGAATTTTTTTAATCATATAGTATAATAGGCTAATAACGAATCAGGTTGAAATTCAAATATACTTAACATATACAGTATGATTAAAAAAAAAATCATCCTATAAATATTGGCAGCCGATAAATCTCTAGTAAAAAGATTTATTAAAATCAAATTATTAAACATTTCTATTTAACTTTTGATTAAAGGTGCAATATGTAAGATTTATGTCCGCTAGAGGTCGCTAGAGGCCTATTCAAAACAAAACGTAGCTTTATGGTCTTCACATCACAGCCGGTGGAAACAATCGGGATGGACTCAGGAAGAAATCATGTTCATGGATGAGATTATTAACGTTACTGTAGTATGAAGCAGAGCAGGACCGAGTTTTGTGGGAGCTCAACGAGGCCACTGGAGCGACTGCGCAACACACACTGCTAGCAACAGAACTTTTATTATGCCACAGTCACCGGCGCTGCTTCCGCTTTTCCGGTCATGAGTATGAGTTAGCACAGCTCTGTTTAACATATTAAAGGTGCCCTAGAATCAGAATTTGAATTTACCTCGGCATAGTTGAATAACAAGAGTTCAGTACATGGAAAAGACATACAGTGAGTTTAAAACTCCATTGTTTCCTCCTTCTTATGTAAATCTCATTTGTTTAAAAGACTTCCGGAAAACACTTGGATCTAAACATAAAACCCAATTGTTACGTAACAGTCGGGATCATTAATATGTATGACCCCAATATTTGCATAATGCCAGCCCATTCGACGCATTAGACAAGGAAAGGCAGTATTAACGTCTGGATCTGTGCACAGACAAGGTAAGCAAGCAAGAACAACAGCGAAAAATGGCAGATGGAGCAATAATAACTGACATGATCCATGATATCATGATATTTTTAGTGATATTTGTAAATTATCTTTCTAAATGTTTCATTAGCATGTTGCTAATACTGTTAAATGTGGTTAAAGTTACCATCGTTTCTTACTGTATTCACGGAGACGAGAGTCGTTGCAATTTTTATTTTTAAACACGTGCAGTCTGTGTAATGCATAAACACGACTTCATTCTTTATAAATCTCTCCAACAGTGTAGAATTAGCCACAGAGCATAGCCTCAAACTCACACAGAATCAAACGTAACCATCTAAATAAATACTTTACTCACATAATTCGAAGCATGCATGCAGCATGCATGACGAACATCTTGTAAAGATCCATTTGAGGGTTATATTAGCTGTGTAAACTTTGTTTATGCACTGTATTATAGTCGATAGCTCGTGGGGCAGAGGGAACGCATCTCTTAAAGGGGCCGTGCTGAAAAAATCAGTGCATAGTTAATCATGCCCCAAAATAGGCAGTTAAAAAAATTAATTAAAAAAAATCTATGGGGTATTTTGAGCTGAAACTTCACAGACACATTCAGGGGACACCTAGGACTTATATTACATCTTGTAAAAAAACAATCTAGGGCACCTTTAAATATATTTGAGTGTATTGAAAATTATGTTATAACGTTACTCTGTGCATTTGCTCGGCGGCTGCTGTGAGACACTTGTTTGAGACAAACTGCAGTAAGCTAGATCAAATTTAGGATATCATATTAAATGCTGGATGTCTTGCATTGATAAATGGCATGCAATTAATTTTGTAAAAAAATTCTGTATTACTGTTACTAAAAATAAATCTGCATCTTATTATGCTATGTTAGCTACTTGACAAAATAGTGTTTTTCTCTGAGGCATTGTAAAGCATGGTACTCGCAAAAAAAACAACAAGAAAATTAGATTTAAACAATAAGACTAAACATGTTGAGCTATATAACAACAATTAGTTGTCTGTCTATAAACGTAACCAAACAGTTGTTCCCTTGTCTATTAAGACATGTAATATATTAAAGCGTCTTTGGTGTTTTACAAAATAAAACCGAGAACCGGAAACCAAGGGTAACGCGGGTATGACGCAACTGACAGGAGACTCCTCACATGTCCCAGAGCAAAATAGCAATTTTCTCACGATTTACAAATAGTTTGAAATGTTTGGGATATTGTAAGTACTCAAGTGAACAAAATATAAAACACTGGCCTAGTGGTTTTTGGATATTTTACTGCAAAAATCTTACATATTGACCTTTAATCAAAGAATCCCCAAAAAAGTATCACAGCTTTCACAAAAATATTAATCATTAACTATTTTCAACATTGATAATAATAAGAAATATAGCTGCAAGCAGCAATTATGGGGCCAAGCACAAAAACGGCCAACAGTGAGCAATTAAAGACCTATTAAGATTATTTTAGGCAAAAGAACTGAAAAATTATATATACTGTCAAAAGTAAGAATTTACTGGTTCATCACTTTTGGTGGCACTGTGTCCAAATTGTTGT
Source organism: Chanodichthys erythropterus (assembly GCF_024489055.1). Taxonomy (NCBI): domain Eukaryota; kingdom Metazoa; phylum Chordata; class Actinopteri; order Cypriniformes; family Xenocyprididae; genus Chanodichthys; species Chanodichthys erythropterus. The sequence continues at coordinate 60,015,197 of NC_090230.1, read as the reverse complement.
GGTATGGTCAGAGTGAAGTGACAATGACACTTTCAAAGTTTGGTGTCAATATGTCAAAGCACTGCAGAGATACAGCTTCAAGAGTGGGTTTTGCATCATGCTTCAAATTCGTTGCTCACATGAAAACAGTTTGATGACTTGAAATCCATATCTTTTTGTCGGCATGGTCTGAAGATGATACGGTTAGATTTTGGTGAAAATCGGAGCAGCAGTCTAGGAGGAGTTCGAAAAAGTAGGTTTTTAAAGAAAAACTATTTGGCGGACAGTAAGTTCAGCCGACTATGGCAAATTTGATATCTATGTTCTCAGCATGACCCAAGGAATCTATTAAAGGTCCCGTTTTTCGTGTTGTTTTGAAGCTTTGATAGTGTTTATAGTGTGCAATATAACATGTGTTCATGTTTCACGTGAAAAAAAAACACAGTATTTTTCACATAATTTACTTATCTGTATACCGCTGTTTCCACTGTCATAAAAACGGGCTGATGACTTCCTTGTTCTATGAAGTCCCTCCTTCAGAAATACGTAACGAGTTCTGATTGTGCCAGCGGTTCCTGTGTTGTGATTCGACAGCAGCTTAGCGCTCCTTGCCCGGAAAGGTCACGCCTCTTACCATAACGTGTGCTGCACATAGTTTTACATGTGGATTATTGTGGTGTTGTGCCGAATGAACACAAAAGTCAATAATTCCAGAGAGACTGAACTCTTTAATCTCCACAAGCAGCGACAGAAAATGTACAACGTTAGCACTCACTCAGAAGAGTACCTCATACGGAAAACATCCATATACATAAACATAGTCCCCTCTTGTGGCCATTATGTGCACTGCAGTCCAACATTAACTATTGCAGTAAGGATACCACAATTATAATTTTCGGGAACCGAGTTAAACATAAATTGTAACCATTGATCTCTAAGTACAGCGTCCCTGGGAAGGCCAAACAAAGGTGATTGGACTGTGGGATGAAAATAACACCGTTTCGACAACATGGCGACAAACACACTCTACAAATCCAACTCTTGCTCTTCTCCGTGGGAGCGCAACAAGACCACGCCCCCTTTTTTATGTATTCCTGTGGGCGGAGGTTAGTCAAAAAAACTGTTTTAGTGACGTCATTAAAGAAGGAAGTAGAGGGATGTAGTCCAAACTGGCCGTTCGATGTAGGCGACTTCTGTTAAATAAAATATCTCGCTTGGCATTGAACTTTGAGCTTTAAAATTTTACAAATTTTATTTATACTCTAACAACAACATTACACACTAACTAAAGTTTGAAATATGGGATCACGAAGAACGGGACCTTTAAGATCAGTTTCATTACAATCGGTTAATATAGTCAAAAAGTTATTAACATTTTTTTTTTTTTTTGTAAATTTTGACCACAAGGTTGCGCTGCACCGAAACTTTTTGAGTATTGTCAGGGCATGGTGCCAAAGACCCATATTGAGTTTCGTAATGATACGCTAATGCATTTTTAAAATACAGCATTTTAGCAAAATTAAAAATGGCCGACGGTCAAAATGTCCGATATGGGAAAATTGGATATCATTCGGCATGGCATAATGCCCTGAATCTAACGAGACCAAACTTATGATTTTTGGACAAACCCATCAGAAGTTATAAGCAAAAATATCTCCGCAACAGTAGGTGGCACTGCGCCTAAACGCTGCATGTTGCTTCAGGTCATGCTTGTGATCATAGACATCCTATAGGTAGACGCCCTATAGAGTGCCCCAAGGATGATGCGTTTTTGTAGGCCAACCCGGAAGTTAGCGGCGCACGGGTTCCCTCGATCGAAAGCCTATGCATTTTTCCCATAGACTTTTGGAAAATCGCATAAAATAAGCTCTGTGTTTAACAAAGGGTTATGACACTTACACGTTTTGTCTATCAAGATAATCTTTACAAGTTAACACATCATTTATAGATTTTGAAGCCTAAATAAAGTTGTCAGATATAAAAGGCTAACAGTAGGCTATAAACGGACTACAGCTCACCATGGTCGCGGATCAACGTCGTCACCACCAAACTTCCTCAAACTGTATTTAAAAAACAACTTTATTTATAAACATGCTCGCTGATTATGATCTGTGCTGTTATGAATACTTTTCCACTTTTTCATGAGAAATGCTGTCCAAATGTCCCATTTTTAATGATGACGTCTAAAGTCCCCGCCAAAGGAAGTAGTCCCTTTTAGCAATTTGTTAGCAACCGCCAATTTTAAGACACAGTAAAAGTTAAAAAAAATCACAAGTGGGTTATAACTGGTGTGATTTATGTCATAGATCAAAACGCGAAAGTATTTAGAAGCTTTGTTAACCACAGACCTTATTTCAGGCGATTTAGCAAAAACCCATTCAAAAAACCCATAGACTTGACGTCGTTGGAACCGGAACTCCTAAAATGCTAACTCGCTTCCGGGTTTTGCCTACAAAAACGCGTCATCCCTGGGGCACTCTATTGGCCGCTGGGCGCTGAGATTTGCGGCCGCCATCTTAGACCGGTCATACTCCTAAGCTGCGTCCCAATTCGCCTACTTATACTACGAGCATTTACTGTTTTTGTAAAAAAAAAAAAAAAAAAAAAAAAAAAAGTACATACTTTTGAGTGTGTAGCAGAAGAGTAGACAAGCTTTGGGACATACTACCTCGTAATAACTGCGTTTTTAACAGACATTCTGTCGCTTATTAACGCAAACTGTAACTGTTTAAACTACCCTGTCAATCATCTTGTCACAGTTAAAATCCTTCACATTGAATTAAATTTATTTTCCTGCCGTTTCGGAGAGAAATGTAGTCGCACGTTGATCTGCCAGTCATGGGTCTTTCATGAAGAGAACTCTCCTCATCTTTGCATAATGATGCATTTGAAAGTTAATGACCAAACGCATCGTTAAATTCACAATGCTGTTTCAGATGAAATATAATGTGAATAACATTTAATAAATACGTTTTTGTCAGGTTATATTGATTATTAATTATTCAAGCCCCTTTATCTTAACCGCTCTGCTTAACCGTTGGACCTCGCAAGTGTTTTCCACATAACTTGTTAGCATTCAGATTAGAAAGAAGTTCGAAAGCACTTGTTAGAATGCACTCAATGCACGAAACTTACTTTTAGCATTAGGTAACGTTAAGTGCCTATCACCAACACAATCCAATCTGAATTTAATACATAGCCTACAATGTTCGACCGGACATAATAACTGTTATTTGTGTTTGTGCACGTGATATCAGGAAGCAATGTATACACACATGACGGCAAAGCACAAATCGAGTTACTCCTCCCACTTCTGCTAGTATTACTGATATCTTATTTTACTGCAACTATCTGTTTCTGGTTCTTTATCATATTTATAGTGTGTGATTTATAAATTACCTTATATCCTACATCACATATTTTGTTTTTGGACGTCTGGTCACTTTATATCTCATTGTAACGTGGTCAGTAGATATCGGAAGAAGGAGGCGGGAACCGGCGAACGTTCAAACAAACTTTAATGTAAAATAAACAAACAACAAAACGAAAGTAATGCCGGCAGACCCTCGCGGACATCTGCTGGCCACACAAACATAATAAAACATAAAATAAAGTCCAGGCCTGGTCCTCTCTCGTCCTTCACTGTAGCTGCTCCTACTTTTATGCCTTCGGAGCTCCTCTGTGAGAGACTCGAGGCCGGCACGCCTCTCAGGTGATGCTCATTATCACTCGCGTCACCGGCCTCGCGCCGTTCCCTCACGGCTCTCACCCACCCTGCTCGTCACATACCCCCAACGCCCCTCACAGGCCGGGGGGTACTCCCGCGCTGCCCGAACTCCGCAGCACCGGTCCAAGATGGTGGCTCCACGGCTCGTCCGTGCCAATAGGCAGTAGCGTTAGATAGGGCGTCTACCTATATTATGTCTATGCTTGTGATGACATGTACCAAGTTTGGCCTGAATACGCTAAAGCGTCGCGGAGATACAGCCTTGCGATTATTTTCGCAAGAACTACATACAATTTGTTCACGTGTTTTTCGAAAACGGTTTGAGGAATCGACTTACATAACTTTTTGTCGGCATGGTCTGAAGATTATCTGGTTAAATTTCCATGAAAATTTTCATGGGGGAAAATGACGTCATAGGGTGCAATCGATTCATCTTGACCCAAGGAACCAGAGGAAAAAAATTTGTTTCTAAACCTTATGGTTCAAAAGTTATTAACATAAACATAAGTGCAACTTTGGACAGCTGGTGGCGCTAGAGGGATTGAGTTAGAGACGCCAAATTTGCTATGGACACAGATCAAACTGTCCTCTAACTGTGTGCCAAATTTCATAACTTTCCTGCAAGCGGTTCTATGGGTTGCCATAGACTTCCTGAGCGGAAGAAGAAGAATAATAATAAAGAAAAAGAAAAAGAATGCCAACAGATACAATAGGTGCCTACGCACCTTCGGTACTTGGCCCCTAAATATTTATTGAGCAGCAAATCAGTATATTAGAATGATTTATTTTTGGTTATTTTCTTTTTTTTTATAAAATTTTCAAAACAGAAATAAAAATAGACGAAACAAACAACATAAAATCAAGGAACAGATACTTTCAGCACTGCTTATAAAATATTACAAGTATGCATATGACATACCAATACCAATAAGAAATTGAGTACAAAGCACTTTGAAATGTGCCTTATTGCCCTGTGAACTGGTCACAAACAGATTTTGCAAGCATATTAGAATGATTTCAGAAGGATCATGTGACACTGAAGATTGGAGTATAAGATTGGAGTTTAAATAAAGATATTGACTTACTGCACAATTTACTTTAAATTATAATAGTATTTCACTGTACATTACTGTATTTTTGATCAAATAAATTCAGCCTTGGTGAACATGAGACATTTTTCAAAAACATAAAAAAAAAAATCATACTGACCTCAAACTTTTTAACAGTAAAGTCTAGTACACTACAGTAGTACTAAGTAGCTTGTGCTTCCAGAACTCTGTACAGTAAGCAGCAGTGTTTTCATACCAGTTTGACATGGTTCACATGGGCTGCCCCAGGCTTTTCCCAGCGTGGCACAGCACTGTGACCTCAGTGTAGCTCCATTAATGTTCACTTCACAGCGGCCGTCCCGGAGGGTCAACCAGCACGAGCCCTTCAGGCTGTCTGTGGAAATAAACCTCCATGAGCACAATCAAAGTACACACACAATAACAGAAAAGGAAAAGAACACAGTATGGAGTCTTTTTGAATATTGAGAAACATGTAAATAAATTAAAATACATTTCTTTTAAATTTGTGTTTTTCCCAAACATATGTTAATGATGAAATTAAAATCTTCTTGAGGTGTGTGTGCATGATTTAACATGTACATTTACCAACACATAAAAGTCCGGTGGAGTCCAGTTTATTTCCTAGTGAGCACTCACAGGAGAAGGAACCCACACTGTTCTTACAGACTCCATTAACACAGGGGCCGCTCGCACACTCATTCACGTCTGGAAATAGATTACTAAAAGGTTGGACAATCTGAAAGGTTATATGATCTGACTAATGAGAGAAAAGTGCTAGAATATTAAAGATAAAAAATATGTACACTAGTAACTTGATGAAGTCTCCTCTCTTCATATAATATTATTACAATTTAAAAGAACTGTTTTCTATGTGAATATATTGTAAAATGTAATTTATTCTATATATAACATTTCTGATTATAATCAATGTTGAAAGCAGTTGTGCTGCTTCATATTTTTGTGGAAGCCATGATACATTACCATTCAAAAGTTTGGGGTAAATTTCTTTTAAAGAAATTAATACTTATAATCCTAATTTCAGCAAGGGCACATTAAATTGATCAAAAGTGACAGTAAACATTTATAATGTTGCAAAAGATTTCTGTTTCAAATAAATGTTCATTTCACAGTTTCCACAGAAATATGAAGCAGCACAACTATTTTTAACATTGATAATAATCAGAAATGTTTCTTGAGTATCAAATCATAATAGAATTATTTCTGAAGGATCATGTGACACTGAACACTGGAATAATGATGCTGAAAATTCAGCTTTGATCACAGGAATAAATTACATTTTACAATACATATTTAAATAGAAGTTATTAGAACAATTATTTTAATTGTAATAATATTTCAAAATATTAATGTTTTACTGTATTTTTTAATGAAATAAATGCAGCCTTAGTGAGCAGAAGAGACTTCTTTCAAACACATTAAAATATCATAAAAAAAAAAAAAAAAAAAACTACCACTGATCTACTTCACCAAACATGTTAGGGCATGTAAGGCCTGTCTCATTTCAGGTGGAATACTGTAAACAACTGTCTCTGGAATTTACACCATGTTTCTACAAACATAGGGTAACTGCAACGAAAAAACTGAAGCGACAAGAACCTGAGTCATCTGGTCATTTAAGAGGTTGCTAAATCTGTTGTAACTGACCCTCACACGTCTCTGTGTCGTGTCTGAAGGTGTATCCGTCTGGGCAGGTGCAGCTGTAGCTGCCGGGAACATTCCGGCACAGGCCGTTATCACAGAGGAGACTGTTCATTACACATTCATCAATATCTGCAAACACAGATGGCTGGGTCATGAGACACATCAGATAACATTTGACTCCTGTAATTCCACATCATTTTTTTGTTTACACTGTACAGCAATATCCTTTAGGGAACTACAAACTACAGTGTAGACAATTTACATCAATTTGCATTAAATATAAATGTATCCAGTCAAATGATAAGCAAAAAACTGTATGAACTCAAGTTGTGTAGTGCACTGGTCTCATTGGAGGCAAAGGTCTCATTGGAGTAACTCATCTGTGCATATTACAGGTCAACTGACCCAGACAGTTTCTGCCAGTCTGGTCATTTTCATAGCCGCTGTTACAGACGCAGTGGAAAGTTCCTCTGAGATTCTCACACACTCCATTTGAGCAGATATCAGGATCCAGAGCACACTCATTAATGTCTGCCTCACAAAGAAATACAACATAGCATGAAGTTCATTTAAATCATTTAAAAGGTAAAATGACACTTTCATATTTCACAATGTGAGAAATGGACAAGTCTGTCTTGTAGTGAAAACAAAGTTTTACATGAGGTTATGACAACATACTGAATACAGAACTGCAATGTGAATTAACAACATGTCAATTCTGGTGTAATACAGGTTGGAAGACTTAAAATCTGAACAAGTATTAAAACACTGAGCATCGTACACTTGCTGAATTTTTTAATGGTTTCAGAGAAAAATTGGGCTTTATTACACAAAATGACTGAGGATCACACACTCCCAGACATCAAGTCATTCCAAACACAAAAACTGCTAGGAGATGCATGACAAATAACAAGAATATGCATTCTAAAATCAGCTCAAAACATCACACATGCTTGATTTCTTCCAAATGGATGGCAGTGTTATTTTTAATGTATCATTGAGATACTATTATAGTTTTTGTTAATATATTGAATTAGATTTTATTTTTACATTTTGCATTTTTGTTAGTTAAAGTTTTAGTGTCATTTTAATAGTTTTAGGGTTTTTTAAATATGCATGCATTATTTATTCATTTTTATTCCAATTTTAGTTTGTTAATTTAGTACATCAAATTAAGGTAAATAAAAATGAGAAATGCTGCCTTGGCAACTAGCTGAAATAAGTTAAAGGTTTATTTTTATTATTATTATATTTTATTTTATTTCAGTTAACATTTAATAGTGTTTTTATGGTTTTAGTTTGAGTTACTCGCTACACGATTTCTCCCAAAGTCTTCGGACATTTGGCAACTTGTCCAGACTGTAAATCGGCTCAAAAAGTTACGTAATTAATTCCAACCTTTAGCCTATCACTGTTTGTAGGATAAAGCATGAAGCATGACATCAGAATTACCTTTGCCATCAGCAGAAAATCCAACACCGCTCACACACAGGGCCTGAAACTCAACTAGAACAGCGAGAGAACAACACATGACAGCAGTGTGCAATACCTTATTATCTGTGTGAAATTATAACATGCTTTACAGATTTTGTTTAATCAGACTAACACTTATGAATGCATTAGCTCGAATAAACTGCATCTGAAAAGTTTTGCGAAAAAAGTCCCCCCCTCCCCTCCTCAGAAAAACTCACATATTTATTATAGGAAAATATAGCAGCTACAAGATAAATGACAGGAACAGTACATCATATTCTTCATTAAATATTCAAGTAAAAAAGACATGATTGGAATACATTTGGGAGACATTTATGGAATACATGCTAGACAGAAAACAAAACCATTTATTAATTATGATTCATTTGTTTATAGATCCTTTGCTTAAGCAGAGCTGGTCTTGGCAGCGGTTAATTTCCAAATGTTCTTAATTTTGGTTTGGTTCTCCTCCTAAAATTCTCTCATTAACAGTAACAGTGCATGAAAATCAACTTCCAGAAAGGAAGAAATAAGATCCATGATTAGAAAACTTGTAAACTGTTGTGTTGAGTGTGTGCTTTACTTCTATATGCCACAACACACATCTTTGAAGACTCTATACTTCTTCAAAACTGGAAAAAAGTTCTACACTGGACATTCATATCTATCCCAGTCTCACACCATGTTTAACCAATGTCTTCACATCAGAAATGTAAAGAAACAAGCTGCAAGTCTGAAACATACTCAACACATCTATACTGTACAACTATACTGTACCAAACAGTACAATTTCCAAAAATAAAAAAAAAATAACAAACAACATGTTAATTAGAACAGTAATCAGTATAATCAGTGTAACAGGGTAACAAATACCTGAGTTTTTGCCAGGACAGGGATGGCACGGCTCACCAAAGGCATAGTCAGGGTTGGCACAGCAGCACTGTGACTTGGTGACAGCTCGCTGGAAGGGCCGTAAACATAAGCCTCTTTTTACAGCTCCATAACAGGTGCTGCGCATGTGTGTGTCTGCAACAGAAATATGTGAGGAATACAGTCAAAACTATACATCAATGCTACAGGAAACACAACAGGAACAAAAAAAAAAAAAATGCAGCTACAGAAAACAAAACTACAGAGTTCAACATATACTCAACATATAACTACCTGTGCAGAAATCCTTGCGAGGTATTTTATGCAATTTTTAGGTAAATGCTGCAGTTCATCATATAGCGTTTTTCTAGTTTTATTAGTTCAATATAGTGTAATTTTACCTGTTGTCCTAATCAAATCCAAGTTTGGGTGTCCGATAAATACAAGATAAACGCAAACTGGCAACAAATTGAGATATAGTTAAATTTCTATTTATTTATTTCTATTTAAAATTCCTCATGAATATGTATCTTCATATTTACTTGTAAAGATTAATTTCTATAGCTCTGATTGATTTTAAAGAGTGATTTTGGCTACCTCTGAACAGTTGAATTAAATATGCAAGAACATAATATAAATATTTAAAATTCATGTGCATGGTTCAATTGAAATTGCCCTCTTTGACTTGGTATTAATACTGATAAGCTGAATGTACAAGGCAAACTGTTTGCTTAACCACAATGTTAACAACAACATTGAAGTAAGAGTTTATCTATCAATCAGATGTGCATTAAAGTTGCATTTGCCATAGCAACAGTAACCACCTGTCACATTTATTTTCAGAATTGTCATTAGATGGCAAAAAATTAAAAAAAAACTAGCATTTTATTTAAAGTAAAAATAAGATATCTGCAAACATAGCACCAAAGTTTAAAAATATCTTATATCTGAATAGAAAGTCTGATCCAATGCTTGCATTTTTTGAGATTACTGGGTGATTTCTGCAACGGAACAAAATAAACTTCATTAAAAAATAGCCACTTTTCTAGTAGGCAAATGTCATAACAACCCATTTTACCATTATTAAAGGAATTTGACAAAACAGGAGGTTTGTATGTGTCCGACAGTTCATTAAGCTTGACAAACTTCAAAACTTGACGGCAAAATATCATATGGCAAAAAGGCTTCTTATCGCATCGATTTGTTTGGCTATTTGGGCTGTCACTCATTTATCTGTCATAAGATCAGTTACCATATTGTCCCACAAAGAGCACATGAATTCTTACACATGAAAATAGACTGCACAAATAAATTAATACCCTTTATTTGAGATTTTAATGAGCCAGACTATCCGGACAATATATTATTGTGCATGCAAGTGTGCAAGTTTAACTAGCTCTTACCTACACATATGCGGCCACTTACTCCTACAGTAAGACCAGCAAAACACTCACACCTGAAAGAGCCCTGTGTGTTTACACACCTCCCATTCATACACACACCTGGAGTCTGGCACTCATCGATATCTGTGAGAGACACACATACATTAACACAAAACCCAACTCTATTCACAAATATTCAAATGTAAGCACACGTTACAAACTAGATCTGAAAAACAAATGAGTAATTGTCATTTTTTTTTTTTTAATTTTTACATGTTATTTTTAGAAATGGGAAAGGGAGTTGACCTGTACAGTATCGGCCACTGGAGTTGAGGATGAATCCAGGATTACATACACATTTAAAGCTGCCATCTTCATTTATGCACATTCCGTTAAGGCACATGTTTGTGGCGGCACATTCATCATTATCTGATTGAGAATAAAGGAAACTCCTTACTGTAGGGACTAATGCAGATAATCCACATTCTAACCCTATATAACTGCCCATCCTGTTATGTTATTCATGTTATGTTCATTTGGCCTTGTGCTAATCTAACGTAATTGCTATATTATAGCAAAAACATTTGTGTGTGTGTGTGTGTAAAATGATTACATTTAAATGCTATGAACTAAAAAGGCTGACTTTGTGGTGGTCAGTATCTTACCTATGCAGTTTCTCCCATCAGGTGTGAGCTTGAATCCTGCGTTACAGATGCACTGAAAACTGCCCTCTGTATTCAGACAGCGGGCGTTCTTACACAGCACCCCATTCTGAAGACATTCGTCAATGTCTACAAACAATATCATCACAGAAGTGAATACAGCTTCACCATATAGCCAAACATATAATACCTAGAGTAGACTATTCATTTTGTTCCTGTGGGACCAAAACCAGCAGCAGCCAATAAGGTAGAAAAATATCCAGGCTTAAATTGGGCGGTGTTAGGAATTGCAAAATTCTCGAGGACAGAAATGTTCTTAGACAATAGAGGTGACATGAGATGGACCAAAGACAGTGGCGTAAATAAAACTGTTAAGTCTTATCACATTTGAATCTACAAAAGTCCAGTAGAGGCATGAGTTCATCTGAGAGATCTGAATTAAGCAAGAGTGCCCTTGGTTGAAATATAATTGGCTAAGTACTATGAATGAAGGCCAGTATCACTGACACCATTACTGCAACTGATGTCTCTATTAAATTGACCTTTTTTCTCATTTTCTGTGGAAAAAAGGGTAATTATATAATTATATAGTGAAATTGAAAGCCATAAGCTTAAAACAGTCTTTACATATACCCATTTAACTGTGCCTTTTATAGTGTGTTGTATATATATGTCATGATCATTACTCTGAGTGCCTTTGTCTGCCACTAGAGGGCACTCCAACCCGGACTGTTCCTCATCACCCCTTGGACTACATTGCCCATAACCCACTTCCCAGACTCATTAGCACTTCATTGCACCCAGCTGTTTTGTATTATGTTATTAGTGTCTGTCTATTTATACTGAGTTTGTGTCTGCTTTTGTTATCGAGGTTTCATGTTTATGGTCACTGGTTTTTGTTTCTGTTTTCTTTGTTTATTGTGGACTGTTCTGTGGACTCTGACCCTTGCCTGTTACTGGATTATGTTCTTGGATTGCCCAATTAAAGCTGCACATGGATCTTACTTTCTTGTCTCTGTGATAGTGTGACAATATAGTGTATAAAGTAATATAGTGATGTTTCTCTGTCAGTATCAGCTATCTCTGTTTATATGAGTTGTCCGTTCATTTTTTTCCAGTTTAAGTTTATTTTGTGCATTAATTTTTACAATTATTAAGAAAATTATTACATTTATTTAAAACATTTGGTATCAATATTTGTGTTTGGGGATCGGTCCTCTCAATACAACGTCAGTATTGCAAGTATTTACACTTATTTCTGCACTTACACTTAATGCATGTCTTAATCGTTGAGACAAGCATGTTACTGACAGTAAAACAGGCATCTAGACGGAGCTTGGAACTAAGCTTGACAAGCATTCGGAAGGTGAGCGTGGCTGATCATAGGGCTCTACAGTGTGACCATTTCAGTCACATTTACGACAGAAAATTACTGTGCAACTGACCTGATCAGGCCTGGTTCTACGGGGGTGCTAGAGGGTGCAAAACAGGCCAAACAGATTTTGAAAATGCACCAGTGCGTATGTGTGTTTCCAGTCTGGAGAGTGCTGAGAGATTGCATGTTTCAGTTGAGCAATGTAGGCAATCACAGACATATCTGATGATTTTTCTACACCATGGCCAAAGAGAGGCATTTAAGTTACAGCGCTCAAAACGCTGGAGTTTGTTCAGTGCTGAGTTATGAATCCTCTCATTATAACAAACACAGTACAGACACGATGTAAATAAAAGATTCATTGTGCAGTGTAGACAACTTCATTAATTATAACGGAAGTTTGTGAGATCTAAGACGAATGACAGCTTTGTTAACGATTATAAAGGTTTTCCTATGTAATATTGCTTTTATACAGCAATTCAATAAACATGAAGGTAATATTAAGTGAGTGACTTACATTGTAGGAACAGTATTGTCAGATTTTGCTCTATTCAACAAAAATAGTTCCAAACAAATTGAACCGCTGCGCATCTCCGAGCAAACATAGTTGTTTCGTTTATGAATGAATTTAAGTTTTTAAACAAAACTAGTGAGTCAATGATTCAATGACCCAGTCATATACGTATAACGAATCCACTGAATGAATGATTCAGTGACAAAGACGGTGGCTGCGTCCGAAAACCTAGGTAGCTGTCTTGCTGCCTCGCTATCTTATAAGAGAATGACTTGTGTTGCTGTAATTTATAGTAATATTTACAGTATCAGTCAAAAGTCTTTCAAATATAATTCCTTCGAACTGATGGTGCTTTACGTAACATTATGGAAGTTGACATTTGTGTTGGCTACTGTATATAGGCCACCAGGACACCATTCAGACTTTGCTGATTTTCTATCAGAGTTAGTACTAGCTGCAGATAAAGTCCTTGTTGTTGGTGATTTCAATATCCATGTAGATAATAAAAAAAGACTCATTGGGATTGGCATTTACGGACATTCTAAACTCTATTGGTGTTAAACAACACGTGTCAGGACTCACTCATTGTCGTAATCATACTTTAGATCTAATATTGTCACATGGAATCGATATTGACGCCGTTGAAATTCTGCAGCAGAGTGACGACATCTCAGATCATTATCTAGTCTCGTGTATACTACATTTAGTTAAAGAGGCAAAACTGCCTCCCTGCCATAAATATGGTAGAACCATCACTTCTACCACTAAAGATCGGTTTATAAATAACCTTCCTGATCAGTTTCATCGCCTTAGCATACCAGACAGCTTAGAAAACCTCAATGTTGCAACAGAAACTATTGCCTCTGTCTTTTCCAGCACATTAGATTCAGTCGCTCCTTTGCGTTTAAAAAAGATTAAGGAATTTAATCCAATGCCATGGTACAGTGAGCACACTCGGGCCCTAAAAACTGCAGCCAGAAAAATGGAGCGTAGCTGGAAGAAAACAAAACTAGAAGTATTTCGCATTTCGTGGAGAGAGAAAATGATTGAGTACAGAAAGGCTTTAAAAACTGCTAGATCTGCCTATTTTTAAAAACTCTTAGAAGAAAATAAACACAACCCTAGGTATTTATTTGATACAGTGGCTAAATTAACAAGAAATAAAGCTTCAAATTCTGATGTTTCCAAAGAGCACAGCAGTAACGACTTTATGAACTTGCAAGATTGATAATATTAGAGAGAAAATTACAACCATGCAACCGTCTACTACAGTACCGTGTCAGACATTGCATTGTAGTGTCCCTGAGGAAAAATTCATTTCATTTACTGCTTTAGGAGAGGAAGAATTGTCTAAACTTGTTAAATCATCAAACTCAACAACATGTATGTTAGACCCTATACCAACTAAGTTAATGAAAGAGATGCTTCCAGAAGTCATAGATCCCCTTCTTAATATTGTTAATTCATCATTGTCATTAGGATACTTACCAAAAACTTTTAAGCTGACTATTATTAAACCTCTTATTAAAAAAACACAACTAGATCCTAAAGAATTAGTCAATTACAGGCCGATCTCAAATCTTACTTTTCTAAGTAAGGCAGTTTCATCGCAACTATGTTCCTTTTTAGAAAGAAATAATATCTGTGAGGATTTCCAGTCAGGATTTAGACGCATGGATTTACCATAGTACTGAGACTGCTCTCATTAGAGTTACTAATGATTTGCTCTTATCATCAGATTGTGGTTGTATCTCTCTATTAGTGTTACTGGATCTTAGTGCTGCACTTGACACTATCGATCACAATATTCTCTTAAATAGACTTGAAAACTATGTTGGCATTAGTGGAATTGCATTGGCATGGTTCAAATCATACTTATCTGACCGTTATCAGTTTGTAGTAGTAAACGATGAGATGTCATATCAGTCACAAGTTAAATATGGAGTACCGCAAGGCTCAGTACTAGGACCGTTGCTTTTCACTCTGTACATGCTACCCTTGGGAGATATCATTAGGAAGCATGGCGTTAGTTTTCATTGTTACGCTGATGATACTCAGCTCTATATTTCTTCACGCCCTGACGAAACTTACCAATTCACAAAATTAACAGAATGCATAGCTGATATAAAAAACTGGATGACCAGTAATTTCCTACTACTAAATTCAGAAAAAACAGAGATTCTAATTTTTGGACCAAAAACTTCTTCACGTAATAACCTAGAATATTGTCTAACACTTGAAATTATATAATAATATATAAATAATCAAAATTATAATCACGATTATTAATCATGTTTACTCTATAGGGCTGTAACGATATGCGATATGAAACCGAAATCGCGATATGCAGGTCCACGAATCTGTATCGATGTGAGAAGGCAGAATCACGACACACCCCTTCCAACTCCCAGAGTTATCCTTCCTGTCCAGATCCAATGCTACCACATTTTTAAATTACTATAAGTATTAGGGGGTGTAACGATTTATCGTAGATGGTGTGTCTCAATCAGCTCTCTAGTTCAGTAAGTGTTTCGGGCACACATTGAATCTTGCAAGCAGGTTTAAACGTTTCTCATGTCAGTCTCTTGCATGGTCGCGTGAGAAAAGTCGTGGCTTTCTTTCACCGCAGTGCACAGCAACAGCTGTGCTCACAGAAAAGCAAAAGACGCTTGCGATGCTTTGCTTTAAGAAGTTCTGTGGGGCCATTCACATATTGCGTCTTTTCCGCGTGCAAGTCAGTTATTATTTTCAAATATAGCCACGCGCAGGCGCGCTCATAATGGGATCGACGCGCCTGCAATTCTCAACTTCTCAGAATGCCGCAAGCGCACCGCAGGTCGTGTGACAAGAATCAACCGATCAGCTATGGCCTTTCCGTAACAAAACATCAAAAGCTCAGCCGAACAGCTGGTCATAGCTGTACATGGTGGTTTTTATATCTTATCTCCATCAATATATCTCGTAGTAAACTAATGCAAGGGCTAGAAATCATTTATCCTTTGCAGAAACATCCTGATCCTCTTGGAGAACTCAGTTCATGGTTGCATAGCAACGACCGACGCCACGGGAGCGCAAGCGCTTTGGAAAGAAGGAGAAGCGGTGCGGCCACGCCTTCCACGCGTTTTTAGACGCAATATGTGAACGGCCCCTATTCATAATTCTAAGTTCATGTTAAATTTAACATTCTTTTTCAGTGACAGACAGCCCTATTCAACTGTTAATTTGAATACAGAAGGTTTTTATTAAAATTTTATATTTATTTATTTCATTGAAATGTGATCTTGTATGTACAACAAGGAAAATTATTGAAATTTGTTAATGTTTTTTTAATAAATCTTGTTTGAATTTCAGTTTCATTTTGTTCAAAATAACGTTATACGTATCGTATCGTGAACTCTGTATCGAGATACGTACCGTATCGTGACCTGAGTGTATCGTTACACCCCTATTATTCTATCAAAAGAGTAATGAAACTATGGCTATTTTGCAAATTCTTTACCAACCTACACTTCACCCAAAAGGCCTGTAGGTGGCACAAAGACTTAAATTTAACCAACTATGATAACTTTGTTAGATGGTAAATCAATACAAAACATGGTTTTGGTGAGCGCTTTGTAATATGTATTCACATTAGATTTTAAAGCAACACAATTCGTTTGTAATAAGACAAACCAGATTCAAATTGCCCGGCAAATTCGTAAAGCAAAGAAAAATCAATTCTAGCTGATCAACATTATGAAAACTGGTAAAACCTTTAGGAACTTAAAAAGATAAACCAGCGAAATTCCTGATATTACTTCCAATATTTCCAAATTATGTTCATTTTCATAGAGCGGGCCAATATCGTGACGATTATTTAAAATCAATCGAGAGAAGCAGATATCGTTATCGTGATAAAATATGATTAATCGCGCAGCCCTAATTTAATTTAATTTGACTTGACATTTGATATTCAACAGCATCCTTGACATTTATTCAACAGTGCTTTTGATCTGCCTGCAATGACACTATTCTTTAAAAGGAAAAATTTTATACCAATTATCAATGTAAAGCTGCTTTGACACAATCTGCATTGTAAAAAGCGCTATATAAATAAGGGTGACTTGACTTGACTTGACTTGTACGGCAGCATTTGTGCATGAAGGTACCTCACGAAATTGATTTCGGATAGACTTCTGAGGCAGTGTAACAGTTTCATGATCTACAGCAATACAGCGCGAGCTTTGGTGAGAACTAAACAAATATTTAATTACTACAGTAGTAATTTCTCGATAGAAATTATATCAAAATTGAAATATGTTGATCAAAATCATACATTTATACACAAAATGAGCAGCAAACGCAACCTTCGGATGCCATCTTTATTTTTCTAGCTCAACTGTCACAGAATGGAAAGCACAGGATTGTGGGATATCAAAGGCAGCTAAGGATACATCTATGCTTCCTTCAAAAATCGATCTGAGGAAGGGATCTCATGAGAGAGGAAGTGAAGCTAACATTGGATTCGGACGTGCCTTGATGCCTTACTACCTTGAAATGTGTCCTCGGAAGGCAGCATTTTTCAGTTTTCGGACGCAGCCAGTGACTTGCCGCCCCCTACTGGCAGTTGGCATACTGAAGTATTCTTCAAAATATGTATTCAAAAGTTTCTATTTAAAACATCAATTTATGAATTTAAATGCATTCATGCACTTCTGAGCCTCATTAAACAGTCTGTAAATATAGCTAAATTGCACCTCTGCAGTGCAAAGATGAATTTTGTTGATACATTATTTGATTGGTAATTTATTGTATTTTATTTTACTTATTGTTACTTTGTTGATGTAAATAAAATATGAACTTCTACATGATGTTTGTGATATAACTGACCAATAATGTTTGTGATATAATGCATATTAGAGAAATATTGGATCACAGTGAACTCACACTAAACTAACAGAATGAGAGTTTAACACAATTATATCACTGTGGTCTCACATGGTGAACTCACAGTATGAGCACATGAATGCGCTGTGACCTCACATTTTGACCAAAGTATGAGCACACAGTGAGTGCGCTGTGTGGCTTACACTTTTAGCTTTCTGTAACCCCACATTGTGACCACATCATGAGTATCCCGGGAGCTCATGGTGAAATCACTGTGAGATCAAATTGTTAACTGGGTGATCATATATTGAAATGCTAACCAAAGTATGGCAAGAAAGGGGGAAAAAACAGATGATGTGTTAATTGGGTTAAATATTTTTAACACGTTAAAGAAAAAAAATACTCATCACAGAAATGAACATTCTTTTTGACAGCCCTGGTTATAACGGATGTTGTTGTAAAAAAGTGCGGCTGTGAGAACACGATGACCTGAAGTAAGTGATTATAAAGGCACACTTTGCATGCTTGATATAATCCATTGAGATTTGAATAAACTTTTGTTTTATCATGCTGCTAGGGATCCAATGGCTACGCACATGCTGTAAAGTTTCAGGAGTGACATCCGCATTTATAAATGTGGTTTTTGCTTTCTAAATGTATATTATGTATCAATATATGTATATATCTAACTATATCTCTAAATTATTAAACGGGTTTATTCTCACCAATGCAGGTCTGTTTTCCTGGACCTCTGAGAAAGCCTGTGTGGCATCTGCAGTAGTAGGAACCAGGAGTGTTGATACAGTGTCCATTACTGCAGGGTTCAAACACACACTCATCTACATCTGAGCAAAAAACACACAACACTCACATAAGTCAGTGAAAGTCATTGCTTTAGTTAGTTGATTGTTGCCCATATTTTCTTTTGTGGCTCTTTGAGATGTCAGTTCAGATTCTGGACCATTTATAATTCTTTTGGTACTGACTGAGCAACTGAACACAATTCATTAAATGTTTGATTTTGAGTTAAAGACAATGATAGAATTTGATTTGTAGACAAATAGCCCATAGTGTTGAGGTGAAATTACCTGAGCACTCTCCTCTGTTGTCCTCTCTGTATCCAGTGTTACAGTCACAACGGTAGTCAGACCCCATGGATACACAGCGTCCATTTAGACACAGATTTGGAAACAGGCGACACCTGTTCATGGTCTCATTTACACTAACTGCAAAAAAAATAAAATAATAAATAATAAAAAAAAATACAAAGCCTCATAAAAAAACAGAGCCTCATAAGCAGCTTGAAAACAGATTGTTTGGTAAATTATTTATTTTATTTGCATGGAATCAAATAAAAGTTTGCAATAATTAAGATATTTCTATTAATTTAGTAAGAATTTTGATATTATGCTCGCCAAGGCTGTGTTTATTTGAAAATACAGTAAAAGCAGTAATATTGTGGAATATTGTAGATTATAGATATATATCACAGATTTCTAGTTAGCAGCAAATCAGCATATTAGAATGATTTCTGAAGGATCATGTGACTCTGAAGACTGGAGTAATAATGCTGAAAGTTCAGCTTTGATCACAGGAATAAATTACATTTTACAATATATTCACATAGAAAACATTATTACTTTAAATTGTAAAAATATTTCACAATATTACTGCTTTTACTGTATTTTGATCAAATAAATGCATCCTTAGTGAGCATAAGGTCTTCTAAAACATTAAAAAAAAATAATTATTTCAAACTTATATTATAAATTATTTATTTAATTTATTTATTATTTTTTAATTTTTCTTTTTTTTGCTCAGTAATTTTTTTTTTAAGCCAGAAAGACTTATTCTTGGTCATAAGATTTTGCTTACCAAAAACAGGTTGTTGTGTTTTAAATCTATTATCATTCCCTGGGATCTGAGGTATTTGGGAAATTTGAAGAGTCTGGTGAATCTGAGGTATCATGTGCCCATTGTCATTAAGTGGGTGAAGTATCTGGTCATTAGTGGTAGGATTGAAGCTGCTGCGGTGTTGAGGGTTCATATCAGGATCCTCTTTCCTATAACCAGTCAGATCAGAGCCCACCAGACAGATGTTGACGTATTCATCTGTAGGGAACAGAAAAGAGAGAGACCCTCAGCAGTAATTGAGGTATCATATGTCATGTCGTGCTCCCGGTCACAGAGGTCGGTCTTATGCCTATCACGGCCCACAAACCAGCGCTCCCAAGTCCAGTGGTCTCAGTGCTCCCAAGTGCAGTGGTCCCAAATCTGATGGTTATTCCTTTGGCCTCAGCACTTCATGTGATGGCTACCATCATTTTGTGCGTCTGGGCTGCTTACACTTCCCCGAGGTGACGGCACTCACAGCAGCTCCCCTTGAGGCAGCAGTGTCCTCTGCAGCTTCCCCCAAGGTGGCGTAGTCCACAGCAGCCAGAGCAGACATGAACTCAATGTTGCTCCAAGCCACACAATAGAAGCTAATCACAGGTGCTCTGTCACAGTCAAGTCAAGTCAAATCAACTTTATTTATATAGCGCTTTTTACAATGCAGATTGTCAAAGCAGCTTTACAGTGATAACTGGTATATAATTTTGACTGCACAGCAGCTCTTAAAGAAAAGGGCGTCAATGCAGGCAGATCAAAGCACTGTTGAATATCAAATGTCAAGTGTCCCCAACTAAGCAAGCTAAAGGCGACAGCGGCAAGGAACCCAAACTCCAACAGGTGACATTAGGTGGCAAACAGGTGGCAAAATGGAGAAAAAAACCTTGGGAGAAACCAGGCTTAAACGGGGGGCCAGTTCTCCTTTGGCAAACAGTGCTTTGTTACGATTCAGGTAGCTATCATAAGTCTGATAGGATCGCAACATTCAAAGTATTTATTCTAGTTCCATCCAGTTGAGGATCATATTCATCACGCCGGTATGGACGGTTTGTTGAGGAACTGTGCCACTGGCTGTCGTGTCGATGAGGCCTTCACAGTGGATGATATTGTTGACTCAATCTCTGCTGATACTTCAGTGCTGCGTTGTGGTCGTGTCAAGGCGCAGGTCCTCGATCTCACCTGGATACGGCCCAGATCCGATTGACTACGGTAAACCTCGGGATAAACAGAGAGACTTATATTAGCGTAGATGCCATTCTTCTTCTGATGTAATGATTACATCTAGTGTTATAGGAAGTGTTCCCGGTTCCGGCTGACATAAATTATGCAGCCTAACAATCCTTTAATGGATTTGAAAATATTATTTGATAATGTGTTATGTGTATGACAGGTTAAAGAGATGTATTTTTAGTCTAGATTTAAACTGATAGAGTGTGTATGCTTCCCAAACAATGCTAGGAAGATTGTTCCAGAGTTTAGGTGCCAAATAGGAGAAGGATCTGCCTGCGGTTGACTTTGATATTCTAGGTATTATCGGCTGGCCTGAATTCTGAGATCGCAATAGACGTGAAGGACTATAATGCATTAAAAGCTCGCTCAGGTACTGGGGAGCTAAACCATTTAGTGCTTTGTAAGTAATTAGCAAGATTTTAAAATCTATATGAAGTTTAACAGGAAGCCAATGCAGTGTTGACAGAACTGGGCTAATATGGTCATACTTTCTAGTTCCAGTAAGAACTCTAGCTGCTGCATTTTGTATGAGCTGTAGTTTATTTTGTCAAGCGAGCGGTCATGCTCCAGGGCTTACTACCATTACATGGGCTTTGCCCCATCCCCCCATCAAGAGAGTCTCCAGAATACGTCTAGCTATCCTGTTCATTCTTTTCCACACTCCTCCCATAGGGGGCATTAAATGTCCAAGTGCAGACTTGATCCTTCAAGAAGCCTTTCAACTCTGACTGTCGATTTGAAATTCTTTGATTGCTCCGATGAAATTCGTGGAAGTTTCAAATTTCAATATTTTATTCAAAATACAACATAGATGACATATCAAATGTTTCAACTGAGAACATTTATCATTTTAAGGGAAAAATCACATCATCACATCTCATTTTCAACACATCTCAAAAAAGTTGGAACAAGGCCATGTTTACCACTGTTTGGCATGCCCTCTTCTTTTTATAACAGTCAGCAAATGTCTGGACTGAGAAGAGAAGTTGCTTAAGTTTAGGAATAGGAATGTTGTCCCATTCTTGTCTAATACAGGCTTCAAGTTGCTCAACCGTCTTAGGTCTTCTTTGTCGCATCTTCCTCTTTATGATGTGCCAAATGTTTTCTATGGGTGAAAGATCTGGACTGCAGGCTGGCCATTTCAGTACCCGGATCCTTCTTCTACGCAGCCATGATGTTGTAATTGATGCAGTATGTGGTCTGGCATTGTCATGTTGGAAAAAGCAAGGTCTTCCCTGAAAGAGATGACGTCTGGATGGAAGCATATGTTGTTCTAGAACTTGGATATACCTTTCAGCATTGATGGCCTTTCCAGATGTGTAAGCTGCCCATGCCACACGAACTCATGCTTCTGAACTGACCGCTGATAACAACTTGGGTTGTCCTTGTCCTCTTTAGTCCGGATGACATGGCGTCCCAGTTTTCCAAAAAGAACTTCAAATTTTGATTCTTCTGACCACAGAACAGTTCCCTTTTGTGGGAACTGTTGACGCTGCTTATAACGCATTGGGAACCTTCTGCGTGATAACGTCATTGAAGCACTCATGTATCTAACCAATTGTGTAGCGAGACGTCAGAGGCGGGTGACGTCACGGACCAGGAACTATAAAGCATACCCGGATGCAGAGATCGCTAGCTTCTGTTGTCTTCAGCAAGCACTCTATGTTATCTTGTGTGTCTTATTTGGTGTTGTTTGTCTACCTTCAATTTCATTAGAAAGACAAGATCTCTTCATCTGAGGACAAGAGTATCAGTTCAACACACACACACACACACACACACACACATACATATATATATATATATATATGTGACGAGCAGGGCGGGCGAGAGCCGTGAGGGAACGGCGCGAGGCCGGTGACGCGAGTGATAATGAGCGTCACCTGCGAGGCGTGCCGGCCTCGAGTCTCTCACGGAGGAGCTCCGGAGGCATAAAAGGAGGAGCGACATCAGTGAAGGACGAGAGAGGACCAGGCCTGGACTTTATTTTATGTTTTATTATGTTTGTGTGGCCGGCAGACGTCCGCGAGGGTCTGCCGGCATTACTTTCGTTTTGTTCTTTGTTTATTTTGAATTAAAGTTTTGTTGAATGTTCGCCGGTTCCCGCCTCCTTCTTCCCATATCTACTAAGCGTGTTACATTGGTGCCGAAACCCGGGAGGAAGGAGGGACATGCTGTCGGAGAGCCCTCGCTGCTGAGGGGGATCGCGGTGCTGCGGAGTTCGGGCAGCGCGGAAGTGAAGACCGCGAAAGGCTGCCCGAGGCGGTGGTGCTGGAGCCTTGTGAAAGGTGGGACGGAGACCCGGATGCCGTGCTCCTGGGACGAGGTGGGGTGGCTGCCGTCCTGGACCTGGAGGGAGCGGAGGAGTCGCCGCCGTCTGCCGTGGGCCGGAGCCTGCTGCCGTCCGCCATGAAGGGGAGGAGCAGGGGACGGGGGACTCGCTGCCGGCTGCCCTCAGTCGGAGGAGCCATCGCCGGCCGCCAGGAGGCGGTCGAGGATCGGGCCGTCCACCGAGCGTCCAGTGCCACCGCATGGCACCGCGAAGAAGAGCCTCTTGGCAGGCTGAGGACCGAGCGGCAGTGTGTCTGGGAGCCGGACCCAGCATTTTTTTTTTTTCTTTCTTTTTCCTCTCTCCCCTCTCTCGTCCTGTCGCTCCCCTTGCTTCCGTCTCCTTTCTCTCGTCTTGTCTGTCCTTACCCCCAGGTGCTGCGGCCACCAAGACAGGCCCCGGGGGGGAGTAAAGCGCAGTCTCGGAGGTACCCCCCGGCCTGCGAGGGGCGTTGGGGGTATGTGACGAGCAGGGCGGGCGAGAGCCGTGAGGGAACGGCGCGAGGCCGGTGACGCGAGTGATAATGAGCGTCACCTGCGAGGCGTGCCGGCCTCGAGTCTCTCACGGAGGAGCTCCGGAGGCATAAAAGGAGGAGCGACATCAGTGAAGGACGAGAGAGGACCAGGCCTGGACTTTATTTTATGTTTTATTATGTTTGTGTGGCCGGCAGACGTCCGCGAGGGTCTGCCGGCATTACTTTCGTTTTGTTCTTTGTTTATTTTGAATTAAAGTTTTGTTGAATGTTCGCCGGTTCCCGCCTCCTTCTTCCCATATCTACTAACCGTGTTACAATATATATATATATATATATATATATATATTATAAATAAGACACAAAATGGCGGAAAGCAAGCAATTCACTCGATGTCTTCATCCCTGCACAAGATATATTCCAGATGGGGATACACATGAGATGTGTGTTGTTTGCCTGGGGGTTGAGCACGCACAGGCAGCTCTCGAGGGGGCTGTCTGTGTGCACTGTAAGAAGCTCACCCTCAGAGTATTACGATCACGCCGGGCACTCTTTGAAAATAAAGAGGGTGCCTCGGGTGGTGTTCCCGGCAGATCGGGTCCCGCTGTCGCCGGGGCACAGCACAGACTTCATTCGTAGGGTTCACAAATGGAGCTGGCAGAGAGGTTTGAGATGGGCCCAGCCTTATCTCAGCCCTCACCTGCCAGATCCAGTGTCTCTCCTCTGGTGGTGAAAGTAACAGAGTTCGTAAGGAAGGAAGGAAGACGACAGGGTCGGCTGTGACTACTGGCTTCTTTTATTATGTGACACAAACAAAAAGGCGTGCAGACAGGCACCAAAACAGTCATAAATCAAGATGTAGATTCACTCCACAACAATCAGCAGGTATCCAGGAGTGTGGCAGCCAGTAGTCCTTCTCTCTCTCCCTCGCTCCTGTTTCTCCTGGCGTTAAATAATCTCCCCACGCCAATTACTGAAACAAGAGACAGGTGTTTGTTATTTGCGCTTAACCCACTCACTTCACAGCGCGTCTCCTGACGCTCTGTCCCGCTGCAGACTTCGCTGAACCACGCCCCCCTTGCCACATACCCCCACCACCCGACTCAGGCCGGGGAGCCGTAATATCGTGGGGATGAAACAACATGGATACGGGGCGATGCCCCGGGTAAGAGAGACGCTCGTGAGCTATCTCTCGCCCGAGTCAGCATCGTCCCTCAAAACCCCGACGTTGCCCACCAAGCCTCTCAAAACAACATCGAGCTTGGTGGGCAAAGCTTATGCGGCAGCAGGTGAGGCAGCGGCATGCTTACACACCATGGTGCTGCTCCAAGCATATCAAGCTGACCTGCTGGGGGAAATTGATGACAGCGGGGAGGCCACATTTGAGTGCATCCAGGAGTTGATAATGGCAACAGACCTGGCTCTCCGTGCCACCAAAGAGACGGCTAAAGAAGTGGGCCGTTCTATGGCTGCCTTGGTGGCTACGGAGAGGCAACGGAGAGTGCAACAGAAAGCTAGTGTGGCCACCCGTACTCCCCCACAGAAAGCCTGGGGATCGAGCGGTCCACACAGCAGAAACTTCAAAAGAAGGCTTCGCCAAGAAGGCTTCAAAGCGATCCTGACATCTGTGGGTCAGGACCTCCGGAGGGAGCCTGGTGTTAGGATATCTGGCACCCGCTCCCCTTCGGCGCCCTCAGGGGACCGTTATGCTAACCCTGCCACCCAGTGTGCGTCAGGGTGCAGCGGTCTCCACCGAGGAGGGCCGGTCACCACTTGATTCGGCTGTCTTCTGCCGGTGCGCCACTTCAGAGCGTCGAATCATGTGCTCAAAAAACACCAGAGGCCAGTCTCAAGAGACTGGTTCCCTTAGTAGATTTTATGTCAGAATGGAAACTTCTACCAAATATATCGAAATGGGTGCTGCTCATCATAGAGGGTTACAGAATTCAGTTCGGGTCTCGCCTGCCCAGGTTCAACGGGGTTCTTGCAGGCACATCTGTCCCCTGCTCGTGTGAGTTCCATTCTCGCAGCCATGAAAGGGGTGAAATTAGGCCAGTCACTCACTGTAAAACAGTTCCAGAAACTGTTGGGTCTGATGGCAGCTGTATCCAACGTCATACCTTTTGGCCTTTTGTATATGAGACCCTTACAGTGATGGCTCAGGACCAGGGGGTTTTCTCAGAGGGGAAATCCTTTTCGCATGATCAAAGTCACGCGGCGATGCCTTCGTGCTCTGGCCATGTGGAAAAATCCCTGGTTCCTGTCCCAGGGACCCGTGTTGGGGGCTTCTGGTCGTCGTGTAATGCTTACGACAGATGCTTCCCTCACGGGCTGGGGGGCGATCATGAGTGGTCGCTCAGCTCAGGGTCTATGGGAGGACCATCAGCTCTCCTGTCACATAAATCGGCTGGAGATGATGGCAGTGTTTCTAGCATTGAGACACTTCCTTCCAGACCTAAGAGACCACCATGTGTTGGTCGGCACGGACAACATGTCAGTGGTCTCATACATAAACCATCAGGGGGGTCTGCGGTCTCGCCAACTATATTACTTGGCCCGTCGGATCCTCCTATGGTCCCAGGGGAAGCTGCTCTCACTCAGGGCAGCTTACATCCCAGGGTATCAAAATGTGGGAGCAGGCCCGGGGAATGGAGACTCCACCCAGAAGTGGTGGATCTCATATGGAAAAATTTCGGTCAAGCGGAAGTTGACCTATTCGGGAGAGTCAACCCAATGTCCACTTTGGTACTCCTTAACACATCCAGCACCTCTGGGTCTGGATGCCACGGTGCAGATGTGGCCGAGGCTACGTCTGTACGCATTTCCCCTGTTCGCTCTGCTCCCGGGAGTTCTGGAGAAAGTATGCCAGGAAGGGCCCAGCCTAATACTGGTAGCCCCGTACTGGCCAACCAGGATATGGTTCTCTGACTTAGTGTCCCTCTTAGACGGCTCCCCAATGGAGCTTCCCCTCAGACAGGACCTCCTGTCGCAAGCGGGCGGCACGAATATACATCCTCGCTTGGAACTGTGGAAGCTATGGGCCTAGCCTCTGAGGGGGCCAGGTTCATAGATGCTGGTCTCCCAACTGAGGTTGTGGAGACCATCCTTAACTCCAGAGCTCCCTCCACGAGGAATCTGTATTCTTATAAATGGAATATATTTGCTACTTGGTGTTGACAACATAATACCCTGTCCACTCTTCTATTAGCTTCGTGCTACGATTCCTCCAAGAAAAATTCTCGGAAGGTTTATCTCCTTCAACCTTGAAGGTTTATGTTGTGGCTATCTCAGCCTATCATGCTCTTCTAGAGGGGGATTCCTCGGTAGGTCAAGACCCCCTCGTTACACGCTTCCTCCGTGGTACACTGAGGTTGAGGCCTCCAGTGCGTACAAGAACTCCGGCCTGGGACTTGGCCGTGGTATTGCAAGGGTTAGCCGAGGCTCCCTTCGAACCACTAGAGGAGGTTCCAGAAAAGTTTCTCACTCTAAAGACTGTTTTCCTACTTGCTATCACTTCTCTGAAGAGGATAGGAGATCTACAAGCACTTTCAGTTGCTCCATCTTATCTCGAATGGTGAAAGCATTCCTTCATGCTAGACCTGGCTATGTACCAAAGGTATAGAATAGCTTGAATACAGCGTGCGTCTCCCTCAGACTGTAAACGAAGCTCGGGCACACTAGATAACATGTCAGCAGCGTCTTACATCAGCAGCGTCACTGCGGAGTCGTGAACCACACTCCAGAGCAGAAGGGGGCGGTAATGCACCAATAAGCTGGATGCCAACTGCCGTAAAACAGGAAAGAAGAAGAAGAAGCAGAGTCGTGAACGCGGATTGACAACAGAACCGGTAGAGAATACAATGCTGAATAAAGTCGTAGTTTTTGTTATTTTTGGACCAAAATGTATTTTCGATGCTTCAAAATGTCACGGATGTTCTAATCGCCAAAAACAACCACGGCGACGGAAAAAAGTGCATTACCAACGCCGACAGATGAAAGGATTCAATGGAATCAATTCAATGTAAAGGATTCCGGATGATAATACAATGCTGAATAAAGTCACAGTTTTTGTTATTTTTGGACCAAAATGTATTTGATGCTTCAACAAATTCTAACTGACCCTCTGATGTCACATGGACTACTCTGATGATGTTTTTATTACCTTTCTGGACATGGACAGTATACCGTACATACATTTTCAATGGAGGGACAGAAAGCTCTCTGACTAAATCTAAAATATCTTAAACTGTGTTCCGAAGATGAACGGAGGTCTTATGGGTTTGGAACAACATGAGAGTCATTAATGACATAATTTTCATTTTTGGGTGAACTAACCCTTTAATGTTAGTTGCCAGTGTGTTCACTTGAGGGCAAATTTCAACATCCTCTTCTGCTTTGACAAGTCCATACAACTCCTCTAAACTACATTCTATAAGGTTACATTCCCTAAGGAACTCTGGAACTGAGAACCAGTTGATAAGGAGCAAGCGGGCTGCTGCCACAAACCTGGTGGCATGATCTGCTGTTCTGTTCAGAACAGAATATTCTGAACATAGAACCTGTTCAGAATAGGTTCTATGGCTTTTCTGATATGCTCAACTCTATTAGCCACGTACATGTAGAATCTGCGTGTTACATTGTGAATTATAACCGAGCACTATGCAACTGTCAGTATAAAAGTGGATTTCTGTGTTGATTTCTTCAACTAGACAGCAAGCACTGCTGCACATAACTCCAGGCGCAGAACAGTATGTGCTGGAAAAGGCCCCCTTCACACTGTGCACTCGAATCAAAGACCGCCCTAATTTTGTCAGGTTTGTGGGGGTGTTCAACTCAGAAAAATGGCAAATATCAACATTCTTTCCCCGATTGCAAGGGTGGAGAGGGTTCTGCTTGCTCATTTTCTATCACCTTCTGCATAAAACCAAAGAAATGTGTTTTCATATTTGGTTTCTTTGAAAGAGTGCACTGTAATGACTTCAGTCTTTGCATAGCTTGCTCTCTATTGTTTGGGAGTTGCATTCTTGAAGAGCAGAATGGAAGCAGCAGCTCCCAGTGTTTATACACCTCTTGTCCATAATGTCTAGAAAGACATTATCCTCAACAGATAAAGCAGTTTTATCATCCTGTACAGATCTGAAGAACACATTCTCCTTTAAATCCTTTGTGTAGCTCGCGCCAGTTTTTGAACACTTGAGAGAACATGGTGAGAAGGGTAAATACAACAAAAGAGGTAACTCACCCCATTCTATGACGTTGATGCCATTTGTGCATGGAGAAAAGAATGAAGTTAGTCCATTTGGAAGTATGTTGGTCTTATAAGCATTCACGCTGGACTGACGATGAGTCCCATTCAGGCAAACGTCTCCCACTATCACTCAGCCCAGGTCTAAGTGCTGTGCATATGGTGTGTTGATCTTTTCCTTCAGATGTTCGTTCATCCAGGTGTTAGCTCCTGAATGTGCGACACTTGTAAAGTAGAAGAGGTTTATTGTGTATGGTGTACAGCTTGTCTGGGTCTACAATCTTGTCTGAGTTTGGTTGTGCAGCCATTATTTCAGTTTTCTTGACAAAGACAGAAGTTCTGTTACTCAACCTGGCAGCTCCATCAGATTTTGTGTTGTTCGAGCAGCCAGTTGAAGCAAGGGCAAAACTAGGGTCGAATTTGCTTGCCTACGAACAAATTTGATATAGAAGCTTAGAGGAGGAAAATATAAATAATTGTCTTCTTTGAACCTGAAACCTTGCGTAATCCATTTGCCTTGAAAACTGAATGGGAGTTTTTCTATGATGGCTATGATGATGTCAAGGTAAGCAAGTCCAGGCAAAAAGACCACTCTATTTTGCAGACTGCAGCTCAAGCAGCAAGTGGCCAAGATCTCTAAGACAGTGGGTTTCTTTGTTTTTGATGCAAGGAAAAGCGTCAAGTCTCTTTAACATCGCCTGCTCGATGACCCCTGGACATCCGTAGCACTCTTCCGGACAACGCCATATCATTTGAACTCCTAAGGCAGGATTACTGACATGACCTTTGATTCTTATGTGATGCACACTTTACTTTACTATAAAACTGAAAGAAACACAAAAGATACAAATTACAAAGTGATTTACACAATATAATGTGATTTACACATTCACAAACATCCACTTACAGAATCAAACAACTAAATAAACAATCGATATATGTTAAGGATGTGCTTGAAAAAAAAGGGATTGCACAGCTTTATTAGCATATTAGCCGTTAGATTGTGCTAGATTTCAGGATCAAGCATCTAATCTCTAAACATCTAAATAATGACCAGCTTTTAATTAACCCTTTCGATCGTGAGTTTAAAATATTCTAACTGTCCCCCTGTTACAACAGAGACACGGAGACTGAAGTAGAAGCAATCCAGTTAAGTATTTATTTGCAAACAGTAGAGCACAGAATGATAACAGGCAGATATGGCGTGATGAGAGATGAATAGGGTATAATACTGTCCTTTTCAACTTGCAGATGATGGATGAGAGATGCAGTTGAGGGAGACGATGGAGACACTCACACACACAGGTTGGTTTGCACACGGGGAGACCAGGAGACGAAGGAGATGAAGGAGATCGCTGGAGCAGGTAGGTAAGTAGTTTGGGAGTCCTTAAGGTAAGCATACATATCATGTAGTGCGAACGAGACCGGACAGTGAGTGTGTGTGAGTGTGGTGGCTTTATGGTGCTGGTGATTGCCGAGTAATGACGTGCAGGTGGCGGTGATTAGAAGGCTGGTGATTGAGTGCGTGGGTACTGCAGTGAGGTGGAACCTGACGTGTCTGTGACAGTACCCCCCCTCCCACGGCCCGCTCCTGAGGGCCGCGGACCTCGACGCCGTGGTGGTCGTCCTCTAGGTCGTGGGGCAGGTCTGTCCGGGTGATTGGCGTGGAAGTTCTGTAATAGGATAGGATCAAGGATATCATTCTTGGGTACCCATGAGCGTTCCTCGGGGCCATAACCTTCCCAGTCAACGAGGTACTCGAGCTGACCACCACGGCGCCGGGAATCCAGGATCTCATGAACCACGTAAGCTGTGCCGTCCTCCAGGATGAGTGGAAGGGGGGGCTCGGCGGCTGCCACGTCAGGTTCTGTGGAGGGAACAACAGAAGGGTGGTGAGGTTTTAGTAGTGAAACGTGGAAAGTAGGATGAATTCTACTATACTGTGCAGGGAGTTGGAGACGGTAAGTGACGGGGTTGATCTGCCGAAGGATGGTGAACGGGCCAATGAATCGGGGACTCAGCTTCTTGCAGGGCAGACGCATCCTGATGTCCCTGGTGGACAGCCAGACCTTCTGCCCCGGTTGATAGACTGGAGCGTCGGAGCGTCGAAGGTCGGCTGTCCTCTTGCGTCTGCGCAGGGCTCTCTGCAGTTGGTGGTGAGCTGAGTCCCATACCCTCTCGCTCTCCCGGAACCAGTAGTCGACTGCAGGGACGTTGGAGGGTTCCCCATCCCAGGGGAACAGCGGGGGTTGGTAGCCGAGTACGCACTGGAAGGGTGTTAGTCCAGTTGTGGCTTGACGGAGGGAGTTCTGTGCGTACTCGGCCCAACCCAGGTACTGGTTCCAGGAGTTCTGGTGGCCGTGACAGAAGGTACGCAGGAAGCGGCCAATCTCCTGGATCTTCCTTTCCGTCTGCCCGTTCGACTGAGGATGGTATCCAGATGACAGGCTGACGGTCACACCCAGGAGGGAGAAGAAGGCCTTCCAGACGTGGGAAATGAATTGAGGTCCTCGGTCGGAGACTATATCTTCAGGTATTCCATAATAGCGAAAAACATGGTTGAATAGCATCTCTGCCGTGGCCATAGCGGTAGGTAGACCCTCCAGGGGTATCAAACGGCAGGACTTAGAGAAGCGGTCTACCACCACCAGGATGCACGTGTGACCGTCAGACTCAGGGAGGTCGGTGACGAAGTCCACTCCCAGGTGTGACCAGGGTCGCTCAGGAACGGGCAGAGGAAGTAGCTTGCCGGTGGGAAGATGGCGTGGACTTTTGGAGATGGCGCACTCCCTGCAGCCCTGCACGTACCTTCTGACGTCGTTGGCCATGTTGGGCCACCAGAAGCGTTGTTTGAGCAACGAGAGGGTCTCATTGACCCCCGGGTGACCAGTGCCAAGTGATGAGTGGGTATTGTGCAGAAGTGGAGTGCGACGTGCCCGTGTGACGTATTGCAAGCCTTGGGGGCAACCCGGTGGAGTGCGTGTGGAGGCATTGGAGGAGGGAATGGTTTCTTCGGACCACTGGATAGGGTTCACGAAGATAGACTCCGGCAGGATCTTTTCAGGCTCTTCGGGCTTGTCCTCAGGGGAATGGATGCGAGACAGAGCGTCAGCTTTAGTGTTCTTAGAACCAGGGCGGTAAGAGATGGAGAAATTGAATCGAGAGAAAAACATGGCCCAGCGAGCTTGGCGAGGGTTGAGTCTTTTGGCAGCCTTCAGATATTCGAGATTTTTATGGTCAGTGAGAACTTGAAACGGATGAGTAGCCCCCTCCAACCAATGCCTCCACTCCTCGAGGGCAAGCTTGACGGCCAGGAGTTCGCGGTCACCGATGTTATAGTTGACCTCCGCCGGGTTGAGCTTGCGGGAGAAGAAGGCGCATGGATGGAGTCTACTTGGCGTCCCCTGCTGCTGTGAAAGGACCGCTCCCACTCCGGTGGTGGAGGCGTCCACTTCCACGATGAATGGTAGGTCCGGGTTAGGGTGGACGAGGAGGGGAGCGGTGGTGAAGGCTCTTTTCAGGGTCTCGAAGGCGTTGGTGGCAAGTTGGGACCAGGACAGAGACTTGGGCTGGTTACGGAGTAAGTTAGTGAGGGGACTGACGATGGTACTGTAATTCTTGATAAATCTGCGGTAGAAGTTGGAGAATCCTAGGAATCGTTGGAGCTCTTTGATAGTTGATGGAGTGGGCCAGGACTGGATAGCGGTGACCTTCCCCTCGTCCATCCGGATGCCACTGTGGTCAATGATGTATCCTAGAAACTGTACGGAGGGTTGGTGGAAAGAGCACTTCTCAGCTTTTAGGAAGAGGTGAAACTGTCGTAAGCGTTGAAGGACCTCCGCAACGTGGTGGCGATGTTCGGCCAAGCTCCGGGAGTAGATGAGGATGTCATCAATATATACCAGAACGAACTTGTGGAGATACTCCCGGAGCACCTCGTGAATGAAATCCTGGAATACGGAGGGGGCGTTGACTAGGCCATACGGCATGACGAGATATTCATAGTGTCCGGTGGGCGTGACAAAGGCGGTCTTCCACTCGTCCCCCTCACGTATCCGGATGAGGTTGTACGCGCTGCGGAGGTCCAACTTGGTGAACACAGTGGCACCGCGGAGATGTTCCAGGGCCGCTGGGACGAGGGGAAGTGGGTAGCGGAATTTGACAGTGATTTTGTGGAGGGCACGGTAGTCGATGCAGGGCCTCAAGCCTCCGTCCTTCTTTGCCACAAAAAAGAAGCTTGAAGCAGCAGGGGAAGTAGACGGGCGGATGTATCCCTGTTCGAGTGCCTCTTTGATGTATTCCTCCATGGCCTTCTCCTCCGGTAGTGATAGGGGGTAAATGCGTCCCCTAGGCACTGGTTCACCCGGTAGCAGATCGATGGCACAGTCCCATGGCCGGTGTGGAGGAAGTTTGGAGGCGCGCTGCGGGCAGAAAACGTCACTGAAGGGGGCGTAGTCCGGGGGAACATCCACGGAGCGTTTCTCGACAGGGCTTTCGATAGAGGTGGCGTTCATGGAGAGAGACTTGGAGAGTGGAGACGTTGGAACAGGAAGCGCTGGGAAACAGTCGGGAAAGCAGTGATCGCCCCACTTCAGGATTTCGCCCGTGCGCCAAGAGATGGTGGGATTGTGTTGTTCCAGCCACGGGCGCCCTAGAACCACGTCAGCAGTGGATTCCTCCAGAACCAGCAGATGTACCTTCTCCGAGTGCAGGATGCCGACACAGAGTTGAAGAGGTCCCACATAATGACGGATGTTCTTACGGCTCAGGGGTTTGCCCGTGATGGAGTGGATTTGATAGCTAGTCGGAGACGGGGAGACTTTGAGGTTGAGTTGTCGGCATAGGGCACCAGAGATGAAATTTCCTGCTGACCCTGAGTCGAGGAGCGCCACCACTGGAACAGAGGCGTTTGCAGCAGTAAGGATTACAACAGTAGTGAGTGGTTTCATTTTTTGGATAGAGGGAAAAATTGCACTCACCACGGGCCGAGGAGGACGGGTTGGGCATGTGGAGATAACATGCCCCGGTAATCCACAATATAAACATAAGTTCAGGGTCAGCCTTCTTTGTCTCTCATTAGAGGTGAGACGAGAATGATCAATCTGCATGGGTTCGGTGGCTGGTTCTGGAGAGCTGACGGGTTCGGACCGACGGAGGAGGTTGGTGATGGTTGACTGGCCCTGGTGCTCTAGGAGACACGACTGCATACGGGACCCCACGCGAATGGCGAGTTGGATGAAGCGTTCCAGTCCAATGGAGTCCTCGTATGCAGCGAGATGCAGCCGCATATTGGGTTCCAACCCCTGACGGAATGATGTGATGAGAGCTTGTTCATTCCATCCGCTGGTGGCGGCTAGCGTTCGGAACTGCAAGGCATATTCGTTAACAGAGAGATTACGTTGTTTTAGATTATAGAGTTTCTCACCAGTCGATGAATCCGTCAGAGGTCTCCCGAAGACCTCTCGGAAGTGAGAGACGAACGCCGAGTAAGATCTGACCACAGGGCCCTTTTGAGTCCACAGAGAGTCTGCCCATTGCAGGGCCTTACCTTGCAATTGCGAGATGATGAACGCTATTTTAGCCGTGTCGGTGGTGTAGAATTGCGGCTGCATCTCCAGGACCAGTTCGCATTGGAGAAGGAATCCGCTGCATTCCTCCGCCGATCCAGAGTAGGGCGCCGGTTTGGCCATGGGACTGGCTGTGAATGCAGGTGAGGAAGCGGTGCTGGCTGGTGCTGGAGTGGAAGCGTTGCTAGAGGAAGATGACGATAGCTGTGGTGTGAGTGCTCGGCGCAGCGTGTCCACGAACTCTTGAAACGGGTCGTTGGTGCTCATACTGTGAAGTTGTTATGGTCCGGTCTTCTGTTACAACAGAGACACGGAGACTGAAGTAGAAGCAATCCAGTTAAGTATTTATTTGCAAACAGTAGAGCACAGAATGATAACAGGCAGATATGGCGTGATGAGAGATGAATAGGGTATAATACTGTCCTTTTCAACTTGCAGATGATGGATGAGAGATGCAGTTGAGGGAGACGATGGAGACACTCACACACACAGGTTGGTTTGCACACGGGGAGACCAGGAGACGAAGGAGATGAAGGAGATCGCTGGAGCAGGTAGGTAAGTAGTTTGGGAGTCCTTAAGGTAAGCATACATATCATGTAGTGCGAACGAGACCGGACAGTGAGTGTGTGTGAGTGTGGTGGCTTTATGGTGCTGGTGATTGCCGAGTAATGACGTGCAGGTGGCGGTGATTAGAAGGCTGGTGATTGAGTGCGTGGGTACTGCAGTGAGGTGGAACCTGACGTGTCTGTGACACCCCCCAGAGTGAGTTTTTTTAAGGTGACCGTTATTTTAGAACGCCTTTAATGTTTCCATAGTGACTATGCAACATCCTATTCACCAAATATTGCGTGTCACGAGCGCTGAATGCAGCAACAATAACACTGTATGACAGATGGATCGCTATTATTTAGTTTTTCCTTTTTTATTTAAAATATTCGCAAAATTGCTTACCATGTCATCAACTATCTGATATTCCGATTCTCAAATATGTGTAAGTGAGTGTGCTTTGTCGTTTTAAAACCTTTATAAATGATCTTTATCTTGATCTATAATGCGAGATGGGCGCCGCCATCTTAGTTTGCGCTGCAGTTCACAAGAGTCCTGTCAGTCGGATTTACAGCAGGTTAATTCATCATTTTCTTCCGAAATATATGCAAGTAAGTGGCTGGTGAACTGGAAGAATAATAGAGTAAACTTTATAGTTACTTAGGCCCATTATGTGTGTGTGATATGAATAAATGTCGCCAAATTATATTTGTTATTGCTGCTTCCACTGATGTCGGACATCAATGTGTAAATTATAAACGCTTAATGTATTGTTTTAATGGTGCTTATGCATATTTAAATGTCTGAAACCTTAAAATAAACATTATGTGCCTGAAAACACTGCATAGCTGTGATATATGACAAGATCTGTGCGCGTCTGTCTTGTAACCAGAGCGCGAAACAGTTTGAATCTGGCAGTTATGTGACGTCGCTGAACGTTCAAAATCCCATATGTGGTACCATACGCCCAGGGGCACTGAAATAAAAATCCCATATATGGGACCGTACCGCTCAAAGGGTTAAAGTAACACAACATTATTACAGTTGTTTTCAATATGAAATTTAACTTAGTTGTATCTACTCCAAGGATTAGACAGCAAACAATGATGTGCATCCAATGCGCAGATCACAGAAAACGAGCCTCTTTATGTGCTTCCTGTTGCACTCTATTGAGCAGTGTAATAACACTTTTCACCACAAGGTGTAACACAAACTACTTACACAAATCAAAGTAAAGCAAAGTACATCATACGTAATGTGGGTTACCCTTGATTATTTTGTAGAAATCATGGAAACCCTAAAGACACTTTTTTATTAGACAAGGTGAGCAACTGTTTGGATGCATTCATCAACAGAAAACTAATCATTGTTATATAGCTCAACATGGTTAGCCTTGTTTTCACGAGTTCACCTGCCCATTCAGTCTGAATGGTTAATGGTAAAACAAACTTGGCTTGCTGTCCTTGAAGGAGGCTCGAACCCAAGGCTCAGCTTGAGCTCTGAGTTAAACCACCCCCCATAACAGTACTGCTTAGAAGGAGAATAAGAGAAATAAAGGAGGAGACGGGGAGGAGGAGGGATGCTGGAAGAACTGTCGCTGGGATGACACAGTGACTGCTGCTTATATAAGCTCGTAATGATGATTGACAGGACTGAATGTTTAGACTCCTCCCAAACCTACGTTTGGAACTACATTTCAATCTGAATGGTTAATGGTAAAATAAACTTGGCTTGCTGTCCTCAAAGGAGGCTCGAAACCGAGGCTCGGCTTGAGCTCTGAGTTAAACCCCCAAAACGATACTTACGCCTGTTTCACACATAATCCGTCTGCAGTGCGTATGTGTTGCGTATTTTTTTACGCACCCATGTTAATGGATTAGAGCGTTCACACTGCACGCGGTTGCGGTCCGTCATTGCGTTCCAGGAGCGGTGCGTCTGCAGCAGTGCAGCGATCGTTTACGTACCGAGTCTATTTTTGCTTTGTGTGCTGGCAAAATGAACATGGATTGACCTGAAATTATAAAAAAAAAAAAAAAGAAATTATGCACATTTCAACTACTTTGTACATTTAGTACATTACATAAAGAATTGTTATTATTTTTTTAAATGATTTAACGCCATGCCATCAACAAGCTATATTCATGCCAAAAGGAAACATTTCAATTTCACAGTTCAGTTGTATCATTTCAAAACAATTATTTTGTTTTAAAAAAAAATGAACAGTGTTTACTTGCATAATGCGATTAGATATGTTTTTCCCTATAGTTGGAGGGAAACTCGCATCCCAGCAGGCAATGATGTGACAGGCGGACATAAACCAACCTATTCAAAAACAAGGTGACATGGATGACACTCGTCTCATTGTTGAGGTGGAAAAACATAAATTCTGTATGACCCGCAGAATGTATTGTACAAAGATTTGAATGCGAAGGAAAAGGCATGGGAAGCAGTTTCGTCGGCTGTTGGTGTCGACAGTAAGTTTTCAAATCTTTGTGTCATGTTTACGTGTACTAAACTACTCCAGCAACTGTCAAGCGTAATGAATATAACATTACGTTATTTATTTTTATGGTTTTTCAAAATGATTACAAACATATTATTGCTGTAAAGCCTATATGTTGTACGTGAATACAGTAGTGTTGCTATCTTTTTTTTGGGGGGGGGGGGGGGGGGGTAGTCACTTTGCAGCTAAATGTCAATAGCATGCAGGTGTATACATTTAAGTTTACGCATTAAATAGCTCGTTGTACATACATTTGTATGTCTTATTAGTATGCTACATGTCATTTATATAGGGCAGACGTGAAGTAGTTATAAAACGTCTTAATGTATCAATGTACATCTAAATAAGTATAAATATAAATCAGTACACGTTACAATTTTGATGAATTTTCGCCGAAACTCGAACAGTCTCGTAGCGCACTGCAAACGTGTGCTGTGTGAAAGCACGATGGCCGCTTCCTACGTTTCACAACCAAACACAGATATGACAAGGAAACAACGCGATATCACGCAAGACCGGAGTTGTTATTATTTTTAAAAAAACGGTAGCCGGCAAGAAGCTTGCAATATGAATTGCCGGTGCGCTGATTTGCAGCGAAAACTTTTCAATGTGCTGCTGTTGCGGATGGTCAAGCAAAGGTTTGTGCTTTGTTTCTGTTTGATAAAATTGTAATGTTTATCTGAAACGAAGCCATGCTTGCTGATATTATGGTCTATAACTCCTCCCCGAACTCCCTGCTGCTCTGTATCTTGCTCTCTCATTGGCTGTCGGATTTTGAATCGCCGACAGGTCCAGATATTTAGCATGCCAAATATCTCGTCGGCGATTCTCTCAGATCGCGTCTTTGCTTATTCACACTGCGTGATTGTCACTCGCGTGAACGAGCACCGATTTGCCTGTGATTTCGGGCATTTGTCGGCGATTTCCCAAAACCTGTCGGCGAGCCAAAATCGGGGCTAAAATCATGCAGTCTGAACTCGGCTTAAGAGTAGTTCAACAATATATGTACAGAAGACT
This sequence comes from Chanodichthys erythropterus, assembly GCF_024489055.1. Classification (NCBI taxonomy): domain Eukaryota; kingdom Metazoa; phylum Chordata; class Actinopteri; order Cypriniformes; family Xenocyprididae; genus Chanodichthys; species Chanodichthys erythropterus. Next base: position 59,976,818 of record NC_090230.1, on the reverse strand, counting down.
TAAAGGATTTAATCCCTCTCCCCCCCAGAGATGAGCAGAATATTTTTTGCTGTTGCCGTATTTGGGGAAAAAATAAGGCAGCTTGTGTGGTGAATTTCCTGCGGGAGCTAAAAGAGAAAACAAAAGGCTCCTGCAGGAACAGAGAGAGAAATCACTGCTGGGGTAGTGAAAGGATACTTTTCTGTCCCTACAGATGATCAGTTGGAGAACTGCTTCAAGAGTGGAGGCTGAAATCACTGCTGCAGCAGTGAGAAATAAGTTTAGAGAGCAGTGGGGGAGATCATTGCTGTGGTAGATAGAAATAAAGTTTTGGTATGAAAGCTGATGTGAGAGCGCTGACCTAGATCACTACTGGGGCAGTGGGGAATACATTTTTGATCTGAAGACTGTTGTCAAAGTGGTGGCCGAAATCACTGCTGCGGCAATGGGGAATAAAGTTTTAGTCTGAAGACTGTTGAGAGAGCGGTGGCCGAAATCACTGCTGGGGCAGTGGGGAATAAAGTTTTAGTCTAAAGACTGTTGAGAGAGAAGTGGCCGAAATCACTGCTGCGGCAGTGGGGAATAAGGTTTTAGTCTGAAGGCTGTTGAGAGAGCTGTGGCTAGAATCACTGCTGCGGCAGTGGGGAATAGAGAGCGCAGGCCAAAATACATGCTCTGGTAGTAAAATTCAATTCAATTTAATTGCATTTATTTGTATAGCGCTTTTCACAATACATATTGTTTCAAAGCAGCTTTACAGAAATTCATGTATCTGCATTACAATTTAACCCTCTGGAGTCTGAGGCTGATTTGGGGCTTGGAGAAGTTTTGACATGCCCTGACATTTGTGCTTTTTTCAGTTGTTCATAAACATATAAATGACAAAAGTGTCATTACACTGTATTCAGCACAAACTAGGCTACAATAATATGTGAGGAACATGTATGTACATGTTTGTTTTTTTGAAGGAATAATGTTTATGCGTGGTTACTGAAAAAACAAAAAACTTAAGTCACTGAAATAAGGCCAAAAAAAAGTATATTAAATTTGTATTCACAAGACGTCTGGGTATTGGAGGTTGCAGACTAGAGTTTTTCCTTCAGAATTATGTAAAAATTATGCTGTTATGATATAGACACGGAGGCAGAGATAAAAGCAATCCAGGTGAGTTTATTGGAACAATATGTGGAACACAGAGTGATAATGGCTGTTATCAGGTTCTTGAGAGATGAATATAAAGTAATACTGTCCTTGTGTGGTTTGTGGATCCAGGAGTTGAGCTGAGATGGAGGGAGACGTTGGAGACACTCACACACACAGAAGGGTAAGCACACGAAGGGACCAGGAGACGAAGGAGATGAAGGAGATCGCTGGAGCAGGTAAGTATGTTGAAGGGGAGTCCTTAAGGTAAGCATATACATGGCGTAGTGCAAACGAGACCGGACAGTGAGTGTGTGTGAGAGTGGTGGCTTTGTAGTGCTGGTGATTGCAGAGTGAATGAGGTGCAGGTGGCGGTGATTAATAAGCTGGTGATTGAGTGCGTGGGTACTGTGGTGAGGTGGAGCCTGGCGTGTCTGTGACAGTACCCCCCCTCCCACGGCCCGCTCCTGAGGGCCGCGGACCCCGACGTCGTGGTGGTCTTCCCCTGGGTCGCGGGGCAGGTCTGTCTGGATGGTTGGTATGGAAGTTCTGTAACAGAAGAGGATCAAGGATATCATTCCTGGGAACCCATGAGCGTTCTTCGGGACCATAGTCCTCCCAGTCCACGAGGTACTCGAGTTTACCACCACGGCGCCGGGAATCCAAGATCTCGTGGACCACGTAGGCTGTGCCGTCCTCTAGGAGAAGTGGAAGGGGGGCTCGGCGGCTGCCACGTCAGGCTCTGTGGAGGGAACAACAGAAGGGTGGTGAGGTTTAAGTAGAGACACGTGAAATGTAGGATGGATTCTACTATACTGTGCCGGGAGTTGGAGACGATAGGTGACGGGGTTGATCTGCCGAAGGATGGTGAACGGGCCAATGAAGCGGGGACTCAGCTTTTTGCAGGGCAGACGCATCCTGATGTCCCGGGTGGACAGCCAGACCTTCTGCCCCGGCTGGTAGACAGGAGCCTCGGAGCGTCGAAGGTCGGCTGCCATCTTGCGTCTGCGCAGGGCCCTCTGCAGCTGGTGGTGAGCTGAGTCCCACACCCTCTCGCTCTCCCGGAACCAGTAGTCGACTGCCGGAACGTTGGAGGGTTCCCCGTCCCAGGGGAACATCGGGGGTTGGTAGCCGAGTACGCACTGGAAGGGTGTTAGTCCCGTTGAGGCTTGGCGGAGAGAGTTTTGTGCGTACTCGGCCCAACCCAGGTACTGGTTCCAGGAGTTCTGGTGGCCGTGACAGAAGGTACGCAGGAAGCGGCCGATCTCCTGGATCTTCCGTTCCGTCTGCCCGTTCGACTGAGGATGGTATCCAGACGATAGGCTGACGGTCACACCCAGGAGGGAGAAGAAGGCTTTCCAGACGTGTGAGACAAACTGGGGTCCTCTGTCGGAGACGATGTCTTCAGGTAATCCATAATAGCGAAAAACATGATTAAACATTAGTTCTGCGGTGGCCATGGCGGTAGGTAGACCCTCCAGGGGTATCAGACGGCAGGACTTTGAGAAGCGGTCCACCACCACCAGGATGCATGTGTGACCGTCAGACTCGGGGAGATCGGTGACGAAGTCCACTCCCAGGTGTGACCAGGGTCTCTCAGGAACGGGCAGAGGAAAGAGCTTGCCGGTGGGAAGATGGCGTGGGCTCTTGGAGATGGCACACTCCCTGCAGCCCTGCACGTACCTCCTGACGTCGTTGGCCATGTTGGGCCACCAGAAGCGTTGTTTGAGCAACGAGAGGGTCTCCTTGACCCCCGGGTGACCAGTGCCAAGTGAAGAGTGAACGTTGTGCAGGAGTGGAGTGCGACGTGCCCGTGTGATGTACTGCAAGCCCGGTGGGCAACCCGGCGGAGTGCGTGTGGAGGCATTGGCGGAGGGAATGGTTTCTTCGGACCACTGGATGGGGCTCACGAAGATGGACTCCGGCAGAATAGTATCAGGTTTTTCGGGCTTTTCCTCAGGAGCATAGAGGCGAGATAAGGCGTCAGCCTTCGTATTCTTAGAACCAGGACGGTAGGAGATGGAGAAGTTGAATCTAGAGAAGAACATAGCCCAGCGAGCTTGGCGAGGGTTGAGTCTCTTTGCGGCCTTCAGATATTCGAGGTTCTTGTGATCAGTGAGGACTTGAAATGGGTGAGTAGCTCCCTCCAACCAATGCCTCCACTCCTCAAGGGCAAGCTTGACGGCCAGGAGTTCGCGGTCACCGATGTCGTAGTTGACCTCCGCCGGGTTGAGCTTGCGGGAGAAGAAGGCGCATGGATGGAGTCTACTTGGTGTCCCCTGCTGCTGTGAAAGGACCGCTCCCACTCCGGTGGTAGATGCGTCCACCTCTACTATGAACGGGAGGTCCGGGTTAGGGTGGACGAGGAGGGGAGCGGTGGTGAAGGCCTTCTTCAGGGTCTCAAAGGCGTCGGTGGCTAATGGAGACCAGGACAGAGACTTGGGCTGGTGACGGAGGAGGTTGGTGAGTGGACTGACGATTGTGCTGTAGTTTTTGATGAACCGGCGATAGAAATTGGAGAAACCTAGGAATCTTTGGAGTTCTTTGATGGTGGTAGGAGTGGGCCAGGACTGTATGGCGGAGACCTTCCCCTCGTCCATCCGGATGCCACTGTGATCAATCACGTACCCCAGGAACTGGACGGAGGGTTGGTGGAATGAGCATTTTTCAGCCTTGAGGAAGAGATGGAACTGCCGTAAGCGCTGGAGGACCTCCGCAACGTGGTGGCGATGTTCGGCCAAGCTCCGGGAGTAGATGAGGATGTCATCTATATAAACCAGAACGGACTTATGGAGAAACTCCCGGAGCACCTCGTGGATGAAATCCTGGAATACGGAGGGGGCGTTGACCAGGCCATACGGCATCACGAGGTACTCGTAGTGTCCAGTGGGCGTGACGAAGGCGGTCTTCCACTCGTCCCCCTCACGTATCCGGATGAGGTTATACGCGCTGCGGAGGTCCAACTTGGTGAACACAGTGGCACCGCGGAGATGTTCCAGGGCCGCTGGGACGAGGGGAAGTGGATATCGGAACTTGATGGTGATCTTGTTGAGTGCACGGTAATCGATGCATGGCCTCAAGCCTCCGTCCTTCTTTGCCACGAAGAAGAAGCTTGAAGCAGCAGGGGAAGTAGACGGGCGGATGTAACCTTGTTCGAGTGCCTCCTTGATGTATTCCTCCATGGCCTTCTCCTCCGGTATGGACAGGGGGTATATGCGTCCCCTGGGCACTGGTTCACCCGGCAGCAGATCGATGGCGCAGTCCCATGGCCGGTGTGGAGGAAGCTTGGAGGCGCGTTGCGGGCAGAAGACGTCGCTGAAGGGGGCGTAGTCAGGGGGAACATCCACGGAGCGCTTCTCAACAGGGCTCTCGATGGACGTGGCATTCACGAGAAGAGACTTGGAGAGTGGAGGTTTTGGAACAGGAAGCGCTGGGAAGCAGTCTGGGAAGCAGTGATCGCCCCACTTCAGGACTTCGCCCGTGCGCCAGGAGATGTTGGGGTTGTGTTGTTCCAGCCACGGGCGCCCTAGAACCACGTCAGCGGTGGATTCCTCCAGAACCAGCAAATGGATGTGTTCAGTGTGCAGGATACCGATGCTGAGTTGTAGTGGACCCACGCAGTGACGGATGTGTCTGCGGCTTAGGGGTTTGCCCGTGATGGAGTGGATTTGATAGCTCGTCGGTGAAGGAGAGATCTTAAGGTTGAGTTGTCTACAGAGGGTGCCTGAGATGAAGTTTCCGGCTGACCCTGAATCAAGGAGCGCCACCACTGGAACAGAGATGTTAGCAGCAGTAAGGGTTACAGTTGTAGTGAGTGGTTTCATTTTCTGAATGGAGGGAAATATTGCACTCACCACGGGTCGAGGAGGACGGATTGGGCATGTGGAGAGATTATGCCCCATTGTTCCGCAATAGAGACAGAGATTCAGGGCCAGCCTTCTTTGTCTTTCATTAGGGGTGAGACGAGAGTGATCAATTTGCATGGGTTCGTTGGCTGGTTCTGGGGAGCTGACGGGTTCGGACCGACGGAGGAGGTTAGTGGTGGATGACTGGCCCTGGTGTTCTTGAATGCACGACTGCATACGGGACCCCACGCGGATGGCGAGTTGGATGAAGCGTTCTAATCCCATGGAGTCCTCGTATGCAGCGAGATGCAGCCGCACGGAGGGTTCCAGCCCCTGACGGAACGTGGTGATGAGGGCTTGCTCGTTCCATCCGCTGGTGGCGGCTAGCGTTCGAAACTGCAAGGCATATTCGTTAACAGATAGGTTTCTTTGCTTTAGATTATAAAGTTTCTCACCAGTCGAGGAATCAGTCAGAGGTTTCCCGAATACTTCCCGGAAGTGGGAGACGAACGCCGAATAGGATTGGACGACTGGGCCTTTCTGGGTCCACAACGAATCTGCCCATTGCAGAGCCTTCCCTTGCAGTTGTGAAATAATGAACGCTATTTTAGCCGTGTCTGTGGTGTAGAGGTGCGGCTGCATCTCCAGGACCAGCTCACATTGGAGAAGAAATCCGCTGCATTCCTCCGCCGATCCAGAGTAGGGCGCCGGTTTGGCCATGGGACTGGCGGTGAATGCAGGTGAAGGAGTGGTGCTGGTGGGTGCGGAGACAGCCGTGTTGTGGGATGACGATGTTGAGGGCTGTGGTGTGAGTGCTCGACGCAGCACGTCCACGAGTTCCTGGAATGGATCGTTTGTACTCATGCCGTTAGTTGTTATGGTCCGGTCTTCTGTTATGATATAGACACGGAGGCAGAGATAAAAGCAATCCAGGTGAGTTTATTGGAACAATATGTGGAACACAGAGTGATAATGGCTGTTATCAGGTTCTTGAGAGATGAATATAAAGTAATACTGTCCTTGTGTGGTTTGTGGATCCAGGAGTTGAGCTGAGATGGAGGGAGACGTTGGAGACACTCACACACACAGAAGGGTAAGCACACGAAGGGACCAGGAGACGAAGGAGATGAAGGAGATCGCTGGAGCAGGTAAGTATGTTGAAGGGGAGTCCTTAAGGTAAGCATATACATGGCGTAGTGCAAACGAGACCGGACAGTGAGTGTGTGTGAGAGTGGTGGCTTTGTAGTGCTGGTGATTGCAGAGTGAATGAGGTGCAGGTGGCGGTGATTAATAAGCTGGTGATTGAGTGCGTGGGTACTGTGGTGAGGTGGAGCCTGGCGTGTCTGTGACATATGCTGCCTACTCCTTCATATAAAACAATATATTGATTTAGTTTTTGTAAGACACTTTTTGTCAAGAAACACAGTATGCATGGAGGCGTGAATCATAATGAATAATGGGCCATTTACACCTGAGAAGACAAAAGAATCACATAATAATGACCTGAAATGACTTGCATATTAATGAGGCCTTTCAGTCAGGTAGGCTGTGAAAAAAACCCTCTGTAATAATGTCTCAGCTCATCATAAACAGCAATACTGTGAAATATTATTACAATTTAAAATAATGGTATTCTATTATATTCTTTAAAATATAATGTATTTCTGTGATGCAAAGTGTCTGAACAATTATGTTACCTCTATGGCATTTCATATAGGATTTTAGCTTAAAAGCATGCACATTTGGAGAAATATTGATGGATTCTTATATATGTATGTCAATTTTCTATACTGAGAAGTAATATTTATTGCCATCACTATGAGTGCTGGATACTGTGTTTTCAATTCATACTTGCAGCCGGAGGGCGCTCTGTACACCTTTAGGCCATTTATATAAAGAAGTATTGATTGATTGAAATACATGATTGAGATGATGTATAGATGTATTGCCTCTAAATTTGCGTCTGAATAGCGCTGGCTCCGTGGGCGTGGCCACATTAGCGGGTAATGAGCTGAATATCGGACATCTGACATGGCTCTCTTTTCATACAGATTACATAAACACAGAATGTTTGTTTTCGATTTGACTTGCACGATTTAAAACCTGACATTTCACAATTCTTTAGACATAAGTGTCTTTTTTTTGTCATTAGTATTCATAAGTTACAGTTCATTTTCTGAGAACTATCAGATTGGACTTCATTCAGAAGGAGAGGAGAGATCACGCATCATGTTAGTTTTCTTTATTTTACAAAAAGCACAACATTGTGTTTTTACTCTGAGTGCACACAAATAAAAAGAAGACATTCTATAGTTTCAATTGATATATTACTTATGTTTCTATGACAAGAAATGACAGAGTATTTTAAGTCTGTTTTGATGCAATGTGAAAAAAATCCTGCAAAACGCGCAGGCGCGTTTTCTGATCTCAGGGGGTCATGTGATCTGATTTAGGTCACTGTGTCCAAGTAATATATTTCAGAAATGTACATATACAAATCACACAGTTATCTAAAAATGTATTAATTTACACCAGAAACAATGGGCTTGTTAAAATAATTATAATCTGTGAAAATAATCACAATATATGGAAAATGTAGCATTGGTGTTTGCTAAAAGATTATTTTTAATGAGGGGAGAAATCACTGCTGTGGCAGTGAGAAATAAAAGTCTTACTGGAGAGCCTAAAGGGAAACCCATGCTAGGTAGTCTTGCACCACTTGAATGGAGAACTTTTAAGGTGGATGTGGAAATCCTGCAATTGCAGAGGAAAGGAGGAGAGCATGTGGAGTTATTGATTCATGCGTTACAGGTACTCAGCAACTACTTTGTTGAATGGGTAATTGATGAGCTTGAGTATGTGTGACGGGTTTGAACTGAAGTCTGTTTGGAAAATGTTTTGGAACAATGTTTCAAAAGAGTTGGGAGTATTATTGTTGTTGAAGAAGAGGGCATCAGCGGGAAATTAAAATTTTTGGAACTTCTGTGGCCTAAAAATAAGGAAACTGACTGGTTAAGTTGAAGGGATTTGAATGGTTGAAAAATTGAATGGCTGCTCATTAACTGATCTGTTTTTGCTATGCTTGATATTGTGGATGGTGTCGCTGTATAATACTTGGAGATTGGAGAAAGACAAATGGACTAAGCCTGGTGTCTCCCAAGGTTTTTTTCTCCATTTTAACACCTATTTGCCACTTGTTTGCCATCTGATGTCACCTGTTGGAGTTTGGGTTCCTTGCCGCTGTCGCCTTTGGCTTGCTTAGTTGGGGACACTTGACATTTGACTTGACACTTGATATTCAACAGTATTCTTTACATAATTCAACAGTGCTTTGATCTGCCTGCATTGACACTATTCTTGAAGAGCTGCTGTGCAGCAAAAATTATGTGACAGTTATCAATGTAAAGCTGCTTTGACACAAAAAAACTGCATTGTAAAAAGCGCTATATAAATAAAGGTAAAAAAAATAAAAATAAAAATTGCGAGTTGGATCGAATTTAGAATTGCAAGTAGATTCAGAGCATCTGAAACATCTGAAGAACGTGAGGATGAATAGAGTGTTGATGTAGCGAAGCGGGACTCAGGATCCAATTGCAGGCTTTTATTATAAAAGAGCGTGGTCGTACAGGCAGGGTCAAACAGAAGCAGACAGGTATAACAAGGGACAGGCAGAATCGTGGTCAGGATAACGGCAGTAGATCGGGGCAGGCAGAAATCACTCACAAGGTCAGGAAACAATACACAGTCCAAAGGCAGGTTGCAGAGAATCGTAAACGGGTAACAGACAGGATCGGTAACAGACAGGCAGACAGGATAATAACGCTCGGAATTGTACACTGGGTGAAACAAGACTTCGCAATGAGGTGGTGTGTGAGTGAGTCTTAAATAGGCTAATAATAAGCTACAGCTGTATGTGGCAAATGATGTTTGGTGTGGAGAGTGCATGTGACTGGCAGAGAGGATTATGGGAAGTGTAGTCCAGGAATTGACAGGAATTGTGACAGTTGATTGTTCTGGTGACGTTTTCTTAGTGATTTCCTGCACAGGAGGAATAAGCATTTGCTTAATACTTTACAATGGACAAACGAGAATCTAAGAGGCTGGGTTCAGATATTTGAATTTGCGGGCTATTAATAGCTGGAGTTCTGCTGGCAAAAATTATATTGTAGAAAAAATGAAGATGACTAAGAAGATTATTTATTAGAATGTTAGATCCACGTAGAGTGGCACTGGGGTGCATGACGAGCTTGCATATGGAGCCAATGTCCTAAATTTCTGAAAGGCAGAATTTGGGCAATTGATTTTTAAATTCTGCTATACGTTCTGCTTTATTTACAAACTAATCGCTAGTGGAAGACCAGATTAGCCGTCTGAGGAATGGCATTGGTTCGGAGGAACTTGACCTGTTGATGCAATAGACTGCATTGGAGTTGTTGCAAATAGAAGACAATGCTTTGGGGGCCCATTGTAGTGGCTGTGAAAAGTGAAGGGAGAAATCTCTGCTGCAGCAGTTAAGTAGCACAGTTTAATCAAAAATCTGTGTATGTAACGGTAATGTAACAGCTGAGATATCAGGTAATGATGATACAGGCTGCTTTAAGTATATTTCTTCATAGCATTAGATGTTGTACTGTTGTTGTCTGTCTTGTCAAACGTGTTTGCTAAAAATGAAGACGCTGGTGGTGTAGATATGGCATTAAGAAGATAGCTTTTTAGATTTCAATCACAAGCCGAACTTTTGTAGCATCGCAGGATGCGGCCAGCTTGCAGTGCAGATGTGGTTTACTTAGCCCGGACTGAGCAGTCCATCTTTAGAAATAGAACGATGTGGTAGCACTGATTTACTCATGCTGTTTTTGTATATACTGTCTAAAAGGGGAGATCACAAATTATTATTATAATTAGTTACATTTATTTTGGATTGTTTTCCTCGAATCATGTTTATTTATTGCACAAAGCAATGGTGACATCAGCATGGAAATATTCACACAGTTGGTTTAAGAACATTAATAAATATTGTCTTGTGGAATACGAAATTAACATGAGAGGCTCTCTCTTGCAATTTGGATGTAGCTGGCACATGTAAGACATAAACAAACAATTTGTCGGAATCTGTCAGAAGCAGCAGCCATGACGATTAAGATTTGTACAGAAGCATCTGATGACCAAACCAGCAGAGGTTCCATAGCGGTGTTGTGGGTCGGGGTTGGTGCTAGAGCAGCTGTAAAGAGGGTGTAAGATGGCATTTGAGTTGATGTAGGTAGTGGATAGCTAGTGAAGAGTAGAGCAGAGACAGGCACTGTTTGTGGAGGCAGCCTCACGCTAGGTTTAGTGCTACTGAAAGGAAAGTTATAGGAAGAAAGGAGGAGCCAGAGCAGTTCCTTGTTGTGGAGGCAGCCTCACACTAAGGGCCACTCCAGAGATGGCTGGGAAGAAGGCAGGAGGAAAATGGAGCGGAGATGGATGTGTTTGGGCGAGGTCAAGTAAATCAGCAGTGGGAAGGAGAGTGAAGACTCAGTCAAGGAAATTCTGTTCACATTTGGCAGCCATATTTACGACATCGCCAGGCAGCTATTTTGTACATTCAAGAAGAAATCCTATATATTTGAATGAGGAAGATCTTGAAATTGCAAAAATTGCAAGCATATTTAAATAACATGTTTAAATTCTGCAACAAATCTGATATGAACTATCCCAAAAATATTGTTTCTTATGCTCAAATAGTGTTAAAAAGCTTATTATGGGCTGGAAAAGCCAATGAGCAAATGCAGTTCACGTGTCTCAGAACACTGTATAGCACTGTATTTTTGTATAGCAACCAGAGCTTGGAAGCTGCAGTGACACAATGACTTTACCAATTGTTTTTTTAGTCCTATGCCTTCGCAATTTCTACCATTCATAAGTAATATGAGTGCACCATCTTTGTATATCTAAAGAATCATTGCCACGTGTTTGAACAGGCAAAAGAAGGGGTGTCATTTTAAAACTTAGAATCTTAGATTTACAGTGAGAGAATAAGAGAATATGACCAACTTTTTGAAAACAGCTTTAAATTTGCTGATGTATAAAAAAAATGCTCATATTTTCATGGCATGAAAAGAAAAACAATGACCATTTTAGTTGAAAATGTGATCTGTAAAAACGCTCAACAGATGGTCTTGTTGTGTTATGTCTAGTTTGAGAAGATCTTAACTAGCAGAATAGAAGAAGCATACTTGTTTTAATAAGAGAAATCTACCGAGTTTTTGTAGATAAATGCCACATACGCAAATGCAAACAGTGTACATGTTAGGCTTTGGACCACGTTTTAGTTCGTAAATTCACGAAACATTAGTAAAGCATAGTAATTTGCATAAATATTTTAGATTTTAGGGCAGATGATCTTGATTCAAATGAGCCTATCCACAATATTATGCGATGCATACACTTACTGGATCCGATCCCGTTGCAAAGACAGTGCAGTGTAGTTGTCTAGTCCACTGATGAAGAGTGATTAGAAGGTGAAGTGAAATTACTTAGAGTTAACGAAAGCTATCATGAGCTTTGTAATGATTGGAGCGGATATCATAACAGTTCATTCATAAATAAACGTAGATCTTTTTCCTTCGTGCTGTGTGTGGAAATAAAACCCGAAAGACAGAAGGCAACGAGCAGCCCATGAGGTCTATCATAGCTTCACCATTTAGGCATGAAATCATTAAAATCATTGGGTTAAAATACTTGGAAGAGACAGGAAGCGCAAGGAGCGACGGATCAATAGCCCAGTTTGCGAATTGAGGAAAAAGAGAACTGGGATTTTGTCTTTTGTGGAAATTGGAAGTTCACTGCGGCAAATCACTTGACAGAATGAAAGCAGCTGAGCTGGGGTGCACGAATGCCTAGGAGTGGGAGGAGCGGGTTTTAATGGCTGCGCCTGAACAAATTTGCAGGAGGATGCCGAGGATGACATGCTCAAATTCCCTTGTTATGTGCAGAAGGGGAACCAGAACGGAAGAGTATTCTGCAGAACACTCTTTGTTGAAGATAAATTGCAGCTGGAGCTCGTCGGGTTGGGACATGCATTCAACTGACGGGGTGGGGCCAAATGCTGGAAGAATTGTCGCTGTGATGACGCAGTGACTGCTGCTTATATACGCTCGTAATGATGATTGACAAGACTGAATTTTTAGGCTCCTCCCAAACCTAAGTTTGGAACTACATTAAACATTTTTTCTTGATTTACAACAAGTACCATGTTTTACCATGCCTAATATTGATCTAGCTTACTTCAGCGTGCAACAAGTGTATCATAGCAGCTGCTGAGCAAACGCACAGAGTACCATTTGTAGAGTTGAAAATATCTAAAGATATTTTATAAAATATATAAAATGAACAAAGACATTTGCTTTACTGTTTCAACCCCCTCTGTCATGCTATAAGGGCCATTTGGAAGGCTCAAAGGTGTTGATAGTGATCAAACCCTGTAGGCCAAGATGTGTGTACATGGGGGTCTACAAATGGTCACACCTTTAGTACAGTGGGCGAAGTTTTAATCTTATGATTGGTCAGTTTGAATGTCTCACATTTGGGTTTTAGTCACATGGTCAAGGAAGGGATAATAGAAGATTGTAACTATTGCTCTGGCTCTTTTTGATTCTTGGCTTTTCTTGGGCACTCTCTGGCCCTCTCTCTCGCTCTCTCTCTCTTTTTCTCTTTCACTCTATCTCTCAGGTAACTTTTTTCATACATGCTGTGTACTTCATCAGTTTGTTTTCTACGCACACACCTGAGAGCATGACAGAAGACTAGACCGACAAAAGATGGACAATAGGGCAAGAATTATTATCCTGGCTCAGGAGAGCCATGATTTTTTTTGTTTGTAAAGGACTTTTGTCACCTAGCCATCACCAGCTCCCTTGATGATGAGATTACCTTCAACCACCCCATTGATCTCCCAGACACCACAGGACTGGACTGGAGGGAAACTGTCATTAGGTGTCTAGAGAGCATTATGTCCATGGAGGAATCGTGTATGCCAACCCGCCATGACGAGTGAGCCAGAGCCCAAGGAAGAGAGGACAGGTATCACCATCACACCCGGAGGTGGAACCCCAACATGAATGTGACCAGGGGAGTGAGCCTCCGACACCAACGGCCAAGGAAACGAAGACGGAGGACTGGTTGATTCACTTCAATGAGGACTTGTCGACTCCAACCCTATCCCACCCAGTATCTGAACCTTTATTGCTTATGGAGAACATTAAGGACTCTGATTCATGGACAGGGATTTATACTTTGCATTAATCTGTGTGGACTGTGTTATGATGACTGTCATTCTGTCAAGTCTCTTTTCATCGCCACCACCACTGAGCTCAGCCAGTCCTCCAGCCCCATCGCTGCCGGATGTTTCAGCCCTGTGCCATCTCCGGGGAGTCCCTGCTATGAACGTTGAGCCGCAGGTCACACAACCACCAACAGCACCCATGCGAAAGGATCCTATGGCTCCGCCTCCGGACTCTGATCACTTTACTCCATTTCGGCCCGTCAACCTGCCGTCTCCGCCTTGGTTCCTTCCACCATCGGCTCCACCGGAGACCCTCGACCTAGTGGCTCCACCAGGTTCTCTCATCCCACGTGCTCCCCCTTGGTCAGTCATCACACCACTTCCGCCACGGACCTGCGGGTTGTCCGCTGTGCTCTGTCCCTCCACCCCTTTAGCTGCAGCAGGTTCCTCCTCCTCTTCAGTCTCGCTGCCGTCCTCAGTCACACTGGCAACACCCCAGTCCTCGGGTACTCTGGCTCTGCCTCCAGCGCTCGTCACCGTGGCTGTGCCCAGGTCTCTGGAACCTGCGATGATGCTCAGCTCCATCGACCCTCCGTCTGTGCCTATGGATTCATCGGCCTCGTCTCCATTGGTCGGCCCCCAGATGTCGATAGCCACACCATCTATAGCTTGGCTCCTCCCTCCCTCGACTCCGCCATCGGATGTCGGCACTGGGAAGCTCTGGGTCTGTGCCATTGGACATTATATATCTTTGCCGCTGTGGATTCGTCGCTGTTCATCGGTCACCCCTCTTCCGTCAGGACTGACCACTATCCCTTTGCCGTCCCGTTACCATGCCTGCGCTACCTCTTCATCCACCTCCTAGGCCACCTCCATCTCTCCTTCTGTTATTCGTCAATTACGGTGCAAGGTCATGCCTTGCCAGAGAGGGTGTTCTGTCACCATTATGTTCAGTTTAGTTTTGTTTGTATTTCTTCAGTTCATGTGATCCTTTGTTGGATTTTCCCACCACTCATCTGTTACCATGGACAATAACTATCATCACAGCTGGTTGTCATTTAGCTCAACGCCATTGTGTATTTAAGTGATTATTTCACTTTCAATTGAAAATTACCCCAAGCTTTACTCAACCTCAATCCATCCTATCTGTATATGACTTTCTTCTTTCTGATGAACACAATTAATTGTTGTGCTTTTTGCAAAATAAAGAAACTTACATGACGCGTGACCTGTCATCTCTCTCTGAATGAAGTATCTGATACTCCCTCAGAAAATGAACTGTAACTTAGTAAATACTTATCACACAAAAATGAGACATATGTCTAAAGAAACGTTGAAATGTCAGGTTTTAAATCATGTAAGTCAAATTGAAAACAAATATTCTGTTTATGTAATCTGTTTGAAAAGAGAGTGATGTCAGTCGTTCACGACTCAGCTATATACTCAAACGAGCACGCTATTCAGACGCAAATTCTGAGGCAATACATGCAACAGAGAGTGAACACCCGCATCAGCTCGGAAAACACATCAAGCTTAGTCATTTTCATGTACTTTTCATCGTTTTGAGATGCGCAGAGGAATAATTCTAAAAGGATTTACCTCAGAGAAAGAGCATGACTAGATTAAATTCCATTTCGAGGACCAACTTGATCAAGCCGAGGATTGTATGTCGTGCCATGGTAAGTTTTTTTATCCCTAAATTCTTTATGCCAGGTCCAGTGGTATGTGCATTAAAGGTGAATATAACAGAGATGAATCGTCAGACAGGTACAACTGTGACAGGTTGTTGTTAGGATGGTGAATTTAACAATAAATGATTGCCAGGTGGACGTATATACTGGTGACAGGTTGAGTTGAAGGCACATATACAGTATAATGGTGTCCTGCCACAGAAAGATTTTACCCCAGCTCGGAAATTGCCAGCTGTGATGGTTATCTTCCCCTGTATGAGTTTGAGCATCAGTAGCCATGAGTTGCATTGAAGTGATGTCATCTCCCTCTCTTCAATTGATTGGCTAGAGGCGGAGCTGTCAAACTAGTGGACCAATGGTGACGCTTAAGCCCGGCCTAATTTACATGAAATTCGAACTGCAACATTTGGAAATGCAAAAGCGGAACATGGAAAGAAGAGCAAAGAGAAAAACAGCAAAAGCGTACAAAAGAGTAAAATATGAGCAGAAAATGTAAGAGAGCACAAAGTAAAGAGTAATAAAAGCAAGGAAAACAACATGCTTGTTATTTTTTTAAATGCACTTTTAATTTTTCGATTCACGCTTATTGTTTTTCGATCTGTGACCACATTCTTTGCCATTCTGATCATTTTACATTATTTTCTAAGTTTTTGTTATATATTTTTACATGTGTTTTTAAATTTTTGATTCACACATATTATTTTTTGATCCATGACCGCAATACTTTAGGCAGGAATCTCCATACAGGAATCGTAATGCCGACAATGCCGACAGATGAAAGGATTCAATGGAACCAATTCAATGGAATCAATTCAATGGAAAGGATTCCGGAAGAGAATACAATGCTGAATAAAGTCGTAGTTTTTGTTATTTTTGGACCAAAATGTATTTCCGATGCTTCAAAAACTTCTAACTAACCCACTGATGTCACATAGAGTACTTTGATGATGTTTTTATTACCTTTCTGGACATTCTACCGTACATACATTTACAATGGAGGGACAGAAAGCTCTTGGACTAAATCTAAAATATCTTAAAACTGTGTTCCGAAGATGAACGGAGGTCTCACGGGTTTGGAACGACATGAGGGTGAGTCATGAGGGCAACTCTTTAATATGTTTATAAACAACTGAAAAAAGCACAAATGTCAGGGAATGTCAAAACTACACCAGGACCCTAAATCAGCCTCAGACTCCAAAGGGTTAATAAAGGTCTTCTCAAGCGAATCGATACATTTGTGTAAAAAAAAATATCCATAAGTTATGAAGTAAAATATCTAGCTTCTGCCAGACCGCTCTTTGTATTCAAGTTAAAAAAGAAACGGAACTGGCATTGAGTCAGTTAAGCTTTTTCCGTATATTGAATAGCCATGTGGAATAAGTTTATGATGGACGGATGTGGATGTGGATGGATGCAGTTTCTTCAGCTTCATACTCGTTGGTATCGCTCACTGCCATTAAAAAGCTTGGATGCGTCAGGATATTTATTAATATATCTACGATTGTGTTCATCAGAAAGAAGAAAGTCATATACGGCTAGGATGGCTTGAGGGTGAGTAAAGCTTGGGGTAATTTTCAGTTGAAAGTGAACTAATCCTTTATGTTCCTGCTGTTCACTTATGCTGTGTTCAAAATTGCCTCTATACCCTCATTCACTATTCCCTACATTGCTCCACTAATATAGTCCTCTTGAAGGAGTGAATGAAAACGAGTAAGTGAATTCAGACACTAAGTGATCCAGAAGGGCTGCTGCTTTTGCATAGTTTGTGCTTGCTGTTTAATAATCATTTGAAACTTTACAAACTGGCAGCACCAATAGTAATGAAAAAAATGTATCTTTAATTCTGCCATGAAAACTAGCATGTATAAACCTTAATTAAACAACTTAATAATCAAGTAAAAATGAATATATACCTGTATGATATTTTGCTGTAGCCACACTGGGAAGTGGATGGATGGATGATTCAGCTGTGGTTGGCATCCTCTGGTCAGACGCTGCAATTCATTCAGCACATGGCACGACTCTCACATTGCATTATGGGTATTCTCTAGCCATTGAGTGTACACTCATTATTGAAAGAGTGCACTGGGGATTGAATGAGTGCACTTAATAACATCCACTATGGCTTTGGACATCACTACAAATGGCTGCCCCCTCAAATAGTGACCTATTTAAGGGTATAGGGAGCGATTTCGGACACAGCCTTAGTCTTTGTCTGGTCACGTTTATATTATGGTGTGTTCATCAGCCTTTATTGGATTTTTATCTTTCTGACTCTTTGTCTGTTTGTTTGCTACGCACATGCCTAAGAGTGTGACAGCTATTCTATAGCATACATTATGTGCAAATATCATTAAAATATAAACATGTCAAATCATTAAATTGAAAATTAAAAGTTTAAACTTAATGTTAACTGGTACAAGAAAAAAAGTACACTAAAATATAGCAAATAATAAAATAATAAATAAAAATAAATAGCAAAATCAGTATGATATGAGCCTATATGAGGGTGTGTATTAATCACCTGATCCTGGTACAGGACACATTTGAAGAGCTGTCCTTTGACTCCAGCAGCGGCCACGGTCACAACAGCACTGGATTTTACTGAAGCGTCCTCTGATTTCCTGAGCACAGCGTCCATTCACAACTGACGCAAAACAGACGCCCGTGTGCTGGTCTGAAAAACATACAAACACACACTTATGCACAATGAGAGAAAGACATTTAGTCCAAAATACTGAAGATGCATAAATGAAAAACAGATAGTAAAGGTGCTTCATGAAACGTCCATATTCGTTTGAACATTTGAGCCCCTGGTTATGAACAAACTGAAAACTGGTAAAACCATATTTTCCACTTCAAGGTAATATGCTAGATTAAAGTCTCTATTACATATGTGTGTCTGCCCTTCATTTACGCATATAGTGAAGTACATAGAAGGCTGTTAAGATACTTTGTAGTAGCATGAGTACCTCTGGATAATCCTGCAATTATTGATGGATTGTAACTGTATTAACCAATACTACACACAGGTATAAGTATAAACTGTATCTATGGAACGGGAAATTCCTTTGAACTGTAGCATTCCATAACATCTGCGCTTATGGATGCGGTTTGTACATGTGCTTTCATTAAAATCAAAGGATACTTTCAGAATTCCTCAGACATGATAGAGAGACAGACGGATCCACACATGCTCTGGCACTGATCTGCTGCATAAAGGAGGTCGCAGAGTTCCCCTCTCTTTACTTCCTCTGTCCATATACCCTCTATAACAGAAGCAGGTCTGATGTGGCGTTTGTTCTCTTTCATTTGCAACTCTTTTTTTTCTTTTCAATTTCTTCTAGATATCTCACTATTGTCAGAAACAAAAATAACACCACATCAGTGTCATTCTTGTTCACTGTGTCCCTGTGAAGATATCGACAGCAGTCCTCAGCAAAACATGGTTGGATTGTTGTTGTTCAACAGTTTACAGACTACTCTGCCCAAAGTATACTTCCCTTTTCATCTTTCTGCTCTTTCTGCACCATCTTGGGTGACATTATTTTTGTCATCAGCACAGTCCACTGATACACTATTTGCGTGCAGCCTGATGAACAACTGCACATATGCAAGTGACTGAATGCTCAAATAGAGGCATCTATCCACGCTCTCTGTCAATACTTTATATTTCAAAAGGTTTGCACGTTTAACTGTTTTCATGCCTGCCAAATGTCTAATGAGAAGGAAACCTTTTCTTGCCTAAGGCTATTGCCTTTCAGTAGGAGTGTGATGGTGCAGAGTGGGAGAACACAACATTTCAGTAAAGCCCTATTGCATCTGATAAATGAATGACAGAATGCATATGTGTATTTGGTGTATTTTCTCTCTGTCTGGAAAGCTGCATGGCTAATTACAGGCTGAGGTGTTAAAAACGCTGTGATGTCTGGCTAAACACAGAATTCACCACATGCCTCAACAAGCAGCTTTCACTCTGCAGCTCTTGCCTGGTTGCCCACTGAAGCTAAGCAGGGTTGAGCCTGGTCAGTACCTGGATGGCAGACTAGTCTGATGCTGGAAGAGGTGCTAGTGAGGCCAAGTGCTCACCCTGTGGTCTATGTGGGTCCTAACACCCCAGTCCTGACTCCCTGTGGTCATAAAAAAAAACAAAAAAAAAACAGAATGTCTTTTTCTGTCTTTTCCGCCCATTGGCCTCCTAATCATTCCCATACTGATTGGCTTCATCACTCGGTCTCCTCTGCATTCTGGCTCACTATGATGTCGCATCATCCAGGTGGATGCTGCCTATTGGTGGTGGTTGAGAAGATTCCCTCTTCCATGGGCGATATTAGGGTGGGGCAAGGGGGGGGGCAGATGCCCCCTAATATTTTTCCCAGTGTGAGTTGTCAGCTCCACTATAATTTGGAGGCCCGGTTACACTTAATTTTCCATGTCCCACTCCGTCTCATGCACAGTTGAGCACGCAAGCCTTTAAAAGATACTCATTTGCTCATGAGCGCGGAAAGACGCGTTCAGCGCCTGCGCACTATCTAGTGGATTTTTCAAGCTCTCAATTCACTCGCATGTGCGCTGTTGTACTCGCACAGTCCGTGGTCACAAAAATTTGTCTGCAGACTGCCACTGTTCAGAGAGTCAAAGCTAGTCAACAGTCTAGTAAAAATTGGCAACCTCTTTTAAGTCTTGACTATGCCGATGAACACGGCATTATGTGAAAGATTTTTTTTCTTGGTTGTGCCGACTGAAAACAAATGAGAATGACCATGAGACAGGAGAGAGTCGGACATTGCAGTACTGAACACTGAATGGTCCATGCATGTGGATTTGGATTAAACAGTAAATCGCTTTGATGCAGTGCCTGGTGAATGCAGTTTATTCCTTCACAGTGGCGTATAGCGGACGGGCACACAGGGCTATTAAATTATTCTTCTTATTATGCTACTTTTATTATTAAATTAATATTGCAATTAATTTGTCGCAAAATATCATAGCGCATAACCAATGCACTGCGAGGACAATAAAAGATTAGTTAGATGGCTTATTCCTTACTCCTTAAAAAACAACTTGTTTAACACAAAATTCTTCCACAAGAGAAATATTAAGAATTTTATATTAAATTTGATTCATCTGTTATTGTCTCTAAGAGAATAATGCAGCATACCAAAAGCTCAGCCAGTTTTTACTTTCATTTTCTGTAGTAAATAATTGACTGGCATTTGAGACTTCTTCACCCACATAACTCTCACACAAAGTTTGCAGGTTGTTTGTGATATATCCACTGGCTCGCCTTCATGGTTTAAAATGGAAATATTTTCAATATTGCAACGTGGCATTTTTCTTTATCACCAGTTGCTTGCAAAATGATAGATAATGATTCACAAATCGTGCTCGTCATATCCTGTGATAATAAAATTACATAAATTATTAAATAAATGAGCAAATAAACAAGTAACAAGCAAACTTGATGCAGGTAATCCCCCCATCCCCACCCCGCTAAATCGTGAGTCAAATGTCGCCCATGCCCTCCCCTTCCACATGTAAAGCTTTTTGAGTGTTGAGAAAAGCGCTTTATATAAATGTAATGAATTATTATTAATTAACAAGTGCTGCATAAAGCTGTACAAAGCACACACACCATATACAATAGTCATTTTGAAAAGGGGTTTCAAAGTCTTTAGTATAAAGTTGGTAACAGTCAAATCAGCACTTACATTTATACAGCACAGAAGAGTCATTCGCTGTCTAACTCACCAAGGCAGCGTGTCCGGTCTACAGATGGCACGTATCCAGGAGGACACACACAGGAGAAACTGCCCGCTGAATTAATGCAGCGTCCGCCATCACACACATGCTGGATGATGGAGCATTCATCCACATCTGAGGGATTTTATTGCAGTATAAACTGAAATAGACTTTACTTAGAATTATCAAGTCAAGCTGGTTTATTGTTGTTTTGGTCCTGCATGGCAGGGAAAGAGAAAAATACAGTGAACAGCTGTACATGAGAAGAGTGTCTTTAATGAAAGGGATCAGCTAGAATGTGTGTGTTGATAAAGAGACATTTCTCCTGGAGTTCAATTATAACCTCCTGGTCACAAAATACCTGTCTTTTTCTGTGTTATCATCAGTGGGTCATGATCAGACAATACATTTTGGTTTTAAGAATTCTATATAGTCGAGATTGTATGCTGCAGTCTCTTCTTTAGTTAAGCATGCTATTATTCTCCTTTCGTCATGGTTTCTGATTTAAAATAAACATACTAACAGTATGTTACTCACCCTCACACTTCAGCGAGCTCATGTGCTGCTGGTAACCCGCCGGACACTGGCACTGATATGAACCCACTCTGTTGATGCACCTTCCTCCTTTACACAGGTCAGGCACAACCTTACATTCATCAACATCTGGCCAAAGAGAAAACATTGTACACTTAATGTACCAGCAATTACCTTAAAATAATTTTCTCATGAAGTGTAGAAAATGAGTTTGCAAAAGGCAGGCTGCAGTCTAGAGTAGACTGATAATCAAGACACTGTTGTTTTTAAAAGAGTTACATTTATCATATCACACAGTGAGATGGGTAAATCCAAAATCAAATAAATGATACTTAGAGCTGCACGATTCTGGATAAATTGAGAATTATGATTTTTTTGTTTCAAATAGAGATCACAATTTTCCCATGATTCTGAACGGACAACTAAACAAAATACCATGTAATTTACTAGATGTTCTGACAAAATTCAAATTTCTGCAATTACTTTAAAAAAAATGGTTTGAATGAATGATTCAATGAGTCACTCGTAATCGATACAATCATTTTTTTGAAACACCAAGTTACTTTCAAAAGGTGATTTGCTCTATTTTGATTGCTTCCAAAGACATCAGTGTTTATATATGAGCTATAAACTTTTATCCCAGTACTTCTGTGATCATTTGAATATTTGTAACACAGACTGTGTGGTTGAAAAGACTGTTAGCTCTTTAATACATAGAGGGTAACATGGGGTAAAATGGGGTAAAATGGGGCAAAACAGTTTTGATGTTAATTGATCTAATTTCATGTCTCTGGAAAATAGTGATCTATGACATTGTATTATGTTGAATATCAAAGTTCCCTTTCGAAAGGGAACTCGTGCTGCATCCCCTAGGGGTCACTATGGGGAATGCCTCTGGCATGACTGGTGTCTGATGTATTTGGATATCTAAGGAATTCTTGCTGCTCACCATTCTCAGGTATCATTTTCAAAAACTTGCACTTTGAAACCCATCATGTCATGTAAATGAATGGCCAAAACAGATAAAACGTTTTCCATTTTTAGTTAACAAGTTAACAAAACAGAACAAAAGTGTTGTTTTTAGTCCATATCCATGACAAAGGCATGGACATGGTTATTTTTGCGGCTGATCTTATTGCATATACATTTGTATGAACTTAACTTTCAAATGCAAAAATTATAGGAGTAGAGTATTTAAAGGTTTGCGGAAGTCAGTTTACTTGTAATTGTGCCATTATTTAACGCCCCAAAAAAACATGTCTTAACCTATTTAGTGCTTGACATGCTGTGATAGTTGCTGTAGGAGGAGGAACCGCAGAGAACAGAGAGCATGTGATAGAAGGGAGAGAATTTTCTCCACTTATGTTAATTTATTTGGAATGCTAGAGGAAGACGTTATCTGAAAATATCATTGGCCAAGCCACTTTTTTTTTATTATTTGCTGCGCCTGTGTTGTTAGAAGTTCTTATCAGCGGCACTGCTTGTTTGTGACCCTATGCTAATTTGTGCTGCTATTGGTAGACTGCGTTGGTCATTATGTAAATGAGCTGCTATGTCTGTCTTCTTTAATTTGCTCATCGTCAGGAGATCAGCCACAGAACTTCACACTCCCATCAACACTTTTATGGAATTGTAGTCTCATGCTCATCTTTAAGCTAAAGTATGTGATTTCTGTGCTACCAGCACCACAAAACAGAATTCCAAAAATATATATGCGTTTTCAACCTGCCATTCTCATATTTCTCGGTAGGATCATTTACTTGTGTTGTAGAATTTCTTATTTTCAAGTCACTTTTGATAAAAAGTGTCAGCTAAATGAAAGATCACTAAAATTCCATGCTGAAAGTATAAATGCATAAATAACTTTCACAAAGCAATTGACATTGATACAGTACTGTACTTTACATACTTTAATAATGTAATAAAATCAGTCCTGACCTTGGCAGGCTCCTGTGCGGGTGTTTGGGATGAACCCTCTGCTGCAGGACAAGCTGAGAGGTAGGCACAGCTCACATGTGTGACCCCATGCTTGACCCACCGTGGCACAGCACAGTGCCTTACTGCATACAAATCCACTGCCCTGACCTGCACACTTCCTGTTGCGGACCTGGATGAAGCACGGGCCTGTTCGGTAATCTGATATATCAATAAAATCAGAATCACAATAACATGTTATTCACCAGGCAAGTATGATTAGTGGACAAAAATGATTAGTTTTCTCTTAATGACAGAATCTAGAAATGGTGTAATGCTGTTGTACATGTGTCTGCGATGATGATGAAACATACAGCTGATAGACAAAGAGACAGACAGCATTAAGAAAATGTATGCCTATGTAGTATAAATAAAGAAAGCACATCAACACAAAGAAAATTTATAAATATTTAACTAATACAGTTATTTCTTCACTTAGTAATTCTCAGCGGACAGGAGGAGACAACACAGGTAATACAGTTCACAAAGGTTTATTTTGGCAGGTGGCAGAGAGCGGGAGAATAAACAGGTCAGTAAATTGAATAATGACAGGTTGAAAGAACTTAGCTTGAAGATAACAGTCTATTTGTATTTGTAGATGCTGGTAACCGTCAGTCTGAAGAATAGCAGATGATCTGGAGTGAAGATGAGGGATGACGAAGGACGATGAAGTGAAGGTGAGGAATCTCAATTGTGAGACAAAGAGGTAAGAAGTCAGGAAAGTTGAGCTGTAGTGATCAACAAGACCAGATGAATGTGAAGGGATGTGTGACTGCTTCTGAACTGTGTGCTGATGAGCCGGTGCAAGTGTGCAGGTATTCAGGTGAGGCTTATCGAGTGGGTGGAGCTAACGGGTCTGGTGTTGAAGATGGACTTGCCTCCGTGACAGTAATAAGAATTAGATTTTTTTTTTTTTTTTTTACATTTCAGTGATGAGAATAGTCCTTATAGTACTTGTCATGAAAATATGGTGACAATGCAAACAAATCTTAATGATCCTAAAATCTCTTAGGCAAGTAATAATTACTTACCCATGGCAACTAATGAAACGATTATTCCATCTGATATACTGTCAGTCCCAATAAAGTGGACGAGATAGGAGATTGCAATTTTCTGAAGTTGATTTTGGGGGAACAATATATAGAACAAAGAAAACAAAGTCCAGCCAGATATTAATGGGAAGCATAAGTATAGCATGAACACAAAACATTTGTGCATTTAGAATTAGCCGACTGATTGTTTACCATCTCCAGAAGAATTTTAATGACCTATACTGATCCTCTACAAAACGAACAAATAAACATGTTTAATATAATGATGTTTAAAAGAGCACCAGCAAAGCAGCAGCACATGGAAGCCGTCTGGAGAGAGAATGACTCAGGTAGTCTGAGCTGTCCTGCGCAGCTTGACATGTGTTCTGCATTACACAACCATGAGCTTTCATTTATCATGAGCCCTTGTGCCAACTCCTACACATCCTGAAAAAAAGGGGAAAAAAACGTTGTCCTCATTGTCTCTTTCCTTAGCATGTTGCAGGGTTACGATTCCATTTGAATCTTATTTTAATTTTTCATATGATGCTTTACAATCACAACACAAGGACACATCCAGCATTACATTTTATTTCAAAACCCCTGTAAATTGTCACAGATGGGTGAAATAAAGTTAAGCGAAGGATAAAAGCAGTTAAAAGGTTTATTTACAATGAACTCAAGAACTAAGAACACAAAGAGAACATCCAATGTAAATGTGACGAGAACTGTCAATGAACAGAAGGAAACACAGATCTTAAATATACTGAACAAACCAATCAACTAAATGAACATCGGGTGCAAACGATAATCAAACAATGAGTAACCTAGGAGACTAAATAGAAACTAGAAACTGAAACAAAGGAAACAGATAAAACAGGACATAACCCTGACATAAATGCAATCTCAGTTCATTTATTTTATAGTCAAGTCACCTTTATTTATATAGCGCTTTTTACAATGCAGATTGTGTCAAAGCAGCTTTACAGAGATAACTGGTATATAATTTTGGCTGCACAGCAGCTCTTAAAGAAAATGGTGTCAATGCAGGCAAATCAAAACACTGTTGAATATCAAATCTCAAGTGTCCCCAACTAAGCAAGCCAAAGGCGACAGTGGCAAGGAACCCAAACTCCAACAGGTGGCAAATAGGTGTTAAAATGGAGAAAAAAACCTTGGGAAAAACCCAATACCTTTATACGTAAGGCTTAGTTGGGGGACAGTTCTCCTCTGGCGAACAGTGATTCGTTACGATTCAGGTAGCTATCATAAGCCACTCCTTCGTTATTTTAGCTGTGTGCTTAGGGTCATTGTCATGTTGGAAGGTAAACCTTCGGCCCAGTCTGAGGTCCTGAGCACTCTGGAGAAGGTTTTCGTCCAGGATATCCCTGTACTTGGCCGCATTCATCTTTCCCTCGATTGCAACCAGTCGTCCTGTCCCTGCAGCTGAAAAACACCCCCACAGCATGATGCTGCCACCACCATGCTTCACTGTTGGGACTGTGTTGGACAGGTGATGAGCAGAGCCTGGTTTTCTCCACACATACAGCTTAGAATTAAGGCCAAAAAGTTCTATCTTGGTCTCATCAGACCAGAGAATCTTATTTTTCACCATCTTGGAGTCCTTCAGGTGTTTTTTTTTTTAAAAAAAACTCCATGCAGGCTTTTATGTGTCTTGCACTGAGGAGAGGCTTCCGTCGGGCCACTCTGCCATAAAGCCCCGACTGGTGGAGGGCTGCAGTGATGGTTGACTTTCTACAACTTTCTCCCATCTCCCGACTGCATCTCTGGAGCTCAGCCACAGTGATCTTTGGGTTCTTCTTTACCTCTCTCACCAAGGCTCTTCTCCCCAAATAGCTCAGTTTGGCCGGACGGCCAGCTCTAGGAAGGGTTCTGGTCGTCCCAATTGTCTTCCATTTAAGGATTATGGAGGCCACTGTGCTCTTAGGAACCTTAAGTGCAGCTGAATTTTTTTTGTAACCTTGGCCAGATCTGTGCCTTGCCACAATTCTGTCTCTGAGCTCTTAAGGCAGTTCCTTTGACCTCATGATTCTTATTTACTCTGACATGCATGCACTGTGAGCTGTAAGGTCTTATATAGACAGGTGTGTGGCTTTCCTAATCAAGTCCAATCAGTATAATCAAACACAGCTGGACTCAAATGAAGGTGTAGAACCATCTCAAGGATGATCAGAAGAAATGGACAGCACCTGAGTTAAATATATGAGTGTCACAGTAAAGGGTCTGAATACTTCTTAGGACCATGTGATATTTCAGTTTTTCTTTTTTAATAAATCTGCAAAAATGTCAACTAGACTTGTGCCGATATTCGGTAATGCGATAAATCGTGATAATGAATATGCACAATATTGTTATCGTGGGCATTTCAATATACCGTAAATAATAATTTATTACCAATTATTAATTTTTTTATAATGCAATTAAGAATACTTTACCCATCAACCGTATAAAATGCAAAACATTGCTGTATTCTGCCTCAAAAGAACACGCGCTCAGATGTAAACAATCCCAATGTGCACGAGAAGCACATGGCGGAAAGAGTGAAGGAGACGTGCTGAATAAAAGTGTGCGTTCACTCTCTGACAGCAGAGGGCGCTGATGGAACAGCAGAATGCAGCAGTTACCACGGAAACCGCGTAAACAAAGCAACTGCGCTAGTTAAGTTTTTTAAAATGCTTCAAACAGCCATTAATGTTTTTGTAATCTCAATGTTGTTCATCACCAAATACTTAAAAAGACCAAAAGACTTAAAAGTCTATTTTCAAACCTTATATTTTAATCTGGACTACCTCATGCCCTAATTATTAGAAATGTTCTGATTATTTGGTATTGTTCAGAAAAAGTTTGAAACATATGTCTTCATTAGTTAACATTTTAACTAATGTGTTCCTGCTATTAGACTGAGAGTGACTTCTCAAGCCTTTGAAGAGCCGTTTCTACATGTGTTGGTGTGAAGGCACATTACAGCAAAGCCGCAAGCTTTCCAGTGTGAGCCCTCAAGCTATTTATACAGCTCTCAACTGCTGTTTTCACAGCATCATTTGCCCTGTTGGTTTGCGATTTGGGCCAGTTCCTCTGTGCGTGTGACTCAGGGAGCACAATAGAACACAGCTGAATTTCCCCCTTCTAAAAGAGCTTCACAGCAAACCCTGAGTCTTTTTCAAGATGTCATTTCGTCTGTGCATTACTGGATGAGGTCGTTCCCTGGTCCCCGCTGATGGTCACAATCGCTGTGTCGCATGCCTGGGCATTCAGCATGCTTAGGCAGCTTTTATGGATAGTTTATGTTCTCACTGCGGGAACATGACTATCTCAGTGTTGAGGTCTAGACTCTTGTTCTTTGGTTCTCAAGGGGCAAGGGTCCCTCCCCTATGCCCCGTACGGCCATTTTTTCTGGCTCCAGCCAGGGGAGTGGCATGGCAGCATGTAGGGAGGGTGACTTGAGGATTATGGTCAGGGCTTCATGGAGCTCGGCAGGCCCCTGTCCCCTCTGCAACACTGCAGCCTGTGGTGTTACCGGAGGATCATGCTGGTCCCTCTGTTGAGCGACCAGTCGTTTCCTTTGGTGCACCGATGGATGACCAGATGTTGATTGCAGCATCGGAAGCACGACCTGATCGTCAGGTTCCTGAGGTGGGGCGAGGAGACTGAATCCGCCTCACCCTTCCTCTATACCAGGGGTCTCAAACTCAAATTGGCGGGGGGCCGTTTCTGTGATTGACACCTCATAGGAGGGCCATATTAACATTCAAGCGCAAGAAAGCGCAACATTTCAGAAAATTTACTTTCCTTTGCATTACTCATTTACATTAAATTTGCCTACTTAAATATCTTTATACCTATACTATAAATATTTTATTTACCATACTAAATGTAAACAGCAGTATCTCTCTCATTGAGTTTAATTATATGACTAATATAATACTACTAATATACTAATATAATACTACTAATATACTATTAATTGCAATAGTCTGGTGCAACTTCTCACATCCAACAAGGTGCATGGAATAAAAAAATTTGTAATTTAGGAACAAAACCATCAACACTTGTGGCGTGGAGGGGTCAGAAATAAACAAAATACTATCAACTTTATTTTGCCAAAAAATAAAAATCTCTTATTGCTACATATATTATTAGTTTTTAATATTTAGTGGAAGTATTTTACCTTACTTTATGTTAGCTTAAATAACATTAAATTTTTGCACTGACCAACACTGTACTGAACAAATACAATCCCTGAATACATTTGTACACTCTTCTGTTTCTTGACAGACACCTGGCAGCGCATTTGTCCAAGATGCCGTTTGAGCATCGGTAACGTTTAATGGCTGCATCAGACGCATTTCGGTGGTTTAAATCGACGCTCGTGACTTAAAGTCGAGTGCTTTTACTGTAATTTAGGCAAGCGCGCTCATAATAGAAGCGACACGGTTGAGAGCGTGGCTGGTGGCTCATGGTTGCATAGCAACGACAGGAGCGAAAGCGCATTGGAAAGAAGGAGAATGCGGCGCAGCCGCTTATGTGAAGTGATATGTGAATGCCCCCATAGAACGGCGACTTTTTCTTTGCATATCAGACCGGTAGCAACTAGAGAATAATAATAATTATAATTTAGCGGGCCGGATTGTGTTTTATTTTTGAGATCAGTTGCGGGCCGGGTAGAGGGGGAGGGCGGGCCGTAAATGGCCCGTGGGCCGGCAGTTTGAGACCACTGTTCTATACCCTCTTGGGATATCTCCCTGGTACTTACATCTCTCCGGGGTCATCCCTTCGAGCCTTTGCAGTCAGTGGAGTTAAAAGTACTGTCACTTAAGACCATCATCCTGGTTGCATTGGCCTCTGTGAAGAGGGTAGGGGACCCACATGCATTTTCGGTCGACGAATCGTGCCTGGATTTCAGGCCCGGTGACTCTCACGTTATCCTGAGACCCCAGCCTGGATATGTGCCCAAGGTTCCTACCACTCCCTTCAGAGATAAGGTAGTGAACCTGCAAGCGCTGCCTTCAGAAGAGGCAGACCCAGCCCTGGCTTTGCTCTGACCCATCCGTGCTCTGCGCCTGTACATGGATAGAACGCAAAGCTTTAGGATCTGAGATCAGCTCTTTGTCTGTTACGGAGGCCAGCAGAAGGGAAAGGCTGTCTCCAAGCAGAGGATGGCCCACTGGATAGTGGATGCCATCGCCTTGGCTTATCAGTCCCAATGCGTGCCTTGCCCGCTCGGGTTAAGAGCTCACTACACTAGAGGAGTTGCCTCTTCCTGGGCACTTCGCTGACAGATATCTGTAGAGCTGCGGGCTGGGCAACACACAACACATTCGCTAGATTCTATAGCCTTAGTGTGAAACCGGTATATTCCCGTGTACTCGCTTCCAGTAGCCGGTAAACACGAAGAACCCGTTCTAGCATCGGCTTGCAAGGCCATTCCCGCCCCCTGGGCCAGATAAGTGCATCCATTACTCCAGCAGAGTTCCCCGCTTGGCAAACCCTGTCGAGTTCCTCCGCCTCCCCTTGCGGCTCGGCCGTTGCGGAGTGTCTGATGCCAGGCCAAATCTCCGTATCTACGTTGAGGTTTGGCTGGGTGCCATATGTCGTGACCCCTCCACGTGAGTGGTCCCATATGTGTATTGTCCATGGTCAAACTCCCCCTGGTGAGCCTGTGTCTTTCCCTAAGCAGAGCCAGCTCTGCTGTCACCTGCCAGATGAGTCTCCCCCTATCTCTAGGCTGGAGCCTTCCCAGGGACTCCATATGCGTACTGCCCATGGCCAGTCCATATGTGTAACTGTGTGACTGGAAGGGAACATCTCGGTTACGTATATAATGGAGACGTATGTCCCGTCACCACAGTTCCTGTGCCTTCGCTGTAGTGCAGACTCTAGGTTGTCCCCTTAGCGAAAAACAGAGTGCGATTGCATCCGCTTCCCTATTTATACCCTCCTGGCGGAGGTGATGCGCATTATGCAAATATCGCACGCCAATTCCATTTGCTTGTTTCAGTTCACTCGAAGCTGATAGGGCTCTCTGGCGATATCCCAATTCGTCAGTCACTACTGACGTATGTCTCCGTTCCCTCCTTCAGGGACGTTTCTTATAATAAAGTATTTCATCAACCAAAAAACCTGTTTTCATTAATTTAATGGGCATTTTATTATTATCATTCTGATGATAATAATAATAAATGATTGTTTAATACCGGTTATCATCATAAGATGTTTATCTTACCGTGAAAATCTCATACTGTTACAGCCCTACATTGAAGTTTGGATCTAGGTGCAAACGGTATATTTATAAACACAAAAAAACTATGGAACACAGAAGCACAGGAAAAACCACAGGAGCACCAAACCAAAAAAGGATTGAACCAAACAGGTATAAATATACAGGATAAATGAAGGATCAAACAAGATACAGGTGGGACTAATCAATGAACCAATGTGTAACTATAGGAATAAATGACACTGGGACTAAACACAGCCAAGGTAACTAAAGTCAAAGAACCAAAACTACACAAAAGATATGTGAAAGTATCTGTCAAAGAAACCTCACAAGGGATCATAAAGCCACACCGGACGAGAAGTGCCACACTGCGTCACACTAATGCAAAATGCAATGTATCTACCAGCCTAGGGTGAAGTCAGTATACAATAATCTGAGAAAAATATAATGTAATTTAATGGAAAACTGCTGTATGTGAGTGGCAAGGCAGGATTATGAACAGCCTCTGAAGTTGTAGCTGGGAGCCGCTGATAGAAAATAATGACATTTTGTGACTTCGGTACCAAGTTGGTACTGAAATTTTGAAAATGTGATGATACTAGCATTTCTGTAGTTCCAGGAGTACCGAGTATCCAGGTATATTCGGTACCCACTGATAGGGCTGTGCCAGTATTTTACGTGAATAAGACATGAGTGAAGCACAAAGCTTTGTTTACAGAAGAAATAGGCTAATAGGTTAGCAATTAAATGTGACATCGCAGCCATGGAATCATTTTGGTTCATGCCGAATGAGAGAGGTACGTAAGCTGTGTTGGCTTTATTGTATTATGTTTTGCGACTCGAGATCTGGTCACCTGTTTAGCACAAAATTTAACAATATTCCATTAGTTATTCCACTGAACATGGAATCTCTGTTTCTTTTCCCAAATCTTCACTCATGCAG
Organism: Chanodichthys erythropterus; assembly: GCF_024489055.1. Lineage (NCBI taxonomy): Eukaryota > Metazoa > Chordata > Actinopteri > Cypriniformes > Xenocyprididae > Chanodichthys > Chanodichthys erythropterus. The sequence goes on along the minus strand of NC_090230.1, from coordinate 59,945,438 downwards.
GGGATTATAAACATTTCTTCCTTTCGTTCTTTTAATTAGGCCTATCATATTCGCATTCTTTACTGTGGTAAAGTAGAAAAACACCATAGGACAGAAACCTTTTGGCTTGCATGTCAATTTCTATTTAACACAGTTTGTGCTTGTTATTAGACCTAGACTTTATAAGGCATGTCAAATTTATTTGTATACCGCGTTTCACACACGCTGGTGATTTTTAGTTTCACTTTCTCTGGCAGTGCAAAATCAAACATAGCCTGAATGTCTGAAGATAAAACTAACTCTTCAGACCTTTTACAACAAGTGTCAGCTGCTTGTAACATCAGGAGACAACATGAAGATATTATTGAAGAGAAATGATCTCTTTCCTGCTCGTGTCCCACATCCCTCTCAAAGAGCAGAGCGGCTATATGAAGCATCTTTGTGTGGAAATAAAAAACAAATGTTTTTTTTAGAATAATACTTAACTTTCTTATTATTTAGGTTACCATTATTTACTGATATTTATTTCATAGTTTTTATTTCATAGTGTGTTTTACTGAAGGAATAGCTAAAATAAACACGCATGTCTGTGTCAAAATGGATGTTTGAGCATTTATTTATTTTTTTATATTTCAAAATTTATTTCACTGAGGTATATATATACACACACAAACATACACACACGCTCCAAATATTTATCTGTATGATAACCATCATATTTAATGTGTTTTTAAAAATAGGCTAATTAAATATAATAGTAAAATAGTTCAAACAGATTTTCCTGTGGTACCGAAATTGGTACCAAGAATCATAAAATTTTACTGGTATTGGTACCAACTTCTGGAATTTTGGTACCGTGACAACACTATATGAAACAATGAAAAAGAAACTTTGAAGAAAACACTGACCAATAAATTTGTCACTAAAAAGAATAATAAATGAACAGAGCGGATTAAGGGTTATTTCAGTGAAAACTTCGGAGTGAAAAGAAAAAAAAAAAATGTATAGCTTTACCATACACATTGAAATGTTTGGCACTGAAATGTACTAGTATGTAGAAATTAACATTAAGTAAGATTAATAAATGCTGCAAGATTAATGTTAATGACGCATCCAACAAACCTAACCTTATTGTACAATATTACCAAATATTACCTAATGCATAATTTATGTTTATGTCAGGAGTTATGATTAATTGTGCCAGTAGATTATTGTATGCATTGCCTTTAATGAACATGTTAACAACACTAGTTTTTGAATGTGTGCACAAATATGCTGCTGCCAATAAGTCACAGTTTTGTGATTGGTTGTTCTTACCTCTCTCACACTGCGGCCCAGTGAAGCCATATACACACGCACAGCGGTTTGGTCCAATGCAGCGTCCACCATTCTGACAGGTCTTCTCACAGACAGCTGAAACAAAACCACCTGCATTAAAACTGTTTCAATAGTGGGACTAATTTGATCCTCTTAAAGGGTTATTTCACCCAAAAATGAAAATTCTCTCATTAATTACTCACCCTCATATCTTTCCAAACCCATAAGCCCTTCATTCATCTTCAGAACACAGATTAAGATATTTTTTTATGAAATCCGAGAGCTCTCTGACTCCTCCATAGACAGCAATTTAATTACCACTGTCAAGGCCCAGAAAGGTACTAAAGACATCGTTAAAATAGTCTACATGACTACAGTGGTACAACCTTAATTTTATGAAGTGACAAGAATATTTTTTGCGAGCAAAAACAATAATAATAAAATAATGACTTTATTCAACCATCTCTTCTCTTATATGTCAGTCTTCTACGCAACTGACGTAGTACACGTAGTGCAGCTCTTCTGTGTTTACATCCGAACACCGGCTCAGTATTTGTGATGCTGATACAGGAGCAGGCCAATAATGAGTTGCCGTTCTGACGTTGAATATGGAAGCGCTGCACTGTGCTTAATACTTAGCTGCATATGAGACTGACATGGAAGAGAAGAGATTGTTGAATAAAGCCGTTATTTTTGTTTTTGCACACAAAAAGCATTCTCATTGCTTCATAAAATTAAGGTTAAACCACTGTAGTCACATGGACTATTTTAACAATGTCTTTAGTCAGGGTTTATGCAGGTTTCAGTAAGTCAAATTTAAGACCTTTTTAAGACATTTTAAGACCATAAAGACTGAAATTTAAGACCTACACGACGCATTACCAAAAAATATTCAAATCAAAGAAATTCTGAAAAAATCATTTTATTTCAATGAATTCAGTCATTGAAAAAGCATTTATTTAATTTACAGATAAAGCAATCACATTAGTAACCTTCCACACACATCAATGTGCCAAATGCCCAAAACCTTAGGCCCAAAATGAAAATAGGCTAAAACAAACTTGCCCTCAAATAGAATAGATTTCATTTCATTATTTATTTACATTACAAAACAGCATATTAATAGCCTAATAAAGATTGAACAGGCTACTCCAACCCATGTAACAACCAATGTAGCACACACACACACACACACACCAGATAATCTATTTTAGATAGATAGATACTCTAATTATCCCGAGGTAAGTATCTATCTAACATGGATTATCTGATATATGTATGTATGTGTGTGTGTGTGTGTGTGTGTGTGTGTGTCCCGCACTGTCCCATGAACTGTGAGCCCAGGTACCTCGACTAAACTATTTCATTGTTCCAGAACAATGGTCCTGTTGGTCTGATTTTGGCTTTCATTGAACGTTACGACCTATGGTTACGACATACGGCCCGGTAAGAGTACGAATCAATTCCCTCTTTATAAACTCCCCCAATCCAAATCTCGCCATAAGCGATCTTGTTGGGCCCGCAAGAGAACGGCTTCGCGATTACTGAATCAGGGAACATCACTTGGAAGAGATCGCTAATCTCACTGTTGCTATTAAATGAGTGGTGTTTGTTTAGTCACCGTGTGTAGTATCCAAAGCACCTCGGCTTTCGATGTGTCAGTCGCTCCAAAAGTACCCCGAAGGTTGTTCGACGGAGCTGTGATGATATTGCGCTGGAGACCGGAGGGACCAAGCATTGAGGAGGACGACGGCAGTGGTGAGGCTAATTGGCTGAGTCCGCTGAAGGGATTTTGCGGCTAGCTTGTGTTTCTCCGCTCTGGCGTGTGACTCCAGCGCCTTTACACCGCTTCACACCCAGACTCTCTAACTGATTTTTTTTTTTTTTTTTTGCAAAGTTTGCAGTGAGCCTCGTACCTGGAGCTGGGTACCGCTTGTAACCAACAGCAGAAATCGCTGTGATCTAGCCATGTCTCGTTGAAAGTACACTTTCCCATTTTCCACACGTAGCCGAACTTTAACAAACTCTGAGGAGACGCAGACGTATTTCGCGGGCAGGTATTACATTTATCACGGGATCGGTAGTTTTATCACCGCGTATACCAACACCAATATACCCCAGAAAGAACTACGACTCGCTACTTTTTTGCTACTTTGTAATAACTTTCAGCAGGTAGCGTTTCTGGAAATGGGTAAAAAAATGTAAGACCTGACTAAATGAAATTTAAGACCTCTGATGAAAATCTGGCCGTTTTTAAGACTTTTTAAGGCCTTAAATTTAAAGTTCAGAATTTTAGACTTTTTAAGACTTTTTAAGACCCCGCGGAAACCCTGTTAGTACCTTTCTGGGCCTTGACAGTGGTAAATAAATTGCTGTCTATGGACGAGTCAGAGAGCTCTCAGATTTCATCAAAATTATCTTAAAGTCTTCCTGTAGTCAATTATTTTATCCCTTAAAACTCATCTTTAATCACCAAAATGACATATTTAAAAAAAAAAAATTAAAGTGAAAAAAAATTCTTCATGCCTTAAAATAGCTTGAATGCAACTCTACACCCTTGCCTCATTTAATATATACGAATCAATGAATATGCAAATTAGCCCCGCCTCCACTCGCTCACGCCAGCTCGGAGAGTCTACTGTTGCTGTAGTGATGAGCAATTTGTTGTTTGTGTTGTAGATATTTAAGAAAAAACTTGCTTCGCTTCATATATTCAGTTTAACAGCTGTGCAACTGGACTGCTCACATATTTTCTGAAGCTTAAATTGTTTTAAATTATGAATTGGTAAAACACCTTTGCAAAACGGACTGAATCCACTTGCATTTGTTTGGACTGCTCTCTCACTGAATCACCTGAAGCGATTTCTCAGTAAATCAGACAGTGTCAAGAGAACAAGCAGCCATTTTCCTCTGTGAACATGCACCAAATGGATGTTTGACAATTCCGTTGCTTTTTGGAGTTTTTTTAGATTTAAAAAAACATTCAGATGAAATCCTGCAGGCGCCCGTGCCTTATCCGTAGGTTACATGAAATAGCGCAGATTTCCAGCGTATTTACTTCAACTTATCAGGTAGGCTAATATCTATGGTTTGATCCATTCCAGAGGCGGCCAAAATTCCACACTGACTGACATAAGCACATGAATCACGGTCACACGCACACAGAGCAATATTGTTTTAGCTTTTATAGTTTTATAGTATTAAAATATTTCGGAGAACAAAAACATGAACTTTATTGGCTTTACTTCAAGTCAACTGTCACTTTACTTTGGCGCGAGCCCCTAAGCGCTTGCACCGTGGCTCGCACACTTGGCACAGCCCTTGCGACTGTCATTGATTAATATGAATTAATTTAGGCTAATTAGCCTTTTGCTTGACTACGTTATCAAACAGCTGATAATGTGTTGCTACTGCACACCGTTCCTGTTCTTCATCTCAGAGTCAGACAGCTGCCTTCTAACAATCAGTATCCCTACAAACGCATTGAACAACTCAGAACATCAGTGGAGAAAGGCATATAGTTCATCATATCATTGTAATAGACTCGCTATATTGCTAAATCTACACAATTTTTCATAGAAAAATTACCGGGATAACCTGGCTTCTCTCGAGACTTTCCTGCTTCAGAGCAGTCATAGTTAATGATATGCTAAAGCCTGCCAGCAGGTTGTTGTGATTGGTTACAAGGTAGTCTGTGACGTCACAAACACCCATGATTTCAAACCGTGGGTTTTAGACTGTCTTTGTTTACTGCAGTTTCAAACATAAAATACTCAGCAATGGTGCTGACTTATGAATTTGCACATGGTTTGTCTTAAAGACTATTAAAAACACCACACAGACATATAAACAACATTAAAAACTTGATTTTCACCACTGGGGGTCTTTAAATTGTGTTCCAAAGATGATTGTGGGTTTAGAACAACATGAGGTTGAGTAATTGATGACAGAATTTTCTTTTTTGGGTGAACTAACCCTTTAAGATCTACAGGTCACACACATTCTTCACATAAAAGACAAAATATATGACCTGCCCTACATGATTTGATGATGAAAGTGGGCTAAATGCCATTAGGTCAGGTATTATTGCCTGATGTCCTATGCGAAAAACATTTAAATCATCTTAATCTTAAGGGTCCCGTTCTTCGTGATCCCATGTTTCAAACTTTAGTTAGTGTGTAATGTTGTTGTTAGAGTATAAATAAAATCTGTAAAATTTTAAAGCTCAAAGTTCAATGCCTAGCGAGATATTTTATTTAACAGAAGTCGCCTACATTGAACGGCCAGTTTGGACTACATCCCTCTACTTCCTTCTTTAATGACATCACTAAAACAGTTTTTTGACTAACCTCCGCCCACAGGAATACACAAAAAAGGGGGCGTGGTCTTGTTTCGCTCCCACGGAGAAGAGCAAGAGTTGCGTTTGTAGAGTGTGTTTGTCGCCATGTCCTCGTTACGTATTTTTGAAGGAGGGACTTCATAGAACAAGGAAGTCATCAGCCCGTTTTTATGACAGTGGAAACAGCGGTATAAAGATGAGTAAATTATGTGAAAAATACTGTGTTTTTTTACACGTGAAACATGAACACATGTTATATTGGACACTATAAACACAATCAAAGCTTCAAAAAAACACGAAAAACGGAACCTTTAAAGTCTACAGCACTGACTTATAACTGAACAGTGATTATGACTAGCTTACTACAGGCCGGCTGTTAACACCGGTACTGTCCAGACAGGTTATTGTTGCTCATCTTGCATTTCAAAACCTTGGCAAAAGGCCATGGCTTTAGAACCAGAATCAAAGAAACTTTCAGTGCTAGCTGAGTGCCAAACAGACAAGAGCCAAGAGCTTTGAACTGCCCTTTATAGTCTATGAGCAAAGCCTTGAATTCCTACAGAAAAGACTGCTTCTCTGGATGATTTATATTTGCTGCAACCATGGAAAACCTGTAGAGGTCTATGTTGATTATAGAAGTTTATGACAGAGCAGGACACCTGCAGATCCTTTAAAACATAATTGTTAGTTTGTATGCATTCCATTGAGAAAAATACAGGTAGGCTTTGAGCACTGTGAACATTAGCTGAACCTCAGTCTATGGAGTAAGGAGTGACTATGTTCCTGTACAACAAGTCCTCAATTCAGTTGCTAACTAATTCCTAGCCAGCATGTTATGGTACAAACACCTAGATGGGCTTCTTGCTCATGTATATAATCAAAACAAGTAGTGTGTTAGTAGTTCAGATAAATGTGCTGTCTTTATTTCAAATAAAACTTGATTTGAAATGTGTCAGACTTGATCTTTGAAGCATTGTTGTAATATGACTGATGATCGTTTCAAGGACTGAGAGGTTGGTTGATTTGGGCAAGTGGGGATATCACTGAACTGAACTCTAGCAGGACCTGGAAGACCTTAGCAAATATGTGACAGAGAATTTATGTGGAATAAAAACAAGCCAATCATTAGCATTCAGAGGATATAAGAAGGGACCAGGTTGTCCAGAGAGGACAAACTCAAACCTGTCCTGGAAGCCCCCACACACCTGATATAACTCACCAGCTCAATAGTAGAGGCTGCAAGACGAGAACTGGGTGTATCTTACAAAGGAAACAATCAAAAATGTGCAGTAGTGGGGGTCCCCAGGACAGGTTTGATAAGCACTGATGTGCTTGATTAGGGAGACGAGCAGAGGGAAATGTGCAGTGCTGGGTTACTACAGGACCAGAGCTGGGATGCACTGTTCTAGTAGGAGCCTGAGAAGAAACTCTAGATCATTCAGGAAAGTGCCATGAGCACCAATTGACACAGATGATAAAATCCAATATATGGAGGTGGATGTATTCAATATGAATGGGGAGATTTGTAAGAGGCAAGATACCGACTGTCAAAGACTCCAATAGACTGTGACACTATCCACCGTATTCCTGACGAGCATATTGTGGGTGGCACTTCTGGTTTGGGGAACTTCCATTCGAAAAGACTGAAAGGAATCATTTCAAATCATAAGGTTTCCCTACAAATAAAGCTTATCCATCAGTTTGACTGAATGAGCTGTCAAATTTCCTTCATGTTTTATTTTCAGACATAATGAGTATAACGTGGCCTACCACTTTGTGGCTGAGTTGCTGTTGTTCCCAGTTGCTTCCACTTTGTTATGATACCACTAACTGTTGACCGTGGAATATTTAGTAGTGAGGGAAATTTCATGGATTTATTGCACAGGTGGCAACCTATCATGGTACCCATAGGCGTAATTTGCAGGTGGGACATGTCCCCACCACTTTTTGAATGGGTCGCGGATATCTAATACAAAAGAAACACCTCTAATTGATTATCAATTTGTGTTAATAGGCGATCTGGTGCTGGGGTGTGTTGTTTTTGAAATCATGTTGAGTGCTCGTTGTCACTGTTATCAGAGGCGCAACAGTGTTCTCTTGGCGCTCGTGCACACTGCGCAGTCCTTCAATCTATCGCTGTTGCGGAGACTTTCTATTCGTTACGCTGAAATCACAAAACAAAATACACATAAACGTGTCCCTGCTCTTGATATACAATCACTGACGAACATCTTTGGTTTTAATGAGAAAAAAATAAAAATAAATCACACATGGTTGGATTCGAACCCAGAATCTCTTGCATGCTAAACGAAAATAATGCCTGCAGTCCATCAGGACAATCTATTTTCATCAGCGGATCCACGTATTTATTAACTAATATACATACTCTCGAGACATATTGTATTATAGCAGATGTAAGGAAGAAACTATCATATTCATTTTAAAGGGGTGGTTATGTGGTTTTTTTCTAGGCTTGATTGTGTTTTGGGTGCACAGTTTAACATGTCTTAATGCTTCGGGGGTTTTTTTAAATGCTGTATTTTTCATATATTTTATCTTAATTCTACACCTCAGTTTCCACTGTCATATGAACGGCTCGTTTGACTTCCTGCTTCTATGAAGCCACTCCCTCCGACATACGCAATGTGCTCAGATTGGTCAGCAGGTTGGTAACTGGCCCAGTCTGTCGTGATTCGCTGAAGCATCCGGAAACGCCACGCCCCTTACCATTCGTAGTTACGCGCTTAGGTGGAAAGTAAATAATAGCGCCTATATTGCTGTATCGAATTGAGCCGAATCAGACCCAGATGAAAAGGGTCAGGCAGAACCTCTCCAATCGCAGCTTTTAAAGGACGTTTATGGATGGTATTTCATTTAGTATTTGTGTCAAAGTGTTTAGATGCTGTCACTGCTGTTTGTTAGCTTTCAATATACAGTTTTATCCTGATTAAAGCTTTACTGTTGCCGAATACATGACTGAGTAGTCGCATTTTTGTGAAGGTATCTTAATTTATAGCATGAACAACTGTTTGTCTATGAACATAGAAGTTTGTTGGTGTTTGTTGCACTAGAACTTAGCTAACTGGCTAGCAGAAACAAGTTGCTCTTTGTATATGTCCTTGATGCATTAAAAACAGCAACAGAACTATAACATTACGTTTAAAAGACAATAAAACGTTCTTACAGTTTGGGAGCGATAAACAACTGCTTCTGCTTTTAAAGTGGGAACTGCTTCATCTTTCAGTAAAAGTCTTTGTGTAAATCCAGCATTAAACTCGTGTAGATTCTGGAAACTGTCTTCAGCACCACATCCAGTGTAGAAAATATCACAGAATATAATGGGTTCTATATCTTTTGACGCGTTGCACAGCTCGCGTTCGGTGTAAACAACTCTTCCGCTTCCATTATGCTGTGCCACATGGCCTCGCCCACTTTGTTGCGTGTTCCTGGGGGCAGTGTTTATGTTAATAGCAAGGGTTTATGATGTCACCAACCTGGGAAGAAGCTTGTTGTAGTCCAAACTGCCTGTTTTTGTAGGCTTTAAACTGCCATAACTTTAAAAGACAATATCTCCGTGTGCATTGAACTTTCAGCGCTGTAACTTTGCAGATACTGTTTATGCTCAAGTAGCAACATTACACACTAACTAAAGTTAAAAAAGTGAAATCGCATGCAACCACCCCTTTAATATTATTATATTATTATTGTAATAATACAATTACAATACCCCCCCCACATACACATTCCTGTCCTACCCACTTTTTAAAACAAAGTTATGCCACTGATGGTACCACACTTGAATTCACTGAGCTCCTGAGAGTGACCCATTCTTTCACAAATGTTTGTAGAAGCAGTCTGCATGCCTAGGTGCTTTATTTTATACACCTGTGGCCATGGAAGTGATTGGAACACCTGAATACTAAGATTTGGAGGGGTGTATCAATACTTTTGGCAATATAGTATATGTTACATAATACAGATATATATTACTACTGTGATATTTAACCCGTCCGTTATTGCTGTGGAAAGAATCACGCTTTTGGGGTTATTCATGGTCTGTTGAAAGTACTTTGTTGATGCTTTTACACTTTTTAATATCATTTTAATGTTCAATGGTTGAAGGGTGTGTAGAATAATGTTATCTCATTGTACCCAGTTAAAAAAAAAGTATCATTGTGTTTATAGAGCAAGCCACTTTCACTGATTGTTTACAGCTTAATGAAAGTTACACTCATAATTCGCACAATTATGGATTGAAAAAAAAAAGGATCCAAAGTAAGATCCAAGTGCAAATATTGAAAGGGCAAACCACACAGCATAAATTCAAAAGACAGAAGAGGATGAAAAGAGAACAAGAATACTTAAAATTGCAGTGGATGCACAAGACTATGGATATTAAAACTCATAAATACTAAAACAACGGGAAGTGTGAAGAATACCAAAGATTCATCATAGTTCAGTATTCTGGTGAGGGCACCACTGGGCTCAGATGCTACACATAAACCTGAAATAGAAGCAGCAGAGGTGGCAGTGTCTTTAGGTGTATCAGTTGGAGTCATCAAGTGAAGAAATGCCATTTGTGACAAGTAGAAAAAGTTCTGTGTTTTTCTTTACAAACCGGTAGGTATAGAGAGCCCCTGGTTTTGAGATCTGCAGAGGTTAGTATAGGACAGATGACACTGAATGGTTTTTAGTAGACTCTATTGAAATGATGGACAAGGATAAGTGACAACATGTTGAGTCTTGAATGTGTGCAGTTTGGAAAGCATCAAGTATTATGCAGGCTCAGGCCACAAACACAAAGTATACTCACGCTGACCACAAAAGCTTCCTGTATATCCCTTTAGACACTGGCAATGGTCATCTTCACACACCCCTCCATTCATACATCTGATATTGCATTGCTGGGCTTTAACAAGAAAAGAGAGAGGGAGACAGAAATACTTCATAGTCACAAGTTATGACTGGTTATGACTGTTTTACATGCCATGTGTACTTCACTGCTTTTTCTATAGTCTTATTGTATTTCTTTTTCTTTCGAAATCTACTTTGAATAGAAATGTGTTAAATATACAGTACAATGTAAAAAAATTCTGTATAATATAACAAATAATGTATAAAACATACATGATTTGGTGGCACAGGTTGGGGCTATCTGGCCACCAGGACACGTGCACATGTTGGGTCTGGAGCAGAAACCATCACCACAGCTGTTCCGGCAAATAGCTGCAATACAGAGCATGTGGTAATATTAACAGAAAATGTCACTGGAATGAAGTAACTTGAGTGTTTAAAGGCTTTCTGATTTAATTTAACCCTCTGGAGTCTGAGGCTGATTGGGGGCCTGGAGAAGTTGACATGCCCTGACATTTGTGCTTTTTTCAGTTGTTCATAAACATTAATGACAAAAGTGTCATTACACTGTATTCAGCACAAACTAGGCTACCATAATATGTGAGGAACATGTATGTACATGTTTGTGTTTTTGAAGGAATAACGTTTATGCGTGGTTATTGAAAAAATAAAAAAAATTAAGTCACTGAAATAAGGCCAAAAATATATATTAAATCTGTGTTTACAAGACTTCTGGGTATTGGGGGTTGTAGGCTAGAGTTTTTGCTTCAAAATTATGTAAAAATTATAATGTCTACTTTTTCATATAAAACAATATATTGATTTAGTTTTTGTAAGACACTTTTTGTCAAGAAACACAGTATGCGTGGAGGCGTGAATCATCATGAATAATGGGTGATTTACACCTGAGAAGACAAAAGAATCGCATAAAGAACCCCTAATGGTGCTGCATATTAATGAGGCCTTTCAGTCAGGTAGGCTGTGAAAAAAAACTCTGTAATCATGTCTGAGCTCAATTTAAAATAATGTAAAAAATATAATGTATTTCTATGATGCAAACAGTCTGAATATAGGTTTTTAGCTTAAGCATTCACATTGAGAAATATTGATGGATTCTCATATGTTTATGTCAATTTTCTATACAGAGGAGTTATATTTATTCTATATTCATTGTTATCACTATGAGCGCTGGTGTTTTCAATTCATACTTGCAGCCGGAGGGTGCTCTGTACACCTTTAGTCCACAAATTATTCTAAAGAAGAAGAGGACATTTCAGGAATGGTGTTTTCAATTCATACTTGCAGGGATCACGGATTTCTGACATGTGTCTCTTTTCATACAGATTACATAAACACAGACTTACACGATTTAAAACCTGACATTTCAACGTTTTTTTAGACATAAGTCTAATTTTTTTGTGATTAGTATTCACTAAGTTACAGTTCATTTTCTGAGAACTATCAGATTAAACTTTGTTCAGAGGGAGAGGACAGATCATACATCATTTTAGTTTTCTTTATTTTGCAAAAAGCACAACATTTTGTTTTTAGTCTGAGTGTATACAAATATTCTATAGTTTCAATTGATATATTACTTATGTCTCTATGACAAAAAATGACGGAATGTTTTAAGTCTGTTTTGCTGCAATGTGAAAAAAACCCTGAAAACACACTGGAGCGTTTTCAGACCTCAGGGAGTTAAACTGTAAGAACTTTTGTAGAATTATGACAGAAACAAAGTCAATCTGGTCAGTAAAAAATTGAAGCTGTTAATGTTGTTTGTGGAGTTGTTTAAAGTGTTCCTTATAGATTTTTGAAAATTACCTTTCATGTTGTGTGTAACATAGCTCTAAGTGCATGAAAACATCCTGCAAAGTTTTAAATCTGAAAGTGCATCATATATAAAGTTATTGTCTCTCAAAAGTAAGAATCGACTCTGAGTCAATTAAACGAGTCGTTTGTAAAATGAATCCTTAGCCGTTTCGTTGTGACGTCACAATGAAACATTAACATATTGCCCATTTATTGCGTGTACAGACGCCAGGGATATTCAATTTTTCAATAGCAGTACAATCTTTTGTTGTGTCCCTGTCATTTTACTGACGACTGCTTCTCAAACCTCGGGGAGTTTAACGCAGGATTCACAAAATGCTTGGTCTTAAAATATGCATCAATGCCCAGTTTAATTTGGACCAGCTTGCTCCTCTGAATCTCAACCTGTATGTACGATTAATAATTGAGGTTTATATTTTCTAGCGATCGAAATTCGTAGTTTTGCATGTTATGTTGTGTAATGCACACCCTTAGTCTGCATGTCTCCTGCTAACCGGCTAACTCACAATGTGGGTCCAATATTGTCTAAAAATGTGTCAATTAATGCAGCTTTTCTGTCTTATTACTTGGAGTAATGATCAAGGATGGAGCACAACGTTTGTTTACAGAATGTAATGCATTATCAGCTATTCGCGTTTGTGCTCGGCTAACGTTGGAGTTTACAACATACCCGTGGTCCGGTTCGCTTACATAAATGTGAAACAAACATTTTTTTAGCATGAGAGCGCAATTCCACAAATGCGCCGATGGGAGTGGCAAGTTTTGCGCGTGATCTAGCCTACTGTTGATGAGCAAATTAAAGATCACAGACACAGTCAAATCATTTACATAACGACCAACGTAATCTACCAACAGCAGTGCAAATTAGCGTTGAAGTAGTTATAAAATGCAAGTATATAACAATTAGTTCAAACTTTGACCTGTGGAGGGCAGTAATACTTTTAGTAGCGTCTACACTGCTGGAATTCTAATACAGAAGAAGAATAAAAAAGCTAGTTCAAGATGAGCATCTATGGTTAAACGTATATAATTTTTAATTTTTTTTTAGAAAATGACCAAACGTTTCACTAGATAAGACCCACTAGATAAATTCCTCGTCTGGTATCGTTTAAAGCCCATTGAAGCTGCACTGAAATTTTGACCTTCAACCATTTAGGGCCAATTGAAGTCACCTATTAGGAGAATAATCCCGGAATGGGGGTGAGTAAATTATCAGGAAATTTTTATTTGAAAGTGGACTAATCCTTTAAGACATGCTTTTTCAGCACTAATTCTGCACTTCAGTAAATCCCGACAGTAGTTTTTTAACCCCAAAAGAGGGGCTGCGCTGGCGCAAGCTGTTAGTAAATCTGGCCCTTAATGTCTTCTTTTAATCTTCAGTTGATTTCATCTAAGGCTGTGGCTGAAGTTACTCTCTGCTTGTCTCTTCTCTTTTTTCTGCTCTTGTTGTTCCTCTTTCCTTCAGTGAATCTGCTTGTAAACAGCAGGTGTTCATCATTATGCTCAATTATTAATTAATCACTTAATTATCTCATAAACTGCAACACTGATGCCGGGTTCACACCGCAAGCGGCAGCAGAGCGGAAGCAGCGCGTGAGTGGGAACTGCAGCTGCAGAGACGCGCGAGTATTCACACTGGAAGCGTTTGTACAGCGTCACAGCAGCGGCTCGAAGCTGCATATAAAGTGAGCATTTCTTTACAAAGACAGCTATAAATTTGTTTTTATAATTGGTCATTGTTAAACTTGATAGTCTTGAAAGTTTGTTAACATGCAAGGTGTACAACACTCACATATAAACATAAAGCCTAAATAAAAATAAATAAATAAAAGCCTCCTGTCATCCATTGCTGCACACGAATAAGGTAAGCTTTGTGTTTTACATCATCTGACGCATGAACATGTTTACAAGACTGCAAACTCTGCGAAAAAGACAGCAAACTCGGGTTTGATTTGGGTATGCAAGAGCCTATATGGCTGTCTGTGTAATAACTAAAATAATGTTTATATATCATATTTTCTGGCTAGTTTAGTTTTCTATAATAAACCATACTTTAACCCAAACTGAATAATTAAAAACACGTTTAAATGAGTAAATCTTCTATAAATATTTTTTAATATTAATTTTCTCTCCTGACATACTTCAATTCTTGTTAAAACACACTAGATATGCTTATTCTGTGCATTTTGAGCACTTTTTGTGTGAAATCACTTTTATTTTGTCCATCAAAGGTGTACTTTCACTTTAATTGAGCGTTAGCAGAGCAGCAAAAATAGACCCAGCGCCGAAACGATCGCGGCACTGCTGCTTCTGCTCTGCTCCTGCTCCGCGCTGCCGCGCAGCCTCTGCGTGCGGTGTGAACGCTCTCATCTGTTAACATGGACGCCGAAAAAATACGCGCTGCTTCTGCTCTGCTGCCGCTTGCGGTGTGAACCCGGCCTGAGTCTGTTAATTTCACTCTTTGTGGTGTGGACACATGAACACTGAACAGTATTCATTTAACATTGATGGTATTGTTGTGGGATTAAAGGTGTACAATAAAAGACACCACAAAACATATTTAACCGTAATAAAATTGGGTAGGGTACATTTAAGCCGCGTTTCCACCGAAATTACCCGGAACAATTGTACCAGTACTATTTCTCCCAGGAACTTTTTGTCCCCCCCAGACCTGTTGCCTTCTGCGTTTCCACGCGGTCTAAAGTTCCGTGGAGATTAGGCTACTTTGTCCGGTGACGTAGTACTGCGCGCAACTGTTTCTTCCTGTCAGTGACGGACCGTAATCATTCTTGTGTACCACCTCGCCATCAGGGACTTTTCTGAGGGGGAAATTTTACCCGGAACTTTTTTTAGTTCCTGGTTCCTGCGGTGGAAACACACCGAGTACCAGCCCAAAGTCCCTAGTTCCTGGGTTAAGTTCCTGCGGTGGAAACAGGGCTTTACACAACAACAATGTCCTAAAAACAGAAAAGTTTTTCCTTTCAATTTTTCATGTACGGACAATGTTGTCACAACAATCCCTGTATTATGTAAAAAACGCTGTATTATGCTGGTGGGTCAGTAGTTTGTGATGTCACTTTGTAAAGAAACACTACACGCCTATGGACTAACATGCATGCGTGTGACGTCACCATGTTCACGGAGACAATAATGGTACAGTTTTTAAAAAACTTGCATTTTGAAACCTTGCATTTTCAAAAGTTTTCCATTTTTAGTTGAAAACTGTGCCATATAAACAGCTCCTATGTTTAAAAAAATTGAAGAAAAACATTAATACTCTGCTGCCAGCAATTAAAAAGTAAACTTACTGTGAAATAAAAAAAACAGCTGAAAATAGTTTAATTTACTAAATGAAACAATTTAACTTACTCAAATGTTAGTAAAAGTTCATTGCACTAAATAGAAAAAAAGTTATGTGAACTCAATAAATGATAGAGTAAATCTTGAAATTAAATGTTTATTTTATGTGTTTTTAAACATAAATGGAACTGTAAATTAACAGTAAACTAGTGGCAACCCCTACTGCCAGATTTGTGTCTAAGCAGGTGATAAAAAATGTTTTCTTAATTTCTACAAGGCATAAAATAAGCTTTAATTCATTATATACTTCCTAGAATTTTTTTATTAGAATAAATCTATAGCATAAGGCAATGAAATTCAAAAGCACACTCATTGAACCTAGAGACAGTGTGAGGAACATCTGGACTCTGACTTACGCACAACACACTGGTTCCCCCCGGGCAGAGTCTTCCAGCCTGGACAGCAGTAGGACTGCAGACGAGATCCACACACATTAGGTCTGCAAAAAACAATGATGAGCTTCAAGATCAAATTGACCTTCATAATAAATGTACAAGGAAACCTATGAGACAAAGCAATCGAAGAAATCTGCACACACAAACAATAATAGCTTGTCTAAAAGTTCACAGATAAACTGTTCATATATGATACATGTTTCTGTAATAAAACTGCATGTTTCTCACTCAAAACAGCCCACATATCACAGCCTTATACTAATAAAATAACAGCATTAGTTTGATATGTGTGTGTGTGTGTGTGTGTGTGTGTGTGTGTGTGTGTGTGTGTGTGTGTGTGTGTGTGTGTGTGTGTGTGTGAGAGAGAGAGAGAGAGAGAGAGACTCACCCTCTCAAGGACTCTTGTTTTTCTCGTCTCTGGGATCCATCCATATGAACAGTCGCTTTTCCATAAATTCCTGAGATTTTCCCCATTAAAATTCCCAGTACAGCAACAAATCCAACTAAACACCTCAGATCCCTTTGAGATGACATGATAGATCCAGTGAACCTTTACAATCAGTTAGTCCAAGAGATGAATGGAAAATCATAACAGATGTAAAGTTGTACGATAAAGAGCTGAACTGAAGTGCAGGAGGAGAGCATGGATGAAGGAGGATCCCACACATTTCGTCAGGGTAACTTATAAAATCGTGACGCCAACACCGGTCTATCAAATCTAACTATCCTGCAATTCACACGCGAAACGTGAGAAAATGTGTGGATGAAAATTATTTTTTATAAAACAGGGTGCGATTGCCGAGGGATTTCCCGGCTTCTGAACTTGACACCCCCCCCCCTTAGTAGTTAATTTAGTTATCTCTCTCTCTCTCTCTCTCTCTCTCTCTCTCTCCTATCGTTTAGAAATAGCAGAAATCAACGGTTTTACTCTCTATTGCCGTCCTGGACATGAGGCGATACTATCTATATCAGCACAACGCACTGTCACTACGTCATGAGATCAAAAACTGATTTCCGTTTTAACTATTATGTTAAGCTTTAGCAGTAGCCTACTAATGACTTATCTTGTTCACAATAAAAGGACGGTAACTACCGTATAACGATAACGATGTAGTTCTAAAAATCGTTCTAAAGAGTATCTATAAAAATCGTTCTATAAAAGAGTAGCAGATACATACTAATTGTCGTGTAGCGCGCAGCATCCAGTATTTACAATATCGGCGATTACAATGGGTTCTTGTCTTGTCGTGCCGCTCGCGTCCAGTGTAGACACGGTGATAGCTGCGTTACTGCAGCACCCCAACTTCGTACTGACTATAACGACAACGTCATGGTGGAACTAGTTTGAATCATAGCAAAAATGGTTGGAATCACTTTCAGCACAAACACCGGTGATCACCGCGAGATGCATGCCTGTTAGAAATGTGTCAGAGTGTGGACCTTGCTCTGATGTCATGCCGACGTGTGTCAAAAACTCTCGCGACAGAGAAGCGGCCTCATCAGATTAGAAATGGAGAAATGAAGTATAGCGTTATTTTACTGTCAAATGTCGAGAGCACATTATTGTGACGCGAGAGCATATCAATGTAATGCGCGAGCACAAATCTGTCCGCTCGCGCGCAGATTTCCTCTGCTCTCGCGCAAATCTGGACGCGCGCGCTCAAATATACAGTGCTCTCTTATGAACTGCCTCTCCTCTCGCTTAGATATTGTGTGTGCACACTCAAACTGTTTCCTGCGTGCTCAAACGTGTCCTGTGCGCTCACGAATCTCTCCGTGCTCTTGCAGAAATTAATTTGCTTTTGGATTAAACGCTGTCAAAAGTTATAAACCAATCAGAAGAGAGGACTGATCCATGAAAATGCTACGTGGAATCTTATTGGCTGCGAGTGAACTTCGCCTGGAATTCTTTCGACAAATATATGTATTTTATTTATTCACAATTTAATAATATTTATCAAATGTAACCTAGTCTAACTGCATCACATTACAGGTCAAACCCCTATTTATCTAAACAAACAAACAAAAAATGTTTCTTAAAGTTATTGTGGTCATACGTTTTATGTTGAAATTTAAAAAAAAAAAAAAAAAAAAAAGGTAACATTTTACAATAAGGTTTTTATTTGTTAACATTAGTTAATGTATTATCTAACATGAACTAACAATGTGCAATTCATTACTGTAATTATTAATCTTTGTTAACGTTAAAAGCTGTTTGTTGGTTGTTTACTTCACAGTGCATTTACTAATGTTAACAAATACAACATTTGATTTTAATAACGTATGAGTAAATGTTGAAATTAACATTAACAGATATTAATACATGCTGACGAAGAGCAATTCATTATTAGTTAATGTTAACTAATGCAGTTAAATAATGTTAACGCAACCTTATTGTAAAGTATTACCAACAAATATCTTCTGATTTAAGACCGAACAAGATCTGGGTCAAATCGTCATTCCCTTAATACTTAATGTGGAGATCACATATACCACCATAGTCAATTTCTTTTGAGGTCTGGTATTAATGATTCTGATACATCAAATACATTTTAACAGTCACTGGTCACCACCTATTATTTAATGTTTGCAACACAGATGTAGCAATAGTATGTTGTTGAAAACACTTTGTGAAGCTGTTTAAAACATAGCTTACATGACCACTGCTTTCAGCAGCAATGCAAAAGCAGGTTTAAATATTCTGGTATGATTGTAATTTCAAAAGGTTTAATAGACATAACCGAATCGTTGTCATTTAGGAATAAGATCGCGTTCTTTTGCTTCATCGTGCATACACAAGAGCTTAGGTATTTTTGTATGTCATGTTTTATACCAGACCTCAAAAGAAATTGACTATGGTGGTATATGTGATCTCCACATTAAGTATTAAGGGAATGACGATTTGACCCTGATCTTGTTCGGTCTTAAATCAGAAGATGTTTGTTGGTAATACTTTACAATAAGGTTGCGTTAACATTATTTAACTGCATTAGTTAACATTAACTAATAATGAATTGCTCTTCTTCAGCATTTATTAATATTTGTTAATGTTAATTTCAACATTTACTCGTACGTTATCAAAATCAAATGTTGTATTTGTTAACATTATTAAATGCACTGTGAAGTAAACAACCAACAAACAGCTTTTAACGTTAACAAAGATTAATAATTACAGTAATGTATTGCACATTGTTAGTTCATGTTAGATAATACATTAACTAATGTTAACAAATAAAAACCTTATTGTAAAATGTTACCTATTTTTTAAATAAATTCAACACAAAACGTATGAACAATAACTTTAAGAAACATTTTTTGTTTGTTTGTTTAGATAAATAGGGGTTTGACCTGTAATGTGATGCAGTTAGACTAGGTTACATTTGATAAATATTATTAAATTGTGAATAAATAAAATACATATATTTGTCGAAAGAATTCCAAGCGCAGTTCACTCTCAGCCAATAAGATTCCATGTAGCATTTTCATGGCTCAGTCCTCTCTTCTGATTGGTTTATAACTTTTGACAGTGTTTAATCCAAAAGCAAATTAATTTCTGCAAGAGCACAGAGAGATTCGTGAGCGCACATGTGCAGTTTGAGCGCGCAGGACACGTTTGAGCACGCAGGAAACAGTTTGAGTGTGCACACACAATATCTGAGCGAGAGGAGAGGCAGTTCATAAGAGAGCACTGTATATTTGAGCGCGCGCGTGCAGATTTGCGCGAGAGCAGAGGAAATCCGCGCGTGAGCGGACATTTATATGCTCTCGCGTCACACTAAGGTGCTCTCGATATTTGACAGTAAAATAACGCCTTAATGAAGCCTCTTGAATCTTTGAAGTTTTTCTCTAAATGTTTCGGGGAAAGATCGAAGCATGTGGAGTGTAGAAAACAGCGCCATCTTGTGGCAGGTAAAATTTACAGCAGCCATAAACCCGAGAGTGCAGCTCTGTTGTTTCATCCATAAGCACAAATAAAAGCCTGACAACGATAAATGTCCAGTTTTCTGATAATATAATTCACATATTAAAGTGTGGCAATCAATTAAATGTAACAATTATAATAATATTAATTATAATAATACCAACAGAGTTGTCTGATGCAAGTAAATGGTGCTCTATTTTATTTTTTTTTATACTGTTTATATGGCAGAATATATGATCATGTAATATATGCTATAGGCTTATATATAAAAATCTTAGTGTAAATGGACTTTATATTCCATAAACCCATAGAGAACTGGTCTGGTTTCAAATATTCCAACACGCAAAGTGAAGCATTCACGTGACTGGAAAGAAAGTGAGGCCAGAGACTGTAAATTATAGGGAGATGAGAGGTCTGTATCAGTGTTAATTTTGACAGCAAAGTTTGATTTAATTTTAGTCATAGTCTTTTGACTAAAATGCCATTTAGTTTTAGTAATATTTTAGTCATCGGAAATTGTTTTAGTTTTAGTCTAGTTTTAGTCGACAAAATATCATAAGATTTTAATTGACTAAATCTACAGTAGATTTAATCAACTAAAATCTAATTTAGTTAAATTGTAATGTATTAAGTAAGCATTTCTCTAACAATACACAGATCCAATACACTGATATACATCTGATATTCTCCAAACTGTTTATGTTCACTAAAGACAACCAACTGTACTTTACTCGCCAAAGCGGACAGTTTTTGACCGTTCAAGTGCAAAAAGACACGAAAGAGAGCTCAATTCAATACTTGTCAGTGACTGACACACTTATCATTGAGGTACTATTATAGTTTTTGTTTAAAATTTTCATTTGATTTTTTATGTCTTTTAGTTTTGCTTTTAAATGTCTATTTTTTGTATTTCTGTTTTAGTTTCTTATTTATATATCTTATAGTTTTTTGTTTCTTATTTTAGTACATCAGGTTAAGCTAAAGCTTAGAAACTAGATGAAATAAAATAAGTTTACATTTTTTTATTTATTTTTTTTTATTTCAGTTAAAGTTTATTTCAAGTGAAGATTTTGAAGATTTTTTTATGGTTTTAGGCTTAGTTAACTATAATAACCCATATACCCATATAAAATAGCCTCTAGTGGATATCTAACAGAACTGTACATGTCTTGCGGAAGAACATTGTAGCCGGAGCTACTTTTTTCTGTGTATGTCTATGGTGAGTCACGCAGTTACTGTGATACTCTGCGGCGGGTCCTACCAGTCCAGTCTGAAATAGTCTGAATATAGACACTTATTATAAGTGTACCATAATGAACACGGTTTGGAAAATGGATTCATGTTGTACATTTTCATTATATACTTTTTGTAAATTTTGAACACAAAAAAAAGTTATGGACAGCAGCTTTAAGTTGAGATGAGGGAGATAAAATATGCATTCTTACAACAGTCTAAAACATATTACCATATAAACATTGTCAAAATTCATCAACATTAGCTTATAAGCAATCTCTTGGCATAAATGTACACTATTCATTAATTGCAGAGCAGTCTGTAATGCTGCTGGGTGAGCCTGTAAAGCGTGCAACAGCGCCGGGTTTCCTGCGGTTAGATCAGCACTTCAAATGTGCGCATCTTCCACACAGGACAGCAGTCCTGACAGGATATCTTCCCAAATCGTCCCTCTATATCATTTTTGTCTCGTTTTTATTTGTTGACGAAAATTAGAGTAGATTTTTGGCATAGTTTTAGTCATTCAAAACGTATTTTCATTTAGTCATCGTCTCATTTTCGTCCATGAAAAAATGTAGTTGACAAAAATTATGATGAAAATTATTTGTCAACGAAATTAACACTGGTCTGTATACCATTGGAGTAAGCGTAACGGCTAACTTAATCAAGTGCGGCACCTCTCAGCCTATTGTGTAATGGCAGTGATATCAGTGCCCGCCGTTCAAAACTCCATCCCTGCATACTGCGTATGCGTACCACCAGAACCGGAGCATTAGCATTAGCCGTTACGCTTTTTTGGCTAAAGATTGCAGGCTTGCCTTCCAGTGGCTTTGGTGAGGCTTCGTTTTTTGTTAATCACGTGTTTCTCTGAAAACAATACACGCTCCAGCATGGAGCTTCTTTGAGAAATTGCGCCGCGTACTCAATACATGCTTTGAAGCTCCAGTGTCATATGTGACATCACTACATCGGATGGTGCAGTTGCTCTCCACCGACTTGTGTACACACTAATGCCTGGCTCACACTACAGGAGTTTTAAAATCCTATCCAATTGTAAAATCTGGTTGCAGCACACACTTCAGGAGAATCTTTGCAGATTTTCTTCCTTCAAATCTTAAACATGCTCACACTACAAGATTTGAAATTCGCGGAGCATCACACACTACAAAATATTATTAAGATTATCTGCCAGAGGAAGCGCGTCACGTGATCTACGCAGCAGATCGAAAGCGGATGTAAACAAAATGGATAGGCTACTGAAACACGGAAACTTGCTGTAGCAATAATAATCGTTTGTTGTGAGAAAACACAAAAGCGGAAGAATAAACGAGTGTGGATGAAAAAATGGTTGAGGAGACGGTGTTGCAGTCGATTCTGATCCCTTTGGAATGTGTGTTCCCCCTGCTGACTGCGCATGCGCCATGAAACACCGCTGGATGGACGGAAAGCGAAGGAGGACAAAAATATTGGCGCTACGTTTAAATGTCTTGCACTGTAGCATAATAAAATGATTCAGTCCAGTTTTATTTCTGTGAATTAAATTAATCTTGGACTTGTTCATAGTTTATGTATTATGCCTGAATTTATAAATTTGAATTGTGCCAACACAAATTAGCTTATGTCCAAACTTTATGCCTCATATTACCATTTAGCATTATTGCAAATTTGATTGTTCCCTTCAGAATCTGTGTTCCCCTTTTCACAAGCATGGGAACCCAAAAGGTTCAAAAAACTATTTTTCCCCTCGAAGGTGGTTTTTTTTTTTTTAAGCATTTTTTATTTATTTATTTTATTTTTTTAAATCTTTATTCCTTTTCCAATTTAAAATGCACTACAGATTTTAATGCCATGTTTATTAAGGCTTTGGTTAGTACAGAAGCCTCCATTGCAGGCCTATTTGAACCACAAGGAGTTCACAGGTGATTTTAAATGGCAAATTTTATAAAAGAAAAGAGTTTACCCAAAGTGAAAATTGAGAAAAAAACCCTCCAAAAACAAAGGCTTCATAACTGAGTCATTTATTGCAAGAAACACATTTGTATTCTTTCTCTGTAGATGGATTGCCCACACATTTTAAATGGAACCACCGCCCGCAGTAGTCACAAGCAATCTGTCAACATAAAAGAACTTCAGAGTCTTCAAATGTTTCAGTCTCTCCTCCAGTGTCTTCAACTGTTTCTGCCTCTCCACAAAAGTGGCACAGTTCACTTAGGTCATCTATGGAGGTACAACACTAGTGAAGGTGCACACCAAAAAGCACATCAATGGTATTCATAAGTAGCCATACCAGATTGGTGTAGCAGTGTTAAAGCAATCTCCATTCTGAACCGTGTTATGTCTTGTGGCTCACTGGAGAAGTTTATTGTAGAATTTTGCACAATGTGTTCTGCAAACTGAAGTAATAAGACGAATTAACTTTAAAGTATTGTACCATTTCAATGGACATTTAATATTTTTATATAATGCTATCACACCTTCAAAGCAAACACGCCACATGAAATAGTGTCCCTCTGAAGTGGGTGAGGCAGGCTTTCACAAACCCAGTGTGAAACTGAGACACCTTTTGCCATCATCAGGGCTCTACAAACAAGAGTTTTCTTTCAAGCATACATGTTTCACAATAACACTACATCTGATTGTGTTGCATGAAAAATACCTTGTTGCCTCCAAACACTTTTTCTTCTTGATTGATTGATTTCATTAGTGCCCTTTGAAATTAAACATTAATTTTGTTAAGAATGTTATATTGCACCCTTGCATCTTGCATGTGAAAAATATTAAAGAAGGCAATAATGACAACATATAATTGTATCCATATATATTTATTCATTTTTATTTTATATAAGGAACAAAATATAACATAGTATCTGTTTCCCTTGTGACAATAATTTGAGGAACTCAAATTTTAGCATGTGTAGGCTACTTTGGAAACAGTGAACATTGTTAATACATTTTGTATACTGTTGTTGTATATCATAAACATGTCATCTCTGTATTTTTGCTATAATAATAATGCTAAAAAATAAAAATGCAGTAATATGAGGCATCAAGTTTGGACATAAGCTAATTTGTGTTGGCACAATTCAACTGAATAAATTCAGGCATAATAAAGTAAATACAGGCATAATACATAAACTATGAACAAGTCCAAGATTAATTCAATTCACAGAAATAAAACTGGACAGTGAGAATCATTTTATTATGCTACAGTGCAAGACATTTAAACGTAGCGCCAATATTTTTGTCCTCCTTCGCTTTCCGTTCATCCAGCGGTGTTTCATGGCGCATGCGCAGTCAGCAGGGGGAACACACATTCCAAAGGGAACAGAATCGACTGCAACAACGGGCTCAACGTGGATTGTCCTTCAGCGAGAAAGGTATGGGGTCAGATTCCCGCCAATTGTATTGCAGTCACGGATCAAAAAATAATAAACGTGAATCACAAATTTAAAAATACATGTAAAAATATATAGCACAAACTTAAAGAAATAATGCAAAATGATCGGAATGGCAAAGAACATGGTCACGGATCAAAATATAATAAGCGTAAATCGAAAAATCAAAAGCACATTTAAAAAAATAACAAGCATGAATCAAAACTTTAAACACATTAAAAATGATATTGCACAAATCTTAAACTTGTGTTTATGCGTTCTTAAAAGTTGTTTTCCTTGCTTTTATTACTCTTTTCTTTCTGCTTATATTTTACTCTTTTGTGCGCTTGTGCAGTTTTTCTCATTGCTCTTCTTTCTACGTTCTGCTCTTGCTTTTCCAAATGTTGCAGTTCGAGTTTCATGTAAATTAGGCTGGGCTTAAGCGCCACCGTTGGTCCACTAGTTCTAGATGGACAGCTCCTCCTCTAGCCAATCAATCGAAGGGAGGGAGATGACATCACTTCAATGCGACTCATGGCTACTGATGCTCACACTCATACAGGATAACCATCACAGCTGGCAATTTCCGAGCTGTGGTAAACTCTTTCTGTTGCAGGACACTGTTATAATGTATATATATACATTATAACATATGTACATATGTACCTTCATACATATGTACCTGCAACTCGACCTGTCACTGGTATATAGGCTACTTCTACCTGGACAATCTTTTATTGTTAAATTTACCATCCTAACGACAACCTGTCACAGTTGTGCCTGTCTGACGATCTATCATTGTTAATCTTTAATGCACCTATCACTGGACTTGGCACCGTGAAACGCAGCGTCCACCATGCAGCAGCCTCACAACATCACTCTTATGTGTGCCTGGCTCGTCTATACCTGTTATGTTACTGTTAGATATTTTTAGTATTCATACAATAATATTAATAATAATATGCTTGCTTGTTGTCTCTTTTATTCCTGTCTTTTGCACAAGAGAATATAACATATGAAACCTACCTTACTAGGCTAATATATTTGCTCGTGAATTACATTTAAAGTAAGATATGCCATGGCAATTGTTTAGATCAGTAGTTCCCAAACTGGGGTACGTGAGGTGACAGAGGGGGTAACGTTACGCGAACAAAATGCAGAATTTTGCCATTCATTTAATTCTTCTGTACATTAAAATAACATTAAAACTGATCATGTATTTTCTAACAGGTACAATATGCCATATGGCATCCAATCAAAATACCACATCTTTTGCGGTCAAATCTGACAGAGTCCATTTCCACATGCAGCGCACATATGGGTGCATAGCCAGTATAGGTTGCGTGGGGAGTCTGCAGCCTGAGCAAAGCGCGCAACATACTGCCATTCTGTACCTGCAGATTTAGCACTTACTAGCACGAAGAACAATAGCCTGGCACAAAACGGGCTTAAATATCAATTTAAGATTCAAACTCTTGATACAAAACATAGCCTACCTTTTGTGAGTTCTTGTTTTTAATGTTGATAATATTATATGAGCAAGAATGCAAATCCAAATATCCACACAACAGTTCAACAAACAAAGGGGTAATATTAAGTGTTATTCTTCACAGTATTGTCAGTATTTGCTCTATTTTGCAACGAAAACAACAGCAGGATTACAACACAGCAGTGCTTCGAGAACGAATCTGCAACTTTGAATGAATTGTTCGTGAAAGTCATGATTCATTCATAAATACAGCCACTTGCTTCTTTGAATAAATGACTCGATGACTCAGGCATTAAGACAGTGACTTACCGCCATCTACTGGCGGTTTTAGTATTTAAAATAATCACTTTTCACGTTTTTAGCATTGCATATTTCTCTATTGAACATTTTTTAATTTAAAACATTATTATTGTTGTAAAGGTATTCATAAAGATCAAAAACTGCACTAGAAAGTCAATTTAGGGGGCAAATATTGTCCCTTAATGGAAAATTTACAATCTAAGTGGAAGAGAGGGGGTACGCAGAAGGATGGTAAGTGTCTCAGGGGGTACTCCACTCTGAAAAGTTTGGGAACCACTGGTTTAGATCATCGTATGTTGCTCGTAATAGTAAACTGTGCATATTTTGTCATGTATTGTTTTCCTGTAAAAAAATTTATAGATTTTGTCTTCCATGTACAGTATGTCATTGACACGGGTGTTGGTTTATGAATTTGATCACATTTTAACACTGAGATTATAAAATTATAAAGTTAAGCAATAGCCTTCACATCAGTGTTTTCCCCAATATTAGAGCAATTGCAAATGTTTATTGAGCTGTTGTATAAATCAATATAGCTATAAGTTAATTTTGAATGTGTTTTTGCACTATTTTAATGAAAGGAGTATCAAACAAAGTCACAGCAGAACAGCTTCGCTCGTCTCTGAGCAACACAGCAGTGTTTCATTAATGAATTCCTGATTTGAACGAGAAGTTTGAATGAACTTTTCGCCACCTACATATCTGTAATTTTGTTTTTATTTAAAACATTAATCTTATAGTATTGTGCAATTATGTAGTTATGTAATTAAACACAATAAATGTGTGAATAAATCACTGCATATCAAATCCACGTGGTTTCTGTAACTATCTTCTCTGTAACACTATCGTAGTCAATGCAGAGATGATACATTCAGTCTTAGAATTAATTTACCTATGATCGTTTAACAACAATTAAGAAATATATTAGCTACAGTAGCCTTAGCATATTAGCACCATGAGCCAAGTAATATTTTAACACCAAATACCATATATTATGAACATAAAGATTAACAATCATAAGTAGACTGCACAATAAAAAGATTATCTCAAAAAGAGGAATTATTTGTCCATAGTTCAGATAACTTTACAGATTGAAAGTCCTTGTAAAGTTTCAGATTAAACTGTTATCTTCTCCTGTATGAGTGTGAGCATCAGTATGGGTCGCATTGAAGTGATGTCATCTCCCTCCCTTCGATTGATTGGCTAGAGGAGGAGCTGTCAATCTAGAACTAGTGGACCAATGGTGGCGCTTAAGCCCAGCCTAATTTACATGAAACTCGAACTGCAACATTTGGAAAAGCAAGAGCAGAACGTAGAAAGAAGAGCAAAGAGAAAAACTGCACAAGCGCACAAAAGAGTAAAATATAAGCAGAAAATGTAAAGAGAGCAGAAAGAAAAGAGTAATAAAAGCAAGGAAAACAACTTTTAAGAACGCATAAACACAAGTTTAAGATTTGTGCAATATCATTTTTAATGTGTTTAAAGTTTTGATTCATGCTTGTTATGTTTTTTAAATGTGCTTTTCATTTTTCGATTTACGTTTATTATATTTTGATCCGTGACCATGTTCTTTGCCATTCCGATCATTTTGCATTATTGTTTTTTAAGTTTGTGCTATATATTTTTACATGTGTTATACATGTGGTATTATTTTTTGATCCGTGACCGCAATACTATTGGCGGGAATCTGATCCCATAGAAAGGGAGGTAAAATTGACCTTTTATTACTATCGTAGTGTGCTAGAATGTTTACCGTTATAATATTGCCTGCCTACTGTAGTTCAAAAGCGCTAGTGTCACCTTTTACATTGTAGATTCCTTGATCTTGGTTTCGCGGTCGCCATTTCGAAATGTCTGTCACTTCCGTCGCGTCGTATACTTGTTTCCTATTGGCTATTGTGACAGTACTGATGTTATTACAATCTTGGTCATCCCGATAAATATCAAACATGTTTGATATGATCGGGGTGAGCCTGATTTGTGTGAGATCAGATCAGGAGGTGCAAGATTTTATCTGTGAACGTCTCACATTACCAGATAATCTGCACCAAACATCGGAACCGATCGAGGTGGACAAGATTTTTTTCAGATTCTCGGGAGGGGAAAATCGGGCATAAATCGGCCTAAAACTCCTGTAGTGTGAGCCAGGCATAAAAATTTAAAATGTGAGAGACCACAAACATGAGGACAAATAAAAAATCCTACATTTAACCATTTTGCTCCTGTAGTGTGTGGTGTGCTGTGATGTGACAAAGACAACACACACACATGAACAGATTTTCAACCACAGTCAGTCCTGACTGTGAACACGGGAAATCTCGCAAAATCTCTCGAGACTTCAGTATAAACATTTTCGGATGATAGGCAGGAAGAAATTTTGATGATAGTGGTTGGAATGATTTTGGTATGTTTTACAGGATACTTTGTATAAACACTCGTGCTGTTGCCACAAGTCGACAAGCTGATCCTTCATCTCTGCTGTCTAAATCCATTTAACTTTGTGCTGACTTGCATGATGGGAAATGACTTACTGACGACACAGCTTAATGCTCATTGGTTTAAACAGCCATGATGCAGGATGGCCAAGGTGGTGTTGTGGAGGACGGATGTGTAAATTTTAGTTATGGTGGTTGTAGTAGTGATGTGATTAATCAGTTTATTTTAATTCTTCATATATACTTTACTGTCTTCTATGTGAAAATTTTGAATTGATGTGAATCATCATATATTATATTATATTATATTATTATATATAGAGAGAGAAAGTATGATTGAACAAGGCAGACGGTGTGTTCCTCTGTGTTCGCATCCGATCACCGAAATGGACACACATCCATACTGTTTTGTTTGTTTGGGGCAAGAGCACGCTGTCCTTGCTTTGGAAGGCGGCGACAGTGTTAATTTTGACAGCAAATTTTGATTTAGTTTTAGTCATAGTCTTTTGACTAAAATGCCATTTAGTTTTAGTCATATTTTAGTCATCGGAAATTGTTTTAGTTGTAGTCTAGTTTTAGTCGACTAAATATCATACGATTTTAGTCGACTAGTAGAATTAGTCGACTAAATCTAATTTAGTTTAAATTGTAATGCATAAAGCATTTCTCTAACAATACACAGATCCTATACACTGATATACATCTGATATTCCCCAAACGGTTTATGTTCACCCAACTGTACTTTGCTCACCAAAGCGGACGGTTTTTGACCATTCAAGTGCAAAAACATGTGAAAGAGCAAAATTCAGTACTTTTCAGGGATTGACAAACTTATCATTGAGGTAGGCTACTATTATAGATTTCATTTAAAATTTTGTATTAGATTTGATTTTTAGTATTTCCTGCTTTCATTGTAATTTTGGTTAAAAGTTTTAGTAATGTTTTGTGTTTATGTCTTTTAGTTTTTGCTTTTAAATGTCTATAACTTTTTATTTTTTGTTTATTTTAATACCTCAGGTTAAGCTAAAGCTTAGAAACTATTGAGTTTACATTTTTATAAGTTTACATTTTTATATATTTATCTTTTATTTCAGTTAATGTTTATTTCAAGTAATGAAGATTTCTTTGGTTTTAGGTTTAGTTAACAATAATAACCCTTATACTTGTAAAATATATTGAATAATGTGTCAAATAATGTTCTTAGTCTTTCATTCCTATGCCAGAAGATACAGTAGTTTACTATGAATTAAACAGAAATTAAATTAAATACAGTTTATTGTTTAAACAAAATAACAATAATGACCAGGAAAAAAATAATAATTATAAACCATTCCGAAATGACTCTTATTCAGAAATGTCTGCAGTCTGCACTGTAGCAGGCTGCTCCTGAGGGAGATAAATATGCATTCTTACAACCGTCTAAAACATGCTACCATATAAACATCGTGTAGTAAACATTGTCATAATTCATCAACATTAGCTTATAAGCAATCGCTTGGCATAAATGTGCGCTATTCATTAATTGCGCAGCAGTCAGATGTGTTGCTGCACGAGCCTGTAGAGCGCGCAATAGCGCCGCGTTTCACGCGGTTAGATCAGCACATTACAATTCAAATGTGCGCATCTTCCACACAGCCGTTCTGACTGGATATCTTCCCAAATCGTCCCTCTCTTTCATTTTCGTCTCTTTTTTATTCGTTGACGAAAATTAGAGTAGATTTTAGTCATAGTTTTAGTCATTCAAAACGCATTTTTATTTAGTCATCGTCTCGTTTTCGTCCGTGAAAAAATGTCGTTGACGAAAATTATGACAAATTATTCGTCAACGAAATTAACACTGGGCGGCGAGTGCGAGCATTGTGAAATGTTCACAGTTAAGATGCTTCGTGCTTTTCTCTCTTTCTTCCAGGGATCAGCACCCACATTAAGATCGCGGGGCTCACAAATGGATCTCGTTGACCAACAGGAGAAGGGCCCTGCCCTTTCGCCCGATTTGTCACCTAATCCACGCGTCTCCTCGCACGATCCTGAACCGCACTCCGGTGCTTCTTCAGCTCACGCAGGGGACAATGATTCTCTTCTCGAGTTTGCTGCCTCTGAGCGTTCCTCACGTGATGATAAAGCCGTTGAGGAATTATTCGAGGTAGGAACTCGAGCTGTGGCTAGACTACAGCTAGACTGGCCACAGGAAAAAGAGACCCCCAAACCATCTAAGCTTGAGGATAGGTTTTTGTCCGGTGGCAGAGGGGAGGGGCCACAATGCCAGTCTCTCCCCTTCTTTGAGGACCTCCATTTTGTGCTCTCGACGTCGATTTATTCGACTCTCGTGGGTGCTGAAGCACGGGGGTACACGATGATGCCACAGGTTGAAGAGACGCTGGCGAGCTATCTCTCACCTGTGTCAGCATCATCGTTAAAGAAACCTACCCTCCCCACAAAGCCCTGTAGAACCACCTCAACGCTTGTGGGAAAAGCTTTCCAAGTTGCAGGTTAGGCTGGTGCTGCGCTGCACACTATGGCAGTGTTACAGGCGTACCAAGCTGACCTGTTGAAGGATCTGAGTGCTGGCACTTTCATCACAGAGGAAGCATTCACAGAGCTTCGTCGAGCCACAGATCTGTCTCTCTGTGCCACCAAGCAGACGGCATGCGCCATCGGCCATTCTATGGCTGCTATGGTTAACACGGAGAGGCAGCTGTGGCTAAACCTTATGGGCATCAAAGATAAAGATCGTGTATACTGTGTGATGCCCCAGTATCACCTTCTGGCCTGTTCCGGGACTTGGTCAACACAGTCGTGAGCAGGTTTCAGGAGGTGAAAAAATCAGAAGAAGCGTTTGTGAAGTTCCTTCCTCGCTGCACACCCGGTCCTCCTAAAAGAGAGGTTCAGAAGCAGAGTGTGGCGAGCCAAGGTCCCCCCGTAAAGACTGGGGACCGTCTCACCGCCCTGCACAACCTCCCAGGCAGGACCTCAGGACTATGTTTAACAATGATTTGCATTTGCTGTATAATTTTGGCAAAAGATCCTGATGTGTGCCTTTCCAACATCCCACCAGTGCACAGCATCATCAAAATCAGCCTTTCGCCCTCTCCATTTTGCCCAAAATAAATAAAATTTTTCAAAAAAAGCAGCATCTTGCAGCAATTTTACATTAAAATGCCAAAATAACTATGAAATTTTATCTTTTGTAAATTAAAAACAATCATTCATAAATGATGATCTTACCAGTGGGGTAAATACAGGCCTTTAAAATTCTATTTTATTAATATAAAAACAATCTAAACTAGCAAAGCTGATGTAGTCACTTGAAGATGTACACCAATTGTTTTTCTACCGAATGTTGTGATCTCCAAACATCACACACATCAAAACTGCTTATTACATCATTTAAACCAGTAGCAGAAAGAGGACACGGTTCTTCTAATGTGCATTTCCAGTCACCACCCAAAACAAGACAAGTATTTTTATCATATTTCCCCAACATATTTCGACAATTTTTAAAAACCTTTATCCTTTCTGCACCATCATTGGGTGCATATACATTAACAAACACAAATGGAAAACCCAACAAATTAACCTGAACTGCCAAAATTCGACCTTTCTCTATTTCACCACTAGATAAAAAAGTCATAGTAATTTTCTTTGAGAATAAAACGGCGACACATCCTTTTGTATTAGAGCCATGACTGAAAAAATATGCCCTCCCCACCACTTTTTCCATTCTAATTCATTAGCTAAGTCACTATGTGTCTCTTGTAAGAAAATGATATCCATATCTTTATTTTCAATATATTCTCTAAACACTGCTCTTCTTTTACCATCCCTTCCTCCATTAATGTTAATTGTTCCCATCTTATTACTCCCCATTAAAAGAAAGGAAAGATCAAGGAAGAAAAAAGAAGGGTTAGCAAAGAAAATGACAGAGCAAACACCCCAAGTGACTTCATCATTAAGAAGTTATTAAACCTTTTTTTCAAGGGCCATTTTTCTTCTCAATTTCGTTACAATTTTTTTTTTCAGTCTAAATCTTTTTCTTCTACTTAATTCATCATAACTTGCTGTCTGTTGAAGTTTCACAGCTGATTGCAAAAAAAAATTTTGCATCAGGGAAAAATTCACTAATTTCTATAGTTTTTCCAAATGTCACATCCAAGAAGTCATTAACCTTGTTCACTGTATATAACTGATCTTCACCAATTTGAGAAAGAATATCTGATGCTTCTGAAAAATTATCATCATCCTTATTATCATCTTGCTCATCAGTAGTATCAGTTAATTGGGCAAAAAAATCTGTCCAGTATCTTGTACATCCTTTGTCACAACCTTTGGTAACTTAGCACGAAGACCCTCTTCATCTCCATTATCACTATCACCAGCACCTACAGCACCTAGTCTGTACACTAGGAATGACTTCAATATCCTTTACATTGTTTTCCAGGTCTGTTTTATTATGTGGGCAAGCAATCTTTTTATGCCCAACGTCACCACATTCGAAACATTTCAAATTTCCTGTACTCGCATAAATCATATATGATTTACCCTCATGTTTTATTCGAAAAGAAATATCAAGCGATGGTTGATCAAGAAACATATACACATGACGCCTAACGCGTGTTTCAATGCTTCATTCCTACACCTCAACGGAATCATTTTCATTTCGCTGGCCATTTTTCCAAACCTCAAGAATTCTTTT
This sequence comes from Chanodichthys erythropterus, assembly GCF_024489055.1. Classification (NCBI taxonomy): domain Eukaryota; kingdom Metazoa; phylum Chordata; class Actinopteri; order Cypriniformes; family Xenocyprididae; genus Chanodichthys; species Chanodichthys erythropterus. The sequence continues at coordinate 59,911,915 of NC_090230.1, read as the reverse complement.
TCAATATCACTATTTAGTATGAAGGGGGGGTGCGTTAGAGATTGTAACTTTTACAGATTGCGATACAAGCGGTGAAACAACAGTAAACGCTCCATTTATCCAAACGCCAATTTCAATTAATTTACTCACCATACTTTCATCTTTAAGGAAAATCACCAACGCTTTGTTCATCCTTGATGCTGAAATAATATTTCCGTATCCAATTTGCTCACCAACCGCGACAAGCACATCTTCCACATTTGAATCAGCATCAGGTACACACCTGACTCCATGACTTGGAGCACTTGGGTGAGCCTCCATCTCAGGCCTCCTCCACAAAGTCTAAAACTTCCTGAAAACGAAACGTATACTACTCTAAATTAAATTAATATATAAACTAAACAAAATAAAACATAAAAGGAAAAATAGAAGAAAAAAAAACTTAAAGTAGTAGAAAAACCCAACACTCCTCTCACCCGTTTGTTGCTCCCATAACCCAAACTCCCAACATGCAAAGCGTGCGCACAAGAGAGAGGGAGAAGGTCCTTATGCCAACTAACCGTGATGTTTCTGAGAAAATCAAAATATGCACCACACCTCCAGTTATTCAACGGTGTGGTCCCAACCTTCAGGGCAAGTGAGGATGTGCATGTCCTACGCTCCGTAGTGAACACTATGCTGGCAAAAAGGGCCATAGAAGTGGTTCCTCCAGCACAGAGCAAGTCAGGCTTCTACAGCCGGTACTTCCTCGTCCCCAAAAAGGATGGTGGTCTCAGACCCATCCTCAATCTCAGACATCTGAACCAGGCCCTAATAAAGCGCTCATTCAGAATGATCGCTTTCAAACAGATCCTCTCGCAGATATGAACAGGGGACTGGTTCTTTTCTTTGGATCTGAAGGATGCTTACTTTCATATCCAGATAGCCCCCCATCACAGGCGCTTCTTGAGATTCGCCTTCGAAGGGGTGGCATATCAATACACGGTCCTGCCGTTCGGGCTGTCCCTGGCTCCCCGCACTTTTACGAAGGATGCATGGATGCGGCTCTCTCCCCTCTAAGAAAATAGGAATACACATTCTGAACTACCTTGATGACTGGCTTGTTCTGGCCCAGTCAGAGGTGGAGCTAGTGTCACACAGATCCCTCCTCCTCAAACATCTAGAGTGTTTGGGGCTCAGGGTCAATTTTTCCAAGAGCTTGTTGTCTCCCAGCCAATGTATTACATTCCTGGGAACAATTATCGACTCGACCCAAATGATGGCCTTAGTCTTGCCGGAACGGTCTCTGGCCATTCAGCAGCTCATGGGAACTTTTACGCTCAGAACTTCTCTGCCACTCAAGGGGATTCAGAGGATGCTAGGTCTTATGAGCTCAGCGTCACTAGCTCTACAGCTGGGCCTGCTCCATATGCGCCCACTGCAGTTTTGGCTAAAACCTTGAGTCCTGCCCCACACCTGGCATCACAGTCACTGCCTAGTGAAGGTGAACCAGGCATGCATCGCACCCCTGGCCCCTTGGATGAATCCCTGCTGGTACGAGTAGGGCGTGACTGTGGGGAAGGTAGGCAGGAGGAAAGTCAAGGGCTGGGGAGCCCTGTGTGACAGCCATCCGGCCTTCGGCACTTGGAGGAGTCCGGAAAGCGAGCTTCATATCAACCGCCTGGAAATGCTGGCAGTATGTTGAGCTCTCCATGCTTTCCTACCACTCCTCTTGGGACACCATGTCTTACGCAGGGTTCACACAGTAAGCATCAGCAGTGTGTGAGCATCGCGTTAGCAGCACATGAGTGTGAACTGCAGCTGCAGAGACGCGCCAGTATTCACACTGGAAGCGTTTGTACAGCGTTACAGCAGCGGCTCCAAGCTGCATAAAGTGAGCAAGAGCCTATATTTCTGTCTGTGTAATAACTAAAGTAAAGTTTATATATCATATTTTCTGGCTAGTTTAGTTTATTTTTTTATAATGCACCATACTTTAACCCAAACTGAATAATTAAAAACTAGTTTAAATGAGTAAATCTATAAATATTTTTTTATATTAATTTTCATTCCTGACATACTTCAATTCTTGTTAAAACACACTATATATGCTTACTAGAATATGCACACTAGATATGCTTATTCATATGCATTTTGAGCACTTTTTGTGTGAAATCGTATTTATTTTTTCCATCAAAGGTGTACTTTCACTTTAATTGAGCGTTAGTAGCGCAGCAAAAATAGACCCAGCGGCAAAACGATTGCGGCACTGCTGCTTCTGCTCTGCACCTGCAGCGTGCTGCCACTATGAATGCTCTCATCTGTTAATATGGGTGGCGAAAAAATATGCGCTGCTTACGCTCTGCTGACGCGTGCGGTGTGAACCCGGCCTTAGTCTGATCAGACAACATGACAGTAGTGTCCTTCATAAATTGCCAGGACATCCTGGACTGGGCCCATCGCAACCTGCTCTCGCTAAGTGCAGTGCATGTACAGGGTGTTTTGAACAACGGGACGGACATGTTGTCCCGGAGCAACCTCCTTTCAGAGGAATGGACGCTCCACCCCCATACAGTTCAGAAAATTCTACCTCTTTGCCTCCGAAGACAACTATCATTGCCCAACCTATTTCTCAAAGAACAGAGATGCTCTGGCCCATGATTGGCCCAGTCTTCTCTACGCTTTTCCCCCTATCACTCTGATCCCCCAGGTCATCAGACAAGTCAGGGAGTGTGCTCACATGGTCCTAGTGGCCCCTCTGTGAAAGAACCAGTCATGGGTCTCCAACCTGTCTCAGCTGTCGTCAGTGGAGCCGTGGCCGATTCCCTTGAGACAGGATCTCCTCTCTCAAGCAAACGGAACAATATGGCATCCCAGACCTGAGCTGTGGGCTCTACATGTCTACATGATCCCTACATACAATGCTGAACTGACTTCAGCTGAACAGTCTTTTTTAGAGCTGCTTTACACCAGAAATTAATTCTGTTTGCTTCATTGAATTATTATTTTCTAGTTTATCACCGCAAAGCTGCTTTGAAACAATCTGTATTGTATAAAGTGCTATAGAAATAAAGGCCTGTCTCAGCTGTCGTCAGTGGAGCCGTTGCCGATTCCCTTGAGACAGGATCTCCTCTCTCAAGCAAACGGAACAATATGGCATTCCAGACCTGAGCTGTGGGCTCTACATGTGTGGCCTCTCAATGGGAGCCTAAACGCCTCCCTGAGTGTCCTAAATACCATCTCACAGGTTAGAGCTCCATCCACAAGATGTCTCTACATCCTTAAGTGGTCAGTCTTCATTGCCTGGCGCACAGCCCGGGGTGAAGACCCTTTCACTTGTGACATATCTTAGATATTGTCCTTCCTCCAAGACTTAAGGGTAGAGGGAGTATGGCCTCTATCCATTAAGATCTATGTCGCATCTATAGCAGCTTCTCATACTCCTATTACAGGGCAGTGTGTAGGTAAGAACAATCTCGTTGTTCGTTTCCTGAAGGAGTCCAGGAGGCCGAACCCTCCTCACCCCTTTACGATCCCTACCTTGAACCTTTCCATGGTGCTTAGAGATCTCAAAGTCCCCCCTTTTAAGCTGCTTCAGACTTCTAACTTACGCCCCGTTGCTAAAAACCGCCCTGCTATTGGCCTTAGCATCGATTAAGCGAGAGGGAGACTTACAGGCACTTTCTGTGAGCCCCTCTTGTCTTGAGTTCGGTCCTAACGACTCCAAAGTCGTTCCTGAAACCAAGACACAGATACGTCTCTAAGGTTCTCTCTAGTGTTAATTTCGTCACCTATTTTTAATTTAGTCATAGTCTTAGTCTTGTGCCAAATGTCCTTGTTAGTTTTAGTCATATTTAGTCATTCACATAAATTTTTTTGTTAGTCAAGTTTTAGTCGACTAAATGTCTCGTCATTTTAGTCTAGTTTTAGTCAAAAGAAAACTCAAGGTATCTTAGTCAAGTTTTAGTCGACTAAAAGTCTTTTAATTTTAGTCTAGTTTTAGTCAAAAAATTGTAGTCTTTTTTTAAAAATAACACATTATTACTGAGATTATTACTGATAAACATTTCAGTAAAAAAAGTGTTTCACATATCTCAAACATTGGTTAAATGTCATAATTACCTGACAAAATACACTTGTTGAAAGATTTGTTGAATGCAAATGTTAAGCGTGTCTTTTTTTCAATTTCTAATTTAGGAGACACATTCACAAATGAATAACCTATTCTGAAGAGTATTTTATTTTAACCAACACAATTCAAAAAAGCTAGTATGTCGTCGTCGCTCGTCACTCGTGTTCGCTTTGGGTGTTGTGTGTTCAGCAGTTTCGTGTTGCAGCCACAGGCGTATAAAACCTGTAAAGCCTCGTTTACACTGCACGCGTGTGCGGCTCGTTACGGCTGCGATGCGGCTACCGGAGCCAAAGTCAAAATAATCACCCTGTGTAAACTCCCGCTCATATTTTACATCACTAAAAACTGACGACAAGAGATTCGAAGTTGAAAAACTTGAAATTTCTTTGAGTTGACATCGCGCACAGGACGGAACAACACCTTGCCGGAGCCGAAACGAGCCGCACACGCATGCTGTGTAAACTGCTTCAACGAGGCTTAACTTGAGCAACAGCGCGAAGCCGCGAACTCGTTCTGAATAGTTTAAAGGCGTAACAGCTGATGAAAAAGCAGAGACGATTGTAGACGAAAATGAAGAGAGATTTTATCTTAGTTTTTATTTTATACAAAACATTTTCGTCTCGTCTTTTTTCGTCAACAATAATGCATGTTAATTTAGTCTTAGTCAGCGTTTTTGGACAGTGGTGCAGTCTTGTCATCGTCTCGTCTTAGTCATGAAAAAAAAAAGGTCGTTGACGAACATATTTCGTCTCGTCTCGTCTCGTCTGACGAAATTAACACTAGTTCTCTCTACTTCGTTCAGGGTGCAGGTTGTCATTCTCTCCGCACTTCCTTCTTCTCAGGATGATCAGGAGTTGAACTTACTCTGCCCTGTTAGGGCCCTAAGGACCTACATTGACCATTCCGCCTCATTTCGTCAGTCAGAACAGCTCTTTGTGTGCTTCGGAGGCCGCACCAAAGGTCACCAGGTCATGAAGGCTGTCGATATGGATAGTTGATGCGATAGCACTTGCCTACTCCTCTTTAGGGCTGCAGTGTCCTATAGGTATTAGAGCACATTCCATGAGAGGCATGGCCTCCTTGCTTAGAGTATCTCATTGCCGGGCGAGTGTCCTGGTTTTCGGTAATCAAAATATGGTCACCCTATTCAACACCATACAATGCTGAACTGACTTCAGCTGAACACTGTCTTTTTTAGAGCTGCTTTACACCAGAAATTAACTCTGTTTGCTTCATTGAATTATTATTTTGTAGTTTATCACCGCAAAGCTGCTTTGAAACAATCTGTATTGTATAAAGTGCTATAGAAATAAAGGTGACTTTACTTACACTACATTTATACATCATGTTGATGATATTCTCTTTCAAACCTTTAATGCCACCACTATTGCCTCTAAAGCACAGACCGTGCGTCTAGAACAAACAGACAGATACAAACAGTGATACAAAGATGAACTGATGAAGATTAATATGATCGCTCTTTGTTGAAACTGTTGAATGTGAACTCAAATTTTGCTCCGAGTTCTAATCTACTCAAACCTCTGAAGAATATTACACTGTCTACAGTTAATCTCAAAGAAACAATGTGTTGAACCCTCACTTTTTTCAATAGAATAAAATATTATGTAGAATATTATGTAGGCTAGGTCTTAACTAAGGAGCCACACACACACACACACACACACACAATATCATGTTTTTATTTTATTATTAAATTTCACATTCCTGTCTAAGAATCATTTAAACACAATATGCAAGGTTATCACTGCCCCCTTGAGGTTAATAACAGTCTTTAAAGCAGTGGTCTCAAACTCAATTCCTGGAGGGCCACAACTCTGCAGTTTTGCTCCAACCCTAATCAAACACACCTGATCCAGTTAATCAAGGTCTTCAGGATTACTAGGCTGCGTTCCACGCACTCACAAACTTCCCTAAACACTTCCCCTCGGGGAATCCCTGTCGCCATTTTGAAGTGCGTTCCACTTCATGAAGTGGACGAGGGAAGTTTTGCTGAAACGCAGCCCTAGTAACGTCCAAGCAGGTGTGAGTTGGAGCTAAACTGTGCAGAGCTGTGTCCCTCCAGGAATTGAGTTTGAGACCACTGCTTTAAAGGATTAGTTCACTTTCTAATTAAAATTTCATGATAATTTACTTACCCCCGTGTCATCCAAGATGTTCATGTCTTTCTTTCTTCAGTCGAAAAGAAATTAAGGTTTTTGAGGAAACATCCCAGGATTTTTGTCCACATAGTGGACTTCGACAGTTACCAATAGGTTGAAGGTCCAAATTGCAGTTTCAATGCAGTTTCAAAGGACTCTACATGATCCCAGACAAGGAATAAGGGTTTTAACTAACGAAACAATGTCATTTTCTTAAAAAAATAATATATATATATATATATATATATATATATATATATATATATATATATATATTTTTATTCACAGCTTAGATATACAACCATGTTGAATTTCAGCCCATAAAGCATAAAGCAAGGACAGTTAATGTAATGCATATTTTTTTCAATTAGTGCAATTCATCAAGCTTTTTTGTTCAAAAACATTTGGCATTAATGTACTTCCATAACTTAGCAGTGTTGACACTGTCAGAATTACAGAATTCTAAAAGAAGAAGAGAGCTAGTGCAAGACAAGCATTTGTGGTTAAAAAGTATATATTTTTTTAATTTTTTATTTAGAAAAAGATTTTAATAGGTCGGTAATTCAGTTTTATGCATGTTTTGCCCTCTAGGTCTCTGTGTCCGTTATGTGGATGAAACCTGGACAATCACATGCAATCATCATCTTTTAATCATCATCAACAGGTTTCTAAACATTGCAGCATGAAACACATAAAGCATGCAAACTTTATTAAATCTAAGCAAGTTAAAAATAAAAGAGTTAACTTTATTATCATGTAAGTGAGATGCTAACAAAATAACAATTACACGTTGTCATACATTATCAAACATGCCAGAACAATCCATAAGGATTTCCAGTGACCAGCACTACATTGGACCCTTTTCACATGGGTTTCTCAGAAGCAGAAGTCGTTATAGTTGGGTAAACGTCTATAGCAGTGAATGAGAGACTACATTAAATATATATTTTTTGAGTTCCTATTTGCTCAAACAGCAAAAAAAAAAAAAAAAAAAAAAAAACACCACAACTTACTCTACCACAACTTTCAAAAAAAGGGAAAAACAGATTAAAGTCCCTGTAAAGTCATTTTAAAGTATGTGTTCTGAGTTTGTCACACCACAGAAAAATGTGTTATTAACCACCCAGCCAAATTTGAAATGATTAAAAAAAAATCTGCAAGTAAATGAAAGAAGTTATCAAAATCTCGAAAAAAATAGGCAGCGCTCCCTGCTCTCAAACGCTGAAACCACGCCCACTCGCGAGAGCTGCCATCTCAACTTACTTGTCTAATGAGTCAAACATACTGATGCATATAAACAAAAGAATCACGTTAGAGGGTTGCACTTTTTGGTAGAGTTACTGTGGACTACCTACTAATTATTAGGGCTGCAACGATTAATCACGATTAATCGTTTGCAAAATAAAAGTCTGTGTTTACGTAATATATATGTGTGTGTTCTGTGTATAATAATTATGTATATATAAATACACACACATTCATGTATATATTTCAGAAAAATGTTATTTATATATAAAATATTTATGTTTATATGTAATATAAAATATATAAAAATATATATTTATAATACATGCATATATTTCTAAACTTTATACCTGTATGTGTGTGTATTTATATATACATAATTATTATACACAGAACACACACATATATATTACGTAAACACAGACTTTTATTTTGCAAACGATTAAACGCGATTAATCGTTGCAGCCCTACTAATTATAACATAAGCACACGCGACAACTTACACTCATTGGGCACGTAGTGCCAGACTGTTGTCGAGTCGACAAATGACGGTGCCGCGAGACGGGAGGATGAAGGCTGGGACGGGAGAGACTCTGTCCGGCCCCATATATCATCGGTTATCGTCGGGACGGTAAGAAGGCCGAGGCGGGAGGGGGGGCCGAGATCTGTTCAGTCACATTCACCAAAAACAGCGGATTATCTGTGAATTCCAAGCTGTCTGATGAAAGTGTGTAAAATTATCCGATGTACAACGATCACTTTAGAATCCTTCATATCATCCTTTTAGGAAATTTAAATAAGGAGACAGAGCATATTGTACATTATAACAAACATGTAAAATGCATTTGCGTGACGAAGGCATTACTAGCTAAATGTGCAAAGGGCTGTATAACTGTAATGACACTCGAGATTGAGCGAGTGAACAGCTGTAGAGTTAGAGGCGGCGCCACGCTCGGTGCGTCATCGACAGTTATATAGTGTTAGGGGAGGGGCTATGATCGGGGGACGATGTGCGTCATCAGACCCCCATTATAGCTCCACCCAAAAAATCCTGAGCAGAGACTTGGTTAAAAACTGTTTAACGCTCTAACTTCACAATTAAGCATTACACAATTCACAGACTTTGTAATGTGTTTCAGCAATACATTTGTAACATTTATAAAGTGTTTAGAAAGAATTCTCAGAATTGACTTTACAGGGACTTTAATAACGGCAGTCAAAAGAGAGAAAGGCGTCATTTGTACCATCACTCCCACAGCCGCTGTATTAGAAAACCCCTCACAGCAGTGTTAACTAGTTCCCTTTCAAAAGGGAACTCACACTGCGTTCTGAGACATGTTTGGGGAACGCCTTCACGTGACCTGTCAACTGTCAAATCATGGCAATCCTATTGGCCGGTGACAGCCAATGACATCATACTAGTGTGACCAGGAAGTATATAAGGGGTGCCTAAAGAACGTCATTCTCTTTTCGTCTTCAGGGACTGTTTATCTGAAGCATTGTTTAAGGTAAGAATGGCTTGTTAAAGCAAACATTTCAAGCGGTGTGCACATCCGTATCATAAATATTTTATGTTAGAAAACACGGTTTTTGAGGGAGCTGTTGATGTGCGTTGTGAGCATTTCCCACTGAGGAAGAGGCACACTCATTTGTCTCTCTTCTCGAGAGGAAGTATTTTAGAGATGTGTTTTTCCTTTCTTTTTGGGCCTCACAGATATCCAGCCTAGGCTAGTACTTTAGGAATATGTCTTTCTAGACAAAGGCGGTTCTGCTTGGGCTAAAAATGCAAGTAGCAGGCCCTGCGGTCTCCTCAATCTGCCTAGGTTGAGCTGAGAAGTTCCCTAGTGGTGTTAGGCACAGATAAATAGCCAGGTGATGTAGGCTTTCGTAGAAAGCATCCCCTGTGGTTGTCCTTTGAGCGTTGTTAGGCTTCCTCTCATTTAGAGAGTGAAAAGCACTATGCTAAAACCTCCACTCTCTAGAGCTTTGGTAGTAGCTTGTCTAGTTGAGGCTTTAGAGCAATCTCTCCACCAAAAGCTCCTTGAATACTTTCAAGTTGCAGGGTCAAGTTTTGCAGGCCTCTCCTGTGGAATTTCTTACTGTTGAAGTCTCCATTTCTCCAGAGCTGAGCTCAGACAGTTAATACTCATCTTGGAGCAAGGGTTTTTGCTCAGGCCTTCTCCCTTGAGCCTTGTCTCAGATCTAGCTCACTTCGCTCCCAGAACTCTGTGCCCCATGTGTGCCCAACACCAGTGTCATCAAGTACTCCCTCCTTTCATGGCGGATTGAGTTTGCGCCCTTAGAACCCGAGCACTGCCACAGGCTGACGACCAAGATATTTTGGAGTAATAGGCCCCTGGTTGGGTCTCCTCGAGGGCACAGTGGCGTAAGACTGTACTCCCCTTGCTTAAAGGGTAAAAAGTGTTTTTACTGAGTACATTGCTTGTTGGCGATATGATTAGGTATTCCAGGCCTGTAGGCACTGTGTTAAACAGTCTGTTTCTGCTAGTAAAGACTTGCTATCAGGTAGCTGGCCTTAGCACGCCTCCCTGAGGCAGAGTCCCCAACAATCTGGGTACCTGGCAGCCAGTAAAGATTTACTATAAGGTAGCTGGCCTTAGCAGGCCTCCCTGAGGGTGAGTCCTCATCACAATGTGTATCTGGCATGACTAAAAACAGATTACTATCATGTTGCAGGCTCCCCTGGGAGCCTCCCTGATTCTAGCCCACAGCCTGGTCTGCTTATCAGGTTGAGCCTAGTACTCCCCTATTCTCAGAGGGTTATCTTTAGTGCTTAGCTCCCCAAGTCTGGTCAGACAGTTGAAGGCCTCCCTGTTAGCTCAGCCCTTAGGCTGGAGTTACTCCCCTCATAAGGGTCCCTATTAGAGTGCAAAGCTTCCTCAGTGCTTTGAAAAACAACTGGTTGCAAGGGTTATAAAGCACTATGCTGAGTCCTGCTCTCCAGGATGCCCATCTCCATGATCTGTTCTGAGTTGGTTACTGCAAGTTGTGGTTACAGCAGGATGCACGTTAAAACTCTCTCCAATATGATATATTCACATTATAATGCTTGATCTGTGGATAAAAGGCTGTGGATTTGCATAAAATTACTTTATTTTAAATTTTTGGAGTTTGTTGCTGTTTTTAAACGACTCGCTACCGTGTGCTTGTTAGATCACACACATCACAAGAAATCGGCATCAAACGCGCACAATAACTGGAATTTAAAACTTTGAAGAAACAAATGATCAATAAACCGTTGGACAGATAACACTAGGATTTGGAGAGAGAGCAAGCGCATATCCTGGCAGTGGCAGGTCGCAGCGCCACTTCCGGTGGCATCGGCAGCTGCCACGGATTTCTTCTGGCAGCTGCCAGAAAAAATCCGTGGCAGCTGCCACCAACTCTGCGGATTTCTTCAGGCAGCTGCCACGGTCTTTCTAGGAGTTTCACGATGTTGCTGCTGTTTGCTGTTTGTAGACAAAACAGCGTACGAGTATTGGAGGGCTTTAGTTTTGGAATTCAGCAGCACACAATGTCAGGCTTTGAGGTGTACTATCATTTTCAGGTGAAATTAAGCTGTGAAATATTTTTTTTAGTTATTTTTATTCATTCATACAGATTGACTGACTGAATAAATGAATGAATGTGAAATCACCTTCAGTTCGTTCACAGACAGTCTTACCGTAATAGCAAGTGTATGCGCGGACCGCGAAATATAGGGGCGGCTAGATTGACCGCTCATTTCTGGATGGCGGCTGGCTTGACCGCAGTCTGTTCTCAGTGGCGTGCGGTGGTATTTTAAACTAATAATATCCCACAGGTGTATAATTTTTTATTATTATTATACATATTTATGTATCAGTTGCCAGAGTTTGTATATATATTATATATATACACACACACATGTGTATATATGTATACAACATATATGTAGGGTAGACCAGGTACAGTTGGTACACTTTTTGCTTTCACCGTTACCACACCAAAATTATGGGACTGAAAAGAAGTGAAACAAAGTGATTTTTCATATGACATTTCGTTTACTTGTCTACTAAAATATTATTAATTATTAACATCCATAAGTAGGTCATATTTTTCACAATTAGCACATAAACACAAGAAGCTTTTTTGTTCCAACTGTACCCATGTCGAAAACAGTCAGGTACAGTTGAAACAGTACCCTAGTACAGTTGAGACACCCATCCGGAATGCTGTAAAGCTGCCTAACCAATTCATTGCAAATGTAAAACACCTTTAAAAATGAGAATTTAACTGTCTTTCTTTCCATTTAGTATTTTATTTTATTATTTTGTTTAGTTAAAAGTAGTCCATTTGTAAAACATTGTGAAGTAATGGCAAACAGTGATACAATATTTAATTTTAGGCCATAAATTTAATATTAACAGTTGAAAAGATGAGTAACAGTAAAAAACATTGAACAATTGCAAACAGCAATAATAAAACAAATGAAATCTATTAAATTTAATAGATTAATGGATCTTAATAGAACTTATATCGTGCAACTAAACTGCATGGGCCGCAACAGGATTCTATGGTGTGGGTATGTGTCTCAACTGTACCCCGCTGACCACCTTGAACATTTCTCTACTATTTCTTTTACGATGACCTTTCATGACACAAAGTCATGCAATATGTCAGTGTTTAGAGCACAAAATAAGGTTTACGAAAATGTAAGTTAACTTTAACAGTCATGTAAGGATGAGAAGCTATTCAATGTGGAAGCGACGTGGTGAAGTGAAAAAATTACCTTTAAAAAACTTTCGCCGATATCTTCAGACTGGAGAAGCGCATGTACTTCAAATTTCACACGATTGAAGAGGGTGCTAATATACATGTGCTAAGAAAATTTCACAGATCAGACTTGTTGCAAACGCAAGTTATTTAAGGTGTTTCAACTGTACCCTATAACCAACTGTACCTGGTCTACCCTATATTTTATATTTTATATATATATATATATATATATATATATATATATATATATATATATATATATATATATATATATATATATATATATATATATATATATATATATATATATAATATAGGGTAGACCAGGTACAGTTGAAAAGGAACACTTTGAAAACACATCAGATCTCAATGGGGAAAAATATCATGCTGGATCTCTAGACATGGAATGGGTAATGTGTTAGGAACTAAAGAATGCCACATCGTTTGAATTCAGTGCTCTGTAGGTTGATAATTTTCATTTCCATCAAAGACACCCGAGAAATCAAATTTGTATTTGAAAAAATTATGTGGCAGGCTTGTCCATTTTGCTGAAATTTCATTGCAGCAACTCAAAGTGGTACTCGGTAGTTTGTATGGCCCCCCCGTGCTTGTATGCATGCCTGACAACATCGGAGCATGCTTGTAATGAGATGACGGATGGTGTCCAGGGGTATTTCCTCACAGATCTGGACCAGGGTATCACTGAGATCCTGGACAGTTTGAGGTGGAACCTGGTGGTGTCGGACGGACCCAAACATAATGTCCCAGAGGTGTTCTACTGGATTTAGGTCAGGTGAGCGTGGGGGTATCAATGGTATCAATTCCTTCATCCTCTAGGAACTGCCTGCATACTCTCGCCACATGAGGCCGGGCAATGTCGTGCACCAGGAGGAACCCAGGACCCACTGCACCAGCGTATGGTCTGACAGTGGGTCCAAGGATTTCATCCTGGTACCTAATGGCAGTCAGGGTGCCATTAGCCTGTAGAGGTCTTTGCGTCTTTCCATGGATATGCCTCCCCAGACCATCAACCCACCACCATACCGGTCATGCTGAACTATATTACAGGCAGCATAACGTTCTCCACAACTTCTCCAGACCCTTTCACGTCTGTCACATGTGCTCAGGGTGAACCTGCTCTCATCTGTGAAAAGCACAGGGCGCCAGTTGTGGACCTGACAATTCTGAGCACAGGGCCCACTAGAGGACGTCAGACATCTCAAGCCACCCTCATGAAGTCTGTTTCTGATTGTTTGGTCAGAAACAGACTTCAGACATTCACACCATTGGCCTGCTGGGGGTCGTTTTGTAGGGCTCTGGCAGTGCTCATCCTGTTCCTCCTTGCACAAAGGAGCAGATACTGGTCCTGCTGATGGGTTAAGGACCTTCCACGCCCCTGTCCAGCTCTCCTAACTGCCTTAGTTGTGGAATCTCCTCCATGCTCTTGAGACTGTGCTGGGAGACACAGCAAACCTTCTGGCTATAGCACATATTGATGTGCCATCCTGGAGGAGCTGGATTGCCTGTTAAACCTCTGTAGGGTCCAGGTATCACCTCATGCTACCAGTAGAGACACTGACCCTGACAAAAACTAGTGAAAAACAGTCAGAAAAGATGAATAGGGAAAAAAAAAATGTCAGTGGCCTCCACCTGTAAAACCATTCCTGTTTTGGGGGTCATCTCATTGTTGCCCATCTAAGTGCACCTGTTGTTAATTTCATTAACACCAAAGCAGCTGAAACTGATTAACCACCCCCTCTGCTAAATGACCAGATCAATACTCCAGGAGTTTAACTGACTTGATGCTATTCTCTGATTAAAAACTGTTCATATTTTATATATTATATATATATATATAATTTTTTTTTTTTTTTTTTTTTTATTATTATTATTATTATTATTTTAATTCACGTTCCTGTTACCCTTACTGTTGTCACTTTTTCCTGGTTAAATAAACATTACATATAAAAGGCCAAATACAGTTATATTTTGTATTTTTACTCTATGTAATATTCTGTTTATCAAAACCAATAAGTGTTTGTTAAGTGTTAGTGTTATGTATTTTTACATTTATTCCAGATTAATAACAAAAGGCCGAAAAAATACAAATATGCACTGTTCTTTTTAACTTTACCAGCGGGTGTCGCTGTTGGACAAAGTTACTTTATTAAAACTATAGTGACTTAAATTTTTAATGTCACATTTTTTAATACTTGAGTTTTTTTAAATCGATTATTTTCTCAGCCTGTTTTGTTTCTAAGGAGACTCTGCCTCCCTTGCCTTGACTGATGGCGGGCAAGGCAGAAGCCGTACAACACACAAACATCAGAAATGTAATCTTAAATTATGATCCTTGCGGTTTTGAGGTTATGTAAATATACAAGCAACTAGTTATTAACTAAAGCGTTACGTTAAATAAAAATTTGTGTGTTGCGCGCGAGCGTAGTACTATTGGCAGCTGAGCACTCCTTATGTGTGTTCTTTTATGGGAAAATGATTATGCAATTTAGTTTATTGGGATCATATTCTGGTCCCATTTACTTGCTGGTATGTAATATGCATCATCATATCTTTTATTAAAAAAAAAGAAGAAGAAAAAAAAAAAAAAGTGTAGAAACGGCGACAAACGATCGTGACTGCTGGCACAAACTCTGGCATGCTGATACATAAAAATGTATAATAATAATAATAATAATAATAATAATACAATTGTGAGAAACTTTGCATCATAATTTTAAAATACCACCGCACGCCACTGAGAACATCTCAAACAGCGACAAACTCCGAGAAAGACCGTGGCACCTGCCAGAAGAATCCGCGGCAGCTGCCACGAATCCAGGCAGCTGCCTGAAGAATCCGCGGCAGCTGCCACCAACACTGGCAGCTGCCAGAAAAAATCCGTGGCAGCTGCCACCAACACTGGCAGCTGCCAGAAGAAATCCGTGGCAGCTGCCGATGCCACCGGAAGTGGCGCTGCGACCTGCTGCTGCCAGAGGGAGCGCCAGGCCCTGCTGAGGATTTGTGCGCTCGACATTTCTTGGCTTTGTGCCGTGAACTTTTAAATGCGCACTTGTATGTTATTTCTGTGTAGTGTAGTGTAGGCTATATAAATATAAACACTTCTGAATTCTTGACATTCATATATAAATATATAATTGTGAAATGTATGATTGCCTGATTCAATTTTATAAGAGTACTAATACTAATTTGTTTTTATTAACATGTTTAGATTTTATAAAATTACTGTGCAGATTTTTTCAAGAATTACTTTTTGCTGCTGATTTATACACTCACTAAGTTTAATAAAAATACATAATAAATTTATGCAATATTTAAAGTTGTTAACTGTAATTTATCTTACACTGCAAAATAATAATTTACAAAGGATTAAATTTATCACAATTATGTAAGTATCTGGATATTTGACGTGGGGCGAGGGCTTTGAAAACCTCTCTCTTTTTTGACCATACATGTGTTTGCATCCCATAATAAGATAGCTAAGTTAGCTACTACTAGCCACCCTTAAAACTTTGCTGTATGAATCGTTGTATGATGTATGTGGTTACTACCCACAGAGTGGTGTTTTAGTTTAATCGCGCAGCACTTCTGTGCCTGTCTGTTCACATGAGGAGCCCAGTGACCCGTGGATCCAATATGTTTAATGGCAGAGCAGACATGGAAAGTATTAACTTTCTAAGCTAATCGCAAGTGTTATTCCATTCTGCGCTCGCGCACCTCTGCTCTAGTTTTCAGCATTTCTGAAGAGCGTACAGTACATAGTCAAACATGTAAAAATTAATATATTTTCTGATATGGATTCTTACATTCTAATGAGAATTTTCCATTATTCTTGATTTCCAGCATACACAGACTCATGGCCAAGCTAGCACTGAACAGCCCTGAATTAAAGTCTATCGAACAGGGGGTCAAGAATCGGTTCAAATGGAGCTGGTTGCTGGAGACTGTCCAAGTTGAGGGAAACACTTTCTCACTCAATTGCTTTAGCAAAATTAGAGAACCAGGCAAAGCTATTTGCAACATTTGCAACCACCCTATTAACTATGGCACAAGTGGGAAGATTGCACTACGGAAACATATGATGCATCCAAAAACATGTGAAACTGTGGAAGATCCAACAGCAGAACATGCACATTGAGATCGCACGAGCTGATAACATCATTGTTGCGGCTCCGCACAACAACTCGGCGCAACCCAGATCAATTCCTCCTCTATGCAACCGTATTGCTCAGGATCAAGTGAGTGTTTTCTGATTTTGTAGTAACTCTTTTCAGTCAACTCTTCTTTTCTTTTTTACTATGTTTGAAACAGGTGTTTAATAACTTAGCAAATTGGTAGATTTGTTTAAATTCAGTCCACCTCTAGTTATGTCTATCAAAAGCAGCAAATAAGAATGCTTCCAATGGAGAGAATACTCAAAAACAAATACTCCTACTACTCCTTTAAAATAATTGTTTTGACTACATTATTATCAGTGAAGATGATATTATAAACCTGTTCATTTAATTATTAAAAATGATTTTATTTAGGATGTATGGTGTTTAATCAAATTCTGTTTTGCAGGCACTCATTCTTGGATTCATTGCTGAAAATTCTCTTCCCCTGTCAGTCACGTCTGGGATTATTAAATTGGCTCAAGAGTTGGCCAAAGATCCAAAAGCACTTGCTGAACTGTCAATGGACAGGATATCTGCCTCATACAAGCTCACCCATGGTGTGAAGAAGACTATCCTGGATGAAGTACTTGAGGAAATCAGACATGTCCCCTTCCCCCTCAACATAGATGAGGCCACAAGCAAGACAAACAAAAGAGTATAAGGTGTGCTTGTCAGCTACTGGTCCGAGAAAAATGAGAGGATGGTTGTCCAACACCTTGCAGCTTTGGATCTCATATCTGTAACGGCAGAATCTCTCCTCAGTGCACTGGATGGGCTTTTTGAAAGGATGAATCTCCCATGGGATAATCTGGTGTCAATTCTCATGGACTCCTGTGCTGTTATGAGGGGCTCTAAAAATGGCTTGGAAAAGAAGATCAGAGACCGCCGTGCCCCTCATCTCCTTGACATCGATGGTGACTCATGTCACCACCTTCATAATGCCAGCAAGAAATTGTGCTGTCCTTTTGAGCGTTGGGTTGAGTCTTTGCTGTCAGACCTGCACACAGACCACAAATGGTCAGCTGACATGAAAGATGGCCTCAGAGAAATTTGCAGCATATTTGGAACCCATTTCTCGCGGCCAGAGTGCTATATTCCACACCGGTGGCTCTCAGTCTTGGATGTCAGTCTGGAAACACTGCGAATGTGGGATGCACTGGTCATGTTTTACTATGCCTTCCTGAGCAATGAAGATAAGTGTACATACAAGGACATTGTCAGTGCTATTCTACAGAAGCGTGAAGTAAAGGGAACAGGCAGGGCCCGGATCAAGGAGTTGTGGAAGGAGTTGGGGAACAGGTCCAAGAACTTCACAAACGAGGGGAAGATGAGGAAGGTCAGGATTTGCAAGAAGGTGAGAAAAACGCCCTAGACATCAGCTGAAGCTATATTGGTGGGGGGAGTGGGCAAAATTTAAAAATTCAAACATCACATTTACTTATTGGTTATCATTATTATTAATAAGATTATTATTATTATTATTATTATTATTATTATTATTATAGAGAATTGTAGCGTTAGAGCAGTGGATATGACACTTGCCTTTGATTCCCACTGTGACACGTTCACCAATATGTCCCTGAGCAAGACACTTAACCCCTAGTTGCTCCAGAGGTGTGCAACCTCTAACTTATAAGTAAGTTTTGATAAAAGTGTCAGATTAATGTTTACATTACATTCAGCTGACTCTTTAATCCAAAGCGACTTACAATTGCAATAGATGTCAGCAAGCAACTAGGGGTTAAGTGTCTTGCTCAGGAACACAATAGTGTCTCACAGTGGATTCGAACCTCGAATCGCTCACACCAAAGGCATGTGTCCTATTCACTGTGTCATCGCCACATTTAAAAAGTAAATATTTATTTATTTATTCAAGGTGCTTGTTAGATGTACATTGCTGTGATTGGTGCAGAGAGAAAATATGTTTCTATGTTTTAACAGGTGCTATTTGAGGACAAGAAAACCCTCCTTGAGCTCCACTTCTATTCAGCAGTCCTTCCCATGCTGAAACATTACGTCCTGCTTTTTCAGTCCAAGGACCCAAAGGTTCATAAACTCCATGATGAGCAGGAGAAACTTGTCAGGGAGTTTTTATCTTGCTTCATCAAGCCAGAAAAATTAATTAACAGCAAAGGAAGGAATCTGTCTGGGCCAAAGATGAAGTTGCTTGACCTGACATCGACAGAGGCCCATCTCGCAGCACTTTTGTTGGCTCTGAGGCCTCATCCCTCCTTGACCAACTAGGGAGGGAACACCCTGTGGTGAAGGCTTTCAAAACTAAGGTATGGTATGGCTTTATTTAGGTAAAACATTGAAACATGTCATCGTAAGATGAGAATAGCCTGTGAAAGCGAATTAAACACTTATTTCCAACATGGTCCTCAATATTAGACACGACATAATGACATCACACCATAACTATACACATTTAATTCATTTAAAAGAAAAACACTTCCTAAGCAATTAATCTTGGAGCAGGCTCCACATATACAGTATTTCTTTACTTGTTTCTTAAACTATACTCTATTTATAAAAGGTAATCCAAGCCTACACCAGCTGTGCAGGTGACCTTCAAACAAAGCTACCTCTTGACAGTCCAACCCTAAGGACTCTGTCATGCTTGGACCCAGATGCACGGGGAAGCCATCACATTCTTCCTCATCTCCAGAAGTTGCCGAACATGTTTCCATATGTGAAGCTTAATGAACTGGAGAGAGCTGGATTTCAACATGAAATACACAGGTGTATATAATTGTTGGAATGCCATTTACACAGATTCTTAATAAGTCAAATGTTTGATTATTTTGCTAGTAATTGTTTAATGTAGCCTGTTGTTTGTAAGGAATTATTTTATTGTCAAATAATGAGCTTAAACTGTTGTTTCCCATCCTAGATATGCAAGTGACATGACACTACCTCAGATGACAGAGGAGGCAAGAGTTGATTTATGGTGGAATGTTGTGAGAAAGACTCAGAGGTACCCAGCGTTCTGCAAGCTTGCACTGTCTGCACTATGCCCATTTCAAGGTCCACAGGTGGAATCAGCATTCAGTGTAATGTCCAACATCCTGCAAGCCAAAGCTGCAAACCTAAGTGTTGAGACATATGAGTCCTATCAAGTGGTCAAATACAACCTGAAGGCCATGCAGGTGTCGGCCATTCAGCACTACTCCCGGAAGACAAAGGAGAGTCCTGTTAATGTACAGCTGTGCAGAAATGTAAAACGATCGAGCCAAAGGTACAGAGCTCTGCTCAGAGATCAAGAAGAACTGAACAAAAGGCCTTATCACTCTGAGAAGCCCACGGCCGGCAAGAAAATGGCAAAAGATGCCATCGTGGCAGCAGCTGTGAGTGCCAGGCGCAAATTCCAAAAGAAACGTGTAGAGGCTCTAAAAAAGCTTGCTACAAAGGCTAAAGAGTCGTACAAAAATTGAGGCCTTCTTTTGACATGAAAATGTGCATGTTGCACATTTAGCAGTTAAAGTTGGGTAAAAATGCATCCACCAAATAATTTGTTATTTTTCATACTGTACAAAAAAAGTTGCACATTGCACATCTAGCTATAAAATAAAATGTTTTTTTTTTTGTTCAAATAAGTTGTTATGGTTCCTGCTTTACTGTCCATATTGATCCGCCACCAGTGGTATTTGGTCTCAGTATATTTTCCTGCTTTTTTGTCCTTAGCCAATCACATGCCTGAAACAGACAAGAGCAAGAGCAGACACAGAGGGCCCTATTTTAACGATCTAAACGCAAAGTGTAAAGCGCACGGCGCAGGTGCACTCAGGGTGTGTCCAAATCCATTTTTGCTATTTTAACGACGGAAAACCGTCCGTGCGCCGGGGCGCATTTTTTAAATTGGTTATCCCTACGCTCTTAATTAGTAATGGGCGTAACGTTCAATAAACCAATTAGAGGGTCATCTCCCATTCCCTTTAAGAGCGAGATGCGCTCGCGCCATGGCGGACTGCTATTTACATGCCGGAATTTGTTGGCTGAAAAGCTGAACGCTTTTCAAGCGAAGAAACCGATCTGCTCATGCGCGAAGTTAAAGCGGGTTTGCAAATGCAGGCTTTCAAATAGCTCCGCGCGATGAGCCAGTTAATATATATGTGTGTGTATTGGCACGATTGTTCAATTAATTAGCCAATTTCGTTCATCATTATAAGTAGTAATAGGCTGAATTGAAAATAGGTAGCCTAATAAATAGGTAGCCTAATACACGCAATGACTATTCATCATTACATTTTTATATTTATGTAGCCTACACAATAATATTCTTTTACACTGTAATCCTTTTGTTTTTAATATTTGGCATGTTTGTGTCATGCGCATCCCTGTGTGTAATAAGCAAAGTCAACGCACACTGTGGACGCGCCCAGAGGCGCAGTTTCTACCGACGCGCTCTAACAAAAAAATATTGCGCCATTGACTTTAGACTTTAGACCAGGTTTGAGTTGGTCTATGGCGCAGTCTATTTTCAGCTCCTTAAAATAGCAATGCGCCGGCAATGCTCCTGAACACACCTCTGTTTTAGACCAGCACGCCCATGGGCGCACTAACTGGCACAAAAGCATTTACTAATTTAAGTACGTGGCGCTGAACGGGAAAACGCGAACGGCGCCGGATGCAAACTAGCAAACACACTTGCGCTGCGCCTTGCGTCGCATTGCGCCGGGTGTATTATAGGGCCCAGACAGTCTAGGGTGTGACCTGAAGGGGTAGCGTGGTCTTTAGCATTTCTGTTAAAACTGCCATTATTTGTGCTTAGTTACAAGCAATTTCTTGGCATGCACTCCCCTCAGCAGGGCGGCATGGGTATTTCGTTCCCCAAACGTGTCTCAGGACGCAGTGTGAGTTCCCTTTCGAAAGGGATTGGGTTAGGACTGTAACCCTGGTTCCCTGAGAACAGGGAAAGAGACACTGCGTCTCCCTAACATGCCTCCAGGCTGTCTGCGAACAGTTGCTTCAGACGATAAATGGATGACATGTTCTCTAGGCACCTCTTATATACTTCCTGGTCGCACTAGTATGATGTCATAGGCTGCTGCCAGCCAATAGGATTGCCGTGATTTGACAGTTGCTTCAGATACCAGTCATGTGAAGGCGTTCCCCAAATGTGTCTCAGGACGCGATGTCTTGTAACAGGTTGTTTCTTGTAATTTGATTCACAGGTAATATATAATACAAAAGTATAGTGTTATAAATGTACATACATAAAAAAAAAAGAAAAAAAAAAAAACTTTGCGAGATTTACAATGTTGATGACCGTTAAAATGTGTCATCACAGTCTACAAAGACAAATATTATATATGATATTATATACATATCATGTAAATTATATTTAATTTGATCATATACACTGTTGCATATAAATGAAATGGCACAATGTTTGCTTGTTGATTGCAAATATAAAACCAATTCAGAACATCTCTGAAATAAAAGCATAAACATCTGTAGTTCCTGTGAAGAAGTGTCACTCAACAGACTCCTGCAGAGGATTTATAGTCCTGCTGTAATTCACGCATATACTGCAGTGGATATTTGAATCAGTCTCAATTTTTAGATCAAGAAATTAGAAAAAGAAATCCCTATTTGTTAATTTACATGATTAACAAGAGCAGAGAACGTTCATAAAGCTGCTGCTATATTATTATAAATTAATACAAAACCCTTTCTGTGCTTTGCTTTTGCATCTTAATAAGATGAGTGAACAGTTATGAGTTAAGTGAAGTGGTTAAAACATTTTGATTATAGTATTAATTAATTTCTTTATTGATGATAAAGGGTTAGATCACCCAAAAATGAAAATTCTGTCATTTATTACTTACCCTCATGCCGTTCCACACCCGTAAGACCGTTAATCTTCGGAACACAAATTAAGATATTTTAGTTGAAATCCGATGGCTCCGTGAGGCCTCCGAATCTTCCTGAAGCAGTGTTTTGAAATCAGCCATCACTAAATAAGTCGTTATTTTGTTTCTTTGGCACACCAAAAATATTCTTGTCGCTGTATAATATTAATATTGAACCACTGTACTTGAACTGATTTAAATATGTTTTTAGTACCTTTATGGATCTTGAGAGAGGAAATGTCATTGCTCCCTATGGAGGCCTCACGGAGCCATTGGATTTCAACTAAAATATATTAATTTGTGCTGAAGATTAACAAAGGTCTTACATGTGTGGAACGGCATGAGGGTAAGTAATAAATGACAGAATTTTCATTTTTGGGTGAACTAACCCTTTAAGAAATCCTAACAAAATCCTTACAGTATATTTGGGCTCAGTACCAAATAGACACACTAGTAAATCCACTTCCAGTAACTGCAGAAAGTGGACATGTCATCTAGTGATGTGGATGAATTCCAAAACGCATAATTTCATGGGTCACTGCATTGCCCACAATGCATCTAAAGTCTCTTCTTGCCTGATACGATGTCATCATATACTTGTGCAGTGAGGGGAGTGTAGGTTTCCTGTGAAGCGTCCAGGAAGTAAAGCGGCTGCTGGACTGCATGTGGACTGAAGCCCTGTTGTACCAGTCTTCCCTTCTGCTGCTTGAACGTATCCGTCATGTCTAAGGAAGTCTGCCGAGGACAAAAGCAGGAAAAGCACATAAAGACAAGGCAATGGCGCTGTGGGCAGAATGAATGTGCAATAGCACACATGCAGGGTGCGGTTTCATCCAGGAACATTAGCAGTACATAATAGACCAGACCATCCAGTGCTGAACTATTCTGTTCTTACAACATGGATTTGGATCAATGGCTACTGTGAAGAGCACTATATGAATGAACTCCAATTAAATTGTGACATCTCAATATTTGATTTGCTGATGTATGTTGTTGTTAAAAATGCTCTTATGCTGTATAGTGCACATTAGTGCCAGTCCATTTTTTCAGTGCTGCTGGTTCCAGAAGTATTTCTTCCTTATTTTTTTTCCTATAGGGATTTTTACACAGAATGTAAACGTAAAATGACAAACAAATTACTCTCACATGGTTTAAGTGTCCATTGCTAGTTGATTCTTTGGAAATCATAAGAGAGGCTTTACATTTTTTCAACTTTTTATAAGCAAGATGCTGAATCAGTGGCACTGCTAAGTGGGTGAATTACCACCTTGAGCTGTGTATTAATTTTTTTTTTTTTTTTTATTAAAACGCTAAATACATTTTCTGTCCACAAGTGATCACAGACGACTTTGAGATTCATGATTTTACCAGGTAGAAACAGGGCCATGTAAACTTTGTATACTCGCATACGATGATGTATAGCAGATCTCAACTGCTTGATTGCCTGTAAATCGCAAAATGTAAACTAATATCACCTACTACTATCACAATACTATTTTCACCCAGCTCTAATCTGCTATATGCAAAGAATGCTTTAAGATATTATAAACATTAACATCATGATTTTCATTAAGGCTGCTTAGAAACAATGTGTAGGCCTATTGTGAAAAGCGCTTTATAAATAAATTTGACTTGATTCAGTGGCCTGACATGTCAACTTCTGCTTCAAACATTGATGAGAAAATATAATGATCATGAAGGTTTCAAACATATAGTGCAGGTCAGCAAAAAAAGCAGCAAAGAGAGAAAGAGAGAAAGATACCTGAACTCTTAGAAACCACGGCCATGCGTACGGAGGAAGAGTGTGGAGCAGATGACCATAGAGTTTCTCACCATCCAATCCATGCCCATCCTTCAGCACAACAGCAGCCATTCCTGCTCGACCCTCATATCCTGCCAAAAACATCAGCATTCATTCACACAAGAAGCGCTCACACATGTTCCAGTGACAAAACACAGAAGAAACCACTATACTTCTCACCTGAAACACTGAAATCTTTTCAAATGTAATAAGGGATTAAGTCTAAGTTTATTATTCAATTTTTTTTTTCGATAAATACAAATCAAATCATAATTTATATACACTATAGAACTACAAGAACAGCCCTGTAAATCGGTCTAACAACTACTTTACTCCAGCAATAATTAGACAAACCTGACACTGAGAATATAGTCAACTCAAATCACCTGGTACAGTGACACCATACACACTGACATCCAGCAGGAAGTCCAGACAGCCCAAAACTTCAGACACCTCAGTGGTAGATACATTTTCTCCTTTCCACCTGCAAACCAACAAACAACATGATTGATAATGTGGTCTCGCTGTCCTCCCGGCCTTAAGGAGGTCAGTGTGTAAAAAACACACAGACAACCATTTTGGCCTTTCTTATCATGTGAAAATTAAAGACCCGTTCACACCAAGGATGATAACTATGAAAATAACGATAAAGTTACAATTCTAAAAATCAGTTTAAATATAAAAGAATAGCAGAGTCCACACCACAACTATAACGAAAATGGCCGAGAGAAACTACATTGTTGGAATCACTTTCAGAACTATTTTTTTCCAGCTGACGAATGACAAAAACATCAGCCAATCAGAATCCACCGGCAGGCAACAAAATTGGAGAGCATGCTTAGAATAAACAACATCATCCACTGGTATGGACACTAATATAGGGTGTTTCTCAAATGGAAGGCTGCATCCTACAAAGGCTGCATCTCTTGGCTGCCACGTCATCAAACGTCACTGAAAGCCATCTCTATCGGAAGGATCCTTGAAAGGCAGCCTTTGTTTCTAGTCCGTCGTTCAGCTGAATTTGAAAGATGCATGGGAGCTTTTGATGCTGAGGAAGACACACAAGCCTCTGAAGGACTGAACTAGGAAGGACGCATCCTCGGTAGGATGCACCCTTCTGTTTGAGAAGCACCGTTATTGTTATTGTTATTGGTGTGAACGGGCTTTAAGAACAGAGCAAATGGAAAATGATCCTAGCAGTCATTTGAGTTCACATTTCACATGGACAGGTTTCAAACTGAAAGAGAAAGACAAATAAAAAATCCTCTTCTGTAAAAGCTATAGATGGAGACTAATAGATGAAACCACATTTGAAACCACAAATCGTTCATATTGTGAGAAGTCATTTTGGCTTATCGTGTCCCTTACTGTACTGGAGTAATTTTGCCTATACACAATGTGGAAAAACTTTATTACTTTTTCCTCTATGTGTTCTGTTCGAAGAAAAGGGCTCCTTGTAATCCCAGCTAAACTGTCAGTCAAGCTCAACATCACTTTTCATGTTTCAAGAGGGCCATTTTGCTGAAATCATTTGGTGAAAATCTTTAATAAAACATAAATAATCAAAAGCCTATTTGTTAATAAAAAAATAAAAGTAAAATATTTTTAACTTTTGTTTAGCATATTAAATTACTTAAATGTATTTTATTATTATCAAGCTAGGAATCGCTCTTGCTGTACTAGTCAAATCAATTGGTCTGCAGTGCCGCTTCAAGTTGAACACACCTTAAATCTGCAGTGGTCAGGGGGTACAATCGGCCACATACTGTAATGCTCTTTGAGTGTCCAGAAAAGCGCTATATAAATGTAAGGAATTATTAATTAGGGAATTATGATACAAGTCGTAGCTCTAAGAAAATTACGAGTTTACACGTTGTAATTACAAGTTCTACAAAGACGTGAAGGCTTTTTACAGTTCAGAATCATTACAGTAATTACGACATGGTGTGAACACACCTATATCAACCACTCACCCTTCAACATTACTGTCACAGACAGTCACATGCCCAAAATGAATAGAGGAAGTAAACATTCTGGGGCACTGAGCAGAAAAAGACAGAGAAAATGAAAAACAATGCAATAAAATCAGGACAGCAATGTCCAAATGAACAAACAGAAATTGCTAAGCCCTTTTTTTTTTTATTGTAAATCATGAAGTCAATCAACATTTAACGTTGTGTGTGTGATTCATATTGATCCGATGAGTTTTTGGAAACTCTTGCTACTTCATACTTCAGTATTAGGCTGCATGGTTAATCGCAATTAAACCGCACACGATTTGGCAAGGCTGCGATTATTTATGTGCAGCTTGTCTGAGCTGTACAGCTCTGTGATCAGCAGTAAATGCTTCTCCATCTGAAAGTTAGAGGGTGCTCTTGCGCAGAAACTCCAAATATGGCCTGCCGCAGAAGTAGATAACACACATCATTCCAGGAAATCCCTATGTGCATCATACCATTACTGTAGCTGAATAAACAGAAGAATGAAATGCTTTGATTGATTAAACATGACTAATAAACACAAGACTGCCTTATTCTGTGTATTCATCTCACAGAAGGATGCTCAACTGTCATTATGAAGTGAGTTTGGAGTAAAAACATGTTATTAAAATGTTGTCTTTTGTTGGACAAGATGTTAATAAATGCTTCTCATGTCTGGAAAGATGTCGTTTGTTTGACGTGTGTTGCTTTTTCAAATGTACATAAGCGACTCAAACTCGCAGTGCTTTCAGATGGATTAGCATTTGGAGCCATAAATCATTGAGCTGCACATAAAAAAAAAAAAAAAAAAAAACGTTAAGAAACACGTTTAAGTGCGATTTCAATGTTATTTTTCTAATCATGTGATAAATCGTGCAGCCCTACTTCAGTACAGAACAGTGCTGAATTTTGACAAAAAGTGATTTTTAAATGTTATAATAGTGATTTTATATAATGACTAAATATAAATCCAAAAGCAAAACATGAATTATATTAGAGAGTGGAAATGACAAGCCAATGAGTGATCTTCCGCAGCCATCTACTGGTTATAGGGCAATATGTCATTTTAATTTTTAAATGTTTGTTTTCCACCAGGTGGCAGAACTCTCCCACTTAAGCATGGCACATTTCCCATGAATTATCTTCATTTAAAAAAAAAAAAAAAAAAAAAAAAAAAAAAAAATCCACATTTTCTTTAAAGTGAATTTTACATATAACGTTCCCATTTTATATAAAAATATACAAAAAAATTAGTAATTTTGAAGCAAAAAATACCATAAATCCCTCCAAAACTACTTAAAAAAGTGAGAAATATTACATGAGTTGTTTGAAAACTACTGTCTGAGGGTCGAACGGCTGTCAGGGTGTTAATGGGGGTGTTTTACAACACTTTAAAAAAAATATGGTATCAAAAATAGGGGGAGGAGGTAGCATTTTGTCACTTTATTCGGCTTTGATGAGTTTGCATCCCTCCAAGCACATTGCAGTCAAACATGATATCCAAAACAACAAGGGGTGTAACGATACCCTCATATCACGATTCGATACATATCACGATACTGAACTCACTATACAATTTTATTGCGATACTCCAAGACATCTGGTAAAAGGTAACAAAAAATAAATAAATAAATAAATACTGTTGATTAAAATGCTACATTTCGTATTACATTGGGGTGGAAATTAATTGGCTTGGACTTGGTGCTGGTAACACAATGCACAGGACAATGGTGACACCAGAATAAAAATATTCATGATTCTGAAGCTGAAAATACAGAATTATGCACTATGTCACTGGCTATATATATTTAAAATAATGTAGGCCACTTTTTACTGGTTACATAAGACATTTGTCATTATCAGGACCCACAAATATCCCCCCCATTGTATTATTATACATTATATTCAACATTATATATAGTAGTTTAACAGTACTCTGTAATTTTCATTTTGGGTGAACTACACACAATACATATCACTTTCCACAATAAATATTGTTGCATTTTTGTATTTAGCATCAGAGGACTAATTCTCATTTTCCTCAGTTATTTTGCTTTCTTTCCAAATTCAATCAAATGCTTGTTCTTACGTACCAGAGCATGTACGCATATGTGCACTCTTCAAAAACGGTACTTTAAATCTCTCGACAAACTAAAATATGTAAAAGACATAAAAAGTATACACAATGTATATACATTGTACTTAATGTCAGCTTTCTTATTTTGCTCAAGATAAGTCCACATGTCATAAAAACAAGAAACTATGCTTCTAACCACAGCTTGTTTCTTTTCGGGAAACACCAAATCGTTGAACTATGCAAGTAACGACGGAACTTGCAATGTTAGTTGGCTAACAATGCTTTTGGGAAATGCACCCCTGGTTGGCTCTTATGACAAATGGATTGTGATGTTTCTCATTAGGGCGAAAGCATTTGTTAAAAGAATAGATGTACATGTAAAGTCTACATCAGTTGTGTATATGCGTGTGTCAAAAGTTTCTCTGTGAGGGTTCAGTTAATGCAAGACAGGAAATTCCAAGATGTGCCGGACAGGAAATGCCCTGTTTGTAATTTTATTGCATGAAGGTTGTGCTTTTGGGCAGATTCTTCAGAAGTCCCACCAAGTTAGTCTTGGCCAGACCATCTGCCAGATCCCTGAAACGTTTAAAAACCACCATGAAACTGCTCCTGTTCATACTTAGTCCTATCAAAGATGTCATTATGACTAGTGGTGACCTCTTGGAGCTAAAAGCCAAAATTAAATGCAACACAAAGATTCCCCACAATAAAGTCAAATTTGCAAGCATGAGGGAAAACAGTGAATTAAAGACCTGAATGTGTCTCCAATCCTGTCTTTGAAGTAGACGAAGTCTCTGTGGTCCTGAAGCATCAAATCGCCGGTGTTGAAATACACATCTCCCATCTTAAAGACATCCCTCAGCAGCTTCCTTTCCGACATGGCTTTATCACCCGCGTAGCCCAGGAAAGGGTTGGTGAACATCACTGGAGCCACCAGTAACCCAGCTTCCCCTGAAACCACATGAGTCTGGCCTGAGGATAACATGCTCCTTTATCCAGACAAAACAGAGATCTGACTTGATCCAGTTTCTAAGTATCTGTTTCCAAGTCACGTAGCAATATTCTAATAAATATTGTCCAGCGGTCTGCTCTTAAAATGTGATATATTAAAAATTAAAAAAAATAAAAAATTATAAAGATCTCACCTTTACTCACTTTAATGCAGTGTCTTGTGTCTGTCCGTATGGGTTCATATGTTTGTGGATCACATTTTAAAAATTCAAAAGGCAGACTGAGCTGAAATAAATCAGAAAAGATCTACATTACATCAAAAAGTACATTCAAATTTCTGAGTGAACTGCAATTCATCTTTGAACCTCATTCATTACACATTTAAACTCAGTGTTATTGGAAAGTTGCATTAATAAACATCAAATCTAAAAAAAAAAAAAAAAACAGACCTTATTAAAATAACTTGCTCGTCCAATTGGTCCAATTTCATCGGTGTAATTAACAAAGCCAATACTGGCCTCCGTTAAACCATAAGCTTCACGAATTTGGATTTTTCCAAAACGTCTGACAAACTCCTTCCAAACATCAGCTCTAAGACCACTTCCTGCGGCGAGGCGAACATTATGAGCCACATCCTCTGCAGTCTGTAAACAATCAAATACAGCAAAATCTTAAACAATGTCATCTACATCAACACAATACTAACACAATGAAATCTAATCTTTGACAAAACAATGTCAACTAGAAACAACACCCCTAAAAATACAGTACATATTTTAGCATGTAGTACAAACCTTTGGTTGATTGACCAAATATCGACAGAGCTCTCCAATATACTGAAACACAGTAATATCATACTTCAGACAATCCTTCCAAAACTGGCTGGCAGAGAACTTCCTCTTCAAAACACATGTAGCCCCTAAAATTCAATGCTCCATATTAGGATTATGATTACACTTTTCCTAGATTAAAAGGCACAATATGTACAATTTTTAGAATAAAATATCCAAAAACAACTAGAACAATGTTATATATTTTGTTAACTTGTGAACTTACATTATCTCAAATGTTTCCAAGAATGTTTAAATCCAGAGGAATAAGCATTTTTAACCAGAACATGGACCAGAACATGTCTATGCGTCACCTATCAATGACATCATGCCATTGATTTTTCGTTTTATTTTGTAGAAACCATGGAAACACCAAAGACGCTTTAATATTATGTTTCATTAGACAGGAGAGCAACTGTTTGGACACATTCATCAACAGAAAACCAATCATTGCTATATAGCTCAACATGGTTAGTCTTATTGTTTAAATCTTGTTTTCTTGATTTATCAGCTATACCATGTTTTACCATGCCTAATATCGATCTAGCTAACTGCAGTGTGCAACAAGTGTCTCATAGTAGCTGCCGAGTGAACGCACAGAGTTGCGTTATAAAAAATTTCAATGCACAAATGTATCCAATATGATAAAACAGTGCTGCATTACTCCACATATGCTTGAGTGGAA
This sequence comes from Chanodichthys erythropterus, assembly GCF_024489055.1. NCBI lineage: Eukaryota > Metazoa > Chordata > Actinopteri > Cypriniformes > Xenocyprididae > Chanodichthys > Chanodichthys erythropterus. Next base: position 59,881,310 of record NC_090230.1, on the reverse strand, counting down.
GAAGTGGAAGCGCTCGTCTGCAGCATAATAAAAGTTTCACTGCTCTCAAGCCGTGTGCCGCGCTTATCTTTCATTACTAATCGCTCCAGTGGCCTCGTTCCACTCCAATGGCTTTCAGCTATACCCTGCTTCATACTACAGTAATGAATTAAAAAAAAAAATTCATTTTTAATACTTGAGCTCATCATTAATATGATTTCTTCCTAAGTCTTGTCTGATTCTTTTTCATCAGCGTGAAGACAACACCTCCCATGATTCCGCGAAATCAAGGCATCATCAAGCTACTCCTTTGTTTTGAATAAGTGGCATCTAGAAGTTTTCAAGTTTGTAAACGCCTTTCTTACAGGTCACTTACAATATTTACATGTAAGCCTTTAAGACATCACATATAAAGTGTAGAAAAATAGCAAAGTATTCTTTGGCAGTTGTGATTTGTCATATCATTGTGTTGCGATGATCATACCGAGATCAATGCAGCCGCCAATGCCGAGCAGCGATGCAGACATGTGGTAGAGCGGCAGCGTCAGATAGACTTTATCACTGGCATGAGCACCACACAAACGGAGGAAGGCCATACACATCACAGCTTTGATGTGACTAATTCGAGCAGCTTTCGGCAGTCCTAAAAATGAAAGATAAAGACGGAGACTGTCAGTACAACAGAACAGCCTGCGGCACAATAAAGATTGTAACCGTTAGAGATTCCCGTACTTCAACAGATGTGTAGTGTACATTATGACCAACTCCTTATGTGCTCAAAATTAAGCATTTTACGCCTCAGAATAGAATAGAATAGAATAGAATAGAATAGAATAGAATAGAATAGAATAGAATAGAACATTCATTCCCACATGATTGGTCCGGTAGAAATGGCTGTTCATTTATTTACAGTGGTGGGTCTCTGAAGTATTTTTCTTGATTTCTAATTGAATTCCTTTGGTTCTTTTGATAATCACCATCCTCAAATGTTAAGAGTTAAGAAATGATAAACCTGTATGTACTGTACCTGTAGTGCCAGATGTGAAGATATACAAGAAGTTGGACATGAGGTTTGGCTGAGGGGCATCAACCACAGGCTTCTCTGGAGAAGCTGATTCCAGCTTGTCCAGCAACGTCCTGACATTCTTCTGTGTGGAGCTCTCTGCTGCCACCCAAACATCCATCCCAGTGTCTGTCAGCATCAGCAGCACCTCGTCCAGAGACTTCATCAAGTCTACAAGCATGGAAGAAGTTCATGTCATTATATGGCTGCAAGAGTAAAGAGGCTTATATTTCAAATAATCAAAAAGCATGACTACAGACGTTATATGTACATAAGTATATATAATTCTATTAATATTGTAATATTAAAAAAACTTTTAAAAAAGTTCACAATTAAATTGCCAACAATTCTGAGTACAGAACATTTTTGGTCTGCTACGTAAAAAAATTAATGAAGCTCTTGTAAAAGTGTCTTGGTTGCTGCAGCATCTTCTGTGATCAGACTATCCAAATAATTTATTTTTTTATTTTTTTATTGTGTGCTCATAATCTCACTAATTACCAACGCAAACCAAATAATATATCCATTAACAACAACAACAACAACAACAACAACTAGACTGTACATTTCCTGAATAAAATGTGAGTGGTGCTCGCAGTGGCATTACACTTGTTGGAATAATAGAATGTACCAAGTCTCAGAATGTTAATCAATTCATGAATTTTGTCTACCCTTCTAATAACTGCCAAACAATACCCTAGCAGCCACCCAGAATAATTTAGCCTCATTTTCATATGTCAAATCTCTCTTGAAACTGACAAAATATGTATTTAAATATTACCAATACCAGTCTAAATAGCCTTCATTTTGGTTGTTTGTTTGGGTTTGATTTGTTTTGTAACAATGTTCAGCCAGACCAGGCTTTGTCCAAAAAAAAAAAAAAAACCTTTTCTTGTTTGTAAATTGTTTTCAAAATCATACAATACAAAATAAGCAACCAAAACAACTACTAGCCTACTGTTTTTTTTTTGTTTTTTTTTTTACGCATGACATAAGAGGTGTAGTAAAGACATTTTGTGCTTCTACACCAAACATTCTCACAAGATGAAACATGTTCACTTTGACTTGATGGGAAGTTGGCCAGTGAATTAGGGCAGCGACTTGGGGAAGTCTCTCGATCTTTTTTATGCGCTAACATAGTATATACTGTATATTGCAGATATATATTGTGATAATAATATATTTCGTGATTATACCTGAGCGTCGCGTTGTTGTCGGGTTTAATTGTGACGCTTACCTGAGCCAATGACGAGCGCTTTAGCACCACAGCTGTGCAAACAGTGCTGCAAAGACTGAGATTTGATGTTAAAGTTGAGAAACGCGACCTCACATCCCAGCTTACAGAGTCCGAACCAAACGCAGATGAAATCCGCCTCATTATTCATCAGAAGAGCCACAATATCACCATGTTTTAGACCACAGTGAGATTTCAACACGTTAGCGAATCTGTTGCTCCGCACATCCACGTCTCTATAGGTGAGAATCTGCTCTTCGAACACAATAAAAGTTTTCTCCGGGATATTTCTGGCTTGAAGCTCAAAACACTGGAGATATGTGACAACTCCGCGCTTCATCCTCGCCATCATCGCCCTCCCCACGCGCCGAACTTTCACATAATACATCAAGTCATCCCAAAAGTAAGGGTAAAACTTCCTCTGAAAAACCAAAAGAGTGACAATCCCGACAGCCAGAGTGCTGATGGCCCAGCTCATCATGATGTGTTGGTATGTAACAGTGATGAAAACCGTTTGTGTTGAGCTGCTGGAATCTTCACCCCATACTTAAATACCCTCAGACGGTACTGCGCATGCGCAAGACTGGGCTTTCAACCTCCGTCTCATTAAACCATTCATTATATTCGTTATCATGAAACAAAAACATACACTACGCCCAGCGAGCACGGGGAGCAAGAAATTCGGTTCTCTCCCACTTCACACCATCATACTGAAACAAATATTTACATATATCCCCTGGAAGCTTAGAAAGTTTGGTTTAAGTCCAAACCTCTCATAATCTAATAACCTGTCTATGAAAGTCCAAAAGTGCTTTCCAGGTAGGCATCTCACTAGGTTGTGAGACGGCAATTCTACCGACACACATAATTTACTGTCTTTTAAAGATGGATGCAAATATTTATTAATATATACAAAAATAACTTTAGGTTAATGTTAAAATGTCATGATAATGTCATGATAAAAGTAAAAACAGTAACTCTGCAGTGCTTTCTCACATCATAACCGCAATACACTCATTAATATAAAACATGCCAAGTTCTTTGTCTTATATGATTAGAAAAGTACGGCAATATGTACAAACAATAATTTTTGTATATAAACCATGAGTGCATTGTCAATGTATTACTGAACAGATACAACTCATATTTATTAAATAAGAATTCTTTGTGCTCGTTTTATTATAGGATGACAAATTTGTACAACTACACCACCGATCAAAACAAGTTTGGAATATTTATGAATTTAAATGTTTTTGAAATAGGCCCAAGTCTCTTATTTAATTCGAAATACAGTAAAACAGTTTGTAAAATATTATTTTATATTATAAATATTATGATTTTTTTTTTTCTCTGCGGTCATTATTCCAGTCTTCAGAGTCTCATGATTATTGTTGGTGCTGGTGGTTCTTATTATTATCAGTGTTGAAAACAATTTTTGCTGCTTAATATTTTTGATAAGACGTGATTCAGGATTCTTCAAAGAAAATTCATGGACAGCATTTCTGAAGGATCATATGACTGAAGGCTGCAGTAATGATGCTGAAAATCAGCTTTGATCACAGGAATAAATTACAGTTTACTATATATTCACATAGAAAACAGTTCTTTTAGTTTGTAATAATATTTCATAATATTACTGTTTTCACTATATTTTTGATCAAATAAAGGCAGCCTTTTTTTTCTTTTCTTTTTTTTTTTTTTAAATGTGCCTTAGAAGGGGAAAAAATAAAGAAGAAAAAAACATTAGAGACAAAAACAATGGCAGTGACATATTTTAAGATATGTCAGTGCAAGTTGCTTTCAGTTAAAACAGTTCAAACTTGCTTTTTAGTCTTGGACTATGCTTAAGCCTCATCTGTGAAACAGAGGGTAGAAAATCTTAATTATTCCAAACTTTTTGACAGGTAGTGTGTTAACAATTGGCTTTCGTTTTGGGTTTAATAACGCATGTATTTTTGTTAGAACAACAACGAAAACAATGCAGAAATAATGAAGAAACCCACATGATGGCGCTAAACTTCAAGTGGAACTCCATTTGAACAATTTCAAATACACGTTTTCCAGATGCATTCTTATCAGTGTGTGACTTAAAATAAATCTTAAAATGAACTATGCATAGTTTTGTTATGATGTTTGAAGCAGGCAGTACAAGAAGGACTGTTTTCCTGTTTTAGATCTCTTACAGTTTTGTAAACCTAAATTTACAACTGATAGCCTATAGCTCTGCGAAGACTTCCACAGAGAAGACTGTTTCCTCTCCTTTTGAGTGAATCAAAGAACAGGGTCACTGTTGCATGCACAGCATCACACTGTCATTTGCATAATAACAATCTGCAGTTTTTTGGGCCAATGTAACACTAAACCTATTTGGATGTGAACAAAATGCCTTTCATAAAGGACTGGTCCAAAGTAACACAGAGGCTGTCTGAAACAAAGAATAAACGAGGTCAGAAAACTCGTTTTCATTTTGACTGTTTACACGGAAGGGCTGATTAAGTAGGCCTACTGAGCAGGAGATTAATATTTTAATCAATTTTTTTACTGCAGCTAATCAGTACAGAGGGGTAAAAGTAGGCTATAGGAAGTACATATGCTAGAATCTTACTTAAGTCAAACATTAAATGCAAATGTAAACAGCCCCATCAACTATATTAAAAAAAAGAAACATGAATAAAATGTGATCTAAAAACTACTATGCTCAAAAAATGCTATTTTTTTTTTTTTTTTTTTTAACTGAACTTTGCATGCTGTGTATGAGATGTTACAAATGTGACTTCACACACTTAGCAGTCTACATTAACTAACAAAAGGCATGTGTTTAAGGTTGGCTCTATGTCATGCTCTGCCTCTGTACTGAGCGCACATTTCACAATACTGAATGAAGTACAGTCAGCGGGTAAACAAACATCCAAGCACTCGCTCTCGCTCTTATGGGCGTGGCACTACTAAATTATGCGCCACGCCCTGTTAGTATGGTAGCTCCTATGACAGTAAACTTGATAATCAGGGCCGAGCGCGTGGCCCCAACGACACGCCCACCAACGACGGCGGTTGTACAACAACAGTCACGTGACACACCGAACATTGCATAAATTAGAATGACAGTGATCTGCGGCGTTTTATAACATCCATTAAACAACCCAACCTGAACTAGTTTAACAATGTTAACGGTTAGACAGCTTTAACCAAGTCTGTGCGTTTTCGGTTTATTTGTCAGAGATGTTGTCATGGATCGCGGCTCTGCTGACAGGAATCCTCTCCGCGCATCTCGCTCAGCGCTTGTGTTTTCCTTACTTCTGGAAAGACGCCCTGTATTTAATGAAAGTCATACGATACGGAGCGCGTCTGGAAATCTACAAAAGAACCTCAAAGATCGTGACGGTCATAGACAGGTTCGTTCAACAATCTCAGAGGATTCCTGAAAAACCCTTTGTGATTTATGAAGGAGTGACGTACACCTATGGAGAGCTCGAGGAGCGAAGCAACAGAGTCGCGCGCGTGTTTCAAGACACGGTAAATAAAGGAGACACTGTCGCGCTCCTCATGAGCAACGAGCCCGATTTCATCGCGGTCTGGTTCGGGTTCTGTAAACTGGGTTGTGCCGTGGCGTTTCTCAACACGAACATCAAACCAAGATCGCTGCTGCACTGTTTTAACTGCTGTGGGGCCAAACTACTGGTAGTTGGAGCAGGTAACTTAACGTTAAACTGATTTGACAGGGAGAACGTTTACAACCTCACAAAAATGTTCTAAAATCTGTTAATTCTGTAAGCGAACGAAATAGCTCATTTAATCTAAGTTAAAACAGACGAAATACCATCTTATTACAAGGCATAAAACAGGTTGTTTTTACTTCTTTGTTTTTATCTTATGTATACATGTAAATTGGTAAATAAAGACATAAGCGGATTATCCAAAAAAAAAAAAAAAAAAAAAAAAAAAAAATACTCACAAACAATAACTATCAAGCGAATTGCGAAAAGAATGAATGTCACCCACCCCAGATGACTGACAGATTGACAACCCCATGTTGACCTTTGACCCTTTAATATTTGACTTATTACTCTGACAGGCTACTTGTCTACAGGTGCTGGGCTGTTTTGTTTGAGAAGGCTTTGCTCAAGCTGTCCACTATAAACATTCTCAGTAAAATATTCACATTTTAATGTATATATCTCTCATAAGTAATTGTAACCACTATAATAAGATATTGTGCAAATTTATCCATGGTTTATGTTTTATAGCACATGGAATTGGGTGTTAATTATTTTTTATAATACTATTTAAAGGTATATATAATACAATGTATAAAGTGAAACAATAAAGGTAAAACATTATCTATAAATAGGTAATGTGTTTAAATCATTTGTAATAGTAGCTTTGTCTCATTTCGAAGGCTGTGTCCTCTGGAGGGCACATTTGAAGGCTGCATACATCATCGAGGCTGTCTCATTTAAGAAAAGTAACCGTTATATTGCAAAGAAAGAAATTACAGTATTTTACACCTAACGAGGAATAACAGTCAATTTTATTACGGTTACTTTTCTTACATCCTTGATGACGTATGCAGCCTTTAAATGCCATCTCCAGAGGATGCAGCCTCCGAAATGAGACTTGTATCATATAATTTATAATACTGATTATGATTGTTCTTGTAGATCTTCTAGATACTTTAGAGGACATTCTTCCTAGTCTCCTGGAGGACAGTATCACAGTTTGGTGTATGAATCGAGTGAGCTCTCGTCCTGACGTCCACAGCCTGCTGGATAAGATTGAGAAAGCTTCACATGAGCCGATCCCAGCTGAGCGTCGCTCTGTCGCCTGTCTCAAAACCCCCACGCTCTACATCTTCACTTCAGGCACAACTGGTATGTGATAAGTTTCTGTTCATCTCAGTGGATTCCAGTGTGTCAGGACATTTCCTTCCTACAACCCTGTTTTTCAGGAGAACCCAAAGACCCTGATTAACAGGTTCAGTATTTGAATACTGGTGGAGGGTTGAGAGTGGCCCCGGGGTTATAGCAATCTAAGGCCAAGCCTCTCCAGTTATATAGTGTTATTATAAATATTATTACAATGGTACCTTAAACAGCTTTAAAAGAAAGTTTCCTTTGTGTTTGTAGAGCTTATACATTTTATCAGACAAAAGCAGTCCTGCTTGAACAAAAAACTGATGTATTTTTGTACTGTGTATTCTCTCAAATCTCTAATAATTAATAGCTTGCTTGATATTACAATTCTGTCCAAAACTGATGAGCTGTTAAATATTTTCATGTTATGACCAATAAATAGCCAATAGTAGAACCCTATACTATGTCTAAATAAATTAAAAATAAATCAATTGAAAATCAGTAATTTTAATTGCTAAGTGAATTTAGCCATAACAACATTATACATGTACAAAATGAAAAATTTATATTTATGTTGATATTTGTGACAGATTAACAGTGTTTTTGTTATAATTATTATTGTTTTTATTAAATTATTAATAGTGTTTTTAAAGGTGCCCTAGATTCAAAAATTGAATTTATCTCGGCATAGTTAAATAACAAAAGTTCAGTACATGGAAAAGTCATACAGTGAGTCTCAAACCCCATTGCTTCCTCCTTCTTATATAAATCTCATTTGTTTAAAAGACCTCCGAAGAACAGGCAAATCTCAACATAACACCGACTGTTACGTAACAGTCGGGGTGTACGCCCCCAATATTTGCATATGCCAGCCCATGATGTTCCCGACATTATAAAAGGCATTAGACAAGGGTAGCCAGTAACGTCTGGAGTTGCACAGGGGAATCAACAGACTAGGTAAGCAAGAACAACAGTGAAAAATGGCAGATGGAGCAATAGTAACTGACATGATCCATGATAGCATGATATTTTTACTGATATTTGTAAATTGTCTTTCTAAAAGTTTCGTTAGCATGTTGCTAATGTACTATTAAATGAGGTTAAAGTTACCATTGTTTCTTACTGTATTCACGGAGACAAGAGCCCTCGCTATTTTCATTTTTTAAACCTTTGCAGTCTGTATAATTCATAAACACAACTTCATTCTTTATAAATCTCTCCAACAGTGTAGCATTAGCCGTTAGCCACGGAGGACAGCCTCAAATTCACTCAGAATAAAACTTTAACATCCAAATAAATACTTTACTCACATAATTCGAAGCATGCATGCAGCATGCATGACGAACATCTTGTAAAGATCCATTTGAGGGTTATATTAGCTGTGTGAACTTTGTAAATGCACTGTATTATAGTCGAGAGCTGGTGTGGCAGGGAGCACGCAATTTAAGGGGGCGGCGCCGAGTGTAAATCAGTGCATTGTTAATGATGCCCCAAAATAGGCAGTTAAAAAAATTAATTAAAAAAACTCTATGGGGTATTTTGAGCTGAAACTTCACAGACACATTCAGGAGACACCTTAGACTTATATTACATCTTGTGAAAGAACGTTCTTGGGCACCTTTAAAGATTGACTTTAAGTGAGCATTAGATGACAACAAAAGCAATGTAAATGTAAATATAATGCAACCGAGTGTACACAATTAAATATCCAATACCCCTAATTACTAGAGATACACCAATTGCAATATTCTTGGCCAATTCCGATTCCCGATTGCAATTTCCTTGGCCAATTCAGATTTCCGATTTTTTTGTAAGCGTGACTTGCCGATACTGATATTTGCTGATTCCGATTTTCTTTCAAACTATAATTTACAGCATTTGCAAAGAAAAATCTACTTTTCTGCAATGCAAAATTTTATTTTCATAAAAAAACAAGTAAAAAGAAACAATCAAAAAAAAAAAAAAAAAAAACTTAATTTATTAATTTGTTTACAAATATAGGGCTCTTTTGATTTTTTTTTTTTTTTTTTTTTTTTCATAAATTCGGTGTTATATATTTTAGTTTTTCTGGTAATTAAATGAAAGCATTAAACATTAATTTATTTTTAATCAAATTAAATTTAAATAAACACTTTTATTTTTTTTGGCAAACAAGGTGCTGCACAACAGAGGTTTACTGTTAAAATTAAAAAATGGAAGAAAAATTGTATGATTATTCCTATAAAAATTAGGGGTGCAACGGTTCACATTACTCACAGTTCGGTTTGTATCATGGTTTTAGGCTCACCGTTTCGGTACGGTTTGGTATGTGCTATGTTCAGGTAAAAAATTACTACTGTCAAATAAAAATAAAGAAAATAAGAATGAGTAATCAAACAGCACAAATAAATACAGTAAAGCAAAGATATAAATAAATAAAGCTGTTCAGGTTTTTCATGTATCCAGTTTTCAGGTACATAAATTGAATAAAGTAGCTAATAAAATATAAAACAACATTGCATGTAATATTTACTAAATATAATAAAGATCAATCATTATTAATTATTAAGTTACAATTCAGTCATAAGCAATGAGTTATTTCCTTGTCTTTTGTTGTTTGATTAACATTAAAAACACATTCAGACAGCAGGAATGCAAGGGCTGCTGTCTCTTTGAGACACAATACACGGATCAGTACACTGATACTGAACACATGCGTACTTTCTCAAGTGTATTCATGTAAGACATAACCGACTATGCTTGTTAGGATACTCGCCAAGACGGGCATGTTGACATAAATTGTGTGAATTTCTCTGTTTAAGCATACGACTCGAAAGAGAATATTTGAGCGCTGTACACGCGCATCCGCGTGCGCGCTTCGGATGAGTGCACAAATCTTCTCACAGCGTGTGCATAAGTTCTCTTTTGCGTCTTGCACTCTAATGTTTAAATTGGCAAGGCTTAAATGAATATAGTTTAAAGGCAGATAGCAGATGCTGTTCAGGTCTCACCTGCGCTTGCATACTATCAACACCCGGGTGATGACGGCGTAAATGATTGGTCATATAGAGCATACGGCACTTTAGGGGAAGCCAGAATGCGTATCCATTGACAGAAACATACATTAGCCTTACTCTGTCTGTCTGTTTTATTTATTTTCTATGAACCATATTATAGATGCGTATACGTCGTCAGATATGAGATGAACCACGGTGCTTGCTGAACCGAGTCTGCAGAATGGTATGGTTCATTTTTTTTTACCGAGAACCATTTCACTCCTATTAAAAATAAAGTTTTAATAATTATTGTATTATTATTATTATTATTATTATTATTATTATTAATAGTATTACATTGAGACAAATATTCTATACTGTACAATAGTAATACAATAGTATTAGACCTATACAATTCACACAGCAGGAGACTCCTAGGCGGATCCGCATTCAAGTCACCAAACCCGCGCAAATACGTTTATTACACACACACTGAAGCACGTGATGTTCTCAATGTTACTATATGACAACATGAACAACTTCATCTCCAGAGCTGCTCAGAGAGTCACTTCATGAGCACATTAGCATTTAATTTGAGAAAAACTGTTGTCATATCACATACACACAGAAACACACAACAACCCATCAAAATAAAAGTTTGATAACTTGTGACAGAAATGTATTACAAATGAAACGCACTGCACTGGAAACCTGGGTGTTCTGTTTGATCACAACCTAAAATTTGATTAACAGATCAGTACTGTTGTAAAGTCGTGCTTCTATCACCTTCGCCTTCTCTCCAAAGTAAAACACTTTTTATCCCAGAATAACTTTCAAACTGTGATTCATGCTTTTATAACATTTCGTTTAGATTATTGCGACTCTCTTTTCTATGATTCTCTCAGTCTTCCGTCTCCCGATTACAGCTGGTCCAAAATGCAGCTGCCAGACTCCTTATGGGGACTCGCAAGTATGAGCCTGTTACTAATATTTTGCTGCCCTGTTTGTTGTTTGGATGACAAAAAGCAAAAAAATAATTTTTTTGAGCCTGCTCTGCCTCAATCAATTCAAAGGAGATGGGCCTTACTGTTCACAGAAGACAATTAGAAACAAACAAATAAAGGCTTATAATGGAAAACAAAGAAAATAAAAGTCTTGACACACCCCTCAAATAATTCTAGGTTGAATCTCCTTTTGCTTTTAATACAGCAGCCAGTATTTTTGAGTCAACTCTTAGAGTCAACTCTTAGATGCTAAGAAAAGCAACTGAATTTAATTCAGGTTTAATCGGCATTAACTTAATGATGACCTGATGATTATAATTACTTTTCAGTAAGAGTTTGTGATTGGCTATTTCCAAACAGGAAGATATACCACCCTTACTCAGCTTTAATGAGACCTAATGTAAAATTTAATCTGTTCTTCTCAAAGCGTTTATGCACTCATAAGAAAAATGGTTCTAAACAGTACCAGATTGGGGTTCGTCAGCTTGTAGCAATAGCAGAACCCTGTACAGAGACTAAGACTGAGACCACTGACTTGTAAAGAACCATCTTTTTAGAGTGTGAATTATGTTGTTATTACTGTATGTTCTGCCTGTAGGAACCAGATTCTTCTGGATTGTCATAGTGTTTTGACTGTTGCAGGGCTGCCCAAAGCTGCAGTCATCACACATTTGCAGTCCCTGAAGGCAGCAGGTGGGTTTTGGGCATACGGCGGCACAGGAACTGATGTCATCTACACGCCGCTTCCCCTGTATCATAGTGCTGCCTCACTTGTAGGCATTGGAGGCACCATTGAATTGGGTAATTTTCTTGATTAAACCTTTTAATGAACAGCCTATAGGTGATAGTTTGATGCTTTCTTGTGGTAATTAATGACATCCTTTTAATCTAATCCAAACACTCAGATTGGGTGAAAGAATGTTTATGACTTGCTCTTCAAGGGTCATCCAAAAATTAAAATTCTGTCATCTTTTACACACCCTTACAAACCTGAATGCATATCTTTGTAATGTGGAAAACGAAAGAAGATATTTAGAAAAATGTCTCAGTAGAATAATCTTTAAAAGATTGTGATATTGATTCAAACACCCACACAATCCCCACACAATATTCCTAAATGACAATGATTTGGCTATGGCTATTGAACCTTTGTCAAGTACAATCACACTGAATGTTCAGATCTGCGTTGGCGGTGCCGCTGACCCAGAGAGAGCAGTTGTCATATATAGGTATGGAACAGATTCACAAACAGCTTTTTCAACCACACAGTATCATTATTTCTGTTACATACATTTTAATTATAACAGAAATACTGGGATAAAAGTTTATATTTCAAATATAAAAACTCATATCTAAGAAAGCCAAATAGAATAAATAATCTTTTCAAAGTAACTTGCCGCTTATAATAAAGTTTTTATGATTCATTCATTCATTCATTCATTCATTCACCATTCAGAATAATTAACTGAAATTAATTAGACATTTTTTAAATAGATTGCAGCAATTAACATTTTGTTAGAACCTCTAGTAAATAACGTTATTTTGTTGCGTTATCTGTTCAGAATCTTGGGAGAATGGTGATCTCTGAAACGAAACTAAACAAAAACAAATCTTGATTCTCAATTTTTCCTGAATTGTGCAGCTCTTTTTGTCAATACAATGAAAGTCCAATGTTGTTTGGACACCAACGTTCATCGCATGTTCCTGTATCTTCTTTTTGCTGTATAAATGATGACAGAATGTTGATTGAATTTATGTTTTTAATAGACTTCTCACCAAAATAATTACAATTTAGTAACTTATACTGTGCAATAAAATATAATTACAATAATCAAAGCAACTAATACAGCTTCTTTTTGAGCCTTAAGGCCCATTCACACCAAGAATGATGACTATAAAATTAATAAATTACAGAGCTCAAGCATGGCAGACGACAACTGCAGCACGCTTATAATAAACAGAATGATATTGTGCATTAGTTTGGACACTAATATAGTTATCGTTATATTTATCTTTATAGTTATCGTTTTTGGTGTGAACAGGCATTTTAAGTGCGTTTCTGTTGCAAGCAAATGTTGTAACAGTGTGTACTGGATTTAAAGAGTTGTGCCATATAGACCACTTTCCTATCTTATGTTTGAGCGATTGCAAAGTGTTTGCAAAACCAACCGCCCAATCACAGACCCCAGTGCTAGAGACCATCGATCAGTCTGATTCAAGTGTACATGCGTTATTGCTTAATGCAGATACTTTTAAAGTCAGTGTACTCTGTTTGGTTACATTTTACCTTAGATGATCATGGAAATGCTTTCTTTTGACCTGGGATAAATGACAAAGGTTATGTGACTTTGTTTGGCCATTCCTTAATTTATAAATTCAGCCTTTAAATACAGATGATGCTTTGAGTACAAGAGCTGTCTAATGCTGCTAAAACTTTCCATTCAACAAACCTGATTTTCTGCCCTTTCACCAAAACCAAACAGAATGAGCATGTCAATGAGCTGTATGGAACATGCTTGTGTAATGTTTATTGCAAAAAACAGCCTTATTCATTACATCAGACTGATTAGTTGAACTTAATTGCAAAGCATGTTTGGTTTCATATCTGTCTCTGCGCTTTTGTCATTTAGGTGCCACCTGTGTCCTAAAGAAGAAGTTTTCAGCCTCTCAGTTTTGGAATGACTGCAGGAAACACAACGTCACCATATTTCAGTACATAGGAGAGCTCTGCCGATATCTGTGCAATCAGCCTGTGGTACAATACTGCCTGCTCTCCTCATTTCAGTGGTTTCATCATATAATTATGTGTTGGTTGTCTATGTACAGTATGTGGGTCATTCTCAGAAAATACTGCCATTTTTGCTAAATAATTTCAGCAAAAGTTTTATTTTTTTATTTAATGCATCACTAACAGGTTAAGTAAAAATATAATGAATATGTAATTTTGAATTTGAATTTAAGAATCATTATCAGTTCATCAAAATGATAATTGACAAAAATGGATTAATTAATATTGTCAACCCAGCCCTACCCCACACATACTTATCAATAGAATGTTCAATAATTTAAATAAAATATAAATTTGGTACAGATCAGTAATAATTTACCGGTACAAAAGTACTGCATTTTTTCAACCCAGTAAGTGTGGAATTGTAATGGAAATTCTTCTTTTGTGTTCCACTGAAGATAGAAAGTTTTGGAACAACATGCCAGTGAGTAAATAATAACAGAATGTTCACTTTTGGGTGAACTATCCCTTTCCTGATGTGTTTTCTGAGCATGACTCCAATGCATGTATGACCCTTTGTGATGTTTTTGATGATGTCTGGTTTCAGGTCATTCAGTTGGAAATCATAAATGCTTGGTGGTAGTTGTGTAATTGAAAGAGCATATTACATAATCTTATAACAATAAGACCAGCCACGGTCCTGTTAACTCCACATTAATGTCTTCATTATGCGTCATGCCTCATTACTTTAACAATCAACCCAGGTCTCCAGAAAGATCCATACTCAGAAGCTCACTGCACTGCTTGTCTGTCTTTGGTCACGCAGACAAACTCTGCATAGAAAGAATCCATGTGCTCTGTGAATCTATGAAAATGAACTTTTTGGTTTGTGTGGGGTTGTGTCACGTTTTCATGGCTAACTGACAGACGGCTCTTTTGTTAATGATTTTCATTCACGGTTCATGTGCGTCAGGACATCAGCATGTCCCACAGTCTGTCAAAGATCTCTTTGTGTCCGTCCTCTAACACCGCCCGGACGGTCGCACCGTATTCATCAGTGTGCTCACTACGGACACACCATGTGCAAGCTCAGCAAACACAAAAAAAAAACTTCCCCATAACCTGATATGGCTGAGTTCAACATGTTCCTGGGTCAACATTTTTGTTGATCCTGGAACAACATTCAGATCAACCAATCAGATTTCATGAACAACTTTACAGATTATGTCAAGTTTAGGCTTAAAATCATGAATTGATGCTTCTACATAAGTGTTATTCATCTATCATTTCCCTCTGATTTTTGGGATAACTTTTGGGTAGGGTTATGTTTGAGGTAGGAATAGGGTTAAGATTAAATTTTCAGACTAGAATGTTGTTCCAGGAACTCATCTAACTCAGCAATATCAGGACGTGCAAAACATTACAGTGACAGACACATGAGCACAGAAACACACATTCTGCAGCAGGAACATCCACATATGAATCTCTGCACACACAGTTTTCAAAATGGGACATGTATCGTGTAAAAGGCAGGAAATGTTGCTTGTCAGTCCATTGATGAGCTTTAACTGACAGCACACACAACCTGGCTGGTTGTTGTGTATATGGAGAGGTTCTGCTGGTCTGACTGGCTTGTATTGTTCACCCTCACACGTTCTTACTGAGAAATCACTCTGACTTACATTGAAGGAAAAACATGAGCCAGAGGGTGAGCTATTTTGACATAAGAAACCATGTAACAGCCACCCAGAACACCCTAGCATTGTGGTAACAAGTTCTGCATGGACAAACTCTACTCACATTTTCTTTTCATAATTACACACTGGACTTAAACTTAAAAGTTATATATGAAAAATGGGACCCAGATCGAACATGCCACTTTGCCGATTTCTCTCAGGGCATCCAAGGCATCTCTGTTGTCTCTAGCATTAATCTTTCACTATGTCTGTGTGTTATTGTGAAAAGCTTCATCTTGATGTGTTGTGTGTCTGTTAGGCAGAGAATGAGAAGGATCACATGGTGCACATGGGTGTTGGGAATGGACTCCGGCAGGACGTCTGGAGAGAGTTCCTCCGGCGTTTCGGGGAGATCCGCATGTGTGAGATATACGGCTCCACCGAAGGAAACCTGTGCTTCATGAACCACGTCGGCAGGATCGGAGCCGTCGGCCGCTCCAATTTCTTTTACAAGGTTAGTTCAGAAACTCAATGCAGCCTGGGCTCAGGGCTGGTTGTCAAGTTTAAAGGGCAACAAAAAGATAAGCAAGTCTTAGTAAATATTTGAAATAGATCTAATATAGGTGTGCGTCCCAACGTCAGATATCGGACAAACATGTGATTGTCCCAGAATTCATTACTTGCATCTCTTTGCTTTGATGTCAAAGGCCCAGGGTCAATGACCATGAGTACCAGAGCATGATTAGCATCCCTGTTGTGTGTTTAAGATGTTCTTGATTAGTTTGTTTATTTGTTTTGATGCTGTGTTTTTACACAGACACTAGTGTATGGTAAAGTGCACCTGTCCACAGTCCAATTTTTTTTAAACAAAAGTACTTGGTATGCTCAGCTTAATTTTATTGCCTGTTGTTGTACCATCAAAAAAACATATGAGACTAATCAACAACTACTGGAGACGCAACAAAAATACCCATGAGGGAATGACAGAGGAAGACGTTATCCAAACATATTGTGTGCCAAACCATGTTATTTTTAATTTGCTGCACCTGTGTTGTCATAGATTACTCTCACCTGTGTCCTGTTGCATGAAGCTACACTGTAAAACCCAATTAGTTCAGAATACTCAAAACATTTGAGGAAAATTATTACCTCAAAACATTTAAGTAAACTAACTCATTTTTTTAAAGTTGGTAGAACTTAAAATTTTTGTGACAAGTGGGGCGGGGCTGAGAGCCATGGAAGCAGATCAAGGCCAGTGTGGTGCACAGGTGTCTCTGGTGCATATATGTAATCAAACAACATATGTGGTCTTAAATGTTTTGCAGCTCATCCTCAACCTAACCACAGACTCTACTCTTCAACACAGCGTTAACCCTACAAAACTAACATAACAGATCCCCTCTGAATCCCAACATAACACAACATTAAACATTAACTTATATCTCCATATGTTAATCTTGTGCAAAAACACACAAAATAACACTTAATTTCAACAGTTATTTATATGGTCTGATGCAAAGCATGCTGGGAATTAGAAATCTGCTGCAGCTCAACTCAATCATATTAAGTTCAGCTTACTACAATGAAATTTTGAGTTCATGCAACTTTTTTCTTTTAAGTACAATGAACTTTCATTATTATTTGAGTGAAACAAACTCATTTAATTTAATTAATTTCACTGTTCGGTTTTACAGTGGAACAAGCTCTGAGTTTCAGAGTAGGTTTAGAGTTGACAAAACTATACAAATCCAACCTGGTTTAGATCAGTGGCCCATATCATGATGGTAGTTGAACAAACTCAGGGTTACAGGATTAGTTTCGAGTTGACAAAACCAAACCAATCCAACTAGGCTTTCTTGGTACCATAACACTGTTCATCAACTCTGTCAACTCAAGCTCTGATCCTGAGTTTAGGTGTGACATCAGTAGCGAACAGCCAATCACATGATGTGGAACTGTGAAACTGCAATTCACTTCTCTCTTCTGCAAAATATTACGAGATTGAAAAATTTTAAGAATATAAGCAAATTTACACAGCAAGAAGAAAAGAGCTTTCTATGAAAGTGGACAACTAAAAGCTATATCAGTGCAAGTAAAAGTTATGAAGTTAGTTTATATAGTTGATATTCTGTGCGATATGACGACATATACAGCTATGGAAAAAATTAAGAGACCACTTCAAGTTCAGAAATCAATGTTAAGTGGTCTCTTAATTTTTTCCATAGCTGTATATTGTTACCACGAAATAAAATGTCTATCGTTAGAGATTTTGCTATATCGTATATATCGTAGTATGTAAATATATTGCAGTATAAAGAGAATATAAAGAGAGGGTTGTGCTTGATGTTAAAAGAGTTATAAGCAGAAAATATCCAGAAAAGGAACTGCATGCGTGAATGAAACCTTCCTCTCTCAGAAGGCGATCGCGAATTAGAGACGTGCTCCATGTTAAAGTGTTTTAAGCACAATAAGTAGGGGTGGCCGATATACTGATTGACACGATTGCGTCGTGTGAGGTTGCTATGTTGCGCGGTCACGAAAGCTTATAATTTTCATGAGTTTTTAAGCATTGCGGTTTAAAAACAAGTGGTTTTAAACCATTTAATGGTTAATGGATTGGTGCAGTCAGTCTTAAAGGGACAGCATCCAAATTTACCTGCTGTCATTATTAATGCTAATCAAACAACAGAAAATCTCTAACTGCTTGCTTTTTTAACTTTAATAAGAATAAACGTATATTTAATTTACACAGAAAAGACTACGCATTGTATTTTATACCTTTGATTACTTTATACATTTTTTAGTTTTTTCATGTGTCTATTTCATCTGTCTTTGTTCTATTGTAGTTTTTCTTCTTTGCTCTTTCTTTATCACAGTTTATTTGTCTTCAGTAAGCTTGAGAGTTTTTAGGCTAGTATAAATTTCTTAAATTATATTGAAATTGATAAAATTTCAATGATGTGGAAAATTTTGATTTCATAAAAATCGTATTTAAAGCAAAAATAACTATATTGTGATGTATATTGTTATCGTGATATAAAATTACTCACATTGTGATATAAGATTTTCTACTAAAGCTTATTTATATTACCTTGCTGAGTACATAAAAATAATATAAAATTGAGTACAGCAATAAAGCAATATACCTGCTCTCAAACCAAGCCACATGCACCACGTCACCATGATAGTAACTCTCCAAAAACCCATATTAACAGAAACTCTTCTGAATTAGCATAACAAAACATTAATCACTACTAAATCTCCCACTTACCATTAATCTTGCACTTTAGCATTTACTCTCCCTTTCGAGTGCCATGGCCAAAGCATGCTGGGAAATAGAAATCCCAGACCAGTTTCAGTTAAACGTAAAGCTACAATATGTAAGTTTTTCGTCGCTAGAGGTCGCCTATTCAAAACAAAGGCATAGCTTGATGACGCCGATTTTGAGTGCGGGATCTTGGGAGATGTCTTCACCTCACAGTCAGTGGAAAAGAATCGGGACGGGACAGAAATCATATTCATGGATGAGATTGCGCAAGCCAGTGATGACGAGAGCTTGCACGAGAGCGGCGGACTGAGCAACAAGATGCAAAGCGGAAAGTTTATCAGAGCTGCAGGCTGCTTAGAGAGCAGCGAGCTGAATTGAGAGCGGCGAGCAGAAGAGAGGTGAGCTGATCTGACTGCTGCAGAGCGGCGAATTGATCGGTGAATTCCAGCTGCTTGCAGATGAAGGCAGCTTCAAGTTTGGATCAAGCGAAGAGATGTGATCTGCATCGCTGAAGGAGAATGAATCAGTCTGCCAAGGTGAGACTTATATAGTGATACTCCGCCCCTTTTGGTGGGCTCGAGCGGGCTCGCTCACCATTGGCCTGTGCGGCTCCGCTGTGCCATCATTGGTTCGTTTACTTACAACTCCATGAACCAATGGCCAAAGTTTCACTGCATGATTGGAAAAGGCTTAAGAAATCAGAGAAAAAAAAACATGCAACATATTAAAGCGTCTTTGGTGTTTCCATGGTTTCTACAAAATAAAGCTGGAAACCGAGGGTAATGCAGATATGACGCCATTCCAGCCACGTCCCGTATCCTTGGTTAAAATTGCGATTTTCTCATGATTTACAAATAGTTGGAAACATTTGTGATATTGTAAGTACTCAACTGAACACTGGCCTAGTGGTTTGGATATTTTACTGCAAAAAATTTACATATTGTGCCTTTAAGTTCTAAATTAAAAGAATTAAGTTCATAAAACTCAAAACAACGAAACAGTTCCGTTTACTTAAAATATATCAGTTCTGTGAACTTGAAAGAAAAAGAAAGTTCTAAATACACATAAAAGTTAATTTGACTGAAATAATTTGTGACCCGTCACGGAAACCAGGGACACAAGTCGGCAGCACAACTTTCGAGCAAAATGAGAAAGAAACTCTAGCTGATATCAAAATTCAATGAAGAACTGTGGCCGTTACACCGAAAATGTTTTGAAGTACTTCTTCGACAAGCCGGATGCTTATGAACAAGCGCTCACTGATTCTGAAGACGATCTGAGCGACGATGAAAGCGGCATAATAAGACATTACCTCTCTGGAGTCGGGTAACACGCCGGCGCATTTTGCAGGATTTTTTCACATTGCAGCAAAACAGACTTAAAATACTCCGTCATTTTTTGTCATAGAGACATAAGTAATATATCAATTGAAACTATAGAATATCTTCTTTTAGTTGTGTACACTCAGAGTAAAAACAAAATGTTGTGCTTTTTGTAAAATAAAGAAAAATAACATGATGCGTGATCTCTCATCTCCCTCTGAACGAAGTCCAATCTGATAGTTCTCCGAAAATGAACTGTAACTTAGTGAATACTAATCATAAAAAAATTATACTTGTGTCTGAAAAAACGTTGAAAAACAAACATTCTGTGTTTATGTAATCTGTATGAAAAAAGAGCCATGTCAGAAGTCTGTGATTCAGCTCATTATCCACTAATGCGGCCACGCCCACGGAGGGAGCGCTATTCAGACACAAATTCAGTCAATACATGCATTCATCGTCTCAATCGTGTATTTATTGTCTTGAAAAGTGTTTTGAATAGCCATAGTTAGCGATCTCTGGCCTCTGTTAGTCCAGTTAGTTGCCTATTCTTCTTTAACAGGCTTCTCAGCTGAGAAAATTTCATTTCATGATTATAGTGACCAAAATGATCACGGTTATCACAGAATCCTGTTCAAAAAGTAAATTCACCAAGTTTCATGTGGAAAACCAGCAAATAACAAATAAAATTAGCATCAATATGTACTTTTTCTTTACATAAACATTAAAATCTGCCCATCAGTTTTAATGTTATTATTTTAAAGGAGTGTCTTACAACAATCTACAATGCACAAGTTCAAATAGAGTTTTGACAAAAAAAGTCACATATTTCAGCCTCTAAATCATTTTTATAAATGTCAAAAAAGATAAATTACTGACATTTATAATGCACATTAACCTTTATTATTAATAGTATGCGGTCCATGCAGCTTTACAGGGGGTATGGTTTATCTAAATGAGATGTAAATGAGCCCTATTGTCACTCCCAGCAGGTGAGAACAGGTGAGAACTGCAACTTTAGAGGCGTTTTTCTCCCTATAGAGCTTTCTTGAATGCCTACCTTCAAATGGCCACAACTTCTCCAAACATTATCAGATTTCCATGTGTCACACATCATTGGAAAGCTTGGAGACTACACTTTCAGAACCGACTTGTGTCCCTACTTTCCGTGACTGGTCACATTTGTTTAATTTAAGTTTGTCCTACTCAAACCAATTAATTATTTTGAGCTTTAGGGTTTACAGCGCAGAAGGAGAGCGTCAGTTTGATTCACTTCTCGCGAGAGAGCCGTGCAATTCACTTCTCTGCTGAAGATTAACAGATAGTTCTGAACAAATATCATGATTTTAAATGCATTTACAAGGCAAGAATAAACGCCGCTGTTGCTGTGAAAGTTTGAGAAGGCAGCTGAATGAAAATATGACTATATCAATGCAAGTAAATATGAATTTAAATAATTTATATAGGTTCACAAAGAGCTCAGAAGAAAAGACAAGTTCAGTCAATTTAAAAGCACTCTGTATTAATGCTTGTATCTCTATATATATATATAATATATATATATATATATATATATATATATATATATATATATATTTATATTAATTTAAAAGCCAAGTTTAATATTAATTCTCAGTTTATACAATAATTATTTGACTATATGAATGATAAATAATTACAATTCATATAATATAAATTATTAAAGGTGAAATATGGGTAATTTTGTCACTAAACTGCTTTAATTTGGAGCAAGAGAGGGGAGTGACTTTATTACATCAGATATATGTCACTTTGCTCACAGTTGATTGGTCCAGTTTTGGTTTGCAATCTCTAACCCAGAATATATATATATATATATATATATATATGAAGAGTTTCGTTGCAAATATACTCTTCATATATATATATATATATATTGACTCAGCTAGTCAACATTCTTAAAACATTCTGTGTACCATGAACGAGTCCATTACAAACATTAAAACCATGTTCAAAGCATGGATTGTCTATTTACACTAAATGCAAATAGTGTCCCTTGTCCCTTGGCAAACACTATTTACACCAATGTCTGGTTGGGCTACTCAAGTTTTAAAAAAAAGACACACTAAATTCAACATCTTCAGTGGCACAGCAGTAGCGAGTAAGGCTCGCAGCCCTGAATCCGCCTTTTGCCGAGCTCACATTTATTTTCAATAAAAATTAAAATAATTTTCTAAAAGTGTAAATAAACTGCGAACGAGTGTTTAATAATATTAAATTTTTTTATTGGGTGGTATTCTGTCCCAGATGTGTGTTTCATCTACGCAAAACTGAAAGATAGCTAACAGGAGTCAGAAAAGGTCAGACGCAGGAGTTGAAGGTTGAAAGTTGAAAGTTGAGGGTTTTTACTGTTATCTTCTTTCCTCTTCTTTCTCTTTTTTGTAAATCTGAAACATACAAGATTACAAATGTCTTGTTACAGAATGTTCACAAATAAACATGAATGAATTTACATTGTTTACAATGTTCTTTGAACACACAACAAAAGGCTGCATTCAACTCTGCTTAGTATTATTGTTGTTCACAAATTGCCATCGTTGGAGAATAGTTCGATTTAAACTCAAACTTATGAATTACAAATATATACATTAGGGGTGTAACGATACACGTATTCGTATCGAACCGTTCGGTACGAGGCTTTCGGTTCGGTACGTGGTACGCATTATGTACCGAACGGTTCGTTGGACTAATTAATTACATTTGGAAAATAAAAAAGTGTGTGAAATATAATGTTATGCGTTACATTTTTTTATTGGGTGGTATTCTGTCCCAGATGTGTGTTTCATCTACGCAAAACTGACAGATAGCTAGCAGGAGTCAGAAAAGGTCAGACACAGGAGTTGAAGGTTGAAAGTTGAGGGTTTTTACTGTTGTCTTCTTTCCTCTTCTTTCTCTTTTTTGTAAAACTGAAACATACAAGATTACAAATGTCTTGTTACAGAATGTTCACAAATAAACATGAATGAATTTACATTGTTTACAATGTTCTTTGAACGCACAACAAAAGGCTGCATTCTGCTCTGCCTAGTATTATTGTTGTTCACAAATTACCATCGTTGGAGAATAGTTCGATTTAAACTCAAACTTATGAATTACAAATATATACATTAGCTAGGGGTGTAACGATACGCCTATTCGTATCAAACTGTTCGGTATGAGGCGGTTTGTTGGACTAATTAATTACATTTGGAAAATAAAAAAGTGTGTGAAATATAATGTTATGCGTTCAACAAGGTAGCCCAATAACCCAAACGACGTAACAGGCAACGCCCCTGACACCCCCGAAGAAAAAAAACACCAACGTATATGTTTATGTTAGGCTACTCAGTCAGGCGCTCGCTCACTCAGTACGCACTGATGGCTCGTTGCAAAATGGCTAATGCGTTTAACAGACCAGAAATAGAATATCCTCCAATAACCAACAGGTCTGGTGTTTGGGTGCACTTTGGATTCCCTGTAAGCTATGATGGTGATGGCAAGAGAGTGGTGGATAAAAAAACAACGGTATGTCGCATCTGCTAGCCTACGTGACAATAGGGTACACCAGCGGGAATACTTAAAACATGTCAACTCATTTACGCCGACATCACCCCAGCGTGTCAGTATCTGGAACAAGATGAAAAAAATTCCTGCTTTGTACCAAAAAACAAAAGCCCCAGTTATTTTCTTTGTATTTGTTCATAACTACTACAATATAACATTTTCATTTTTTTATAAGGAGCTGTTTTTGTTTTATACAGTATGCTGCTAAGAAAACACTATAGAAGATGGGTAAAGTATAGCTCCATCATTGTTCAATGTAAAAAAAAAATCATACTTTGTTAGTTTTAATAAATAAAACATTTAAAAAAAAATCAAGGAAATTTATCTGACAATTTTTTCTTTTTGCTGTATCTAAAACGTACCGAACCGAACCGTGAATTTTGTGAACCGTTACACCCCTAATATACATACATTAAAAAAAAGGTAACAACTTACAGGCAAAGCCTTTCCAAGGCACAAAACCTTAAAGGTGCCCTAGAATTAAAAATTTAATTTATCTTGGCATAGTTAAATAAGAAGAGTTCAGTACATGGAAATGACATAAAGTCTCAAACACCGTTGTTTCCTCCTCCTTATATAAATCTCATTTGTTTAAAAGACCTCCGACGAACAGGCGAATCTCAACATAACACTGACTGTTACGTAACAGTCGGGATCATTAATATGTTCGCCTCCAATATTTGCATATGCCAGCTCATGTTCAAGCATTAGACCAGGGGTACTCAAGTTCAGAGGCCAAGAGGGCCGCATTTTAACCAAATGAAACGCGAAGGGCCACAAATTATAACTTGGATCGAAAGACTTTTATTTAGGCCTACTTAAGACAATATTTGTAGTTTTACTGTTTATTTACTAAAAGTGCAGTTTTTAAGGTCTGGCTGTTGTTCATTGGCTGATAAGAGTTTGTCCATAAGACGAAAACATTGCACTTTTTTATAGTCTTTTTATACTCCATTGCACCTTTTTAACACTTTTTATAGCACCTATTTATACTCAGAGAATACATGTTTTATTATTTGTATTATTATTACCTACCTTTTAATTTGGTCAGAATCCAAAAATATTTTTTCTTTTTTTTAATGTTCAATCACAATTTTATGAATTATCTAACTATAACCAACGTTGTAAACATGATAAATCAGATATTCTCCGTGAGCTCAATGATGTGATGACAGATCTGTAATGGGAGCGCTGCTTCCTTTCTGTTTATAACACATTGACATTAAGAAAAAAAAGGTTTGTTTTTCATGCTGCTCGGCAACTTACACACTGCAAAGTTTGAGGAATGTCAACTGCATTTCATCATGGAAAAATAAGGTTACTTTGTTTTTTACTTGCGCGCACAGTCTCGAGCCTTTAATGGCGTTCACGAACACAAGTGCTCGACACATGCGCACTAGAGAGATTCATGCTTGTCTAGTCTTTTTCGCTCAAATAGTTACAATAAAATCTCTTTGTACTTGTTTAAAATTAGAGTTGCTGGTATCTTTTAATCCCCTCAAACGAGCGCTCTTCAACACGGTAGGTGTTTGTTGTTATTCTTGTTCTGTCTTCTCCGATCTCCGTTTCTTTTCAGACTGAAACAACAGCCCGTTTTAGTGCTGACACCTTGTGGACAAACTAAATTAGTGCAAAAACTATTCAATGTGCGCGTGCAAAGTGCCTTCAGTTTATATTGTTCTTTGCGGTTAGAAAAACTGCTGCGCGCGTACACTATACGCGTTCTCTGCTGATGATTACAGCGTCACGTGCACTGTACGCCTACCCTTGTGTACGTGTAAAAAAAACTAAGTAATATTCACGCTAATTTTGAACGCAAATTATAATAAAAATACATTTATATGTAGCATGATGCGGGCCACAAATGTAATGCTGACGGGCCGGATGCGGGCCGCCTGTTGAGTACCCCTGCATTAGACAAAGGCAGGACATCTGGATGTGCACAGCTGAATCATCAGACTAGGTAAGCAAGCAAGGACAACAGCGAAAAATGGCAGATGGGGCAATAATATCTGACATGATCCATGATATCATGATATTTTTAGTGATATTTGTAAATTGTCTTTCTAAATGTTTCGTTAGCATGTTGCTAATGTACTGTTAAATGTGGTTAAAGTTACCATCATTTCTTACTGTATTCACGGAGACAAGACTGTCGTTATTTTCATTTTTTAAACACTTGCAGTCTGTATAATTAATAAACACATCTTCATTCTTTATAAATCTCTCCAACAGTGTAGCATTAGCTGTTAGCCACGGAGCATAGCCTCAATCTCATACAGAATCAAATGTAAACATCCAAATAAATACAATACTCACATAATCCGATATGCATGCAGCATGCATGACGAACACTTTGTAAAGATCCATTTTGAGGGTTATATTAGCTGTGTGAACTTTGTTTATGCTGTTAAAGGCAAGCGCAAGCTCCTTGGGCAGGGAGCATGAGCATTTAAAGGGACCGTAGCCTAAATCAGCTCATATTTAATGATGCCCCAAAATAGGCAGTTAAAAAAATTTATTTAAAAAAATATTTTGAGCTGAAACTTCAGAGACACATTCAGGGGACACCTTAGACTTATATTACAACTTTTAAAAAGACGTTCTACGGCACCTTTAAGGAAACAGAGAGCCAACCACATGGAAAGAATCTGGAACACTGCAGTTATTTCCCGGTTAACCTCTAACCCTAGAATCACATGACCTAAACCAACCACTAAGGAAACAGCTCACAGTCATCAATGTTCTTTGTTGCTACACCAAACTGCCACAAGATGGTGCTAAGAAATAACAAATAAATGTGTGCCATGACACTCCCCGCCTGGTATTATTTTGATACCACTATATAACCAAATGAGATAAAGGGAATGTTCATATTAAACCTCACAAAATATCAGTCATCTGCTGGCATGAGAAGAACAGTTTCTGATATTGGTCTGAGGAATGTCTTGTTTGTTTAACAAGAGGAAGAAGCTCCACATCCAATTATGGCCCGATGAGGTCGAATTCCTCCTCTAGTGGCAGATTCTGATGCACTTGCAACAGGAAGGTGGGTCCTGTAAGCCAGGTAGTTGTGCTCAACAGTGCTGCTGAATCAGAGTGGGTGACATGGTCTGCAGGGTTATGCTTCATGGAGACAGTGCCATTGTGTTGGGCTTGACACTTTGCGGATACGCTGCACTCTGTTGGCTACATATACGTAGAAGCTATGTCTGGTTATAGATGTATCCCAGGACAACTCTGCTATCCGTGTAAAACTCCACAGCATCTAAAGATCTAGCTAGAACCACAGCTCCTAATTCCAGTCTGGGAATTGTATAAGCAACTTGTGGAGCCAACTTCGCCTTCCCTAGGACGAACTCAGTTTGACACGCTCCTTCTTCATTAATTACATGAAGATATGCCACTGCTGCAATCGCTCTGACAGAAGCATCTGAGAAAATATGAAGTTCCTTTCTCAGAGCTGTAGAGAGGGTAGTATGGACATACGGTCTGGGAATCTCCAGCTGTTTGAGATATTATATTGATTTCCTCTATGCATTCCACGCTTCTTCCTTATCTTCAGGGAGAGGAGAGTCCCAGTCAAGAGGCTCACCTGAGAGTTCTCGTAATAGAAATTTCCCTTCAATGATGATAGGGGCAACGAACCCGAGTGGGTCAAAGAGACTGTTGACAGTAGCAAGTATCCCTCTGCGAGTAAAGGGCTTATTGATGTCTGTTACATGAAAGGTGAATATGTCTCTCTTCACATCCCAGCTAAGTCTGAGACTACATTGGTTAGGAGTAGGATCAGCTTCCAAGTTGAGTTGTCCCAGCATCTCCTTTGTTCTTGTCAGCAGGTCGATTGTTTCCACAGCTATGGGTGTTGACAAAAGTCCATCATTGACATAGAATTGTCTCTCTACAAAGTGTTTGGCATCTGAACCGTACTCCTCATCATTAGCTGCTGCTCGTCGAAGACCATAAATGGCTACAGCAGGAGATGGACTATTTCCGAACACGTGCACTCTCATGCGATATTCAATGATCTCTTTGCTGGTGTCATTTTCCTTGAACCAAAGGAAACGAAGGAAGTCTCTATCTTCCTCTTTCACAATGAAGCTTTGAAACATCTGCTCGATGTCCGCAGTTACAGCCACCAGCTCCCTTCTGAAACGCAGTAAGACTCAAAGAGAATAGAGTCGAAGACAACTCTGATCTGACCGGGCTTCTGTAGGTGGTACACCCCAAAGATTGGAAAAATACCAACATTCCTGGCCTTCTCGAAGAGGAGGGGCTACCTTGGCATAGTCACGATCAAAGATGTTCTGCATGAAGGTAACAAAATGAGACTTCATCTCAGGCTTTTTTTCCAGGAGTGTTAATACCTGGTCTCTATTATTAGGGAGTCCCTGACGAGGTGTTAGGGGTAGAGTTAGGGAAAGGTGTAGGGAGGGTTTTTATTCTCCCAATAAGGCAGCATCCATTTAATAATTTTAAAGTCCCTGTAAAGTCATTTTAAAGTATGTGTTCTGAGTTTGTCACACCGCAGAAAAATGTTATTAACCACCCAGCCAAATTTGAATGATTAAAAAAATCTGCAAGTAAATGAAATAAGTTATCAAAATCTCGAAAAAATAGGCAGTGCTCTCTGCTCTCAAACGCTGGGGGCATGTCCGCTGTTGGCGCTGAAACCACACCCACTCGCGAGAGCTGCCGTCTCAACTGATTTGAGTCTAATAATGAGTCAATCATACTGATTCATACAAAAAGGATCATTTAGAGGATTGCAAATTTTAGTAGAGTTACTGTGGACTACCTACTTATTATAACATAAGCAAACTCGGCAACTTACACTCATGGGTGGGCACGTGCTGCCGACTGTTGTTGAATCAACAAATGACGGTGCCGCGAGACGGAAGGATGAAGGCCGGGGCGGGAGAGACTCTGTCCGGCCCCATATATCATCGGTTATCGGTGGGACGTTAGGAAGGCCGAGGTCTGTTCAGTCACATTCACCAAAAACAGTGGATTATCTGTAAATCCCAGCTGTCTGATGAAAGTTTGTAAAATTATCTGGTGTAGAACGATCACTTTAGAATCCTTCATATCGTTTTAGGAAATTTAAATAAGGAGACCGAGCATATTGTGTATTATAACAAACATGTAAAATGCATTTGCGTGACGAAGGCATTACTAGCTAAATGTGCAAAGGGCTGTATAACTGTAATGACACTCGAGACTGAGCGAGTGAACCGCTGTAGAGTTAGAGGCGGCGCTACGCTCGGTGCGTCATCGACAGTTATATGGTGTTAGGGGCGGGGCTATGCTCGGGGGTCCAAGTGCATCATCAGACCCCAGTTTTAGCTCCGCCCAAAAAATCCTGAGCAGAGATTTGGTGAAATACTGTTTAACGCTCTAATTTCACAATTAAGCATTACACAATTCACAGTCTTTGTAATGTGTTTCAGCAATACATTTGTAACATTTATAAAGTGTTTAGAAAGAATTCTCAGAATTGACTTTACAGGGACTTTAATAAATCTAATCATTTACACTCTATGATATTATTGCATCCTGTTAATGTACAAAAATACTGAGGTGCAAATAGTATCTGCCAATACAAAGTATAGATGACATTTTTACTGAAAAAACTGATACTTTTACATGGTGTAAATAGAATCTATCTCTATTTTCACCTAGTGTTAATAGCATATCGCTAAGAAAATGCTGCTTTTGTCACTTAGTGTAAATAGAATATATTGCTATTTGCACTTAGTGTAAATAGCATCTATCGCTCAGAAAATATGCTATTTAGTGCAAGCTGCTGCCAAAAATTAATGGTGAACATTTTTAAGACAAGTAAGACAATTTTTATACATAGTTTAGTAGCCTACAGTGCTTGACATTAATACCCGCCAAATGTAGGTAGATTTCAGCTGTGGCGGGTAAGACAGCCACTCCCACTAGCCACTTTGGCAGGTTATAATTTCAGCCTACAGCCTAATCAAAGGTAGCCAAGCTCGTCATAGCACAAAATTACAATCCGATCACAATTCGTTTTCGATTAACTTGCAGTTAGTGAAGGCGGAATCGGGCTGTATGACACACAACAGAAGTGCTCTCTTGCGTGCACACTCTCTCTCTCTCTCTCTCTCTCTCAAAATGTCCATTGTGTGGAGTATCTCATGTGAATACAGTCAGTTATAGCTTAAGTGGATGTAAACATGTGGGCACCTATGACAACTATTCTTTTTGGCAGAATTTATCATTATAATCAACTTAGTTCATTATTATCAACTTCAATTTCCTGGATTTTGTATCACCATAGTCCCTAAATGTATGTAAATGCAGAAACACAAATAAACATTTTCCCCCATTTTGTGCATTTCTCCCTGTGAGGGAGAATAAAGAGTCATGCTTTCTTGGATTACTGCTAATCTATTGCTTAATCATGGAGTCTGAGTGTTTCCCATAATACATGATCAGTGTGAGCGGACAGGTGCTAGTAAGAGCATTGACATGTAATCTTCATTGTGCTATTCTTAGATTCTTCAGATTACAAAAGCTCCCAGAATATGGCTTACAGCAGTGATGTGAGCACATGCAAAATCCAAAATATTATTCTCAAAATAATGTCACTGTAGAGCATTAATGTGATTCATGTCACACACATGCAGTACTTGACAATACTTGTATAATTGGTGTACAGGTGTACAATTCAGGATCAGCCAACAATAAAGGTGACTGGACATGTATGTAAGGGAAACAGGTCAATTTAGCTCAAAGAGAATTATTAATTAATTTATACATAATTTTGAAAGAGTCACTTATTTTACGAATCATCCAATGTTCATTTGAACGGGCCGTAATTATCAGTTCTGTTGCAGAAAATCCAAACTATAGTGAAAACACTATTTATTAGCAAGGTATCATAGATCAGCAGTTTAAGACATTAAATTCGTAAGCACATAACACAAGACACTGCTCTTTAGAAATATAAACAAGACTTTATTGATTATTCTAACACATATATAACACAAACACACGCACACACACATTCACACAAGTTGTAGAAAGAAAGAAAGAAAGAAAGAAAGAAAAAGAAAGAGTGAAAGTTTCTAGCAATGTACTTTGTAAAACCTGGCCTGAACGAATCTTTAATCATTGATTTAACCCTTCTATCGTTTCTTAGACAGGGTTATTAAATTTATATCAATGCACCAGTTTGGCTAGAATCATACTTGCGATCATACTAGAGTCTCCCTCGTGGCTGAAGTTTGAAGTTTTGAGATGGGCAAAGACTGTAATATCGTTGATTAAACTTTGCGGCAAAACTTAAGTTGGAATACGAGACTCTCAACAGAAAAGAAAGGGAACAAAGTAAGAGAAAGACATTTTACACAGATTTTATTCAAGTCATCTTTTGAATTATGAGCAGACAAACATACTGATAGGAAATAAGAAACACTTTCAGTCAACCATTCAATAGTTATAAATATTGCATGAATTATGTGTGATCTAAGCATAATAGTCACATATTTAGGTTGTGGGCATGATATAGAATTATGCAGTTTAAAGATGTTTGATTATAAGTCCGTCTACCATCCTTTTTGAATTATTTGATGCAGTTTATGTGTAAAAACAGTCTCTGGGTTTTCCTGTGGATTTCAACTCTGTGTCACTCAGATGTCACTCAGAAGAAGAAGGTCTTTTTTGTATCCTTGTTTTGGGGATCAAACAACCTTTGGCGTTATCTTGGTGGGGCTCAAGCTGTGCCCTCTTCAAACCAGTCTGTTTTTTGCCAGTAGTGCCAATCACCATTTGTTGAATGCATATGTGTAACATTTACAGATTATATAACAATTATTGAACAGAATCAAGATATTTAAATCAGTTTTTAATATAATCAGTTTCAAATGATTGTGGTTCATAATATGTAAAATAAATAATAATTTTATTGCAGCAATATTGTGCATGTGTTAGTTACCGTCTTTGAAATTAAATTGTGTGTTATCATAAATATCGGCATCAGCCACTACAAAAGCTCATATCAGTTGACCACTAATTATAATCAATGAAGCTAACTACGTCGTAAACTCATGAGAGATTTAATTGGGATGAAATAATTGATAAATATTTTCTATTTAAAAAAATGTTTTTAAAGATATAAGATCTGCACGAGAGTCATTAAATTTGAAATATTTTTTCAGTGTTCATTCTGAAAGTTGTGTTTGTTCATATCAGTCTCATCTGTTTGAATGATGATCTAGCTCAGTGGATCCCAACCTTTTGTCCATGAAGCCTCCCCTCCATACAAGAAACACTAAGCCCCCACCCCCCCACCCCCAAAAAAAAAAAAAAACAACAACAAAAAACATGCAAATTCACTCTCTACCAGAAGGTGGTGCTTATGGGACAGCAGCAATACACATGTTCGCACTCCACTCCAATCATCATCAGCCACATACACCTGAAGCACATTATCTGACTATAAAGGACTCTCACACACACCACCTCACCGCGAAGTCTTGATTCCTAGTGACAATTCTGAGCGTTTCTTTGTATCCTGTCTGCCTGTGTTTGATCTTGCATGTTCCTGTTTATTGACCCGTTGCTGCCTATCCTGACCCTTGCCTTGTATACTGTTCTGTGAATGATATCCGCCTGTCCTTGATCTACTGCCTGTACTGTGACCACGACTCTGCCTGTCCCTTGCTGTTCCTGTTTGCCCCTGATCGACCCAGCCTGTACAACTACGATATTCTTAATAAAGCTTGCAAATGGATCTCTGCCTCAGTCCCGCTTCGTTACAAACAAGAAACAAGATTTCAAACAGAAACAAGATTATTTTTCTTACCCCATTGGCAGATAATTTTGCTTGTTTTAAGCAAAAACTTGCTTCATTTTGATTTTATTTTCCAGAAAACAAGAAAAAATATCTTATGTCATTTTACTTATCTAGTAAAAGCATCTTGATTTAAGAATTCTTAGATATTTAGACTGGAAACGAGACAAAATACTAAATAAGAAAAGCATTTTTGCAGTGTAGAGTTTGCTTGGTTACCTCTGTAAACAAAGCAGCACCAGCACTGCACTTACATAAACACTACTTTAAAGTCCCACTGTAGTCAATTATTTTATACCTTAAAACTCATTTTTGATCACCAAAATTACATATTTAAAAAAAAAATTCAAGTGAAAAAAATTTCTTCATGCCTTAAAATAGCTTGAATGTAACTCAATGAATATGCAAATTAGCCCCGCCTCCACTCGCTCGCGCCAACTCTGAGTCTACTGTTGCTATAGTGATGAGCAGTTTGTTGTTTGTGTTGTGGTATTTAAGAAAAAAGCTTGCTTCGCTTAGTATATTCTGTTTAATTTCTGACGCTTAAATTGTGTTTTAAATTATGAATTGGTAAAACACCTTTGCAAGACAGTCTGAATCCACTGGCATTTGTTTGGACTGCTCTCTCAATGAATCACCTGAAGCGATTTCTCATTAAAACAGACAGTATCGAGAGAACAAGCAGCCGTTTTGTAATGGGGAGAACACACTCCCATGTTATGGAAAGAAGAGAAGAGAGTGGAAAAATTCTGGATTTTATTTTTAATAAAGTAGTCTGAACCATACACACGTTTTCACTGCGTTATTGTATACACACCAGCCACTGCTGACTTTTAATTTTTGCGCAGATCTCACAGCTGGTGTGAATAAGATTGTGTCTTTTGCTTCATAAAAATGTGATCGGCTTATGTGATTGGCAAGTTGAGAGACCACTTATACCAAAGGAAGTAATTGACAACATTTTCGGATAAGTGGCCGATCATTTGGAGCATTCCTAGAAAAAACACTAAAAGGTTTTTCGTATCCATGTTTGACCACAAAGCATATAAACTCTCACGCTCCCCTTGCGATCTCTGGACCACAGGTTGGGAACCACTTTATTATTTCTCCATAGGATCATACTCTCCTCTTGGAAAATGCTGAGTGTTTTTTTTTTTTTTGCAGTTGATTTTTAAGTATGATCTGGTGAAGTATGACCTGATTAGAGATGAGCCTGCAAGAGACCAAAATGGATTCTGCCAGCATGTTCAGAAAGGTGAGAACTTCTGAAACATTCTACTGCCTACTGCTGTAAAATTTTAAAGGATTAGTTCACCAAAATATTAGATTTCTCTTATTAATTACTCACCCTCATGTCGTTCCACACACCTTTGTTCATCTTCAGAACACAAATTAAGATATTTATGATGAAATCCGAGAGGTTTCTAATCCCCATAGAAAGCAACATAAATACCACATTCAAAGTCCAGAAAGGTAGTAAAGACATTGTTAAAATAGTCCATGTGACTACAGTGGTTCAATCTTGTATGAAAAAAAATATTGTTATGAAGCGACAAGAATACTTACTGTCTGCAAAAACAAAACAAAAATAATTACTTTATTCAACTATTTCTTCTCTTCCCTGTCATTCTCCTATGATGTTTACTTTGTATAGACAGTGCAGGCTTCCAGGTTCTACAGCAGATCATCAACTCAGTATTGGCCGATGCTGTTCACACGCATGCGTGTGATGCTGATGCAGGAGCTGGCCAATAATGAGTCGGCATTCTGACATGTTAATTATGTTGCTTTCTATGGGGGATCAGAAAAGTCTCAGATTTCATCAAAAATATATTTTTGTGTTCCGAAGATGAACAATGGTCTTGTGGGTGTGGAACGACATGTAATTAATTGAGTAATTAATGACAGAAATTTCATATTTGGGTGAACTAACCCTTTAAGACCAAATCTGACCTGAACCCAAAATTGCTTTCTCACAACAAATAACTTTTCACATTCTGTCACATTTCATGATTGCATGCTACATTCAGTATAGAAAAAAAATAAAAAACACATGTAAGTTAACAGTCACATAAATCTTTCTTGGAACTTGAACTTCTCAAAAACAGAGTTTGCAGAAATCGTTACCTAACTGTTTACATAAACATCTCTTTATCAATATGAAGGAATGAAAAGTTGTGAAGGAAGAGAACTGCATCAACAGCTTCAGACACTTTGGATAAAATCTGTAAAAAAAATTTGCTAAATTAATAAAATGCACATGATTTCAGCACTCCAAATAATGCAGTGAGAGAGGACCAGTTCAAACCATTTTGCAGGCTTGTTTAGCAAATTCACACATCATATTTGCTGAAATTTTCTGAGTGAAAATGATTCTTAGGTCACTTTGCAAATTTATATAAGAATTAAAGCTGCAAGCAGCCTCATGGGGCCAAGCCCTTTCAGTGGTTCCATGGGTTCAAGAAGTAGCTTAAAAATACCTTGGTTTCAAAACTTTAAAAGTAACTTTAAAAACCAAAGTATTCTTACTTTGTATTCTTACAAAGTAGTCTTACTTCGTAAGATGTTGAATGTGATCAGTGTGATTAGATCAATGGGTTCAAAAAGTAGCTAAAAATACTTTGGTGAACATTTTAAATGACAGAAAACAACAGTTTCAATAGAGAGCCAAATAAATAAAAAAAAATTATTGCAATAAAACACTGCATGTTATATTATATTTAATAATATTTAATAATTTTAGTTTAGATCATTCTCATATCATATTTACAAAATAACCAATTAGCGTGCTAAGCTAACCAGCATAAAGACACAAATGCCGACAGGGTCAACTTTGGAGAAATATATCTCAGGAACGATAGTGAAAATCACAAATCTGTTCAGTAATTTCTGTGCCACTTAGTCCAAAGATCATCTGAGCTGATTTTGGACAAAACTGGGCAAAATTTGTAGGAATGAGAAGTGTAAAAACGTCTCGGTTACATATGTAACCCTCGTTCCCTGAAGGAGGGAACGGAGACGTATGTCAGTAGTGACCGACGAATTGGGATATCGCTAGAGAGCCCCTATCAGCTTCGAGAGAACTAAAACAAGCCAATGAACATTGGCGTGCGATATTTGCATAATGCGCACCGCCCACATCCGGGGGATATAAATAGGAAGCGGATCCAATCGTACTCTGTTTTTCGCTGAGGAGACAACTGGTGTCCGCACTGCAGCGAGGGCACAGAAACTGTGGCGACGGGACATACGTCTCCGTTCCCTCCTTTAGGGAACGAGGGTTACATACGTAACCGAGACGTTCCCTTTCAGTCGGTCACGTTCGACGTACGTCAGTAGTGACCGACGAATTGAGATCCCAAATAGAACACCACAGTTACGAAACCCCTTCCAGTGCCCAGCAAAAGCCCGGCCACCCGTCGCACCAATAGGGACAGTGAAGGGGGCGAGCTAACGCCAAGAGAGTCTACTGCTGTTCCTCTACCCACTAAGTAAACTAGACTACACTGGGGAAGCGAACCCGAAGGGATGCTGCGGAAGCCACCACCTACCCATGGGTAGGAATTTACATGGAGAATACGTATGGATTGACACTAGCGCAGTACGCATACGAAGTCCCTGGAATGGCCCCACCTAAGTAGGGCGAGACTCATTTAACAGGTGACAGCAGAGTTAACTCTGCTCAGGGAAAGACACAGGCTCACCGTAGGGAGTTTTAACCGTGGACAATACACATATGGGACCACTCACGTGGAGGGGTCACAACACATGGAACCCAGCCAACAAACAACGTCAGAGACGAATGTCGGCCTGGCATCAGACACTCTGCAATGCCCGAGCCACAGGGAAGGCGGAGGAACTCGACAGGAGTTAAAAATGCACGTATCCGGCCCCGGGGGCGGGAATGGCATCGCAAGCCGACACAAGATACCGGCTCTACACGTAAGCTGTAAATCCTAGCAGAAGTGTTAGGTGTCGCCCAGCCCGCAGCTCTACAGATATCTGTCAGCGAGGCGCCTTGAGCCAGCGCCCAGGAAGACGCCACTGCTCTAGTGGAGTGAGCTCTCAACCTGAACGGACACGGCATACCCTTGGAATTGTAAGCCAGGGCAATGGCTTCCACTTTCCAGTGGGCCATCCTCTGCTTGGAGACAGCCTTTCCCTTCTGCTGGCCTCTGTAACAGACAAAGAGCTGATCTGAGGTTCTAAAGCTTCGAGTTCTATCCACGTAGATGGGACATGAATGGCACGAAGCGACCTCAGATGCTTCTGACTCCATAACAAGAGATGGCGGGCGAGTTGCGACATGCGACGGGAGTGTAGACCACCCTGATGGTTGATGTACGCCACGGTCGCAATGCTGTCTGAGCGGACTAGAACGTGCTTGCCTGACAGCAGCTTCCTGAAGCGGCTCAGAGCAAGACGAACTGCCAGCAACTCGAGGCAATTGACATGCCAATACAGCTGTGGTCCCGTCCACAGACCCGAAGCTGCATGCCCATTGTACGTGGCACCCCCACGGCAGAGGCATCTGTGTGAACAACAGCATGCCTGGACACCTATTCGAGGGGGACACCCTGACCATTGGTTGAGAGAGCGGCGGCAGTCCGGTGTCACAGAGAACGTACCGCGCTGCCACGGCCATCACGGGACCCGGCCGTGAAGCCAGTGTTGAAGCGGCCTCATATGAAGCAATCCGAGCGGCGTGACTGCGGCTGCGGATGCCATATGCCCCAGGAGCCTCTGAAAAAGTTTCAGTGGGGCCGCTGTCCTGCGCTTGAGCGAACTCAGGCAGTTCAACACTGACTGGACGACTGGGCGACCGAGTCCAGTTCCATACCGAGATAAGAGATCCTCTGCCCGGGGGCGAGTTTGCTCTTGTCCCAGTTGACCCGGAGACCCAGCCGGCTGAGGTGAGCTAACACCAGATCCCTGTGTTTGCACAACTGTTCGCGCGAGCTGGCTAGAATAAGCCAGTCGTCAAGGTAGTTGAGAATGCAAACGCCTTGTTCCTTGAGGGGAACAATGGCCGCCTCCGCAACCTTCGTAAAGACGCGGGGTGACAGGGCCAGCCCGAAGGGCAGGACTTTGTACTGATATGCTCGACCCTTGAACGCAAACCGTAGAAAGGGTCTGTGGTGAGGCAGTATCGAGACATGAAAGTACGCGTCCTTCAGGTCTATCGCTGCAAACCAATCCCGGGGACGGATGCATTCGAAAATGCGTTTCTGCGTGAGCATCTTGAACGGCAGCCTGTGAAGGGACTGATTCAAGACTCGCAGGTCCAGTATTGGCCGTAACCCACCTCCTTTCTTCGGTACAATGAAGTACGGGCTGTAGAACTCTGACCTCATATCGGCTGGAGGGACCGGCTCGATTGCATCCTTCGCCAGGAGGACAGCAATCTCAGCTCGGAGAACAGGGGCGCTGTGCAGGCTCACCTGAGTGAAATGGACACTTCTGAAAACCGGGGGACGCCGGGTGAACTGAATCGCATAGCCGAGTCTGATTGTGCGAATGAGCCAGCGGGACGGGCTGGGGAGCGCTAACCAGGCTTCCAGACACCGAGCCAGCGGGACCAAAGGCACCACAGACGTACCGGGAGTAGGGCAGCGAGGCAGAGTACTGAGACTTGACTCGGACGGCATAGCGGCCCGAAGTGGAGTCAGACTCCGCTGAGTGGTAGTATGAACGGGAAACCGCACACGTGGTGTTTACACAGGGTGATTATTTTGACTTTGTTTTGTATTTGAGCTGCGCGTCTTGGAGGCGAGGCGCCTATCTTTAGCGAAGCGGCACGTCGAGCTGCTTCTGGGACGCTTCACAAACGCACCGCGGCGCAGCTGGTGTAAATACAAGCATTGACTAGAGTGGCCGTGTATCAGCTCCGGTAGCCTCGTCGCAGCTGTAACGAGCCGCACACGTGTGCAGTGTAAACGAGGCTTTACAGGTCTCATACGCCTGTGGCTGCAACACAAAACTGTTGAACACACAACACCCAAAGCGAACACGAGTGACGAGCGAAGACGACATGCTAGCTTTTGAATTGTGTTGGTTAAAATAAAATACTCTTCAGAACAGGTTAATCATTTGTGAATGTGTCTTCTAAATCAGAAATTGAAAAACAGACACGCTTAACATTTGCATTCAACAAAAATCTTTCAACAAGTGTATTTTGTCAGGTAATTATGACATTTAACCTTGAGATAAGTGAAACACTTTTTTTACTGAAATGTTTATCAGTAATAATCTCAGTAATAATGCGTTATTTTTAAAAAAAGGCTACAATTTTTTGACTAAAACTAGACTAAAATTAAAAGACTTTTAGTTGACTAAAACTTGACTAAGATACCTTGAGTTTTCTTTTGACTAAAACTAGACTAAAATGACGAGACATTTAATCAACTAAAACTTGACTAACAAAAAAAAGATATGTGAATGACTAAATATGACTAAAACTAACAAGGACATTTGGCACAAGACTAAGACTATGACTAAATTAAAAATAGGTGACGAAATTAACACTACAGAGCACGCTGTCACCTTAGTCGCCCGGAGAGCGAGGTCGGTGGCAGCGCGCAGCTCCCCCAGCATCTGTTGATCAAGACCACCCTGGGGCATCTCCGATAATGCTTTTGCCTGATAGACTTGCAAAAGGGCCATGGCATGCAGGGCGGAGGCGGCCTGCCCACAGGCTCTGTAAGCTTTCTCCGTGAGGTTCGCTGAGAATTTACAGACCCGGGACGGAAGGCGTGGTTCAGTGGGGACACAGCTGCATCGCTACAGACCTCTCGACTGGGGGGATCCCTGTATAACCTTTAGCCTCTCCACCATCCAGGGTGGTGAAGGCGGATGAGGGACCGGGTCTAGAGCGAACGCTATACGGCGTCCGCCAAGATTTAGTCACCTCGTCTTGCACCTCCGGAAAGAAAGGCATCGGGGCGGGACACTGAGAACCAGCGCGACCCGCCCCGAGGTACCAATCATCAAGCCGAGAAGGCCAGGGAAAGCAAAGCCATCAACTCAGGATCCGACTCGACAAAGGCTGCTGCCCCGTGGGGCGGCAGCGCAGCCAAGTCTTCCTCTCCCAAGGACTCTTGCTCACCTTCCGATGCCGTACTCTCAATCTGATCTTCTGCAGGTACACCAAAGGACAGCACCGGACGCTCCGAAGAGGGCCCAGCACGGCACGGTGGTAACACCACGGGCTGCGGTGCTGAAGAGGCGGCCGGGGCCCGCGGAGCAGCGCTCGGCAGGGAAGCCCAAACCGTGATCCTCAAGTCACCCTGCCTATACGCCGGCGAACCGTCATTCCGACCGGAGCCAAGAAAACGGCCGCACGGGGCATAGGGGAGGGGACCCCCACTCCCTGAGAACCAAGGAATGAGAGTCTCGACCTCAGCACCGCGATAGTCTTGTTCCCACAATGGGAACATGAACCATCTACAAACGCTGCTTCGGCGTGCTGAACGCCCAAACATGTGATGCAGCGATTGTGGCCATCAGCAGGGACCAGGGAATGACCACATCCAGTAGCGCACAGACGAAATGACATCTTTGAAAGATGCAGGGTTTGTCTGTGAAGTCTCTATTAGAAGGGGAAATTTCAGCTCTTTTATGTCGAGACACACAGGGAGTGTCACGAGTGTGTGAACACACACAGGAGTACCGGCCCAAATCACACACCCACACAAAAGGGATTTACGGCGGAACTCTGTATGAACAGCAGAAGTTTCTGCCCGGCTCCAGCTCGCGAACTCGCTGCAGTGTCGTAGCTCCAACACGAAGGCTGAATCTTCTCAGAGGCTTGTGTTCTCAGTCAGCTCTAGGACACCAACAGTGTGGCTCCGAAGCGAAAGACAGAGTGTGATTGCATCCGCTTCCTATTTATATCCCCCGGATGTGGGCGGTGCGCATTATGCAAATATCGCAAGCCAATGTTCATTGGCTTGTTTTAGTTCTCTCGAAGCTGATAGGGGCTCTCTAGTGATATCCCAATTTGTCGGTCACTACTGACGTACGTCGAACGTGACCGACTAAAAGGGAACTGTTTTTAATTTGCTTCAATATGGCGGACCCTCACACTGTTAGAAAATGACAAATGAGATATTGTAGGTATATTGAAATAAATCAAGGAACATAATGACATAAAGAAATCAAATTTTGAACTATGTTTTCAAAAGTTATCAGCATTTTTGCAAAAATCCTTATATCTCTGGAACACTAGGTGGCACTTTGTTCAAACTTCTCAGGTACCTTCTAGACATGCTGTAAATAAGGGGTTCCCAAACACATTCCTGGAGCCTCCCCAACACTGCATGTTTTCCATGTCTCCTTAAGCAAACACACCTGTTTCAGATCATCAGCTCATTAGTCGAGACTCCAAATGCGTTTCTCAATACCAAGTTTGCAAAGTTCGGACTTACGGCCTTGGTAGTTAGGACTTGTTAAGTCTGACTCAGGAGAATGGACTGCGGTGGATGGGAGGACGCAAGCCCGGTGATTATGCAAATGGCACAGCAGCGTACTTGATAACGTCACTCAGCTCGCTCTAGCATACCAATACCACCCAACAAGTGAATTTTTGAATTGATGGTGGTGCTATAGAGTTCAAAAACTCTAGAGAAAAACTCTATAGAGACACCAAAATTACAGCACGGCCAGTGCAAATAGGCTTTGACTATTTCATTATACTTAACATTTTATTTATTTGTTATTTTGAAGAGACCTTTATGAAGGTTATTTATATTATATTTACTTATTCCCTTTTTGAGCACTTGAGCTTAACTGAGACTTGAGTGTTTGTAGACATTTAAGAGTGTCCACCTTGATTTATTGCAATATTGAGGTGTTCAATTTTATTTCAACTTTAGAAAATAAATGTGATCGCTCTCCTCACAAATCACTCATTTCTTGTTTTTCACTGGCATTTCTCTAAGGACTAATGCATCTTTGAGCCTACATTCAGTATGAGTAAAATACTTGAGCAATGTTGTAATAGATTAGTAATAGAGTGATTCTATTCTATTTTAGCTATAATTTTATTAAATATATATTATAGATAAAAATCGTCCGGTATGACTGGACGATTAATCGAAAAGTAATCGAAACCAAAATTCAGAACCTCAGTTCAATCTCAGTGACTCCATATGATTCATGGGTTCACAGAAATCGCCCCAGCGGTGAACCACTGAAATTTCGAAACATTTTGAAACAGTTGTGATGTAACAAAGCCTTGTTTACTGAAATCACGTGACTTTGGCAGTTTTAATACATGCTCTGAACCACTGCTTTGAAATAAGAGATTCTTAAACATTTCAAAGCTTCATGAAGCAGTGTTTCGAAAGCGCCCATCACTAATATAGTCACGTGACTCCTCTCTCATTAATGCATTCAAATAAATGTACTGGTACTGTGCTAATTTATCTGGATCTGATTTACAACAAGCAGAAATCTGTAAGAAATGTTAGTTAGCATAGATTAAAAAAAAAAAAAAAAAAAAAAATTATACTAAAATAATCGTTCATTAATGTAATTGTGGCGACCAGGGCGGGCGAGAGCCGTGAGGGAACGGCGTGAGGCCGGTGACGCAAGTGATAACGAGTATCACCTGGGAGGCGCACCGGCCTTGATTCCCTCACGGAGGAGCTCCGGGAGCATAAAA
The DNA here is from genome assembly GCF_024489055.1 of Chanodichthys erythropterus. Taxonomy (NCBI): domain Eukaryota; kingdom Metazoa; phylum Chordata; class Actinopteri; order Cypriniformes; family Xenocyprididae; genus Chanodichthys; species Chanodichthys erythropterus. The sequence continues at coordinate 59,839,138 of NC_090230.1, read as the reverse complement.
GGCGGAGCGACTGCAGTGAAGGACGAGAGACGACCAGGCCTGGACTTTGTTTTATGTTTTATTATGTTTGTGTGGCCGGCAGACGTCCGCGAGGGTCTGCCGGCATTACTTTCGTTTGGTTCTTTGTTTATTTTATATTAAAGTTTGGTTCAACGTTCGCTGAGTGTCTTCCATGATTCCTGTTCATTCCGACAACAAAGCACTTGAATGCAACAAGCTCATAATCACAACTTCTGAAGTGGAAATTATGAAATTTCTGATAGCATGTGGAGGCAGCATAAGTGTAGAAACATCTGAGAGATGATCCAGAGAAATGAGTTGCACCAGCGCTAAATTACAGATGTTAGAAACAAAGGGTCAGAATATCTATGTCAATGATATTTCAGGGGTTTTTTTTAGTCTTTGTATTTCAAATAAAAGCCCTGCTGCATTCTACATCTAAATCCTCGCCATCCCCTCTGTTTCATGCCTGATCATCCTGTCGGATTATTTTGCGATGTTGACTGGCTTACTAGTCACTACACATGATCACATAATCACTGAAATGTGGTTCTGTAAATAAACACATGGTGACTTTCTCGATGTTTACTGTTTTCTGTTAATATTGATGATCAGGTGAGACGGGGCTGCTGCTGTCTAAGATTTGCAGTCAGAGTCCGTTCTTTGGATATGCTGGAAACAAACAGCTCACGGAGAAGAAGATTCTGCGAGACGTGTTTGTCAAAGGAGATGCTTACTTCAACACTGGAGACCTGATGGCTGAGGATGAGGACAACTTCATCTGCTTTAAAGATAGAGTGGGAGATACTTTCAGGTAGAGAGGAACACACGACCTTACAGGCCTGTTATCACCAAGATGAAATATTTGTGATCAAGCATGTGTTGATTTGAGCATGGTCTTATTGATTAAATTAAACTATAAATAATGTATGCTGCTGTTGTTTGCAGATGGAAGGGTGAGAATGTGGCGACCACTGAGGTGACAGAGGTACTGGGACTGGTAGATTTTATTCAGGAAGCCAATGTTTATGGAGTCCAGGTGCCAGGTACAGTAAACATCACAATGAAAATCTAAGAGAAAATGCCCTATTTTTAGCTATTTTATGTCTTGTTTTGTTTTTTGTTATTGTTTTTTTATACTTGACTAAAATAGCTTTTTGTTGAAATAATGCTTTGTATGACTGGAAAAAAATACTCTTTTGATTCATTTTGGAATCAATATAAATATATAAAATATTGAGATATATAGCAAATATAAAAATGTTTAACTGTATCACCCAGCCATACTGAGAGATTAGGAAGTTAATGTCCGTTAGATTGTTTGTATGTTATTTTTACAAGCTTCGACTCTGTTTAATCTTGCCTTGAACTTATAGCAGAGTCTGCTTGTGATTGGCTGATGAGAGAGTAAACAGGAAGATAAAATGCATCTGCGTTTCTGTGCACAGGAAATGAGGGCCGTGCTGGAATGGCTGCAGTGATCGTGAGGCCCGAGTGCACATTTGATGGGAAAAAACTGTTCAGTCTCATCCTCACAGAACTGCCATCATATGCTAGACCTCTCTTCATTAGACTGCAGGTAAAAAACAAACACTAACCACAGTGTGTGTGTGTGTCTGTGTGTGCTTGTTTATATGACTTATGAAGACACAAATCTGTTTAAAGGCATGGGTATTACACTGGTATTACAACGTAAACATGGTTTATGAGGACATTTCCTGAGAATTAAAATGGCTTAAAAACATACTAAACAATATTTAATAAAAAATGTAAAAATGCAGAAAGTTTTCTGTGATGGGTAGGTTTAGGGGTAGTATAAAATAGTATTAGGGTATCAGTATAAAAACCATTGTGTCTAAGGAATGTCCTCCTAATGACAGGTGCACCAACATAAGTGTGTGTGTGGCCTAAAATATATTTTTTTCCCTACTGGGGCTAGTTGTCACAAAGTCTGTATCTCAGAAATGATAAGGTTTCAGGTACAGTCAAAATTCTAATTACACAAATGCTTGTTTTCTCTTTTAAATTAGGATCATTTTGTCCTCCGAAACTAATTTTCAGTATCATCATATTTTTGTAAAGTATGTTTATTAAAATAACATTATAAAATTTATAATAAAACACACTGACTTACATCAAAAGAAAGGTGTGAAGATAGATTTAAAGTTCAACTGTTTTTAGGACGAGTATTTTTCAATGCCATTTCAGGGAAGTTGTCGTTATATAGTCTGTTGCAAATTTATACAGTTTATTAATTACAATATTTTTTGTACAAATTGTTGTTTCTCACTTTCTGTATGTGATCTCGCACAGCACCTGTCATAGGAAATCAACACGTGCTGTCATGAAAAAGCAAAGGCGCCTTCTCACAGGATAAGGACAAACACACTCATGAATAATTATGAGAAGCAGATGAGTCATCAATGTACTATAGGTGTAAGAAAACATCACATCCTGTGACGTTGGCACAATAAAGATTTTAAACCTGGAAGATGAAAATAGCACAAAGAAGCTCAACAGAATGTGATGTTTTCTTACACCTATAGTACATGAATATGATTTCACCATGTACAACATGTTCCTGCATGAAGATCTTTGTTGGTTAGGACTAGATTTTCGAACAAGAATGTTGTTTCAGGATCAACAGAATATGTTGATCCAGGAACATGTCTTACTTGGCAAAATCACAGTGACCCCTGTGGTACATTGTTGACCCCTCAGTGTCTCTTAATTATTCAAGAGACTGCGTGCGATTATAAAATGAGAAGACACCTTGCTTATTCACAAAAGTGTTTGTTAATTTCTTATGACAGATGCGTGAGATCATGTACAGAAGTAGTTTTCTACTACAATTAAAATAAACAGATGCTAACAATGGGTCTCATTCATGAAACATTCGTAAATATACGAGTAAATATGTGAGTGATTTGCGCGTAAACAGACTTTCCCGAACACTCTCCTCCTGATTCACAAATACTTCGTAAACGTCAGAAGTGATAGTGAAATGTGTGTGTGTGTGTGTTAATGAATTCCAATCAGTCGTAAATGGGACGCGCGTGCACGTTCATTCTCAATTACCATAAATCCCGCCCATTAAATCCGACTGACAACTATATATGGGCATCATTTTATGACACCAAATGAAGGATTTTGGCCATTTTATAGGAAAAAAGTTCCATAGTTTGCCCAGCCCTATTGAAATCAATTCATTATTTGATTAAAGTACTCCGTTTGCAGATGCTATAGGTGCGTTCACGCGGCCTCGTAATTCCTGTTGTTACAAGATTCTAGCTTGTAAAAAGCGTTCACGTCCTCGTAGAGTTCGTAATTACAGTTTGTAAGCTGGGAGTTTTCTGAAAGCTCCCACATGTAACATGTGGCCACTATACCACCTGACCGCTGTAGATTGATTTATTAGGCGTTGATAATTTCCAGTCCAAGGACCAAAAGGACGTGAACAGCTCCGAATATAACGTCATTTCAAGATAGCGGTAAATACAAGGTGACGTGAACGCAGCTTATTACTGGCTCTCACAACAAAAGTAAAAAAGGAAAAAACGTATGTGATTACTATATATAATATTTTTTCAAAATGCTGTAAATATGTACCTTATTAAGGTGAATTAAAATGCAGCCTTATTAATGAGCAAAACGTTCGGATGTTAAACGCACTATTTACGCATGACTGGGAGCAGGTGTATCTTTCTTTCGTACCAACTAACATTTGGAAAATACGAACATTTGAATGAATCCGAAAATTTACACCAGAACCACTTTACACACGATTTACACAAAAATTCGTTCTGCTCTTGTTTGATGAATGAGACCCATTGTGTATTATGAAGTGCAATACACATTAACGGTGTTAAAATCTTAGAAAATGTAGTTTCATGACCCCTTAATACCAGGTGGAAAAGGCATTTTAGATGTCTAAATTGAGACTTCTGGACCCCCTTATGTGCCAATCATGATTTGCACTTCATCACAATCATGTCCACCATCTGCCTTCAGGTCTGAGGCATTTTCATGCTTAGTATGTCATGTAATTTGCATCTGTAGGAGTCTATGGAGATGACGAGCACGTTCAAGCAGCAGAAGTTTGGTCTGGTGGAGAGTGGTTTCAATCCCTCCAGCATCAGCGACCCGCTCTACTTCCTGGACTACACAGAGAAGAGCTACATTCCCCTGACAAGCTTTGTCTATGATAGTATATTAAACGGTCAGAAAAAAGTCTAGCCCGAGCCCTTTAAAGCACCATGATTCCTTAGAGAACTGATTTAGCCGTGCTGGTGCTGTGAGACATGCTGGCTTGTTTGTAGCGCTGTATATTTGATCAGCTTCTGTATTGAATTATTGATCATGTACGTCTTTCAGAGCTGCAGACCGTGTCATTTAGTGAATACAGAATTGGTAGATATAAAAGAGGGTAATGATGATATACTTTGAGTGGAGATGAGCGAACAGTCTGCTGTCAAATGTGCAATCGTGTGTTCTGAGATCGACACAGGAAGAGCACCTAGACCTTAGAAGTGTAACAGGCCATCTGGTAAATATAGTATAGTGAATGTTTGTGCGCTATGAAGGAAAAGCTTTTAGATTTGGTGACTGCAAAGATTATGTTACAACAGACACCTGCTGTTCTGTTTTAAAGTGTACTTGCACACATCGCTTTAGTGTGTGTCATATTAGCACATCGAGCTTTAACGTTCCGCAATGCAACTAAACCCCAGTGAAATTTTAATTGTTACAGTTCACATAATTCACAGTAAATTGCGTAAAAAGGAATTCCAAACTAAATTCTGCACTCGTAATCATGTAAGGTCTTCCTGCTGATTTATGAAGCCAGTCATACACTGTTCTGACATCAGACTTGAGTGGCTGTGTGTATTTGAATTATTTTAATAAAACTGGTCATCTTTTGTATATGTTGATGTGTAATGTTATAATTATGTGTAATACATACACATGCACTTTAAATATTTCAAATACACAGATTAAGTCTGACTGTGACTCGAACTGTATTTTTTTGCTTTAGTTCTGAGCATCATAGAAAGTGATGATTTTCTTATTTAACCTTTGGTTGATTATAATTTTTGATTATAACTTTATTAATCAGGACACTTGAAATATTTGAGATTCACTGTGAATTATGTTTAAAACTATTTCTTCACTGAAGTGAAAAAATATATGCAAAGGTGTCAATCAGTTTTATTAACCTAATTATGTAATTATAAATGACAATTTTGTTTACATGCATTCACGTTTTCACAATTAGTTTTCTGTATGGTGAAAAGCATGTCAAAAACCAATGCAAGAAAAAAGCTAAGCATCACTCATTTCAAACTTTAAACTTGGTTTTGCTTCCATTTCTATAGACCGAATTTGAAGTCAGAGTCATTCAACACATGCTACCTCTTCAACAGACTTGGTGACTGGTAACCATTTCCTGTTCTTCATCTTCATGTTACAAACATTCAGATCTGCTTGGTTACAAACATTCTTCCAAATATTTTCATTTGTGTACACCAGAAAAAAAAAAATGTATACAGGTATAGAACAACTTGAGGGGGAGTAAATGATGACAGAATTTTCATTTTTTGGTGAACTATCCCTTTAACGGCAGTGTATATTGTCATCTGTAGTACATTGTATCTATGAGCTGTTTTATAATGACGTCATAATACTGAGGAAGAAAGCCATATCAGGACTATATTGTCTGTGTCTGTAACTGTAACGTTGACTGTATGTTTGCAAGCATTTCACTTCATAATAAAATTGATAATGAATTATACATTTTTTTTTTTTTTTTCTCGGTTCAATCCCATTTAGCCACACAATCATTCAGAGAGGACAGAGACCATTGCCAGATATTCATGTTCATCAAGTGCCTCAGTCAAACAAATTTAATAGTTTCACTTCAAAGTTGCCATTAAGAAGAGTGGAAATATCACAAGCACCAATGCTGTCGTTTTGAATATCAGCACAACTGTAACGTTGCAGTTTATTATACAAGAGTTTAAAAAAGTAATTGATGTGTCTGGTAAAGAAAATACTTATATACTAATATTTATTCCTAAGTTCCAAATATTACCAAAGTAATTTTTCGGTTTCACGCACTCTGAAGAGAAACACAATCACCAGTGGACTTTCAAAAAAAATATTCAAAACCCCCATTTTTGGGGATGAAGACAAGTCTGATGAATGCAAAATTGCAAGCAGGAAGTAGATGATTCTTTAAGCAAGGATGATTTTGAAGAGATGTCGCTTTCATTTCATGGCAGTGGAATTTCGAGTCATTTGAGCGAATCGCTTCTTTCGAACTGTTCGTTTCAATGATTCATTAAAAAGATTCGATTGGTTTGGCCATCACTGAATGTGTGCACTTTGTGTGGACTTCTGCTACCACATACAGGTTTACACAAAAGTGCACTACAAATAGTGAGTTCCTGTGCCGAGGTCCTGGGTTCAGTCGGGGTCAATTCACAAAGGAATGCACGAACTGAACTGGACTGATAAAAATACAGACGAATTGAGCATACACAAGCAAATAGTGTCTTTGTGTCTTTAGTAACTTTACATGTTTTTATTTTTATCAAATTATGCTAAACGAACACATTTAAACCTGCATAAGATCAGTCCACAACTTTATGAGTTCGATTCTTATAAATCGATTCTTAAGAACAATTCATTTGTGAGTCGGACATCAAGATGATTTCATAGGAGAGTTGAGAAGCATCATGGCGGACACAAACAGCAACAATAACCATGTTCCGGTTTTATTCTCATTCTCTGTGTTCTCACGGCCCTCGTCTGTGCCCGTGGGTTCTGGATATGAAGTGCTCATCCAGAAGTTTCTGTCCATTTACGGATATCAGATTGACGTTCATCGTAAATTAGTGCTTCAGTATTTCTCGGAGGAATGGGGTCAGTACATTGATTTACCGAAGGGATTCGTGATCTCAGAGAAATGTCGGCTGAGATTAGTACCTCTGCAGATGGATGTAAGCTCATATTTCACACATGATCTGTATTAATCATATACTTTTATAATGTGCCGATCGTGTTGTTCTGTAAAACAAATATCATATCGATATGTAAAAGTGTCGCGCTTATGGGTGGAAACTTTGTCGGATGAGCTTGACGTTTTAACAAAACACTTTCATTTCTCTGACGACATTGTTTGACTGTTGCATCATGTATTTGTTTATGTTTATTATATTTTTGTGCCGTATTAATATTCATGTCTAATGTGCTTCTTGTTGGTCAGTAAATTGAAAGTAAGATGTTTCATAGAACACGAGCTATGTAAAATTGCAGGCGAAATAATCATTGTATGCATGAATATTATATAAGTGGGCTTATCGCTTATAGAATGGTAGCTGTCGTTTGTTTATTTGTGTGAAAGAAGGCCTGTGTTTCAATGATAAACACTGACCGTGTCTACATTTTCAAATTCTCAAAACACACATCGAACTGAAGCTATTTTAATTTCATTTACAGCTTTACATATATATTTACATTTACATACATATATACATACACACACATTTTACTCTAGAGGATTTGATTCTTATTCTCAGTGGTGATTGACATTGTATATGTGAGTCGGGGTATTTACATAAATATTCAGAAACTAGTCCTGGTTAGATAAATCTGAATGACCTTGTGATGAACTGCCCATGATCCCAGTGTCCTGTCGTTCACAATGATCATCTTAGACGTATTACTGAAAAAAATGACTTTTTTCATTATGCTAGAGATTTCATTGCTGTCCTTGTTTTTAAGCCACAGCAGAAATGATTATGAAGCTTTTCAGTGCTGATTGGTCACGGATGGATCATGAGATGTCAGAGTTTACCGCAGTGTTTTATTACACTGTTGCCTGAAAGCTGAAGTGTGTCTTTATCACAGATCGCGACTTTGGGAAACCTCTCCCCGGCCACCACAGTTTTCTTCTGCTGTGACATGCAGGAGAGATTCAGACCTGCCATCAAATACTTCGGTGACATCATCAGTGTGGGCCAGAGGCTGGTAATATTGCTGATTTTTCAGATTAGCTCATGTGCTATGTAAGTCAGTTTGGAAATTAGTCCTCATATGCCACCCATAGCTTAACTCTAGAAGACTGCAGTTCACAGAGACCCATACGACAGTCTGATGTTCCATTCAGTTCAATGTAAGCTTCATGTCCCTAGCATAAGTTGGATTTGTCTAAACATTTCTGTTGATACAGCTGCAGGGGGCTCGTATTCTGGGTATTCCTGTCGTGGTGTCGGAGCAGTACCCTAAAGGTCTGGGCAGCACGGTGCAGGAAATGGATCTGACTGGAGTAAAATTAGTTTTTCCTAAAACAAAGTTTTCCATGGTACTTCCGGAGGTGGAGGCAGCCCTGGCTGAGATTCCAGGAGTCCGCAGTGTTGTGCTTTTCGGAGTTGAGGTCAGTACCTATCGTCTGAAATGACACCTAGCGGTGCAACTTTTAGAATGATAATGACCATGAAATGATAATGGACATGGACTTTCTGCTATGAAGTTGTTTGGTAATTAAATTTAGCTGACCTTCATCTGAAAAAATCCAAACTGGCTAACAGGAAACTCTAAATGAGTGTTGCGTCTCTTGCAGACACATGTGTGCATTCAGCAGACTGCTCTGGACCTCATTGGAAGAGGTTTTGAAGTTCACATTGTTGCTGATGCCACATCCTCAAGAAGCATGATGGACAGGATGTTTGCACTCGAGGTAAGACAGATACTCCTATTTTGGAATGAAGAGACAGTGGAGCCTTGTACTGAGCAATTCTGGAAATTATCAATTGGAAAGTGTGGACGACATAAGTGAGCAACTTAATATATGAGTGAACTCTGTATTATTCATTATGACATGGTTTTGGAATTTAATGCATATGATGGTTGCTTCTGTGAAATCTTTAGATGCTATTAAAAATGGTGCATATTAGAGAGGAAAGGTCATTTAATAATCCCTGTATACCTGCAGGTCGAGATCTATTGAATATCATTTCACCACTTCTTTCATGTTTTGTAAATATCTGTTGGAGTAGAAATCATAAACATCTATTCCAGTAATGCACTGAAATTTCAGCAAACAAAAATATTCTGCTGAAAATGATTTTGCGGTTTCAGTTGAAACCGTTTTAGAAGGCTGAAATGGTGACGTGTAGTTTATTCTGTAGCTTTAGTTTGTGTGGATTTTTAGATATTTGAGCCTGTGAATGACCTAGCATTGTCCTTGACTCTGTAGGGCTATATAACCAGTTGAAAGCATTCGTTTAGAATGCTTGTCTCATCCCTTCCTGTTTATTAAGAGTTACTATATTTTAAATTACCTGCATAAATTACATGCATTTTTCATAAGTATGGTGTATGAACGTCAAACTACCTCTCATCTAAATGTGCTGTTTCCTTGTACAGCTCAGACAAGTTACTCAAATCAGTTGATTTTCTCTTTAAACTGTCAAATATTCATATAGATCAACACCCTTTACCAAAAAGCTGAAGCTTCTTTAGTGGAAGTAGAATATTATTTTATGTCAGTGATGCACTGACATTTCAGCAAATAAAAATATTCTGCTGAAAATGAATTTGCGGTTTCAGCTGAAATAGTTTTAGAGGGCTAAAATGGTGACGTGGCATGTTTTAACTGTCAGTCTCACGAGCACAATGTGGATAAACTACAACAGGTAAACATGTCGGCTGGATTGACAATATTGATTTCTAATGTATTTACTCAACCATTGTTTCAACCATGGAAAGCCATCAATAAAACAGTTTGTGAACTGTTTGTGACATAACCTTACATTTACCTCTGAAAAGCCATTCAATGTCCATAAATCGATAATCAGTGAGAAAAAATTAACTCTAGAGAGGAGCCATTTAGATTAATATATGCATTATATTACATATGCATTATATTTTTACTTAACCCTTTTACTTAATCCTTTGTTTGTATTTAATGTATATGTGAATAAATCTATCATGAAAACAAGTTGTTACAGCAACCGTTTAATCACCATAAATCAAAATGGACAATAATATATATGTATATATATATATTTTTTTTATAGAATGTTGCAGTGTTTATTATAAATGGTTTATCTGTGCACATAATTCATGAAGTTCAAAAAGTTAACCTCCCCTCCCCCCGAATCATAGTCTGTTCTCTTCATGACGTGTGTCTCAGCAGAGGGTGAGACTAAATAACCTCCACAACTGGCATGTACATCTGCCTCCATTAGTTAACAGCACCCAAATTCTTAAAGGGTTAGTTCACCCAAAAATGAAAATGATGTCATTTATTGCTCACCCTCATGTCATTCCACTCCCCGTAAGGCCTTAATTCAACTTCGGAACACAAATTAAGATATTTTTGATTAAATCCGATGGCTCAGTGAGGCCTGCATTCAAAGCAATGACATTTCCTCTCTCAAGATCCATAAAGGTACTAAAAACATATTTAAAACAGGTCATGCGAGTTCAGTAGTTCTACCTTAATGTTATAAAGTGACAACAATATTTTTGTGCACCAAATAAACAAAATAACAACTTTTCAACAATATAGTGATGGGCCGATTTCAAAACCCTGCTTCGGAGCTTTGCGAATCGAATCAGTGACTCGGAGTGCCAAAGTCACGTGATTTCAGCAGTTTAGCCGTTTGATAGGAAATCCGAGTCACTGATTTGATTCGTAAAGCTCCGAAGCGGTGTTTTGAAGGGGTCAAGCACGGCAGCTGCAGATACATTGCTGCTTGGCCACTCAAACAATATACACTGGTTGGGCAATAAAGACTGGGAAAAGGTAACATTTTTGTCTGGTCTTCCTCAGCGGCTGGCGCGCACTGGAATCATCATCACCACCAGTGAGTCTGTTCTGCTGCAGCTCGTGGCGGATAAAGAACATCCAAAGTTCAAAGAGATCCAGAACCTCATTAAAGCCAGCGCTCCAGAGTCAGGCTTGCTGTCCAAGGTCTAAACACTGTCAAATGAAAGCTTCCCCTAAACTTCAATGATGAGTTTGACATATTGTTAACATTGATGAATTTCTCTCAGAACACACACATCGGAACATTTCACTGAAATCTGCTGAAATACTCACCAGCACACATGCAAGTATTAAAAACGGTACAGCTTTACATTCTCACAGGCATTTGGTTATATTTGACATGCGTAATTTAGGCTAAAGTCATACAATCCAAAATGTATTTTTAGATGTCTGTTGTATCAGAGCAAAAGATCTGACCTGAAAGCATCCATCTGTATTAGTGAATTGGTGTCTATATCTAGATGAGCAGAAGGGTCGAAATAAATGCAGCACGGTTGGCAAATAGGTGTTTTATGTTACTGCAAACACATGCTCTGAATGTATAGAGTATAATCAGTGCAATGATGTAATTAGAGGCTATTGACAAAGTTTATTCTGTAGCTTTAGTTTGTGTGGATCTTAGATATTTGAGCCCATGAATGACCTAGCATTGTCCTTGACTCCTTAGGGCTATGTAACCAGTGGAAAGAATTTGTTTAGAATGCTTGTGTCTCTTCCCTTTCTGTTTATTAAGAGTTACTGTATTTTAAACCTGCATTTTTCACAAGTATGTGAATGAACATCAAACTACCTCTCATCTAAATGTGCTCGTTCCTGGTACAGCTCAGACAAGTTTACTCAAATCAGTTGATTTTCTCTTCAAACTGTCAAATATTCATATAGATCAACACCTTTACCAAAAAGCTGAAGCTTCTTTAGTGGAAGTAGAATATTATTTTTTTAAAACTTGCTGTTACAGAGTTATTTTCAAGAACGAGAGCATCAAGTTTGCATACAGTTCTATGTATTTCTTGAAAGTGACATGTTTGTGTAGACCTGTGGGCAGTTTTACCCTATTGTTTGATTTGATTTGATTTGATTTAATTTATTGCCCAAACCCGATAGACTGCATTAGCCCTAAAGATGGTTGTTTTTTAATTATTAACAGTTTGATTTATTGGGGTTTGTGTGTGTGTGTGTGTGTGTGTGTGTGTGTTTGAGTGTGTGTAATTGTGCTGAAATCAGCCTCCATTTTTGTTCTGTACATGTATATTGGGAGAAAAATGTATTTTGTGCCTATTGATTATTAACAGTCGCAACAGATTGTACTTAGCGCAGATACATTTTTTTTGTGCACTTTGTAGCATTACAGTTCCAAACACGTTTTTGTATCTGCTCTATATTTATCTGATATAAATAAATGTTTATATGCACAAAGTCTTGTAAACTTGAGGTGTTTCTATAAAAGTGTTGTAGACTCTGCTATTCTTTTATATTTTGAAAGATTTTTAGAGCTATATTGAGGGGGAGGGGGTACTGCCATGACTGGGTGCTCTGGGACTGTAGGGCAGTGGGAACTTCTGGACAGCTATGGCAGAATCCTCAGCTCACTCTGTGGTGAACATTCAAATGGCCATTGTCATGGTCTCTGTCATCCAGATCTGATGCCACAGTCTCTCATGTAGTGGCCATGGCAAATGTTGGACAATGCAGAACTTGTGTAAACGGGTAGTTAAAAAAAGAAAACAAAGCTCATTGGTTCTCACATATCAAGCAATTGCGGTTGAGCTTGTTTGCAAGATTTTGATTTGCTTTATGTATGTGTTGATCAATATTTATATGTCAAAAAAGCCTGAATTAAATGTTCATCATAAAACTTAAAAATTTCAAAGTTTTGGCTGAATAGACTTTCAAAGGAAGGACAGAAAATCTATTAGGCAAGACTGGGGTGGCTCAGAGTATTTTTTAAGCGAAGTTCAAAGTTTACGTATAGTCTTTCTCCACATCTTTTTCAGTGGGGCCTGTTTCAGAAAGGAGGTTAAGTGAAAACTCTGAGTATGTTAACCCTGAAATGAGGGAAACTCTGGGTTTTCTGTCTTAGAATGGGAGGTATGTCAAACCCGCGAAAGCAGGGTAAGTCAAGCCCGTTTCTGAAAGAGAGGTAACTTCTTCTCAGAGTCAGTTACCATGGTAACTTACTCTGTGAACCTAACCTGGTCAGGAGCAGGTTTTCTTTGGGAAACCCAGAGTTTCCTTCAGTCTCCTACCCCTTTTTAAAGTGCAAGTGATGTTTAAAAAGTTAACTCACTCATTCACACTGCAAAAATTCTTTTCATACAAAGTATTTTTTTTATCCTATTTCAAGTAAATTTTTTCTTTTTTTTAATTCTTAAATCAAGATGGATTTTCTATATAAGAAAATGATATAAGATATTTAGTCTTGTTTTCTGGGGGATCTAAATTAAGTGAATTTTACTTAAGTAAAATTATCAATATCTGCCAGTGTGGTAATAAAAATAATCTTAATGCAAACGGAAAGTGTCGGAGTGTCTACCTAGGTTAAAAAAAAAAAAGTTCAGTAAAATACACTTTATTTAAGTACACTTATACACTTCCATAATGTACAGTGCTCTATTTCCGTGCACTTATTTTGTATTTAAGAAGTACTAAAGAAGAGCTTTTAGTATATTAAGATCATCTTAAGAACATCTAAGTGTACTCAATTGTGCTATTTTGAGACACCATGAATTTGAACTAAAATGTGCTTTTAACATACTATCTCTGTATAGAAAAATGTATTTAGTTACCACTTGTAGTACACTTGAACCCATCTTTCAAACACTTAAAAATGGACTTATGATGTATTTCAAATATAAGATTAATATATAATGAATATATACAAAATGTATTTATAATACATTGCCTTCAATATTTATCATATATTATTCTTACATTTGAAATAATTCATAAGTGTATTTCCAAAGTCTGATGAGTACATTTAAAGTTGTATGAAAGATGGGTTCAAGTGTACTACAAGTAGTAACTAAATAATTTTTTTTAAATACAGATAGTATGTTAAAAGCACAGTTTAGTGTATTTAGTGTATTCTACTGCACTTTTTTTTTCACCTGGGGAAAAATTTACTTATACATTAGTAATATATTTGTAAGAAAATCAATGTCATTTAAACTACTGTATAAAGGTATGCTAAGATTGAACTAATTTTAAAGCATTGGAAGCACACTTTTAACAAATACACTAATAAAAAAAATGTATATTTTTTTAATTTCATTGCACTAAAAATCAATTTTAGTAGTAGTGGTATTTAGTATACTTTTCCAAGTGCAGTTAAGTACTACTGAAGTACAAATATACATTGAAATAGTGTATTTACAGTGTATAACTTTGACATTTTTATTTAGCACAAAAATAAAAGAATGTACTAGCTTGTATTTAAGTATTTTTAATGCACTCAAGTAGACCTATACTCTTTTTCACCTGGGTATTACTAATTGCAAATTTACAGTAGCTCTACCCACCAGTGTCACACCAGGTTACAGTTTTTTACAGACGCTAGGACACATTTCTCAATACTTAGGTCACTTTTGCAAAACTCTTCACACAGTGAGCACAACAGAAGTCTATATGGGCTAAACTGAGGATCAATTATCATTGCTTTGGCACAAAATGCATTCAATGACTACATCTCTCAAATTTCATGAATTCTTTTCTCAGACTCAGACACAACAACTGCCAAAACTCTTTGTACGTACAGGCCAATTTGCACACGCTTACATACTGTTTTCAAAACTGTTAAACTTATGTTCAAAACAATAACATAATACAAAACTGAATAAGACAGAAATTTGTTACATTCCTACAGTAATATTTTAATGAAATATATTTTAAATCTGAAAATTAAATGCTATAAAAACAATTGAATTGTATCTGTATCAGTGGATGGTGTGTATACAAATTCTTGTATTTTGGAATTATACAAAATTATAAAAATAAATAAATGACATAAAATATTGACGAATTCTGCATCATGTCTGATTCATTCCAGTAACATATATTGCAGTGAATTATAAACAGAGATGTGTCCTTGATTTACACAAGAAAACATTGTATAATGCTACATGTTGTTAGTGTTTTTTAGGTCATTGTTTTGTGGGTGACAAAGTGTGTTTGTCGGCTGTCAACCTTTGCTAGTGTTCTGGAAGAATGAGTTGATTTGAGACCTGAATAAAGTGTTTTGGTAGTTGTAGTGCATTTTGAGTGTGAAATGAAATGCTTTGCCAAGATGAAAGTTGGTTAGGAGAACTGTGTGAAGAGTTTTGCAAAAGTGACCTAAGTATTGAGAAATGTGTCCTAGCGTCTGTAAAAAACTGTAAAATTGATACCCGTTCTCGTGGCTGCAGTGCTGTAGGCAGTAGTGTGTTCTGTGTTGGGTGCGGAGAATTAACTTGTGATATGATTGACTTGTTCGAATCCGCCTTTTGCCGAGCTCGCTATTCTCCCTTTTCCCATCACATATCACATCAGAAAGGCATTTATTTTAAATAAAAATGAAGAAAAAATTCTTAAAGTGGAAGTAAATTGCCTAACGAGTGTTTAATAACGATAAAATCATTTACACTCTTATTATTGCATCCTGCATTGTTTTTTTCTTCTTCTTTTTTGCATGTTGGATGCCATGAAAAATAAATATTAGTTCAATAACTTACCATTTTACCAGTTTTCACCTTTGATATTATAACAGTGATAAGAATTAAACTTGCATTGACTCAGAAGTATGCGGACGTCATTTTGTCACGTGCTGTTGCCATGGTGAATCGTAATGTCGGAGCTTCATTGATGATGGCTTTTCATAGTCGTGGTGCACGCGCTTAACTCTGAGTCAACCTACTTAGAGTCGACTGAACTAACTCAATTAAACTGTTCTGAAACAGAAAACTCAGAGTTTCCCATTTCAGGGTAAGTCAACTTAGAGTTCATGTTTTAACTTAGAGTTGGTTGAACCTCCTTATTGAAACAGGCCCCAGAGACGAACAGAAATCAAGTTTGTCCAAAGGCAATGTTATTTGGTAATTTCTTCAAACCATCTGTGCAGTGTATGAGGATGGACTGCACACTTACAGAAGGTATTGAATTGAACACCCCCCCCCCCCATTGATTTATTGAATTGGTTACAAATTTTATAGTCGAACCAATCCAATAAAGATTTTCTAAATGTTAAAAAGATAAATCTTAAATCATCTACAAATTAATTTAAAACAGTCATTTAGATGGATCGTTCCCAGAGCAAAAATGCATCATGATATGAAGCTAATCAAAACATTTTTATTTAACATTTTGTGTAATAGAGTGCATTGCATTTTACATCAAATGAAACAGCGTTGCACATACAGAGATGAGTATTTTGTCAAATGTTTACAACTGCTTATCTCCTAATTAGAAGCATCACAATCAAATTAATTGTCATTTTACACATGGACAGACATTTAGAAGTTTACTTTAAAGTGCAAAGTGTGTGAATAAAGCTCTGTAAAACTTGATTTACATTTTTACAACACTGTTGTAAAGTGGTGTCTCTGTAAATCAGCACCGCTATTTTACTATATAGCAAGTCAGAAATAGTCTGCCTTGGTACTTAAATTGGTACCAAATCAGTACAAATATTTTATAAATGATGCAATTCTTTCTGCAGGACAGTATATACATTAACAAAATATATATCACAAAAGCTGTTATAAGAGCAGTTGGCCATATCCAAAAAAATGAATGGATCTCTATGGGCCTCTGCTGGATATATGTGGTCATTACACTGTAGGAATTGTAATTCTACCCCAGCACCTAGATCAATTTCCAGAAACAACTCATCAAAATATTTAATTTTGATAAACTTTAAACAATTTTCTTTTCATAAAATGTAATATTTCATAAGCAACTAATAGTGTAGGTGAGTAATTTTGTGGTAGGTAAAAAAGTACCATAATAGCCCCAAAAACAGCATAAACCTGTAATTGAGAAGTCAATAAAAAATATATAATTTCTGTTTTTAATTTTTTAATTTTTTTATTTATTTTTTTTTTTATACAATTGCTCTGAAAACGTTTGGAGTCAAAATGACCCCAAAGACCCACCTTCATTGATTTGATTGGCCATCTCAGTCATTTTGAAATTGACGAGTGAGTTTGACAGCTGAACAACAGCTCATCCAGGTTACTTAAGTCAGCAGCGCTATACGCTTGCTAGGAAAGGATTTTCTTTGTCGAAGTTTTGGTGAGATAACAAAATATTAAACCTCAGTCAAATCAATATTTTGTGTCTAATTATTCACTTATGTGGCAAGTAGCCGTGTAATAAGCGGGATAATGTACATCCAGCCAGTTGTTATCTCACAATAAACCCCTTCAGGCTGATGCAAGACCCCTCCGCTTCGTGTCGGGGTCCTAATCACGCTGTCGGTGTTTATTCTGAGATAACAACAGGCTGGATGTATATAATCCCTTACTTAATCAAGATCACATATATATAATTCTTGATATCTAAAAATTCATTAATCAATGAACTACATGAACATTTATATGTTGATACCTATGCAACATATTAGTATTATAAGAATCTTGGAGGTTCTTCTCTTAAACACCCAAACAAATTACATATGCAAGTATCCTTTTCAAAGGATTGTAAAGTTTCCTTCAAAAAACAAACTGTAGTAAACTTAAGTTCGTAGTGGGGAAGGAAGTGGTCAGGGACGACGAACAACTGCTGACTGAGTCTTTATTGAATGTCAAACAGAAGGACTGTGCAACGCACAACAACGAAAATAAACAATCCACAAAGGGCTTCACTCCAGGTTCGGTATACACTATCCACAAGGGCTTCACTCCACGTTGGGCTTACACTATCCACAAGGGCTTCACTCCACGAACCTCGACTCGACTCAGTCAACAGTTCCCCTCTCTCTCCCACACTCCTGCTTCTCACGGCGTTTTGTCCTGTCTCCGCGCCAATCACTGGAATGAGAAACAGGTGTTCGTGATTTGTATTCAAGCCACTCACTTACCACGCGTCTCCCGCTATTCTCTCCGGTTGCAGACCTCGCTGAACCACGCCCCCCTCGCCACATACCCCCACCGCCCGACTCAGGCCGGGGAGCCGTCCGGCCTGCAGCCCCCCCCCCCCATTTCTGGAGAGGAAATCGGCCACAGCCATCCGAACACCCGGCGAATGTGAATTCCCGTCCCAGGAGATAATAGCGGAGGGTGAGGACGGCCCACCTGATAGCCAGACACTCTTTTTCTACGGTACTGTACTTAGCTTCTCTCTTAGAGAGCTTACGGCTAATGTACAGTACCGGCCGCTCCTCACCCTCTATCTCCTGGGACAGGACAGCACCCAGCCCTCTGTCCGACGCGTCAGTCTGCAATAGAAAGGGGAGAGAAAAGTCAGGAGAGTGAAGTAGTGGCCCGCCACACAGAGCAGCCTTTACTTGGGTGAAGGCCTGCTGGCACAGCTCCGTCCACTGGACCGTATCTGGAGCATCCTTTTTAGTTAGATCAGTCAACGAGCTGGTGAGGGCCGAATAGTTAGGTACAAACCTTCTGTAGTATCCCGCCAGCCCGAGGAACTGTCTAACCTCCTTTTTGGTCTTGGGGCGCGGACAGGTCGCAATCGCTGCCGTCTTGTCAATTTGGGGACGCACCTGCCCATGCCCCAAGTGGAAGCCCAGATACTTTACCTCCACGCGCCCAATTGCACACTTCTTCGGGTTGGCCGTGAGCCCAGCCCCTCTCAGCGATCTCAGGACGGCTCTCACATGCTGCATATGCCGCTGCCAATCGTTACTATAGATAATAATATCATCTAGATAGGCAGCCGCATACACAGCATGGGGCCGGAGAATCTTATCCATGAGTCGCTGAAAGGTAGCCGGTGCCCCGAACAGCCCGAACGGAAGCGTAACGAATTGGTGTAATCCGAACGGCGTCGTGAAAGCTGTCTTTTCTTTGGATAAAGGCGACAAGGGGATCTGCCAGTACCCTTTCGTTAAGTCCAGTGTCGAATAAAATCGAGCCGCACCTAGCCGGTCAAGCAATTCGTCCACCCGCGGCATTGGATACGCGTCGAATTTCGACACTGCATTCACCCTGCGATAATCCACACAGAAACGAACCGAGCCGTCGGTCTTAGGAACCAAAACTATCGGGCTCGCCCAGTTACTGCTGGACTCTTCTATTACTCCCATTTTCAGCATTGCCTCTAATTCGTCCTGAACTACCTTTTTTGTGTTCAGGTAACCTATACGGCCGGCTGCGAACCACCACGCCCGGCTCCGTCTCGACATGGTGCTGAATAAGGTTCGTACGCCCCGGCATGGGAGAGAACACGTCTGCATTTTCCTTTTGCAATGTTGATATCTCAGTGAGCTGGGAGGGCGAGAGGTTATCTCCACCCTGGACCAGAGCGAGAGATTGAGTTTTTACATTCGCCTCTGGTCCGAGATCATCCTCCCCACTAATCACCGTCGCCAGCATCACTGATTCTGCCTCATTCCATTTTTTTAGTAGGTTGAGGTGATAGATTTGACGTGCCCCCTCCTGTCGGACCGTACCACCTCGTAATCGAGCTCGCAGACTTGCCGTGTGACCTCAAAGGGTCCTTGCCACTTTGCAAGTAATTTCGAACTGGAAGTAGGGAGCAATACAAGCACTTTTTCCCCCGGTGCGAATTTACGTAGGTTAGACCGTCTGTTATACAGTTGGCTCTGTCTGTGCTGGGCCTGTAACAAATTCTCCATTGATAGCCGCCCCAAAGTGTGGAGTTTTGATCGCAAGTCCAGCACATACTGAATTTCATTTTTGGCCTGAGATGGTCCATCCTCCCAAGTTTCCCTGAGGACATCCAGCACCCCACGGGGCTGGCGCCCAAAGAGAAGCTCGAAGGGGGAAAACCCCGTGGAGGCTTGCGGGACTTCTCGCACTGCGAATAACAGAGGTTCCAACCACTTATCCCAATTTTTGGCGTCCTCTTGCACGAACTTACGAATCATGGATTTAAGCGTGCGATTAAAACGTTCGACCAGCCCGTCCGTTTGTGGGTGAAAGACGCTGGTACGAACCGATTTAATGCCCAATAATTCGTACAGTTCGCGTAACGTGCGTGACATAAACGCCGTGCCTTGATCAGTGAGGATTTCTTTTGGAATCCCCACCCGGGAGATTAAGCGAAACAGTGCATCCGCAACACTTTTAGCAGAAATGTTGCGGAGAGCCACTGCTTCTGGATATCGTGTTGCATAATCAACAATAACTAATGCAAAGCGATGTCCCCTTGCTGATCGTTCTAATGGCCCGATGAGGTCCATACCAATTCTCTCGAAGGGGACCTGCATTAAGGGAAGTGGGCACAATGGCGCTTTTAGGGTGGCCGGTGGGTTCACCAACTGGCATTCACGACAAGACGCGCACCACCTGCGTACATTCTCGTGAATGCCCGGCCAGAAAAACCGGGTCATGAGACGATTTAGTGTCGCTGCCTGTCCCAAATGCCCCGCCATTGGATTAGAATGAGCCGCGTGGAAAAGCATTTCCCTGCGGCTCTTTGGCACTAATAACTGGGTTGTATCTTCTTTTGTCTGAGTGTCTTGGGTCACTCGATACAACCTATCTTTTATAATCGCGAAATATGGGTAAGCAAGCGGACGTCCAGGCTGGAGAGGCTGACCATCAATCATCGAGACCCTATCAAAAGCATTCTTTAATGTCTCATCCTGAGACTGCTCCAGGGGAAAATCATCGCGTTCCGGAAGAATTAGTCTTCCGGCTTCACTCAGATCCCCTGCAGCAGAACTCTCCGGTCTCAGATCAGTCTCTCCGACCTGCACTCGCGCTTGCTCACCCCGCGTTCAATAATTGTTTAAACGCGGGCCAATCCGTCCCCAAAATTATCGGATGCCGGAGGTGCGGGTTAACTGCCACCTCAACACTATGCTTTTGTCCCCTAAATTTAATTATGACGGACATTACGGGATATCTTACCACATCCCCGTGCACGCACCGAACCCCAACCATGCGGCCTGTATCCAATGCCCCAGACGAAATCAGGCTTTGATGGAGAGAGGTTTGGTTACAGCCCGAGTCCACCAAAGCCTGATAGGTACCCCCCTTGATACTCACAGGTATTTGGTACCCGCCAGCCTGACCAGGGGCGGCCTGAGGATCGTCGGGGACCCGGATCACCGTCCCGACCTCCATAACCGGACATTTATCCACAAAATGATCCGGATCCCCGCACCGCCAACAGGCCGGCCCAGACCTGCCCGCCGCTCCAGTGGCAGAGAGTGGGCTGAATACATGGCGCGGAGAGAGGGGGGAAGCAGGAGCGGGGTCCGCCCCGGCAGCAGGGAGTCCCGCCCCCCTGGAGAGAGAGGGGGACAAAAGAGAGGGAGAGAGAGAGGCAGCTGGAAGGGGTTCGCCGCCCCCTTGGCACGCCACCAGATGATCCTCCGCCAGTTGGATGGCTGAGTCCAGCGACGTGGGGCGGTGGCACTGGACCCACTCGGCCGTCTTTTTCGGGAGCCGAGTGATGAATTGCTCCAGCACCACGCGATCGACGACCAGGTCCACGTCGCTTCCCTCAGCCAGCAACCATTTGCGGCACGAGTCCCGGAGCTGCTGGGCCAACGTGAAGGGCCGGCCGGACTCACCCAGGTCGAGGGAGCGAAAGCGCTGTCGGTGCTGCTCCGGGGTCCGACCGACCCGCTGGATGATGGCCCGTCGTAGGTCTTCATAGACCAGGAGGTTCGGGACGGGGAGCTGCTGTGCCGCCACCTGTGCTTCTCCTGAGAGGAGCGGGACCAGCCTCATCGACCACTGGTCCCGCGGCCATTTACACGCCTCCGCGGATCTCTGGAAGAGGTCTAAGAACACCTCTGGATCATCCAGTGGGCCCATCTTATTTAAGGGCAGGTGGACAGGCACAGCGGGCGGTTCGATGGGCTCCCGGGGAACCTCCCGGTCAATCCAGCTCCGGAACGCCTCGCGGTCCTCCTGCTGGGTCTGTAGGATGGCTTGAAAACACCGCTCCTGGTCGCCTCTTAACTCCAGCAGGGCCTGTTGTTGTTCGCGGTGCAGGACCGCGAGGGACGCGATGATGTCCGCAAATGTGGCGGAGGACGACGATTGCATGGCGACGTGCACACCGACTTCCTTCCCGGGTTTCGGCACCAGTGTAGTAAACTTAAGTTCGTAGTGGGGAAGGAAGTGGTCAGGGACGACGAACAACTGCTGACTGAGTCTTTATTGAATGTCAAACAGAAGGACTGTGCAACGCACAACAACGAAAATAAACAATCCACAAAGGGCTTCACTCCAGGTTCGGTATACACTATCCACAAGGGCTTCACTCCACGTTGGGCTTACACTATCCACAAGGGCTTCACTCCACGAACCTCGACTCGACTCAGTCAACAGTTCCCCTCTCTCTCCCACACTCCTGCTTCTCACGGCGTTTTGTCCTGTCTCCGCGCCAATCACTGGAATGAGAAACAGGTGTTCGTGATTTGTATTCAAGCCACTCACTTACCACGCGTCTCCCGCTATTCTCTCCGGTTGCAGACCTCGCTGAACCACGCCCCCCTCGCCACACAAACAAACAAAAAACAGCTTCTTATTGGCTCACACATCTCCAGAGGGTGACATCTTCACACTTTCAAAGATCACTGTTCACAAGATCATGCAAGTTTTCCACTTTCTGGGAAATTCTGATTTGAAGATGATGCTGAACTAAAAGACTTCTAAAGATCCTTAAGTTTGTGCCAGGCTTCGGCCTAGGGCTGCACGATTTATCGCACGATACGAAAAATAACATTGAACTTAAACGCGATTATCGATTAAACAAGATTCTTAGTGCGATTATGAAATTGCAAAGGCTGCGATTACTTTTTTATGTGAAGCTTGTCAATGAAGTATGGCTCCAAATGCTAATCCATCTGAAAGCACTGCGAGTTTGAATCACTTATAATGTAACTGTTACATTTGAAAAAACAATATACGTCAAACATCTTTACAGACATGAGAAGCATTTATTAGCATTTATATCCAACAAAAGACAACATTTAATAACATGTTTTTACTCCAAACTCACTTAATGGAACACTCCACTTTTTTTGAAAATAGGCTCATTTTCCAACTCCCCTAGAGTTAAACAGTTGAGTTTTACCGTTTTCGAATCCATTCAGCCGATCTCCGGTTCTGGCGGTACCACTTTTAGCATAGCTTAGCATAGTTCATTGAATCTGATTAGACCGTTAGCATCGCGCTTAAAAATGACCAAAGAGTTTTGATATTTTTCCTATTTAAAACTTGACTCTTCTGTAGTTAAATCGTGTACTAAGACCGACAGAAAATGAAAAGTTGCGATTTTCTAGGCTGATATGGCTAGGAACTATACTCTCATTCCGGCGTAATAATCAAGGAACTTTTCTGCCGTACCATGGCTGCAGCAGGCGCAATGATATTACACAGCGTCTCTCACAAACGTCTCCATGGTTGCAAGGCACGTTCCCTGTGCAAGCAGGGGCTCACGGGCGCTGCGTAATATCATCACCATGGTACGGCAGCAAAGTTCCTTGATTATTACGCCTGAATGAGAGTATAGTTCCTAGCCATATCAGCCTAGAAAATCACAACTTTTTATTTTCCGTCGGTCTTAGTACACGATTTAACTACAGAAGAGTCAAGTTTTAAATAGGAAAAATATCAAAAGAGCGCGATTTTTAAGCGCGATGCTAACGGTCTAATCAGATTCAATGAACTATGCTAAGCTATGATAAAAGTGGTACCGCCAGAACCGTAAATCGTCTGAATGGATTCGAAAACGGTAAAACTCAACTGTTTAACTCTAGGGGAGTTGGAAAATGAGCCTATTTTCAAAAAAAGTGGAGTGTTCCTTTAATAACAACAGTTGAGCATCCTTTGGTGAGATGATGTGGCTTCTTACATAGAATAACCGTGTGTTCACACCGCCGCTGGCGAGACCATCAAAATTCGCCTTGGCTGCCCTGCCAACAATGCGGGAGGGTCAAAGTTGCTCATTATCATAAAGTTGACCAGACTTCAACTCTCCTCGACGCTCTCACCATCCAAGACATACCGGAGCTCACGGCCGGCTCACATTGAAAATGAATGACTTCCTGTCACTTTGATGCTCTCGTCGGCGGCAGTGTGAACGCACGGTAAGGCAGTTGTGAGTTTATTAGTCATGTTTAATCAATCAAATTGTTTCAATCAAAGCGTTTCAATCTTCTATTTATTCAGCTACAGCGATATTACGCGTGTTATCTTTTCTGCGGCAGGACATATTTAGAGTTTCTGCGCAAGAGCACCCTCTGGCTTTCAGATGGAGAAGCATTTACTACTGATAACAGAGCAGTACAGCTCTGTGAAGCTGCGCATAAAATAATCACAGCCTTTGCCAGATCGCGTGCAGTTTAATCGCAATAAATTGTGCAGCCCTACTTCGACCTTTTCTTTCCATTCACCAAAGATCCTCTGACTCCAAGTTCTCTCTCATCAAGACAACATCAGCAGATCAACTGGAGCCTCAACAAATTGCATCAGGACAGTTTAATTCAAATAGTGCCAGGTAAACTTTGTGAATGGCAGGACAGACAGCACTTTCCATCAAGTTCTCCGCATCTCCAATAGTGTAAAGGAAAGAGCCACTCGCATAATCTCAGGGCAATGCACACAGTTTGTGCTGTTGTTAAAGACAGACTCCGACGAGTCGAACATTTAATATGTGCTTCCAACATAGTTGTTGGTGCCAGATGGCCTGGTCAGAGCAGAGTCCTGCACGCAGGCGGGTGACCCGCCAAATTTTATGTAACAGGTGGAATAATATTTACATATCGGGTGCGGTGCGGACGCGCGGTAGGTACGAGTAGACTGCGGGTCCAATAGCCAAGACTATTCAAACTCAATTCGGTGCATTTGATAGCTGCTTTCAAATGGTCCCATGCTTATTTGTGTTGACGTACTGTCTGAAGACCATTAAATGCTTCTAATTCCAGCAGGATTTGCAGCGCTGAGCATTATAGCTAGCCAATCGCGCTGCATCTGATTGAAAAAGCTATAGTGACTACTAAAGGGAGCGCACTTTGCTCGCTTTATATGTATTTAATATAGGCTATTTACATTTTGAATAAAAGTTTTAGAATATTTTTCACGCTTTTACAAAGAGGACCAGCGGCCAGGTAAACACTGCTTAGTTTTAGAAGAGACAACCGCGTTTAAATGCCGAGTGAATCTGATAACATATTTACTAGCTTTAAGCTTACAGTTAAATAGCCCTACTAAAACATTCTTTGTTCTATTATTTTACTTGTGTTGTTTAATGTCAAACGGGTCGGGTGCGGGATAAAATTAGTGTTTCTGTCAGATATCAGGTCGGGTGTGCTGTTAATAACTGCGGGTGCGGGGCAGGTGTGGGTAGGGGTTTATCAAACAGGACCTGTGCAGGACTATGGGTCAGGTTATTTTAGAAACTGCTTTTCTCCTGGGATTTTCACCCACAATCATCACTAGGGTTTACAGAAAAATGGTGTTTTAGTGTTTTAGATACTGTTTTGGATGTGACTAGCTTAGTGAACTCTGTACATTGTTCGGCTCCGGCTATAGAGCCCGTGTAGCAGGGTGAGACAATTGGGTGAGACAGACTGGTCACGAAAAACACAATTGTTCTGTTCTGATTAGAACATCAAACAGGTTCTCCCCACTCAGTGATACACCCACTGAGAATCCTGTTGAAAGTGCCCTAGTTATTGGTGATTCTATTACACGTGAAAATAGCCACCAAACAGACACCAGCCACCAAATTCACATGTTTGCCGGGAACCACAGCGCCTGACATCAAAGCAAATTTAAAAATGCTGGCTAATGTTAATCGTAAATACTCTAAGATTATTATTCACATTGGCACTAATGATGTTTGACTTCACCAGTCGGAGATCACTAAAATTAACATTAATTATGTCAGACACTGTAATTTGCTCTGGCCCTCTTTCTGTTCATCGGAGTGATGAGATACTTAGCAGACAATCATCACTCAAAGGCTGGCTGTCTAAGTGTAATAATATAGGGTACATAGACAATTGGAAAAGTTTTTGGGGCAGACCTGACCTGTTGAAAAGAGATGGTATTCATCCCTCCTGGGATGGTGCTGCTCTTCTCTCTAGTAATATGGCACATAGTCTTAGAGCTGAAACATGAAAAACTGGGGCCCAGGACAGGAAGCTGACAGACTGGCTAAACCGACCATCTGCTAGCTGTCTCCCGTCACAGAAGTCAGATAAATCCCAACACATAGAGACTCTTTCACCTAGATATTATCACATAGAGACTATGTCTGTACCCCGAATTATTAAATACAAAAAACTTCCAAACCATTTAAGGTTAAAAAGTTAATTGATGTTCAACAAATAAAATACTGATAAACATACTGATAATAATGATAAACAAATGATAAAGCTTGAGTTGCTGAATATTAGATCCCTTTCTTCAAAAGCACTTATTGTAAATTATATTATCACAGACAATAATCTAGATTTGCTGTGTTTGACAGAAACCTGGCTAAAACCAGACGATTATATTACTTTTAATGAGTTTAGCCCTCAAGGTTACTATTATCAACACAAACCGCGTCGGAAAGGCAAAGGGGGAGGTGTTGCTGTAATTTATAGCAATATCTTCAGTATTACTCAAAAGTCTTTCAAATATAATTCCTTTGAAGTGATGGTGCTTTGTGTAACGTTATGTAATGTAAGTGACATATCCCATTCGACATTTGTGTTGGCTACTGTATACAGGCCACCATGGCACCATACAGACTTTATCAAAGATTTTGCTGATTTTTCTATCGGAGTTAGTACTGGCTGTGGATAAAGTCCTTATTGTTGGTGATTTTAATATCCATGTAGATAATGAAAAAGACACATTGGGATAGGCATTTACAGACATTCTAAACTCTACTGGAGTTAGACAAGACGTGTCAGGACCCATTCATTGTCGTAATCATACTTTAGATCTAATATTGTCACATGGAATCGATATTGATGCCGTTGAAATTCTGCAGCAGAGCGATGACATCTCAGATCATTATCTAGTCTCTAGTGTATCTAGTGTATGCTACATTTAGCCAAAGCTGCAAAACCGCCTCTCTGCCACAAATATAGTACAACTATCACTTCTACCACTAAGGATTGCTTTATAAATAATATTCCTGATCAGTTTCATCGCCTTAATATACCAGATAGTTTAGAAGAACTCAATGTTGCAACAGAAACTATTAACTCTCTCTTTTCTAGCACACTAGACTCAGTTGCTCCTTTGTGCTTAAAGAAGATTAAGCAAATTAGTCCAATGCCGTGGTACAACGAGCACACTCTAGACCTTAAGAGAGCAGCCAGAAAAATGGAGTGCAGCTGGAAGAAAACAAAACTAGAAGAGAATGATTGAGTACAGAAAGGCCTTAAAAACTGCTAGATCTGCTTATTTTTCAAATCTTTTAGAAGAAAATAAACACAATCCTAAGTATTTTTTTGATACAGTGGCAATTTATTTGATTAACGGGAAATAAAGCTTCAACTTCTGCTGCTTCCAAACAGCACAGCAGTAATGACTTTATGAACTTCTTTACTTGCAAGATTGACAATATTAGAGAGAAAATTATAAACATGCAACCGTCTACAACAGTATTGCGTCAGACTGTGCATTGTAGTATCCCTGAGGAAAAATTCCATTCATTAGCTGCTATAGGAGAGGAAGAATTGTCTAAAATTGTTGAATCATTGAAATCAACAACATGTATGTTAGACCCTATACTGACTTAGCTATTGAAAGAGATGCTACCAGAGGTCATACATGAGACTGCTCTCATTAGAGTTACAAATGATTTGCTCTTATCAGATCATGGTTGTATCTCTCATTAGTGTTACTAGATCTCAGTGTTGCTTTTGACACTATCGACCACAATATTCTTTTAAATAGACTCGAAAATTATGTTAGCATTAATGGAATTGCATTGGCATGGTTCAAATTATACTTATCTGACGTTATCGGTTCGTAGTAGTAAACGAAGAGATGTCATATCGATCGTATTAGTTTTCACTGTTACGCTAATGAATCTCAGCTTTATATTTCTTCACGCCCTGACGAAACTTACCAATTGAAAAAATGAATGGAATGCATAGCTGATATAAAAAATTGGATGACTAGTACTTTCCTACTACTAAATTCAGAAAAAAAAAGAGATTTTAATTACTGGACCAAAAACTTCTGCACATAATAACCTAGAATACTGTCTAACATTTGATAGCTGCTCTGTTGAATCTTCGTCGTCAGTTAGGAACCTGGGTGTGCTCTTTGATACCAATCTTTCATTTGAAAGCCACATTTCTAGCATCTGTAAAATCGCATTCTTCCATCTTAAAAATACATCTAAGCTACGACATATGCTCTCAATGACAAATATGTAGACAAATATGAAGTATGAACATATTAGCCCGGTTCTGTCAACACTGCATTGGCTCCCTATACAGCAAGAATACTTAAGCTCAATAATAATATTTTCTTAGAACTGCTGTAAAGCCAAAACAATCTCTGTCAATTCATTTTCCTACTATCACTGTGAAGCTGCTTTGAAACAATCTGTATTGTATTGCTATATAAATGAAGATGACTTGACTTGACTCAAATATTCAGTTCACCCACAATGCGACAGTTCTGTGGGTGAAAATGCCTTGTTGATGCCAGAGGTCATAGAATGGCCAGATAGGTTTGAGCTGATAGAAAGGCAAAAGTAATTCAAATATGCACTCGTTACAACCAATGTCTGCAGAAGAGCATCTCTGAACACACAACATGTCCAACCTTTAATCAGATGGGCTACAGCAGCACAAGACACACCTGTGCCACTCCTGTCAGCTGAGAACAGGAAACTGAGAATATAATTCATACGGGCTCACAATTGGACAATAGAAGATTGGAAAAATGTTGCCTGGTCAGATGAGTCTCAATTTTTGCTGCAACATTTGTATGGTAGGGTCAGAATTTGGCATAAACAACATGAAAGCATGGATCCATCCTGCCTTCTATCAATGGTTTAGGCTTCTGCTTGTGGTGTAATGGTGTGGACGATATTTTCTTGGCACACTTTGGGCACTTTAGTATCAATTGACCATTGTATAAATGTACAAAGTATTGTTGCTGACCATGTATACTTCTTGGTTTTGATTCATCAAGAATCTTAATTTTGTCAATTGTCTTCAATATTCAAAATTACACAGTCCTTTTACAGTCCTTTTAGCTATGAGAAAATAAACCTTTTGGTTTTAGCTTGAACAATTGTCTTATTTATCTATACTGTGAAATTGGCTATCTGATATTCCGATTCTCAAATATGTGTTAGTGATTTTTAGTGACAGTGATTCTGTCTTTTAAACACATTTATAATGATTATGTTAGATGATAACGGGAGATTGGCGCTGCCATCGTAATAGTTTGCTCTTCAGAGCAGGGACACAGAGTTGTCAGACTTACAACATGCGAATTCATCCACAAATCCCGAAAGACATGCAAGTAAGTGGGCGTTGAATTGGGAGAACAATAGAGTAAACTATTTAGTTACATACACCATGTATTTCTGACATGAATAAAACATGGTGTCAAAAGAGTTTTAATTGACGCTTCCATATGTCACGTTTTTGAGTTTGTTTCTGTGTCCTGTTCATGTATGAGTTTTTTTGTTCATCCTCTAGTCTGTTAATTACCTCTGTTCCCTACCTGTTTGTCTCCTAGATTACTGGTTTGAATTGAGTCCTTAGTTCAGGTGTGTCTTATTAATTAGCCTTGTTAGCTCCTCTGTTTCCTTCATATATAAGCCCTCAGTTTCTGTCTGTTCTTTGTCTAGCTTTGTTTAAAGTCATATGGGATTGTGGTATGTTCATCTGCTTTGATTCTCGTGTTTATTGTTTTGATTATTATTTTAAAAGTCTCCTGTATAGATCTCCTTTGTAATGCGCTTTAATACAGCCACCTATCTTGAAAGAAAGCTAAACCATTACTGAAGGTTGGATCTCTCAGCACTGCCAATGAAAGTGGTTACAGTGCCTCCAGATCTACTGACAGCCACTTTTAAAGACAGAACATAAGACCAATACAAGGACTCTATATTAATGATGGCTGAAAATGTTCTATTCTCCTTCCGCCAGAATGGACATCCTTTTGGAGTGGTATGTGGAGTTTGAGCAACACCACCCTCAATGCCAGCTTTCTGAGGAGACTGGATGATGAGGTAACTTAGTTCCAGTTTCCTGGTCATTGTGATACCCCATTAGTCGATTCCATTCATTTCATCCTTTGGCTAAATGGTTCTGATTTCTTGGTAGAAGATGTTAAAGAGAAAAATTCCAACCCTAATCCAGTCCCTTCCAGAATGTTTAATCACTCCAACTCACAGACTGCAACAAAACCCCCCACATCCCTTAACATCGGGACCATCGCAGCTGCTCCAGAGTCCACTCCTGCCCCTGAGTTCATTCCAGAGTCTGCTCAAATCCACACTCGGTTTAACGCCAGCTCAAAGTAAAAGGATGAGGATGAAGAGAGCCATCGCATCGCCAGTCCATGAGTCAGCCCCTGAGTCGGCTCCAGTGTCTGCTCCGGCCCGAGTCTGCTCCAGAAAGTATTCCAGAGTCTGCTCCAGAAAGCTTTTCAGAACCTGCTCCAGAAAGTTCTTCAGAGTCCACTCTAAAATGCTCTCCAGAGGCCACCTCAGCCCTAGAGATCAGCCCAGAGAGCATAGCAGTGCCCATAATGGTAATAGCATTTGTGTGTGTCTGGGCCACCCACACATCGGCTCCAGCCCCGGACCAGAGTCCAGTGATGGCTCCAGCCCCGGACCAGAGTCCAGTGATGGCTCCAGCCCCGGACCAGAGTCCAGTGATGGCTCCAGCCCCGGACCAGAGTCCAGTGATGGCTCCAGCCCCGGACCAGAGTCCAGTGATGGCTCCAGCCCCGGACCAGAGTCCAGTGATGGCTCCAGCCAGGTAGCCACTCTTGTCTTAGAATCCCTCCTGGCCTACAAACACCTAGCTTTTTTGGGGGGGAAGGACTACAAAATAAATTAATAATAACAAAAAAAAGTTAAAAAATCAGGTTTACAAAGATGTTAAAAAAGTTGAGACAGTATGAAAAGCAGCATGCCATAAATTCACAGTTCAATTCAATTCACATTTATTTGTATAGCGCTTTTCATGATACATATCATTTCAAAGCAGCTTTACAGAGAATGCATGTCAACATTACAATTTAAAGAATGCAGTTAGCAAATAATGTAATAATTTAGGCAATTAATTTACAATCACTGTTAGCAGTTTAACTGAACGTAGAGGCAATGAGCTCCTGTAAAAAGAATTACATTAACAATAATTAGGATATAGAAATTGTGCAATGTGCATGTTGATCCAGATGATTGCATCTTCTGAAGTCCTCGCAGGAGTAACATTGGATCCATGCATACGATAAGTTGAGAGTTCCATTGAAATAATGTCCAACAAAGACACTGTCCACATTCGTCTGTCCATTGTGTGAGGAGGATTCCAACGGTTGGTTAACATTTTTTTTTTCCGCTGTGAGAGCAGCTAACAGTAAACATCTTTGTTGAGTGGATAATGGAAGGTCACCAAAATCATTAAAAAAATAAATAAATAAATAAATAAATCTGTGTCCAGCAGATATAAGTCCTGTGAGAGCTGGGACCAAAAAGGTGAGAGAGAGGGACAATCCCAAAAGAAGTGCAAGTATGTGCCTAGAGATCCTCGAAGACAGAGATTACACTTAGCAGAGTCCTAAGAGTCCCTAAGAGAATCTAATACGTAAATACATAAAAAAAAAAGTACCTTGTAAATTATATTGGGCTTTAATGTTCTGAAATGATTTTAAACCCATATCATCATAGATATCTCCCAAACTGTTTACTTTGTTGTGAGTCCATTGCGGACAGTGAAATGGGGCATTGCCTGACAAAAGATTATTATTATGGAAAATTGGCAAATGCCTTGCCCGATTGTAACTTCTTGTGTTTCCTTTTCGACTTCCCTCCATATAGAGAGGAGATCAGTTATGATAGGACCAAACCAAGATTTACACTCAATGGAACCCCTGAAAAAATAAGATGCTTCAGTTCATAGGGATGTTGCTCTCCATGACACCGAAGCATCAGGATTAACCCAGACTGATAAAGGGAGGAGGGTAAAGGTTTGAGCGTACAGTCTAAAATTTGGGAAAGACAGACCACCATTTAATCTGCAACGCTTGTAAGGTAGTCAGCTTGATTCAAGGACCTTTCCCATCCCATATATCATAAGAGACACATGCGTCAAGTTTGTTCCAGTAGCCAGCAGATGGAGAAAGAGGAATCATTTATTAAAAGAAATGAATATGTGGAACATTCATTTTAATCACCAATATATGAGCATGAAAAGAAGTAGGGAGAAGAGACCAGTTTTCCAAATCTGAGGACACTTTTGCTAAAATACCATTCAAGTTTTTTGTGACAATTTCCTGCAGGGATGGAAAGACATCTATGTCCAGGTATTTAAAGGACTGGACCGCCGGAACAGATATGAATAGGGGTATGGGGTCAATTTCAAAATTGAAGGGGTGTAAACATGACTTGCTCCAATTAATTTTAAACCCAGAGAGGGATCCAAAATGGTCAAATAAATTCAACATCTGACAGAGCCATGTCACCCTGTAGCCCAAGACTGGTTCCCCACTGAAGCTAAGCAGGACTGAGCCTGGTTAGTACCTGGATGGGAGACCTCCTGGGAAAAATAGGTTTGCTGCTGGAAGAGGTGTTAGTGAGGCCAGCAGGGGGTGCTCACACTGTGGTCTGTGTGGGTCCTAAAGCCCCAGTATAGTGATGGGGACACTATACTGTCAAAAAGCACCGTCCTTCAGATGAGGTCCTGACTCTCTGTGGTCGTTAAAAATCCCAGGATGTCCTTCAAACAGAGTAGGGGTGTAACCCCGATATACTGGCCAAATTTGCCCATTGGCCTTTGTCCATCATGGCCTCCTAATCATCCCCAAACACTGATTGGCTTCATCAATATGGCTGCTGTCGCATCATCCAGGTGGATGCTGCACATTGGTGGAGATACCCTCTTCCATATGTAAAGCGCTTTGAGTACCCAGAAAAGCGCTATATAAATGTAAGGAAAAATAAAATTAAAAATTATTGTAGATAGAATATGATGGTTTCTCCCAAAAGAAGATGTCATCAGTGAACAATGACATATGATGGTATGTGTTCCTTATAATTATTGGAGATATACTTTCAGATTGTCGGACCGCTTGTGCTAAGGGTTCCAGGGGTAAGGCAAACAACAAAGGAGAAAGCGGGCAACCCTGACGAGTACCTTGATGTATAAAGAATGGATTCGAACAAACTTAACCAGTGAGAACAGCAACTGCTGGATTGGTGTACAGAACTTTAATCATGTTTATAAAACTTGATCCTAAACCCAGATGCTGTAGAACCATCCATAAATAGTTCCATTCTAGCTGGTCGAAAGCCTTCATCGCATCCAGAGATAATACTGTACAAAGGGATGTCAACATACTCGCTGAATTAACAATATGACATAACCTGTGCAAGTTATCCGAGGAGGAGCGAGATTTAATAAACCCTGACTATCATAATAAACTAAACTACCCATAAATCTGTCTGAATGCCGGGCCAACACTTTAGCATACAATTTAACATCCGTCCCTATCAGAGAAAGTGGCCGATAGCTAGAACAGGAAGTCAGATTTTTTTCTTTCTTTAAGAGGAGAGAAATAATAGCTATATTAATAGATGAGTGAAATGAACCTTGAGTATGCTGAAAAAAACAAATAAAACAAGCCTAAGCTGGTTGGCCAGCTGTCTTAGCTGGTTTAAGCTGGAAATAGCTGGTTTTAGCTGGTCTCCCAGCCTGGCTTAGCTGGTCAAGCTAGTCTCCCAGCCTGGGTTAGCTGGTGTTCTGCTGGTTTAAGCTAGTCTCCCAGCCTGGCTTAGCTGGTCAAGCTAGTCTCCCAGCCTGGGTTAGCTGGTGTTCAGCTGGTTTAAGCTAGTCTCCCAGCCTCCCAATCTCCTAGCTAACCAAAACCCCTCTAAAACTAACTATGATACAAACTTTTAACTGTTGCGTAATCTCAAAGCTAAAAGGTTTGAATCAAAAATTCTGCCCTGGATCTCAGTAGTGAATTGAGTTCGGTCCTAACTGTCATCATTTTGCTGAGGGTATTATACGAGGAAAAATGTTGATTATCTTTCGTGAAGTTCTGAAGCTGTGCATCTTTTTATGTCGTTTTTTTCTAAAGGAAAGAGGCATATGAAATTGAGTTATTTCTTATAAAGCCTTTAACCACTTTCCAAAGTGTTTGTGGATCATCCACTGAGTTAATTTACAAACCTATTTCTAAACAGACTGCAAAAGCTTTCGTCCTGTAACAATTTAGGGTTAAATAGACATCTAGAGGCCTGAGTTGGCCGGGGGACCAGAGATAATCTGCACAAATTACCATCATGATCAGACAGAGACAGGGAGCAAATATCCGCATCTTGAGCAGCTAAGGATAAAGAAGTAGAAATAAAAATATACACTGCGTTCCAAATTATTATGCAAGAGACAAATCAGTAAGATTTCTGTACAATAAACATTCAGATTTTAGTTTTTCTAAAAAAGTGTTTGTTTGTTTATTTATCCATGTCTTTTTAGATAACTGGTATCAATCTCAGACAAAATAATTTGCCAGATCTATGGAAACCCTACTTAGAGGTTGTTCCACATTATTAAGCAAGTCACAGTTCTCATGCAATATGAGGAGGAAGAAAGATCTTTCTGAAGATGAAAAGCATGAAATGGTGCAATGTTGTGCAAAAGGCATGAAAACAATTAATATTGTGTGAAAACTGAATGGAGATTATCAAATTATCATAAGATTTGTGAGTGATTTAGAGCACAGCAGAACTCGGTCAGATAAAGGCTTATTGAGGAAAGTTCTTGTCAAAAAAATTAATTGTATTAAAAGGCATAAAAAAAAAGCCAGTGTTAAGCAGCAAACAGGTATTTGAAGCTGCTGGAGTCTCTGGAGTCTCAAGAAGCTCTCTATGCAGGCTGGCAGTTGTGCGTAAAGATGCATTTCAGTCACTCCAAACCAAACCTCACAAAGAGAAACATTTACATTGGGTTTAGAAATACATGAAGACTCATTTTTAAATAGTTTAATTCACTGACTAATGCCGTACTACAATGGATAGTCTAAATGGATGGATTTCTGGATGGTTGGTGAATGGCCACCACGTTCCAACAAGACTGCGACGTCATCAAGGAGCTGGTGGGTGATTATTTGGGCTGGAATACTGGGAAGTGAGATGGAGGGTATTAAAATTACTTTTGCAAGATATGTGGAGTTCATAACTGGCCATTTTCAGCTATGGTCTAAAAAGTACAATGCACTATGCACTATCCCATGCTGCAAAAAAACACCACAGCAATACAACTGTTTGAAAATGTATTTGTACACCCACTGAGACTCCAGAGACACCTCAACACTGGCTATTTTATAGCTGTCCTTTTAATATAGTAAATTTTTTGAGAGGAACTTTCATTAATAAGCCTTTATCTGACCAAGTTCTGCTGTGCTCTAAATCACTCACAAATCTTATGATAATTGTATAATCTCCATTTCAGTTTCACACAAAATTAGTTGTTTTCATGCCTTTTGCACAACATTGCACCATTTCATGCTTTTCATCTTCAGAAAGATCTTTCTTCCTCCCATATTGCATGAGAACTGTGACTTGCTTAATAATGTGGAACAACCTCTAAGTAGGGTTTCCATAGATCTAGCTAATTATTTTGTCTGAGATTGATACCAGTTATCTAAAAAGACATGGATAAATAAACAAACAAACACTTTTTTAGAAAAACTAAAATCTGAATGTTTATTGTACTGAAATCTTACTGATATGCCAATTGCATAATAATTTGGAATGCAGTGTAGTCGATTCGTGAATAGGTTTTGTGAGAAACAAGTGAATGACCAAGCAGAAGGGTTTAATAATCGCCAAATATCCATCAATGAGGATGAAGTTACACATTGGTAAAATTTGTCAGAACAAAGAGCTTGAGAGTGTGATTCCTTTGATCCAGATATATCTAAACTATGGTATATTACAGAATTCATATCTGCAATCATTACAATTTCAAACTCAGAAAATTTCAAGAGGTAAACTGAGAGTAAAGAGAAGAAAGCGGGGTCAGGAGTACTGTACAAAGTTCTCTGTTACACAACTGCGCCAGCAGGTGGCAGTATGGAACAGCATATATCTGAATCCATGTATCCTCTCTGTGTTCGTGTTATATTGGATCAGAGTGTACGCGTTTGAGACGGAGTGAAGATAGTTCTTTGTTACTGCTACAATTTGGGCAATATAGTGTGCGTCATTGAAAGTAAGTAATTTCTAAATGTTAAATACTTGCATCATTATGATTATTTTGCTAAAGTACCTGATCGTAAGTAAGCATATTATGTTGTTTATCTAATGCGGGCTTTAATGACGCCATTTTGACCAGCGCAATTTTATTGTAACTGCGTCATCAGTTTATATCACTGTGTTACACTGTGTAGAACAACATTTATAGGAACAGTGACTTATATATGCAAAGATGTATATCTTATTTCAACAATGTTATATAATATTGTAACATATATTGTATTTCTACATTTTTTTTATTGAAAGAAACCACACACACAGACTCAGAAACCCATATATTTGTATACTTCTGTCAACTGGATTAAAGTTTTGTTCTTTGGACCTCTGGATTGTTGCACCTCTTTTTAATGGAAGAGCATGGCTGGAAAGTGAAAACCAGTTTAACGCACACAATATCTGTCACAAATGGTCCTTCGAGTCGGAGTTCACTGATTACACCATGGCAACATCCAGAGACTATTATGATGGACAGCCACCAATCAGTCCTCGGCCAGCCCGCACCCGGAGGGCACCAGCCTATCTGGAGGACTTTATGTACAGCTATCCACCATATCAGAACGTCCCTCCTGTGTTGATGGAATCTAATCAAGCAGGAACAGAGATTTTTCACCCCCGTCAGGTGATGCGTACAACTTCGACACCAGCTATCACTGTTAGCAGAGACAATGAATCAGGATTGCAACAACTAGAGACGCGGTTTAAGAGACTGGTCGGTGAAATGAGAGATTTACAGGTAGAAATGGACAGTGTGAGACGTATTTCATATGAGAAGAGCCCTTCTCTGCATTATGAAAGTCCCTCTCCCGTACCTTTCAATCCTGATCATCACTTGCGAAGTGAACTGACTCATTCCCCCACTTCAGTCATACACCACATAAACCCTGATGAGACTATAAAACGCAATGAGCCATCTAAGTTGATTTTGCCTGCTCCACAGTTAGCTCAGCCCTTAGAGACTTAACGAAATCCAGGGACCATCAGTACCACTTGCTTGTCCAACATCTGTGCCAGGGCTTCAACCAACTGTGCAACCCAAGCAAATTTCCAGGTCATATTCAATGCCTCAGATGCCTTCCCAAGTGAAGCTTCAACCACAGTTACCGGCAACGCAGTCCTTCTTGTGGCCGCCAACAGTAACTCAAGCACACCCCTTTCCAGCACAAGGCCATCTGCCTCATACTTCTTCTTTCGTGCCACAGTATGTACCAGCTCCAGCCCTTGGCTACCCACCTGTCATGCAAGCCTCTACATTGACTACCTACCCAAATCAACATGCAATGCCAGGTCTAATGGAGATGGCTATCACTGCTTCCTATGGCATACTGAAACCTAAGCTGTTACCTTTCTCTTCAGGAAAGGAGAGTGACTTCCTCCTACTTAAGAAGGGCCTAGACAGTATACTTGGACCCCATCCACACCTAACTGAGGATTACAAGTACCAAGTTCTCTTAGATCACTCGAAATTGCCCACTGCCTACCAGATTGCAAAGCGGTTCGTTAACAGCCCAATGCCATACACCCATTCAATGCAGGCTTTACAAAAACGGTATGGACAACCCAGGCAGCTGGTCCAAAGTGAACTTAAGGAAATTCTTAATGCTTCCACAGTGAAACCAGGTGATGCCCAAGCCTTCGAAGACTTCGCCGCTGCAGTAAACACTTTAGTGGGTATGCTGACACTGGATGGTCCTGCTAGTGCTGAACTTCAGTGCGGTTCTCATGTAGATACATTACTCACTAAGTTACCTGCCACTTACCGCGACTCCTTTGTTGAACACTGTCTGACCCAAGGAATCCTCATGAGTGGCACTACTCGAACCTACACTCTTCCTGATCTTGCTCGGTGGCTTGAGAAGAAATCTCAGGCTATACAGATCTCTCGTAGAGTTTCAGAGGCAGCTCACGTGGAGGCCACACGTTGAGAATCAAGACAACCAAGGCAGCAGAAGTTTCGGACTACCACCATTCTTCTTGGCAATAAGCATGAGACCAAGGATGAATTAACCTCTGGTATGACTTCTCCTTGTGTTGCAGACTCTACCACCTCTAAGAAAAGAGAACGATTCAATCCATTCTGTCCTCACTGTAATAACCAAGACCACTATCTTAGTGCTTGTGCTGAGTTTGCTAAGCTAAGTCTGACAGACAAGGCTAACTGGATCAAAGAGAAAGACAGGTGCTGGCGGTGTGGTCGTGGACACAAGCCCGACAAATGTACACTAAAGAAACCCTGCTCCAGCTGTGGTGGACAACATCTAGATGTTCTACACGAAATTGCAACCAGTAAGATTCCCAGTGTTCTCACTCTCAGCACGTCCCCTCATACGGTATACCTGGATAAAGGTAGCCATTCAGGGAGAGTCATGTTAAAAGTTGTCCCTATTCAGCTTCGCAATGGAAGGATAACTCTTAATACCTTTGCCGTATTAGACGATGGCTCAGAACGAACAGTCATATTGTATGCTGCCTTGAAACATCTCGGACTGAAAGGTACTAATGAAACATTAACACTGAGAACAATCAGACAGGATATTGTTCAGCTTCAGGGGATCACTGTATCCTTGGAAGTGTCCGCCATCGCCAACCCAAGAGTTACGTTCCAGATCCTACACGCTTTCTCAGCTAGTGAATTGAACCTGGCTCGACAGTCATGCCCTGCTGATGTCATGCAGCAGAAGTACCAGCATTTAACAGGAATTCCATTAAAGACATTCAGCAATGTTCAGCCTATGGTGCTCATTGGATCTGATCATCCACATTTAATAACTCCCATCAGTCCTGTCCACCTAGGTCCTCCAGGAACTCCTGTAGCAACTCAAACTTTGCTGGGATGGACAATTCAAGGGCCCACAACCTTTCTAAATCACCTGGTTGTTGAAAGCTCCTGCCTGCACACAGCGTTCCTTTGCCCGGCTCAAGCTTTACATCAGCACATTGAAAAGCTTTGGCAACTTGACACATTGCCATTCCAGAACGTCAAGGATATGACTCGTTCCAAGCAAGACCAAGCTGCAATGGAAATGCTGGAAGAGAAAACAGCACGTGTCCTAGTGGACGGAGTGAGCCGTTATGCTACACCTCTTATCCGTCGAAAAAATGCTGTACTTCTCAAAGCTTCCCCCACTGCAGTAATGGCTCTTCTCAGATCTACTGAACGCAAACTGGGCTGTAATCCTGAACAAGCTGCTGTATATAACGCTGAGGTAGACGAGTTGGAGAAAGCTGGTTATGCTACGAAGATCACATTAGATGAAGCTAACAAATCCCCCGAGTCATGATATACCCCATCACATGGTATACCACAATGGCAAGGCGAGAGTGGTCTTTAACTGTTCCTTCAACTATCAGCAAGCCTGTCTGAATGACAGTCTGCTACCAGGACCTACCCTAGGTCCATTCCTGCTTGGTGTACTCTTACGGTTTAGAGAGCATGCCGTAGCAATCAGCGGGGATATTAAAGCCATGTTCCATCAGGTGAGGCTTCTCCCTGAGGATCAACCACTACTTAGATTCATTTGGAGGAACATGGAAAGGGAACGCAGTCCAGACATTTACGAATGGCGGGTATTGCCATTTGGAACGACCTGCAGCCCGTGCTGTGCGGTTTATGCCCTCCAACGTTATGTCAGAGACCATATAGCAGACAATGAGGATGTTATGGAATCTGTTCTGCATGCTTTCTATGTAGATAACTGTCTCCAGTCTTTCCAGAACCCAACACAGGCCAAAGACTTCCTTAATAAACACAGAACCTTTCTTGCTACAGGAGGTTTTGAAATACGACAGTGGGCAAGCAACATCACTGATGTTATAGCTCACCTTCCAACTGAAGCAAGCTCACAAAACTGTGAACTCTGGCTTACGGACGACAAGGTAGACCCTCAGAAATCTACTCTCTGCCTAA
Organism: Chanodichthys erythropterus; assembly: GCF_024489055.1. Classification (NCBI taxonomy): domain Eukaryota; kingdom Metazoa; phylum Chordata; class Actinopteri; order Cypriniformes; family Xenocyprididae; genus Chanodichthys; species Chanodichthys erythropterus. The sequence continues at coordinate 59,798,804 of NC_090230.1, read as the reverse complement.
AGTGGCACTGCGTCTCTGACACTATCGGTTACAAGCAACGAACGATATCAGATGCAGTCCCCACCATGAGAAATGTGTACCAAACGCTCGCCAGCCAATACGATCCCATTGGATTTATAATTCCATACACCACACGAGTCCTCATTCATGCTCTTTGGAAGAAAGATAGAGGGTGGGATAATCCCATTGATGACGAGCTCCTCTCTGTATGGCAAACATGGGAAAATGAACTCTCTAACCTACAGAACATATCCCTGCCGAGATGCTACTTTCCCTTATGTGCTGACTCTCACTCTGCTACAATTGATCTTCACGTTTTCTGTGATGCTTCAGAGAAGGCCTATGGGTCAGTTGCCTATCTTAGAGCGGAGGACAAGCAGGGTGATGTCCACATATCCTTTGTTATGGCAAGGTCCCGGGTCGCACCGAAGAAACAGCTCTCAATTCCCCGCCTAGAACTCTGTGCTGCACTCACTGGAGCCCAGCTGGCTCGAGTACTGAACACTGAACTCAGCCTCACTCTCAGACAAACAACTATGTGGTCTGACTCTACAATAGTACTGAGCTGGATAAAATCAGAGTCCTGCCAGTATAAAGTGTTTGTTGGAACTCGAATTTCAGAGATTCAAGATCTGGTAGGAGCTGAGAACTGGAGGTATGTTGATTCCAACAACAATCCTGCCGACGACATAACAAGAGGCAGAACATTGTTGGAATTGTCTTCTCCCTGGCGCTGGAGGGATGGCCCCTCTTTCCTCTTTCAACCTGCAGATCAATGGCCCTTATGCCCCCCGTTACATTGTGAAGAAAAGGAAGAGTTGCGCAAAACCACCTTCTGTGGCACCATCTCAGTCACTGGTAACCCAGCCCTAGATCTAACAAATTATGAGTCTTGGGATGAACTTGTGGATGCTGAATACCAACACATTAATGGAGAGACTACACCATCCATGTCTGCTGATGTACGCATACAAACTGAAGTTGCACTCCTCCGTCGAGCACAAATGGAGAGCTTTCCTGAAGAACTCAAAGCACTTCAGATGCAGAAACCAGTACCCACTCTCTCCAGTTTACGACCAATCCCTTGGTGTGATTCGTGTTGGAGGCCGACTTCGTAAAGCAGAAATACTACAAGAGGATGAAATCCACCCAAATCAAGTGTACAGAGTGTATCAAGTGGCGTAAGAAACCAACTGTGCCTAAAATGGCTGATCTGCCCTCTGCACGGTTGCATCTCTTTAAACCCCCCTTCTGGTCTACTGGAGTTGATTGCTTTGGTCCTTACCAAATAAAGCTGGGAAGACGACATGAGAAACGTTGGGGCACTATATTTAAATGCCTAACAACAAGGTGCATACACTTAGACCACAGATTCCTTTTTGCTGGCGCTCAGAAGATTTGTAGCAAGACGAGGCAAGCCTTATGAACTCCTTAAGGGACAAACTTTCGTGGAGGAGAAAGGGAATTACAGGAAGCCTTTGCTTCTCTGAAACCTGAGCTACAAGAACAGCTAGCTAAGCAGAATATTGATTTCAAATTTAACCCACCACATGCTCCCCACTTCGGAGGAGCATGGGAGAGAGAAATCAAATCCATCAAAGCCTCCCTACAGGTAGTCTTAAAAGACCTGATGCTCTCAGAAGAGGTACTGCAGACTGTATTGATTGAAGTTGAGGGCATTATGAACGCAAAACCTTTGGGATATGTGTCATCAGACATCTCTGATCCTGATCAAATCACACCCAACTTGCTGCTAATGGGGCGGCGGGATGCCTCCCTTCCACAAGCCGTGTATGGACCAAGTGATCTATTGGGACGCAAGCGATACCGACACAGCCAGGTGATAGCTGATCACTTCTGGAGCCGGGTCATTCTACAGAAACGTCCACTTTTGGTATGACAAAATGTCTTAAAATGTATTTATTTTTCTAACATTTAAACTTAGACCACATTATTATATTACACTTTGACTTTATGAATACACATAAATGACAGCTTAATGATTTTTTTATTTTTTTGTACATTTATTTAAAGACTGCATGTCCCCTTTTTTGTCACTGGTGTTACCTTACTTCTCTGGCATTTTTAAACAATTTTATGAAATATTATTTATCTTTTTTTTTCAGCACATGCAGTCAGAGTTACAGAATAATAATGATAATGCAAAAAATAAGGAGATTATGTGTTTTTTATTTTAATCAGGTTAGTTAAAAGTGTGATTGAATGATAATTCAATTTCGCAACCATGTATTTGCTATAACAATGACAATTTTGGAAAAACAGTTATGAAAAGTAATGATGCAATCCTTTAAATCTTAATTCTTGAGTGTAGCAGAATTCAATGGATGTAAAATTATTATCATGTCACATATGACACATTTTATTTAATGTGACAGACAAAAAACAGTAACACCAGTGACAAAATGAATCTCCAGTGACGTATACGTAGGACCAAAGATCCTTAATTTTTCAACTATAATTAAGTAGATTGTACTAAATTTTTACATTTGGTGTACAATAAAAGACTTATCTTTGACACTTAGTGAAAACAGTCAGAAAAAGATCATAAACAACATTTTAAAACTGTCTGTAAAATACACTGTCTGTAAAGTCGCTGCACTGAATTTAGCCAAATACCCTTAATTTAGACATATCTGCCCAAAGGAGAATTAACAATGAGAAAGAAGAGTTATAATCATGTAATCTTAGTGCTATTTTATGCAAAAGAACTAAATGAATAGCTTTAAATAAAGTTTATCTATAAATGGGTAACACCAGTGACAGTAACACCAGTGACATTTTCATAAAAAGGTAACACCAGTGACAGTAACACCAGTGACAATTTTCATGAAAAATGCATTTTACAAAATGGCTGCTGAAAGGTGTCAACCCACATGTTGTCAATCATGATATATTCACTAAATCAAGTAGTTTAATCCATTTGTATTCTAGTTTTTTATAATTCCCTAGCAATAAAGTAGGTCACACCAGTGACTTCAACTAAAAGCTTCGTATGAAATTATGATTTTCTAATTAAAATTTCTGATAATTGAAAAGAGATAGTGGACTTTTCATTTGCCTTTCTTCATTGATCTTCAGGAAACAGGAAGAAGGAAGTCGAGTGATGCCATCAGTGTGACTTTTTCTTTCAAAATAAGAGATTTTTGTTAAAGGTAACACCAGTGACACAACACCAGGGGACAACTACATTCATTATATATTTTATAATATTTATTTGGCATTTGTTTTTTTTTATGTTATTTACATTATATATTTGATAGTTATGGATACATTATTGAAATTAAAATGGTAGAAAAACCTGTTTCTGAGCTCAAAATAAAGCACTTTCCCTCTGTACATGACTGTGGGGACAAGCACTTCTGTGGTGCTTGGAATTTTTAGAATTAATTAAAAAACAAATATTGGCACATTGATGGCTCAAGAAGGTTTAATTGTTCAAATAACATATTGTTTCATATTAAAATATAAAAAAATTGTAATCCTAAAGTGTTTTTCAAGTGTAATATTTCTGTAAAGTCTAGGGACAGAAAAGTGGACGTTTCTGTAGAATGACCCAGCCAGTTCATCCGGAAGTACTTGCCCAGTCTGCAACTTCGTCATAAATGGCTGAACTCTTCTCCTAACCTCTCAGCAGGACAAGTGGTTATGGTTGTTGACCATCAACTACCCAGAGCTTTGTGGCCAGTTGGCCGTGTTACGAAAATTATTGCCAGTGATGATGGTAATGTCTGCACTGCAGAGGTAAACATCAAAGACCGTACATATACTCGCCCTGTAGCTAAGCTGGTTGTACTACCCGAATTGACTGATAATGATGACAATTCTTAGAGACGAACTAGAGCACTTTGCTTAATTACAAATATAACAAGTATATTTGTGGGGTGGCTGTACAAAGTTCTCTGTTACACAACTGCGCCAGCAGGTTGCAGTATGGAACAGCATATATCTGAATCCATGTATCCTCTCTGTGTTCGTGTTATATTGGATCAGAGTGTACGCGTTTGAGACGGAGTGAAGATAGTTCTTTGTTACTGCTACAATTTGGGCAATATAGTGTGCGTCATTGAAAGTAAGTAATTTCTAAATGTTAAATACTTGCATCATTATGATTATTTTGCTAAAGTACCTGATCGTAAGTAAGCATATTATGTTGTTTATCTAATGCGGGCTTTAATGACGCCATTTTGACCAGCGCAATTTTATTGTAACTGCGTCATCAGTTAATATCACTGTGTTACACTGTGTAGAACAACATTTATAGGAACAGTGACTTATATATGCAAAGATGTATATCTTATTTCAACAATGTTATATAATATTGTAACATATATTGTATTTCTAAATTTTTTTATTGAAAGAAACCACACACACAGACTCAGAAACCCATATATTTGTATACTTCTGTCAACTGGATTAAAGTTTTGTTCTTTGGACCTCTGGATTGTTGCACCTCTTTTTAATGGAAGAGCATGGCTGGAAAGTGAAAACCAGTTTAACGCACACAATATCTGTCACAAGTACATAAACTGAAAGAAATACAATATTCCTATTCTCCACTGCTGTTTTTATGTGTGTTACTCTACCATCTAAGCCACAGACTTTATCCAAAATAGTGATATTTAAAGTCCTCCACACCAATATTAGGACAACTTTAGTTTTAGTATCTGTACTGTAGATGAATGAGATACCACTTCATAAAACTTGTTATTGCACCTGCGTACATCCTCCTCTTTCAAATGGGAGTCTTGAGCTAAAGCTATATCAATCTTTCTTCTTCTCAAAAAATCCAAAAAACTTGTGCGTTTGTGAGGGCTGTTTACTCAGAATATTTTTCAGAATATTAAGCTCAGTCATAGGTATCAAATAGAAATGCTGCTTGACAAAACAAAGTACAACTCAGAAAAAGAAGCCATTTGAGTCTACCATCAAGCCACCCCCTACCCTTCCCATCACCATGTGGAGAAACAACAAAACTATATTCCCATGAACTATGGCGGATCAAACCAAGAACAAACCTTGATCCGCCAGCCCCCCTTAATATGATCCGTGTCGTCAACAGAAACCTGCACATTACTGAAGCACCAACACTGGCCCTGTGCTGACATAATGGCTAGTAAGTATGTCAAAATAAATAAATAAAATATAACAAATAAATAAACAAATAAAAATAAATACATAAAATAACATAACTACATTTCAAATGCAGAAACCATAGCACACAACCTAACACGAAATTAGAAATACAATGTGAATTGAAAGAGTTTCAATATTTGTGATATAAAAATAAAGTGAGGTGAACACTTTGTAAAAGACCAATCACCTGACAAGTTAGAGCATCTCTTCTTTAATTAAAGACAGAACATATCCTGCAGAAGTTCACAGAGGGTTAGTAGCTGAATGGCAATTGAGAAAATGTCTTGCTTCCTCTGGGGAGGACAGTGTTTTTTGTTCACCCTGATTGAGAATGATCTTCAGTGTTGCAGGATAAAGAAGGAAATTCTGGATGCCAGCTTCCCTCATTTCCCTCCGAATTGGTGCAAATGCACTTCTTCTTTTTGCAGTCATAGGAGAAAAGTCTGGAAAGAAGGACAGCGTTGTTCCGTTGCTTGTTTTCACCGGAGAATGAAGTCTGGCCGCCCGCAGGATGAGCTCCCTGTCCATGTACCGCAAAAGTTTCAAGAGAAAGACCAGTGGTTTAGCACGAGACCTTCGTGTACACGCGATGTGCTCGTTCCACTTCAATCTCCCTACCCACCAGAGAAGGGAGCCATGTCAGCAGCGATCTTTTCAAAAAACCCATAGGGTCATCCTTTTCTGATCCTTCAGGCAATCCAACCAGACGCAGATTGCTGCGCCTGTTAAGGTCTTGTAAGTCTACCACCTGTTGTTCAAGCATGGCTAATCGCACATCGTGATCTGCGACTACTTTCTTTTGTTCTCGCATCTCACCTGTAAGAAGTTTAGAGCATAGAGACTGCACAAATGACATGTAAGAAGAAAATTCACTCCGCATCGCCGTCAACTCGGTTTTTAGAATGTCCTCAAAGTGTGCTACTGTGTTAGCCATTTTGTCAACCGTATCACTCGTGGTTGGTGTCTTGGATCTGTTCTTAATCGGAGAAGACGACGGTGACAAATCCGGCTGTGTTCAATTGTGTGCCATCTGGTAAAGTACAAATAGTGAGTAAAACTTAACATAAAACAAAAACTCGGCAGAAAAAGGGGCCAAATGTACAGAGCTCTACTCAAGTGTGACTAGGTTCATTAGCACGTCACATGACTCTTCCATCCTCTACTCTGTTAATTATGCTGCGTTCACGCCACCTTGTATTTACCGGAATCTTGAGATGATAACACGTGATGTTGTATTCGGAGCTGTTCATGTCCTTGGACTTGGATTATGCATTTCTATGGCACCACTATCAATGCCTAAATGAATCTACAGAGGTCAGGTGGTACAGCAGCCACGTGGTACATGTGGGAGCTTTCTGAAAACTCCCAGCTTACAAGCTGTAATTACGAGCTCTACGATGACGTGAACGCTTTTTACGAGCCAGAATCTCGTAGTTACAGTTATCACGATATGGCATGAACATACCTTTACCTCCGTTCCCTACCTGTTTGTCTCCTAGGTTACTGATTTGAGTTGAGTCCTTAGTTCAGGTGTGTCTTATTAATTAGCTCCTCTGTTTCCTTTGTAGACTGCAAGCAAGCATTTGCAAACAAGTGCTCGCACAACCGTGGTTGATTTCATTTTCCGGGTTGCGTCCGGTGCTGGAGCGGCTGAGAAGAGTGCGCTGTCATTACGAGAGGGGCCTCTAGAGGCAAAATAGAAATTGCCACTGATGCCTCGTATAATTTGTTTTGACACGTGAGCGGGAAACTTCAAAAATATGATTTAAAACGGATAACAAAACGGTATGTTATACAGTGTACACTACAGTACATATTTTCATATCTCTATAACGTAATTAGTTTGTTGACTAGATGCTGCATTAGTGGAGAACAGCAGGGTTGGGCAAAAATACATCAAAATGTATTTTAAAATAAAATACCAAATACCTTAATTTCAAGTGTATCAAAATAAACTACAAAATACAGCAGCCACAAAATGTATCAAAATAAACTACTATATTTTTGTATTTTAAAAAAACTACAAAATACTTTGATCGATTCCTTCACCATTACACTGACTCAGTTGATTAAGTAAACAATGTTTGATGGCAACAGCTTTTCTCTGCCCGAGTCATGCAATAATTCTGACATATGCAATCAGTTAAAGGCACAAATATGTAAGATTTTTGGATTAAAATGTCCAAAAACCCCTAGAAAAAATATATATATATTGTTGACTTGTGTACTTACATTATCCCCAAAAAAATTCCAAAATTGTTTAAATCCAGAGAAATAAGCAATTTTAACCAGGACACAGACCATGTCTGTGCATTGCCTATCAATGACATCATTACCCTCGATTTCAGGTTTTATTTTGTAGAAACCGTGGAAACATCAAAGACACTTTAGTATATTATGTGTTTTATTAGACACATGGGCAACTGTTTGGATACATTCATTAACAGAAAACTACTTATGTTATATAGCTCAACACATTAAGTCTTTTTGTTTGAATGTTGTTTTCTTGATTTACAGCAAGTACCATGTTTTACCATGACTAATATCGATTGATCTTACTGCAGTGTGCAACAGGTGTCTCATAGCAGCTGCCGAGCGAACGCACAGAGTGCGTCTGTGTCTTGAGGAGAGGAGGACGCCTTCTTCCTCCTCCTCCTCCTCCTCTTCTGAGGATGAGGCGATGGTTCACTGGTTGGAGCGGATTCTGGAGCGGACTCAGTGGCTGGAACGCCCCCTGCATCCTTACGCACCGAGGGGGCGGCCATCTTGCCCGTGGGCACTGGCAAAGCAGCCATATTGTCCATCGCATCCAGGGCGCTTGAGTCCATGGCAACCGGCGAGCTTGAGAGCGTTGCAACCGGCGAGCTTGAGAGCGTGGCCACCGGCGAACTTGAGAGCGTGGCCACCGGCGAACTTGAGAGCGTTGCCACCGGAGAACTTGAGAGCGTTGCCACCGGCGAACTTGAGAGCGTTGCCACCGGCTGGCTTGAGTGCGAAGCGACCGGCTGGCTTGAGAGCGAAGCGGCCGGCTGGCTTGAGAGCGAAGCGGCCATCGGGCTTGAGAGCGAAGCGGCCACCGGGCTTGAGAGCGAAGCGGCCACCGGGCTTGAGAGCGAAGCGGCCACCGGGCTTGAGAGCGAAGCGGCCACCGGGCTTGAGAGCGTAGCAGCTGGCGGAGGCTTAGGAATGCCAGCCGCTCATGCTGAAATCAGTGGATCAGTCACACTGGAACGCAACCCTCTCCGCTCCCGGACTGATCTAGAGACGCGACGTGACTCTTGGCGTCAGCATCTGCAAACTCAGATAAGTGTAAGTGCTGATGCTTTATACCAAGGTGTTCCATAATGATTGGTTAGTCTAATGAATGACGTAACACTAGAGTCTTCCCGGCAGAACTTACGCTAGAGCTTACATTTCTACCAGAAAGACTCAGGAGGCAAAATAACATAATGATTTTAACACAATTTATTAACGACCAGAAAGTTATACAACAAGATAAAGTTCTTTGGCGTAGGCCCCGTCCGTAGCACGCATCCAAATGGTTGTAGGCTCGGCGTATCCTGCCCGGAATGAAGGCAGGGGCGAAGCCGACCCCCAAAGGATGGTAAATAGATATCACAACTGGACGGAGCCTACTTCCCCAAAAGAGGTGAGAGGAATGTATACGCACCACTGATGAGTCTTGCAGATCCTGAAACAGAGATAATAATAATTAGCATGAAAGGATTTAGAAAAGACAATATCACATAAAGGAAAAGGCCATAATAAGCCACATAAACATGACAGCCTTGAGCGGCGACAATGGCCACGTTAGACCACATAGACAGGAAGCCTTGAGCGGCAACAACGGCCACGTAAGGCCACATAGACACGATAAACTACACGATAGCCACTCATACACTAAATCCTTGAATAGTTAGAATGACCGTGAAGGCCGACAGATGCAATAATCATAAGCAGCAACATTTTGAGACGCCAATAAAAACAGAGACGAGGCCACAAGAAGATTAAACAAAAGACGAGTGCTATTAAGATTAGTAATGATAACATAGCACCAACACCACCACCAGTATATGCAAATTTTACCTTACTCGAGACTTGAAAGGACTTTTTGAGCTTCAAGAATGGTTCTGGAATTTGGTCTTATGTAGAATTCAAATGCGGAAGATAACCATCTGCCCAGGAGCTTGATAAACCCAAGGGTGGGGAGCTTGTGGGTGGGGACCATGCCCGGCCACCTTTGGTTTGCAACTTGTTGTGGTCACTAATGGACTCTGACCCACCATGGACATCTTTGGACTCTGTCCCGCAGTGGCTGCCCAAGCCTCCTGACCCGCCGTGGCCGCCCTTGGCTCCTGGCCCGCCGTGGCTGCCCTTGGCTCCTGACCCGCCGTGGCCGCCCTTGGCTCCTGGCCCGCCGTGGCCGCCCTTGGCTCCTGACCCGCCGTGGCCGCCCTTGGCTCCTGGCCCGCCGTGGCCGCCCTTGGCTCCTGACCCGCCGTGGCCGCCCTTGGCTCCTGACCCGCCGTGGCCGCCCTTGGCTCCTGACCCGCCGTGGCCGCCCTTGGCTCTTGACCCGCCGTGGCCGCCCGAGGCTCTTGACCCGCCGTGGCCGCCCGAGGCTCTTGACCTGCCGTGGCCGCCTGAGCCACCTGACCCGCGTGGCCACCTGACCTGACCTGCCGTGGCCACCTGACCTGCCGTGGCCGCCTGAGCCACCTGACCCGCCGTGGCCGCCTGAGCCACCTGACCCGCCGTGGCCGCCTGAGCCTCCTGACCCGCCGTGGCCGCCCGAGGCTCCTGGACCTGCATTGGGGACCCCGTTCCTGTCTGCATGCAGGTCTCCAATGCACCCACCCTCCCTCCCTAGCTGTTCCTTTTACGCCGCGAGGACGCGCCTTCCGGGAGGGGGGCATTATGTCATGATCACCGTCTGTTCCTGTCAGTTCCCGGACTACATCTCCCATCATCCTCTCTGCCACTCACCTGCACACACTTAACACTAATCACTAATCACCACACCCAGCTGCAGCTCATTACCAGGACTATAAAAGACTCTTACACACATCACCTCACTGCTAGGTCTTGTTTTCCCTGTGTGACATTTCCAAGCGTTGTTATTCTGTTTCCCTGTCTGTTCCGGTTCCTGTTGCTGATCCCTGTCTGGTTCTACAGTTCTGTGATTGTTAGCTGCCTGCCTTTTGACCTCTGCCTGTTCTCTGACTACGATTCTGCCTGTCTCTGATGTTCCTGTTCGCCCCGTTTGACCATGCCTGTACGACCACGCTCAACATTTAATAAAGCTTTGCATGTGGATCTTACTCTGAGTCCTGCCTACGTTACAGTAACATTAAACAAGGTTAATAAAAGTATTTTTCATTTTTAAATTCAAAATTTACATTTTAACACTTTAAAGTTGTCTCTTACATTAGTTATAATGCACTATAAATTAACATGAATGATCAATGTGTAATTAATATATTAGTATTTTTTTATGTATGAAAATTAAAATAAACATTTAGCCATTTTTTTAATTTAAAGAAACAAAATGTAAGAGTGTTAAAACTGAACACAATCTTGCTGCTCAAACTGTGTATAGAACAATTTTTAATAATATTTTTTTGCATTCCTTTTGTATTTTACATTTACTTGTACTTTTACTTTCAATACTTAAGTACGTTTAATATAAAAAAAAAATACTTTTCGCACTTAAGTACAAAAAATATCGCATACTTTAAAACTTTTACTCAAGTAACATTCTAAACAGCAACTTTAACTTCTACCAAAGTCATTTTCTGGTAAGATATCTCTACTTTTACTCAAGTATGGTTTTCAAGTACTTTATACACCACTGCACAGTTGTGATAGCCTATGACAAGCACTGCGCGCGTCCGTCTCTGGCTCAGTGCCAGTCAAAGAGCACATGCCGATTTGATTAGTGTTAGTTTACCCAAAGTTGAAAATGTCATCATTTATTTAACCTCATGTCATTCCAAACTTTTGTGCATCTTCGGGACACAAATATGAAGACGGCATATTTGAATGAAATCTGGGAGAAATCTGTCCCTCCATTAAAAGTCCATTCAGCCATAACTCTGACGCTTCAAAATGTTCATTAAGAATCATGAATAGAGCAGTTTAATCCAAGTCTTCTGAAGAGACACAATCACTTTAAATGATGAGCAGATTTAATTTAGGCTTATTCACATAAAAACACTGATCAGCAAACAATGTTTGCATTCAAATTTGGTTACGAAAGCAATGTTTATATGTAATAAATGAGGTCAACAGTGCTGCTGTAACTGCAGTCATCAACTGCTTGGTCAGCAGGGGGCCCCAAAACTCAACATGATTTCAGTAAATGAGGCTTCGTTACATCATAAGTGTTTGAAATTTCAATAGTTCATGTGATTTTGACATGTGAGTTTGATACGTGATCTGAACCACTGATTCGGACCAAAAGATTTGTAAAGCTTCGAAGCAGCGTTTTGAAATCGGCATCTCTAGATATTGTTGAAAAGTCATTTGTGGCGATCAGGGCGGGCGAGAGCTGTGAGGGAACGGCGCCCTGATCACCACATAATTATTTTGTTTGTTTTTTTGGCACACATAAAGTATTCTTGTGGCTTTGTAATATTAAGGTTGAACTACTGTACTCACATGAACTGTTTTAAATATCTTAAAATAATCTTAATTTGTGTTCCGAAGATGAACAAAGGTCTTACGGGCGTAGAACGGCATGAGGGTGAATAATAAATTACAATTTTCATTTTCATCAAAAGTAAAAGCTCAGAGTGACACATTCCAGAATATAATGTTTATAGATTATAATTACTGAATTTATGTGTTCATCTTTAAAGTTGTTGTTAATAATTGTGTAAATGAAATAAAATTGCAACTCTGATGGTGTATAATTTGCACATAGTCCCTAATCTGAGTGATTTTTTAAATATTTTTTTTTATTATGCTTGTGAATGTATCGTCTGGACCAATCAGACACACAATTATTCATTATATTTAATGAATTATCCAGAAACTCACTCTATCAAAATTCTCTAAACCCATCCCCCTAAAACTGCAACTAGCATCCCAAACGTAGCTAACATACTGGCAGGACTAGGTGTCCTGTTACAGGACACAGGAAAACTGATAAGAACTTTTTATGATCAGAAAGAATTTTGCAGAGACTAATGACTCATTCTTTCTGAGAAGGACAAATAAACCCTCTCAATCCTATATATTCTATATATAACCACTTGAGATATGTATAAACATGTATCCAATTTTCCCATCTCATGATTTTCCTTTTATATAGGCTTTATTCTATGTATTAATTCTCTCTTTTGAACTATTTTGGTATTAATGTTCCAAAGTTGCAAATTTATAGTTAACTAAAATCACATGTGTAGCATGTTTGGTATCTACGGACTCCAACTTTCGTTTCCTATTTGGTAATTTATGTTACATGTTACTAACTCTGTGACACATTAGTATTATAAGAATCTAGAAGGTTCTTTTCTCATTCATACAATCCAGTCTTATGCTAATATCCTGCCAAAGGCACAAAGACTCGTAAAGTTCCCTCCAAGGCGACAACTCCTTATTGGCTCAGACACCTCAAGAGGGTGTGACAACTTCACCCTTTAAAGGTGCCCTAGATAATTTTTTTACAAGATATATAAGTCTAGGGTGTCCCCTGAATGTGTCTGTGAAGTTTCAGCTCAAAATACCCCATAGATTTTTTTAAATTATTTTTTTTAGCTGCCTATTTTGGGGCATCATTAACTATGCACTGATTTTTTCAGCACGGCCCCTTTAAGAGATGCGTTCCCTCTGCCCCACGAGCTCTCGACTATATATACATCGCATAAACAAAGTTTACACAGCTAATATAACCCTCAAATGGATCTTTACAAGATGTTCGTCATGCATGCTGTATGCATGCTTCGAATTATGTGAGTAAAGTATTTATTTAGATGGTTACGTTTGATTTTGTGTGAGTTTGAGGCTATGCTCTGTGGCTAAAGCTAACATTACACACTGTTGGAGAGATTTATAAAGAATGAAGTTGTGTTTATGAATTATACAGACTGCACGTGTTTAAAAATGAAAACAGCAATGACTCTCGTCTCCGCAAATACAGTAAGAAACTATGGTAACTTTAACCACATTTAACAGTATATTAGCAACATGCTAATGAAACATTTAGAAAGACAATTTACAAATATCACTAAAAATATCATGATATCATGGATCATCTCAGTTATTATTGCTCCATCTGCCATTTTTCGCTGTTGTTCTTGCTTGCTTACCTTGTCTGTGCACAGATCCAGCCATTAATACTGCCTTTCCTTGTCTAATGTGTCAAATGGGCTGGCATTATGCAAATATTGGGGTCATACATATTAATGATCCCGACTGTTACGTAACAGTCGGTGTTATGTTGAGATCCGAGTGTTTTCCGGAAGTATTTTAAACAAATGAGATTTACATAAGAAGGAGGAAACAATGGGGTTTGAAACTCAATGTATGTCTTTTCCATGTACTGAACTCTTGTTATTCAACTATGCCGAGGTAAATTCAAATTCTGATTCTAGGGCACCTTTAAAATTTCAAATCACAAGATCACAGTCTCTTTCTTCTTCTCTTTTACTGACAAATGCTGATGTCAAGATGACGCTGTAGGCCTACTAGAAGCTTCTAAGGAACCCCAAGCTTGTGCCAGGCTTCGGCATAGACCTTGCATTCACCAAAAATCCTCTGAATCCAACTGGTTCTCTTTCATCAAGACAGTGTCAGCAAAGATTCAACAAATTGCATGAGGACAGTTTTAATTCAAATGGGCGAGACATGCAAGTATCAAACTTAGTCTCATTATTTGATACATTGAGTAGCCTTACCCCTTTTAAAGAAGGGCCTGTTAAAACTAAAATGATGGTTTGCTCAAGGCTGTTGATCTGCTGAATTTCAAACAATGCTGTAACTTCTTGCTTCCTGTACTCTGCTTTAGCTCTCTCTTTCCCTTGGTAAACTGTTTGCATGTATGTGTGTGTGTGAATTTTAGAGTAGTTAAGTGTTTAGTCTAGTTAATAAAGTCTTGTTCATGTCACACATAAAGTTGAACCGTGTTTCATGCTCATACACTGGAGTCCCTATTCATGCAGATCCTGACTGCATGCTCTGAGTAGTACTGTACAATAAGATTGTTATTTCCCATAACCTGGAAATGAACATTTCTTAGACTTTATAAACAATTAACACTGTGTGTTCATTGGACAACAGGTTAATTGATTGTAATAATAATTTTATTACATTGTTAATTTCTGTCACGGAAATACAAGCGGATGCAAGTGCAAGTAAAAAGTTCTCTTTATTGAGCTTCACACACAGATTATTCCAGGGACACGTAGCAGCAGCAGGTGAGTGGTGACGCAGGGACTTCGACGGGCTGCCAGGAACAGGTGGGTGCAGATCGAGGAGGGAAGCCCAAGTGAATGCAGGTGACCAGGTGAAGAATCCAACGAAGAACAGGTACAGAAACAGAACGCCATAAAGACCACAACTCCAGCCGAAGAACAAACGAGGATGATCATAGACAATCAGCGGTGACGCCCACATGAAACAACCTGACGAAACACACACACACACACACACAAACACCAGAATGAGACCGCGGATCACCAACCGTGACAATTTTATTAACTGATCCAAATATTTATAATTAATTATAACTAGTTATGATTAATTATTCATATTTCTTTTGAGCTAATTTGCTACATGAACATAATAACATAATAGCAAGAATATATTCAATGTAATCAGAACACAGGAAAGTAAAAGCAAGAAGTTCTCTCACATAAAAGTACATGACTGTCTTCTTAGGTAGGTTATCCATAGCATGTTCAACTTGCCATAGGAAGATCCATTGAGAAAACGTCTTGGGTTACATACGTAACCCTGGTTCCCTGAATAGGGAACTAGATGCTGCGTCGAGATGCATTGGGATCGCTCCTGCGTGATTGTGTCATGAAGCACTTGTGAAATCGAACCAATGGCGTGACGGAACGTCAGAGGCGGGTGATGTCACAGACCAGGAAACTATAAAGCATACCCAGAACAAAGAACGCTAGCCTCTGATTGGCTGAAACAAGATACTCACAGGGATGCATGGAGTATGGCAAGGCAATGCAGCGTTTCGTTCCCAATTCAGGGAACCAGGGTTACATACGTAAACCGAGATGTTCCCTTTCATGGGAACTACGAGCTGCGTCGAGACGCATTGGGAACCCTATCCCAACTACGCCATAATGCAAAGTGCCTGTCTGTTATCTTAGGACGAGAGCACAGCAGACCCCGGAGTGGAGCCTAATTCAAGGTTATAGAACCTGATGAACATATGCTGAGAGGACCACCCAACCACATCACATATATCATGGAGGGGGACCCCCAAAATTAAAGCCCTTAAGGCAGCCATATCCCTGGTAGAATGTGTAAGTGAGATGTGTAAGCCTCGACCACCCAATTGTTCATTCTCTGCTTAGACGCAGGGCCTCCCTTCTTAGGAGACCCGTAACAGATGAACTGTTATAGGGGATCCACGTATTCGATCTTAACTTTGCAGCTTCAGAGACGATATGTAGGACTAAACAACTTGTTCCGTGCAATTTTTTTTTTTTTCATTGAACACTTTATGTAAATTGCGTACATACATTATCCTAAATGTTAGCAAGATTTGAATATTCAGAGAAAGTCACAAATTTAAAATACCATCCATTGTCGCCCATCAATGGCGTAATAACTGCAATACTGCCTTATCCCTGTCTTCTTGTACTGCATAGTAACAAAAGTCATTTTAAGACAAGACATTTCACTCTGCGGCCATCTTGAAATGCCTCTCGGGCATGCAAGTGGCACTCCTATCTCTTTGAATGGGGAACATCAAATTCTCCGAAGGGCATACCTATATGCGCGTCTCGTGCCTCATTTCGGAGGTGCGCGTCTGACTGTTTCTATAGAAACTGAAGCTTCTAACGGCAACGCGATGACGCCAATCGACGCCAATCGACGATTGGCTCTTATTTAGAAGGTGGGACATATACAGTCATATTGCGAGTTACAGTTTCTCCCATTCAAACAATAAAGAGTGACACGTCTTGTGTTATTCAATAGTCTTTGATAGTAACCGTGAAAACATATTGACAGCTGCGTAATGTCTAGTGGTACGCTGTTTCATCCAACACTATGGAACATGGCGAGCAAACTGGAATAAGAGAATTGAAGTGAGGATGAACATCAGCATGGCGTTTATGAAATGAGACAGCTTTGCGACGAACTTCGACTTGACAGAGCCGCTCTGGCACATTAATAGACAGGTGAGCAAAAGTACACGAGAGAATTTATGTTATGCATGAGCTCAACACGATGGAATGTTAGAATATCATACTGTTGGTCTAGCTTACAGTCAACAGACTAATAGAATAGCATTCTGCAACTTTAACACTTAATGGCAATTTAATATGAGTGCCCAGTGAGACAGCCCTGCGTCACCTCAGTTTTAATTCAGAAAATGAACTTACTTGTATGAGTAGTATTCAAGCAATTGAAAGTACTTCGGTAGAATGATTTGACTCATTCCTATCCTGGAAGTCCAGGCTGGGACTTGCATGTGGCACTGAAATCGGTCTGTCATTGGCAATCGCGCCTGGCAATGGGCAAGTGGGCCTTTAGCACAGGTACATTAAATTCATTTAATACAGTTAATACAGTGTTAATTTACATTTTAATTATTTATTTCCTGGATGTTAATACATACCTGAAATATGTAAAACACCATTTATTTCATTTAAATCACCCCAATCGTCCTAGAATTATTACTTTCCGAAAAGGGTTATTTAAATAATCTGTTAAATTTGTCGTATCGCAATATAAAGTCGTATAAAGATAAATGCCTTGCCTTGCCTTTAACTAAAGAAATGTGAACACGTACAGTAATTTAATGAGAATAAAACATGTTTTTTAAGCAGAATGCAAACGACATAGCCTTATTACCACCACGCAGAACATAACTAATAATGTTTCTGCCTCGTTTACAAAGGAAGTCAAAATTGCTAGATGCACCATACCCAAGTTACGAAGCATGTCATTTTTCCTGCTGTTAGACAACGAGTTCAACTCTGCTTTCATGCGGATCATTACCGACATGCTATTAATGTACCAATGCTAACAAGCACAGTTCCATCCCAGTTCCATCCCAGTTCCATTTCACATTGTAGTACATCGGACTACCGCTAACATTGTCTGTGTGAATATTTAGATAATCACAATAGGCCTGTACATGTATCGTGAGAAATGCCAGCGATAGTATCTGCGAACACAATAGTGGGTGGGAACAGAACTTATATACCCAGGTGGCGTGTGATGATTGGTTAGATAATGAGCAATGACGTGCATTAGAGTCTTCCGGGTAGAACTTCCGCTCAACGCTCCCATTTCCCTTTATACGCATATAGCTTTCTTTTGGAGCGAGCTCTGGAGTGGAGTATGGTCTCCACAACCTCAGTTGAGAGACCGGATTCTATGAGCCTAGCCCCCTCAGAGGCCAGGCCCACAGTTTCCACAACTCTGGGCGGGGGTGAATTATTATGCTGCCTGCTTGAGACAGGAAGTCCTGTCTGAGGGGGATCTCCATAGGAGAGCTGTCGAGAAGTGACACCATGGCATCCAAACCCAGAGGGGCTGGATGAGTCCGAGAAAACCACAAAGGGCAGTGAGTTGTTTCTTTCGAAGCAAATAGGTCGAATTCCGCTCGACTGAGGTTTTTCCAAATGAGCTCCACCACCTCGGGGTGGTGTCTCCATTCCCCGGGCCTCGGCCCCTGCCTCGACAGGATGTCTGCCCCCACATTTTGATGCCCCGGGATGTAAGCTGCTCTCAGGGAGAGGAGCTTCCCCTTGGCCCACAGGAAGATCCGATGGGCCAAATTGCACAAATGGCGAGACCTCAGACCCCCATGATGGTTGTGTAGTGATTTTGGATTAGCCTCACATGAGGGCACCACAAATGTAGTGATTTTTGGTCTTAAATATTAATATTAATATTTTGTATTAATATTAATATTGAGTCAGATGATTCCTTCCAATATTTCGGGGCACCAGTCAGGATTCTCACCTTGACAATAAAGAACAATCGTGAAAGATTGTTAACTGAATTAAGAGCCCTACACATTTCATAATAGTTTTCAGCAACAGCAGGATTCTGACGTTCCATAAAGCCATGGACAGACCGTGAGGTTGTCTTTCTCAGGAGGAGAAGCTTATCCGTCATAGTGGCTTCTGGGATGTAGGACAGAGCATAGTTAACATCTTTAAGATATAACTCTATGTTGCTACCAGGGGAATCAGGGTTAAACACTTCAATGTCTCGTGCCAATTCCCTAAGTTGACACAGTCGGCTATCTCTAGCTAAGAATGAGCTTGGAGGTTCATAAGACAGGTGAGCAGGTCTTCCCCAGGCTGGAGAATCAAACGCTGCTTCATGGAAATGATAAGGGCTAGCATCTGTGGCTCGGCGGCCAGTAATTACAGGTTCGCTACTCTGCTGGTAGCGCCGTCCCCGTGCTAGATTATCATACAGGGGGTCCCTGGCCATTGAACCAAAAGGGCTGGAATGCACACTTTGTGGTTCGGGCAGCTCATAACGGGTATCTCCCTCTATATCCAATTCTTTCAACCTTCTCCCTATTTCCTCAAATCTTCGCTCAGCAACATCTGGTTTGCTTGGCCAGTCCAGGGCCCTAACAGTAGGTCTGTTGTGACTGCGTTGAAAGTCTCTCAACTTGTCAATTTCTCTGCCTAACTCTTCCCTAAGCTGGGCTTGGACACATTTGGAATCATGTAGCTGTCGCTTAAACATTTCCGCTTGTTCACGAGTATCAGCATAAAGCCTTCTCTCCATTTCTAGGTCAGATCTCAAACTAGAAATTTCAGACAATGCAGCTCTTAATTCTGCCTTTACTTCAGTTTTGCTTGTTTTCACAGCATTTAACTCATCTGCCTTTGCAGATAATTCTTGCCGAGTTTGTGCCAGCTCTCTTTGCAGAGTGGCAGTATCCACATCTTGATGGTCTACTACAGAAGGGGGCGTGAGTGTCCTTAAGTTCCCTGAGCTCTTTTTTTTAGCTTCTATTTACTTATCATTTAGCTTTCTAGCTTCAGCTTCCTGATCATGGACAATACATCGCAAGTCCTCTTTTTCTGCTGACAGACTATCAGCTTCAGCCCTTAGCCGGTCATTTTCTTTACGCAGCTCAGCAATCTCACTCTTAAGGTCCTCTATCCTCAAATCTCTATCTTTTATATGATCCCGGGCAATGTTTACTTTATCAACAGCTTGCGCTAGCTGGGCAGCCCAGTTTAACGCTAAACTAGAGAGCAGTTTAATCAGCTTGTCACCCTTTGGGGCTTTGGTTGCTGTTTCAGATACCAGCTCTTCTGTTTTCTGGCTAATTTCATCATAGTCCAGACCATGAAGTGTTTCTACGTACCCTGGATTAACGCCTCTGGTAAGGTCTACTACCAGCTGTTCAGGCGTGGTTAATTCAGCCATTTGGTTATGCTATGTTACCAGGGCCGTGCACAGATCTTTTGAGGGGCATGTGCTAAAAATGAAAAAGGGCACCCCACCAAATAAATAACAATAAACAATAATAATTTTTAATCGATTGACAGCCTGTTACGTTTGCTGGTGTAGAGATGAGGCAGATACGGATTTCCACAATACATTCAATACTTTAATATAAACGAAGGCAGAGAACACCATACAAACACTAACACAAACAGAGAACGGACGAGGAGTGAAGGGAGTGAGTGCAATATATGGGGAGTGCTGACAATAGAGTCCAGGTGCAGGTGATGAGTGACGATGAGGAGCTGACGAGGGAAGTGAGTGCAGGTGTGGAGAACAGAAGGATCTTGGGAAATAGAGTCCAGGGGAACACGGGATCTGTAACAGTACCTCCCCCTCCCGGTAGGCGCGTCCTCGCGCCGTAGATGTAACAACCGGGAGGGGGGTGGGCGCCCTGGAGACCTCAAACCGGAGCAGGGGGAGGAGTAGACTGGAGTGGAGGTCTCCAGGGCAGGCTCAAAAGCCATGGCGGGTCAGGAGCCGTGGGCAGCCATGGCGGGTCAGGAGCCGTGGGCAGCCATGGCGGGTCAGGGGCCGTGGGCAGCCATGGCGGGTCAGGGGCCGTGGGCAGCCATGGCGGGTCAGGGGCCGTGGGCAGCCATGGCGGGTCAGGGGCCGTGGGCAGCCATGGCGGGTCAGGGGCCGTGGGCAGCCATGGCGGGTCAGGGGCCGTGGGCAGCCATGGCGGGTCAGGGGCCGAGGGCAGCCATGGCGGGTCAGGGGCCGAGGGCAGCCATGCAGGGTCAGGGGCCGAGGGCAGCCATGCAGGGTCAGGGGCCGAGGGCAGCCATGCAGGGTCAGGGGCCGAAGCCTTCGAGGCGTTGAGCCCAGGCGGCGGTGAGGGACCGGCGGGTGATGGCCGAACTGTAGGCTCCGCCGACCGAAGCGCAGCCGGGGCTCCAGAAGGCCGCAGTGGAAGCAGGAGGACAGCCAACAAAACGAACACCGGGGGGAGTGAGGAGGCCAACTGGAACTGAGGGACGGAGTGACGGAGCGGAGCCGGAGGAGTGTAGTCCAGAGGGGAGGGCAGGCCGACGAGTGAACAAGGTGTGAGTGGAGGCAGGATGGATACTGGTGAAGCTGGTGGACTGATGGACAACGGTGGAGCAGAGGGAGGTTGGAGCCGGGGTGAAGGTAATCGCCCAGAGGTCCGAGGTGGAGATCTGGGCGAGGGGGCTTGAGGTGAAGGTTCAGTGAAGAAACACATGGGAGGCGGGAGAGGGAGGCAGGGAGGGAACACAGTCCTTACAAAGTTCATAACAAAGGGCTCGGTGGTGGCAGGAGCGGCAGGCTCGGCGGCGGCGGCTGGAGCGGCAGGCTCGGCGGCGGCGGCTGGAGCGGCAGGCTCGGCGGCGGCGGCTGGAGCGGCAGGCTCGGCGGCGGCGGCTGGAGCGGCAGGCTCGGCGGCGGCGGCTGGAGCGGCAGGCTCGGCGGCGGCGGCTGGAGCGGCAGGCTCGGCGGCGGCGGCTGGAGCGGCAGGCTCGGCGGCGGAGACTGGAGAACTTTGCTCGGCGGCGGAGACTGGAGAACTTTGCTCGGCGGCGGAGACTGGAGAACTTTGCTCGGCGGCGGAGACTGGAGAACTTTGCTCGGCGGCGGAGACTGGAGAACTTTGCTCGGCGGCGGAGACTGGAGAACTTTGCTCGGCGGCGGAGACTGGAGAACTTGGCTCGGCGGCGGAGACTGGAGAACTTGGCTCGGCGGCGGAGACTGGAGAACTTGGCTCGGCGGCGGAGACTGGAGAACTTGGCTCGGCGGCGGAGACTGGAGAACTTGGCTCGGCGGCGGAGACTGGAGAACTTGGCTCGGCGGCGGAGACTGGAGAACTTGGCTCGGCGGCGGAGACTGGAGAACTTGGCTCGGTGGCGGAGACTGGAGAACTTGGCTCGGAGGAGACTGGGGTTGAGGGCCATTTCATCCCCTCAAATACAATTAAAATCCCCACAGGCACTGGAGCTGGCTCTGTGGGGACTGGAGCTGGCTCTGGAGATACTGGAGCGGGCTCTGGAGATACTGGAGCGGGCTCTGGAGATACTGGAGCGGGCTCTGGAGATACTGGAGCGGGCTCTGGAGATACTAGAGCTGGCTCTGGAGATACTGGAACGGGCTCTGGAGACACTGGAGCGGCTTGCTTCCTCCTCCTCCGCTTACGGGACCCAGTTGAGGATTGTGGGTTCCGTGTGGGGCAGGCAGGGAGTTCGCTGGAAAGGTATGCAGAGGAAGCCGGAGGTTGACTGACTGGCCCGGCCAACCGTGTCTCTGGATGGACTAGAGACAGACACCCATCCTGAACCCAAATAAATTTGGAATCATTTAACCATAAAATGGAATTTATGGTTTCGCTTAAGGAGAAACGGTAATCGGGTTCACTAAAACGGATGGTGTCATCATCTAGTCCATCCAGAAACAGGGAGATCAAAACTGCTTCAGGCCAGTCAGACAAATAAGCGAGCTCAACGAACTCCTCCACATACCTCTCCAGCGAACGACCTACCTGCAGGAGCCCGATAAGGCGATCGCCGGCTGTCAGGGTGAGAGGCGTTGGAGGAGCTGGATCCAGGGAGCCGGTGAAAGTCTCCATTATTTCTTTTTTTTTTTTCCCTGTGGAAAATCCGGTCGTTTTAGGTCCGTTCTTCTGTTACGTTTGCTGGTGTAGAGATGAGGCAGATACGGATTTCCACAATACATTCAATACTTTAATATAAACGAAGGCAGAGAACACCATACAAACACTAACACAAACAGAGAACGGACGAGGAGTGAAGGGAGTGAGTGCAATATATGGGGAGTGCTGACAATAGAGTCCAGGTGCAGGTGATGAGTGACGATGAGGAGCTGACGAGGGAAGTGAGTGCAGGTGTGGAGAACAGAAGGATCTTGGGAAATAGAGTCCAGGGGAACACGGGATCTGTAACACAGCCCTAATATATATATATATATATATATATATTTATATATATATATATATATATATATATATATATATATATATATATCAGTGGCGTGCAGTGGTGCTCTGAAATGAGGAGGCACTTTTTATTTTTTTTTATTTTTTTATGAATCATTGTAAATTCATGTGCATTACTCTTAAAGTTGACAAATCTTCCTTGTTAAATGAACATTACTTTACAGTACATAAAAAAAAAAAAAAAAAAAAAAAGTATACAAATACAACTCTATTTTGTAAAGGCAATAATAATTTAAACAATATATTTTATTTGTTTATTGCGGTTTTTCTTTTTAATTGTCAACCTAGATTATTTTGGATCATCAGTCATGCTCCATTAACACCGTCTGTCACAGACACGAATTGCATTTTTAATTTCACCAAGCTGATTGCACTAAAAAACCCCGCAGTAATCATGCTTTCAGTCCATTTCAAGTTTGATTTTGACGTAACATAAAGCAGTGATATATCTAACTGGGTGATCTGTTTACTTACTTTTCGATTAGTCTTCCGATTGACGCCATCATTTGTTCAGTCAAACCTACGCGCGGAACGCGCACGTCAACGAGAGGCGGGATTTATCGCACAAACCAATCATATCCAATCATAACCAATTACATCCAATCATAGCGCGATGGAGACATTGCCTCCTCTCACGTGACTTTCCCCCATTCATTCTCAATTACCCCCCACAAAACCCACCGCAAGCCGGGGTTCTGATGAGAGGAAAGGGAGGCATGACTCCTCTGTGTAACTTTACCTGTGGGTGTTGCTGTTGGGCAGTGTTCCTTAAGAAATACGCGTGACTTGCGCTCTTTTTAATATCATAATTTGTAATATTTGTGTTGTTTTATATGTAATATGGATTATTTTCTCATCCTATTTTTTTGAGGAGGCACTGCATCCCTTGCCTACTCGGAGGAAACGCCCCTGATATATATATATATATATATATATATATATATATATATATATATATATATATATATACATACATACAGGGTTTCAGGGCTTCTTTAAAACTAATTATACAGCAATCATCTGTGAGCCATGTGCTTGAAGATGTTTATGACTTCACTGTGATCCAATGGGATGTCACTCTTAACACACATTAATACACACATTCTGCATGATAAAATATAAAGAAGCACAGTGACCTGATGATTCTGTAATGTTTTTAGTTCTTTGTACATTACTGTAAACCATGTTTATACAGTTGTGGCCAGAATTATTAGACCCCTTCATAAATATGATCAAAGATGACTCTAAAAATAAATCTGCATTGTTTATCCTTTTGATCTTTAATTCATAAAATTAGCAAACATCTAACCTTTCATTGAAGCAAAAGAATTGAAAGTGGGGGAAAATAACATTAAGAAATAAATGTTTTTCTCCAAAACACATTGCCCACAATTATTAACACCCCTAGAATTTTTTATGAGTAAAATATCTCTGAAGTATATTCCCATTCATATTTAATTTTTTTAGCTCACCGGGGTGATCATGAACATGAAATTGGCCAGCCATGACTTCCTGTTCCACAGGAGTATAAACATGAGGAAACACAAAGGCCAAATTCCCTTAATCATTCATCATAATGAGAAAAAACAAAGAATATAGTTCTGATGTGTAGCAAATGATTGTCGAGCTTCACAAAATAGAAAGTGGCTGTAAGAAAATAGCTGAAGCATTGAAAATGCCCATTTCCACTATCAGGGCAATAATTGAGAAGTTCCAATCAACTAAAGATGTTACAAATCTGACTGAAAGAGGACATGTGTCTAAATCATCCTAATGTGTGGTGAGGGGGAAAGTTTGAGTGGCCCAAGACTCTCCAAGGATCACAGCTGGAGAACTGCAGTGATTAGTTGAGTCTTGAATCTCAGAAAGTCTAAAAAAAAAATGTATCAAAAGCACCTACATCACCACAAGTTGTTTGGGAGGGTTTCAAGAAAAATCCTCTGCTCTCATCCAGAAACAATCTCCAGCATATTCAGTTGTCAGACAAGACTGGAACTTCAAACGGGACAAGCTTCTATGGTCAGATGAAACTAAAACAAGAGCTTTTTGGCAGCAAACCCACCAGATGGTTTTAATGCACACATGGATAAAAAGTACCCCATGCCCACGGTTAAATATACTGCTGGATCTTTAATGTTGTAGGCCTATTTTTCTGCTGGAGGTCCTGGACAACTTGTTCAGATACATGGTATCATGGATTCTATCAAATACCAACAGATAAAAAATCAAAACCTGACCACTTCTGCTAGAAATCTTATAATGGGCTGTGGTTGGATCATCCGTCAGGACAATGATCCAAAACAAACATCAAAACCAGCACAAAAATGGGTCACTGAGCACAAAATGAAGCTTCTGCCATGACCATCCCAGTCCCCTGACCTGAACCCTAAAGAAAATGAGTGAAGTGAACTGAAGAGAAGAAGCACCAACATGGAGCTGGGAATCTGAAGGATCTGGAGAGATTCTGCATGAACAAATGATCTCTGATCTCTTGTCAGGTGTTCTCCAAACTCATCAGTCATTCTAGGTGAAGACTCAGAGCTGTTATCTTGGCAAAAGGAGGTTGCAAAAATAATTGAATAAAAGGGTGCTAATAATTGTGGCCAACGTGTTTTGAGAAAAACATTTATTTCATAATGTTATTTCCCCCCCACTTTCAATTCTTTTTCTTCAATGAAAGGTTAGATTTTTGCTAATTTTATAAATTAAAGATCAAAAGGATAAACAATGCAGATTTATTTTTAGAGTCATCTTTGATCATATTTATGAAGGGGTCTAATAATTCTGGCCACAACTGTACATGTGAAGACGAGTGGGGAGTATACAATACTAGATTTAAAAAATTATATAGTGAGCAAATACATATTAACGTTGTAAACATTAACCATACTGTGTGACCATATATAATGTGATTAACGTTAAATATTAATGAATTAAGTGTATCGGCAGATAGCCATCATAAATCAAAGAAGAAATTTCTTAGAAATATATTTTACCTAGCTGACGAGGATCGTTCGCTTCGTGTCAAACTAAAAATGCAGTAACGCCGGGTTTTTGACCAGCAAATGTGTGCAAATGTGCAATATTTGTCATTTAAACGACATCATCACATTAGGCTACGTCATCATTAGGTTATGAGCGCTCAGTTTTTCGTGTTGTAAAATACGTTTGGCCAAAATCTCAATTTACAAAATATGTAATACTAGTGTACTGTATGCACAGGCAATTTAAGGCTATTTGTAGGCTGTTGGCTATGATGACTAACTTAGATTGCAGCCCCCTCCCTCTCTCTCCGCTGCCGGTCTCAGGCCTCAAATATATAAAATATGAAACTTTATACACATACTAGTGTTTCTTTCATAAATACAACGTTGTAGCCTACTTATTCAAAAAACAAGATATTTATTTACCGTTGCAAGACGTTCAGCTGCAATGCTGTGGAACTTCAGTTCGCGCACTCAGGGGGCGGAGTTAAGAGGTTTGACTGACAGTTTGAGCGGATCCAAAAAGATTTTGTCACAAGCTCGTTTTAATACTTTTATTAGGCTAAATATATTTGTAAATCAGACAGACAGACGTAAACGGTGACCAATAGCATTAATTTATTGAAGAAAATAAATAAATAAAATAAAACACCTCCGAAAAAAAAGGGCACTTCGGAGTGTAAGGACAAAAAGGGCATGTGCTCTGCACAGGTTGAGCCCTACCTGTGCACGTGCCTGTATGTTACACTCAGCTGCCTTTAAAAGTATAGATAACCCCTGTTACAACAGGTCACACAAAGAAGCAAAGGGTACAATGCTAGCTTTGAATCGTCAGTGGGTGTTGACCTCTTCTGACAGGTTTCACAAAGAAACAACAATGCAATATTATAGACTTATTAGGTACATACGCCCTATGCTATGCTTAGCAACAATATGGTAAATGCTCACAAGTTACAGTGTTTGCTGAGGCTATGTTTTCCTGACAAAGGACATTTTTTGTTATTGTAGGTCAGATGGTGGTCGGTCCGTAGGATCTTCTGTAGGTTGGAGTACTTGGGTTATGCAGGTCAGGAGTCAAAGTCCTCTGCAGAAGCACTTTGGCTGCTTGATCCGTGCGGTGAAAGGTTTACTCGCAAGAGTTTCACCTTGGTCGTGCTGTTGTTCTTCCCTCGTCAGGTTAGAAACTCAGAACAAGGGTCTGTTCACTTAGGAAAACTTTTATTCCTTCTCGTTGTGGAGGGGATTACTAATCCCCACCTTTCCTGATGTGGTGATGTAATTGGGTCACAGCATTCCAGGTGTCCATCCCTTAACACGCCCACCTTTCATCCTGTGAAACTTGTTGTATTGTTCCAAAGTACACAGTTAAATAAGACAATGTCTTTAGGATCTTGGAAATCCTTTAATTTCTTTTTCAAACCTTTCTCAAAGTCCTTGTGGCAGTTTTCTGAACTCGTAGAGTCCAAACTTGATGTGAATTGGTTGAGGTATCACACTTCTGTCTCAGTGGGTGTAGTTGCATTGGCTTTTATTCCAGGTGTGGTTTCTACTGTGTGTGCACAGTTTCCTGGATGAGTACAAGGACACATAGAACATGTTCCTTACAGTATTCCTGTCCATTTTTGGTGATTTCAAGCCAATATGTTTAGAAAATGTCTTCCTTTCTGAGCATTTCTTTGTTCTTGCTGTGCTCTAGCCAGAGCCGGTTTGGCAGCCCTAGGAGTCCATGGTCATTCGCACCTTGAACTAAGTGAACAAAGGCAACTCGTGATGAGATTAGCCTATCATCAATGGGCCGTTGATGTCATCTTTCCTGTCTTCCACCTTTGGCAGTCCTGATTACAATAGTCGTTTACTTGACGTTGAGGGTCCGATCACATTCTTTTGATTAATCAAAGTGGGACAAAAGAATGTCTGTTGTGAAGCTCTGGTGCCATCACGTCTGTTGTTCACTACAGTTGATATAGGAGACCACTGACATGTTGTCCATGCGGACCAACACATGATGGCCCCTCAGGTCTGGGAGGAAGTATTTGAGAGCTCAAAATACCACCATCATTTCCAGCCGATTTATGTGCCAGGAAAATAGATGGTCCTCCCACAGACCCTGAGCTGAGCGACCACTCATGAGGAAAGCATCCGTCGTTAGCATTACGCGACGACAAGGAGCCCCCAGCACAGGTCCTTGGGACAGGAACCAAGGCTTTTTCCACATGACTAATGCACGGAGGCATCGCTGCGTGACCTTGATCATGCGAAAAGTTAGAGCAGCTGCTAGAGTCCTTACTAGAACTAGGAAGTATGACCATATTAGCCCAGTTGTCGTCACTGCATTTGGCTTCCTGTTAAACATCGTATAGATTTTAAAATCTTGTTAATTACTTACAAAGCACTAAATGGTTTAGCCCCCCAGTACCTAAGCGAGCTCTAGATGCATTATAGTCCTTCACGTTTATTGCGATCTCAGAATTCAGGCCAGCTGATAATACCTAGAATATCGAAATCAACTGCAGGCGGTAGATCCTTCTCCTATTTGGCACCTAAACTGTGGAACAACCTTCCTAGCATTGTTCGGGATGCAGACACACTCTGTCAGTTTAAATCTAGACTAAAAACGCATCTCTTTAACCTGGCATACACATAACACATTATATATTTATATTTTCAAATCCGTTAAAGGATTATTAGGCTGCATAAATTAGTTCAGCCGGAACCGGGAACACTTCCTATAACACCAGATGTACTTGTTACATCAAAAAAAGAATGGCATCTACGCTAATATTAGTCTTTCTGTTTATCCCGAGGTTTACCGTAGTCAACCAGATTCAGGGCCGTTTCCAGATGAGACTGAGGCCTTGACACGACCACAACGCAGCCCTGTATTAGCAGAGATCGAGTCGACTAGATCATCCATTGTGAAGACATCATCAACACGACAGCCAGTGCCACAGTTTCCTCAAAATTATAATCACGATTATTAATCATGTTTATTCTATCAAAAGAGTAATGAAACTATGGCTATTTTGCAAGTTCTTTACCAACCTACACTTCACCCAAAAGGCCTGTAGGTGGCACAAAGACTTAAATTTAACCAACTATGATAACTTCGTTAGATGGTAAATTAATACAAAACATGGTTTTGGTGAGCGCTTTGTAATATGTATTCACATTAGATTTTAAAGCAGCACAATTCGTTTGCAATAAGACAAACCAGATTCAAATTGCCCGGCAAATTCGTAAAGCAAAGAAAAATAATTTCTAGCTGATCAACATTATGAAAACTGGTAAAACCTTTAGGAACTTCAAAAGATAAAACAGCGAAATTCCTAATATTACTTCCAATATTTCCAAATTATGTTCATTTTCATAGAGCGGGCCAATATCGTGACGATTATTTAAAATCAATCAAGAGAAGCAGATATCGTTATCATGATAAAATACAATTAATCGTGCAGCCCTGATTTAATTTAATTTGACTTGACATTTGATATTCAACAGTGCTTTTGATCTGCCTGCATTGACACTATTCTTTAAAAGGAAAAATGATATACCAATTATCACTGTAAAGCTGCTTTGACACAATCTGCATTGTAAAAAGCGCTATATAAATAAGGGTGACTTGACTTGACTTGACTAAGTCTCATGTGCAGCAGGCCAAAAGGTATCACGTTTGACACAGCTGCCATCAGACCTCTGAACAGTCTCTGAAACTGTTTTACAGTGAGTGACTGGCCTACTTTTACCCCATTCATGGCTGAGAGAATGGAATTCACATGAGCAGGAGACAGATGTGCCTGCATCGTAGTGGAATCTCAGTCTACCCCTAGATAGTTGGTAGTTTGAGCTGGAAGAAGCACACTCTTCTTGGCATTGAGTCTCAGCCCTAACCTTCTCATATGAGACAGAACGGCATCTCCATGTTGAACTGCCATGTGCTCGGATTGAGCTAAAATCAACCAATCGTCAATATATTTCAACACGCGAATGCCCTTGAGTCTCAGAGGAGCCAGAGCTGCATCAACGCATTTTGTGAAGGTGCGGGGTGAAAGTGCTAGGCTGAAAGGAAGAACCCTGTATTGATAAGCTTCACCCCCGAAAGCAAATCTGATGAACTTCCTGTGCTGAGGATGGATGGATACATGAAAGTAAGTGACTTTCAGATCTATTGTCACAAACCAGTCCTCAGATCTGATCTGTGGGATGATCTGTTTGAGTGTAAGCATCTTGAACTTGAGCTTCTGAACAGAACGATTTAACACACGTAAATCTAGAACAGGACGCAACCCTCCATCCTTCTTTGGAACAATGAAATACCGGCTGTAAAACCCTGACAGCTTGCTGGGAGGAGAAACCCTTTCTACAGCTCCTTTTTGCAAGAGCGTCAAAACTTCCTGTTCCATTACCAGAGATTGCACGGGGTCCACCACCATAGGGAGGACCATTTTTGGGGTTTGGGGTACATTCTTTTAGTAAATTTGAAAGACAATGTAATTCTATATGTATGGTTCTTCCAAAGAGATTGATTCTTCAGAGGTGGAAACTGGACATAGTTCCAACATTTGATGTGCTGCTGAGTGAGCTAGTGAGCATTATTCTTATTGAGAAGTTATGACTTATTAACTATGACAAGCTAGATATATTTTGGAAAATATGGAAGCTTGTACTATATCACTTAGGAATGTGATAAATGTTTATACTGCTTGGTATACTGCATTATCTCTGTAACTCTGTAATTTATTTACCTAACTATTATTATCTTGTTATTGTAGTTTTTTTTCTTCTTCTTCATTTTTTTCACACACTCCTGATGTTACCACTGTGATCTGTTTTGAACCCTTCTATTTTATGTATCAGGGATATTCATCTGTAACTAGAGTTCCCTTATTTTTATTCATTCAGTATACCATAGGCCTACAATTGTTTCCTTCGACCTTTGTTCATTAAAAACAAATGTCATTTTAGAAAACTAAATAAAGTTTACAAAAAAATGTTTCAAGTCGTGTTTCTCATTAAATGGTCATAAAACCCTAAAACATTGTTTTGAGATGTTAACAGATATGTACAGGTTGCACATCAATAAAACAACAACTATCAAGGGAAAAGTGCTGCTATTTTTTAATTTTTTCTGAGCTATTTTAAGATATATCAGTGCAAGCTGCTTTCAGTTAAAACAGCTCAAACATCATTTTAGTCCGTAAACTTTGTCTGTGAATCTGGGGGATCATGTGCCATAAGTGTATGTTTTGTCAGTACAGTAACACAAAAGTGTTTGTAAAATGCAGAGCATGCACGAATGGAAATCCACAGACAGACCAGCCACTAGTCATGTGACTGTCACTGAAAACTGAGACCCACACAGCAGTTGATCACTGGATTTACAGAAGACATTTCACTTTTAAAAATTGTTTTCTCAACATTGCAGCATTTCATATCTAATCAGCTCCTGACAAACACATTCATTTATTTTATAATATATATAAAATATATATTATATTATATATATATATATTTATATATAAAACTCACTGAGTTTAACCATGTATTAGGGCTTTCGTATTGGAAGGCTTTTGTCTTTAAGCCAGGGGTCTCAATCTCAAATTGGCGGGGGGCCATTTCTGTGATTGACACCTCATAGGAGGGCCTTATTAACATTCAAGCGCAAGAAAGAGCAACATTTCAGAAAATGTACTTTCCTTTGCATTATTTCTCACTTACTTTCATTAGGCCTACTAAAATATTTTATACCTATACTATAAATATTTTATTTACCATACTAAATGTAAACAGCAGTGTCTCTCTCATTGTTACAGAGTGTAATATAATTATATAATACTATTACTAATATAATACTACTAATATACTAATGCAATACTAATAATTGCAATAGTCTGGTGCAAATTCTCACATCCAACAAGGTGCATGGAATAAAAAAATTAGTAATTTAGGAACAAAACAAGCAACACTTGTGGTGTGGAGGGGTCAGAAATAAACAAAAATCTAGAGCTAAATATATCAACTTTATTTTGCCAAAAAATAAAAATCTCTCATTGTTACATACATTATTAGTTTTTAACATTTAGTGGTAGTATTTTCCTTTACTTCATGTTAGCTTAAATAACATTAAAATCTTGCACTGAACAACACTGTACATAACAAATACAATCCCTGAATACATTTACACTCTTCTGTTTCTTGACAGACACTTGGCAGCGCTTGTGCTCACACAGCTGAGACACATTTGTCCAAGATGCCGTTTGAGCATCGGTAACGTTTAATGGTTGCATCGGACGCGTTTCGGTGGTTTTAAATAGACGCTCGTGACTTAAAGTCGAGTGCTTTTACTGTAATTTAGGCAAGCGCGCTCATAATAGAAGAGATGTGGTTGAGAGCACGGCTCATGGTTGAATAGCAACGAGAGACGCCACTGGAGCAAAAGCGCATTGGAAAGAAGGAGAATGCGGCGTGGCCGCTTATGTGACGCGATGTGTGAATGCCCCCATAGAACGGCGACTTTTTCTTTGCATATCAGTCAGGTAGCAACTAGGGAATAATAATAATTTAGCAAGCCGGATTATATATTTTTTTAGATCAGTTGCAGGCCGGGTAGAGGGGGAGGGCGGGCCGTAAATGGCCCGCGGGCCGGCAGTTTGAGACCACTGCTTTAAGCCCATTGAAATGTACACATTCACATCATTTCATATTAACAATGTTAGGACAATAGTAAAATTAAAATAATAATAATAATAACAATAATAAATAATAAAATTAAGTTCATGGTTCTCTGATGTCAGTTAATAGTCACATGACATGCAGGTAAACAAAAAAATATATAATATATAAAATATAATATTGTAACAGAGTTCAGATATAAGGAGGGAAGAGGACAGGGTCAGCTTTGACTACTGGCTGTTTATTAAACAATATAATAACAACAGAACGGTGTGCAGACCAGCACAAAACAGTCAAAACAATAATAGTTCACTCCAACATGAACAGGCAGGCATCCAGGAGTGTTGAACAGCCAGTAGTCCTTCTCTCTCTCGCTGGCTCCTGCTTCTCCTGTCGTTAAATACTCTCTCCACGCCAATTACTGAAACAAGAGACAGGTGTTTGTTATTTGCGCCTAATCCACTCAGTCACAGCGCGTCTCCTCCCTCTCTCTCCCGCTGCAGACTCCGCTGAACCACGCCCCCCTTGACACATACCCCCACCGCCCCCACACCAAACCCCCCCACCCCCCACCGAAATCGGCCACAGCCATCTGAACACCCGGCCTGTGGACCACCTTGAATTTAAAAGGCTGTAAAGCTAGATACCAACAGGTGATCCACACGTTGGTATCCTTCATGCAGTGGAGCCACTGCAGAGGAGCGTGGTCCGAACAGAGGGTGAATTCCCATCCCAGGAGATAATAGCGGAGGGTGAGGATGGCCCACCTGATGACCAAACACTCCTTCTCCACGGTGCTGTACTTAGTCTCTCTCTTAGAGAGCTTGCGACTAATGTACAGCACCAGCCGTTCCTCTATCTCCTGGGACAGGACTACACCCAGCCCCCTGTCCGATGCGTCAGTCTGCAACACAAAAGGGAGAGAAAAATCAGGAGAGTGAAGCAACGGCCCGCCACACAGAGCAGCCTTTACCTGGGTAAACGCCTGCTGGCACGTCTCCGTCCACTGGACCGTATCTGGTGCCTCCTATTTAGTAAGATCAGTCAAGGGGCTGGTGAGGTCCGAATAATTAGGCACAAACCTTCTGTAATATCCCGCCAGCCCCAAGAACTGTTTCACCTCCTTTTTGGTCTTAGGGCGCGGACAGGTCGCAACTGCTGCAGTCTTATCAATTTGGGGACGCACTTGTCCATGCCCCAAGTGGAAGCCCAGATACTTTACTTCCACGTGCCCAATTGCACACTTCTTCGGGTTGGCCGTGAGCCCGGCTACCCTCAGCGACCTTAAGACCGCCCTCAAATGCTGCATATGCCGCTGCCAGTCATTACTAAATATGATTATATCATCTAGATAGGCAGCCGCATATGCAGCATGGGGCCGTAAAACCCTGTCCATCAGCCACTGAAAGGTAGCCGTTGCCCCGAACAGCCAGAACGGAAGTGTAACAAATTGGTGTAATCCAAACGGCGTCGTGAAAGCTGTTTTTTCTCGGGATAATGGAGACAAGGGGATCTGCCAATAACCCTTTGTTAAGTCCAATGTCGAATAAAAACAAGCTGTACCCAGCCGGTCAAGCAATTCGTCAACCCGTGGCATTGGATATGCGTCGAATTTCGACACAGCATTCACCTTGCGATAATCCACACAGTACCAGACCGAGCTGTCCGTTTTAGGAACCAAAACTATCGGGCTCGCCCAGTTACTGTTGGATTCTTCTATTACCCCCATTTCAAGCATCACACCTAATTCTTCCTGAACTACTTTTCTCGATATGGAGCTGAATGAGGTTTGTACAGCCAGGTAGGGGAGAAAACACGTCAGCAAACTCTGCCTGTAATTTGGTTAAATCAATGAGCTAGGAGGGCGAGACATGATCTCCCCCTGGGGCCAGTGCGAGAGATTGTTTTTTTATATTCGCCTCTGGCCCAAGATCATCCTCTCCGCTAATCACCGTCGGCAGCATTACTGATTCTCCCTCATTCCCTTTTTTCAGGAGATGATAAATTTGACGTGCTCATCTCCTATCTGAGCGTATTACCTCATAATCGAGCTCTCCAACTTGCCGTGTGACCTCGAACGGTCCTTGCCACTTTGCAAGTAATTTTGAACTTGACATTGGAAGTAATACAAGCACTTTATCTCCCGCAAATTGGTCCCCCTGTTATACAGCCGGCTCTGTCTGTCCTGGTCCTGTAACAAATTCTCCATAGAGAGCCGCCCCAAAGTGTGGAGTTTTGTTCTCAGGTCCAGCACATACTGAATTTCGTTTTTAGATTGAGAAGGTCCATCCTCCCAAGCCTCTCTTATGCCGTCTAACACCCCTCTGGGCTGGCGACCATAGAGGAGCTCGAAGGGGGAAAACCCCGTGGAGGCTTGCGGGACCTCTCGCACAGCGAACAACAGGGGTTCCAACCATTTGTCCCAATTTTTGGCATCTTCCTGAACAAATTTACGAATCATTGTTTTAAGCGTGCGATTAAAACGTTAGACCAGCCCGTTCGTTTGTGGGTGAAAGACGCTGGTCCGAATCGTTTTAATGTCCAATAATTCGTAAAGTTCGCGTAACGTCCGTGACATAAACGCCGTGCCCTGATCAGTGAGGATTTCCTTAGGAATCCCCACTGGGGAAATTAAAGAAAACAGTGCGTCAGCAACACTCTTAGCGGAAATGTTGCGGAGAGCCACTGCTTCTGAATATCGTGTTGCATAATCCACAATGATTAATGCAAAACACTGTCCTCTTGCTGATCGCTCTAATGCCCCGATGAGGCCCATGCCAATTCTCTCGAAGAGGACCTGCATTAATGGGAGGGGTGCAAAGGCGCTTTTGGGGTGACCGGTGGGTTTACCAACTGACATTCACGACAAGCCACGCACCACCTGCGCACATTCTCATGAATGCCCGGCCAAAAAAATCAGGTCATGAGGCGATTTAGTGTCGTTACCTGTCCTAAATGACCAGCCATTGGATTAGAATGAGCCGCTTGAAAAAGCATTTCCCTACGGCTCCTAGGATCTAACAACTGGGTTGTATCCTCTTTTGTCTGAGTGTCTTGGGTCACTCGATACAACCTATTTTTTATAATTACAAAATATGGATAGGTAAACGGTTGTTAAGGATGGAGAGGCTGACCGTCGATGGTACTGACCTGTTCAAACACACGTTTCAGCGTCTCATCCTGAGACTGCTCCAGGGGAAAATCACCGTGCTCCGAGAGAATAAGTCTCTCGATTTCGCTCTGTTCCCCTGATGCAGTACTCAGTGGTCCCGATTCAGTCTCTCCCGCCTGCACACTCGCGTTCCCCTCCGGTGCATTTTTTCCCCAACAAGCATCCGTACATAAAGCCCCCAATAATTCTGTAAACGCTGGCCAATTAATTCCCAAAATTAACGGATGCCGGAGGTGCGGGTTAACTGCCACTTCAACACTATGCTTTTAACCCCTGAATTGAATAATGACTGGCACAATAGGATACTCTACCACATCCCCGTGCACACACCGCACCTTAACCACGCGGTTATTATCCAATGCCCCGGAATGTATCAAATTTTGATGAATCGAGGTTTGGTTACATCCTGAATCCACCAATGCCTGATAGGTACCCCCCTTGATACTCACAGGTATTTATTTACAATTAAAAAAAGTTACAGTAATAGTAATATATTAATTTATGTCAGGAGTGCACATCAATCATGCTTAATCTAACTGATAGAAAACACAGACCTTTTTAGTTGCGCATGCTTCCATTTATTTGCGATCACAAGAATGCAAAAAACAACTCCACTAAAGCTTTTAAATCCAAAGGCTTACACATTTAGAAATATATTGATAACATACCCTATGTTTACGTCACCTTTCTGAGCATTTCTATTTATTTTCCTCTAAATTATGCGATGATTGCTATCCGAGGATGTTTGAGCGATCTCTCCATCTATCTATCCTGATCCTTTCAGCCAGAGCAACAGAGGGAGCTCATGAGAAGACAACAGGAGTTATGAGTCATACGTGTTAACCGGATTGTGTGAATCTGTGAAAGATGTGCATTTGTCAGGAATCGCACAGGGAAGAGACAGATAAAACATTAAACCAAATAAATACACGATTATAATCACATAAAAATTGTCTTCATTCCTCAAGCAGTCTCTGATATTTTCCATAAACGTGTTATGACCGGGGGCAGCTTGCGGGACATCCGGGACCCAGACCATTGTTCCCACCTCCATAACAGGACACCTGTCCACAAAATGGTCCGGGTCCCCGCAACGCCAGCAGACCGGCCCAGACCTCCCCGCCGCTCCAGTGGCAGAGAGTGGATTAGGCGGCTGACGTGGAGAGAGGGGAGAAACAGGAGCGGTGTCCAACCCGGCCGGTGCCATTCCCACCCCTCTGGTCTTCCCCCCTGGTCCTCCGCGAGTTGGATAGCCGACACCAGCAACGTGGGGCGGTGGCACTGGACCCACTCGGCCATTCTTCTTGGAAGCCGAGTGATAAATTGCTCCAGCACCACTCAGTCGATGATCATCTCCACGTCGTTTCCATCGCCCAGCAACCATTTGCGGCAGGAGTCCCGGAGCTGTTGGGCCATCACAAAGGGCCGGCCGGACTCGCCTAGCTTCAGGAAGCGGAAGCGCTGGCGATGCTGTTCAGGACTCTGGCCAACCCGCTGGATGATGGCCCTCTTGAGATCATCGAAGTCCAGGAGATTCCGCACCGGAAGCTGCTGTGCCACTACCTGGGACTCCCCGGAGAGCAATGGGACCAGGTGCATTGCCGATTTTTCAAATAAATCCAAAAATGCCTCTGGGTCGTCCTCAGGCCCCATTTTGTTGAGTGGGAGGTTGGCGGGCACAGCGAACCTCCCGTTCCATCCAGCTCCAGAACCTCTCGCGGTCTTCCTGCTTGGCTTGGAGGACGGCCTGGAACCACCTCTCCTGATCTTGCCGTAAGTCCAGCAGGGCCTGGTGTTGATCATGCTGCATGACCGCGAGGGATGTAATAATCTCCGCAAATGGTGCACCGGAGGACTCTGGCATGGCTGAAAACCTGACATAATGTAATATTTAATATACTTCATGTTGTTGATAAAGAATGGAATATATTTTATTTTTCTTTGTATTTTTATATCAATATGGTACAAGATTATCCTATTCAAATTGTAACCCAGTGTAATAATTTAAAAATGTTTTATTTTATATTTTCTTTTATGTGCAAATTATAATGTAAATGGTTGTGAATGTATATTTGTTACATCGATGGGGTATTTATTATTTTTATTATTTTTGTGTTTTGACATTTTCATTGTTAAGCCAATCGTGTTCTTGTCCATGTTGGGTGGCCAATCAGTTTTTATTTAGATTTAGATTAAGAAAAGGAGGGTGGGAAGAGGGTTAATGAGGAAGGAGGAGGAGAGCACTGTCACGGCTACACAATCTGCACCTTCTGACACGAACACTTACGCCACGCCCACTCGTTCACAATCACCTGAATACTGAACACCTGTGCATCATCACCAGAGCCACATATAAGCACGCCAGTCCCATTCACTCATTGTCTGGTCTTGCACCGATCCCTACACGTCACTCGACCTCGTCTTACCTGAACATTGTACCTACTGTTGTCTTCATCGTCTTCACCTCCAGTCCTGAGTCCTCCGTCATCATCTGTGTCACCATCGTCATCTGCCAAGGAAAGTTATCATTGTTATACCTATCGTCAGTTCTACGTGTCAAGATTCCCTACCTGTGTCATCACCTGT
The DNA here is from genome assembly GCF_024489055.1 of Chanodichthys erythropterus. Classification (NCBI taxonomy): domain Eukaryota; kingdom Metazoa; phylum Chordata; class Actinopteri; order Cypriniformes; family Xenocyprididae; genus Chanodichthys; species Chanodichthys erythropterus. The sequence goes on along the minus strand of NC_090230.1, from coordinate 59,760,589 downwards.
GTCTGAAACCTTTGTTAATAAACACTGTTACACTTTACCTCATCTGTGTCCTCGTCTGTGTCTGACAGAAGATCAGACCTGATGCAGAGCTCTTCAGACACAGGCGGGGACCGCACCGCGGATCCCTTCCTGGCACTGGTCAACGCTGTACAGTCCTCACTCCTTCAAAATACCACAACCACCACACCGTCATCATCAACACCTACTACACCACTCACTACTTCAGCTGCCCCTGCGAGTCCCATGGCCAAACCAGCGACATACAGCGGCGCAGCGGAGGATTGCAGCGGGTTCCTACTACAATGATCTCTTTACATGGAAGCCAATACTCATCTATTCACCACCGAAAGAAACCGGGTGGCATTCATCATCAATCTACTATCAGTTAAAGCCCTGCAATGGGCCTAATCATTATGGGAAGTTAATTCTGCGATCCTTGGTTCCGTGTCCTCATTCTGTTCCCAGTTAAAGGAAGTCTTCGGCCAGCAGACTGCTGACTTATCCATTCACGATCAGCTATTCAACATTCAACAAGAAAGGAACGAGACTGTGAGTTCATATGCTGTGCGCTTCCGCACCCTCACCTATATCAGCGGCTGGAATGAAACCGCTCTCCTCACAGCTTTTCGTCATGGATTACGCGAAGAAGTTCAACAATTGATCGTGGTGTATGAAGATTCCCTGGGATTAGAGAGTTTAATCCAAAGAACTATCCGGGTCTCCCAACGACTCGCTGCTTGCACTCACACCACTCCCGCTGTAAATCCTCCGCTCGTCTCACCATCTGTCGCGCCTCCAGCACCTGAACCCATGCAAGTTGATACATACCATCTCACCACCTCAAAATGACAACGCCGCATCAATTTACGTTTGTGCTTGTATTGTGGGGGAGATGGACATCAACTACCCACCTGTCCTGTTCGACCTCCTCGTCCAGCGGTGAGTACCATTCAATTACCTCATCAAACAGCACGTTTAACTAAGACCTGGGTGAACCTAAGACATTGTCAATCTTCTGTTTCAGTACAAGCCCTCATCGACTCCGGGTCGGCAGGGAACTTCATCAGCCAACAAACCCTCAATCACCTGAATGCCAAACGTCAACGCAGTCCCGTCGACCTGAGAATAACTACTATACAGGGAAAACCGCTGGGCCGAGGTCATGTCCGTTACTTCTCCCCCACATTCGTCCTTCGCGTTGGTCACTTGCATGTGGAGGACATCACATTTATGGTGCTGGAGGAGTCAACCGCTGACATTATCCTGGGACGCCCGTGGTTAAACCTACACCAACCGTACATCCATTGGTCAACTGGTGAAAACCTCAAGTGGGGTAAGAACTGCCATGAGAACTGCATCACCTTGCTTGTAAAGGTTCCTCAACCATCTTCTTCATCCAGAAAAACACCACTACCGGTCCAATCCACCTCAGTTGAAAGTCCAGTTCCTGGGTTATGTCATTGATCCCAATGGTGTGAAGATGGACCAGGGGAAGGTGGAAGCCATCACTCACTGGAAGCAACCCAACACCATCAAGGAGCTTCAGAGGTTCCTGGGCTGTGCTAATTTCTACCGCCGTTTCATAAACAACTACAGCATGCTCAGTTCACCACTCCCCTCTCTTCTCCGTAACCGGCCCAAGTCTCTGTCCTGGAACCCCACGGCCACGAACGCCTTCCATCAGTTGAAACTCGCCTTCCATTCCGCTCCAATCCTGGTCCATCCTGACCCAAACCGCCAGTTCATCGTTGAGGTGGATGCCTCTTCCACCGGGGTTGGAGCGGTACTGTCCCAGCGGCAGGGGGATCCTCCACGACTCCATCCATGTGCCTTCTATTCCAAGAAGCTATCCCCGGCGGAGCAGAATTACGACATTGGCAATCGTGAGCTCCTGGCGATTAAGCTAGCCTTGGAGGAGTGGCGACATTGGCTGGAGGGAGCAAAACTACCGTTTGAAGTCATCACTGACCACCGCAACCTCGAATATCTACGAGACGCAAAAAGACTCAACCATCGCCAAGCCCGATGGGCTTTATTCTTCACCAGATTCAACTTCAAAGTTACCTACCGTCCAGGAGATCAGAACAACCGTGCGGATGCTCTATCTCGTCTTCACCAGGCAGATCCCAATCCTGAAACTCCAGAACCTATCCTCCCTCCAGCCATGATCGTAAGCCCTATCCAATGGACCATCAACCAACAGATCCAACAAGAGAATCTTCTCCAACCTGCTCCACCGGGAGGTACAGAGGGTAGATTGTACGTTCCACCTCATCACCGAATCACCGTCTTGGACTTGGCTCACTCATCTCCGGGCTCTGGACACCCAGGCAGGAGAAGGACCCTCTCGCTCCTTCAACAACGCTATTGGTGGCCATCCATGCCTCAGGACATCTCCCGGTACATCAGGGGCTGCTCAGTCTGTGCCATCGCGGATACCCCTAGGAGATTGCCTGAAGGAAAGCTTGTGCCTCTGCCCATCCCAGAACAACCCTGGACCCACATTGGAATAGACTTTATGACAGATCTGCCTTCCTCTCAAGGATTCACCTGTATACTCGTTGTGGTGGATAGATTCTCGAAATCCTGTAAGCTCATTCCTCTCAAAGGACTACCAACGGCCTTCGAAACGGCAGAGGCACTCTTTCACAACGTCTTCCGCCACTTCGGTTTACCGGAAGACATCGTTTCTGACCGCGGACCACAGTTCCTCTCCCGGGTCTTGACCGCATTCTTCCGCCTCCTAGGGGTATCCGTCAGCCTCTCGTCAGGATACCACCCTCAGACCAACGGCCAGACTGAGCGGAAAATCCAGGAATTAGGGAGGTTCCTGAGGGTCTACTGTCACCGTAACCAGGACTGTTGGAGCCAGTATCTGCCCTGGGCCGAATACGCCCAGAATTCCCTCCTGCAGTCCACCACAGGGCTCACCCCGTTCCAGTGTGTGTTAGGATACCAACCTCCCTTGTTTCCATGGTCGGGTGAGCCCTCTGAGATCCCAGCGGTAGATCACTGGTTCCGACAGAGCGAGAGGGTCTGGGACTCAGCTCACGTGCACCTCCAGCGGGCAGTCCGGAGGCACAAGGAGCAAGCTGACGCCCGCCGATGACCCACTCCTCAATATCAACCAGGACAACAAGTTTGGCTCTCCACTCGGGACATCCGCCTCCGGCTGCCTTGCCGTAAGCTGAGTCCCCGGTACATCGGACCATTCACCATCGAGAGGCAGCTGAATGAAGTGACCTACCGTCTCCAACTCCCAGCACAGTACCGCATCTCACCATCCTTCCATGTTTCTCTTCTCAAACCCTTCACTGACCCTTTGTCTCCTCCTTCCACAGAACCTGGTGATGATGCCGTACCTCCTCCTCCTGCCATCGATGAAGACACCAACATCTACCGGGTGAGAGCTATCCTTGACTCGCGGCGACGTGGGTCCCAACTGGAGTACCTAGTGGACTGTGAGAACTACGGCCCAGAGGAGCGATGCTGGGTCAACCGCCAGGATATCCTTGACCCCAGTCTACTTACCGAATTCCACCATGAACATCCCGACCGTCCCGCTCCTCGAGGCCGTGGTAGACCCCGTCGCCGCCGTCGTTCCCAGCCGTCAGGAGCTGCCTGTGGAGGAGGGGGTACTGTCACGGCTACACAATCTGCACCTTCTGACACTAACACTTACGCCACGCCCACTCGTTCACAATCACCTGAATACTGAACACCTGTGCATCATCACCAGAGCCACATATAAGCACGCCAGTCCCATTCACTCATTGTCTGGTCTTGCACCGATCCCTACACGTCACTCGACGTCGTCTTACCTGAACATTGTACCTACTGTTGTCTTCATCGTCTTCACCTCCAGTCCTGGGTCCTCCGTCATCATCTGTGTCACCATCGTCATCTGCCAAGGAAAGTTATCATTGTTATACCTATCGTCAGTTCTACGTGTCAAGATTCCCTACCTGTGTCATCACCTGTGTCTGAAACCTCTGTTAATAAACACTGTTACACTTTACCTCATCTGTGTCCTTGTCTGTGTCTGACAAGCACGAGGAAAAAAATAGCGTGCAATGATCTGGTATCATATTGTTTCACAAAAGTATATAGCATAAATAATGCTGTAGAGCAGTGGTCTCAAACTGCCGGCCCGCGGGCCATTTACGGCCCGCCCTCCCCCTCTACCCGGCCCGCAACTGATCTCAAAAATAAAACATCATCCGGCCCGCTAAATTATTATTATTATTATTATTATTATTATCTAGTTGCTACCTCTCTGATATGCAAAGAAAAATTCGCCGTTCTAGGGGCATTTACATATCGCGTCACATCAAGTGGCCGCGCCGCATTCTTCTTTCCAATGCGCTTTCGCTCCAGTGGAATCTGTCGTTGCTATGCAACCATGAGCCGCGCTCTCAACCGCTTCTATTATGAGCGCGCTTGCCTAAATTACAGTAAAAGCACTCGACTTCAAGTCACAACTCACAAGCGTCTATTTAAATCACCGAAACACGTCCGATGCAACCATTAAACGTTACCGATGCTCAAACGGCATCTTGGACAAATGTGTCTCAGAAGAGTGTACAAATGTATTCAGGGATTGTATTTGTTCAGTACAGTGTTGTTCAGTGCAAGATTTTAATGTTATTTAAGCTAACATAAAGTAAGTGAAAATACTTCCACTAAATGTTCAAATCTAATAATGTGTAACAATGAGAGATTTTTATTTTTTGGCAAAATAAAGTTGATATATATATAGCTCCAGTTTTTTTGTTTATTTCTGACCCCTCCACGCCACAAGTGTTGCTGGTTTTGTTCCTAAATTACTAATTTTTTTTTCATTCCATGCACCTTGTTGGATGTGAGAAGTTGCACCAGACTATTGCAATTAATAGTATTATATTAGTAGTATTATTAGTAGTATTATATTAGTAATAGTATTATATTATTATATTACACTGTAACAATGAGAGAGACACTGCTGTTTACATTTAGTATGGTAAATGCAATATTTCTCATTTACTTCCAATTTCATTAGGCCTACTAACATATTATACTATAAATATTTTAAAGGAAAGTACATTTTCTGAAATGTTGTGCTTTCTTGCGCTTGAATGTTAATATGGCCCTCCTATGAGGTGTCAATCACAGAAACCTCCGCCAATTTGAGTTTGAGACCCCTGCTGTAGAGTGCTACAATAGTTGCTGTAGTAAGTGCGTTGTCAAACCGAGAACAGAAACTTGTACTACAGAGACGGAACAGTGTCTATCTTGCTCGGATGGACTGCATGTTCGGTTGGCGAGTCATTAGCGCGAGGATTCGTGGCAGCTTCCTATGAGGATGATTCCAGATAGACTTCTTAGTTAGCGGAAGTGCTTGGAATTCCTTTGGCCCTGAGGAAATCGCAGCGATCGCGAGTTTGATGGACATCTAGCGCTGAATGGTGAAACACTCTTTTCATTGGATTTAAAGGTATTTTCCGCCTATGTTTGCTCCGTGAGGAGTGAAGCGGTCTTTTAGTTTTTTTGACCACAACGTAGGCTACCCCAGCATCAAAAAGGCCTGCAACAAAGAACAAAAAACAGACATATTGAGTTATTTTTAGAGTTGGCTCATATTGCCAGCTTATTGTTTGGGTGCTCAAATTTTAAGGTTTATATCTGAAAAAAAGTGTCATGAGGACTATTTACTACAAATACCCCTTTTCCACCAAGGCAGTTTGAGTGCTGGTTCGGAGCCAGAGCCTAGTTTCAAATCAGTTCTTTGTCTTTCGACACACAAAGCACCAGCTCCGAACCAGAAAAAGTGGTTCGTAAGTAGCACCAAAACATTGCTGGGCTAGAAGTAAGAACCGCTTGCGTCAGGGGCTGGGGGCGGGGTTACCGTGACCAACAAGAAACTTGTGACCGCCATTTTTGAAATAGCAGCTAATCGAGCTAATAGCAGCTCAATCGTAATCTCCGTCTATATACAAATTACGGCGAGCCGTGTTTGGATGCCGATGTAGGTTCGCAAAGCCATGAGCATCAACAGTAGTGAAACATCCGCGATTGTTGATAGAAGGCTGGTTCGAGATGCATCGGAGCAGCGTGGACCAATTCGGCGGGTGCCGCGGGTCCGCTTGTAGAACATACGACTCCTTGTACTTTTGGATCGTTCTGATGTCATGTGCCGATCACTTTGCGAGAAGCCGATGCATCTCAAACGAGCCTGGTGTATTTGTGTTTGGCGCTGCGGCACTAGCTTTGCTGTGAAATATGAGACGTATACAAGACCTGGCTCTGTGCTGCTCTCTAGCCTGTGGAAAGGCAAACTGGTTCTTAGAAGGCTCGTCAGTTGAACCAACTCCGAACTAGCACTAGCACTAGCTCTGAACTAGCACCTGGTTCGTGCTGGTGGAAAGGGGGTAAAAGTGAATATGTGAAAATGTGGTAATTGATAAATCCATTATTTCAGTAGCGAGAAACATTAAAATCCCATTTCACTATTTATGTGAATGCAGTTTAGGGGAACCCAAGGAAAGACATAACAAACACAGTTACACAAAAACAAGTTAAAGTGAGTAAATAATCACCCTCAACCCATTCAGTTGAAAATACCAAGTTTATTAATTCGAACTCAGGGCGCTCTCTTACCTTTCTGAAAATAGGACAGGGTTAAAAGCGCTACAAAATCAATGTAAGAGTGTAGTCAAAAGTATTCCAAAAATAATCCAAAAGTAGTCAGATTACATTACCATAAATATGTAATGTAATGAATTGTGTTACTAACTACAATTTTTGTCATCTAATTTGGAATCAGTAACTGATTACAATTTCGAAGTAATCTACCCAGCTCTGCTTGTAACTGATTACAATTTCGAAGTAATCTACCCAGCTCTGCTTTTATCATTCATATCCTGACCGGAGCAAGCGTGTTTCAAGTTTTTATTGATATATTTCATATACTCTAGTGCTCCAAACAAGAACCAGCATTGTGTATGCACACATATTTCATCATGTCTTCATGCGGTACAATGCTGTAGACTGAAAATTTAAGAATGGACAAAAAAGTAACTATGCTTTTTTTTGCTCATAATCATATTGAAAATATTATTTGACATTTAAAATGTTGTTCCTCATTTTCAACATAGATCAATAGCTCTAGAAAGTTATAATGCTGATATGTTTATATATTTCTAAGAATAATTTATCAAACTGTATTTGCTTTGTTCATGATAGTTAGTGGTCTCTACTGATGTTTTGTGAATTTGTTGTCTTTGGGTTTTTTTTAAAAAATACATCAAAGAGATCTCAACTCAAAAAAAAAAGTTTTTTGTTTTAAAGATGGCGGTATTGCGTAACACATAACCTGATATTGCTGAGTTCAACATGTTCCTGGGTCAACATTTTTGTTGATCCTGGAAAAACATTCAAATCAACCAATCAGATTTGAGGGACAAGTTTACAGATTATGTCAAGTTTAGGCTTAAAATCATGAATTGATGCTTCTACATCAGCGTTATTCATCTATCATTTCCCTCTGATTTTTGGGATAACTTATGGGTAGGGTTAGGTTTAGGTGTAGGAATAGGGTTAAGACTAAATTTTCAGACTAGAATATTGTTCCAGGATCAACAAAATATGTTGACCCAGGAACGCATCTAACTCAGCAATATCAGGACATGCATTGCGTAACATTCTGCCAGTAGTCAGTGCAGGTGTGGAACTAGCCCTTCACTAGCAGGATAGTGGTATCACATGGGCTCAGATAGAGTTACATCATGAATAATTACACACTCACACTGAGATCAAACTCAGTAAGGCTCATTTCAGCCTTACACAAGTCACAAAATGGACATAGCCGTCCTGCCAAACAACAATCATCCAGAGAAATTCCTGCAGCTAGATGTGGGAATGCTGCCAGCTACACATGGAATGTTCCAGATTGGTGCTGCGTTGTCTCACCAAAGCCAGTGGCACAACAGGATGTACTCGCAGGTAAACTCTGTTAACATATAGACTCAAGCTGCTGTAGAAACAGTCTGACTGAGGAACAGAATTTGTTATCGGAACAGAATTTATTCAGTCTTTAGTCTTCATTTGCTTATAAAACACAATATAACTTAATACAAAAAAAGCGTATAATTCAATAAAAGGTAATGTTACTTTTTTATGGATTTTATTTTATTTCACCTAATTTAGCTTGATTTAACTCTGGACTTAATACACTCCTTTACTAGTAGTAGTAAACTTTAGCAGTACATTAATAAACACTTTTCTGTTTCTTTTGACTTTAGGTGTTTTTTTCAAAGTAATGTCTTCAGTTTGGTTTATGTCAGGGCAGTGAGGTGACCTAAAACTGTACATATTCTTAACTGTTGTGTTGCTGTTGTCTTCAAATCTGTCAGTCAAAATCTGTATTCATTGTCATCATTACACATACACTCCTGGTCAATTGGCCTCCCTTCTGACACAACATGCACGATGGTGCCCCCCGATTTCAATAACGAGCCTAATATAGGTAAAAACTTAAGCAATCAGTAAAATTATATGAAAAAAGAAGCTAATTATGAACAATAGGACAATTAAACAACAGAACAAAGACACACATTTTCAGGTAGGTCTAGGTTTAGTCTAGTATTCAAAAAAGTAATACTATGGAAATTGAATGAAATCATCAAATATTAAATAAATAAAAAATGCCTTGCCTTTTTGAAAAATATCCTTTCTTTGTTTAGTTTTTTGCTTAGTTTTTTTTTTTTTTTTTTTTTCGGTTCATCTATAGTTGTTTGCTGAATTATCATCTTTACGTGGGTTGTGCCTCGGCATGACTCCTCAGCACGGATGAATCTAATGTTTGCTGTCAGTCACTGCACTGGTGTGGATACTTAGATACGTAGATTGTAGTCATGAAGTATGACCAAAGTAAGAATTTTAACCAGAAAATGTCATTCGAACAAGTAAGTAACATGTCTGCCACTTTTATTCCGACCAACTGAGAAAAAAAATTACAATAAATCACGCTGCCAATGGTGAGTAAATATAATGACTGCTTGGCTCGGATCATGTCAAACAGTGCAAATTATTATTATTGTTATACTTTGTTCTTTGTTAATGTTAACAACATCAGCATTGTGTGACTGTGTGTATTAGTGTGTATTAGCATTACCTGTAGATTTCAATTTCTGTACTCTCTAATCTTGAACGTTAATTTGTCATACCATACAATCCGCCATCCAAATGATAAGTTAAATTATTGCAGCTGCTGTGCGAAAAAGTTGTACATGATCCGCCTCACATGCCATATAGCCTACAAGCTGGGACTCGTTCTTTATTTAAACAGACGTGACGCAATGACGCAAAGACAAACAGCGACATGCTTGATTTTCCTGCAAAAACCCACCAGTACCCCCCAAATTATAAAACATTGTGAATCGGGCTAAGGTAAAGAAATAGTTTTGAACACTGTCTGGTTATGTACTTGCTCAAAAATTTATTTTGCATCATTTTTAAAAAAAATATCCATATTTAACAAGTTATGAAGTAAAATATCTAACTTCCACCAGACCACCTTCCATATTCAAATTACAAAAAAAAATGGAACTGGCGTTCTGTCAGTCAAGCTTTTTCCATAAGTTGAATAGGGAAGGCGTAGGACAGGGATAGGCAACTCCAGTCCTGGAGGGCCAGTGTCCTGCAGAGTTTATCTCCATCCCTGATAAAAACTCACTTGCCTATAACTTTCTACTAATCCTAAAGACCTTGATTAGCTGGTTCAGGTGTGTTTGATTAGGGTTGGAGCTAAACTCTGCTGGGCAGTGGCCCTCCAGGACCGGAGTTGCCCATCCCTGGCGTAGGACATAGCGTAAGCGTTATGAACTGCGAGAGTTTTACACTTTCTTCATAAGTAGAATACAGACGGTCTGGCGGAAGCTAGGTATTTTAATTCATAACTTGTTAAATATGGATATTTTTTACACAAATGCATTGCTTCGCTTCAGAAGGCCTTTATTAACCCCCCGGAGCTGTGTGGAATATGTTTATGATGGATGCACTTTCTTCAGCTCATACTCGTTGATCCCGCTTAGTGCCATTATAAAGTTTGGATGCGTCAGGATATTTATTAATATATCTCCAATTTTGTTCATCAGAAAGAAGAAAGTCATATAGCCTACACCTAGGATGGCTTGAGGGTGAGTAAAGCTTGGGGTAATTTTCATTTGAAAGTGAACTAGTGTGGATAGTGGATTGAGTGTTTGAAGAGCATGGCATGAAAAGCCATTTACTGACATTGCCGCCTTTAGAATATGTGGCTACCACAGCGCATGTAAACGCAAACGTTGCTTTGCTGTCTTAAACAATTTCTGGCAACATTCATGTTAGTCTGATGTGTCTGTTGTGCATGTAAAAACGTAATCAGTGTTAAGCTGTCATTTTCCAGCAGCTCCAAAGTTATTTACAGCTCAAAATGTCTCTGGAAGAACGCAGGTCACATACTTTCTTGGAAGATGCACCAGCTGAATGGTTGCATCTTTCCTGAAAGTATGAGGTATTGAGTCTTGTAGTCTTTTTCTTAATGGCTATATGTAGAGCTGTCCTCTGATTGCTTTCATTCATTATGCTCTTCTGACAGTGGATGTAATGTAGTTCCCTACCTCTCCTCTAGGCTAACAATCTAGGCTTTTATCCACCAGTGCTCTTCCAGATGCTCTAGCGTCAGCTGGTGAGCCGGATTACAGCTCAAGCACTGGAAAACCAGGCAATGGCAAGCTGTAAAACAAGAGAACGCAGGTTATGTTAAAAAAAAGCTTTTGTAAAAAGTAAACATTTCTAGTGGCTAGATTTGACAGATCCCCTGATAATGTTGAACTATTTGTGTTAGTGTGTTGTGTTTTCACCTGTGGAAATGGCCGGATCCATGTCGATGTAGCTACGCACTATTGCGTTGAAGTTTTCAAAGGGCAAATATCCATGCATAATTTCAAAGAGCAAAACTCCCAGTGCCCAGACATGTGCTGGGCCAGCATGAAATATTGTGTGCCTTATGACCTCAATTGGGGTGTACAAGTCTGATCCTGTAAGCGAGACATACAGTTTTAGTGTTGAGCCATTTTCTAATCAAGAAGAAAATATAATGTGATACAAAAGGCACCAAACATGGTTACAGTAACCAAACACACCAACTCTCAAATCTTGATATTAACTGCTGTAAAAGGCCTCAGTACTGATGAGACGAGCACAGCAGAAATCCGTTAACTGTGGATAGTCACCAGAATGTTACCCGCCTGGATAGAAACCAGAGAAAACTCCACATTCATGGCAGTGTTTGACTGCTTGAACTGCCTAAAACATTAACCAGTGTGCTTTTCTTTCAGTGATGTCATCTGACATCAAGATGTAATCCTCCAAGCACCTGCATGGTTCAGGTTTCTCCATAATGAGCATGAAGCTGCTCTCATCCTGAATCCAGTGGTGTAATTTGATGATGTTGGGGCATGAGGGAGCTTGTCCCAACCAAAACATAAGTGTCACTTCTCCAAGCACAGGTTTGGAATGACCAGGCTAGAGAAAAAACAAACAACAACAGTTGTTTGACAGAATGCTATGAGTAACTCTTAAATTAGAAGATGGGCGGATGGACATTGCAGCTTTATGTTTGCTACTCTTGCTATAATCTGCACATTTTGCCAAATTACAACATCAAGATAACGGTCCACTCTGCACTTGGGGATGCACTTGATGGTGACCTTAATTCTGTCATTGAATATGTGGGTTCCCGCGTTCCCGCAGTTGGGTTTCTGGACAACTGACAACTCTTCTTCAGGTGTTTCTGGCACAAGCGACAACACTGAACCGGCTAAATCGGAATCAACGGCCGGTTGCTCAATCTCGGAGGGACTTTCTTCCACAGGTGATGGCTCGAGATCTGGACAGACCTGGTCCAACAGGTCCTCACCGGCTCAGAATAATCTAGATCCAGATCAGGAGGCTTGATATTGTCCGAGTCGTGGCAGGGGAGGCGGTGCTTTACAGTCTCACATGCCGCCTGGAAGAAGGCACAGACTACTTTTCTCATCCTTCCTTTTTCAGCTTTTTCTAAAATAAAGAACAATGAATAGCAAACTATTAGAAACATCTCTAACCAGATCAGAAACTGATTCAGTTTTCAACAAATTCCTGAAAATGTGACTTGTTTTTATCTGATAAACTGATTCAAGAAAAAAGTAGTTAGTTGCAGCTCTAATAAATAGTCTAACTTGTAGTTTACAGAAGCAATGTTCATTTACTTAAATGCATTTAAGTTCATATTTCTGGAAAGCTCCTTGTTAAAATAAGGCCAGTGGCCTAGACCTCAAGAAGTTTTTTTTTTTTTTTTTTTTAAATCATGATTAATTTCCATCTCACGTGTTGGGATTTTCTCCATGGTGTCTGGAGGAGAAGCCTTCATTTCGCTCTGATGGTCTGAGCTGATGTTCTCTGAAGGCCACACCATTGGCAGGACAAGCTTTGCCTCATCTGTTAACTTCAGAGAACATCAGAGAGTCAGAGAACATAATTTCTGGGGTGAAGCTGATCACCTCCTGTCCAGAGCCATAGAAAGAGATCTGCTCATGCCTATCAGCAGAGACTCTCTCAACCCTCAACTAAAATGCTAACTCGCTTCTCACACACGTCATCCCTAAGGTACTCTATGGGCTCGGTACACAAGATGGGGCCTGTGAGCTTCAGCAATGCGAATGTGGGTGATCCTCATTTAGACATTTAAATGTGTTTTGTCATTTAAACACCTTTAATAATCATGTTAGTTGATAAAACATTTGATGAGCACTGTAATTCAGATTTACATCACTTAAATTCAGTATTTTCCCCGCAATTCATAAGAGTATGTGGCCGGTGAACTGGGAGAAATATAAACTTAATTGTTTCATACACAATAATCATCTGATATGAATAAAACACTTCGGCTCTGTGGAGGCAGAAACAGGAGAGTGATAAGGTTTAAATAGTAAAACGTGGAATGAAGGATGAATTCTGTAGCGTGAGGGGAGTTTGAGCTATTAGGTGACCGGGTTGATCTGACAGGTGATGGGGCCAATGAATCTGGGACTGAGCTTCTTGCAGGGCAGGCGCATCCTGATGGGGATGCACCTTGTGGATAGCCAAACCTTCTGTCCTGGTTGGTATGTGGGAGTTTCCTTGCGTTGAACATTGGCTTGGATCTTTTGATGCTGCACCCGCTCTCTTGGAACCGGTGGCCGACGAATGGAACATCAGATGGTTCTCCTAACCATGGAAACAAGGGTAGATGGTAATTAAGTACGCACTGGAAGGTAGTGAGTCCAGTGGCAAGCTGACGGAGGAGGAAGGAGTTCTACACGTACTCGGCCCAGCCTAGGAACTGGTTCCAAGAGTTCGGGTGGCCATGGCAAAAGGTTCATAGGAAGCGTCCTATGTCCTGGATCCTTCTCTCTGTCTGCCCATTCCACTGGGGATGATATCCAGATGAGAGACTCACAGTCACACCTAGGAGGGTGAAGAAAGGTCTCCACACTCTGGAGATGAATTAGGGCTCTCGGTCTCGGTCTCGGCCAAAAATATGAATACATGATTGAAGAGAAGTTCAGCGGTCTCGATGGTTGTGGAAAGACTCTTGAGAGGAAGCAGATGACCTGATTTAGAGAAATGGTCAATAATCACCAGAATACAAGTATTACCATCAGAAGGGGGCAGGTCGTTGATGAAGTCCACTCCTAGGTTTGACCAAGGATGGTTTGGAAGGGGAAGGAGCTTCAGAGGCATTGGAGGAGGTTAGCGGGTCAAGGGACCACTGTATGGGACTCACCACCAGATTTGAGGGAAGAATGGGTTCTTTATGGGTTTCCTCTGGAGCATGAAGATGGGAGAGTGTGTCAACCTTTACATTCTTTGTACCAGGACGATAGGAAATGAAGAAACTGAATCTGGTGAAGAACAGAGCCCATTTGGTTTGGCAAGGATTCAACCTTTTAGCTTCTCTTAGATATTCTAAGTTTTTGTGATCAAGGCAAGGCAAGGCAAGGCAATTTTATTTGTATAGCACATTTCATACACAATGGTAAAATGAAAGTGCTTTACATAAAAAAGAATAATAAAAATAGAACATAAGGAATAGAAATAACAGTCATTAAAAGTCAGAATAACAAGATGATACATAAAAGATATAAAATACATTAAAAATGAAATAAAAACAGGAAAAGGAATTAAAAGAATAAAAAGATAATACGTATAAAATAAAGTGCAAACAGTTCGGACATAGCACAGTGCTCAATCAGCAAATGCATAGATAAAAAGATGTGTTTTGAGTCTGGATTTGAATGTGGCTACTTTTGGAGCACACCTTACCTCTTCTGGAAGCTGGTTCCAGCTGCGGCTGGCATAACAGCTAAAAGCGGACTCTCCTTGCTTTGAGTGAACCCTTTGTATTTCTAAATGACTTGATCCTGATGATCTGGGTGATCTGTTAGGTTTATATTCTATGAGCATATCTGCAATGTATTGAGGTCCTAGACCATTGAGTGATTTATAAACAAGTAACAGTACTTTAAAATCAATTCTAAATGCAACAGGAAGCCAGTGCAAGGACCTGAGGACTGGTGTGATGTGTTCATGTTTTCGGGTTCTGCTCAGAATCCTGGCAGCAGGATCAGTCAAAACTGTAAAGGCATGTTGAGCACCCTCCAACCAATACCTCCACTCCTCGAGGGCTAATTTGGTGGCTAGGAGCTATCTGTTGCTGATGTTGTAGTTTTTCAGTAGGGTGAGCTTCTTGGAGAAGAAGGCGCATGGAAGGAGTCTGGCCGGGTTCCCCTGCTGCTGAGACAGCAACACTCCTAGCCCCGTAGTTGATGCGTCCACTTCCACTACGAATGGTTGATTGGTGTTTGGATGGACGAGGAGTGGTGAGCTGGTGAATGCCTCTTTGAGTAGATGGAATGCTTCGGTGGTCGCTGAAGTCCAGGAAAGAGACTTGAGGCCAGATTTACTAAACAGGGCAAATTAGTGTGAGAGCGCAATTCCACAAATGCGCCAATGGGAGTTTATATATCGTTTATATATATATATTGTTTATATATTATAATCGTTTATATATATAATTCTCCTTTCAATCACAGGCTCTCTATTCTCTGTGGTGTCTCCTTCTAGCAGCAACAATTGCAGCCATGTCGCAACATGGGTTAAGACATGCTGTTCTTGGGTGGTAAATAATGGTGCAAATAACAGTAAATTGACAAGCTCAAATATTAGTAAATCACATTGTGTGATTCCTTTAAATACTCTCCTCCCATACATTTGAAAGGGAAACTCCTATAAATGCATATGCAATAAGGTCAGCCACAAAACAACTCCATACCCATACCTTTTCAGTGCTAATTTTGCACTGCGTGTCTTTTAATGTTTTTTAATGCCAAAAGAGGGTTTGCGCTGGTGCAAGCTGTTAGTAAATCTGGCCCTTGGGCTTGCCTTTCAACAGGTTGGTTAGTAGACTGGTAAAAGAAGTTCTTGATGAATCGTCTGTAGAAGTTTGCAAAATCAAGGAAGTGTGTCCACAGGAAAAACACGACGAAGGAGAATAGCTACAAAATAAGTCTTTACTTGACAGATCCAACAGGTACAGACAGAAATGCAACACAACTCACTAAAGACGAGACCGGACAATGAACATAGGGAAAACAGGAACTTAAATACACAGAGCAATTAACCAAAGTGACAAACAGCTGTGACAATCAAGTTAGTGTCCATGGTGACTGATGATGGCAGGAAAACAAAACAAAGGAGATCATGTGACATGACAACAAACAGAATGTGACTGAGACAGTAACACTACGCCCCCTCCGAGTAGGCGCGTCCTCGAGCTGTAACACAAACAGGAACACCCAAAGAGAGAGGGAGGGTGTTGGGAGACGAGGAGGTGCCGGGATGGCAACAGCCGGCAGATTGGATCGTGGCAAAGAATGGTGGTGGTTCAGGAGGAGGACGGCCAACCCGGAGGGGGCAGAACATAAGAGTCCAGGGTGGTGCAGGAGATGTGATCCAAAGGGTGGCCTTGAACAGGGATGGGCAGATGGTACCCCAGTGCACAAACAGGGCTGCGCATCACGGCGGCATCGCTGGATGGAGGAGCCACGGTGGAAGACAGCTGGATGACGTCATGGCGATGGCAGGAAGCAATGTCGAGGTGGGATGTGGAGCCCACCGCGTAACCAGAGAGCTGATGCTGTGACAGGACACTGATGACCTCGACGTCCGTGACGGAGCCGCAGTGACGCCCCCCCGAGATGGAAGCAGGGATCCGGAGGGCTGAGGTTGAGTTGGGGTGACCAAGGGCGGAGGTGGAGCCTGAGGGAGGGCGGAGCTAGCGACAGCCAAAGAGGTGGAGGGCTGGAGGGCAGCGAACAGCCCATAAGTCCGAGGCATAGGTAGAGCGAAGTCTGACCGAAGCAGAGCCGATGTACCGAGGGAGTCAAGCGAAGTGGAGTGGAGCATGCAGAGGTTGGAGGCAGAATCACGGGATCCCAAAGCCCTGGAGGAGATGACTCCCAGCAGTGCAGCGGTGTAACCGTGCCACTGAGAGGAGGTAGAGGTGGAAACAGAGGGGCTGATGGGAGACAGCGAAGACAGGTTAGCAGAACTGGTTGGGAACTAAAGAGGATCTTGAAGGGTAATACAGATATCCACATGAAATAAAACAGTCATTTTGGAGTGGTGGTGGGAGAGGGAGGATGGGTGGGGACAGAGAACTGGGGACATAATTGACAGATTCCGATAATAGATCAAAAGGTTCAATATCTCCAAAATGACATAAGTCCCATGCAGCATCCAGAAACTCACTCTCAGTGGTGGGAGGGTGGGTGGGGCTCACTTCCATGCCCTCAGTGTCCACTAGAACTCCCTCGGCGATGGATGTAGCAGCCGGCTTGCACACCTGGTCAGACTCGTGTTGCTCAGGCTCCATCGCGTTGTTCGGCTTGGTCGCTCCAACAGGCACTGGCTCAAACGTCGCAGCGGAGTCCCTCACGTGGCCTGTGATGGCCTCAATCTGCCAATCCTCACCGTCTGGGTGGTCTTGGTTGTGCACTGGGTTGTGAGTTGTGAGCACCCACTCCACGAATTCCTGGAAGCTCCCCTGAGGACCCCTCCCAGTTAACTGTGCTCTTGTGGAGATGTTGAGTCCGGTGATCAGGAACAAGCGCAGGACATCATCCGGGAAGGTGTTGAGAGGGGCTAGAAACAAATAATCCATTAAATGTTCCTCGAGGGAGTATTAGAACTGGTGCAGTGTCCATGGTGCCAACAGGGTGATAAGAAAACGGAAAACAAAACACTGAACACGAAACTGGAAAAAAACGTTTATAAGCAGGACGCTTACAATCACTTTTGTTAGGTCCGGTCTTCTGCTACAAGTTGCTTGCGCAGGAAACACACAACGAAGGAGAATAGCTACAAAATAATCTTTACTTGACAGATCCAACAGGTACAGACAGAAATGCAACACAACTCACTAAAGACGAGACAGCCGTCTGGGACTTATGAGGGCAGCCCCCTCCGGAGAGGTCTGGGTGTCAAAAAATCTAATATCCATTCCCCTTCGGAGCCCTTAGGGGGCCGTTCTGCCAACCCTGCCACCCAGTGTGCATCAGGGCGCAGCGGTCTCCACCGATCCTCCGAGGAGGGTCGGTTGTCACTTGATTCGTCTTGTCTGCCGGTGCGCCACATCAGAACAACGAGCCAAGTGCTCAAAAAACACCAGAGACCAGTCTTGAGAGACTCTCTCCCTTAGTAGAATTTATGCAAGAATGGAAACGTCTCCCGAACATTTCGAAATGGGTGCTGCTCATGATAGAGTTACAGAATACAGTTCGGTTCTCGTCCGTCCAGGTTCAACGGGGTCCTTCCCACAGTGGTGACCCCAGAGCAGTCTCTGGTTATGGAACAAGAGGTTATGACGCTTTTGCAAAAAGGAGCAATAGAGAGGGTTCCTCCTCCCAGCAAAATGTCAGGCTTCTACAGCCGCTACTTCATAGTTCCGAAGAAGGATGGAGGGTTGCGTCCGATCATAGATTTACGTGTGCTAAATCGATCTGTACGAAAGTTGAAGTTCAAAATGCTTACACTCAAACAGATCCCACAGATCAGGTCCGAGGATTGGTTGTGGCGATAGACCTGAAAGACGCATACTTTCTTGTATCAATCCATCCTTCTCACAGGAAGTTCCTCAGGTTTGCTTTCGGGGGCGAAGCTTACCAATACAGTGTTCTTCCTTTCGGCCTATCATTATCACCCTGCAAGTTCACGAAGTGCGTGGATGCAGCTCTGGCTCCACTGAGATTCCAGGGCATCTGCGTACTGAACTATATTGACAATTGATTGATACTAGCTCAAACAGAACAGTTGGCAGTTCAACATCGAGATGTTGTTCTGTCGCACATGAAGAAGCTTGGGCTGAGGCTCAATTCCACAAAGAGTGTGCTGGTTCTGAGTCAAATTGCCAACTATCTAGGGGTAGTTTGGGATTCCACTACGATGCAGGCACGTCTGTCTCCTGCTCGTGAGTTCCATTCTCTGAGCCGTGAATGGGGTGAAGTTAAGCCAGTCACTCACTGTAAAACAGTTTCAGAGACTGTTGGGTCTGATGGCAACTGCGTCCAACGTGATCACTTTTGGCCTTCTGCACATGAGACCCTTACAGTGGTGGCTCAGGATCAAGGAGTTTTCTCCGAGGGGAAATCCTTTTCGCATGATCAAAGTCATGCGGCGATGCCTTCATGCTCTGGTTATGTGGAAAAAGTCTTGGTTCCTGTCCCAGGGACCTGTGTTGGGGACTTCTCGTCGTCGTGTAATGCTTACGACGGATGCTTCCCTCATGGGCTGGGGGGCGATCATAAGTGGTCGCTCGGCTCAGGGTCTATGGGAGGACCATCAGCTCTCCTGGCACATAAATTGGCTGGAGATGATGGTGGTGTTTCTTGCACTGAAACACTTCCTCCCAGACCTGAGGGGCTATCACGTGTTGGTTCGCACGGACAACACGTCGGTGGTCTCATACATCAACCATCAGGGGGTTACAAATTGGCCCGTCGGATCCTCCTGTGGGCCCAGGGAAAGCTCCTTTCAATAAAAGCAGCTTATATCCCAGGGCATCTGAATGTGGGGGCAGACGCCCTGTCGAGGCAGGGCCCGAGGCCTGGGGAATGGAAACTCCACACTGAGGTGGTGGAGCTTATTTGGAAAAATTTCGGTCAAGCTCAAGTCAACCTGTTTGCCACAGAGGAGTCAACCCAGTGCCCTCTGTGGTATTCTCTGACGGAAACAGCACCTCTAGGGCTGGATGCCATGCTACAGACATGGCCGAGGCCGCGTCTGTATGCATTTCCCCCGGTCTCACTGCTCCCGGGAGTTCTGGAAAAAGTTTGTCAGGAAGGGGTCGATCTGGTAATGGTGGCCCCGTACTGGCAGACCAGGATATGGTTTGCGGATCTAATATCCTTACTTCACAGCTCTCCTATGGAGCTTCCTCTCAGACAGGATCTCCTGTCACAAGCGGGCGGCATGATTCATCATCCCCGCCCAGAACTATGGAGGCTGTGGGCCAGGACTCTGAGGGGGCAAGGCTCATAGATTCCCGGTCTCTCAACCGAGGTTGTGGAGACCATCCTTCAATCCAGAGCTCCCTCCATGAGGAAGTTGTATATGTACAAATGGAAATTGTTCTCTACATGGTGTAGTCAACGTAATATGGACCCTGTCCAGTCACCTATCAGCTTTGTGCTTCAGTTCCTTCAAGAAAAATTTTCAGAAGGTTTAATTCGGTGGTTAGAGACTCCCTAGTCATACGCTTCCTCCGCGGTACATTAAGGCTGAGGCCTGTAGTACGTTCAAGGACTCCAGCATGGGACTTGACTATAGTCTTGTAAGGGTTAGCTGAGGCTCCCTTTGAACCAATAGAAGTACCAGAAAAGTTTCTCACCTTAAAAACAATATTTCTTCTGGCAATATCATCTCTGAAAAGAATAGGAGATCTACAAGCACTATCGGTTGCTCCTTCGTGTCTGGAATTCGCGCCTGGTGTGGTTAAGGTGTTCCTGCATACAAGACCTGGCTATGTGCCGAAGGTCCCAACAAATGTCCCGGGTCCTATTTTACTCCAGGCCTTCTGTCCTCCTCCTTTTGAAAATTCGGATCAGGAGAAACGTAATCTGCTGTGCCCAATTAGGGCTTTGGATGCTTACGTCCACAGAGCTGCCCTGTGGCGAAAAACGTCTCGGTTACAAAGGTAACCCTCGTTCCCTGAAGGAGGGAACGGAGACGTACGTCGGACAGACCGACGAATAGGAATCTCGCTAGAGAGGCCAATCTACTTCGAGTGTAACTAAACGAGCCAATGCACATTGGCATGCAATCATATGCATCAGCTGCTCGCCTCGCAGCGCGGGTATATAATGAGCAGCAGGTGCGTTGCATCTTCAGGTTTTCGCTGAGGAGCCGAACCGGATAGGCGGCAGCATCAGCGGGGTACAGCGACTGTGGCGACGGGACGTACGTCTCCGTTCCCTCCTTCAGGGAACGAGGGTTACCTTTGTAACCGAGACGTTCCCATTCAGTCGGTCACGTTTCGACGTACGTCGGACAGACCGACGAATAGGAATCCCTACCAAAGCGCCACAGGAGCTGCCCCCTTCCAGCGCTCTGTTGCAAGCCACCTGAACCCCCTTGCCCGAGGATGGTGGGACAGGGCTAACACAGAGAGAGTCGATCACTGCTGTTCCCCAAAACCCATTCAGTGAGACTATTGGATAACGCTGGGAAAGCGTACCCTTCGCTGGGAAAGGAACGCTGCGGAAGCCACATCCTTCCCCGAAGGAGTTATGTGGAGAAGTACATATGGACTAACCCTGTAGGGCTGTGCTACATATGGAAGAGCTGGGGTGACTCCAACCCGATGAAGGGTAGGTTCTCCCAGAGGGAAAGACACGGGCTTCGTTTAGGAGCAACCGTGGAACCAACCATATGGGATCCCCGTAGGGTCACACATATGGAACCCAGCCTAAACCCGGTTCTCAAGGATACAACGGAGTATAGGCCTGGCGCCAGACGCTCCGCCACGTCGGCTGCCGAAGGGATATCGGAGGACTCGACAGGGTCTGCCTTGTAGGGACTCTCTGGAGAAAAGAAGCGCATGTAGCGCAGCAAGCCGACACTAAGCCGGGGCCTCTCCGTGCCTCTGACCTGTGGCGAGAACATGGGAGGAGACCGGCTCGACACGAAGGCTATAGTATCTAGCGAACGTGTTGTGTCGCCCAGCCCGCAGCTCTACAAATGTCTGTCAGCGAGGCGCCACGAGCCAGCGCCCAGGAGGATGCGACACCTCTCGTGGAGTGAGCATGCAACCTGAGCGGGCAGGGCACACCCTGAGCTTGGTAAGCCAGGGCGATGGCATCCACTATCCAGTGGGCCATCCTCTGCTTGGAGACAGCCTTTCCCTTCTGCTGGCCTCCATAACAGACAAGAGCTGGTCTGAGGTCCTGAGGCTTTAGGTTCTGTCTATGTACAGTCGCAAAGCGCGGACTGGACAGAGTAAAGCCAGGGCTGGGTCTGCCTCCTCCGAGGGCAGCGCTTGCAGGCTCACCACCTGGTCCCTGAAGGGAGTGGTAGGAACCTTGGGCACATAGCCAGGCCGGGGTCTTAGTACCACCAGGCTATCACCCGGCCCGAACTCCAGGCACGATTCGTCGACCGAAAATGACTGCAGGTCCCCTACCCTCTTGATGGAGGCCAATGCCACCAGCAGCAAAGTCTTCATAGACAGAATCTTTAAGTCTGCTGACAGCAAAGGCTCAA
Organism: Chanodichthys erythropterus; assembly: GCF_024489055.1. NCBI lineage: Eukaryota > Metazoa > Chordata > Actinopteri > Cypriniformes > Xenocyprididae > Chanodichthys > Chanodichthys erythropterus. The sequence goes on along the minus strand of NC_090230.1, from coordinate 59,738,731 downwards.
AGGGAGCAATCTGAAGTGCTCTCAGCACCAGAGTGAGGTCCCAAGAGGGTATGGAGAGGGGACGAGAAGGATTTAACCGTCTCGCCCCCCTAAGGAACCTGATGACCAGGTCGTGCTGACCAACAGATTTGCCATCTAAGTGGTCGTGGTAAGCGGATATAGCAGCAGTATGGACTTTTGAGGGTGGAGGGGGGACAGCCTACGCTCCAACCCTACTGCAAGAAGGAAAGCACGACTCTGATCGAGCATCTTCGGGGGTCTTCCCGGCGAGAAGAGCACCACTCGACGAACAGGTTCCACTTTGGAGGCGTAAGCACGTCTCGTAGACAGTGCACGTGCCGAAGTGATGGTGTTAAGTACCTCAGGGGGTAAGTCACCTAGAACCTCCGCATCCCGTCCAAGGGACCAGACATGGAGTTTCCAGAGGTCTGGACGCGGGTGCCAAAGAGTGCCCCGTCTCTGAGAAAGAAGGTCTTTCCTCAGAGGGATGGGCCAGGGAGGGGCTGTCGCGAGGAGTGAGAGTTCTGGGAACCAGGTCCGGTTGGGCCAGTAAGGCGCAACTAACAAGACCTGCTCCTCGTCCTCCCTGACTTTGCACAGGGTCTGTGCAAGTAGGCTCACTGGGGGAAACGCATATTTGCGCAGGCCCCGGGGCCAGCTGTGAGCCAGTGCATCTGTCCCGAGTGTCCCCTCGGTCAGAGAGTAAAACAACTGGCAGTGGGAGGTTTCTGGTGAGGCAAACAGGTCTACCTGAGCCTTTCCGAATTCTCTCCAGATCAGCTGAACCACCTGGGGGTGGAGTCGCCACTCTCCTGGCAGCGCAGCTCGTGATAGCTCGTCGGCCACACGGTTGAGCACACCGGAGACATGAATGGCGCGAAGCGACCTCAGATGCTTCCGACTCCACAGGAGGAGATGGCGGGCGAGTTGTGACATGCGACGGGAGCGTAGACCACCTTGACGGTTGATGTACGCAACGGTCGCAGTGTTGTCCATACGGACCAGTACATGCTTGCCCTGAAGCAGGCCTTTGAGGCGGCTCAGAGCAAGGCGTACTGCCAGCAACTCGAGGCAATTGATGTGCCAATGCAGATGGGGTCCCGTCCAAACCCCTGAGACTGCATGCCCGTATTACGTGGCACCCCAGCCGGTGGCAGAAGCATCTGTGAACACCACAGCATGCCGGGACACCTGTTCTAGGGGCACTCCTGCCCGAAGAAACAAGGGGTCCGACCACGGACTGAAGGTTCGGCGGCACTCCTGAGTGATTGGCACCCGGAATGTGCCGCGCTGCCACGCCCATCTCGGGACTCGGCCGTGAAGCCAGTGCTGAAGCGGTCTCATATGAAGCAGACCGAGCGGTGTTACAGCCGCAGCAGCCGCCATATGCCCCAGGAGCCTCTGAAAGAACTTCAGTGGGACCGCTGTCCTGCCATTGAATGTATTCAGGCAGTTCAACACTGACCAAGCGCGTTCCTCTGTGAGGCGTGCTATCTGCTCGACCGAATCCAACTCCATACCGAGAAAAGAGATCCTCTGCACCGGGGCGAGTTTGCTCTTTTCCCAGTTGACCTGAAGCCCCAACTGGCTGAGGTGTCTGAGCACCAAATCCCTGAGTTTGCACAACTGATCCCGGGACTGTGCTAGAATGAGCCAGTCGTCGAGATAGTTGAGAATGCGAACACCCCGTTCTCTCATGGGAACAAGGGCTCCCTCCACGACTTTCGTGAAGACGCGGGGAGACAGGGCCAGCCCGAAGGGTAGGACTCTGTACTGATATGCTCGACCTTCGAACGCGAATCTCAGGAATGGCCTGTGTCGCGGAAGAATTGAAACATGGAAGTACGCGTCCTTCAGGTCAATCGCTGCAAACCAATCTCGGGGACGGATGCACTCGAAAATGCGTTTCTGCGTGAGCATTTTGAATGGTAGCTTGTGGAGGCTCCGATTCAAAACTCGCAGGTCCAAGATCGGTCGTAACCCGCCGCTTTTCCTGGGTACAATGAAGTAGGGGCTGTAGAACCCCGACCTCAAATCGGCTGGAGGGACCGGCTCTATCGCGTCCTTCGCCAGTAGGACTGCGATCTCCGCACGCAGGACAGGGGCATCGGCATCTTTCACTGTAGTGAAGAGGACGTCCCTGAACTTGGGGGGAGCCGGGCGAACTGAATCGCAAAGCCGACCCTGATGGTCCGAAGGAGCCAGCGAGACGGACTGGGGAGCGCTAACCCGGCTCGCAGAGACCGTACAAGCAGGACCAAAGGGACCACCGGTGTACCCGCAGCAGGGCAGCGAGGTGGAACACAGGGACGCGGCTCGGGGGGCTCTCTTTGTGAGGCGGCCCGAAGCGGCGTCACAGTGTGCTAGGCAACACTTACCTGGCTCCACGGATGGACAGAGGGAGCAGTCGAGGCTTTGGCTGCCCGCTGCTCGCTGCTGTCCGCTGGCGACAGAAGAGGGGGATGAGAGTGGTGAGGTTTTTCTCCTCCCACTGCTCTCCAAACCCTCTTCAGACCTGGAAATGGAGGAACTGCTCTTTAAAATTTGGGTACCGCTGCCTCTTGGGTCAGTGGCGGAACAGAAACAAACCCAATAAAGGATTTACCACCTGGCCCTCCTCCAGGGGTGGAAGAGCAGCCCCACCCATCTCTGGGTCGCCCGTCTCAGGGGTGATTCTCACCAACCAGTTAAACAGCTGCAGAGACGGGAGGCGTCATCTCCCCGCAATGGACACAGCAGAGCCTGCTGGGCCGGAGTTTCTTGCAGGGGACGACACCCTTGGCGACGAGCAGACTGAGGGGCGGCCCAAGAGGAACTCAATGGTTTGTCATGGGAAGCTCCCCTATCCGCTACTAACTGAGGAGAACCGCTGGGCTCAGTCCTCGACAGTGTCACCGAAAGGCCACCTCGTAAGATGGGAGCATTGAGAAAGCATTTAGCTTGACAACCTCTCACACCTCACAAGGTAAGCCAGGGGGCACTTCTGGACCACGGAGGTGGACATCGTCTGGCTGAGGGCCTGCGCCGTGACTTTGATCACGGTTAGTCAACAAGCGCAGCTCAACCCCAGCACAGAACTACCCTCATGCAAAAAGAGTGCCTTGGCCTCACATGCAGGGTGGGTGTGGTCTGTGTACAGCCACCCCATCCAAGAGGGTAGTGAGAGAGGAAAAACTTATGCAGATTGGCACCTTTGGCATTCCATATTTATGGCACCAATATACCCCCATACTGCCAAGTTTTCCATGCACATCTGGAAGACCCAGGAAAGCATGGCTGTAAACTCTGAATCTGAGTCAGCATAAGCACACACCATTACAGTGGGCAGCGTCACCCTCATTTCCAGAGCATAACAGCACTCTCTCCGATGCTGCAATCGACGTCTGTCCCTCAGCTGGAGCTCTGAATGAAATGCTAGGTTCCCCTATGAAAAGGACCAGCAATCCAATCCAGAAACTGCACAGCTTGCAATGCGCTAGAGAGGGAGGGGCCCTAGGGGGTTGGTTCCCCGAAGGAACCCCTCAACCTCATGTCACCCAAGCCATATCAGCAAAGTAGACCTCTTCTGGTGCACCAGAGAGGGCGCTACAATGGAGATTACGCAAGGGAACCGCGCATCTAGAGCGCCGAGCGAGCGCTGGGTTGCCGTGACAACCCGCGCTGCAGCCCGGCAGCTCGACGGCACACGACACGCAGAGGAGCGAGAGGTTTGCTCTCGCTGATCTCCGCGGTCTCCCAGAGTGTCGGGCAGAGCCGCGGCTGTGCTTTTACACACAAGCGGCAGCTGGCCAACAACAGAGGGGACTCAAGCTTCCCGGAGAAAGAAGAGTCACGACCGGCGTGTCGACGTGATCATGTTCTCATATGAAAACATGAACACCCACGAACATCATTTCAGCACGCGCCCAGACATGCGAAACGGTGATCGTGGCCGTCAGTGAGGACAGGAACGATCGCATCCAGAAACACAAGTAGGATGTCGTCTTTAAAAAGACGCGAATCTACTTGTGTAAGCTCTTTCAGGGACTTTACTCTTTTAGAAGTGCTGAAGCACGCAGGGGAACGGCCACCGCAACACAGACAGGGATTGTGTGCAGCCTGTCATGTGCTTTCTCTCTCTTTGAAGGCGCTCACTCTTACCAGCCGTAAAAAGGCGAGCAGCTGATGCATATGATTGCATGCCAATGTGCATTGGCTCGTTTAGTTACACTCGAAGTAGATTGGCCTCTCTAGCGAGATTCCTATTCGTCGGTCTGTCCGACGTACGTCGAACGTGACCGACTGAATGGGAACAGACCAGAAAGGGGGCCCAGCATCTAAGCAGAGGATGAGCAAGTGGGTGGTCCGTGCTCATTCTACAAGGGGAATGGCCGCTTCTAAAGTGTTAATGTCAGGAGTGTCATTAAATGATATCTGTGATGCAGCTGGATGGTCATCCCAGCACACGTTCATTAGATTTTACAACCTAGACATAACTCCTACTCCGGGTGCCTCAGTTCTACAAGATAATAGACAGGTACTTGGTGATACGGCGTAGTTGGGATAGTGTTCCCATCACGTCATTGACGTAGCGTCGATAGTTCCCACGAAAGGGAACGTCTCGGGTTACTGATATAACACTTGTTCCCTGAGTAAGGGAAAGAGACGCTGCGTCGCGTTGGTATACCCCTGCATACCTGTGAGCATCTTGCTTCAGACATATTCCAGAAGCTAGCGTTCTTTGTTCTGGGTATGCTTTATAGTTTCCTGGTCCGTGATGTCACCCGCCTCTTGGTTAGATACAGAGGTGCTTCACGATCACATCATTGAATGAGTCCATTCGATAATGTCCACTATTTTGGACACCACTACAAATGGCTGTTTCCTCAAATAGTGCACTATAATAGTGCTACGTCCCATGCAACATGACACCTGACAGATGGGCTTAAAGTGTGTAGAAATAAACTGCTGAGGTTATTTCCCACATTTTTTTGTGCAAGGTACTCCATTGCTGGGAATGAAACAATTTTGGCATTATAGACAGACGCAATGAGCATGGGGATTTTATAGTCATGGTTAAGTTATATATTTGTGTATAGTTTTGATATTATGACATATATGTGTCACGTTCACATGGACTTTCAGTTTGTTTGTTTTCATTTTGTCACATGTTCCTTTGTTCTAGTTTCCTGCCACAATCAGGTATTATGGACACCAATCACATTCATCACAGCTGTTCGTTATTTGAGTTAATCAGTCGGTGTATTTAAGTTCCTGTTTGTCTTCAGTTGTTTGTTGGGTCTTGTTTATGGAAGTGATGTGTTGGTGCATGTTCTGCTCTGGATTCTGTGTTTCTCCCTGTGGATTATCAAGTAAAGACTTATTTAACTTACTCTTTCTCGTCGTGTGTTTGATATACCACCATTACATAACAATATGTTGGGGTATGATTTTTAATTTAAACAGCCACAATCAGTGTAAATTAAACTGTTTAGAGATTTTTGAGCAGTAACCCAACCCCTACCCCAAAACGTATCCATTTAATTATTATGTAACATAAAACACAGGATATAATACGGGTAGATACGATTACAGTCAATTAATTAAAGTAGAAATATTCCAAGTGTCAGGCTAGACATTTGATTTGTGTGACCCAAAAGCGATCACTGTCTTCATCCATTGTAAAGCTTAGATCCTGTGCACACCACAAGAATCCATCCAAAGCAGCATTACATCAACATTACATGTAGATAATGTTGTAATTACAAGCAAGTTAAGTTGAAGGGATAGTTCACCCAAAAATAAAAATTTGATGTTTATCTGCTTACCCCCAGTGCATCCAAGATGTAGGAGACTTTTTTTCTTCAGTCGAACGCAAATTATGATTTTTAACTGCAACCGCTGCCGTCTGTCAGTCAAATAATAGCAGTAGATGGGAACTTCAACTATAAGAGTAAATAAAACTTGCTTAGACAAATCAAAATTAAAACCTGCGGCTCGTGACGACACATTAATGTCCTAAGACACGAAACGATCGGTCTGTGCGAGAAACCGAACATTATTTATATAATCTAATATAAATACACCACTCTAATACACCATGTCCAACTTTGTTCAGCTTCCTGTTAGTGAGGTCAAAAAACGCGTTCTGATGACGGAAGTGATGTCTCGACCATATACTTCAATGAGCGCAAGACATCACTTCCGTTGTCAGAGAGCGATCAGACCTCACTAGCCGGAAGCTGAACGAAGTTGGACATAGTGGTTTATTAGAGGTAAAAAATTATATAAATACTGTTCGGTTTCTCGCACAAACTGATCGTTTCGTGTCTAAGGACATCAATGTGCCGTCACGAGCCGCAGAGTTTAATTTGGATTTGTCTATGGAAGTTTTTTCGACTCTTATTGTTCAAGTTCCCAATCACTGCTATTATTTGACTGACAGACGGCAGCGGTTGCAGTTAAAAATCATAATTTCCGTTCGACTGAAGAAAAAAAGTCATCTTCATCTTGGATGCCCTGGGGGTAAGCAGATAAACATCAAATTTTCCTTTATGGGTGAACTATCCTTTTAAGGACCTATTAGCCTGTGAATCTAGAGCAGGGATGGACAACTCCGGTCCTGGAGGGCCAGTGTCCAGCAGAGTTTAGCTCCAACCCTAATCAAACACACCTGAACCAGCTAATCAATGTCTTTAGGATTAGAAGAAAGTTATAGGCAAATGAGTTTTTATCCCTGATCTAGAGTTTCATGATAGAACTTTGTATTTTAAACCCCAAAGAAGAGTGAGATGTATGACTGCATGCGTTCACAGAATGGGAGCATTGTCAGTGATTAAAACATAAAGATATTGTATGGCCTCAGAAGACTTGGAATGCAACAATAAAGTTCTTTTTAATACTTTTATACTGATCAGTTTTTGCAGTAAAATACCTATGACTGTAGTTTTATTTGCCTGTTACGTGTTTTATATTGTTGAAAAGTGGGTAGGTTTAAGATAAGGGACGAGTTAGATGTTCCAAAATATCTATGAAAGTATAAACATTTTTAAAATCATTTCTACTTTTATAAATGTATGCAAATAATTAAATGCATCTTGATCTGATGCATAAAGCAGCAACTGAAAGTGCATGTCAAAAAATGATGCTACCCTGTGTGTTAAATAGTAAAGCCAAGGGGTCCTACAAGCGTCAATATGTGACAAATTGGTAGTGAACATGTTGTTATTTCAACACATCATTTCAAGGTTTTTGCTCACATTATCAGTCAAGTTTAGAGTAGGGTTTAACGTAGGGCAGGGGTATCCAGTCCTGCTCCTTGAGGGCTACTTTTCTGCAGAGTTTAGCTCCGACCTACTCCAACACACCTTTCTGGAAGTTTCTAGTGATCCTAAACACATTGATGCTACACTCTTCAGGAAGGTGGTCCTCCATGACCAGGACTGGACACACTAATTACAGCATTCACACAAAGCTGTGCTGCAGCATGACTATGTTGATGCATCTGTTGACTGGCATGGACCAACATGGGATTTCACTCTAGCCAATGATTACTTTTTTTTTTTTTAAGGAACATTTTTATTGAAATTCCCTCTTCATAAATCCCACTGTGTTTTGTGTAGGGAAGGGAGAGAGGAAAGGAAGGAAAGCCACCAGCAGACAGTCATGTGTTTGAAGACAGAGAGCTGGAGAAACACATCACTCCTCAGACTCTAAAACCAAAGATAAAGCAGAATCCTCTCTATTCTCACATCAACATCATCCACACGGAGGAGAACAAGTCCAAACCATCCTGGACCATTCAGGACTATGACAGACACACTGCACACGGTCAGCTGGCAGACTATATGAAGGTACTACTTCAGCCCACACAGGCACAGACAAATGCATACTGGATATTGCAATTTGAATAACATCAGATTATAAGAATGTGATATGGGACAGTTACTTTAAAAGTGTATTCCACTACATGTTACAGAATACATGCTGTAAAATATCATTTGTAACATATTAGATTACTCGAGGTAAGTAATCGAATTCTTTCACTGGTAGATTTTTTTAATCAGACCTTTTAAATCGAAAAAAAAAAAAATAAATAAAATCAAAACCCCTCAGAGTGTATAGAACAACAACTTTTTCTGAATGCACATGGGTTTATTTTTATAGAACAAGGCAAAAATATATATAATATATTATTTGTATGTCTAATGCATTTCTCAAATAAACATTCTTTATTCTTGAGACTGCAACAAAAACAAATTGAACAGATTCTGTCTCTTTGTAATTGCAATGGAATTTACTCAGTGACGTATTATCCTCCTTTTATTTTGTTAACTCACTGGAATGTTATAATTTTCTTCTTGATCAGTCACTCCTCAGAATGCAGAATCAATACATTTTCTGGCTGAATATTAAATTAAATATTAAACAAATGACAATAAAATCCCTTCAGTAATGTAAATACTTTTAAATGTAATTTACCAGTCATTTAAATTTTTATATAACTAAATACAGTTCCCATTCAGTCGGTCACGTTCAACGTGCGTCGGACAGATCGACGAATAGGAATCTTGCTAGAGAGGCCAATCTACTTCGAGTGTAACTAAAACGAGCCAATGCACATTGGCATGCAATCATATGCATCAGCTGCTCGCCTCGCAGCGCGGGTATATAATGAGCAGCAGGTGCGTTGCATCTTCAGCTTTTCGCTTTGGAGCCGAACGGTGTTTGTTCCTTTTCTCTGCAAGCGAGTGTCTGCTAGAAGACGAGTCAAGCTTTTTGGTTGAACTTCTCTTTTTTCCTGAGTGTGGGTGAACAGCACAGCAGCGGGGTCGAAGTCCTCTCTTTTTCTGTTTTTGTTTCGTTTGCCGTTTTTGAGCAAATAGCTGTTTGACAGCGTCAGAAGGCTGTTCTCACGGCCTGTACGGTGCGCTTTTGAGCGCTGGAAAGCCGTTTTTACGGCTGGTAAGAGTGAGCGCCTTCAAAGAGAGAGAGAGAGCACACGACAGGCTGCACACAATTCCTGTCTGTGTTGCGGTGGCCGTTCCCCTGCGTGCTTCAGCACTTCTAAAAGAGTAAAGTCCCTGAAAGAGCTTACACAAGTAGATTCACGTCTTTTTAAAGATGACATCCTACTTGTGTTTCTGGATGCGGTCATTCCTGTCCTCACTGACGGCCACGATCACCGTTTCACATGTCTGGGCGCATGCTGAAATGATGTTCGTGGGTGTTCATGTTTTCATATGAGAACATGATCACGTTGACACGCCGGTCGTGACTCTTCTTTCTCCGGGAAGCTTGAGTCCCCTCTGTTGTTGGCCAGCTGCCGCTTGTGTGTAAAAGCACAGCCGCGGGTCTGCCCGAAACTCTGGGAGAACGTGGAGATCAATGAGAGCAAACCTCTCGCTCCTCTGCGTGTCGTGTGCCGTCGAGCTGCCGGGCTGCAGCGCGGGTTGTCACGGCAACCCAGCGCTCACTCAGCGCTCTAGATGTGTGGTTCCCTTGCATAATCTCCATTGTAGCGCCCTCTCTGGTGCACCAGAAGAGGTCTACTTTGCTGATATGGCTTGGGTGACATGAGGTTGAGGGGTTCCTTCGGGGAACCAACCCCCTAGGGCCCCTCCCTCTCTAGCGCATTGCAAGCTGTGCAGTTTCTGGATTGGATTGCAGGTCCTTCTCATAGGGGAACCTAGCATTTCATTCAGAACTCCAGCTGAGGGACAGACGTCGATTGCAGCATCGGAGAGAGTGCTGTTATGCTCTGTAAATGAGGGTGACGCTGCCTACTGTAATGGTGTGTGCTTATGCTGACTCAGATTCTGAGTTTACAGCCATGCTTTCCTGGGTCTTCCAGATGTGCATGGAAAACTTGGCAGTATGGGGGTATATTGGTGCCATAAATATGGAATGCCAAAGGTGCCAAAATCTGCATAAGTTTTTCCTCTCTCACTACGCTCTTGGATGGGGTGGCTGTACACAGACCACACCCACCCTGCATGTGAGGCCAAGGCACTCTTTTTGCATGAGGGTAGTTCTGTGCTGGGGTTGAGCTGCGCTTGTTGACTAACCGTGATCAAAGTCACAGCGCAGGCCCTCAGCCAGACGATGTCCATCTCAGTGGTCCAGAAGTGCCCCCTGGCTTACCTTGTGAGGTGTGAGAGGTTGTCAAGCTAAATGCTTTCTCAATGCTCCCATCTTACGAGGTGGCCTTTTCGGTGACACTGTCGAGGACTGAGCCCAGCTGTTCTCCTCAGTTAGTAGCGGATCGGGGAGCTTCCCATGACAAACCATTGAGTTCCTCTTGGGCCGCCCCTCAGTTTGCTCGTCGCCAAGGGTGTCGTCCCCTGCAAGAAACTCCGGCCCAGCAGGCTCTGCTGTGTCCATTGCGGGGAGATGACACCTCCCGTCTCTGCAGCTGTTTAAGTGGTTGGTGAGAATCACCCCTGAGACGGGCGACCCAGAGATGGGTGGGGCTGCTCTTCCACCCCTGGAGGAGGGCCGGGTGGTAAATCCTTTTATTGGGTTTGTTTCTGTTCCGCCACTGAACCAAGAGGCAGCGGTACCCAAATTTAAAAGAGCAGTTCCTCCATTTCCAGGTCTGAAGAAGGTTTGGAGAGCAGTGGGAGGAGAAAAACCTCACCACTCTCATCCCCCTCTTCTGTCGCCAGCGGACAGCAGCGAGCAGCGGGCAGCCAAAGCCTCCACTGCTCCCTCTGTCCATCCGTGGAGCCAGGTAAGTGTTGCCTAGCACACTGTGACGCCGCTTCGGGCCGCCTCACAAAGAGAGCCCCCCGAGCCGTGTCCCTGTGTTCCACCTCGCTGCCCTGCTGCGGGTACACTGGTGGTCCCTTTGGTCCCGCTTGTACGGTCTGTGCAAGCCTGGTTAGCGCTCCCCAGTCTGTCTCGCTGGCTCCTTCGGACCATCAGGTTCGGCTTTGCGATTCAGTTCGCCCGTTCAGGGACGTCCTCTTCACTACAGTGAAAGATGCCGATGCCCCTGTCCTGCGTGCGGAGATCGCAGTCCTACTGGTGAAGGATGCGATAGAGCCGGTCCCTCCAGCCGATTTGAGGTCGGGGTTCTACAGCCCCTACTTCATCGTACCCAAGAAAAGCGGCGTGTTACGACCGATCTTGGACCTGCGAGTTTTGAATCGGAGCCTCCACAAGCTACCGTTCAAAATGCTCACACAGAAATGCATTTTCGAGTGCATCCGTCCCCGAGATTGGTTTGCAGCGATCGACCTGAAGGACGCGTACTTCCATGTTTCGATTTCTTCCGCGACACAGGCCATTCCTGAGATTCGCGTTCGAAGGTCGAGCATATCAGTACAGAGTCCTACCCTTCGGGCTGGCCCTGTCTCCCCGCGTCTTCACAAAAGTCATGGAGGGAGCCCCTGTTCCCATGAGAGAATCTAGACGACTGGCTCATTCTAGCACAGTCTCGGGATCAGTTGTGCGAACACAGGGACTTGGTGCTCAGTCACCTCAGCCAGTTGGGGCTTCGGGTCAACTGGGAAAAGAGCAAACTCGCCCCAGTGTAGAGGATCTCTTTTCTCGGTATGGAGTTGGATTCGGTCGAACAGATAGCACGCCTCACAGAGGAACTGCCTGAATACGTTCAACGGCAGGACAGCGGTCCCACTGAAGTTCTTTCAGAGGCTCCTGGGGCATATGGCGGCTGCAGCGGCTGTAACACCGCTCGGTCTGCTTCATATGACACCGCTTCAGCACTGGCTTCACGGCCGAGTTCCAGTCACTCAGGAGTGCCGCCAAACCTTCAGTCCGTGGTCGGACCCTTTGTTTCTCCGGGCAGGTGTGCCCCTAGAACAAGTGTCCTGGCATGCTGTGGTTTTCACAGATGCTTCTGCCACCGGCTGGGGTGCCACGTACAACGGGCATGCAGTCTCAGGGGTTTGGACGGGACCCCATCTGCATTGGCACATCAATTGCCTCGAGTTGCTGGCAGTACGCCTTGCTCTGAGCCGCCTCAAAGGCCTGCTTCGGGGCAAGCATGTACTGGTCCGTACGGACAACACTGCGACCGTTGCGTACATCAACCGTCAAGGTGGTCTACGCTCCCGTCGCATGTCGCAACTCGCCCGCCATCTCCTCCTGTGGAGTCGGAAGCATCTGAGGTTGCTTCGCGCCATTCATGTTCCCGGTGTGCTAAACCGTGTGGCCGACGAGCTATCACGAGCTGCGCTGCCAGGAGAGTGGCGACTCCACCCCCAGGTTGTTCAGCTGATCTGGAGAGAATTCGGAGAGGCTCAGGTAGACCTGTTTGCCTCCCACTGCCAGTTGTTTTACTCTCTGACCGAGGAGACACTCGGGACAGATGCACTGGCTCACAGCTGGCCCCGGTGCCTGTGCAAATATGCGTTTCCCCCAGTGAGCCTACTTGCACAGACCCTGTGCAAAGTCAGGGAGGATGAGGAGCAGGTCTTGTTAGTTGCGCCTTACTGGCCCAACCGGACCTGGTTCCCAGAACTCTCACTCCTCGCGACAGCCCCTCCCTGGCCCATCCCTCTGAGGAAAGACCTTCTTTCTCAGAGACGGGGCACTCTTTGGCACCCGCGTCCAGACCTCTGGAAACTCCATGTCTGGTCCCTTGGACGGGACGCAGAGGTTCTAGGTGACTTACCCCGTGAGGTACTTAACACCATCACTTCGGCACGTGCACTGTCTACAAGACGTGCTTACGCCTCAAAGTGGAACCTGTTCGTCGAGTGGTGCTCTTCTCGCCGGGAAGACCCCCGAAGATGCTCGATCAGAGTCATGCTTTCCTTCTTGCAGCAAGGGTTGGAGCGTAGGCTGTCCCCCTCCACCCTCAAAGTCCATACTGCTGCTATATCCGCTTACCACGACCACATAGATGGCAAATCTGTTGGTCAGCACGACCTGGTCATCAGGTTCCTTTGGGGGGCGAGACGGTTAAATCCTCCTCATCCCCCCATACCCTCTTGGGACCTCACTCTGGTGCTGAGAGCACTTCAGATTGCTCCCTTTGAGCCTTTGCTGTCAGCAGACTTAAAGATTCTGTCTATGAAGACTTTGCTGCTGGTGGCATTGGCCTCCGTCAAGAGGGTAGGGGACCTGCAGTCATTTTTGGTCGACGAATCGTGCCTGGAGTTCAGGCCGGGTGATAGCCACGTGGTACTAAGACCTCGGCCTGGCTATGTGCCCAAGGTTCCTACCACTCCCTTCAGGGACCAGGTGGTGAGCCTGCAAGCGCTGCCCTCGGAGGAAGCAGACCCAGCCCTGGCTTTACTCTGTCCAGTTCGCGCTTTGCGACTGTACATAGACAGAATCCAAAGCCTCAGGACCTCAGACCAGCTCTTTCTCTGTTATGGAGGCCAGCAGAATGGAAAGGCTGTCTCCAAGCAGAGGATGGAGATGCTCCGGCTAGATAACAAAGATAACCCTCGTTCCCTGAAGGAGGGAACGGAGACGTACGTCCCGTCGCCACAGTCGCTGTACCTCGCTGTACCTCGCTGATGCTGCCGCCTATCCGGTTCGGCTCCTCAGCGAAAACCTGAAGATGCAACGCACCTGCTGCTCATTATATACCTGCGCTGCGAGGCGAGCAGCTGATGCATATGATTGCATGCCAATGTGCATTGGCTCGTTTTAGTTACACTCGAAGTAGATTGGCCTCTCTAGCGAGATTCCTATTCGAGATTCCTATTGTCTGACGTATGTCTCCGTTCCCTCCTTCAGGGAACGAGGGTTACCTTTGTAACCGAGACATTACTCATATTTTGTATTTTAAATATGAAACTCTGATACAGCAATAGGGGGCGTATACTCATGATGAGGGAGGAGAGAGTGAGCAAGAGGGAGATTTGAAGAAAGATTATAGAAAAAGACATGGCAGAAAGACATTAGGAATCAGAGGAATATCACTGGGAAAAGAAGGGTTATGATAAATCAAGTTCTTTAGGACCCACATTAATACTACAAAAGCTGAACCAAGAAATGCTGTTGTTGTAATGTTAGCTATAGTAACAGGATATTTTTGATTGTCATTGTTTGTATAGAGCTGGTGTACAGCTGGCAACTAACAACAAACTTTTGCTTGTATACTCTTGTGCATGTGCATGGGGGGACAATAAACATAAAATTTCTCAAGAGAAATTTTTGAAGGGGAAACAAATAATATAGACAAAATTGTACTTGTACAAATATGCGTGCCACTTTGGTGCACTGAAAAATTATCTTATCCTCCTAGGACCAGGAATAGGCTTTTGTCCTCTGTAGTGGATATTACATTTTAGTGATTTTCTCTGACATCATACATGTCACAGTTTTAAGTCTGGATTTCCTGTAAAGAGCATATTCAGGGCTTTGCAGGATACCAAATTTTTAGAGGTTTCTTCTTTAAATATCACTGAAAATGAAAATTAGCACTCTTATGGAAATATGATAATATTTTGTAATTATCATCTAAATCTGATTAATTTTCAAATTGTTTATTATAAATCAACATCTCAGGAAAATGTTATGGGGTTTCAAATCAAAATATGACTTTCTGTTTCGAAACAGGACATTGATTTCATACATGATCTCTGTAGAGGACAACAGGACTTAAATCATGTTTATCATGCATTTTGTGAATAAGGAAAGATATTATATATCAATATTCCTATTAATTATTAGATATTATTATGAAAATGTTGCCAATTATTACTCCCATTATTACACTTCTTTTTTCGTTGCATGTTGCTCCAAGAACACATTAATATGCAAATTAGATACAGTGTATAGATACATTATATTGAATCGGAAAACCCATGTATGGCTATTTTACCCACATATTGCATAAAGTAAAATGGCATACCAATTAATTCCTTTATATCTTTCATAACATAGTTGAGAATCATCTTTATACAAAGTCTGGTTAAAAACAATCCTGAAGCCTAAAAATTGATTGGTGATAAAAAAAAAAAAAACCTTCAACTTAGACCTGTTGTCCACTACAGAGGACATAGCATAACATATGAATATATGAAAAATGTTATTTTTTCATTTGTTTCTTATGGTCTAAACAATATAATGACGTGAAAAAATACTGTCTCAGGACGATATGTCAGTTTTTCTTTTCTCTTTCATTTTATTTGGCCAACAACATAAATCAATAGTTATTTAAAGAGGTGGTTCATAGCAATTTCACTTTTTTAACTTTAATTAGTTTGTAATGTTGCTGTTAGAGCATAAACAATGTCTGCAAGGTTAGGATGCTCAAAGTTCAATACAAAGGGAGATATTTTCTTTTAAAGAATTCTATGTTTAAGGACTACAACAAACGGCTGGTTGGGACTACAACAAGCTTCTTCCCGGGTTGGTGACATCACTAACACTAAAATTTGCATAAACCCTGCCCCCAAGAACACGCAACAAAGGGGGCGAGGCCATGTTATTGCAATACAATACATAACACAAATGCATGTCAAAAGCAAGATGACAACATGACAAATTATAACCGTAATGAAACTAAACTATACCTGTTCTATCTTCATGCAGCAAATATTCTCTGTAGGCATCTTACAACAGTTCCCACATGAGTGATTTATAAATTATCATGACAGAATATGCAATCAATAACTTTAGGATAGTTAACTCCACATCAGCTACATAAATTCATCAACTAACCAAAGTCCTGTTGCATACATGTTATCACTTCTTCTTGAGTCTCTCCATCATTGTCTGATTCCGGTTTGAACATAAAAGGCTGAACAGTTTCTGACATTTTCAATGAGTCTGAGGTAATCTGCTGCTAACAAGAGCTCTTGAAACTCTGCGCTCTTCTTGAAAGCAGCATCTCATGTGCATTTAAAGGGATACACACAAAAACTGAGTGTTTTTGCCCACCCTCAAAAAGTGACAAATTTAACATGCTATAAAAAATTATCTGTGAGGTATTTTGAGCTAAAACTTCACATACACACTCTGGGGACATCAGAGACATATTTTACATCTTGTAAAAGTGGCATTATATGACCCCTTTAAATATGACTTAGGTTCATATGTTCACCACGCGGTCATATTATAATTATAAAATTATCTTGCAACCTCCTCATAGTATTTTAAGTTTCGTCTGGGACAGAGGACGTTCAACTGCAGCAAGCCCATTGATTTGCCACTTAACATCATATTGAGCAAAACCCAACACAATGGTAGATCTACAATATTAGCCTAAAATCAGTTCACACATAGGTTTATCACCATGTTAGTTGTAGTGGTTGACTTACTTTCCAACAAGCTACGGTATTACACAAGCTAGGTAACGTTATAATCGCTAACATAGTGTACTCATGGAAAAACACTTTGGTTATCATCATTGTTTTGTCATGACTAATTTATTAATGACTCAGCAACATCTATATTAAAGAGAAAATAATCACTTCATCCATGTTTAAAGTGAATGAAATAGCCTTGACAGCCTACTTACTGGAGTTCCACAACTACTGAAGAACTTTGTTCTCTCCCACCAGCAGTGGACTAAAGCACTGTGAGACAAGAGAGGGGGGACTCAAAATGTTTCTAAACTTACAACACATTTTGTCTGAAAGGAATGCATCAGCTTACAACTGTAACCATGATTCCCTGAGAAGGGGAACAAGACACTGCATCTCGTTTCCATAACTTGGGCTTGCCTGCACATCTCCTTCTGACAAAAAAAAGTTGATGATGTGTATCACAGGCTCCTTCTTATACTCACAGGAGCTCTGCTAATGATGTCATGGACTGTCGTCTGCCAATAATATCTACAGGGCTCTCAAGTTTTGAACTGAGTTCAGAGTGAGATTTCGGCGCCGACGGGGGTTTGGGTGGGGACGGGGGTGTTACATGTCATGTCTCTGTCTGCCCTTGTGACCTAGTTTCCCTGTTCTGTTAATTAGTTCATTTGATTCACCTGTGCCTTGTTTATTATCCTGTCACCTAGTTTAGTTCCTTTGTTAGTCCCTTGTATATATACCCTGTGTTTCTAGTCTTGTGTTGTCCGGTATCGTTTGTATTATGTTGGTGTATGTTCCATTGGATTCCTGTTTCTCCTCAAGTAAAGACTTATATTCATTCTATCTCCTCGTTGTATGCGTTGTACACCACCAGCCGTAACAGAATACCGGACCAAAACAGTTTTTGTGGCGATTTTCTTTTTGTTTGTTTTTTCCCCTTGTTTTTCCCATCACCATGGACCCTGCTGTTGCCCTTTTGTGCCTGGAGCAGAGGGACCGCTCCCTGGAATCCCACACCTTGGATTTTTTGGAGTTGGCGTGCCTCACACACTATCCTGACCGCTCGCTCTGCGTGTACTACATCTCCAGCCTTAGCGAGCGGTCCCAGGCACGCCTCCCAGGGAGCGGTCCTCGGAAGGACTTCGCCGCATTCGTGAAGTGGGTGCTGGTGTGTAACGACTCGCTAATCACCATCAGCCCCGCGGAGGATGACTTCGCCACCAGCCCCACTTCACTGCCAGAAGCCAGTCAACCACCATCGACGAACATCGCAATGGAGATGTCTCACGTGCCCACCGCAGACCGAGGAGGCAAGCCTGCCGCGATGGATGAGCCTGGACCGAGGAAGGGTTCGGACGGTACCATCGCCCCGGAGCCAACCTCACATCAAGGGTCTGACCAGGTGCGTGAGCCGGTGACATCATCCGACGTCAAGGGAGTGCTTGTGGAGCTCGAGGGCTGGGAGGAAAGCTCCGCCCACAACACCACCACAATGGAAACTATGACTGACACTGGCAAATATGCTGAGGAACTGAAAGATATTTTTACAGTTGATTTAATCGATTTTTTCGGAGAGGTGACTTCCCATTCCCCTGATTCTCCTGTTTTTAATGATTCTCCTGAGCCTCCAGAGGACCAATCTCCAGTGTTCTCCAGATCTCCGTCTCCTGAGTTCCCTGTCTGCCCACCCAGCCTCCCTCTCCCGCCTCCTCCGTCACCCAGTCTCACAGCCAGTTCCTCAGCCCCACCATCACCTCTGCCCTTCAGCTGCTCGACATCTCCCACATGCCAGGTGGGGATGTCGAGCATCTTCAGGTCCTCCACTACATCCACTCAAGAGGATCCCCTGCCTCCACTTCCAGCCTCCACGCCCCCTGCTCCACCTCGGCCCGTCGACACTTCGGCATCACCCTGGCTCCTCCCTCCCTCGGCTCCACCGGACACCATCGGCCATACGGCTTCTCCGGGCTCCCTCGTCTTTCCGGCTCCGCCTTGGTCAGTCGTCCACCTGCCTGCACCTACGGCTCCGTCTGGCTCCTCCTTCCCTCCAGCTCCGCCTACATCCTCGGTCCCACCGGCTCAGCCTCTGCCCTCTGGATGTCCGCCTCCTCCTCGGACGCTCGTCGCCATGGCTCCTCCTCGGTCTCCAGGACCATCGGCTGCGCGTGGGCTCGTCGGCTCTTCAGTTACACCTGGGTCTCCAGCTGCATCTCCGTTGGTCGTCCCCAGGGTGTCGTCTGCCCCCAAGCCGACTCCACCATGGCTCCTCCCACCTGCGACTCTACCCTGGGGCCTCGTCCTGGCTGGCTTCTGGGGTAACATCTGGCTCCTCCTGCTCCTGGCTTCCCCCTGGCTCCTCCCACCCTCCACTCCCCCTTGGACTGTCTTTGTTGTTTTCTATGGACTCTTTTCTTTTTTGTTTGTACTCCGCCCTCCTCCAGAACCCCCTCCCTCCCTCCTCTGGACTCTTACGGCGCGAGGACGCGCCTATCCGGGAGGGGGCGAAATGTTACATGTCATGTCTCTGTCTGCCCTTGTGACCTAGTTTCCCTGTTCTGTTAATTAGTTCATTTGATTCACCTGTGCCTTGTTTATTATCCTGTCACCTAGTTTAGTTCCTTTGTTAGTCCCTTGTATATATACCCTGTGTTTCTAGTCTTGTGTTGTCCGGTATCGTTTGTATTATGTTGGTGTATGTTCCATTGGATTCCTGTTTCTCCTCAAGTAAAGACTTATATTCATTCTATCTCCTCGTTGTATGCGTTGTACACCACCAGCCGTAACAGGGGGTCTGATATGAAAAATTACACATTCGTACAAATAAAAAAATATTTATTTAATTCAGCATTTTTGTGTGTATGTGAGTGAGTGAGTGAGTGAGTGAGTGTGAGAGATAGATAATGGTAATATAATCATACACATTATATTATTGTTTTTCCTCAACATTGTAATGTGAAATAATATAAACATGGTAACCATATTCTGACTCTAGTGTACCTTATATGTACGTTACGTTCGGCACGATAACTGGCGCGCTCTGCTTTACTAGTGTTTTTTCCCGCTCACTGCTTGAGCCTATAATGCTTTTGTTCTTTAGGCCTATATTTTTTGTTTACACATATTGTTTAATGTTTTAAACCGAATGAAAACCTTAAGATAAAACACAAACTTGTTGTGTATATTACCTAATCATAAGTTTGTTCAGAAATGGTGATGACAACTTGAATAAAAAATAAAAATAAAAAACGTCTCTCATTTTCTCAAAATAATCGTAATTTAAAGCTGCTGTCCACGATTTTTGGCCCTCTAGCGGTTAATAAACAGAACTGCACGCGTCTTGCGGAGGAACATTCTAGCCGGAGCTACTTTTCTCCGTGTATGTCTCATGGTATGTCTATGGCGAGTCACGAAGTTACATACTCTGCGGCGAGTCCTACCAGTCCGGTCTGAAATAGTCAGAATATAAACACTTATTATAAGTGTATAATATCATGTCGCTGCTTAAAATTCGCAAACATTAATTTATTGCACATTTATTGGAAAGTCTGAATTTATCAGAAGTCTGAATGTGCGAATATAAAACCAATTTTACCCAAGTATGACTTACTGTACTCATAGGATATGGTCCCACATCGATCACGATCAGTCTGTAGCCAGATGTGAGTGACTGACAGATGTCCTCCTCTGTAGCTAACTACTTCAGCGAACATCTGAATCAGTGCGCGAGCCCGTGAATCACAGAATGTGTCGTTGGAATCAGAACATAAATATTTTTGTGGCGGGAATATCTAAATCTTACCCGGATACAGTAATTCTATTTTCTGATTGGCTGTTCGGTAGCTTTATTTTTTTTATTAGATTAACTGGTGCGTGGCAGGGCCTTCTGAACTCTATGGGGAACTCGCTTGATTCCTCTAATAGCGGCGCAACTTATTGTGCATTATCCTGGAGATCTCTGCGTGAGAAATACAAGGTGTGGCATGTGAGCGTGTGAACGGGTTGAAATGCGTGTGTCTTACGCCCAATGCGTGAGACTTGAGAGCCCTGTACTAGAGTGCTTTCACATGTGCTTCAGAAACTGGTCACGCTGAGGGCGTTCCCCATAACATCAATCCAAGAAGCAGTGTTGAGTTCCCCTTCTCAGGAAACCATATGGTTACAGTCGTAGCCTTGAGACATTTGTGCATTTTGGGTGTGGAGCAATGAAGGGAGGTGTGTGTTTTTTGCATTGATTTCAAACATGTGTTTCTCGAAAATCGCTTACTGCACCTTTAAGTGCTACTGGCTCTGTTATGTGAATATGACACTTTAACCATGACAAAAATAATTAACAATCATGAATAATCTTGCTGTATGCAAAAAAAATAATAAGCAATATTAAGGTGACATTCTAATTAATACATTCTGCTTATCCTGTATTGCAATTTGATCACCCAATATAATGGTCAACATCCATTTTCAACATTATTTGGTAACAATTTAAAATAAGACCTAATTTGTTAACATTAATTAAATACATTAATTATCATGTAAAGTTAAATATAAAAGATCTAGCATTTGCTATCACAATCTGAAATTCCTTTTAAATTGCAGTAAACTCAGAAAGAATAATGTTCTGAATGTGTCTTGTGTCCTTCAGGAAGACCCAAGAGAGCTGAGCTTCTGGCTGGAAGACCTCTACACCCCTGGCTATGATTCTTTGCTCAAGAAGAAAGCAGCTGAAATTAAGAGGAACAAAATTTGTAAATCATTTGTATTCATCATTCTGTTCGTTTGTGCAGTAGTGATCATTATTACTGTGCCAATAATGGTAACACAATCAAGAAACTGATGGAGCCATGCCATCCACTTACTCTAGTCTGCATCCATTCCTACGACAATCTGACAGTTCAGCTGAACAACAGCAAACACTTCACATCATGTATATGTCATATGGTATAGAGGGGTGGGTCAATATGATAACTAGTATACTTTTTTTTTTTTTATCTAAATTGCATTTTTTCTGTTGTGATCAATCCACAAGGCTTGTGGTGTAATAAAAAAACAATCCAAAAATATTCAGTTGGGATATAATGTTTATTACTATAATAACGTAGCCAGCAGGGTTAAAAACTGTAGTTTACTGTTGTAGTTTAGGCTTAAAATTGAAAGGTTATTACCTTTTGGAAATAATCCATTAACCCATTATGAAATGAAATTATATAAGGAAGAAGTGCAATCTTCATGTGAATTGATGTTCTGTGAGTCTGAATTGCACACTACAATTTATGCCTCCCACAACAGAAAAATGAATGTCTCAAATGGATTTCACTGATAAAGCCATTTAATCTTTTTGATAAATTTGGTAAGGCAAAATTATATTGCTGTCATTATAATCAGGTAAGAAAAACGGCTATTACTGAAACATACAATTAATTATACAAAGAAATATTGGTCTACCGTGCAATAATACCAGCTACAAAACAAAACACAAAAGGAGAAACTGATGTGAGTGAATATTCAGTCTGTGCAGTGCTTGCTTTCTTTATCCAAAATGAAATGCATTATATGTATTTGTCAGATAAACAGATTTGAGTTTTATTTGTGCAACTTAATGTACAATATGTTCAAGAGAAGACTATATTAGGCTAAATACCAAAAAGTGGGGTCTATTTTTATCTGTTTTATTTTGATAAATATGACACAATATGACATTAAGATTATATATCTTAAAAAAATAAAAAAAAATATATATATATTAGTTTATACTTAAACTACATTTACAAATTTGCATTCTGCTTAAGTATTATCTGTCAAAAATTTGATGTTCTGTAGTAATAGCTTTTTTTTTCATTGTTGTTGTTGTTGTTCCATGTGTTCTGTGAAAAAGCAAAAACACCAAATAAATGTGTAATTTTTTATGCCATGTGTAAATGTGTAAATGCCATTTTGTAGTATATATAGTGTGAGTGTGTTCACACTGAAAATTACGTAGCAGAGGGGACAGATTCAAATGTTAAATTACAAAATAAACTTGTGGAGTTCACACTGTGTGGTGCATAATTATGTATTAGTGCATAGTGTATAGCGTAGCATAATTGAAGGTGTCAGAAAAAAATGTGAAACTTATGTCAAAACCTGCGTCTCATTTCGGAGGCTGCATCGTCCAGAGGTCACATTTGAAGGCTGCATATGTCATTAAGGATGTCTTATTTAAGAAAAGTAACAGTAATAAAATTGACTGTTGTTCCTCATAAAGTGTAAAATACTGTAATTTCTTTCTTACTTTTCAATCTAATGGTTACTTTTCTTAAATGAGACCACCTCGATGATGTATGCAGCTTTCAAATGCGACCTCCGTAGGATGCAGACTTCAAAATGAGACACAGCTATAGTATCACAAACTGCATGTTTTGGTTTCGTTTTCATGGACTTTCTATTTTGTTTCTATCAGTTTTCTTTTTTCCTTTGTTCCGGTTTCCCACTCCTCATTTGTAACTGTGGTTTCTGATTAATGAGTCATCACCTGTTTGTCATTTGAGTTCAATCACCTTGCATACTTAAGTTCCTCCTTTTCATTCAGTTAGTGTCTGGTATTGTTTGTATGTTTGTTTGAAACATGTTGTTATGTTGCCTTCTTGCATTTGGATTACCTGAGTTTGTTTTATTAAAGAACCTTTTGTTTACTGAAACCTGTTTGAACCTTTTTTTTTTTATCTTCATCTGGACCAGATTGTGACACATTGAGGACAGAAGGCCTGCAGTACAATAGGTCTCACAATATTAGTGAGAACCTTTGGAGTGTATCCTGGTCTAGGATGCAAGAAAGCCCCTTGACCATACCAGGCGCAAATTCTAGGCACAATGGAGATAACGAGAGTGCTTGACTGTCTCCAGTTCTTTTAAGAGTTGTAGTAGCAAGCAGAAACAAGTGTGAGAAATTTTAAGGAAGTGTTAAGGATCAAGCCGCTCGCCTGAGAGAGAAGGTCCTTCCGGATCAGAGGACATCAGGTCTGAGAACAAACTTGAACCAGTCAGAACAGGGTTACTACCAACAGCAAGACCCCGTCCTGGCAAACTCTCTCCAGAACTCCCGGGAGCAGCGCAATCAGGGAAAAACTTACAGATGTAGCTTCAGACACGGCTGTACCAAAACAACCAACCCCAAAGGTGCTGGCTTTGTCATGGAGAACCATAATGGACAGTGAGTCGTCTCTCGAGACGCAAACAGATCCACTTCGGCACTGCCGAAGTTCTCCCATAAGAGCTTCCCCACCTAGGGGTGAAGTCTCTATTCCCTGGGCCTCGGCCCCTACCTCGACAGGATGTCTGCTCCATAATTGAGGTACCCTGGGATGTAAACTGCCTGAATGAGAGCAGTTTCTCTAGGGTCCACAGGAGGATCTGATGAGCCAGTCTGTAAAACGGGCTTGATCTCAGACCCCCCTGATATATACACGAGACCACCAATGTGTTGCCTAAGCGGCCAGCACATGATGGCCCTTAAGGTTTTGAAAGGAAGTGAAAGGAACACTGCCAACACCTCCAGGTGATTTATACACCAAGGGAGATGATGGTCCTGCCATAGACCCCAAGCAGAGCGACCACTCGTGATCGCCCCCCAGCCTGTGAGGGATGCATCTGTCATTAGCATGATGCGATGACCGAGAGATCCCAACACAGGTCCCTGGGACAGAAACCAAGGTTGTTTCCATATGACTAGGGCATGAAGGCCCCCTCAGCGAGAACCCCTTGGTTTTTGAGCCACTACTGCAACGGTCTCATGTTCAGGAAGCCAAAAGGTATCCCATTGAACGCTGCTGCCATGAGACCTAACAGCCTCTGAAAACTGTTTGACAGTAAGTGACTGGCCTAGCTTTATATCTGAAACGGCTAAGAGAATCGATGCTATGTGAGCAGGCAACAGACGAACACACAAGACATTCGATTCCCATACCATGCCTAGATAAGTGGTTCTCAGAATAGGAGAAAGCACACTTTTCTTTGCGTTTAGCCTCAACCCCAACCTTTTCATGTGGGCGAGAACAACACCTCGATGTTGAACCGCCATATACTCAGACTGAGCCAGAATCAACCAATCGTCAGTTTAGTTAAAGATGCGGATGCCCTCAATGTTCAAGGGCATCAAAGCCATATCTACACCTTTGGTGAAGGTTCAGGGTGACAGTGCTAGGCCGAGGGGAAGAACCCGAAATTGGTAAGCTTTGCCCTCAAAAGCAAACTTGAGCTTTGCTACTGTTCGAATAGCTGATATAGATCTAAGATCGAACACACCCTCCATCCTCTTTACTTTTTTTTTTTTTTTTTTCAGAACAATGAAGTACCGGCTGTAAAAGCCTGACTCCCTGCTGGGAGGAGGAGCCCTTCTATAACCACCTTTTGCATCAGAGTCTCTACTTCTTGTGCCAACACCAGAGCCTGCTCGGGGCCCACCATTGATGGCAGAACCCCGCTCAATCAGGGTGGTCATGTTCTGAATTGAACAGCATTCCCTTTTTATCATGTGCAGGACCCCTGAGATACTTTTGACAGACACTCCCTTCTGTCAGAAAAACTAGTCAGGGAACCAGCCTCTTGAGTATGGTGTGTTTTGTGCAGCCTGCACAATGCCCTGAATTGGCACACTGGCAGGGAACAACTGGCTTGGCTGACTCAGAGAGTGCAAGCCACCCTCAGGTGACTTGCGGGGAACTAATGTGCCCCAGCATTGCGGCGTGGTTGGCAGAGCGTCCCCCTGGGGGCACAGAAAGGCAGACGTATAATGAGGTGAACGCCGTCTGGCTTCAGCTTCAACGAAGCTCTTAGCAGCAATGACGGTCCTCAGATCCATCTTGCCCAACGCTCTGTTCTGGTGTTGTCTGTGTGCGGAGTTCGTACTCGGCCTCGGCTGCTCCCGCACAGCAGCCGCAGAGACACTTTTCCCACCAGTGTTTTTTTTGTTTTTTTGTTTTTTTTTTATGTAATAATAATTGGCTTGGTAGGCAGTCGGGGCTTTAAGGGACGATACAGACTGAGGGGAGAGATGGCTCTTCCAAGTGTCTCTTCTGCTCTTGGCATCGCCCCATAACCGTGCCCTCTCATACCTTACACATTACTGTATGATGTAAATATATGGTATGAGACAGGCTTATTCCACAACCTGGACACCTCATTGTGGAGGTTAGGAAAAACGGTAAGCCACAAACTCCTCAGTAAGCAAGAAAAACTGAAGTGACAAGTCTTGACAAGTCCACACTAACAACATCCAACTCCTCAGAACTGGATGCCATCAGTGCAGCTGCCTCAACTGGAGTGGAAGGAACCACAGCGCATGCTTCCTGATCAGAATAGAGACATTAAATCCAACAGGTGAGGGCTGAGATAGGGCAGCGCACGTCTCTAAACCCTCTGTTAGATTAATTTGCAAACCCCACGACATCAGGCGCTGGTCTGCCTCGGCAGAAGCGGAACCCAAGCCGCGATGGAATGCGAGCCGCCCCCTTCCTCAAAGAGGGCTTGGCGGGAGGGCAGCCTCATGAAAAGATCACAATGCCACAAGCAGCTTCCTCAAAAGCTGCTTGGGCATGCTGCACTCCCAAACAAACAACACACATCTGGTGAGTATCTCTTCCCAAAATGCTAAATATATAAACACACTTTCTGAACTGCTGTTCGCTCGCCATAATATAGATGGTAGACAGACAACAATAAATAGGACAAACAATTTCACATGTAGCGCTTGCTGAAGACATAGAAGCTGAATGAGTGTGTTTTCAGGTAGGCTTTATAGTTCCTGGTCAGTGAGGTCACCCGCCTATGACGTTCCGTCACCCCATTGGATGTACTTCAAAGACGCAATCACGCAGATGCGTTCCCATAGCAACTGATGCAGCGCGAGTTCCCTGAAAATGATTATTGTATCAATCATGTGTTGTGTTTGCTATCAACTGCTTAGAATCACTCATGCAATAAATTGTTTTCTGCAGTTTTTCACATCGAAATATAGATGGAAGACAAAAAGAGAATTTAAATTCATATATCCATAATAGTATGTTATAAAAAAAAAATGTGGGGACACTTTTTTGATCGAGGGCCTGTGCCTCAATCATGATGAAAGGCTAGAAACGCCCTTGTAATGGTGATGGACGAGTTCAAATGCTGTTATATTAGTGAAATTTATAGCTCGTTTTTTCCTATTTACATTGATATCTACATCACAGTATTTACAAATACTGTGTCAGACTTCATTTGGGTTCAGGCTTTTTCAAATGACAAATCTGCAGGCAGATGATAATAGCTTGTTAAAGGGATAGTTCACCCTAAAATGAAAATTAAGTCATAATTTACTCTGCTGTAGTTCTAATGTAGTATATCCTTTGTTTGTTTTTTAAACCACAAAAGGAGATTAAAAAAAAAAAAAAAATCCTGTTTACGCTAGTTCATATAATGGCAGTGAATAGACACAAGCAACTTTTTTTTTAAAGAAAGACACAAAAGTATCACAGAATGATCCCATGTGACACGTGCCATATATTCCAAGTCTTCTGGGGTGTATGATAGAGTTTGGTGAAAAGCAAACCAATGTGTTAATGTATTATTTAATGAAAATCATGACCTTGACCAATGGTCTTCTGTGCATGTAACGTGACACAATGATGCAAAGACATGCTCGAATTTCCTGCAAAAACCCACCAGCACCACCAGAATTATAAAACATTATTACAAGCTTGCCGTTGTGAATCGGCTAAGGTAAGGAGATTGTTTTGAAGACTGGCTGGTTACGTACTTGCTCAAAAATGGATTTTGGATCATTTTTAACCAAAAAAAAGTTACGGACAGCAGCTTTAACATGAACTAAGAATGAACAATACTTCTACAGCATTTATTAATTTTAGTTAATGTTAATTTCAACATTTACTAATACATTATGGAAATCGAATGCATTTGTTAACATTAGTGTCACGTAATGCACACAGACAAGATGGTAAGATCCAAGCGCAGCTTTAATGGGGTAATCCAAAACGTAATCCAGACACAGGCAAGGGTCAAACTCCACAGAAACAGTCCACAAAAACAGAAAACCAGAGACACAAAGTGCATGTAACACAATAGAACAAACCACAAACAAAGGCAGAAACAACTGAGTATAAATAGCTAATGGCAAACTCAAAACAGCTGGTGCAATGAAGGATAATGAGTCCAGGAAGTGCGTTATGGGAAATGAAGTTCCGAAAGGTGACAAAAGTCCGCGTTGGAGTGCCCTCTAGTGGTTAACTGGGGCACTCCAACTGGTGGTCATAACAATTAGTTACAGTTTTTTACAGACGCTAGGACACATTTCTCAATACTTAGGTCACTTTTGCAAAACTCTTCACACAGTGAGCACAACAGAAGTCTATGTGGGCTAAACTGAGGATCAATTATCATTGCTTTGGCACAAAATGCATTCAATGACTACATCTCTCAAATTTCATGAATTCTTTTCTCACTCAGACACAACAACTGCCAAAACTCTTTGTACGTACATGCCAATTTGCACATGCTTACATACTGTTTTCAAAACTGTTAAACTTATGTTCAAAACAATAACATAATACAAAACTGAATAAGAAAGCAATTTGCTACATTCCTACAGTAATATTTTAATGAAATATATTTTAATGAAATATATCTTAAAATTAAATGCTATAAAAACAATTGAATTCTATCTGCATCAGTGGATGGTGTGTATACAAATTCTTGTATTTTGTAATTACTCAAAAAAATGCAAAAATATAAAAATAAATACAAATAAATAAACGACATAAAATGTCGACGAATTCTGCATCATGTCTGATTTATTCCAGTAACATATATTGCAGTGAATTATAAACAGAAATGTGTCCTTGTTTTACACATTGTATAATGCTACATGTTGTTAGTGTTTTTTAGGTAATTGTTTTGTGGGTGACAAAGTGTGTTTGTCGGCTGTCAACCTTTGCTAGTGCTCTGGAAGAATGAGTTGATTTGAGACCTGAATAAAGTGTTTTGGTAGTTGTAGTGCATTTTGAATGTGAAATGAACTGCTTTGCCAAGCTGAAAGTTGGTTAGGAGAACTGTGTGAAGAGTTTTGCAAAACTGACCTAAGTATTGAGAAATGTGTCCTAGCGTCTGTAAAAAACTGTAATACACTGTGAACTAACATGAACAAATAATAAACAGCTGGATTTTTATTAACATTAACAAAGATTAATAAATAATGTAATAAATGTATTGCTCACTGTTTCTTCATGTTAATACATTAACTAATGTTAACAAATGAGACCTTACTGCAAAGTATTACCGTAATGTTCAATGTTATTTCATGTTAGATTTATATTTATGTAATCTGACCTGTTAATACACATTTAACTGGGTTTGATTTGTCACCATGTCGGTATTTTGTCTTATAAATATTTTTTGTTTAATCTATTTGCAAGTTGCTTTAGATTGTGTAGTTTGATTCCTATAAATTTTATCAGGGGATCAAAAATGGCTAAAAATCACCACTAGGAGGTGTCATAATTCAAAAGACAGTTTCATATCAAAACTTCATGATGAAGTATTTTATTTATTTACTTAGTCGTTATAAGCCAAAACATTTGAAACAATGGTTTAAACATTCACTTAACAGCATTTTTTTAATTTATTTTTTTATTTTTTATTTTTTTTGTAAATGTGCACTGAATGGCCTGCTGGCAGAATTCCTTTGGTGTGTGTAACTTGTGTCTGTGTGAGTTCTGTGAATTGTTTCTTGTCAGACTTCAAGTCTTGACTCCACCCTGTAAAGCAGCAATGCTATGAATGGCTGAACTGTCAGGTTAACTGTAGAGTACTGTGAATGATTCTCTTGAGCCAACCACTGCTCTGCTATTTCTGACAGCTATAATAACTACCAGATTGACCTCTAGTTGCCTTTGTGGATGTAATTTTACAGCTTAAAAAAGCATGCTTTTTTAAGTGCTGGAGTGCTGATGAAACCATGTTTCAGTCTCTTTTTCATTTGAAGCAAACATTGTATCTTCCTCAGTTAATTAGATAAACCCTAGGTGGAACATGCACATCTTCATGAATATTGTAAAATGAAAGATCAGAGAGAAATATCTGATGAGATATAGCTGAAAAAAATCATCAGCTGTTGCTGTCAATGACAAAATTGTGAATTTTTGTCTTTAAAAGACAGAGAAAGTGTAGTCTGAAACAGAGCCAAGTGGGCATGCAATATTAGGTATAAATAATTATAATTCATGTATTGTTATGACTAGCACTGAGATAATCCTAAAAAGTAATAAACAACTTTAACATGCCACATGCAAGTCTAAAATACATGTCTAAATTGAAGTTAGCACCAGATTATGACAAGAGTAATCTAAATATAATAATAATAATAATAAAATGTGGGAACCAGAGTCCACAGTCAATACACGTCAGAATTCTTCATTCTGAAGTTCTATGAGGACATGAATGGTTTTTACAAGTAAGAATCTCTTGTGGGCCACATGTGTCAACAAACCGAGTCCCTGTAATGACCACACATATGCAAAATAGAATTATATCATACATGTAGAATATTTGACAACTCTGTATTTGAGAGGGGTGCATTTCTAGTCTGATAAGTAGGGGGGTCAAAACTGAGTGTGTGCCGATGATTGGTAATATCTAGAAAACACATTTTAATGCAAAACTAACATTCCAAATGTTACTTTTAGTTTTATTCACTACATTTTTAATTTCTCAGGAATTGTATAAATAGGGAAAATTGGGTCAAGTTGTCATAAGGCCTTTATCTAAGTAAATAGTTTGCCATGCATTGTGTGGATCAAATCTAGTTAACAAGGATACCAAAGCCTGAACTAAAAAAGAAAAATGTATTGAGTAATGACCAGAGAAAATGAGAGAAAGTGGTTAAAAAAGTAAACCAGATAAGATGCATACTGTCAAGACAAAACAAAACTTATCTTAAAATTATTTTTCAAAACAAACAAACAAAGAAGACTAATCTGACATTCATGTAGGTTATTTACATGGTGGTTCAAGGAATACCTTTGTAAATTGAGGTATTTGTTTGGAAAATGCTTTTACATTCATTGGGTAATGAAGATCTTCATCACTGGCAAATGACAAGATGGATTTCAGGCTAGTTTTCAAAGTAAGGTAGGTAAATATTCCACTTTAGCAGACAGAAAATTTGTATCATGTGACATGATCACTGAAATATTGATAGGAACATTGAGTGCTGGGTAAAGGCTAGAATACACTACACAACTTTTAAAATCTGAACAGATTTTAGGTGAACAATACCTAGATGACGTACTGCATATGATGGGATTCTAAAGTGTGCAAACAGTGGACACTTTGCTATCCCATAATACTATGGAAGCTAAGGAGTCATAAAGATGAATAATAATAAAAAATACTGTAGAACTAACTATGAACTCTTTTCGTACATACTTACAAAGAAAGTTGCTCCTTGTGCTTAAATTGTTTAACAACACCAAAGTAAAGAATTTTCATGTTGGATGGATGTTTCATGTCTTTATACAATGTATTTATACATTTATACAACATACGTGCTACAGAGCACTTCTTTAACAGTCAAGAAGTTCCTAATCAGTTTCTGTACATGATGGAAATATGTGGTACTAGGCCTATAGCAGGTTTACGCAGGTATTGACAGTTTTAACAGTCAAGAAGTTCCTTATCAGTTTCTGTACATGATGAAAATATGTGGTAGGCCTATTGCAGGTTTATGCAGGTATTGACAGTTTCCAAACAGGTTTCCCAAATATTTTTAATGTTTTAGATAGTCACACCACCGATTAGGTATTTCCAAAAATTATTATTATTATTTATTTATTTTTTATTTTTTTGGCAGGCCACTCAGTCAGGTGTAATTTGTCATTACGTGGGTTGGTATCTGTCAGGCAGAGGCTAAATGTTATTCATAGTATAAAAACATCACTTACAACTTTATTTTTATTTATTTATTCATTTTATCTTTTGGGTACACGTAGTCTTGTGACTTTTAGACATCGTGTATGTAGCTTATGTTTAAATCAAATATTCAGAGTCAGTACACCGATGAAGCCCAGCGCAGTGAAATTCCTGCCTTCTTTGGATTTCCCTGCAAACGTCAGCCAGGGAAGAGAAAGCGCAGCTGTTTCGCTCCGCCCCGTGACTGAGGCGAAGCAAAGAGCGTTTGTCCCGTTACATCAGTGCGCCCAGAGGCTTAAACCCGGAGAAATGCTTGAGAGACGAGGAGAAAAAGTTCCGTTTCTTCGCGTCAAACTGTGAGGAAAATGGCGAGTCTGTGGAGACTGAAGCAGCTGAATGAGGAAAAGGGTTACGTGAATGCAGTATGTCTTTATAGTGAGGTGAGGAAACGGTGTCTTCAGTGGAGAACGGCACAACGCAAGCCTTCATTGCTTGGAAAAGGAAGCGTCAACTTTATAAACGTTACAGTGTGACGCGTTTTCACTTAAGTAATGTGTATTGTAAGCGCCGTTGGCAACTACCGAAAGAATTATATTAAACTCTCCTCGCCAAGCAAGAGAGAATTGAAAAGAGAGCTGCGATATCAACACTTGGATGGATTTTAACCGATAAATTTTGTGATCGATACATTTGAAAGATGTTTACCTCACGTGTAATGGGACAACACTCACCTTCGGGTTGCGCGACGTGCACGCGAACGCACTTTGCAGATGTTAGATAATCATAGTCGTCAGTCATTTGACTCTAAAATGCACATATCAGTTTGAGGAGACTGTTGTATATGAGTAATCTGCTGTATTGACTGTGCGATGGCCCTCAGGTCTAGAAGACCGTTGGTGAGCGTCATCGTGGGGGTTTTTCTGGGCTTCACAGCCGCGTCGTGGCTGGTTGTGCCCAGAGTTGTAGAAATCAGTGCGAAGAACAGAAGGTCTTCAGTGTGTACATACTACAATAACGCCAGGGCTCAGGCTAAAGTTTTAGACACCGCCCACAGTACCTCATCAACCAGTGGCAGACACAAGCAGCTGCAGCCAGTCTTCTCTAGCCAGGAAGGCAGTGATGAAGGTGAAGAGGAGCTTAATAGGACAGGGAACAGCAGTGGAGCGGGACCTGTACCTCCAGCTAATAGTTTCTTGTATGTGGGGGTCATGACAGCTCAGAAGTATCTGGCCTCCAGGGCCGTGGCTGCCTACAGGACGTGGACCCCCAGCATCCCCGGGCGGGTGGAGTTCTTCTCCAGTGAGGGCTCTGAGAAGGTGCCCTTGCCAATTCCAGTGCCTGTTATCTCGCTGACAGAGGTGGACGATTCATACCCTCCTCAGAAGAAGTCTTTCATGATGTTGAAGTACATGCACGACCATTATTTGGATAAATATGAGTGGTTTATGAGGGCTGATGACGATGTCTACATCAGAGGTGAATAGCTGAATAGGATTCAAGATCTTTATTTTAATATGTACTTAGTGCAATGAAATTCCTACTTTGTTTTGTCTTCATGAGAAAGATGGGGTAGAAGGAGAACAGACATAAAAAACAAAGACAATAAAATATAAAAGAATATACAATAATATATATTAAAGTACAAGGCAATAAAACATAAAATAATATACAATAAAAGACAAACCAGGAAGAATAATAAAAATAAAAGTATAGTATGAATAAGGGTATGATATGAATATGAAGAGCAAGAGTGAAAAAAGACATTGAGTTACACTTGATTTTAAGGTGTCAGTATTACAGTGTAATTATACATTTGAGTACTAAATAATAATAATTAACTACTGTAGGGTTAGGGTTAGGATGAGGGTTTGGTTTGGGGTAATTGCATGTAATTATGCATAATTTATAGTTATTACTACAGTAATTACATGTAACATGTAACAATGACACTAAACTAAAGTTTTACCAGACATTGCTGTGCTGAAGCATTTTGATGCATACACAGAGCTTTTGAAATATTTTTACAACAAACAACTTTAAAATAATGACAATGAGTTAAAGTGCCTTTTTAAGGGAAATTATATATGTTTTGGAAGCTTATTGTAGGACCACTGAGATGTTTTGCATTTGGACATTATTTTAATGACAGTTGAACTTTCCCCAAATACGTATTAATGTAATGTATCCAGACATTTTACATTAAGCTTTTTTTTTCATGGTGATTTTCATTTGATTTAATTTTTACAGTAAAATAAATGTATAATATATATATAAAAAAAATATATAATATAAGATTATTTTTTATATATTAGAGTAATCAGAATTTAAGGGTAAAATTAAAATAATGTCACAATGTTAATAATAACAATAATAATCGTCCTAAAATCAGGCTTCATTTTCTTTATGCAAAATATAATGTCCTTCCTTTGATTTCTGGGGTGAAATATGACCCGGATAGACTCTAGGCAGGTTTTTTTGTAAAATGAACTCAGATGTTAATCTGAGATGTTAATCTGAACTCTGATTTTAGTCAGTGATGTTTGATCGCTGTCATTAGTTTGTACAAATCAATTTAGGTGGCTGTATCCATTGGTCAATCAAACTATATTTGGTGAAGACAATATATTTTTTTCCTCATTAAAAAGGTTTTACGCATAAAGATATGAATAGGACTGGCTTTATGCAAAAATAACAGCTATTTTATTTCAACTTTTTATTTCACAGGTCATCTAATGTGACTTAATACTGTCTATAATTTGTTCTACACTTGATGAGAAATGTTAAGTACATTAATTAATGTTAATATTAGTATGTTTAAGAATATTAGTCATTCATAACTTACCATATAGAATTGATATAAATGGCTATGTTAGATTTTTCTTTTAACCTCATTGTTTCTCCAATGATTCTACCTCCTATAGGTGAGAAGTTGGAGTTGTTTCTTCGCTCTCTTAACAGTAGTAAACCGCTGTATCTCGGTCAGACGGGTCTTGGTACCACAGAGGAGCTGGGTAAACTGGCCCTGGAGCCTGGAGAGAACTTCTGCATGGGTGGTCCAGGCATGATCTTCAGCCGGGAGGTTCTCCGCAGGATGGCACCTCACATTGGGTCCTGTCTCAGGGAGATGTACACTACTCATGAAGATGTGGAGATAGGACGCTGCGTCAGGCGTTTTGGAGGGACCCAGTGCGTCTGGTCATACGAGGTAACACCGGTTAACATGCTTCTGTGGAATTTGGTTTGAATGGGGTGAATTGTGCTGACTTTAGGTGCTCCGTCTTAGAGTCTCTAGAGTTCGAGTTTATCTTAACCTCTCATTACTCCGTGTTTACATTTTGATTCTCTGCTTCAAATGATAGGAATGTTAATGCATGATATTTCTTGTACTATTCAATTAAAGACATAAATATGTGCTGGTCAGGGTTACAGTGGATTATTTGTTCAGTTCAGTTCAGATTTGTTGTTGCATGCACCGTTGTGATGTGCCTCTACTTTTAGATTTCTCTTCTGAATATCAGTTGCCAGATTATAGTCCTCCTTTAGACATTTTAGCCAATGCTCTCAGAGGGATAACTTAAAGTTGGATTTAAAGATAACGTGTGATTTAGACAGTAGGGCCCAAATAACCTTGTGTGTATGTCTTGAAATGCAAGAAGAGTATGAATGTGCATATTTTCTCTAGGATAGGACATGTAACAATATGGAAAACTGTATGCTCTTCTATGTGTCATCTAAATGAATAGCTGATGCCAGCATTTTTATATATCTTACAACATCAATTGCAAATTATTGACATTGAAGTAGCTCTGGTTTCATATCATCAGGCTGTTTATTTGCTGCTTATTTGTATTGATATTTTGGTAACACTTTACAATACGTTCTCATTTGGTAAACATTAGTTAATTTTAATGATTGTTCATGTTAGTTCACTGTGCATTAACTAATGTTAACAAATACAACATTTGATTTTAATAATGCATTAATAAATGTTGAAATTAATATTAACTAAGATTATTAAATGCTGTAGAAGTATTGTTAATTCTTAGTTCATGTTAACTAAAGAAGTTAACTAATGTTAACTAATGAAATCTTATTGTAAAGTGTTACTGATATTTTATACCAAGGTACCAGAGACTTGTATCTAAAATGTTGGTATTGTTTCATCCATAGTTGCTAGAAACAGAGGTTTAAAAGCAGGTTTCATTTGAATGACAATTACTGATAATCTGCAGGTTTCTGTCTGCCAATGATACTACGAGGACAGCTGATGAGTTTTGTACTATTAATATGTCAGACATACTGACAGACAAGTATTACACCGAATAGCTGTGAAACCAGTTATACTGCATGTAAACACATAGCTCTGTGTCGATGGAGCAGTGTTTTTCTGGTTTGCCATGGGACAGAGACTTTTAATGTTTTATTCATGCTTTCATTTCAGTATTCATGGCAATGTAATCATATGCAACAAATCTGCATTGCTAAACATCTTCAGAGGTTTCATGATACTGGATTTGCCTACATAGCGTTATCATACAGTGTCTCAAAAAAACTGAGTGAACAGATCTGGCATCCGTCGTGTGTGTGTCTATATGTATGTGGTTCCCTTCCTGGCAAGTGTACGCTTGTCTTGTTTTATTTCTGCCTGTTATTGGATGTGGAGGGTGAAAGTGAATTATTGGGAGAAGAAGGGCACCTCAGTTCCCCATGTTAATCTCTGCATCATGACTCTTAACAGGCATGTGCATGCATCAGGTGTTTGAGCATGTGCTTTCACTCTGGCTGCACACCTATGGCTTTGAAGCTGTCACATGACTAGCTAAGAGCAAAGTATTGTGACAGATTTCTAATCTGCATTCGCATGACTCAAAATGTCCAAGGTTAGATTTTGCAGTCAGATTTTGTGATGTTTTGAGAGGCACATCCTATACTTTTTTCTGTATACTGCGAGACATTGTTTTTGTGGTCAAGTTTTGACTGACAGAACATGTAGCCAATGAGAAGATGACTTTTAATATCAGTACCCCTTAACATCATGAAATTGTTTGCAATTATTTTAAAATTGAAAAAAGGAATGAATTATTGTATGTGGTACATGTAAAAATAACTACAACTGCTTACTAAGGTGTGCAAATATTTTCCAGTAAATGCACAGCTAAAGTAGTTCCAGGCAGGTTTAGATCACATTACTGTTCCATATCACAAATGAATTCATTTATTTCAAAGGTCCTTACAACTGACAACAGCAACTAAAAACAACAAAGACATTGACCAAGCAAATAAATACAACAAACTATAGAATAAAAATGACAAACTATATCCATGTCTTCCCTAAGAAATTACGTTTAATTATCTATGTAATGTATGCTCTTTTTCTCCTACACTCTCTCCCATACAGAACACACACACATGCAGAACACACTCACACACACACACAGAAACATACATGTGTACAGAAAATTGTTGTCAGCACTGCCCTGTGACTTTAATTTAAATAAAAAAGCTACATAATACTGTTTTTGAAGGAGATAAACACTCATCTTCACTGTTAGACACTGTTGCTGAACTGTTGAACCGCACAGACTCGGGTATTTCACAGATGCTTAAATCAGTCAGTCAGTCTCTCTCTCTGTTATAACTGCATTAGTGGCTCAAGCCCTTGTTACCGGCCACTATACAAATAAATTTGACTCGACTTGGTTTTTTCCTTTGTAAAATGGATTTATCTCCAGTCTAAAGTACTGCTGAAAACAGACCTTATGTAACTGCATGCTCCTGCACCAGCCAGTGGTGCCCACTATGAATGGTTTCGTAGACCCAGATAGGTTTGTGCTTTGGCTGCTTATAGG
Organism: Chanodichthys erythropterus; assembly: GCF_024489055.1. NCBI lineage: Eukaryota > Metazoa > Chordata > Actinopteri > Cypriniformes > Xenocyprididae > Chanodichthys > Chanodichthys erythropterus. Next base: position 59,701,737 of record NC_090230.1, on the reverse strand, counting down.
TATGGAGAGGGGTTCTAACATCTTTTCCAGACTGCAAAAAAGACTGGCCTACCAGTAAATTTCTTGCTTTTAGCCACATGCCCAAAGCCAATGCTGCCTTTTTCTGTAGGCCGGTACTGATATAAGGCTTGATGATCACAGCGGCATTGGTGCGTCAGGGGTCGCTAGAGCCCGATGGGTCCATCTGAGAGATGGTTTATCATGCAGCTCAGGACAGGAACTGACACAGCATTATGTCACTGATTCATTCAGTCGCTGTTAAATGTATTCAGCACCTCAGAGACACAAACACTAACACACAGCGTTTACTGACTAACACACACCATTTACTTTAATACCTCAATGACATGCTTACAAAGAGAACTGTGCTGTACCAGATGTTAATACCGTGGTATAAAATAATGACCATATTCTTGTGGCATGTTATTTCTGCAAGCATGCAGATAGATTTTTGTATCATCTGAAGAATAAAAATGAAAGTGATGCTGAAGTCAGCTGGTTGTGTTATTGGCTTTATTTTTTGTATTGGCCTGTTGTTGTTTTTTGTTGTTTTGTTTTTTTTTTAGTCATAGCTAGCAAGAAGAAATCTTTAATTTTGCATTGAAGGACATGAATATTGATCAGTGTTCCTGCTTGAAGAGAATACTGAAAAATGGCACATTTGATTGTGAGTCTTGACTTGATTTCATGTGAGTATAGACTCTGAGAGAGTGAGCTGTGTTTTTGTCCGATAATTCCTCAGCGCAGATTTCCTCCATGCAGACTTAAAGGCTTGATGTTCCTCCCTCACTCTGACACTTCATGTTGTGTGGGTTGAACTGTATCTTCAAAATGTTTTCACTGAGCAAAGCAAAAGCAAGCAAATATTTACACACACATAAGTATGGGAATGTTTTGGCCACATTTTTTGATAAATATGTCAAGATATCTTAGGCAGTGACATTAAAGGGTTAGTTCACCCAAAAATGAAAATTCTGTAACACAAACAAGGTATTTTTGATGAAATCTGAGCGAGAGGTATATGACTTGTCCAAGTCAGCAATATAATCAACACTTTCAAGGTCCAGAAATATACTAAAGACATTGTTAAAACAGTCGACGTGACTACAATGGTTCAACCTTAATTTTATGATGTGACGAGAATAGTTTTTGTGCACAAAAACAAAACAAAACGACTTTATTCAACAATCTCTTCTTTTCCCTTTCATTATCTTTACACAGGTGAAGCAGTAAGCACAGTGAAGGCTTCCGTGTTTACACCAAAATGCTGGCTCAGTATTGGCCAAAGCTGCACACATGTGCAGCACAGCACATGCATGTGATGCTGACGCAGTAGCCGGCCAATAACGAGTCGGCGTTCCCACGTAGAATCTGGAAGCGCTGGACATAAACAATGTATTAGAATGACACAGAAGAAAAGATATTGTTGAATAAAGTTTTTTTTTTTGTTTAGTTTTTTTTTTTTTTTTGCTCACAAAGGGCCAGATTTACTAAGAGCTTGCACTAGCACAAACCCTCTTTTGGCGTTAAAAAACTACTGTCGGGACACGACAGTGCAAAATTAGCACTGAAAAGGCGTGGACTGAGTTGTTTTTGTGGCTAACCTTATTGCATATGCATTTGTAGGAGTATTCCTTTCAGATGCAAAATTTATGGGAGGAGAGTATTTAAATGAATCACGCAACGTGATTTACTAATGTTTGAGCTGGTCAATTTACTGGTATTTGCGCCATTATTTAACGCCCCAAAAAAGCATGTCTTAACCCATTTTGTGACATGGCTGCAATTGTTGCTGCTAGGAGGAGACACCACAGAGAACAGAGACTGCATGGTAGAAGGGAGAACATACTTTCCATTTTGACAATAATGGCTGTATGTTAAGTTATTTTCAGAGGACAGTAAATCTATACTGCTATACAAGCCGCACATTGACTATTCTAAAATATATCCAAGTTTCATTTCTATAGTAAAATGTGAAGGTGTATATTATATATATATATATATATATATATATATATATATATATATATATATATATATATATATATGTATATACACACACAGTATCTGACAGAAGTGAGCACACTTTGCTACAATGTAAAGTAGTGATTGTACAGCCTGTATAACAGTGTAAATTTGCTGTCCCCTCAAAATAACAACACACAGCCATTAATGTCTAAACCACTGGCCACAAAAGTGAGTACACCCCTAAGTGAAAATGTCCAAAGTGTCAATATTTTGTGTGGCCACAATTATTTTCCAGTACTGCTTTAACCCTTTTGGGCATGGAGTTCACTATAACTTCACAGGTTTCCACTGGAGTCCTCTTCCACTCCTCCATGACAACATCACGAAGCCGGTGGATGTTAGAGACCTTGCGCTCCTCCACCTTCCATCTGAGGATGCCCCACAGATGCTTAACAGGGTACCAGTCCGGAGACATGCTTGGCCAGTCCATCACCTTTACCCTCAGCTTCTTTAGCAAGGCAGTGGTCGTTTTGGATGTGTGTTTGGGGTCGTTATCATGTTGAAATACTGCCCTGCTGCCCATTCTCCTAAGGGAAGGGATCATGCTCTGCTCGTTCATGGTTCCCTCAATGAACTGTAGCTCCCCAGTGCCGGCAGCACTCATGCAGCCCCAGACCATGACACTCCCACCACCATGCTTGACTGTAGGCAAGACACACTTGTCTTTGTACTCCTCATCTGGTTGCCACCACACACTTGACGCCATCTGAACCAAATAAGTTTATCTTGGTCTCATCAGACCACAGGACATGGTTCCAGAAATCCGTGTCCTTAGTCTGCTTGTCTTCAGCAAACTGTTTGCAGGCTTTCTTGTGCATCATCTTTACATCTTTAGAAGAGGCTTCCTTCTGGTATGACAGCCATGCAGACCAATTTGATGCAGTGTGCTGCATATGGTCTGAGCACTGACAGGCTGACCCCCCACCCCTTCAACCTCTGCAGCAATTCTGGCAGCACTCATACGCAGAGGTGGGTAGTAACGAAGTACATTTACTTCGTTACATGTACTTGAGTAGTTTTTTGGAAAATTTGTACTTTTTAGAGCAGATTAAAATATGGGTACTTTTACTTTAACTTGAGTACATTTGTAATGAAAAATCTGTACTTTTACTTCGCTACAATGGGCAACGTTCCTCTCGTTACTTTATTTTAATTCAATACTGTAAATGTTAAGAAATGCGTAGTTTATTCCATGCGCGCTGTCTCTTTTTTCATGAACGATGCTGTGGTGGAACATTGGTGCATTTGTGGAATTGCGCTCTCACGCTACTTTGCCCTGTTTAGTAAATCTGGCCCAAAAAGTCGCTTGTCGTTTCATAACATTAAGGTTGAACCACTGCAGTCACGTCGACGGTTTTAACAATGTCTTATAACACATGGATTTCATCAAAAATATCTTAATTTGTGTTCCGAAGATGAACAAAGGTCTTATGGGTGTGGAACAACATAAGGGTGAGAAATTAATGACAGAATTTTCATTTTTTGGTGAACTAACCCTTTAAGGAAGAGAAATTAAATGTGTGTTAAATAGAACATTCTCACAATACAGAATGCACACCTAAAGTCAACATGAAATGGAATTGGACCCTATTTGCTTAAAACAAGTTTATGGTCTTATTGTGCATGATTCAGTTCTGTCACAAGCTGGGCTAGAACTCGGGTCTCTGATGTGGTAGTTGAGAGATCTGCCACTAGACCACAGAGGTTGTAAAGTTGGACCCAAACGAAACACTCAAGGCAGAACTCCAGGCAATGTTGGTTTATTAAAAAAAAGTCTTTGCAAGCCAAAAATCTAACAGAAGTTCTTCTCAGACAGAGGCATTGGTAACATGAGAGAAACATATAAAAATAAAAGCTCCTCGAGGGGAGAAAACAAAACTAGAGCTCCTTAACAATGAAATAACTAAGAACACCTTACTTGAGGTAGAATGGAAGGACTAGTGTAGCTCCTCAATGACAACACTGCACACGGTTTCTCGAGTACGGGCGCATTTATTAGCCTTCTCAAATGCCATGAAACGCCGTGAAAACTACAGGACAGAGTAAACAGTGCAATTAGACACTCCACTTTGGCTTGCTAAGCACACAAGTGTAAAATAAAAATAGCTACCTCGTGGCCGCTTGTCACTTCGGAGGTCTTTAGGCGAATATTCAATCAATGTATGCGTTTTCTAGCTGTATACATTGAACAGTATAATCAGCACAACACAACTTCACAATTACAGTTATTATACATGTACAAAACAAGTACCTTATGCAGCTAGTTAACTAGGCTTTGGGAGCTGCCTTAAGCGTGGCTCTCGCTCTGAAAGTCCCGAGCATGTGAGGGCATGTCTATTGTACCTGTGGTCCGATAGTCTCTCAAGCTCTCGTTAAATCTCGCAATACTAGCGGTACCAAACCAAAGACAATAACTGGTGTAACTGTATAATGAAACATATTGCATCTTAAGGAAAATAAAGACACATTTTATCAGCGCGAGTAATAATAATATTCAACAAAAATATTCCCCTTTTTTCTGAACAAAAATAAACATCTTTGTACATGAATCCTTTCAATGACACTTACACTCCTACCAAAATCACCAAACTTTCAATGTGATTTTCTAAGAAGTGTCTGAGTCTTGACTATGTGTATGAACTTTATCAGCCTCGATTAAAGTCACAATCTTGTGAATAGGTCTTTCTATGTGTATTAGTCTCGTCTGTGGTTTTCCTTTGTCAAAAGTAGTGTCACTGGTCTTCAGCTTCACCTTTCGAACTTTTCCATCTGTACTTTGTAATGTCTCTATCACACGAGCAAGTTTCCATTTACATCTTGGTGCATTGTCGTCCTGCAGAATCACTATGTCATTTACTTGTAGGTTACGTGATGCTTTCTGCCATTTTTGTCGCTGTTGGAGATTTAACAGGTATTCTCGCTTCCATCTCTGCCAGAACTCATTTGCAAGAAACTGTACTCTTCTCCATCTTTTGTTCAAATACAAATCTTCTTTGGAGAACTGTCCGGGAGGAGGGAGAATAACTGATGACTTCATTGTTAATATGTGATTTGGCGTAAGTGGTTCTGGACCGGCGGGATTGTTGAGATGTTCAACACTTAGTGGTCTGCTATTGATGATTGCCATTGTCTCATAAAGAAATGTTCTTAAACTCGTTGTGTCGAGTCTGTTTGAGGACTTGTGTAGCATTGCTGTTAGTATGCTTCGCACCGTTCGAATTTGACGTTCCCAGACGCCTCCCATATGGCTTGCTGCTGGGACATTCATCACGAACTCGCATCCAATGATTCGTTGGCGTTCTTGATCCATTCCTTTCATTAACTCCGTAAACTCTCTCCTGGCGCCCACAAAGTTTGTCCCTTGGTCGCATCTTAGTTGCCGGACGGGGCCTCTTATTGCTATGAGAGTTCGAAGGGCATTAATAAAGGCATCTGTTGTTAGATCGTCTAGAGTTTCAATATGCACAGCTCGTGAACATAAGCATGTGAACAGTAGTCCATATCTTTTGACTTCCTTTCTTCCTTCCTTTACTATGAAAGGGCCGAAACAGTCAACGCCACAATAAGTAAACGGAGGGGCTGTTTCTGTTCTCACTTCTGGCAAATCTGCCATCTGTTGGACGTCTGTAGCTCTTCTGTATCTTCTACACTTCACGCAGTGATAGATGTGCGAAGACACCACATTTCCACATCCCAGAATCCATATTCCATTTGCACGCAATTCATTTAGAGTCATGCCTCTTCCTTGGTGGTGTACACGTTCGTGGTGGTGTTTGACGAGTAGGGCTGACACGTGAGATTCTTTGGGAAGAATTGCGGGGTGTTTGACTTCATGGTGTAAGGCTGATTGGGATAGCCGTCCTCCCACCCTGAGAACATCTGCTTTGTCCAGGAAAGCGTTCAACTGTTTTATTCTGTTGCGCTTGTGTAGAGTACTTTCTCTTTGTGATCTTATTTTCTTTATTTCTTCAGCAAAGGCTTCTCTTTGCGCTTGCTTGATAATGAAGATTTCAGTATCCTTTCTCTCTTCGAGATCAGAAGCTTTGTTTGTTCTTTGTTGTGAGCCTTTGAACTCTTTGATGAATCTTTTGAGTCGAGCAATGGCTCCTACTGCTCTTGACCAGTCTGAGAACTTCTTTATGCGTTCCAGCAAGGTGTTTGCTTATTTTGTCTGAATGGTGTGTGTGTGACCTTTACGAAGCTCAGGATCTGCTTCGAGCATTTCTCCCACCGTCTCCCCCCTGTCTGGAAGATCCTGCCGCCAAAGGAACGCGGGACCCCGTATCCAGCTCGAGTCCTTAAGCCGAGTTGCATCCAAGCCTCTCGAGGCGTGATCAGCTGGGTTGCTTTCGGAGATGACATGTTGCCATTGGTCGGGACTTGTGCTTTGTCTTATTCGTTGGATACGATTTGCAACGAATGTGTGGAATCTTTTGGCGTCGTTGTTTATATAGGCTAGTACAACTTGTGAGTCAGTCCAATAAAACTCTTGGAGATTTTTGATTTCAAGTTCTTGCTTGATTACATCTGCGTTGCGGACTGAAGTCACGGCGGAAGACAACTCAAGCCTTGGGATGGTCGTTTGTTTAGTGGGTGTAACTCTTGCTTTACCCATGACGAGTGAGCAGGTGATCTGTCCTTCTCTGCTTATTGCTCTGAGGTATGAGCAGGCACCATAACCGTTAAGACTTGCATTTGAAAAGTTGTGTAGTTCGTATTGTGCAATGTCAATGTTCTGCGAGTAGCTTCGTGGGATTTTTAGAGCTGCTAATTTGGGCAGGTCTCGGAGCCACGATTCCCATTGTGGCAGGATGTGTTCAGGGAGATCATCGTCCCAATTGACTTTGTCTTTGCACAACGCCTGGAGTATTTGCTTTCGAGCTGAACAATCAAAAACTACACGGATCTTGTCGGGCTTGTGGGGGTGGTACACCCCGTGGTGTGGGATGTACCAGGCTGTCTCGTTGTCCAGCTCTGGGACCCTTTCTGCATCTCCACGAGAAATGATATCATCCATGAACTTGACGTAATCCTTATAGTATTTCTCATCTTTTCTGAGACGACGTTCCAGTGAAGACAATCTGCGTTCTGCATACTGTTTGTTGTTTGGGAGATTTGGATTGTCTGTTTTGAATGGAAGTGGGAGTTCGTAATGACCATTATCCTTCTGCCTAATGCCTTTGTTCACCTTTGACATAAACAGTATGTCTTCCTGGGAGACTGGATTGTCATCTGTTGTGTGCTCAGCGAAATCTGCTTCCAGAGCCTTTATCACATCCAGTGGAGTGACTTCTTTCACTTGGGTTCTGCATACAAAGTGCACTTCTTGCCTGAGCTCAACTGATTGTTGCACTGTGGGGGTTACTTCATGCACAATGACTCTGTGACTGGTGCCAATAACATCACTTTGATTGTGTACTTGATAAGAGCAACCAACGATGCTCCAGCCAAGATCCGTTAGTTGCGCATAGGGTTGATTTTCTGTGCCAGCCAGAACTTCTCTTGGTAAAAGGGCTTGTTGGCAGTTGTAGCCGATAAGTAGGCCAACTTCACATTCCAGCAGTGGAGGTAACTTATCTGCCAGCCTTTCAAGGTGAGGCCACTTCAAGGCCGTCTCAAACGTTGGAATGTGTGACTTATTCGCTGGGATGAACTCTCTTGTGAAGACTGGTGGCAATGCAATCCTCTGCTTGCTGTGGAATCCTCTTACTTGTAGGTTTAACAGCTTTTCACATGGTATAACGGTTAACTTGGCGGACATCGTCGATAGCCGTAAACTGGCTTTGCTTTTGTCTGTGTCAAGGTCTTGGGCTACTTCATCCAAGATGAAAGATGTATCGCTCTGTGAGTCGAGGAGTGCATACACCAGTACTTCCTGACCTGGATTCTTTATGGATGAAACCCAGACAGGTAATATAGATGATGTCAAAGTGCTTGGGCTTTCTTGAGCAACTCTATTGGTTGTTGCAATTGCAGGTACATCTTTGTCTTTAGGATCGACCTTTACTTGAGTGCCTGTCTTGTCTTGAGACTCATCTGTTTTCACAGGGGCTGTTGCTTTACGTTCCGTGAATTTGTCATTGTGCAGGCATGTTGGATGTCTCTTTTGACACTTGTCACATGTGCTTCTCTTGTCGCACTTCTTTGAGTGATGTCCTGTCCTTAAACATCCGAAACAAAGCATTTCTGTTTGTACAAACTTGACGCGATCTTGAACAGCCTTTTCTGCAAACTTGCGACATTTGTCGAGAGAGTGACCAGTTTTTTTGCAAAATATGCATGTAGCAACATTGTGACTTGAGTTACTTGAGTTTGTTGTTAGAGTTTTGGCTTGAGTGACTTGATTTCTTGAGTGTTTGGGTTTATCTGCTTCCAAACCTTTGAGCGCCTGTATTGATGTTATGGGGTCGCAAGCTAAGTCTGCTTCTGTTGACATGAATACCACAAATGTCTGGAAAGCTGGGTAATCTCCATTAGTTTGTCTCATCTCCTTCGCTTTGCGGTTCCATCTAGACACAAGCCAATCTGGTAGTTTCAGCAAGATCCTTTGGCTCTCCATACAATCATTGAGAACTTCCAGCGTCTTGATACGTGGCATTGCTGCTTCACAACTTTTAAGGAAGTCTGCAAATTCTCTCAACTCACATCCGTCTTTGGAGCTTATTTTAGGCCAACTATGGAGCTTGTCTCTGAAACACTTTCCGATGGTGAAGGGATCACCAAATCTCTTTTCCAACAATTGCCAAGCTGAGTCATATGCTTCATCTGTACCTACTAGGAGAAATCCTTCAACTGCCTTTTTTGCAGACCCACCAAGGTACTTTCTGAGGTAGTAGAGTCTCTCTCTTTTGGGAATGTTTTTCCTTTCGATTAAGGTTTCGAATGACAACTGCCAGTCTTTAAACTTTAAGGGGTCTCCGGTGAACATTGCAGGTTCTGGAGTTGGAAGATGATTAGCACTTATAGCTTCTGCCAATATGCTGACCAAATCTGAGTTTTGCTGAAGTTGTGTGACAGCTGTTGGTACTGGTGTTGCTTGAGGAATGAATGGTGGACTTGAGGCTTTGAGAGCTTGACTTGTGATTTCTGTATTAGCGAGTGGGGTAAATGCAAAACTTGTGGCATTTGGTGCTTGGAAGAGTGCGAGTGGTGTGATAGGAACTGCATGACATTCACTCATCAGTTTATTGCTGTACGGCAAGCTACGGCTCTCATAGTTGTTTTCAGCTTCATTGTAGATTTTTACTCTGGCCTTGGCAGCATTCAACCTTTTGATTTCTTCCAAACGTTCAAGTTTCCTACGCTGCTCTTCCATTGCTTGCTGTCTTATCAAATTTTCAAGTTCACATTGTTTGGTTTCAACTTCTAATTTTTGTAGTGCACTTGCTTGTCTCTCTTGTTCCTCCATAACAGCCAATATTTCTTGAGATGCCGCTGCATCAGCTGCTGCTTCTACTCTTTTAACTGACTGCGCGCTTGAGAGAACCGAGTTACAATTTGACCCTTGTGACTTTGACCTTGATTTGGATCCTGACGACTCCAAGCATGATCCAACATCTGGCCATGGCTCTTTGTCATCTTCAGCATGTCCCTCTAGCCATTTTTCAGCCCTTTTTACAATGAAATCTGAAAGGGATGTACACGCATCTACTTTGCATCTCATATCTGAATCAGGAGCTTGTATCTGATGGATCTCATTGTATATGGCTTGTACATTCCGGCAAGCAATATTCACATTATCTATCAACTCAGTTAACTCACTCTCAATGGCTGTATCAGTCAATATTACTTTACTTAATCTTGCCTCATATCTCCATTTTTCATAAACAACCTTGTATCTGCGCTTGAGAGCTTTAAGCTTGTCTTCTTGAAGCTCTTTTCCTTTTTCGGTTAATGTTCTTGTTCTTTCGCTCTTGCGAGTCCTTGCTTCAGGTTGAGTAGTTGGTTCAGAGCAGTTCTTTTCATTGGGTTCATCAATCATTCTTTATGTCTAGTCAGATGTTATTGTTTTAACTCAGTGTAAGTTTAAATATGCAGTGGTATGTAGATTAGTGCATATGTGCCTTAAATATTGCATTAAGATTACTATTGTTTTGTGTAAACCTTTGATAATGAACTTCTTAATCAGCAGGCTATGTTAACTTATAGCTTGAATGAACCTTCAATAGTTTTAACTTCAAACAAATGCATAAAAACTTCAGTAATGAAAACAAAAGATAACCATAAAGTGCGGTAGATAACTTTAGTTAAGTTTAACTTGGCTTAAACCACTCTTATTTCCGTAGTCTTTTACTTGTATTCTACTTAACTTCATTTTGATTGTCTTTTATTGACAGAGCTCTGTTGCTGGGGAGCGGTGAACTGGTTTAATGGTGCCACCTTGTGGTGTACCTCGGTACCGCGACCCACTGTAGCTGCCGTCTTCAACTCGAGCTTCTCACCGGCGCTGGGCTGGGCGAGTTTTCACTGTAGCTCCTCAATGACAACACTGCACACGGTTTCTCGAGTACGGGCGCATTTATTAGCCTTCTCAAATGCCATGAAACGCCGTGAAAACTACAGGACAGAGTAAACAGTGCAATTAGACACTCCACTTTGGCTTGCTAAGCACACAAGTGTAAAATAAAAATAGCTACCTCGTGGCCGCTTGTCACTTCGGAGGTCTTTAGGCGAATATTCAATCAATGTATGCGTTTTCTAGCTGTATACAGTGAACAGTATAATCAGCACAACACAACTTCACAATTACAGTTATTATACATGTACAAAACAAGTACCTTATGCAGCTAGTTAACTAGGCTTTGGGAGCTGCCTTAAGCGTGGCTCTCGCTCTGAAAGTCCCGAGCATGGGGGGGGCATGTCTATTGTACCTGTGGTCCGATAGTCTCTCAAGCTCTCGTTAAATCTCGCAATACTAGCGGTACCAAATCAAAGACAATAACTGGTGTAACTGTATAATGAAACATATTGCATCTTAAGGAAAATAAAGACACATTTTATCAGCGCGAGTAATAATAATATTCAACAAAAATATTCCCCTTTTTTCTGAACAAAAATAAACATCTTTGTACATGAATCCTTTCAATGACACTTACAACTAGGAAAGACTTGGAACAACAAGCAGGTAGCACGCAGCCAAGACTCAAAAACCAAGTGAGGAACAAAAGGAAAAACAAAGCTAAAATACCCTAAGAGAAACAAGGCACAGGTAACCTGGATAATGCTAACAAGATCAAACGAGGAAGAATAAGACAGAGGGGAACACAGGGGGCCTCTAGAGGCATGGAGACAAACTACAGGAGGTAGAATGCTGACAGGACCCCCTCCTCTAGGAACGGCTCCTGACGTTCCTTCCAGAACGCCCCGGCCTCCGGGTGCGAAACTCCCGGATCAAGCTTGGGTCCAGGATGTCTTTGGCTGGAACCCAGGAGCGCTCCTCCGGCCCGTAGCCCTCCCAGTCCACCAGATACTGTAACGAGTTCTGGACCCTCCAGGAGTCCAGTATCCGGCGCACTGTGTAGGCTGGCTGGCCGTTGATGATCCTGGGAGGTGGAGGGGGTCTGTGTGGGGGGGCAAAGGGAGAAGACAAGACAGGTTTTAGTAATGAGACATGAAATGTGGGGTTAATTCTAAGAGAACGAGGGAGAAATAAACGATAAGAAACAGAGTTAACTTTCCTTGCTATGCGAAAAGGGCCGATGTATTTCTGGGAAAGTTTCTTGGATTCGACCCGGAGGGGCAGGTTCTTTGTAGCTAGCCAAACTCTTTGACCGGCTCGGAAATTAGGAGCAGTCCGGCGGCGGCGATTAGCTTGATCTTGGTATCTTTGGGAAGTACTAAGGAGGGTGAGTCTGGCCTTCCTCCATGTTTGTCGACAGCGTTGGAAAAAGCGTTGGGCTGAGGGAACGCCTACTTGTGCTTCTTCCTCTGGGAATAATGGGGGCGTATATCCAAACTGGCATTCAAAGGGGGATAGTCCAGTGGCCGAGGACTGGAGGGTGTTGTGAGCATATTCAGCCCAAATTATATAGGTGGCCCAAGACGTGGGATTATTAGCCGCCATACACCGGAGGGTGGTCTCCAGGTCCTGATTAATTCGTTCCGTTTGGCCATTTGATTCTGGATGGAACCCAGATGATAGGCTAGCTGTGGGCCCAATAAGCCTGCAGAAGGCTCCCCAGAACCGGGATGAAAACTGGGGACCTCGATCAGAGACAATGTCCAAGGGAATACCAAATATACGGAAGACATGGTTAATGAGAAGCTCTGCAGTCTCCTTGGCCGAAGGCAGCTTGGGCAGGGGAATGAACCGGGCAGCCTTAGAGAACCGGTCTACAACCACCAGGATGACCGTGTTGTCCTGGGATGGTGGAAGTCCAGTAACAAAGTCCAGAGAAAGGTGCGACCATGGCCTGCGGGGAACAGGTAAGGGACGGAGCAGTCCCTGAGGTCGCTGGTGTGTAGACTTTCCTTGGTTGCACACAGGGCAGGCTTCCACATAGACCTTAACATCCTTCTTGATGGATGGCCACCAAAACCACCACTGGAGAAAGTCAAGGGTGCGAGCACTTCCTGGATGGCAAGTCAAGGGAGACTCATGACCCCACTGCAAGACCCGGGCCCTGGCAGACTGAGGAACAAACAGGAGCACCACTCTTTCCAGTTCCCACTGAAGGGGTGCGACAATCCTAGACCTCGGAATTATTGATGTCAAAGGCTTCTCTTGTGTCTCAGGAGAGTAGGCTCGAGACAGGGCATCCGGCTTGACATTTTTGGTGCCAGGCCTCTAAGATAGGAGAAACTGGAATCGATTAAAATACAGTGACCATCGAGCTTGCCGGGGGTTTAACCGCTTAGCCTGCTGGAGATATTCTAGGTTTTTGTGGTCCGTGAGAACCTGGAAAGGGTGCTGAGCCCCCTCAAGCCAGTGGCGCCACTCCTCCAAGGCAAGTTTTACCGCAAGCAACTCACGATCCCCCACGTGGTAGTTGCACTCAGCATCCAACAGGCGACGAGACATAAAGGCGCAAGGGTGTAATTTTCCATCTTCACCTCTCTGTGACAGGATGGCCCCTACCCCCACCTCTGAAGCATCCACCTCCACCACAAAAGGTCTTTCTGGGTCAGGGATCAAAAGAATGGGAGCGGAAGTGAAGCGGCACTTGAGATCCTTGAAGGCCCCTGCTGCCTCCGGACCCCACTGAATCTTAGTTCCTCCTCCCTTGGTAAGCGCAGTCAAGGGGGCCACCACAGAGCTGAAATTCTTAATAAACTTCCTATAGAAGTTTGCAAAGCCAATAAAACGTTGAACCTCCTTGACCGTAGTAGGTATGGGCCAGTTGTGGACCGCTTCTACCTTCTTAGGGTCCATCTCCAGGTGGCCAGGAGTGACAATGAATCCAAGAAACTGAGCCTGTGTAACATGGAAATCACACTTCTCGGGCTTTACATAGAGGTGATTGTCGAGGAGTCTCTGGAGTACCCTGCTAACATGCCCCTCATGCTCCTCCAGAGATTTAGAGAAAATGAGAATATCGTCAAGGTATACAAAGACGAACTGATTGAGCAGGTCCCGGAGGACATCATTAATTAACGCTTGGAATACTGCAGGGGCATTGGTGAGCCCAAACGGCATTACGAGATACTCGTAGTGGCCTGTGGGGGTGTTGAAGGCAGTCTTCCATTCGTCTCCCTGCCGGATCCGCACAAGATGGTAAGCATTGCGGAGATCCAGCTTAGTAAAGATGGAAGCCCCTTGAAGTAGCTCAAAAGCTGTGGCCATGAGAGGTAGGGGGTATCGATTCCGAACTGTGATCTTGTTGAGGCCCCGGTAATCAATACAAGGCCTAAGACCCCCGTCTTTCTTCTCAACAAAGAAGAAACCTGCCCCAGCTGGGGAGGTAGAGGCACGGATGATGCCGGCTGCCAAGGATTCCTTAATGTAGATGTCCATAGCTGAGCGCTCTGGGGGAGACAGGGAGAAGATCCGACCCCTGGGAGGGCAGGAGCCAGGGAGTAAATCAATAGCACAGTCGTAGGTGCGGTGAGGTGGTAAGGAGGTAGCCCGGGACTTGCTGAACACTGCCTTGAATTGATGATAAACGCTGGGGACTCGGGATAGGTCGACGGAGTCTTGAAATTCAGAACTAGGGGCTGGAGGACTCTGAAGTAGACAAGAGAGTTGGCAAGTGGGACCCCAACTTAGAATAGTGCCAGTGGGCCAGTCGATATGCAGATTATGTCTGCGCAGCCAAGGGTGACCCAGGATAATGGGGTACTCGGGGGGGTCAATAAGATAGAAGGTCTCCTCCTGCTGGTGTTGAAAGATGGTAAGTTGCAGGGACTGAGTGGCCTCTGTTACTTTTCCTGGTTCCAGAGGTCTGCCATCCAAAGCGGTAACTGCCTGGGGGTGAGGAAGAAGTTGGGTAGGAATCTTTAGTTTCTTAGCCAAGGTTAGATCTAAGAAGTCGCCTGCGGCCCCAGAATCGATCATAGCCTGGACCAGATGCTGGTGGCCTTCCCAGGACAAAGTGGCTGGAACTGTCAGGACGGCGTTAGCAGGAGGACCTCTAATTTTCCCCATCACAGCCCTCCTGTTGCTGTACGGGGACAGGCGTTTCCCGAGAGCTCGGGGCAAGTGGAACGGAAATGGCCGGAAGCACCGCAGTAGAGGCAACGACGCTCCCTCCTGCGACGTTCCCTCTCGCTGGGAGAAAGCCTGGAATGGCCCAACTGCATGTCTTCTGGGGAATCATGGAGCTGTTCGGGAACTGGGGAAGTTCTGGATGCAGGAATACCAACTGGAGAAACAGATCTATTCAGAGGAACTTGAGAATGTGACTCCCACTCTCCGCTCTCTCAGGCGATTGTCTAGGCGGATGGCCATTGCTATGAGGGACTCAAGATCCTCAGCTGGTTCTCGAGTGGCTAACTCGTCTTGAAGTGGCTCAGACAACCCTCCTTGAAAGCAGACCCTCAGTGCCTCATCGTTCCATCCGCTCTTTGCTGCTATTGTCCGAAACTCTATGGCGAAATCTGCAGTGCTACGGGAACCCTGACGGAGAGTGAGTAGGCGCTTGGAAGCCTCCTGACCACTGACAGGATGATCAAACACTCGCTTGAATTCTTCCACGAATGCCACATAGGACTCACAACAGTCATCCTGGGATTCCCATACTGCAGAGGCCCAGGAGAGAGCCTTATCTGAGAGAAGGGTAATAATGTAAGCAATCTTAGAGCGATCTGTGGGAAAACTTGAGGGTTGGAGCTCGAAGGTGAGAGAGCACTGGGTGAGGAAACCCTGGCAGGAACTGGGATCTCCAGCAAAGGGCTTAGGAGGTGGCAGTCGGGGCTCCGCCACAGGAGAAGGTCTGTCCACACTCGGCGGTGATGCAGAGGAAGGTGAAGAACCAGGGAGGCGTTCGAAGAGCTGGCGGATGGAACTCATCACATCGGCCAAGAGTTGAGAGTGTTTGCCCATTAGCTCTTCTTGTCGGCTGAGAACGGCTTCGTGGCGCTGAAAAGATGCCTCGTGTTGAGCAATCACTGCCAACAGGTCCTTGGAACTAAGTGTTTCTGGGTCCATGACTGACTTGGTTTTTCTGTCACAAGCTGGGCTAGAACTCGGGTCTCTGATGTGGTAGTTGAGAGATCTGCCACTAGACCACAGAGGTTGTAAAGTTGGACCCAAACGAAACACTCAAGGCAGAACTCCAGGCAATGTTGGTTTATTAAAAAAAAGTCTTTGCAAGCCAAAAATCTAACAGAAGTTCTTCTCAGACAGAGGCATTGGTAACATGAGAGAAACATATAAAAATAAAAGCTCCTCGAGGGGAGAAAACAAAACTAGAGCTCCTTAACAATGAAATAACTAAGAACACCTTACTTGAGGTAGAATGGAAGGACTAGGAAAGACTTGGAACAACAAGCAGGTAGCACGCAGCCAAGACTCAAAAACCAAGTGAGGAACAAAAGGAAAAACAAAGCTAAAATACCCTAAGAGAAACAAGGCACAGGTGACCTGGATAATGCTAACAAGATCAAACGAGGAAGAATAAGACAGAGGGGAACACAGGGGGCCTCTAGAGGCATGGAGACAAACTACAGGAGGTAGAATGCTGACAAGTACATGTTATTGTCAGGGATGGTGGGTGAGGGGATGAAGCGAGGACTCAATCGCAGAATATAATGGGCTTTTATTAATAAAAATGAAACAAAAAAAAAACAACAAAAAAACTAACCCAAGGGGGAAACAAGACTAGACTTGACTTCTTGACTTGACTTTCTAACTTGACTTCTTGACTTGACTTGAGACAAACACACACATGAGGGAATGTACGACGATGATCCAGCAGAGGATTGCAAATACAGGGAGAATAAATAGGGTAGGGTAGTTTTCTCATAATAATCACAATTTTGCCCATCACAGTTCGGTACAGGTGTCAGAATTGCATCTCACCACAGCAGTTCTTCATTTGTGTGTGTGACAGAGGGATTCTTGTAACGTCTCAAAATATACTTCATAAAGGCTGACCAATCTGGTTGTGAATGTATCCCTATGCGTTTAGGTTTGGTGTTAAAAATGACAATGTATACGCTAACTTCTTCATGTAATAACCTAGAATACTGTCTAACACTTGATGGCTGCTCTGTTAAGTCTTCATTGTCAGTTAGGAACCTGGGTGTGCTCTTTGATACCAATCTTTCATTTGAAAGCCATGTTTCTAGCATATGTAAAACCGCATTCTTCCATCTTAAAAATATATCTAAGCTACGACATATACTCTCAATGACAAATGCGGAACAGTTAGTTCATGCATTCAATGACCTCAAGGCTAGATTACTGTAATGCTCTACTGGGTGGTTGTTCCGCTCACCTGTTAAACAAACTACAGCTGGTCCAAAACGCAGCAGCTCGAGTTCTTACCAGAACCAGGAAGTATGACCATATTAGCCCAGTTC
This sequence comes from Chanodichthys erythropterus, assembly GCF_024489055.1. Lineage (NCBI taxonomy): Eukaryota > Metazoa > Chordata > Actinopteri > Cypriniformes > Xenocyprididae > Chanodichthys > Chanodichthys erythropterus. Next base: position 59,684,748 of record NC_090230.1, on the reverse strand, counting down.
TGTCAACACTGCATTGGCTCCCTATTAAACATCGTATACATTTTAAAATATTGCTGATTACTTACAAAGCACTAAATGGTTTAGCTCCGCAGTACTTGAGCGAGCTCTTAATAGTCCTTCTATTAAGATTTTTTGCGATCTATTGCGATAATTCTATTGCAGAATTCTGGTCAGTTGATAATACCTAGAATATCAAAATCAACTGCAGGCGGTAGATCCTTTTCCTATTTAGCATCTAAACTTTGGAACAGTCTTCCTATCACTGTTTGGGAAGCAGACACACTCTGTCACTTTAAATCTAGACTAAAAACACATCTGTTTAAACTTGCTTCAAATCATGTAAATTGTTAGGCTGCATAGATTAGATCAGCTGGAACTGGGAACACTTCCCATAACACCTGTGTACTTAGTCTCTCTCTGTTTATCTCTGTTTGCCGCAGCCTGCCAGATCCAGGCCGTATACAGATGAGATGAAGGACCTGCGCCTTGACCTGTGCCTAGACAGCCCTGAAGTGTCAGTTTAACTATCCCCTGCGAAGGCCTTCTTCCCTTTCCTTTCCCTATGTATAGATAAAACGTTATCAAAATTATTCCAGTTCGCATAGAACAACTAATTTTTCTTTTTTATGCGGACTAGACAGGTAATTTGGCAAATATCACTTTTTTTAAAAGACCAAGCTTCTGTGCACATACACACTCAAACATGCAAACCTATAGACTAAACACATAAATGAACAGCAGGAATGCATTAAAGGTATTTGTTTTTCAGTAGGAAAGGTGTCATTTAAGTGGCCCCTAAAGTAATAATTACCAAATTTTTCCAACGGAAGTGATTCAATCAAAAAACAATTTTAGCTCGATAATAATTTTCCTATTGTCACTGTGAAGCTGCTTTGAAACGATATGTATTGTGAAAAGCGCTATATGAAGATGACTTGACTTGACTAAGCAGACCAGGGCTAAATGTCTGGACCAAACGAATCAAGTGAACTGAACTACAAGTGTGAACACACCCTGAGTCTTCTCACTTCGTATTTCACAGTCGCAGGTAGGAAATGTGACAGCGGGACAGCGAGTAATGACAATTTGTTGGTTAATAAGGCAATGAATCTGATGTTGATTTAGTAACTATTCTGGGCTGCTTTTCCCAAAAGCATTGTGAGCCTAGTTGATCATAGAGATATTATATATTCAGTGTGTATAATATGTGAAGAAAGTGACCAAACAAGCAGAAGTCGACAAGCCACTTATATTTATGCTTCTATCTCTACAATGTCCTAATGTTGTGCAAGGGGTAGGCTAATACTGTACTCATAGTACTCTGTTTTTCGAAAACAGCTTCAGGATGCAGTGTGAAGATGACCGGTAAATGTATCATCCTATCTAGAACATTTGGCTTTCTGCCTCCAGTGAAATGGCTCTGTCAAATTTAATTACTTTCTCTATTCTCCTTTATGTGTAATGTTAGACCCAGCCTCGTTAATGTTAGACCCATGCCTAGTTTCAGGCATGCTGAACCTCTCTCCTTCACATGTGATTTGATATAAAAATGGTCAACAGAAAGTCAATGCTTTCATCAGCCGAAGAGGTAGACAGAAGACCAGGAAGGGGAATCAAAGATATGGTAGATAACAGAATATTACTGCTTCACAGTATTGTCCCGTAATGTTAAAATCCTTGAAATGGAGACGTGAATACAGACACATCTGTGTTCTTTTCACTCAGTTTACCATTTAGTTTGATGGCACTGAAAGAGGTCTGAGTTTGGTCCTTCTACAGAAGTGTGAGCACTCTTGAGATTGACCATTTCTTCTGGCATCAGAGAGTGGGCAGCTCCATGTACCTTTCAATGCTGATTTTTTTTTTTTTTTGGTGTGTTAACACCACCATTGTGCTGGAAACAGCTTAGGACACATGAGCCAAAACTCTAATTGTATTGGTCAGCCCTATCTAAGGATAGTGAAAAGATGCATAGGTATTTGCAGTAAACATTCACAATAAATATTCCTTTGTTGTGAATAGTGCTGTCATGTTAATGCAAAATAAGGAACTTAATTAAATTAGTGTATCTCGGTGCATGAGGGAAGACTCAAACAACATCAGTGAAACATGTGGATCTGTGAACAGCTCATTATGTGTTTTATCTTTGAAGTGTCACCTGTGAAGTATTCTCAGAGGATCTACTTATGATGTTGAGTAGCATAGACGGGCCGTACTCACTACCTTCACTGATATCCATTCCAGTGTCCTGAAATGTTCCCAGGAGAACTGGGAAAAATGCCTGAGAAAAATTCCTGAGCTTCTGTCACAGGAAATGTATGTCCTCCCAAAGGCATTCTGGACTAAATGATGGGAACATCAAAGCTTTTCTTATTATATGTCCTACTGGCCAGAGCAAGCTGTGACTTGAATGCTAATGAAGTTGCATCTGCAGGCAAGGTTGAACTAATGGAATTGACAAGTAGAACTCACCAGAGTCCTTTGGAAGCTGTTTCATCTTCTGGAATTATCAGGAGCTTTGCCATAGACATTGTCCATGATTCCTGCTGTGCATTGAGAACAGGGAGCATCTTACCTCAGGAGCAGGCTGCCAGGTCAGGGAACCTCTTTTTTTTTTTTTTTTTTTTGGTGCATGTATACACAGAAAGTGAGAGAGAGCAGTGAACAATTTCATAATGCAGTACATAAAACTGCATCATCCTACCTGTTGTAGAATTTCAGAAGGTTACAATGCCATTCAACCACCTTCCCCTTTTTTTCAAACTGATTTAAATCAATAATGTATAAACCTGTAAAGGCAGGCCTACATTAGCATTCTAATTAATAACTTAATGTTATTTTAACTTGAATTATAATTTCTTCATTATCATAATTCTCTTAGGGTGTTTTCACACCTATGGATCATTTGTTATGTTCCGAAACAGGCTCTAAATTTGTTAAAATGTTGCATTTTTTTCTGGGTTCGGTTTGCTTTCACATGGCAACATTTCAAAGCGTACCAAAATGTGTTTATGCAAGTCACATGCGAGTACAACTGTCCTCTTATTGGTCAGAGTTTTCTCTGCGTCATCCATCAAAATAATGATTGAAAAGTTAGCTCCATGAGTTTACTGTGCCTTTCTTTGTAAAGTCGAGACACACGCAAACACTATATGAATGTAGCCATCATTCCAGCTGTTAAATGATATACTACATTCATATTAAATTCAAAGAAGATAATTCACTGAAGAATTATCACTGCACTCTATTATCAGTCATAAGAGCAGGATCTCTATTATAAGTTTGAATTGTTTGCTCTTCACTATATCTTTGTTAGCTTTGTTAGCTCTGTTCATATACACTAAGGTATGAGTTTAAATTATTGTCTGTGATGAGTGGCATCGTGCTACAGATGAGGTCCATAGGGGAGTATCTTGTGTATTAAATGTTAAATGGTTGCATGATTCTTTAATAATTTTGATTTAGTTAATAGAAATTAATTGAGATATTAAAAAGTCTTCATGGCATTATTTTCCAAAACATGCTTAGTCCCTAAAGTCACTTAAACTGTCACACAGTACTGTATATCATTGGAGGTCATTTTATCACTCACAGCATCACAAAAAAATCAGTCTGACCCATCTTGATTTTGTTCCTTATTTTAGTGTCAGTGGTTTAACTGCAGGAATATGTCGCCACATGAGGTTTTGGAGTTACGACAATAACAGAAAAGAAAAAAAAAACTGTTCAGCTTGCTTAAAGAAAACAACAGTCAGTCATCTTTTTTGTTTAGTAGACCATCTGTATCTCTTCAGATTAATTAGATCAAGTTTGTTAGCCTACATCAACATGGAAAACATAAAATAAAAAATGCCAGGGTCAGGCTACTGTTTTGTGTCATTAAGAAAGTGCTTTTTGTTGCATTTCTTAAAAAGTTACCATCCACACTAGTCAAAGCCAATTCATAGTGACATTAATGCATTGCAAGCATTTGTTTTCCACTGTCTTTGCAGATCAATTTAATATGATAACGCAATGACAGACAATTCATTCAATGAATGCTCCAGGTTTGTTTTAACTGCTGTTTGCGACTACAGTGAACAACATTTATCTATTGACCCATGCAATGTCTTCTGCTTCTTTTGTCAATAGTAGTCCATTCTAAACACTGTGCTCTGAATCAGATTCATTGTTGGTGCTCTCTACATACAAAGCTATCAAGCATTAATTGCTTGGGTTAATGTACTAATTTATTTCCATGTCCATTGTTTGCAGTGGCTGAACTTGCTCCAAGAATTGATTCCTTTATCACTTATGTGAGGAAATCCTATGGACAGATATTCTGTTCTTCATTGTATCACTTGCTTCATCTCCATAATTTAAACAGATTTTTCATGCTGTTGTCCTGTCACTCTCAGTAATGATCTGCTTGTCTAGATGAGGCCACACCAGAAGCATGATGCATGCAAGTCACTTCCTGTGTCATGGCAAGAACCATCATCCATCATGAAGTGTCACTGAGTTTATCTCTTTTACCCTTATGTCACCCAGAGCAGGAAATTCTGCCTGCGTGTTTAGGGAGAATGGATTAATTGATTGTTTCTCACAAAGTGGATTTACTAATAATATTACATAATTTGTCTCATGGAAATTTGACAGTAAGGCGCTGAGATTGAGTTAGTATGCAGATGTAAATTTCCTGATATTAACATCAGTGTAAAATACTTAAAAATGTAAATGTTCTGACAATGGGATGGAGTTGATGCGACCTTGATTCTACTTTGGATTTGGTTTTATTAAAATGCACTAATGTTCTTCCATAGTATCATTCACTTCTAGATCATGGTAACTAGGGATGCACTGATACAGGCCTGATACTGCGCTCGTGTAGTTTTTTTGGTGAGTTTCTAAGCTTTAAAATTATACCTATTTTATGTTATTCCTGTCAGTGATTGCTTAGTAATATGAATTTTTTCGTGGGGCGTAGTGTAAAACCCAAGCTGCTTCCCCTTGGACCACTGAAATTACCACTCCATTGAAGAGGTTTTACAGCGAATGATTTGCTACAGATGTTTCCACAGGGGGAGAATCCGCCAGAAATCCTCCATTCTCTGAACATCTAGCCTCGAGAAGCCCTTGACAAGTACTTGGTGGGAAAAAGGCCTGTGCGACGTAAACACAAATTAATAATAAAACCAATGGTTTCACAAAAGGGTCATTTTAGGGTCATTTTAAAGCTGCTTTTTTTGGTTAACAATGATCCAAAATCAATTTATGTGCAAGTACTTATCCAGCCAGTGTTCAAAACTATCTCCTTATCTTGGCTCGATTCACAACGGTAAGCTTGTAATAATGTTTTATAATAAGAGTGACCTGGTGGATTTCTGTGGGAAATTCGAGCATGCAACAGTTCGTCTTTGCATCATTACGTCACGCCTGTAAACAGAAAGGAAGGAGTCCAGGCTAGACGGTTTTATCATGTGAGGATGCTGCTTGTAGCGGATCATTTATAGCCTGTTCTCACAGCAGCTGAAATAATTAAACATATTGTTTTGATGGCAGATTGTAATCCATAAAGGTCCAAATGACAATCATCAGTGACAACTGAGATTCACCTGTAGTCAAAAAGCAAAAGACTTTGGACTGTGGACTGTCTACAAAAATTTTAATCTACAGGTAATGCTAAATACACACTACATAAACATAGTCATGCAATGCTGATGTTGTTAACATTAACAATTTGAGAACAAAGTATAACAGAAATAATAATTTGCATGGTTTGGTGTGATCCGAGCTAAGCGATCATTAGATTTAATCAATATTGGCAGCACGATTTATTGTAGGCTAATGCTTTTTTCCTCTGTTGGTCAGAACAAAAGTGGCAGAAATGTTACTTGTTCAGATTACATTTTCCAGTGAAAATTCTTATATTAGTAATACTTTCAAGACGTAGAATCTGTGATTCTAAAGTACAGTATCCACACCGGTGTAGTGATTGACAGCAAACATTAAATTTATCTGCTGAGGAGTCGTACCGATGCACAACGCATGTAATGATAACAAGGTTCGCAGGTTTCAAACAGAGATGGCGACAAAGAGGAAAAATGCTGGACTGCAGCTTTAATATTTGCTTAATATTTGATACTTTCACATTTTAATAGCAATTAGTTATTAATCCAGAAATCAGCTAATCTCTGAGATGTCACAACTAAACTGTCAACAATTTAAAAATTCGATAATAAAAAAAAAAACTTGTAATTTAGATTTTTAAAAAATTAACATCTTTAATGTTTTGATTTGGCTATTTCTCCACATGAATGCAAGTTTTTCCTTTTTTATTCAGTACTGAGTTTGCAAATCCTTTCAACAACGTGTAGACACGATGTAAATAAGAGATTTATTGTGCAGTGGCTTCATTGATTATAATATTATTACATTAATCATGTTTAATTAATATGATTACTTTGTGAGATCACGATGACTTGAGATCAGATGAATGCCTTTAGTGATTATAGAGCACTCTTTGTGCACTTTCTAGGCTATCCATTCAGTATTTAATAACAGTTTGCTTTTTCATACTGCTATTTAGATCAACGGCTCCGTACAAACTGCAAAGTTTCGGAAGTGACATACACATATAACTATGGTATTCACTCTCAAAATTGCAGTGGTTAACAGTGAAAACCATAGCAATCAAAGGGACATTAATGGGTCAATGTGTATTAACCAGTGTAAATGCAGACTAATAGATTAAAATATTTGAATTTTCGCATCAAAATATTTTTTAAATGCTGCTGCAGTCAGGCTTTCTTAAAGTAATAACTGTAAATCTTGTCCGTCTCTTGTACATTGCTATTTTTGTTAAGGTGTTGCTGAGTGCTTACACATTAGGCTGCATCTGAACTTTATTAGAGCACCCAAACTAATTTCAGAAGCACTTTTTTTTTTCTTTACTTTTTTTCACGTTTAATTTTGAAACCGGGCTTGTGGACAAGAGTGCATTCTTCCGACATACTGAAGCGGCGTAGCCTGCTCTCCAGTCTGTTGATTCACTCCGATTTAGCTTTTTACTCAGCCTACTGCAGGGACAGAAATGCGCCTTTATCTAAATAAATTGATTTCAGACATGAAACTAAATTGTGAATTATAGTTCGTATTAGATATGTGCTTTTAAAGTGTCCCAATCTAGGTAAGTTAATCTTGTAGATAATTAAGCCGATCAGGATGTTGACTAACGCCAAACCAAAACCAAAAATTATTTGTGCATTACATCAGTATGCCAGCTGTGGCACTAGTCAAGACTAATTATTAAGGTGGCAGCTGCCACCCCGTGCCCACGCCCCTGGAACGATTACGCAATGAGAACCTTTCGGCCCGACTATGGAAAAGCAGCTTATGTTTGCTTGCTAGAATATTCGCCAAGATGGGCATGTTGACATAATTTTTGTGTGAATTTGTCCTTTCAAGCACAAGAATCTAAAGAGAACTTTTGTAAGCTGTCAAGTCAAATCATCTTCGTTTATATAGTGCTTTTCACAATATATATATTGTTTCAAAGCAGCTTCACAGTGACAATAGGAAAGTTCTTATCAAGCTAAAGTTGGTTTTTGATTGAATCACTTCCGTTGGAAAAATTGTTAATTATTACTTTAGGGGCCACTTAAATGACACCTTTCCTACTGAAAATCGAATATATTTAATGCATTCTTGCTGTTCATTTACATGTTTAGTCTATAGGTTTGCATGTTTGAGTGTGCATGTGTGCAGAAGCTTGGTCTTTTTAAAAAAGTGATATTTGCCAAATTACTTTACTGGTCCGCATAATACAGAAAAATTTGTTGTCCGCGGATCCATGCGAACTGGAATAATTTTGACAATGTTTTATCTATACATAGGGAAAGGAAAGGGAAATGTTTGGCCTGCGTTATCATCATGTCTAGATGCAGATCCTTCATCTCATCTGGATACGGCCTGGATCTGGCAGGCTGCGGCAAACCACGGGATAAACAGAGAAAGGATATTAGCGTAGACGCCATTCTTCTTATGATGTAGCGAGTACATCAGGTGTTATGGGAAGTGTTCCCGGTTCCGGCTGACCTAATCTATGCAGCCTAACAATTTACATGATTTGAATTATAGATAAGTAGATAATGGTTTATGTGTATGCAAGTTTAAACAGATGTGTTTTTAGTCTAGACTTAGACTGACAGAGAGTGTCTGCTTCCCGAACAGTAATAGGAAGACTATTCCAAAGTTTAGGTGCTAAATAGGAAAAGGATCTACCGCTTGCGGTTGATTTTGATATTCTAGGTATTATCAGCTGGCCTGAATTCTGAGATCGCAATAGACGTGAAGGACTATAATGCATCAAGAGCTCGCTCAGGTACTGGAGAGCTAAACCATTTAGTGCTTTGTAGGTAAGTAGCAAGATTTTAAAGTCTATGCGATGTTTAATAGGGAGCCAATGCAGTGTTGACAGAACCGGGCTAATATGGTCATAATTCCTGGTTCTAGTAAGAACGTTTTGGACCAGTTGTAGTTTGTTTAACAGGTGAGCAGAACAACCACCCAGAAGAGCGTTACAGTAATCTAGCCTTGAGGTCATGAACGCATGAACTAACTGTTCCACATTTGTCATTGAGAGCATATGTTGTAGTTTAGATATATTTTTAAGATGGAGAGTGAGTCAGTGAGACGCCGCTTCAGATTAAATTAGCAAGGCTTAAATGAGTTTAGCTTAAACACAGATAGCAAAGTGTGCTGTTCAGGTCTCACCTGCACCCGGGTGATTCAAATGCAAGAAAAAAGCAAAAGAGATCTCGATTTGCAATCACGCACTGTTTTCTGTGCTGTTTTCACTCAAAGCACGCACACACACAGAGACACCTTTAGGTGGTGCGCGAACACATAATCAACTGTTTCGCTACTCCTTGTGCTTGAACGGACACATGCACACACAAAATGATCTCAAAATACCGTATACAGTCGATTGTCTTAAGTCAGTCATGGGTTAAGTGAATGTAAACAGTAGAGAAACACAACATATAGCCTATGTAATAGGACATTCGATCCATATTTTAGTCTTAAAGTGACAGCAGCCAAAAATAAACCTGCTGCTGTCCGTGTTTGTAATGCAGCAAAAATAAGTAAATGATCAAGTCAAGTCCTATATTTATATACTTTTTAAAGTGCAGATTGTGTCATAGCACCTTTACAGTGATAGAGGAAACCTCGGAATAAACAGAGAGACTAATATTAATTAGGAAGTGTTCCCGGTTCCGTCTGACCTAATTTTCGGTTGTGAAATTATGATTTGATAATGTGTTTTGTGTATGCCAAGCTAAAGAGATGTGTTTTTAATCTAGCTTTAAACTGTACCTGAAAACTACTGTTAGACCTACCTACTGTTAGAAAATATTCTATTGTAGCCTATTTTATTTGTGCTATTGTTTGTAGTTTGATTATTTGTTTTTCTTTTCTTAATGACTGTTTACTTGTCTTTAATAATGTTTGAAATTTAGTTTTAGTTGTGGTATCGAAATTGGAATATGAATTGTGAAATGTCACTGGTATCTAAGATTTTGGTGTCAAAACTGTATTTATTACAGTACAATGACATGGGTCAAAAACAATAACTACTTTGTTCTTTAGTTTGTGGTGGGGGCAGTTAAAATTAATAATTGAATTGAATCGAAAATCGAGAATCGAATCGAATTGAGATCTTGTGAATCGAAATCAAATCAGAGCATTTGAATCAATACCCAGCCCTAATTTATAAGTCAGAGGACATTCATTAGCACACAGGTAATGTCAATGACTCTGTGAACATGTGTCAGTAACTAACACGTTTATGACTCTTGTTAAGTCCAAGGCTGTAAATTGCAATCACTGTTCTTCAGGTTTATTTGATCGATTGATTCCAATAAACACAATGACATTTCCAGGGCAAAAGTCATACTTTTTATTCTTCCTTGCAGTTTGCTTACTTGTAAATCAAAGTGTGCTCCAAATTTAACTTCATTGAAAGCAGTCAAGAAAATAAACAAGTACAAGTTTTCTGTCCAAATCACAAAACACAACAGTAAATGTGAAGCTCTTCATCGCTGCAGTACAGGACACAAAGGTATCTGTCTGTTGCTCTGATCTTGTCTGCCATCTGTCTGTCTGTCCTGACATTTCTTTCTCTGTAATCTGCTCATACCTGTCCTGTGTGTTACAGTGTGTATAGTGCTATACTGTAGAACTAAATGTTACAGATTATTGTCATAACATCATCTGTAGAAGTACTCATCATCAGTTTAACTGACATTCGTTCAAGCTAGAATTAACATTTGACATGTTGACAGTTTGACATCCTGATAGTGAAGGACAAACATAGATGTGGAAGATTAATTCCAGGCTGTTCCTGAATGTTTAAATCAAATAGTATGAATGATTTGTAACACTGATACTGAGCCAGAACACCATAAATAGCTATTGATTGTCGGGATGTTATTAATTTATCAGCCCCATTCACACTGACAGCAGTTTCATCACTGCACTGTTGGTCGCTAGTAGGAGTTTCTGCTGCTGAGGGAACATTATTGGAGGAATGTAGAACTGGCCTTATCTTTTGATAATCTGATCTCAAATAGTGTGTATTTTGGCAGTAAAAATAGGATACCAATGTTTTTTTGGTAAGACCCAAAAAACTGCAAAAAAAATTAACATTATCAGTGGTGGTCCATGAGGCAATTTTTAACATGTGCTGTTGTTTCGCTTACCCATTGTTTTTGCAGTATATTTTAAAGGGATAGTTTATCTGCTTATCCCCAGGGCATCCAAGATGTAGGTGATTTTGTTTCTTGCAGTGATGTCTCACACTTATACTTTAATGAGTGCTAGTCATTACTTCTGTTGTCAGAGCGAGATTAGACCTCACTAACTGAGTGCTGAACGCAGTTGGACATAGTGGTGTTTTAGAGGTAAAAAATAATATAAATACTGTTCGGTTTCTCGATCGTTTAGTGTCTTAGGACATCAGTGTGTCATCACAAGCCGCAGGGTTTAATTTGGATTTGTCTATGCAAGTTTTTTCGACTCTTATAGATTGTGTTCCCATTCACTCGCATTATTTGACTGACAGACGGCAACGGTTGCAGTTAAAAATCATCATTTGTGTTCTACTGAAGAAACAAAGTCACCTACATCTTGGATGCCCTTGGGGTAAACAGATAAACATCAAATTTTCATTTTTGGGTGAACTATCCTTTTAATGACAGTTTTGTATGCTTTTCATTGTACTATCAAGTGTATAGTTCAATGGAACATAATATTAAAATTCGTCTCTCTGTATTGCTTGTGAATTACTGTGGATCTTACTCAAGATGTCCCACGGCTGCAATTAACATTCATGCATTTCTGTGGGTCGCTCCTTTGAAGTGTTCCTCCTCATCACATCAGTGGCTAAAAATACTTGTAACAGTAATTCTGCAGTTTCTCCATCCCTAAAAACAACAAAGGGCCTGATGAAAGTCATGCATTTGCCATATGTGATATATATAATCATTTCTACCAGAAAGACTCAGTAGGCAAGATAATGAAACAATGATATTTATTACCAATCAGCAAGCAAAATATCACAAGATAAGGTTCTTTGGCGTAGGCCCCGTCCATAGCTCACATCCTGAGGGTTGCGGACTTTGCGATTCCTGTCTGAAGATGAAGGCAAGGGCGTGGCTGACCCCGTTCACACCACCAGCGACTTTTTCGCTGCATGTCGCTAGTCTCTGTACTGTCAAGTCGCTTGTGGGCATTCCTGCTGTCGCTCTAATGTCATTGGTAGACTGCACGTCTGGCCATATCTATAGAAAATGCAATCACAAATGATATATAAAACTAAGAAATAATTCTAATTTGACTAGGAATTAGGCTTAAAATAATTAAAAGTAACATTCTGCTGTTGCAGAGTATTGTGACTGTAGAGCTCAGTGCATTAAATCATTCATTAGATTAACAATCATTCTATCATTCTATCAACAAACTCACTCATACCGTCAAAAAAAAATACTAAAACGTCATTCGAATTTCACAAATAATCAAATGTCTTGTCCCCAATTATCAACACAATGTACAGGGGAAACTGTAATATGAACTGCAGCATTGCTAAACTGCTCACATCATCATATAATTAACAACACAAAATGTATGAATCAAACTCACAAGACTGCCGACAGTTTCTTTTCCATGCAGCGTTTTATTATATCAGTGTATGTACAGCCAAATCATATAAAACAGTGAAATTGCTCCAGAACTATTCCTGTCTGTCTTGCCAGCACTCGAGACGGTGATGTGAGCTACACAGAGCCTTCACTTCTGTTAGTTATTGCTCGTGAAATTCGCTCCTGATTTGCATAAAGTTTAAATATCTGAACTTTTGTCACGTGTCTCCTGTAGCTTGACAAGCTACATTCTGTCGCCAACGGTCACTGTCGCTCTTGTCGCAGGAAGTCGCCAGCGCTCCATTGAAATGAATGGGATCCTGTTGCTTTGTCGCTGGCTCTGTGAACTGGGCTTTAGCAAACAGGACTCCATTAGCCACCAGAACCTGCCAAGAGAACCCCCAAAAGAAAATTAACCAAATAACATGAAAGATAAGTACGAGAATACTGAAAATACATAGACACAGATAAAGACTGAGAAAACCTTGTCGTATAATGCCATTGTAGAAAGGAAAATGCTTTACTTGATAACGCTTTACTAGCTAACCTTAGCTAGCTATTGAACCCTGCAAAAGCTAGCAAACCTTTGCAAAAGGAAAACAATGTGAGTATTGTTGTTTAATACCTCAGTGAAGAGAAAAACTGTAAAGTGCCCTGCACAGGAGATGGGGGTGCGATAAGCACAAGCGAAATGTTTATAACCAGGCAGGGGCAGAGTACGGAGCGCAAAGTAATTCTGATGTTTGAAATGCAGTAGGCTGCACAATCGCGATGAGTGCATCCACAATAGTCACAATTTAAATTCGACGGATAAACTGACCTGTATGAGTAGTATTTCAACACTTGGGAGTATTTTGGTAGAATGAATCGTCTCATTCCTTTATAGCTATCCCCTGGGACTCGCGTGGCACTGATATCTGTCTCTTATTAGCAATCACGCCCGCAATTTCACACTGCAATTGATTATATTCATTTTATGCAGTGAAGACTATGCAGTGTTATTTACATTTAATTTATTTATTTCCTGAAGCTAAATACTTGCCTGAAAACATCAAACACTATTTATTACATTTAAATCACCCCAGTCATTGTCACGTGTATGTTCTGTTTACCTCTGTTTTGTCTTGTCTGCATTAGTCCTCATTAGTCATTATGGTTTCTAATTAAGTCTCGTCAGCTGTTCCTGTTTAGTAGTCATTATCTGTGTATTTAAGTTCCTGCCTGTTCTGTGTTCTTTGTCAGTCACTGTATAATGTAAGATGTTACTGGTGTAACCCGTTATGCTCTCCTGTTGGATTAAAGACTGTGTTTTCTGCTATTACCTTCGTCGTGAGTTTTCTAAGCTACCAGATCTGTAACAGTCATTCTAGAATTAGTATTAATTTATTGGAGTAAACTGATGAATTTGTCAGATGCTGTTCACTTTATTTAAACAATTTATTTTAATTCAACACCATTGTATCAGGTTTCTGGTTTAAATGTGATTGATTCATGTTAAACTGACTTGAAACGATTACTCTTTGACTTAACTTGATGTTTTCATATTGAAATAACATGTTTCAATCAAGTAAACCGAACCAGGAATCAGTCAAACAGGATTTTCACTTCCCATCATGCTTTGCAAAGGGGCTGAACTAGGAGTGTAAATGTTGAAATAAAGTGTTATTTTAAGCAGTTTTTAGGAAGATGAGGAAATGGAAAGAATTTTTAATGTTTACTGTTCTATTATGTTTGTATTTAAAAGTTTCTTTTAATAGTTTTAGGGTTACCATTGTGGTGAATTGTTGCACTTGTGCTTGGGTTGAGGACCTGCTAACAAACTTTAAAATTACTTTAATAAGAAAGTAATCACTGTGGTAGTGCTCTGGGTTGCATTTCCCAAAAGCATTGTAAGCCTATGTTGATTGTAAAACCATTGCCACCAATGGACTTATCATCAATTTAAGCTTTACAATGTTTTGGTTAAGGTAATTTAGGATGAATCCAGTATCACATCTCGATTTCTAACACAGAACATCACAAAAGTTATGTAAATCACAAAATTAAACAAGAAGAATTAATTGTAAAAATCAATGTATATGAAAACAATTTATTTGTATTTATTTAGTGCTTTTTATTTTATTTTAAATGAACACAATTGATTCTAGTTAATTTAACATGGTTGATTCTATTGGATTTTACTTGTCTCAATCATGTGGAACCATTGTCCATGATTGAATTGTGTAAGTTGGACATAACTATTTTACATAGATTCTTCCTTAGTCAGTTGTTTTGTCAAGCTGTGCCCAACCATAGTAAATAAGTTGAATCAACCTTAATAAATTATGTTGACCCGACGTAAGTACATTAAATTGGAATAACAGTTCCCTTTCAGTCGGTCACGTTCGACGTACGTCAGTAGTGACCGACGAATTGGGATATCGCTAGAGAGCCCTATCAGCTTCGAGTGAACTAAAACAAGCCAATGGAATTGGCGTGCGATATTTGCATAATGCGCACCGCCTCCGACAGGTGTATATAAATAGGAAGCAGATGCAATCGCACTCTGTCTTTCGCTTCTGAGCCAACAGTTGGTGTCCAGCTTCAGACTTCACAATAGTGAAACTAAACAGCCTTGGAGATTCAGCGTCTGTTTGTAGCGTTGCCACATAAGGGGAAGCCAATTATAGCCAATAATAATAATAATACATTGACTATTACATGTAAATAGCTATCCCCTGTATGTTGTTTTCTCCCTTATATGTTGTCTGTGTTTGACCCAGATTTATACTCCCGCGAGAATCTGCTCCCGCGAGATTCCGCTCGCGCTCCGTCGTCACGTGACGTTACGTCAACTCAGCGGGATGTTTTCCTATGTTTTTTCCATATAAGGAACCGGCACGCCGGTGTTTAGGGGCGCGTCTTTTCTAAACACAATTTTTTTTCCCCTTGCCTTGTTTTTCCGACTGTTTTTGTGCTGTGCTGTTTTCTCGCCATCTCTTGTGGAGTATATTGTTTTTTCCGGATTACTCGCCCAAGAGGACTCAAAACAGTTGGATTATACCTGTAGGATCCTGCTCACGGACTGGTTGTTTTCCCGGTGAGACTGCTCCTATATAAACTTTTCATTGCGCTGGACTCTAGAGACTATGTTGACACACATGCACACATACACACACACACACACACATTTTTTTTATATTGGATGTTTAATGTGATTTTTTTTTTGTGGTGTACACTGATTGAATTGTAAATACATTTGGGTTTATTGTTGACATCGGTCTCCGGTTGTATTTCTTTTTTCCCCCTGCTGTTTAAGAAACATAAACGTTCCCTTTATTTAGTGTAACTTCCTTGCATATTCACTGGAGTGTTATATGTTTGTGTTGGCGTTAAAGCACAACAGCGAGGTCGCGAGCTTCCCGGGGAGCCTGAGCTTAAGCTCTCAACTGCTGTTTTAACAGCAACTGAATTCCCATATAAAACGCAGTTGTCTGTTGCGATTTGGGCCGGTTCCTCCCGGTGTGTTCGGGGAGTGGTGTACCTGAACACATCGCGTCACTCCCTGTGTGCTTCAGCACGAGAGAGCTGACTCTTCCCCTTCTAAAAGAGCTTCACAGACAGACACTGCGTCTTTTTCAAGACGTCATTCTGTCCGTGCGTTTCTGGAGGCGGTCGTTTCCTATCCTCAATGACGGCCACAACCACTTTCTCTCATGTCTGCTTAGCGTGCTGAGACTGTGTTTGTGGGTGGTTCATATTCTCTTATGAGAATATGCCCACGTCGGCGCGTTGTTTGTCTCGCCTTTCTCGTAAGGGCTTGAGCGTTCAGCGCGCCGTGTGCCGTCGAGCTGCCGGCTGACAGCGCGCGTTGCCATGGCAACCCTGCGCGTCGTCTGGCGCTCTAGATGCACGGTCGAGACTCGAACACCTTTAACCCTCTGGAGTCTGAGGCTGATTTGGGGCTTGGAGAAGTTTTGACATGCCCTGACATTTGTGCTTTTTTCAGTTGTTCATAAACATATAAATGACAAAAGTGTCATTACACTGTATTCAGCACAAACTAGGCTACAATAATATGTGAGGAACATGTATGTACATGTTTGTGTTTTTGAAGGAATAACATTTATGCGTGGTTATTGAAAAAACTAAAACTTAAGTCACTGAAATAAGGCCAAAAAAAGTATAGTAAATCTGTGTTCACAAGACTTTTGGGTATTGGAGGTTGTAGGCTAGAGTTTTTGCTTCAAAATTATATAAAAATTATGCTGCCTATTCCTTCATATAAAACAATATATTGATTTAGTTTTTGTAAGACACTTTTTGCCAAGAAACACCGTATGCGAGGAGGCATGAATCACCACTGAAAATGGGCCATTCTCACCTGAGAAGACAAAAGAATTGGATAGTAATGAGCTGAAATGACTTGCATATTAATGAGGCATTTCAGTCAGGTAGGCTGTGAAAAAAACCTTCTGTGATGTCTCAAGCTCATTATGATATATGAAACATACAGAAAAATATTATTACAATATAAAGTAATGGTTTTATATTATACTTTAAAATATAATGTATTTCTGTGATGCAAAGAGTCTGAATATAGGCTTTTAGTTTAAAAACATGCACATTTGGAGAAATATTGGATTCTTATATGCTTATGTCAATTTTCTATACAGAGGAGTTATATTAATTTAATATTCATTGTCATTACTATAAGCATTGGTGTTTTCAATTCATCCTTGAAGTCGGAGGGCGCTCTGTGCATTTTTAGTCCACAAATTCATCTAAAAGAAGAAGAGGCTATTCCATGAATGGAGTTTCCAATACATACTGCAGCCGGAGGGCGCTAAAGAAACAAAAACTCATCTAAACTTCATCTGTAGAAGAAAAGTAAACAGGAAGTAACTGCATGTCTTCTAGAGATCGCTAACCATGACTTTTACATCCAGATAAACACTTTTCAAGACAATAAATACACAATTGAGATGATGAATGCATGTATTGCCTCTGAATTTGCGTGTGAATAGTGCTGGCTCCGTGGGCGTGGCCGCATAAGCGGATAATGAGCTGAAACACGGATTTCTGACATGGCTCTCTTTTCATACAGATTACATAAACACAGAAGGTTTGTTTTCGATTTGACTTACATGATTTAAAACCTGACATCTTAACGTTTTTTTAGACATAAGTTTAATTTTTCTGTGATTAGTATTCACTAAGTTACAGTTCATTTTCTGAGAATTATCAGATTGGACTTCGTTCAGAGGGAGAGGAGAGATCACGCATCATGTTAGTTTTCTTTATTTTACAAAAAGCACAACATTTTGTTTTTACTTTGAGTGTATATAAATAAAAGAAGATATTCTATAGTTTCAATTGATATATTACTTATGTCTCTATGACAAGAAATGACGGAGTATTTTAAGTCTGTTTTGCTGCAATGTGAAAAAAAACCTGCAAAACGCGCCGGCGCGTTTTTAGACCTCAGAGTGTTAATGAGGTGGAGTCCCCTCACTTATTCCCCGATCTAGTTATTTTTCTGAATAAGAAGAATACTACTTTGGTTAATAAGCCAGGGTGACCAGAGGATCACAGAGGGGCTATACCCGCCGAGCCATTCTCCGTGGGCCCCCCACTCCTCTAGTGCATCGCAAACATGTTGTGACTATGTCCGTGGGTGGTTCATGTTTAGTAAAACATGACCACGTCGGCGCCCAGTGCGCCGTGTGTCGTCCAGTTGGACGGCCACGTTCACTGTCCAACATGGCTGGTAGCTTCTGCTTGGATTGCTGGTCCTTCTCATGAGGGACCTAGCGTCTTAGTCGGAGCTCCAGCAGAGGATCAGATGTCGACTGCGACATTGGAGAGAGTATTGTTGGGCTCTGAAAATGAAGATGATGCTGAGCATCCCACAGTCGTGATGTGCTCATGCTGAATCAGATTCAGACTTGACAACCATGCTTTTCCCGGTTGTGTGACGCGCACTCGCCTTGCCCCGCCCCCTGTGCCCGGACATGCATGGAAAAACTTGGCAGTTTTGTGGCCTCTTTGGTGTTAAATATGGAGCGCCAAGGGGGCCATAATCTGCATTACAAGTTTTCTCTCTCACTACCCTTTAGGGGGGTAGATCTGAGTCAGGGTTGAGCTACGCATGATGCAGGTCATAGCGCAGGCCTCTGGCCAGACAATGTCCACCATGGTGGTCCGGAAACACCCCTGGCTAGTCTTGCTGGGATGTGTCATCGTCAAGTACACTTTCTCGATGTGCTCATCTCACAAGCTGGCCTAAAACCCAGCCCGCTCTCCCCGCAGCCAACCCAGTTGGTTAACAGGAGGCGGTCCTGGGGATATGGTGACCTGCAGCTGAAGGAAACAGTTCTTTCCCCGGAGGAGGGCCGGGTGGAGAATTCTGGTCTGTTCCGCCGCTGGCTCTCCGGAGTCCAGCGGTACCCACGAATAGAACTGTTTTCTGATCCTCCAGGTCCCAAGAGGGTGTGGCTGGTAGTGTGCAAGGCCCCGCCTTGCCACTCTCAGCCCTCTCTCACTTCACCAGCAGGTTCCAGTGTGGTGGTTCAGGCCGCACCCCATGTGCCTTCTCCCATTCACACTGCTACCTCGCAGAGTCTGTCCAGCTGGCTCATTTGTACCATCAGACTCGGCTATGCGATTCAGTTCGCCCGGCGTCCCCCGGTTTTCAGGGGTGTCCACTACACTCAGGTGTCACTGGACAACGCACCTGTTCTCCGGGCAGAGATTGCTGTCCTCCTGGCGAAGGATGCAATCGAGCCGGTCCCTCCAGCCGATATGAAGTTGGGGTTTTACAGCCCCCTACTTCATTGTACCAAAAAGGGCGGTGGGCTATGGCCAATCCTGGATCTGTGCGTCTTGAACCGGTACCTTCACAAGTTGCCGTTCAAGATGCGCAGAAGCGCATTTTCGAATGCGTCCGTCCCTGGGATTGGTTTGCAGCGATCGACCTGAAGGACGCGTACTTTCATGTCTCGATTTTGCCTCGCCACAGACCCTTCCTACGGTTTTCGTTCTAGGGTCGGGCATGTCAGTACAAAGTCCTACCCTTCGGGCTGGCCCTGTCACCCCGTGTCTTTACGAAGATTGCGGAGGCGGCCATTGTTCCCCTCAAGTTCCCCAACACTGGCTTCGCGGACGGGTCCCGAGATGGGCGTGGCAGCGCGGTACGCTCCGTGTTCCCGTGACACCGAGCTGCCGACGCACTCTCATCCGGTGGTCGGACCCCTTGTTCCTGCGGGCCGGAGTGCCCCTGGAACAGGTGTCCAGGCACGCTGTGGTCTCCACAGATGCCTCCGCCACCAGATGGGGGGCCACGTACAACGGGCATGCAGTGTCGGGTCTATGGACGGGGCCTCAACTGCATTGGCATATCAATTGCCTGGAGTTGCGCAGTACGTCTTGCACTGGGCCGCTTCAAGGAGCTGCTGTCAGACAAGCACATACTGGTCCGCTCGGACAGCACTGCGGCCGTTGCGTACATCAACCATCAAGGTGGTCTACGCTCCCGTCGCATGTTGCAACTCGCCCGCCATCTCTTGTTGTGGAGTCAGAAGCATCTGAGGTCCCTTCGGGCCACTCATGTCCCAGGTGTGCTCAACCGTACAGCCGACGAGCTGTCACGGCAGCCTCCACTTGCGGGCGAGTGGCGGCTCCACCCCCAAGCGGTTCAGCTGATTTGGCAGCATTTCGGCGAGGCCCAGGTAGACCTGTTTGCCTCCCCAGAAACTGCCCACTGCCAGTGGTTTTATTCCCTGACCGGCGGCACGCTCGGCACGGATGCCCTGGCACATAGCTGGCCCCCGGGTCTGCGCAAATATGCGTTTCCCCCAGTGAGCCTTCTCGCACAACTCTTGTGCAAGGTCAGGGAGGACGAGGAGCAGGTTCTGTTAGTGGCTCCGTACTGGCCCACTCGGACCTGGTTCTCAGACCCAGCCCTAGCTTTGCTCTGTCCCGTCCGCGCTCTGCGCGTTTACGTGGACAGAACGCGAAGTTTCAGGACCTCAGATCAGTTTTTCGTCTGTTACGGAGGCCAGCAGAAGGGAAAGGCTGTCTCCAAGCAGAGGATGGCCCACTGGATAGTGGATGCCATCGCCTTGGCGTACGAATCCCAGGGCGTGCCTTGCCCGCTCGGGTTGAGAGCCCACTCCACCAGAGGGGAGGCCTCTTCCTGGGCGCTGGCTCATGGTGCCTCGCTGACAGATATCTATAGAGCTGCGGGCTGGGCGACACCTAACACGTTCGCTAGGTTTTATAGCCTACGTGTAGAGCCGGTATCTTCACGTGTACTCGCATCCACTAGTCGGTAGACGTGTTGTACCCGCTCTGAGTGTCGGCTTGCAATGCCATTCCCGCCACTGGCCGGATACGTGCATACTTTCACTCCAGTCGTGTTCCCCGCTTGGCGAACCCTGTCGAGTTCCTCCGCCTCCCCCTTCGGCTTGGACATTGCGGAGTGTCTGATGCCAGGCCTACATCCGTCGCTGACGCTGTCTGTTGGCTGGGACCCATATGTCGTGACTCCTCTACGTGAGCGGTCCCATATGTGTAATTATCCACGGTTTAAAACTCCCTACGACGAGTCCGTGTCTTTCCCTTAGCAGAGCCAGCTCTGCTGTCACCTGTCAGATGAGCCTCCCCCTACCCAGGTGGAGCCATCCCAGGGACTCCATATGCGTACTGCCCCCCGGGCCAGTCCATATGTGTATTCTCCACGTAAACTCCTCCCCCATTGGGTAGGTAGTGGCCTCCGCAGCGTCCCCTACGGGTTCGCTTTCCCAGTGTAGTCTAGTTTACTTAGTGGGTATGTCGGAACAGCAGTAGACTCTCTCGGTGTAAGCTCGCCCCCTTCACCGTCCAGCCGGTGCTATGGGCGGCTGAGCTTGCGCTGGGCACTGGAAGGGGTTTCGTAACTGTGGCGCTTTAGTTGGGATCCCAATTCGTCGGTCACTACTGACGTACGTCGAACGTGACCGACTGAAAGGGAACGTCTCGGTTACGTATGTAACCCTCGTTCCCTGAAGGAGGTAACGGAGACGTACGTCCCGTCGCCACAGTTTCTGTACCCTCGCTGTTGTGTGGACACCAGTTGTCTCCTCAGCGAAAAACAGAGTGCGATTGCATCTGCTTCCTATTTATATACACCTGTTGGAGGCGGTGCGCATTATGCATATATCGCACGCCAATTCCATTGGCTTGTTTTAGTTCACTCGAAGCTGATAGGGCTCTCTAGCGATATCCCAATTCGTCGGTCACTAACGGTCTCCGTTCCCTCCTTCAGGGAACGAGGGTTACATGCGTAACCGAGACGAATTGCATAATGCTGAAATAAAGCAACTTAATCATGTGGAAATCCTTTCCATGATTTTTTTTATGTTCGTTCAAAGAGTTATTTTTTGAGTGTATAGTCGCAGAAAAAGATAACACAATGTCTCGTTGGAATAATCTAGACTATACATTAAAATGTAATGATGTGGGTGTGTGTTCCTTTAAGGTTTAAACCACAATTAGGGTTTCCCAAGCCTTGCAACGATAGAGCTGGATATGGTACGCCATTCTTTAGGCTTGTTTGAGATGAGCAAATTCTGAGATGAGATGCATGCCGGTTAGAAATGTGTCCGAGTGTCAAAAACCTCTCGCGAGGGCGAGGCGGACGTGTCGGATTCTGCAGTCGAGCACAGTTCCTCTCCACAGACTGCACTGACCAAAAGCACGATGGGAAACGACTTGATGACGACACAGCTTAAAGCTTATTGGTTTAAACGTGTAACCGTGATGTATTGATCTCTTTTAAAATGTTTGATTTTGAAACACGAATACCATGATTTTATGCTTATAAATTATGTGTGAATATTCCAAAACTCTCTGAGAGTGCGATCTCTCTGTGGGTTATGTGATTGTTATCATATTTATAAAAATATATAAAAACATGTCTGTAATTAAAATAAAAATGATTGATACACACCTCCTTTGAATGGAAATAAATATCAAGTACTTTGGGTGTATTTTTCATTATGTTTATTTTAATTTAAAAGCAACAGAACGTAAATTACATCCAGTTTATCAGCAACACAGCGCACGAGTGTGAATCCCGCGATATCCGCCTTTGATCTCGCAGGTGTCTGATGCACTCCGAGAACGGAGAATTGTCCATCTTGCCTGCACTTTTTTCACTCCTCCCCTCACTGCAGCCGCCTACTCTCGGCTGAACTTTAGGCGAGGCCAGCCGCATCTCAAACAAGCCTATTGTTTTCTACTTCCTAAAATGAATGGTACTTGAATCATGTGGATGGATCATTAACAATGTGCTATAGGCTACAATGCAAATGAGCACTACAAGCGCTCACGTTGAACAACGAGCGCTCTGACTCTAACAAATGCGTGCGCCTGCATAATATGGATTGTGAATGTGAAAAGAGAGCAAAAGATGATTCTACACCCAATTGACATCAAAGTGCATAACACAATGAAAATACTTATCTCTGAGATGAAATGCCTGATCTGTAGTGATAACGCGAGGATGGTGAAGAATGCAGCCGTGTCTTGCCCTTTGATGATAGTCTGGCTATCACCAAACCAAGCTCAATTTAAAATTGAACATTGGTCTGGGGAGTTTGCTATGTATTTTCTACTGCACAAGAGGCGTGATCAACGAGCATTAGTCATGCAATTGGATAGTCCTTCAACCAATCAGATCAATGATCCGGGTGACGTACTTTGCAGAGCGATGCGAAAACTCCAGACAGGTTTACCGTGTGTCTCAATCAGCTCCCTAGTTCAGTAGTCAGGGCACTGATCAGGGAATCAGCCACATTCACTTTCATGATATTCTGATTCACGACCTAGGGAACTAGGGAGCTGATTGAGACACAGGGTTAGTTTGTATTTGTAACGAAGCGGGACTGAGGCGGAGATCCATTTGCAAGCTTTTATTACAAAAGTAAGCGTGGCCGTACAGGCAGGGTAAATCAGGAGCAAACAGGTACAGCAGAGGGTTAGGCAGAATCGTAGTCAGGGCACAGGCAGTAGATCGAGGCAGGCGGATATCATTCACAGAACAGTATACAAGGCAAGAGTCAGGACAGGCAGCAACAGGTCAATAAATGGGAACAGGCAAGATCAATCACAGGCAGACAGGATACAAGGAAACACTCAGAATTGTCACAAGGAATCAAGACCTCGCGGTGAGGTGGTGTGTGTGTGATTCCTTTATAGTCCAGGTAATGCGTATCAGCTGGGTGTGGTGATTAGTGTGGAGTGTGCATGGCTGTATGTGGCAACAGGTGATTGGTGGAGTGAGTGCATGTGATTGGCAGGGAGGATTGTGGGAAGCGTAGTCCAGAAACTGACAGGAGCCGACTGTGATCGTGACAGTATTGGTTTGTAGCATTGATCCGCGGTTTCCAGAAGCAGCAATGGCATCGAGCGATTTTTGCAGGTTGTGCAAAAAACATGAAAGTGATCGGTATTTACACCCACTCGAGCAATTTGTTTGCTAACTAAAGAAGTCATTCAGCATCGTCGAGAGTTTAAAAGGCAACTCTGATACTGTTCTGGTTCAGTGTAAATGAATGCGGAATATAGCCGCCCTAAACTAGGTCATTGTCATGACAACCAAAAAGAATTCCAGTCAGCTCAGGCGGCGCGAGATTCAAGAAGCAGGGAGACGAAACATAGAGCATAATAATAAAAATATTGTCTACCATCAAGGGGCATTGAAGTAGAAGAGTCCTGTACTCACATCGTGACGCAAACCACATAAATAACAGCAGAGAATCATTGTGTGTCATTAATCGCTGTTTGTAATCTTCCTATGAAGAGACTGTCGGATCAACGCTCTGCTACATTTCTCTCAGATAAGGTAAATGCTTAACACAATCGGCGTCACTGTGATTGTGCATTGTTATTTTGGATTGAGGGTCGTGCGAGAGACGGGTAGATCAGATAGAGTTTGAAAGCTGCTTGCTGTCGCTTCTCTATCGTCATCGTGTTATACCCGCCAATAGCGAGCAAGGTGGATAAGCCAGTCTGTGATTGGTCCCCATAAAAGTGTAACAGTGCAACAGAAATGAATGCACGGGTTCCCAGACTGAGTTGCCGAGCTAAATCAATTCGGCAGATCAGGCTGGGTTTACCCAGACTACTTTGATGATATTGCTTAAACGAAATTCGAAAACAGGAGAAATCCGCGAAGAGAGAACCTGCATGCTTCTGAAATTAAATGGGAATCTTTTCTCCTATTGCCGCAACAGCTCAATGAACATTCAGAATGATAGGCTGACATGAATTTAAATGACACTGTATCATTTAACATATCCCTGTCTAAAATTAATATTTTACATTGGAGTAGTAAATCAATAAACGCAAACATTTTGTAATCTGTGTGATTATTTAGATAATCACGATAATAGGTCTGTACATGCATCATGAGAGGAACATTGCTTACAGTGGTTCATCAGTGGTTCATCAAAAATATCAGGAATTTAATAGATATCGACAAATCAGCTGGATTTTAAATGAGCTATATCCCGCACCAACATGAAGGTTGGCATTATCATGTGCGAATTCAGACATGTGTAAATACCGATCTTTTATAGTGTTAGATAATGATTGGTCAGATCTGAACTAATAAGTGACATAACAATTGAGTCTTCCTGGCAGAACTTGCGCTAAAGCTTCATATCTATACATAGGCCCACTGTGGATTTTGAATACATCAGGAGTAATGAGCAGTAATTTGAACAAAGCTCCTGGATGTCGTTAAAGCATATATTTTCTGTGCTGTCTGCTTCATGGGCTCTTTCAGCTGTTGTCTGCAAGCTGTTCACCAAAATTCTTATCCAGGGAAACAATAAGTGCTGCATGTTTCTGTCAGTTTTCTCAGTATACAGTATTTGTTCTTCAATTGACTTCTACTGTGCTGACCTGAACAGAAAGATAATGAGAATCCCATTAATGTCAAAAAAAGTGTTTGAAACCTTTTGGAAACCTATTATTTTGCCAATTCAGCAGAAATTACGCTCTTGACCTTTTGAATATTTTGTACAAACGCTGAGAAGGGCTGATTTAAATTCCTGTAAAAGAAGTTTATTGCTATAAACTTACTAACGTATATGATCTGTTTAAAATATGTATTGCTGGATAAACAAATTGCAACATTTGAAATATAAAGCTTGTTTGTCTCACAAGACATGACTGAAAATATTCACACATTGTGCCAGTATTTAATTCTATTAAGCCTACTGAAATTTACATTAAGAGGATGTTTGTGTGTCCTCACCGAATGTATACACAATGTGAAAGTTACACAATGTTACACAATGTAAAAAGAGCATTTCTATAAACAACACCACCAGATAGGTAGCTGCTGGAATATGGAGTGAGTGTAATGGCTCATGACATCACTGAATTGCACACACATTATACAAACCCCATTTCCATAAAAGTTAAGACTTTTAGTAAAATGCAATAAAATCAATAATCTGTGATCTGTTAATTCTCTTGAACCTTTATTTATTAACTGACAAAAGTACAAAGAAAATATTTCACTGAACATCTTTATTATATTTTATGTAGTTCCAAATGTAGGTTCGGGAGGAGCCTAAACATTCAGTCCTGTCAATCATCGAGCGTATATAAGCAGCAGTCACTGCGTCATCCCAGTGCAATTCTTCCAGCATCCCTACTCCCCATCTCCTCCTCTATTTCTCTTATTATCCCTCTATGCAGTACTGTTATAGGGGGTTATTATTCTGTTATTATCAGGTTCAAGACCTCCTTCGAGGACAGTAAGCCAAGTTTGTTTTACCATTAACCATTCAGACTGAATGGGCGAACTTGTGAAGTAAATATAAACAAATTTTGATTTTGATGGCTGTAACACACTCCAGAAAAGTTGGGACAGAGCCATGTTTACCACGGTGTCAAATCACCTTTCCATTTAATTACGCTTTTAAAATGTTTGGGAACTGAGCAAACTAATTTTTGCAGTTTTGCAAGTGGAATTTTTACCCAATCTCACCTGATACAAGATATCTGCTCACTAGTCCATGGTTGTCGTTGTCTGATTCTCCTTTTCATGATGTTCCATACATTTTCAATAGGAGACAGATCTGGACTGCAGACAGACAGTCAACCACATCCACTCTATGGTGTAGAGTGTCTCGAAACCACTTTGTTGTAGCATGTGCAGAATTAGGCCTGGCATTGTCTTGTACCTGTCGCTGATGAAAGTCTGGATGGTCCCTTTCATCTTTGGGACTGAAAACTGTGTCCATTTTTTCCAAAACCATGCTGAAACGTGGACTCATCTTACCACAGCACACATTTCTACTGTCTTTTAGACCATCTAAGACAAGCTCAGGCCCAGAAAACTCGGTAGCATCTCTGCAAAGAACTGATGTGTAGCTTTCTCTTTGCGTAACAGAGATTTGAGTTGCATTTCTTGATGCAGCAGCAGATTGTGTTCAGTGACAATGGTTTTCCAAAGTACTCCTGAGCACATGTGGCTATATTTAACACAGCAGCATGATGGTTTCTCATGCAGTGCCATCTGAAGGCTTAAAGGTCACACACAGTTAACAAAGGTTTCCTACCTTGCCTTACACAGACTCTTTTCGCAATATTATGGATGGTGAAATAATAAACAAATTATTTACAATCTTGCATTGAGAAATGTGATTTTTGAATTGGAGTTGGTTCCAAATTGGAACAATTATGTCGGTGTAACGTGGTGGCTGTGTATAAACTCACACAACGAAGAAGATAAACCTCAATAAGTCTTTACTAGATAATCCAACAGGCAAATACAGATGAAGGCAGGAACACAACACATGTGACATATGAGACCCGACATTGAACTGAAGAAAACCAGGAACTTAAATGCACAGACAATTAAAGGGATAGTTCACCCAAAAATGAAAATTTGATGTTTATCTGCTTAGCCCCAGCGCATCCAAGATGTAGGTGACTTTGTTTCTTCAGTAGAACACAAATGATGATTTTTAACTCCAACCGTTGCCGTCTGTCAGTCAAATAATGTGAGTGAATGGGAACTCTATCAATAAGAGTCGAAAAAACATGCATAGACAAATCCAAATTAAACCCTGCGGCTCATGTCCTAAGACATGAAACGATCTGTTTGTGCGAGAAACCGAAAAGTATTTTTTATAATTTTTTAGCTCTAAAACAACCACAATGTCCAACTGTGTTCAGTACTTGGTTAGTGAGGTCTGATCACGCTCTGACAATGGCAGTGATGTCTTGCGCTTATACTTCAATGAGTGCGAGACATCACTGCCGTTGTCAGAGCACGATCACACTACCTGAGTACTGAACGCAGTTGGACATTGTGGTGTTTTAGAGGTAAAAAATGATAAAAAATACTGTTCGGCTTCTCGCACAAACAGATCATTTTGTGTCTTTGGACATCAATGTGTCGTCACGAGCCGCAGGGTTTAATTTGGATTTGTCTATGCATGTTTTTTCGACTCTTATTGATAGAGTTCCCATTCACTCGCATTATTTAACTGACAGACGGCAACAGTTGCACTTAAAAATCATCATTTGTGAAGAAACAAAGTCACCTACATCTTGGATGCGCTGGAGGTAAGCAGATAAACATCAAATTTTCATTTTTGGGTGAACTATCCCTTTAACAGAACAAAGGAGCACATGTGACTAATGAAAACAAACAAACTGAAAGTCCATGTGGTGTGACAGAACAACAGTGACGACCTCCCAAGATCAAGGAGAGGACCCGGAGGTCTGAGGACGAGTTGGAGCGACCGAGGGAAGAGGCGGAGCCTGAGGTAGGGCGGAGCAAGCTGTAGTCGAAGGGGTGTAGGACCAGAGAGCAGCAGACCCTCTGCAAGTCCGCAGCGGAGGTGAAGCAATGTCTGACCCAGGTGGAGCCGATGTGCCGAGGGAGTCCGGCGAGGCCAAATGGCTGGGTGGCACAGATGGCTGGAGACTGGGGAACAGACTGAATCCTATGCAAAAACCCCAAAAAATAGGTTAGTGTCCATGGTGACTGATTGTGGAGGGAAAACAGAACAAATGAGCACATGTGATTAATGAAAACAAACAAACTGAAAGTCCATGTGGTGTGACAGTTGTTCAGTGAAAACATTGGAAATCTTTTCTTTGTACTTTTGTCAGTTAAAAAAAAGGTTCAAGAGAATGAACAAATCACAGATTGTGGTTTTTATTGCATTTTACAAAATGTTCCAACTTTTCTGGAAATGGGGTTTGTAGATGACAACATTCATACATAACTGACCACATATAAAGAAAACATGGCTATTACAGCTCTAATTTGCTGTTGATGTCATCCAGAAACATTAATGTAGGATTTTATATGCCAGTGTACACTCTTATCATGTCATGGAACAGTCATTATATATCCATATATGATTTAAGATGCTATACAAACTGAGCCACATTTGCAATGCAAGAGAAGTAAACAAATGAAGAAAACTCATCTCATCTGTCTTTACTGAGTTGTGCTCAAATAAATTTCACTAAAGCTGTCAATTTAACATGTTAGTACAATCAATTATAACAAAACTATTGTGCCTCTGACCTGTACAAAAATTGCATTAAATTTGGCATGAAATGGAAGTTGTGATAGTATTTTCTTCTTTAGTGTGACATATATCCAAGTGAAGCGGCTTCTGGAACAAGAAGAAATTTGGGGTGGGATTTTGAATTAATTGGAAGGTTGTGGTTTGCTATTGGTGGATCACATGTGAGTGACAGGTTATTTCACCCTTGCGCCAGTAAATCACTGAAAAAAATTGATAGATGTGACACCAGTCAAAGGCTAAAATTAAACTCAATGCAAAAACAATGTAATCCCACTGATAGATTAAAGCCATGAGCTCATAATTTCTTGTTTAACATGTATTTCTCAGGGCACATTGAATACTAATAATATGATTTTAATAATAACAATAATTCTGTATGTACAACATTAGATATTAAAGTACATACATTGGGTACGGAAAGTATTCAGACCCCCTTAAATTTTTCACTCTTTGTTATATTGCAGCCATTTGCTAAAATCATTTAAGTCAATTTTTTTCCTCATTAATGTACACACAGTACCCCATATTGACAGAAAAACACAGAATTATTGACATTTTTGCAGATTTATTAAAAAAGAAAAACTGAAATATCACATGGTCCTTAGTATTCAGACCCTTTGCTCAGTATTTAGTAGAAGCACCCTTTTGATCTAATTCAGCCATGAGTCTTTTTGGGAAAGATGCAACAAGTTTTTCACACCTGGATTTGGGGATCCTCTGCCATTCCTCCTTGCAGATCCTCTCCAGTTCAGTCAGGTTGGATGGTAAACGTTGGTGGACAGACATTTTTAGGTCTCTCCAGAGATGCTCAATTGGGTTTAATTCAGGGCTCTGGCTGGGCCATTCAAGAACAGTCACTGAGTTGTTGTGAAGCCACTCCTTCATTATTTTAGCTGTGTGCTTAGGGTCATTGTCTTGTTGGAAGGTAAACATTTGGCCCAGTCTGAGGTCCTGATTACTCTGGAGAAGGTTTTCGTCCAGGATATCCCTGTACTTGGCCACATTCATCTTTCCCTCGATTGCAACCAGTTGTCCTGTCCCTGCAGCAGAAAAACACCCCCACAGCATGATGCTGCCACCACCATGCTTCACTGTTGGGACTGTATTGGACAGGTGATGAGCAGAACCTGGTTTTCTCCACACATACCGCTTAGAATTAAGGCCAAAAAGTTCTATCTTGGTCTCATCAGACCAGAGAATCTTATTTCTCACCATCTTGGAGTCCTTCAGGTGTTTTTTAGCAAACTCCATGTGGGCTTTCATGTGTTTTGCACTGAGGAGAGGCTTCTGTCGGGCCACTCTGCCATAAAGCCCTGACTGGTGGAGGGCTGCAGTGATGGTTGACTTTCTACAACTTTCTCCCATCTCCTGACTACATCTCTGGAGCTCAGCCACAGTGATCTTTGGGTTCTTCTTTACCTCTCTCACCAAGGCTCTTCTCCCCTGATAGCTCAGTTTGGCCGGACGGTCAGCTCTAGGAAGGTTTCTGGTTGTCCCAAATGTCTTCCATTTAAGGATTATGGAGGCTCTTAGGAACCTTAAGTGCAGCAGAAATTTTTTTGTAACCTTGGCAAGATCTGTGCCTTGCCACAATTCTGTCTCTGAGCTCTTCAGGCAGTTCCTATTACCTCATGATTCTCATTTGCTCTGACATGCACTGTGAGCTGTAAGGTCTTATATAGAAAGGTGTGTGGCTTTCCTAATCAAGTCCAATCAGTATAATCAAACACAGCTGGACTCAAATTAAGGTGTAAAACCATCTCAAGGATGATCAGAAGAAATGGACAGCACCCGAGTTAAATATATGAGTGTCACAGCAAAGGGTTTGAATACTTACGACCATGTGATATTTAAGTTTTTCTTTTTTAATAAATCTGCAAAAATGTCAACTATTCTGTGTTTTTCTGTCAATATGGGGTACTGTGTGTACATTAATGAGGAAAAAAAATGAACTTAAATGATTTTAAAGAGTGAAAAATTAAAGGGGGTCTGAATACTTTCCGTACCCACTGTATATACGAGGGGTGTGACGAGATACATAGCTTACGAGACGAGACACGAAATTGGGTTCACGAGAACGAGACAAGATTTTTACATATTATTTTTAAGAAAACTTCAAAGAAAAATCATGACTGGAAAAATAGTCTGCAGGTGTATTTTGAATTTTTTTAACTAATCATCTTGTAATGAATATCATTACAGTTCTACTTTCTGAGTATGAATTATCATATGTATTGAAAGACAACAATATACAAGCACTGTAAAATGTGGCTTATCTCCTGTATGATTTCACATTTTTCAAGTCTCCTCAGATCTTACTGTACATAAATTATGAGCTTCTAGAACTTCTGACTGAGGCTGTGTGACCTCCTAATTGAACTCATTTCCACAAATTGAACATAGAAATAAAAACAGTATAAATAACAAAAATAAGTAAAATGTATTTCCTAGACTTAATTTCAACCATAATCAAGATATCGTGAGGCAGCTTTTCACCTCAATGAGAAATCTCGTCACATTTTAATATTCTGAGATCTACTGGCATGGTATACTCCTAATATTAATATAGATATGTACTGAAGTATATGCGTCAAGGGTGCAAAGGGTCGTGGATGTCAGTGAAGCAGTGGAGCAGTTATGTCTGAGAAGCAGCCGACAGCCAATGATTTACCCAGCACATTGAGAAAAGTTTTCACGTGGTGTGTGACAGAGTTCTGCACGGGTCCTGTTTGGTAAACCCGCACCCTCACAGAACACATGACC
The DNA here is from genome assembly GCF_024489055.1 of Chanodichthys erythropterus. Taxonomy (NCBI): domain Eukaryota; kingdom Metazoa; phylum Chordata; class Actinopteri; order Cypriniformes; family Xenocyprididae; genus Chanodichthys; species Chanodichthys erythropterus. The sequence continues at coordinate 59,653,214 of NC_090230.1, read as the reverse complement.
CGTTATCCGACAGCAGCACTAATTCCATACTCAACCCAACCCATTTGACATAAAGGCCACGACCCAAACCGCACCTGCATTAAATCTACTACATCAGGTAGAAAAAATTATGTATTTTCTCATGTAACACAAGCAATCAAATCAAGATTATTGTTATTGTGTTTGGGTCCCAGGCGAAAAAGGCTAATGTGAACCTTAATCTTGGGTGTCTGAACACCTTTATCAAACCAACTGTGAAAAATTTGGGATTCCTTTTAGATTTGATCAGAATTTGATCAACATATTAATACAGTAGTGAAGTCATGTTTTTTCCAGTTAAAACATCTCTCTAGATTCAAGCCTTGGTTATCTTTTAAAAATCTTGAGAAAGTCACGCATGCCCTTGTCCTATCGCACCTGAACTACTGTAATTCTTTATGTGTTGGTCTAACTCAGTCTTCAATATCACAACTCGATATGCTTCAAAATGCTGCAGCCAGGTTTTGAACTGGGACTCGTGAGAGCATATTACTCCAATCTTAAAGACTTTAAACTGGCTACCAGTGCGTTATCAAATTGATCTTAAGATATTGGTCTTTGTTTTTAAATCCCTAAATGATCTGGCACCCTCTTATTTGTCTGACTTATTAAAAGAAAAAAAGTCAACAAGATGTCTGAGATCTACAACAAACTGCTCTTTGTCTCAGCCTAGATCATGGTTCAAGGCAAGAGCTGATCGTGCATTTGCGATAGTTGGGCCTAGGCAATGGAATAGTCTCCCTTTATCTGTGAAAATGTCAAATTCTGTCTATGAGTTTAAATCTAAACTGATATGATTTTTTTACTTTGGCTTTTTAAACCCTGGATGTTAACTTTGCTGATTTTATTAGTATTGTTTTTTTTCCTCTCATTGTTTTATTTTATTTGTACAGCACTATGGTTCAACTGCTGTTGTGTTTATCGGTGCTTAATAAATACATGAACATGAACAACATTAGGCATTCTGAGTTGATAAAATAGAAATAGAAATAGAAAAATATTTCTAAAATAAAAATAGAAAAATAGACAAGCAGCCCAACATGGTAATAGCTAATGAAAAGAAAACAAACAAACAAACAAAAAACACTTTGCCTACATCATGTGAATCTGCTCATACTATTTTAAACAAATATGCACAATTATGTTCAAATCACATAGGTTGTGCACATAGGCAGTCCACCAGTGCCTATTGATTCCTGACCCGCAAATGGCCACATAAATATTATTCCACCCTTTACATCAAATATTAGCAGTTCACACTTTGGGTACCCGCCTGTGTGTAGGACCCTGGTGTGTGATAATGGACAAACACCACCAAACAGACATAGACTAGCAAAACAAACTGAATTATAAGCAGCATCGTTTAGAATGAAACAAACTAGCATTGGTGATGACCGAAGCTAATTCAAAAGCATTACTGGGTTTTCATCATATATATGTGAAATGTTCTCTGCTGGTAGGAGGCTTTGCAGTTTCTGTAATAGACAGTAACCCAGTTGCTCAGCACACTCTCTCTGGTGCCCCAGATCACATGTCAAATTCAAGGCAAAAAAAAGACAAAACCGGCCTGCCACCTCATTTCATGTGGCTCACAAGATACTTTCATGCATACAAGCATTATCACATTATTTACAGGAAATTTGATATTATGCCTGCAGGAGGATCAACACTGAAAGAATCAAACTTCAAAGTGTAATTCACTTTGCACAACACTTTTGTAGCATGAACAAATATTTTGATCTTAATTTCTTTCTTCATTCACATGCTTTGAATTTCTCAAGTGCAAACATGATATAATGTAGGCTATGTGTCAGTGTCAGTTTATATTGAACTGAAGCACATGTGGTTGTGTGTGGACATGAACTGTTCCAGTAAGGCTGAATCTTAAGCCTGACATAAAATAATATGTGTGTAGCATCATATTTTTGTGTTTACAGGGTTAAATGATGTGTACTGTACGTGCATTGCAAAGCCATTAAAAAGGCCATATTATGCCATTTTACAAAGTCTTGATTTTGTTTTTGGGCTCTACTAGAAGAGGTTTTTTGAATGGTCAAAAAACACCTTATTTTTTCACATATTTAACATTTTTGCAGAACCTCTCTTACATTCTGACTGAAGCCACAAATATTTGAGGGTTCATTAATTACATTTTAAAGTATAGTTTATTAACAATAACAGATTACACATTTGGCCTTAAAAATTAAGACAACTTACTAACTTGGCGTGTGTCTTTTAATTATAAACAAGCCCGAAATACACTGGAAACTCTTATTTTGAAATGTCTACACAATTGTAGGCTGATCCTTCAGATTCTTACAACCGTCTAAAACATTATATATAAAGGCCATAAAGTAGACATTGTCATAATTCATCAACTTGAGTTCATTAGCAATCGCTTAACATCAATCTGTGCTTTTCATTCATCGCTGTTGCGCAAGCCTGTGGAAGTGTAGAATGTGCAACAGCGCCGTCTTGTGACATTGCAACATGCAGTGCTCTTTGTGAAATATCCAGCTAACGTGGGAATGTCAGTGGGAGTAAACAGTTCTGACACACACATAATGAGCAGGTATGAAACACGTAGATTGCAGATGGTTTCGCGGATGGTTTCATTATCTTGGGCAGATACAAGAGTATGAGAGGATAAAAATAATAAAATCATAAATGTGTCTCCAAATATTTTTGGGCGGCTGTTAATATACCTGGGCGGCCCACCCAAGTAAAGTCTATGTGTGGGAAGCACTGTGATGGAATAAGTTGGCTGTGTTACCAGTCTTGTTTTTCACCGTCCGACGACATATTTTACAGATCATTTTAATCTGGCCTGGTCGCTTTTAAAATAACCAAACCACTTCCATATAACTGAATTCGTGCTACCTTTTTTTGTCGACAATTTCATCATTTTTGGATAATAACTTCCACTCATTTTTTTCTTCCTTGTGTCGAGTTTGATTTGCAAAGTGCGGTAGGAAATTGACTTTGTTCTTTGACGTGAATTTTTAAAGCTGCATGCTGATTGGCTGTTGTCACATATTTCTGCTGTATGATTGGCTCTTATATTAATCCATATAGAGTAAAAATGACTAAAGCTTATCATCGTTATCGACATATATTTTATAGCGATTCGATATGATATCATTTATCAGCACAGCCCTAGTTCAAACATACATATAATTAAGTAGAGTAAAGGTTATGCGTATTTGGCGTGCTGTCCAGGTGAAGGGCTCCAAGCTTGGAATTTTGGCCCGAACCCAAAGTACTCCCCCAGTTGTGATAAGAATAGTTAGGACTAGAAGTGAGGAGATGAGATGGTGGAGGGATGCTGATAAACTGACAACGAACAGAGGTAAGTTGCAATTCAGTACAATCTATATATACAAAGTTATGTCATGAAACTCTAGATGTGCAGGCTAATAGGTCCTTAACTCAACCTGCTTGTAATCACATCATTATCTATAGGACACAGATAAATGGTTCCTACTTTATCAGTAGCCAATGAGCTTGCATGCTCAATCTTCAAATACATGAGTAGCATTTTCCTTAGCAGTGCAGTGCGCTTCCAGAAACCCTCCAACTTCCCCAGCTCCACCTGTATTGATCTGCTATGAGTAATTCATGTTCGCTATATTTTACAGCAGCAGCATGTCTTACTTGCTCACAGTAGTGTGTTGTTTATGTATTGGCAGTAGCAAGTCCCATACTTGCTCTGCAGCAGCAGCGTAGCAGATCTATTCCACCAAGACCAAACATATCAACATTGTCACACCCATTACCATGCCAAACACTCAGAGAGTTGTCATGACAGAACTTTTATTTCAAATATATACAAATTTCATTTACATCTTTTAGTTTGTCAGGAGATTTAAAGCACTGTTTTTGAAGAGTGCACATATGCGTACGTGCTCTAGTACAGAAGATTTTGGAGAACAGTCATGACTAGCTAGTTGATTTCTTCATTGATGAATTGTACTATGGTAGTTAAGCAGTGAGTTACGTCGTTGTATGGGAAATGCACACCTGTTTAGTTCCTGTCTCTATGAAGCCCCTTCTTCTGAAAAGCACATGTGCTCTGATTGGTCGGCTGGATCAGTGTGTTGTGATTGGTCAAGCGCTTTGAGCATGTTTGGGAATTGTCGTCGCCCCTTACCGTCGCTACAGTTACGAAACCCCTTCCAGTGCCCAGCGCAAGCTCTAGCCACCCGTCGCACCAATTGGGACGGTGAAGGGGGCAGGCTTACGCCAAGAGAGTCTACTGCTGTTCCGACATACCCACTAAGTAAACTAGATTACACTGGGGAAGCGAACCCGTAAGGGACGCTGCGGAGGCCACTACCTTCCCAATGGGGGAGGAGTTTACATGGAGAATACACATATGGACTGGCCGGGGGGGCAGTAGGCAGGAGTGGAGTCCCTGGGATGGCTCCACCTGGGTAGGGGGAGACTCATCTGACAGGTGACAGCAGAGCTGGCTCTGCTAAGGGAAAGACACAGACTCACCGTAGGGAGTTTTAGATCATGGACAATTACACATATGGGACCGCTCACGTAGAGGGATCGCAACATATGGAACCCAGCCAACAGACAACGTCAGTGACGGATGTTGGCCTGGCATCAGACACTCCGCAATGTCCGAGCCGAAGGGGGAGGCGGAGGAACTTGACAGGGTTGGCCAAGCGGGGAACACGACTGGAGTCAAAGATGCACGTATCTGGCCCAGGGGACGTCAGGGCGATGGCATCCACTATCCAGTGGGCCATCCTCTGCTTGGAGACAGCCTTTCCCTTCTGCTGGCCTCCGTAACAGACAAAGAGCTGATTTGAGGTCCTGAAGCTTTGCGTTCTGTCTACGTGCACACGCAGAGCGCGGATGGGACAGAGCAAAGCTAGGGCTGGGTCTGCCTCCTCCGAAGGCAGCGCTTGCAGGTTCACTACCTGATCTTTGAAGGGAGTGGTAGGAACCTTAGGCACATATCCGGGCCGGGGTCTCAGGATGACGTGAGAGTCACTGGGGCTGAATTCCAGGCACGATTTGTCGACCAAAAATGCATGCAGGTCCCCTACCCTCTTGAGCAAAGCCAATGCAACCAGGAGGACGGTCTTAACACTCTAAGCTCTGAAAACGCGCCGGCGCGTTTTGCAGGGTTTTTTTCACATTGCAGCAAAACAGACTTAAAATACTCCGTAATTTTTTGTCATAGAGACATAATTAATATATCAATTGAAACTATAGAATATCTTCTATTATTTGTATACACTCAGAGTAAAAACACAATGTTGTGCTTTTTGTAAAATAAAGAAAACTAACATGATGCGTGATCTCTCCTCTCCCTCTGAACGAACTTCAATCTGATAGTTCTCAGAAAATTAACTGCAACTTAGTGAATACTAATCACAGAAAAATTAAACTTATGTCCTAAAAAACGTTAAGATGTCAGGTTTTAAATCATGTAAGTCAAATCGAAAACAAACCTTCTGTGTTTATGTAATCTGTATGAAAAGAGAGCCATGTCAGAAGTCCGTGATTCAGCTCATTATCTGCTAATGCGGCCACGCCCACGGAGGGAGCGCTATTCAGAGGCAAATTCAGAGGCAATCGTGTATTTATTGTCTTGAAATGTGTTTATCTGGTTGTAAAAGTCATGGTTAGGGAGCTCTAGAAGACATGCAGTTAGTTCCTGTTTTCTTTTCTTCTACAGATGAATTTTAGATGAGTTTTTGTTTCTTTAGCGCACTCCGGCTGCAGTATGTATTGGAAACTCCATTGATGGAATAGCCTCTTCTTCTTTTAGATGAATTTGTGGACTAAAAATGCACAGAGCGCCCTCCGACTTCAAGGATGAATTGAAAACACCAGCGCTCATAGTAATGACAATGAATATTAAATATATATATATATCTCCTGTGTATAAAAAATTGACATAAGCATATGAGAATCCAATATTTCTCCAAATGTACATGGTTTTAAACTAAAAGTCTATATTCAGACTCTTTGCATCACAGAAATACATTATATTTTAAAGTATAATATAAAATCATTACTGTAAAAATATTTTTTTGTATGTTTCATATAGCATGATGAGCTTGAGACATCACAGAAGGTTTTTTTCACAGCCTACCTGACTGAAATGCCTCATTAATATGCAAGTCATTTCCGCTCATTTCAGCTCATTACTATGCAATTCTTTTGTCTTCTCAGGTGAGAATGGCCCATTATTCAGTGGTGATTAACGCCTCCACGCATACTGTGTTTCTTGGCAAAACGTGTCTTACAAATACTAAATCAATATATTGTTTTATATGAAGGAGTAGGCAGCATAATTTTTACATAATTTTGAAGCAAAAACTCTAGTCTACAACCTCCAATACCCTAAAGTATTGTAAACACAGATTTACTATACTTTTTTTGGCCTTATTAGAGTGACTTAAGTTTTTTGTTTTTTCAATAACCACGCATAAATGTTATTCCTTCAAAAACACAAACATGTACATACATGTTCCTCACATATTATTGTAGCCTAGTTTGTGCTGAATACAGTGTAATGACACTTTTTCCATTAACATGTTTATGAACAACTGAAAAAAGCACAAATGTCAGGGCATGTCAAAACTTCTCCAGGCCTCAAATCAGCCTCAGACTCCAGAGGGTTAAGGCTGTTATACAACTTTTAAAATCTGAACAGATCTCAACAGATTTTAAAACCATTAGGCAATGTATCATAATCTTGTCGATTTTGTAAATAGTTACAACTGGGCATCATACACAAAACGACTGAGAATCACACACTACTAGACATCAAGTCATTACAAATACAACAAACTCACATGCCTTGTTGCTAGAAGACACGTGACAAATGAAAACAATGTGTTCTAAAATCTGCTAAAAATATCAAACATGTTTGATATCCTCTGTTCCCAGAAGAAAACTCAAGACTACAGTGGAGGCGTTTCAGGGAGTTCAGAAACAGTGCACACTGATATAGAGAATAACTCCCTTTGGAGAGACTTTTTCATGCTTAAACAGCAACATTACACATTAAAGAAAGATGAACATGGAAAAAACATCATATCATTGTTTATGTCACAGAGTCAAATACATTTTATTTTTAAATAACCCAATTAACCTATTCAGACCGGGGCTCTGAACCGGTTCAAGGAATGAAAACGAAAAAAACGAATGAAATTTTGACTGGAATGTAACCAGAAACGGAAGGGAAATCAAATTTAATCGTTCTGAACAAAAACGCTAATTTGAAATGTCCGTTAACTGCTTAATAATGTTATTTAATCCTTCCATTTAATATTTTGATTTGGCAGTCGACCAATTACGAATTCAAATAGTACAGCCTATGCAAATGTGATGCTGACGCATCCAACGTGAGTGAAATGCCCACGCTCAGGCTCTACAGTGAGTAAAATGTCCGCGTAGTCATCATAGGTTAGGTAAGTCACAATGGCAATGCCCTGGCATTAGTTTTTCCGATGATATATGTCACCAACCGTCAAGTATTAGGCCTACATTTAAGTGAAAATGAATGTCAAGTAGGCTAATATGGAGCTTGTTGTGCGTTTTGAAACCAGCGAAAATGGCAGGATAGTACAATTTTCAATGACATCTGCAGCGCTTCTGTGAACAGAGAAAACTAGGCCTACCTACATAACAATATTTAGGTCTATAAGCTACACAAAATATTTCACTTAAATAATTAGGTCTACAGATTAACAAAACGAAAGTGGTTATTTGTGGCGCAGTCCAAAGATCTAGAAAAGTTTTCGTTATTTGTGTCTTTTATTTACCGCTAACTTTATTATCATTATTTCTGAATGTAATAATAAATGCGATGCCTATGCGACTTATCTTTATCCTCTCAGGAATAGCGTCTGTATTTTTAACCATGCAGCAAACCTTAAAGTATCTTGAAAAAATATTTTAATCTAAAAACCATTGTTTTTCCTTTCGTTAAATAGGTTTACATTTGGACAGAATCATGGCTAAGACAGCAAATACACTCTCTTTGTTCTAATAAATAACATGCTGTACGTTTTATTATTATTATTATTAAATAGGCTACATGAAAAAAAAAAAAAAAATAACGTTATTAACCGTTATTTTTTCTAATCAAACCGGTTTTGGAACATTTGTGACCAATCACGGAAAGTATAGGGACACAAGTCGGTTCTGGGACATTTTGAGATATTCACAGATTCTGAAAGTGTAGTCTCCAAGCTTTCCAACGATGTGTAACACATGGAAATCTGTTAATATTTGGAGAAGTTGTGGCCATTTGAAGGTAGGCACTCAAAAAAGCTCTAAAGAGAGAAAATGCCTCTAAAACTTGTGCAGTTCTCGCCTGTTCTCACCTGCTGGGAGTGACAATAGGGCTCATTTACATCTCATTTAGATAAGCCATACCCCCTGTAAAGCTCCCCCCTGTAAAGCTACATGGTTGCATAGCAACGACAGACGCAACAGGAAAAATCTGACCGCATACTTTTAATAATAAAGCATAATGTGCATTGTAAATGTCAGTAATTTATCTTTTAATTTATCTTTCCTGGTTTAGACCTCAGTTAGTGGTTAGACCTGGTTTGAGTCAAAGGATTAAAAAAATCCTGTACATTAAACTCTTCAATACTTTTACTTTTGACTTAATAACGCACATTTTACGGCTATGGATACTTTATACTTAGTAGGAATTTAATCTGATACATTTACTATTACGTTAGTAAATCCTTGTTAAGAATATTAAGTAGCACTTTCTCCACCATGGGCTAAAATTATTAGCATCACATTCAATTCAAGAATGAGGTTTACGTGGGCTAAGTCATTCACACCAGTCACTTCAAGCAATTGAAGCGCTATTCAAATTAATAGCAGATGCTAACATTATATAGTAATTTAATAAAAATGACAGTCCTGAGCTAACTAATAACAATAGACACATGAGAAAACTTGTACGTGTTCTTAGAATGAACACAAAACGAAAAACTTTGATGTTTATGGAAACTCACCCCATAAGAAACAGAAAAGTATTCTTGCAGATCTCGTTGCCTCCAATGAAATAAGTCGTTCGGGCACACTTTCTCTTTGTCAGGGTCTTCTTCGTGGATGTAACCGTCTGTTTGCCTCTAAATGTCCAATAATTCGCCACTTTTTTCCGCAGCTAAAGAATCCAGCAGAGCCGGTGCTGCATACTAAGTAGCCACGCTTCCCTTGGAGGGCGGGGGCAATAACAAAAGAAACAAAAGCCAGCGTATCTGGCTAAGGAAATACAAACAGACAATGACACGCCCCTACTGCGAGATAGAATCTCAGAAAAACAAGCCGATTTCAAACTTAAAATGTACGCTTTTAAATATACCAATACTGCTATATCAAACACGGAGAGGCGCGAATGTTGTGCTGCCGACTTGCGTCCCTGGTTTCCGTGACGGGTCACATTTATAATACAGAAGGAACGCTGGAACAGAAAATAAAAAATACTAAAATACCGATTCTGCTTGGAGTGGAACGATTTAATTTTTATTTTTTTATTTTTTCGTTTTTAAGCCCTGATACAAAAACAAGGGAGAGCTAGATCCAAATGCAGTGAAATTTATTAACATAAAAAATATACCAATAAATCCAATTTGAAGAACCAGGGAACAGAAAGAGTACACCAAACATACAGCCATAGGAAAAGACAAGGAACACAAGAAACATGGGATATAAATACACAGGTTAACAAGGGGCTGACGAGGGACAGGTGTAGGTGATTAGTAGTCACTATGGCGAAAAACGTACTCGGTTACTAATGTAACCTCGGGTCCCTGAGATACGGAATGAGTACTGCGTATGGGGAAAAGTCTCCCTTTTTCCCCGTCACTGAAGCCTTTTTCAATAACGCAGTGTAACTGCATTGCCATTGGTTCACTCATGAGAAGTTGTTGAACCAATGACGGCGCGGCATAGCTGCGCGACCTATGGCGAGAAAGCTTGCGAATATTCCCGCCGAAAGGGGCGGGGTTTAGTGCAATATAAGCGGACGTTTCACCATAGGATTTCATGCCATATCGACTGAAGCGACGACCCTGAAGCCGCAGCCTCGTGGGACGGCAAGTACCGCAGTAGTCGTTCCGTATCTCAGGGAACCGAGGTTACGTTAGTAACCGAGTACGTTCCCTTTCGATACTTCACTCGTACTGCGTATGGGGAACGAATTCAACCGCTCCGTGCCACGGCAGGGAACGACTGGACAAGTTTGGGACGCCTAGGGGGGTCCACGAAACTAATGAGAAGGCCGAAGCCATCAAAACCATAGTTACACTACAAGAGGAGATACCTCCTGAACCGGTTAGAGGCGGGGCTCGAAGAGGCCGCTGCATCACACCGATAGGACCCGAGCTTGCAAAGTCGGAACGTCCAACTGGTAGAATCTGACAAAGGTGGACGGCGAGGACCAGCCGGCCGCCTCACAGATGTCTTTGATGGAAACTCCACTGGACCAGGCCCACGAAGAGGCCATACTTCTAGTGGAGTGAGCTCTAACTCCTATAGGGCACTCTGAGCCCATGGAGGAGTAACAAAGAGCTATGGCGTCGACAATCCAACGCGAGAGGCGTTGCTTTGAGACCGGAGACCCTTTGGTGCGGCCGCCAAAGCAAACAAAGAGCTGATCTGATAGCCGGAAAGGCTGTGATCGCTCTACATAAGTTCTCAATGCCCTAACAGGGCAGAGCAACTCCAGCTCTTGCTCTTCTGACGAGACAGGGAGCGCAGAGAGGGAGATGACCTGTGCTCTGAACGGGGTCGAGAGCACCTCGGGGGTGTAGCCACGCCTGGGTTTCAATACGACTTTAGAGTCGTTGGGCCCAAATTCGAGGCAAGCAGGGCTCACAGAGAGGGCCTGCAGATCGCCGACACGCTTAACCGATGCTAAAGCTATTAGCAAAGCGGTCTTAAGCGTCAGGGGCTTGAGGTCAGCTGAGAATAGCGGCTCAAAGGGATGTCCCAGTGAGGGGACGAGGAGGATTCAATCGCCTAGCACCCCTCAAGAAATGCACCACTAGGCCGTTTCTGCCCACCGACTGGCCAGCGATAGGAGAGTGAAACGCTGCAATGACTGCTACGTAAACTTTGAGCGTTGAAGGGGCTCGCCCTGAATTCAAACGCTTTTGGAGGAAGGACAGTATCGGAGATACGTCACATTCCGCTGGATCTATGTTGCGTGCAGAGCACCAATCAACAAAGATTGACCATTTCTGGGCATAGAGACGTCTCATAGATGGAGCTCTCACCTGAGAGATGGTGTTCAACACTTCCCCGGGGAGGTTAACCGGCTCCCGTCGAGGGACCATAAGTGCAGAGCCCAAAGTTCTGGCTGCGGGTGCCAAATTGTCCTGTTTGCTTGAGAGAGAAGGTCCCGTCTCAGAGGAATGGGCCACGGGGCTCTCGTGGAGAGCCTGAACAGCTCTGAGGACCAAACCTGGCTCCTCCAGAGCGGGGCCACCAGGAGGACTCTGTGCTCGTGTTCCTTGATTCGTCTGATAACCTGAGGGATCAGAGCGATCGGGGGGAATGCGTAAAGAAGGGTGCTGGGCCAATGGTGGGCCAGTGCGTCGTCCTTCCTCGAGAAATAAGTTGGGCAATGAGAATTGTCTTCTGAGGCGAAGAGGTCGACCTCTGCCTTTCCGAAGAATTCCCATATTGTGAGAACCAGGTGGAGCGTCCACTCGTCTGAGGGAACATTGCTCCGAGACAGCATGTCTGCTCCCAGATTGGTTTTCCCAGGAATGTGTGTCACCCTGAGCGACAAAATCCTGGGTAGAGCCCATTCCAGAAGACGGTTCGCCAGTGTGCACAAGCGGCTGGACGAAAGACCTCCCTGGTGATTTATGTACGACACCACCGTCATGCTGTCCGATTGGACTAAGACGTGGCGTCCAGTCAGGTGAGCCTGAAAGAAGGGAAGGGCACGTATCACTGCCAGCATTTCTAGGCAGTTGATATGAAGATGGCTCTCCTCGTGTGACCACGAGCCGAAGGCCGGACTGCCCTCGCACAGAGCGCCCCAACCTGAGTTGGAAGCGTCCGTCGAGAGCATCGTCCTTCGCGACGCTGCCTGAAGGGGTACGCCACGCTTGAACCACTGGGGGTTCAGCCAGGGCTTCAGGGCTGATAGACAGGCCTGATTGACCTTGAGACAGAAGCGGCCGGGGGGGGGGGGGGGGTGGCTGGGGGGGGGGGGGGTTGATGGGGGGGCTGGGGGGGGGACCCGAAACTTCAGCCAGTACTGCAGAGGCCGCATCCGATCTTCAGAGGTAGGTAGGCTTTGTTTGTGACGGAAGCCGCGAGCTGCCGAATTGCCAGACTACTGCCGTCATGCGGACAGAGTCGAAAACTGCTCCCAGGAACGAAATGTGTTGGCTGGGAAGCAGCAAGCTCTTGGATAGGTTGACCCTGAGTCCCAGGCATTCTAGATGGCTGAGGAGCACAGATCTGTGACGTTCTAGCTCTGCTCGCGAGTGGGCCAGAATGAGCCAATCGTCAAGATAATTCAGAACACGGATTCCCATCTGTCTGAGTGGGGAGAGAGACGCATTCATGCACTTGGTAAAAGTGCGAGGAGCCAGGGACAGCCGGAAGGTTAGGACCGTGTATTGGTAAGCCACACCCTCGAAGGCGAATCTCAAAAACCGCCTGTGGTGGGGGGCTATCTGGATGTGAAAGTAGGCATCTTTCAGGTCCAGTGAGCAGAACCAGTCCTCGTGACAAATCTGTGCAAGGATCTGCTTCAGCATCAGCATCTTGAACTTCCGTCTCATGAGGGAGCGGTTCAAGATCCTGAGATCTAAGATGGGTCTGAGACTGCCATCTTTCTTGGGGACCAGAAAGTAACAGCTGTAAAAGCCTGACTCGCTCTCTGGAGGAGAGACTATTTCTATAGCCCCTTTCCTGAGCAGCGCCAAGACTTCGGTTCGGAGAACGTGAACGTTGTCCGAAATCACAGAAGTTTGAAGCACCCCGCCGAAGCGTGGGGGTCTTCGGGCGAACTGGAGCGAGTAGCCCTGACTTATGATCCCTAGGACCCACTTTGACAGCCCGGGGATGGCCCGCCAAGCCTCGACCCGGGTGGCAAGAGGTTGAATGACATCGGCTGACAGCCCGCCTGAGGGAGGGCTGTACACCGAGGGGAGTGAAAGAGGAAATTTGCCCTTTTTTATAAAACGTAAAAATGTGTTCGTTGTGAAAACGGCGGTTTGTGTGGACGCAACATTTGTGGGTCCATCTGTAACACTGAGCGTCATTCCCACGCCCGGATGTGAACGAGGCGGAGGGGAAACTGCGCAAAGGAGCTTTGGGGGTGGTCCGGCCGCAGCGAGACATTCCCCCGTCCTCTTCCTTCCTCTTAAATCAGGATGACTTAGGCATCACAGGGTCCAGCGCAATCTTGGGCCGGGGTCCCTGGCGTCTCGGGAGGAAGCATCTGGCAGAGCGAGAGCGCTGGTGTTGCTCCTTTGGCGGTGCTGCCTGGGAGGCAGAGGGGGCAGGCTTGCTCTGCTGAGCCGGCGCAGGCCTGGGTTGGCTTGAAGCAGATGCGGAGCTGGAGCGTTTTGGCAATAAGTGTCTCATGGCCTGAGACGACTTCTGTGCTGCGGTGAATCGCTCGGTGAGACCCTCTACCGATGGCCCAAAGAGACCGGAAGGCGAGACAAGGGCGTCTAAAAAGGCCATCTTATCCGCGTCCTTGATCTCTGTCAAGTTGAGCCATAAGTGGCGCTCCAAAACCACCAGGCTGGCCATGGACCTTCCAATGGCCTGGGCTGTGGCCTTCGTGGCTCGCAGGGCTAGGTCAGTGTCGCTGCGGAGGTCCCTGAAGGCGGGTGCATCAAAGCCGGACTCGTCCATAGAGCGGAGAAGCTTGGCTTGAAACACTTGGAAGTTGGCCATAGTGTGGAGCGCCGAGGCAGCTTGGCCTGCAGATGCATAGGCTCGCGAAGCCAGGGTGGAGGTAGTTCTGCAGGGCTTTGAAGGAAGGGCCCTCTTAGATTTCCAGCCCACAGCCGTTGGAGGACAGAGGTGAGCTCGCCAGCCCAGCCTTCTGCTTCGGAAGCCGCGAGAGACATGGACTCATCTAGCGGCTCTTCATCCGATCCACCGAATGAGACAAGGTCACTTGCGTATGCTGAGGGACGCTGCTCAGGGTGGGAGAATCTGACGGGCGACTGCTCTCTGGTGGGAGAGGGCGAGGCACGCGGGGGCTGGGCCGACGTGAGCTCGCTCGACTCCGTGCGCTGGGTCGCTCTACCCCGCTGTCTCTTCCTCGCAGTCTTGCGGCGGGAAGGGAACGGGAGGGCGCGAGCGGTGGGACTGCTTCCGGCAAAGAAAGCAACCCGCGAGCGCAGAGAGGCCAGACTCATGCACTCGCAGTGCGGGCATGAAGCGTCAGTAAGCTTCCACATGGGGCTTACCCAGGCATCCAACACACTCGTCGTGTCCATCGCTGTCCTGCAGAGGGGCTCTGCAGGTGTCACAGGAGTGACGCGGCATTAAAAAACGCCGGCGCCGTGAAAACGGCGATTGGGGGGCTCTTTTAGAGCTGCGAGGGCCGCGGAAGCTCTTTTAGAGCGGATGAATCCGCTTAGGAAATGCTCTAGAGCGGTAAGAACCGCGACCTGTCAGAGGTTAATGAACCGTGTGGTTTCAGGTTTAGACGGCTGCGCAGTTTATTTGGACGACGTTATAGTTTACAGCGATGATTGGGATCAACATGTGAGACGGATACAAGCTTTATTTCAGCGTCTAGTGGAGGCTAATTTGACAGTGAATTTGTCTAAATGTGATTTTGCACGGGCAACGGTTTCTTATTTGGGAAGAGAGGTGGGCCGTTATTTTTCACGCAAGTGTAACTCCTTTCAATTGAACTACTCCGTTATTGAGAAGGAAACGCTGGCAGTGATTTGGGCTCTCCAACATTTTGACGTTTATGTCGGGGGAGGCTCTCCGGTAGTAATCTATTCCGATCACAATCCCTTGACGTTTCTTCACTCATTACAGAGTCCGAGTCAACGCTTAATGCGATGGGTACTTTTCTTACAGCCATATAATTTAACGATTAAACATATTAAGGGTGCTGAGAATGTTCTAGCAGACACTCTGTCACGTGCCCCCGTGATGGAGTGACGTGAAGTTCTGTCTGCAACTGATGTGAGTTTTTTTTTTTCTGTTTTTTTTTTTTTTTTTTGTGGGTTAATTTTTTAAAAGGGGGGTGTGTTAGGATTGTGTTGGTTTTTGTGTTTTGGTTTTTTCTTTGTTGTAGGTCCTGACTTTTGGGGCGTGACTTCAGTACACCTGTTCCTTATCATGGGTCTTATTTAAACATGCTGTAGGAGTTCATCGGGGCGGCTGCTCAGCTCTTGTTGGGAGCAGTTTGCCAGGACCGCGCTCTAATGTTGTTATTTTGTATCTTGTTTTACATCCATACATTTGCGCTGACAACGTTTCAATTGATGCATCCATTCACTTGCAGTTCATACTGATTAACTCTACTGATACTGACCTCTTGATTGTTTTTTTTGGTTAATAAATATTATGATTGAAGTTATTCCGCCGTGTCGTCTCCCTTAATGTTACACCTTTGAGCCAGGTGTAACAGGAAACAGGGGCTATCCATTTGAATGGGGGAATCCTGAAATCTCAAAAACTGCTTGACGAACTCACAATGAAATAACAATATTTCAAATCAGCAGCAAAATCTGACATGACCTGTCCCATAAATGTTGTTTCTTATGCTCAAATAGCATTAAAAAAGCTTAGTTTTCAGGCTAGAGCAGCCAATGCGCATGTGCAGTCCTAAGCGCGAGTCTCAGGTTTCTATTGGAAACAAAGCTTCTGACAGCAGCTGCAGTGACACAATGGCTTTACCAATCAGCGATTGGCTCTTTTACTTAAAAAGCGACGTGTTCCGCCATATTGCACGTTGCAGTTTTTCCCATTCACAAGTAATGGGAGTGAACTGTCTTTATATATATTGTCTTTGACCGATCTCAATCACAACACTGTTATTAAACAGAGCTGCAAGATCCAGTGAGAAGTGTTTGAATCCTTCCCTGTTGGCTAAGTTCTTTTGATAGACAGTATCTACAGCAATAAATCATGCTGCTTTTCACACTGAAATGTGACAAGCTGCGATCTGTTCCCAGAGCTCATATCTGCTAACAGATACTACCTGAATCTATAATGGACTATAAGGACAAATTGATAAAATCAATAATGAAAAGGTGGAGGCCAAAAGGATTGGTGGCGCTGTTTTGAAAACCAGTGTAACAAAGAAAAGTATTATGGAAGAGAGAAGAGAATGGAGTTCTTTTAATCATTGGTGTCTGAGAACAGATTTATTCTTATGTCCTTTTTACAGAATTTAATTTCTATTCATTTTCCACTGAATTATGCAATCCAAAGAGCATAAAACAGCGTACAGAGTGCTTCAGTGCATGTGTGTTATGAGTAAGAAAGCTCAATCGCTCTAGAGCTGTCAATCACATTATATAATCATAATTTCTGCCCTTCCAAATGACAACATGTTCATTTCCTTGTTCTGAGTGCTGCACGGTTCCGCATGTACACAACTAAGAGAAACATTGCTACAGATGAAACATGAAGCTAAATTAATAATTACAGTGATATGTTTTGTATGTGTTTTTCGTGCAGGATATTTTTAGGAATATTTTCAGTTTATAATAAAACACTACAAATAATGCACTTCTCCCCATTATTTAAAAAAAATCACTTTAGATTTAACACTTTAATCAGTCGGAAGTTAATACTGTCACAGGAAATGACGAGGAGTCAATTGCAAATGCAGAAAAATGATTTAATAGAACAAATTTCAGCAGAGCAGAGAAACCAACAGTCAGAAAGTCGTGGGTGCAGATGGCAAAAGTCTCTTGGCAGCGCAGGGAGCGCAATGGGCGACCAGTCCTCAGAGAAATATCCAACAGGAAAAAAATCCAGCAGGCTCCAAATGGGGACGGTTAACACGACAAGAGACAAAACCACGGCCAAGAAACACACCGCTTGAGAACACCAACAATCTGACAACACAGGGCAAAAAGCTCAGACATTAAATAGGGATCCTGATGAGCTCCAGCTGGCGCTGATCAACTAATCAGCCGTGGACACACACGCGCACACACACACAAACACACACAATAAATGAGTCGATGAATCTGCGAACAGTGACAAATACAAGCACTCACTGGTTTAAAGTTGGGTTTCAGCAAAAACATAGGCTAGTAATAATTTCATAAGTTGTGATGTGTAGCTTAATGCTAATTGTAGCTCTAATACACATAACTGCAACAGTATTTAATGATGTATTTGGTCAAAACAATTCTCATAAGATCTCCTGAGCATTATAGATGCGGTGTTGCCTCCAGGCAACATAGTCTATTTTAGTTTGTTTTTAATAAAATAAGACACCAATTTATTGATCAAACATATCTCAGGGCAGAATATCTAAATACTAATCAATGAAAGTGCAAAAAAGACTAAAACATGACCCACAGGGGTCCATTTTGTGTCCTGTTTCAGCACATGTCACATGGCCCCATATTTTCTCCAATGAAAAGTGAATTTTTTACTTATTTGTATCCATTTAATCACCCACAAAAAAATATGAATCACCTTCACTGGCAAGTAAAGACGTATTTTCAAGAACTTTACATAATATATCATCAAATGTTTTAGAGAAAGTAACAAAAAAACTCTGTGTTGCCTCGAGGCAACATTATACCATAATGGAATCGCAAAAGGCCATACAGGCATAATGGGTTTGAATACACTGAATACATTGAATATACTTCAAACGAAGTTCTTTTTCGTTCATCGTTTAGGGGTAAAATGAAGTTCGAAATGCGTGACCAGCGATATACTGTAAATCTGACACTGCCCACACTGTTGAGAGCAACTGTTAGATAAATATACAAAATATGTGCCGTGCCGTTTCTTCTCACTAACAAAATAAACACAACAAAAATGAGAAAATAGCAAGCATTTTTTATAGAAAGAATAAGAAAAGTATCTGATTATAACAATATGGGTATATTAGCGCGAGTTCTGCAAATTAGCTCTCCAGTCTCGTTTATTTATATAGCACTTTATTCAATAGATTGTTTAAAATCAAGCAGCTTTGTAGTATCAAACATGATAAACAATGTCAGTGCCTCATTTTATCAGATGCACAACTTCATTTTGTACTATAAAACGACTATACAGTGTGTTCATGTTTTTACCCGTGGAGATCTTACCTCAACAAGCTCAAACACACAAAATGAGTCAGAGACACTGTCCACGCGAGTGAAGGCGGAGACTCGGCACACACCTCCTATTATGTTATCGCCACTGACCAATGGTAGTACAAAGGTGTTTTGCAGCTGGAGCAAACTTTTCCTGAAAGTTCGCTTTGGCAAGCCGTTTCGAACTTCCAAAAAGAACACAAAACGAACTTCATTTTGGCCTGATTTCGTTCGAAATGACGTCATATCAGTTCGTTCTTCGATTTAGTTTGAAGTATATCGGGGCATTTAGAATTGTGTAAATATATTTGCATTTTTACATGATTTTGTAATGCACCTATAAGAATAGTATTTCACATACTATATCTGTATATATTATGATCTGCACATTTTCTATAGCACTTCATAAACACAGGTAGCACAGCCAGTTGGTGAGGGTGAGGATGAGGGGTCATACTATAATGAGGAAGATAAGGTCATAGTGACAGTCCATTAGGGAGAGAGTGAGGGTGAGAGAGAAGATGGAGATGAGGATGAAGATGGATATGATAGCTTGATATGATAACATAAAGATATGATGGTTTGGTAATACTTGTGTTCCACAATGGTACAATGTTGCCTGAGAGCAACAGCTGGATATAAAATGTTTAAATTAAAAATTTATGAAAATGGTTATTGATATTGCTAAAGTGTCCCATTTTAAGCAGGAAAAACAACACAAATAATTTTTTCCTCATTGATATCATATAGCATACCATAGGGTTAACACTTTATCGGTTGGAAGGTAATACAAGCACTCAATGGTTTAAAGTGGGGTTTGAGCAAAAACATAGGCTAGTAATAATCTCATAAGTTGTGATGTGTAGCATAATGTTAATTATAGCTCTAATACACCCAGCTGCAACAGTATTTAATGATGTATTTGGTCAAAAGAAAATTCTCATAAGATCTCCGAAGCATTATAGATAGTTCTGGCACAGTACCAAACTTTATTTATCTTAATTTACTGTTGTATGTTGTGCAGCGTACAAGGTTAAAGCCAAATGGGAAAACCTACAAAATACATACATGAGGAAAAATGTATTCTCGGCCAGAGCCACCTATCATGCAGGCATGAATTAGCTGAAGGCAATCAGTCGTTTCGTGTTCGGTGTGAAAGCTCTGTTCGTCTGTGGCTTGTCACATTTTAATTAAAAAGTAAAATATTTAAACTGTCAAACAGTAAAACTAGCATATTGTATACATTATAAAAGCAATATATACAAACAATATACACCGTAAGCATGAAATCTAAAAAAAAAAAAAAAAAAGTTAAATTCCTATTAGCTATCGCTACTGTTAATCTACTTTCAGTCTAAAATGGTCAGAGGTTCGGAGTTTCGTGCAAGCATACATTCCATCTAGGTGTGGGTTTGTGAAGTTTTCCTAGGAGGAAAGGGAGGCAGTGTCTCCTCAAAAAACTGGATGAGAAAATAATAATACAAAAATAAAACAATGCAAATATTACAAAATGTGACATTAAAAAGTGTGAAAATCACTAGTAAAGTAACACTGTACAACAGCGACACCCGCAGGTAAAGCCGTGTCTCTCATGCCTCCCTTGAGCCCATTCAGTTTTAACAGAACCCCTAAAGTATGCGGTAGGTTTAATGGGGCGGGGGGGGGGGGGGGGGAATTGAGAATGAATGGTGGAAAGTCACATGAGAGGAGGCAATGCCTCTATTGTGCTATGATTGGATATGATCGGTTACGATTGAATGACTGATTTGTAAATCCTCTCTCTTGTTTTTGTGCATGTTCTTAAAACGGCCTGAATGAAAACAGAGGTGCTAATTAAAAAGTAAGTATACAACTCAGCCACTTACATATCAGCGCTTTATGTCACGTCAAAATCACATTTGAAATGGCCTGAAAACATGATGACTGTGAGGGTTTTTAGAGAGCAATCAGTGAAGTGAAATTAAAGGTATGTCTTTGTGTCTGTGATGAGTGTGTAAAACATTTTCAGCTGGTTAAACTTAGAAATGAAAGTTCACCTGCTGCCTTAAAAATGTGAGTTAACTCAACTAAACATAAGTTAACTCAACTTGAAGATAACTTTTGTTTCAACTTACAAATAGCCAGGACAATGTATTACTTTAAGTTTAATTTTTAAGTTTTGAGTTATCAAGTTGAGTTCACTTACAATTTTAAGGCAGCAGGTGAACTTTCATTTCTAAGTTTAACCAGCTGAAAATGTTTTACAGTTCATGACTGCTCAAATTAAGTTGACTGTTAAAAAGAAAAGCTGAATATTAGTTCACAAATAAAATATATTGTTCAAATTGTTACTGCCTTTAGTAATTATTTTGGAATGAATTTAAAAATGTGTAAAAACGTGATGAAATATATACTTGGTTTTAAGAACATTACATACTGTAAAAATACAAAATAGAATTGTATTTGGTCTCTCTTTTTTATGTAATGTTTATTTAACCATGAAAATTAAGTGCAACATAATCAGGACATACATTTACATTTGATATACAATGCTGAAGAAGATGAAGACTGAAGGCAGGATTCAAAATACAAACAAGGTTTAATAAACAAGAAGGCAATCAGGCATAGCAGCGTGCGCTAAACACAAACAACAACCGACAACTGAAGAGTAAAACAGAGTAACTTAAACACAGGGCAAATGAGGGAACTAATGATTAACACCTGTGATGATAATGAATGTCAACAATGAAACAACATGAGAAGTGGGAAACAAAGGAACACAGAAACTACCCAATAACTGAATATGTGTAACAATAAGTTTGGGGTGTGAGTGTGTTCATTGTACACTGTCGAAGTATCAAGTTATGTTTCCCAAAAACCTTACTTTACTAAGTATTATAAATTGAAAAACACCATTATAAAAACATAGAAACATCTTGAGGGTACCAGTGGTAAATTAGTTCCCTTTCGATACTTCACTCGTACTGCGTATGGGGGAAAAGTCTCCCTTTTTCCCCGCTACTGAAGCCTTTTCAATAACGCAGTGCAGCTGCATCGTCATTGGTTCACTCATTGCAAGTCGTTGAACCAATGACGGCGTGGCTTTGCTGCGCAGCCTATGGCGACAAAGCGTGCAAACTTTCCCGCCGAAAGGGGTGGGGTAAAGCCCTATATAAGTGAGCATTTCGCCATAGGCTACTCAGTCCTTTCTCCTTCAGCGACGACTCGTCTTCTCCTCGCTGATCCTTGCAGAAGCCTGCTCGCCTGGAAAGAAGCTCGCCGGCTTGGAAGAAGCTCTGCCGCCGTCGAAGAGGCCCTGCAGCGGACCCAGCTGAGTCGCCGGATTCGCCCTCGCCGACTGCCGCCTGCGCGCCGTCGACGAGCCGCCTCCCGCTTCCTGTTTCCGGCCCGGACTCAGCGCGTCTCCTGCCGCCATCCGGCGCATTTAATAGAGCATTTTTCTGCGGTTCTCACACCGCATTAAGAGCACTTTCCACAGCGGTTTTCACCGCTTACGGCCCTCGCCGTTTAAGAGCACCACAATCGCCGTTATCACGGCGCCCCGGCATTTTTCAATGCCTCACCACTGCACTACGTGCAGAAACCCTCTGCTTGATGCAGACGGCCACGGCGAGTGCGTCGGATGTCTGGGCAAGTCCCACGCAGATGACGCGCTTGCTGGAGGCTCTTGCTCACACTGCGAGGCTATGAGCCTGGCATCACTGCGCTCACAGGCTTCTTTCTTCAAGGGAAGTGACCCCGCCGATCGCGCCCTCATCTCTCCTTCCTCCCGCGAGCCGGCTAGGAAGAGACAGCGGGGAAGACCGGCCCAGCGCACTGAGCTGAGCGAGCTCACGTCGGCCCACTGCCCGCGTGCCTCGCCCTCTCCTAGCAGAAAGCAGTCCCCAGTACTGTTCTCCCGCCCTGAACAACGTCCCTCAGCAGATGCAAGCGACCTTGTTTCCTTCGGCGGATCCGACGAAGAGCAGCTCGATGACTCCGTGTCTCTGGCAGCCTCTGAACCGGAGCACTGGCTGGGCGAGTCTGACGACCCCGCCCCCCTGCCTCCCCTGGAGCCCATTGATCGCGGCGCGGGTATGGACGCCGAACTTTTCTGCGTCCTATCTGAAGCCGAGCCAACTGGGCTCCACCAGAGGAGCCGTCACGAAGCCGCCTGGACGAGTGGTTCCTCCCAGGCCGCCGTCAAGCTCCTCAGCAACGCTCGGCCCCGTTCTTTCCTGAGCTTCATCAGGAGCTGGCGAAGTCATGGCTCGCCCCCTATTCAGCCCGCCTGCACACTTCTCACCGCTCAGTCCTAACCTCAGTTGATGGTTCGGAGGAGAAGGGATACGAACACCTGCCGCCCCTGGACGAAGCAGTGGCCGCTCACCTCTGTCCGCCCGTGGCTATGGGCTGGAAGACGAAGCGTTCCCTTCCGTCTTAACCTTGCAGGACCACTTCTGCCCTTGCAGGAAGAGCGTACGCCTCCGCTGGCCAAGCTGCCTCAGCGCTCCATTCTATGGCCATCTTCCAGGTCTTCCAGGCCAAACTTCTCCGCGCCATGGACGAGTCTGCCACTGAAGAGACCGCCTTCAGGGATCTCCGCAGCATGACTGATTTAGCCCTGCGGGCCACAAAGGCAGCGGCTCAAGCCATTGGCAGATCAATGGCCAGCCTGGTGGTGCTAGAGCACTATTTATGTCTTAACCTGACGGAAATCAAGGATCAGGACAAGACGGCCTTCCTCAATGCGCCTGTTTCCCCGTCAGGACTCTTTGGACCGGCAGTGGAAGGTTTTACAGAGCGTTTCACGGCAGCACAGAAGTCTTCTCAAGCAATGAGACATTTCCTGCCCAAACGTTCAAGCTCAGCATCTGCTCCTAGCCGCCCCAGGCCTGCGCCGGCTCAGCAGACGAAACCAGCCCCTTCTGCCTCTCAGGCTGCGCCGCCCAAAGAGCACCGCCACCGCTCGCGCTCTGCTAAGCGCACAAGCTTCCCGAAACGCCAGGGACCCCGGCCCAAGATCGTGCTGGACCCGGCGCCTCAGAAGTCGTCCTTATCAGCCAGAAAAGAAGAGGATCGGGGCAGGTCTCGCCACGGCCGGACCACCCCGAAAGCTCGCTCGCACATGCTCCCCTCTGCCTCGTTTATCTCTGGCCGCGGGACAAATGCATCCTGCAGTAACAGGGCCCACACTTGCTGCGTCCTCAACAACCGCCGTTATCACGGCGACCCAATTTTCCCACACTCCTCAAAAGAGCTTATTTCCTCTTCCTACCATACTGGTGTGCGACCCCCTTCTAAGCGGGTCGCCATCCGATGTCATTCTACCCCTTGCTGCCCGGGTCAAGGCTTGGCGAGCCATCCCCGGTGTATCAAGTTGGATTCTGAGAACCATAAGCCTAGGCTACTCGCTCCAGTTTGCCAGAAGGCCCCCGCGCTTTGGCGGGGTGATTCAAACTACGGTACAACCGGACGACGCTCATGTCCTCCGGGCCGAGGTTTTAACTCTTCTGAGAAAAGGCGCTATAGAATTAGTGCCCCCTTCTGGACCTGAAAGATGCTTACTTTCATATCCAGATAGCCCCCAAGCACAGGCGATTCTTGAGATTCGCTTTCGAAGGTGTGGCTTACCAGTATACGGTCCTTCCCTTCGGGTTGTCCCTAGCTCCTCGCACTTTCGCGAAGTGCATGAACGCTGCGCTCTCCCCTCTCAGACAGATGGGTATACGCGTTCTAAACTATCTCGACGACTGGCTCATCCTAGCCAGCTCACGGTCGGAGTTGGAGCACCACAGATCCGTGCTTTTCAGCCACCTGCAGTGTCTGGGTCTCAGGGTCAATTTAGCCAAGAGCTCGCTGCTTCCCACTCAACGTATCTCGTTCCTGGGTGCAGTTCTCGACTCTGTCAGTATGACGGCAGTAGTCTCGTCAGAGCGCGCTCTGACCATTCAGCAGCTTGCGGCCTCCGTCAAGAACAAAGCTTACCTCCCTCTGAAGCTGTTCCAGAGGTTGCTAGGGCTGATGGCTTCCGCCTCCCCGGTGCTGCAGCTAGGCCTGCTACTAATGCGGCCTCTTCAGTACTGGCTGAAATTTCGGGTCCCTCCTCACGCATGGCGGCACGGACGCTTGCGCCTCAAGGTCAATCAGGCCCTGGATGAACCCCTCTTGGTTCAGTCTTGGAGTACCCCTACAGGCAGTGTCACGGAGGACGTTGCTATCCGCCCTGGCGAAACGACTGCTAGAATGGGCTTCTTCACGGGTTCGGTCACTCAGAGCAACCCACATTCCTGGAAAGAATAACCTGGGAACCGACATGCTGTCCCGGAGCAACGTCCCCTCAGACGGGTGGATGCTCCATCCCCAGATAGTTCACACCATTTGGGAGTTATTAGGGAAAGCAGAGGTAGACGTCTTTGCCTCTCAAGACAGCTCTCATTGCCCAATTTATTTTTCGAAGAAGGAGGATGCGCTGGCCCACTCCTGGCCCAACACCCTTCTCTACGCTTTTCCCCCGGTCGCTCTGTTCCCCATGGGAATCAGGCGTGTCAGGGAAGACAGACACAGAGTTCTGTTAGTGGCCCCACTCTGGAGGTGGCAAGTTTGGACCTCGGAGCTATTCAGGCTTTCCACGAAAGCCCCCTGGCCGATTCCTCTGAGACGGGACCTCCTCTCAAAACCCGGGAGTTTTTCCCTCGTAGTGCACAAGGGTGATGGCAGCTTTGGCCTCCCACTTGACACTCAGTCCCCTCGCGGTGTCCGGTCAAGTCCAGTCGTTCCCCAGCAGTGGCACGGCGTGGTTGAATTCGTTCCCCCAAATGCAGTAGGAGTGAAGTATCGAAAGGGAACTTACTCGGTTACTAACGTAACCTCGGTTCCCTGAGATACGGAACGAGTACTGCGTTACTTGCCGTGCCACTATGCTGCACTCAGTGTCTTCGCTTCAGTCGATATGGCCTGAGTAGCCTATGGCGAAATTCTCACTTATATAGGGCTTTACCCCGCCCCTTTCGGCGGGAAAGTTTGAAAGTTCCAGCCAAATACAAAGCAAAGCCGCGCCGTCATTGGTTCAACGACTTGCAATGAGTGAACCAATGACGATGCAGCTGCACTGCGTTATTGAAAAGGCTTCAGTAGCGGGGAAAAGGGAGACATTTCCCCCATACGCAGTACTCGTTCCGTATCTCAGGGAACCGAGGTTACGTTAGTAACCGAGTGAGTTTTCTGGGTTTTGATGTCATCCTTTCACCACACTATAATGTATTCCATTTCCTGTCAAACTACGGTGATAGAAATGAAGACAGCTGAGTTATGCAATGTTGGTAGTGTAAATGGGCTGCATGCAACACAGTAGAAGACAACAGACAAATAAACCATTTGTATAACCCGCCAAGACTGCAACTAGCAGCACAACATTTTGTCTATCGCTTGGTTTTTATATCTGTGGCTTGGTACAAGAGAGAGCCCTGCCCACAGCTACATTTTAATGGACTGATGTACCTCTCCTCATGCATATGAAAATGTGATTGGGAATAGACTGATTTTGGAAGGTTAAAATCAGATATTATATAACATTATATAATTAGATTTTTTTTTTTTTTCTCTTTTCTTCACACTTTGTTTTACCCTTTAGTTGCTCATAATAATCAATCTATTTCTGAATAGAGGCAGTATTTGTAGTGGTAGTGTGCTCTTTATTTTCAGTCCAAAGAAAAGCTTTGCTTTCCTTTTCAAACACGGATCTTTTCAGATCAGCTCAGCGCAGAGCAGTATCAGTGTGAAGCCTCATGAGGGTTAATGCGTTAACACTTCAGGCTGTTTACTGCTCAGGGCAGTGTTTCCCAAAAGCATTGTAAGCTTAAGTTGGACTTAAGTTCAACTTAGGCTTACGATGCTTTTGGGAAACGCTGCCCAGGTCAGTTATGCAGATGTAATATTTGATATTCCTGGAGCACTTCAGTATGAAACACCCACATAACTCTCAAAAACGCAGCCATTACCCAAAACACCACATACTAGGCCATCACAGAGCAGCAAAGCTGATCATGCTCAATACATGCGTTAGCTCAGCAATATGCTGATGAATACTGAAGATACACTATCCATTCCTGCCCTGATCACTTAGTATGTAAAGAATAACGGTGTGATGAGAATGAGCATGACCCATTCATAATTCAAAAGCTTTGACTAAACACAAAGATGTATGTATAAAAGCACCTTCATGAGGCAGTCTGTGATGAATGACATTTTTATTACTGTTATACTGTTATTCTTATTACTTTATTTTTTTACAGACCCAATGTAAAGAATGTGTACTGTATGTTTTCCAGCTGATATTATTAATGAGAGCTGTATTGAGCTGAGATGCTGTTATTAAATGTTTAATGTTAATGAAGATATTCAGTGGCTATCATCATTTTGGGATGATTTTAATTAGTATTCTAACCTAAAAAGATAAGAATTATTCAGCTTTAAATGGCTTACTGGCAAGAAAGCACTGAGGGGAAAAGATATCATACTTATTCAATGTCATATTATTCTAAATTATGAGGTTGCTTTTTGGACTGCCAGCTGTGACTGCGTTTAGGCACAAGTTTGTCTTAGAGCACTGTTCAGTTTAAACCTGTGTGATTTTTTTTATCAGTTCCATCCTTCTTCTCCTTTATTTCATCAGACACAACAGCAGCATGATATGAGCCATTCAAATACTGCACTTGAGACACTTCCACGCTTTTACTTGCCATTAATTGGGAAAATTCAACACTTTCACCGTTTGCTGTAGTCTTGGGTATCAGAGTGAAGAGCCTTTTTCCTGGTTAAACACTGAGAACATTCAGCACTCTTATGCCATCTGTAATGTGTAATGTGTTCCTCTCATGTGAATGATTTCTCAACAGCACATTATGATTCATATGATGATTATTTCTATAGACAGCCTAATATTATGAGCTGTGGGATATTATTAGTGCTTGTGAAACAGAATAATTGATGTTGTGGTGCTACAGCCATTAGTATTATTGCATACACTGAATGCTCATTCTTTGCAATTCAACATTATTAATTTTATACTTTTATTATCCAAAACTGCCAAAGGGTTTGTTTTTGATATGTGCTGTGGTAATACCTTGAAGTCCCATATTAATGTTGCATGAATATGGATTTACCTATATGTATGTATGAATTGGTCATACAGTTTGATCTGTCTAATGCCATGATAATGCATGGACAGACAGGTGCATACAGCAGTCTTGGTTTCTCCTGGTTTCCTTGGTAAGCCTGGTTTCTCCCAAGGTTTTTTTCTCCATTTAACACCTATTTGCCACCTGATGTCACCTGTTGGAGTTTGGGTTCCTTGCCGCTGTCGCTTTTGGCTTGCTTAGTTGGGGACACTTGACATTTGACTTGATATTTGATATTCAACAGTATTCTTGACATTTATTCAACAGTGCTTTGATCTGCCTGCATTGACACTATTCTTTAAGAGCTGCTGTGCAGCCAAATTATATACCAGTTATCACTGTAAAGCTGCATTGACACAATCTGTATTGTAAAAAGCGCTATATAAATAAAGGTGACTTGACTTGACTAACAGTCTTTATTAATCATTAACCACAAGGTTTTTTTTTTAAATATTTAAATATTTTAATTTTGTCACACTGTGTATACTCCATACATCATAATGACAAACTTTGCAAATGTATTAAAAGGAAAAAGCACATTTGTCAGTGATTACAGCCACTAGCTTTACACAGTCCTTTTACAAAGGCCCTTCTCCTCAGTTTGGCCAGGCACCCAGCTCTAGAAAGAGACCTGGTTGTCCCAAACATTTCCCATTTAGGAATTATAAAGGCCACTGAGCTGTAAAAATTTGCTATTTACTTTAACAGTGTTGCTGAAGATAAATGTTACTGTGTAAAATCTTTATATTACATTTCTTCAAGGATGAAAGAAAATGTACTCACAATTTCTGTCCTGTGGCAAAAGATGGGCAATTGCGTTTTAGACCGAACACTGGAATGGCAATTGAGTGTGACCATCCCATGCAGATCCCAGCATACAAAACATACCTTATGCTAGTGACCAGCGCTGATTAATTTTTCAGCACGGATAGCCATGGTTTATGCTCTTAAATGCATCTTCAGATGTTAGGCTGGTGTCTGCCTTTCCAAATTGATTTTGGACCATTTTGAATTTGCCACAGGTCCAGTCCAGTTTGGAAGCATCTGAGAGATGATCCAGAGAAATGGGGTGTACCTGTGTCATAGCAATTGGTCTGAATGCCAAATGTCAGTGAGTCATTTCACGATAGTTCATCTAAAAATGAACATTCTGACATAATTTATTCACCTACATGGCATTCCAATCAAGAACTGTATTAGGACAAGAAGAAGAAGCTGCACAATCTTTATTGGTTCTTGTGCATCATCAAGACGGCAGATTTGAATGTAAAGTTAATGAGATTTGATGACCCACACATTGAGGACCACTGTGTTAGATTATGAAATCGAGATCAAGAAACACTGCACCACACAAACCACATTATGAACACTGTTATGCAACCCACTTTCACTCCCCACCACACCGGCATGATAAACAGCCTTCCCAAATGCATCATGGCCTTCGGCCTCTCTGAAAATTTTACTATGACCAGAGACAACAGAAAGCTGTGTGCAGCCCTGCACCATGTTACACTGTCTGCCAGTGTCAGGACTAATTCCAGTAGCCTCATTAGGAAACGTCAC
Organism: Chanodichthys erythropterus; assembly: GCF_024489055.1. Lineage (NCBI taxonomy): Eukaryota > Metazoa > Chordata > Actinopteri > Cypriniformes > Xenocyprididae > Chanodichthys > Chanodichthys erythropterus. The sequence continues at coordinate 59,624,200 of NC_090230.1, read as the reverse complement.
CATGAATATTTCATTAAATGCGGATGTAGAGCAGTAGTCATTGCTGTAACCTTGAGCTGCTAGAGGAATTCCTCATTTATATTCCAGCTTAAACGCTGTTCTGAGTAAAGCAAGGCATGTAAAACATCTACAGTCTTGAGAAGAACGTGTCAGGTTACGCATGTAACCATGGTTCCCTGAGAACAGGGAACGTGACTCTGCGCTTTGAATTGCGCTATGGGGAACGTCCCTCGTGACCCGTGTTCGAAATGCCAAGAATCACACAACTCCAATCCTATTGGCCGGCGACAGCCTATGACGTCAAAAGGCGCGAACCGTGACGTATAAAGGGAGCGCCTGGGGAAGCAGTCAAACACCTTCACGTCTTTGAGGGACTGTTCCGCAGGCACCCCGAAGCATGGCATGGAAGCACAGAGTCTCGTTCCCTGTTCTCAGGGAACCATGGTTACATACATAACCTGAGACGTTCCCTTTCTAAAGGGAACTCAACTCTGCGCTATGAATTGCGCTATGGGGAACGATATACCCACGCCACCATGCTGAAGGAGAGTGCATGCCCAAGAAGTCTGGACAAAAGTCCCGCAGTTCCAGGGAAAGCCCAAGCTGAGCCTAAAGAGGCCTTTTGCAAAAGGCCTACAAAGGCTGCTAAGGCATCTGAGACCAACAACCTGTAGGAAGTGGTCACTTAAAGGGAATGTGGCCAGGGAACCAGAGGAAACCCGGCCAGTCACTAGGAGGATAAATTAACCCCTGACGCCACCAAGGAGGCTGTACCAATTTAGGGTAAACCAAACATAGTCTGGGCCAACCTTGTCTGACATACAGAATCTCCAATGCGCGAACTCCAAAGAGGAGAGCAGGAGAGTGCATGCCCAAGAAGTCTGGACAAAAGTCCGGCAGTTCCAGGGAAAGCCCAAGCTGAGCCTAAAGAGGCCTTTTGCAAAAGGGCTACAAAGGCTGCTAAGGCATCTGAGACCAACAACCCGTAGGAAGTGGTCACTTAAAGTGAATGTGGCCAGGGAACTAGAGGAAACCTGGCCAGTCACTAGGGGGATAAATTAACCCCTGACGCCACCAAGGAGGCTCTACCAATTTAGGGAAAACCAAACATAGTCTGGGCCAACCTTGTCTGACATACAGAATCTTCAATGCGCAAACTCCAAAGAGGAGAGCAGGTAAGAGCGACTGCAATATGCAGTAAGCAACTCAAAACCCACATGCAGATATGGGCATCCTGGAAAGCGGAACTCAGCTGAGTGCTATAAACCCTCGTATTGAGGGGAGTAAGACCACTCATCCTAGGATCTACTCAGCTTCTGATAAAGTGCTGAGGAGGCTGTGTGCTAGAAAAACCCTGGTACAGGGGAGCACAAACCAGCCTGGGGCCAGTCCGAACAGGAGGCTTCATAAAAGTCTTCAACCAATGACCAGCTTAGGGAGCTAAGCACAATTACGCAGTCAACCCAGAGGGAAGTACGAAGCTCAACCTAACAGACAGACCATACTGTAGGCACATAAACATGGTGGCAGAACAAAAGGGGCCTACAGCATAGTTACAAGTTCTATAGAGAACTAATCATCACAACACGAACCCAATCATACCAGGTGGTATTCAGGATGGCCGAAAGGCCAAAGAACTGAAACAAATCATGATGAGCACATGACCAACCAAGTGATTAGGTAGCTGTGAGTGCCCACAAGACAGCCCATCCAACACAAACCAATGAGCAGTGTACTCAGTAAAAGCACCCTTTTACTCTTTAAGCAAGAGGAGTACAACGTACGCCAACATGCACTAAGGAAGGCCCCGTGGGCCTATAACCTCAGCAGACACGTGGCATCAGCTCGTTCAGGCTAGACAACTGGACTGGACCGGAGGTCATTAGCCAGCCTGAGCCCCAGCCAGCCAGCGACATAAGACCCTTTACTGTAAATAAAAACTGAAAGGGAAGAGCCAGCGTGCTTACAAGGAGGCCCTCAAGCTACCCATCGCATGTGGTGTCAGCTAGCGGCCACTAAAGTTCTAGGAGCAAATTAGAACCAAGTAAGAGACAGGGTAGCTATTTAGCTCGACTAGAGCTAAAGGAGACCAAGCTCAAGGCAGCAAATGCATAAAACCAGACCAAAGTACAAAATAAAAATACAAAAATACATAAAACCTAGTACAAAGCTCACCTTGAGAGGCAAGCCACTTCAGAAATGTACTCAGTAAAAGCACCTTTTACTCTCAAAGCAAGAGGAGTACAAAGCCAAACTCCCACGTCACACAAAGGAGGCCTGCAAAGGCCTACAACCCATATACACGCGGCGTCAGCTAGTGGCATCGAGACCCATCCATGGTGGTGAGTCGCATAGAAACCCACACAAAGCTGTGCCAATATGCAGAAAGAAATGAGGCCCTGACGGGGGCCTACAACCTTTATGAACACATGGCAACAACCAGTGGCAGCTTCATGACTAGGGCCAGCCCGCAGACAAGGTACTTGAAAACCCTTGGGTAAAGAAGTACACACTACACCACAGAACTTAACAAAAGGCCCGACAGAGCCTATTCGAACAGAGGTGGGCGCGGCTGAAGGCGGCGAGAGTCAAAGACATAACTCAACCATGGAATGAGTCCAGAAATGACCAACCCGGCTGGGTCAACACAGAAGCTACAAAGGAGGCCTGGCAAGGCCTACTACTTTTAGTGCCATGTGGTGCCAGCCCGTGGTCATAACAGGGCCCAAGCTCAAGGGGGCAGGTCTAGATCCTACACAATAAGTGGGGAACTAACTTACCAAACCTTAGCTCAAGCCTGCATATTCCAACAAGCAATGTACCTCAGTACATAGAAATACTATCACGAACTGAGAAAGGCCGCACAGGCCTATTACCTCAGACAACATGAGCAAAAGCCTGAGGCAGTGCTACAAATACATGAGCCAACTCATGATCATAACCAACAGCGACTAAACACAAGCTATAATAGAAAGGAGGCTACCAAAAAGAGGGGCCAACCATCCAACAGCTAATGCAAGGCAGCTGCTGAGGTCACGATCGATGGGAGTAAGCTCACATATGTATGTAGGGTTAAGCTAGAACTCAAAGCAAACATGAATACTTTGTAATACATGCCATCCAGACAGGATAAATGTTTCACAAAGCAGATTTACACTGAAATCCGCAATGAGCCCTAGAGAATAAAAGAACCCCTTTTATATGAGTAAAATCGTATCTCAAACTTGTATAAATTTCAAGGGGCTCATTGTAAACATTATCGGCAAGAAAAGGTTCTAAAGTGGGGCTTAGCAACAGTGCATGACTTATCTTCTCAAAGATAAGGGCCTACCACCTGAGAACTACAGCATCAGGAAGGCTAAAAACACAGCCTAAACCCAGCTGTTAAAATTAGCTATAGCACCTACATAGCAATATGATAGGGGTTTACAAAAGGGGCATACGGTCAACAACTCCCTCAGGAGGAGGCCAGAACTAGGAAATCACAAAATAAAAAATAGTGATAATAGTCTTTGAAAAACACTAGCACCTAGCCCTAGCCTGAAGAGACCCTGCTGCACTATGGGCTCATCTAATCAATAGCGCTGAAAATGACGAGCACCAGACAACAGCGCCAAGCGACCGAGAGACGGAATAAGTACACATAACTGAAACAAAGAGTGACAACTCTAACAAACACCAAAGTCAAAGAGCAAGCCACTCTAACACAGGAGGCTAAAAATAACACAGCGATAAACAGTAGCTGTGAATACAACTAGCCAACCCAGCGTTTCAGTTATCTAGCCCAAATTAACCCCTTCTAAGACAAACTATATACTCGGGAAACTACACAGGAAAAAGACAAGGTCTACATTTTCCCTTTTTCTATGGAGGATAAAAAGAGACCTCGCTTACCTCCTGCGGCTTGTGGGACGAAGACACCTTCCCTTTCTGTAACCATTAGAAGAGAAGGAAAATCCAAAGTCCTTTAAGCCTAAAAGTACTTTCACTATCAAACCAAACGGTAGGCCGTCAGAAAAATATTCATCATAGGCCCTGACCATCAGCCTGACTGCAAAAGCCAGAGCATACAGAATGTTATTAATGCTGCCGGGAGGCGGAAGAAGAAAAACAAGCGAGGGCGAGATGTTTTCAGCCCCCGCGAGGAGAGATCGATCATCTGCGCTGCTGGCGGAGCCCCCCGGCTGTCTGGGCCAAGATCCGGATCTGAGCGGGATACAGGATCTGAATGCAGCAGAGCGCGCCCTCGTGTCCTTGAACTTCTCAACAACCGCCTCAACGGATGTGCCAAAATGTTCAGATGGCGAGACTGGGGCATCGAGGAGAAAACGCTTTTCTTTCTCTCCAATGTCTGCACAGTTGAGCCACAGATGCCGATCCGTGGCCATCATCGCTGCCATAGACCGGCAACAGTCTGCTTGGTGGCCCTCAGAGCGAGAACCGCGGTCCGGCGCAACTCGGCAACCACCTTAGCGGACAGACCCTGCCCCTGATCAAGATCCTTGAGCACATCAGCCTGGTACGCTTGTAAAATTGCCATAGAATGCAAAGCAGCACCAGCCTGACCTGCAGCGGCGTAAGCGCACCATCATTGAAAGCTCCGGCCCTGCCATCCAGGGCGCTGAAGGTGACGTAACGCCTGAATGGCAGGGCCGGAGCTTTCAATGACGGTGCGCTGCCTGTAGCAAGATAGTTCGCAAACGTCTCATCTATAGGAGGCATCGACGTATATCCATACTGGCTCAAACCCTCAACATCAGCAGAGCTGGCTCGCTGATGTCGATAAATTTGGGACGAGTAAGGATTCTTCCATGCCCTCTCGATCTCGACATGTAGATAAGGAAGGAATGTAAGGCTCCCCAGAGTTATGGGGTTATGATCTGAAAGGAAGCGTTTGTCTAATCTACTGTGAGCAGGTTCCTTCCTAACACGCTCCCAAGGCAGCTGTAACCTGTCCGCAGTGCGCTCCATAACTTCCAATAACTCCGAATATGCCGGGCAGGGTGGCCTGAGAGAGGCTGTGGGCTCACCCACCGCCTCCTCCTCAGCCATCTCCTGCTCTCTGCCCTCTCAAATTCCTCAGCGAGCTCCACCTGAGAGCCCCATGATTTCAGCCGCCGCTCTGCCTTAGCGCAAGCGGGGCCAGAACCACCAGGCAACAGTGTTGCCGCCTCTCCCCTCGAGAAGAGGGCCAGACGAGAACGGAGCATCCTCATGGGAAGATGCTCACAGTTAACACAGACAGCACCCTCAAGCACTGTCCGTGCGTGCTCCACACCCAGACACATAACGCACAGGTTGTGTGTGTCCTCAGGTGTAAGAAACCTAGGATAAGGATCAGCACAATTCCTGAAACGTTTCTCAGACATGATAGAAATGCTCTTACTGGAGTAGTGAGACTGCTTCCCCAGGCGCTCCCTTTATACGTCACAGTTCGCGCTGTTTGACGTCATAGGCTGATGATGTCTTCACAATGGATGATCTAGTCGACTCAATCTCTGCTGATACAGGGCTGCGTTGTGGTCGTGTCAAGGCACCGGTCCTCGGTATCACCTGGAAACGGCCCCGAATCCGGTTGACTATGGTAAACCTCGGGATAAACAGAAAGACTAATATTAGTGTAGATGCCATTCTTTTTCTGATGTAACAAGTACATCTGGTGTTATACCAAGTGTTCCCGGTTCCGGCTGAACTAATTTATGCAGCCTAATAATCCTTTAACGGATTTGAAAATATAAATATATAATGTGTTATGTGTATGCCAGGTTAAAGAGATGCGTTTTTAGTCTAGATTTAAACTGACAGAGTGTGTCTGCATCCCGAACAATGCTGGGAAGGTTGTTCTACAGTTTAGGTGCCAAATAGGAGAACGATCTACAGTTGATTTCAATATTCTAGGTATATCAGCTGGCCTGAATTCTGAGATCGCAATAAACGTGAAGGACTATAATGCATTAAGAGCTCGCTTAGGTACTGGGGGGCTAAACCATTTAGTGCTTTGTAAGTAATTAACAAGATTTTAAAATCTATACGATGTTTAACAGGAAGCCAATGCAGTGATGACAGAACTGGGCTAATATGGTCATACTTCCTAGTTCTAGTAAGGACTCTAGCTGCTGCATTTTGTACGAGCTGTAGTTTATTTATCAAGCGGGAGGAACAACCACCCAGTAGAGCGTTACAGTAATCTAACCTTGAGGTCATGAACGCATTAACTAACTGTTCTGCATTCTTCATTGAGAGCATATGTCTTAGTTTAGATATATTTTTAAGATGGAAGAAAGCGGTTTTACAGATGCTAGTAACATGGCCTTCAAATGAAAGATTGGTATCAAAGAGCACACCCAGGTTCCTAGCTGATGATGAAGACTTAACAGAGCAGCCATCAAGTGTTAGACAATATTCTAGGTTATTACGTGAAGAAGTTTTTGGTCCAAAAATTAGAATCTCTGTTTTTTCTGAATTTAGTAGTAGGAAATTACTGGTCATCCAGTTTTTTATATCAGCTATGCATTCTGCTAATTTTGTGAATTGGTAAGTTTCGTCAGGGCATGAAGAAATATAGAGCTGAGTATCATCAGCGTAACAATGAAAACTAATGCCATGCTTCCTAATGATATCTCCCAAGGGTAGCATGTACAGAGTGAAAAGCAATGGTCCTAGTACTGAGCCTTGCGGTACTCCATATTTAACTTGTGATCGATATGATATCTCATCGTTTACTACTACAAACTGATAACGGTCAGATAAATATGATTGGAACCATACCAATGCAATTCCACTAATGCCAACATAATTTTCAAGTCTATTTAAGAGAATATTGTGATCGATAGTGTCAAATGCAGCACTAAGATCCAGTAACACTAATAGAGAGATACAACCACGATCTGATGATAAGAGCAAACCATTAGTGACTCTAATGAGAGCAGTCTCAGTACTATGGTACAGTCTAAATCCTGACTGGAAATCCTCACAGATATTATTTCTTTCTAAAAAGGAACACAGTTGCGATGAAACTGCCTTTTCTAGTATTTTTGACAGAAAAGTAAGATTTGAGATCGGCCTGTAATTGACTAATTCTTTAGGATCTAGTTGTGGTTATTTAATAAGAGGTTTAATAAGAGTCAAATGACTCTTTCAGTGACTGAACTGGGCAAGCGGTTATTGAGCTACTGATTTCCAACTCGCTATGAACCCAGAGCAGATAGGGTGACATGCACTAATGAAGCACTTCTTCAAGTACTTACAGAGACGTTACCGGAATTGAAACCAGAATTGTTCCATTTCTTATAAGTCTTATCCTACTCATGCTGTTGTCTTCAGTCCAGACAGGCCTCTATTTACTCAGAAGTTTCTTTCAGTCTACAGTGATCCACAGTTATGTAAACTGCAGAATTGCAGCTGACAAGCAGCTTCAGTTTACTCTTGTTGACTGAAGATATGAAGGTTACAAGAGAGAGGAACCTTACTAAAATGAAAATAAAACTGTTTCATTCCAGCTCCACTAGCATCACCAGAGGAAATGGCAAAAATAATGACTTTCAAACAAGCTTCCTAAACACTCCCTCCATCTGCTACTGTTCTGTGTGTGTCTTGTTGAATTGTCATCTTGTAATCTTTGTCTTTCTACCAGTTATTTTCTTTAGACTAGAGTGCCACCTCTGAAGTTGGCACTTCTGAACAACTTCTGATGCATAATGCATTTTAATTTTAGGGGATTGACTTTTTTAAGAAGTAAATGTGCAACCAGTCTACTGTTGACAAATGATCTGTAAATTTCAGCCCATGTGTTGTTTGGACAGGTAGATCTGTCTTTGCTGGGTGTTTTTGTGAAGGTACAATGAAGTAACAGAATGATTTGTTGTTGAATCGTAAGAAGGTTTATTGCTTATCAATAAATGAAACAGGCTAACATCTTGTTGAATATATCTAAAACAGGAATTTAAAGATCGATGAGATCGTGTTATAGTTTATAAACGATTTTGACAGCACACATGGCAGCGTCTCTGCTGGAGATTCTTACCCAGCGTTCTCTGAGGAGCGACACCCACTCACAGATGGAGTGTTGACTACACACTGCAGTCCTCTTCATCTCTCAGCCACATAGATGTTTTCTGTCTCTGCTATTATCTGTTGTCAAACATTTTTTTTACTGTCATTTATTGTGGACCTATGAACCACATTTGATGGTCTTAATATACATGTTCAAATAACAATGATGAATGCACTCAGTATTACTAGACACGTCATTCTGAATAGACTATCATAAAGATACAAATGAATGCTCATTTAATTTCAGGCTCTCATTTAAACATTGATCAACACACATACAGTACGCAGCATAAATGAGTACACCCCCTCTGAATAAATACAAAAGATGTATTTTCTTTATGATACAATTCATGGAAAGATGGCAAAACTAAAATGTATTAAACATATACATAATAAAAAATGAGAAATATATGTCATTAATAGTCATAAAATAAGTAATTAGCCAATTTTGCTAAGGATTGCAGAAATGAGTACACCCTAGATTTAATTTAACAAATGTATAATATTCTAGTACTCAGTATGCCCTCCATAATTTTATATAATATACTGCTCTGACCCTTCTTGGCACGGAGTGTACAAGTTCATGACAAATTGTCACATCTGTCCTGTTTAACTCCTGGATGATGAGCTCTTTAAATGCCCTGATCTTTAATAGGGAGTGTACAGAATCCCCCACAGGCACTCAAGAGTGTAAAGATTGAGTGCAATACATGTCCACAGAAGCTTTTTCAGCTTGGGAGAATGCATATCCTCATTGTCATGTTGAAAAAATGCCCAACAATGCAGGGAATGAGGAAAGGGTAACATCTTCTGTTTCTAGTTTGTGTTACACAGTGGTGTGGGAATTCATGACAGCATTGATAAAGCACAACTCCCTCACACCTTCAGCACTCATACATCCCTATATAATAGCTTTACTACCACTGAACTATACTGTGGCAACTGTACTCCTCCTCGAGCAACACCATAACATTTTGGATGCTGTTAGATCAAAAATGATTGATTTGGTCTCATGAGACGAGAGTATTGACACCAGAATCTATATTTTGTAAATATGGGCTTTAGAAATGGCTAACTGACTTTATTGTGCTTTGGCACAATAAAGGTAGTTCCAGTGTGGACAACAACCATGCATGTCACTTCTGCAGGCTGCATCTTACTCTGTGAGATAAACAGTCACTCTTTTCATAGCTTTTGCTGGCTCTGAGACACTTGCTTGTTATTTCTCCTGCTCTTTTTCTAGCAAAAATATCCCTCATCACTAAATGAAAGCTTAAAATGAAGGCTTGATTATTTCAGGGGCCCTGTCACAAGTCTATTGTTTTTGAATTTCTGTGTTACTTTTGCTATATTTTCACGCTTAAAACAATGAATTGGTAATCCTCTTGTACCACTGTCCTCTTTTGTGCTAAGAAATAAGTCTCCTGACAGTTCTCTCAAAAGTGGTTTCATTGTTGTCAGCATTAAGTCTGAGAATGATTCAGTGGGCTATATAACACTTTTAATTGTCAAGAAATTACTTCTCTTTAAATGTTTTGGTTCAATATACTTACCAAACATTGCCTTAAACATACACCAGAAAATTTTTATTTCATTTTATTTAGTAACTTTTAGGAGGGTGTACTCATTTTTTATCACCTTGATAAGAAAACGTCTCAGGTTACAGATGCAACCCTGGTTCCCTGAGTAGGGAACGAGACGCTGCGTGGTAACACATTGGGAACCTTCTGCGTGATGTCGTCACTGAAGCACTCATGTATCTAGCCAATCGCGTAGCGAGACGTCAGAGACGGGTGACGTCACGGACCAGGAAGCTATAAAGCACACTCGAATGCAGAGCACGCCAGCTTCTAAGTAAGTCTGAAGCAAGCACTCGCAAGTGTGCAGGGGTATGGCAAGAGACGCAGCGTCTCGTTCCCTACTCAGGGAACCAGGGTTACATCTGTAACCTGAGACGTTCCCTTTCGTGGGAACTATCGACGCTGCGTGGTAACGCATTGGGAACGCAATCCCAACTGAGCCGTAGCTCAAGCACTTGCCAAGGTTATCTTGACAGGACAGAGGACCCCGGAGTGGAGCCAACATCAAGGTTATAATATTTAATAAATGTGTGCTGGCATGACCATCCAGCTGCATCACATATATCACTCATGGAGACTCCCGACATCAGAGCTTTTGATGCCGCCATACCCCTGGTCGAATGGGCGCGAACATTCAAGGGAGAGGGCTGTCCGGCCGCTTCGCATGCAAGTGAGATGGCCTCGACCACCCACTTGCTCATTCTCTGTTTTGATGCTGGGCCCCCTTTTTTAGGGGACCCATAACAGACAAACAACTGATCTGACTTACGCCACAGGGCAGCTCTGTGGACATAAGTATCCAAAGCCCTTACTGGGCATAACAGATTCAACTTTTCCTGATCCGCAGATTCAAATGGAGGAGGATAGAAAGACTGAAGCACAATGGGGCCTGGGACATTGGTAGGGAATGCCTTCACCATTCCTGGAGCAAATTCAAGGAAAGAGGGAACGACAGAAAGTGCTTGTAAATCTCCTATCCGCTTCAGAGAAGTGATAGCCAATAAAAGAATCGTTTTCAGAGTGAGGAACCTCTCAGGAACCTCCTCTAGTGGTTCAAAGGGAGCCTCAGCTAACCCTTGTAAGACCACAGCCAAGTCCCAGGTTGGCACCCTTGTGCGCACTGGAGGCCTCAACCTCAGTGTGCCACGGAGGAAGCGTGTGACGAGGGGGTCTCGTCTTACCGAGATATTCCCCTCAAGAGGTGCATGATATGCTGAGATTGCTGCGACATAAACCTTTAGGGTTGAGTGAGATAGACCCTCCGAGAATTTTTCCTGGAGGAATTTTAGCACACAGCTAATGGAAGAAAGGACAGGGTCCGTATTTAAATGTCTGTACCAGGTAGAAAACAAATTCCATTTGTAAGCATACAACTTCCTCGTGGCGGGAGCTCTGGAGTTAAGAATGGTCTCCACAACCTCAGTTGGGAGGCCAGCATCTACGAGCCTGGCCCCCTCAGGGGCCAATCCCATAGTTTCAGTCGTTCTGGGCGGGGATGTATGATCGTGCCGCCCGCTTGGGACAGGAGGTCCTGTCTGAGAGGAAGCTCCATTGGGGAGCCGTTGAGTAACGACACTAGGTCTGAGAACCATATCCTGGTTGGCCAGAATGGGGCTACCAGTATTAGATTGGCCCCTTCTCGGCGTACTTTTCCCAGAACTCCCGGGAGCAGGGCGATCGGGGGAAATGCGTACAGGTGCAGCCTCGGCCATGTCTGTACCATAGCATCCAGACCCAGAGGTGCTGGATGTGTTAGGGAGTACCAGAGCGGATACTGGGTTGACTCTCCCGAAGCAAACAGGTCGACTTCCGCTCGACCGAAATTTTTCCATAGGAGACTCACCACTTCTGGGTGGAGCCTCCACTCCCCGGGCCTTGGCCCCTGCCTCGACAGGGCATCTGCTCCCACATTTAGATGTCCCAGGATGTAAGCTGCCCTCAGCGAGAGCAGCTTCCCTTGGGACCACAGGAGGATCTGACGGGCCAAGTAATATAGTCGGCGAGACCGCAGACCCCCCTGATGATTTATATATGCAACCACTGCAGTGTTGTCCGTACGAACCAACACATGGTAGCCTCTCAGGTCTGGGAGAAAGTGTTTTAAAGCTAGAAACACTGCCATCATCTCTAGCCGATTTATGTGCCAAGAGAACTGATGGTCTTCCCAAAGGCCCTGAGCTGAGCGACCACTCATGATCGCTCCCCAGCCCGTGAGGGAGGCATCTGTTGTAAGCATTACTCGACGAGTAGGGGCCCCCAACACGGGTCCCTGGGACAGGAACCGGGGGTCTTTCCACATGGTCAGAGAACGAAGACATCGTTTTGAGACTTTGATCATGCGAAAAGGATTTCCGCTCGGGGAGAACCCCCTGGTCCTGAGCCACCACTGTAGGGGTCTCATGTGCAGAAGGCCAAAAGGTATTACGTTGGACGCAGCTGCCATCAGACCCAGCAGTTTCTGGAACTGTTTTACAGTGAGTGACTGGCCTAACTTCACCCCTTTCATAGCCATAAGAATGGCACTCACCCGAGCGGGGGACAAATGTGCCCGCATCGTGGTGGAGTCCCACACTACCCCCAGATAGTTGGTGGATTGAGCTGGAACTAGCACACTCTTTTTGGCATTGAGCCTCAGCCCAAGCCTCTTCATATGGGACAGAACGGCATCTCGGTGCTGAACTGCTAGTTGCTCTGACCGAGCTAGAATCAACCAATCGTCGATATAATTCAGTATGCGAATGCCCTGGATCCTCAGCGGAGCCAGAGCTGCGTCCACGCATTTCGTGAATGTGCGGGGTGATAATGATAGGCCAAACGGAAGAACCCTGTACTGGTAAGCTTCGCCCCCAAAAGCAAACCTGAGGAACTTCCTGTGAGAAGGATGGATGGACACATGAAAGTACGCATCTTTCAGGTCTATTGCCACAAACCAGTCCTCGGACCTGATCTGTGGTATAATCTGTTTGAGTGTCAGCATCTTGAACTTGAGCTTTTGTATTGAGCGATTTAGCACACGTAAATCTATGATAGGTCGTAGACCTCCATCCTTCTTTGGAACAATGAAATAACGGCTGTAGAAACCTGACTGATTGCTGGGAGGAGGAACCCTTTCTATAGCTCCTTTTTGCAAAAGTGTCGCAACTTCTTGTTCCATAATCAGAGACTGCTCGGGGGTTACCACTGTGGGAAGAACCCTGTTGAATCTGGGCGGGCAAGACCCGAACTGGATCTTGTAACCCTCTTTTATAGTGAGCAGCACCCATTATGATATATTCGGGAGAAGTTTCCATTCTACCAGAAAATTTACTAAGGGAACCAGTCTCTCGAGACTGGCCTCTGGTGTTTTTTGAGCACCTGATTCGACGCTCTGAAGCGGCGCACCGGCAGAGAACAATCGAATCAAGTGGCCGGCCCTCTTTGGAGGGTCGGTGGGGACCGCTGCGCCCTGACGCACGCTGGGTGGCAGGGTTGGCATAACGACCCCCTGAGGGCGCCGAAGGGGAGCGGCTGTTAGATGTATTTTTCGCCGGCTCCCTTCGGAGGGGGCCGCCCTCAACGGTTCCTGACCCACAGACATCAGGACCGCTTCGAAGCCTTCCGGGCCAGGATAACGGCGCGCAGGTCCGTTCTGCCCCTAGAAGGCTTCGGCTGAGCGGGCCGACCCGATCCCCAAGCTCTCTGCGGGGGAGCACGGGCGGCCACGCTGATCTTTTGTTGCGCTCTGTGGTGCACTGAGGAGCTCGTCGACGGCCGAGGCTGATCCCGCTCATCAGCCTCGGGGGGAGGGATTCTTGGTTTGCGGGGGATGAACCTCTGGAACGCCGCAGATTGTTTCTTAGCCTCCTGGAACCTCTCGACGACTGTTGTAACGGCGTCGCCGAAGAGGCCCGCAGGAGACAGCGACGCGTCCATAAGGGAGGATTTGTCACACTCCCTTATGTCCGAGAGGTTCAGCCACAAGTGCCTCTCCGTAGCCACCAATGCTGCCATAGAGCGGCCGATTTCTTTTGCCGTCTCTTTGGTGGCACGGAGAGCCAGGTCAGTTGCCATCCTGATTTCCTGGATGCACTCATATGTGGCCTCCCCGCTCTTCTCCACTTCCCCCAGCAGGTCAGCTTGATATGCTTGTAAGAGCGACATGGTATGTAAGCATGCCGCCGCCTGACCTGCTGCCGCGTAAGCCTTGCCCACCAAGCTTGATGTGGTTTTTAGTGGCTTGGTGGGCAACGTCGGGGTTTTCAGCGACGATGCAGACTCAGGGGAGAGATAGCCCGCAAGCGTCGCTTCCACCCGAGGCATCGCCGCATAGCCTTGCTGTTTCAGCCCCACGATGTTACTATACATTAAGGTTTGAGGGCTGAACACACGATAAGACGCCGGCTTTTTCCATAACCTCGAAACCTCGGTGTGGAGGTCAGGAAAGAAAGGCAAACCCCGACGCTGGGGTAGTGACCGAGCTGCTGGCCAGTCGATTTTTAATTTGGCCACAGCCCTAGTCACTACCTCCAGGAGCTCCTCATATGCTGGGGAAGAGGATGGCGGTTCCTCTTCCCCCACGCTAATCACATCAACCTCCTCGGAGGAAGAGAGATGAAGCGCGGGTGCCTCTCTCCGGGGGGAAGAAACCGCTGCGCGTGCTTCCGCCGCCTGAGAAGAGGCACTGGGGCTGGCCGGTAAAGGGCGAGATAAGGCTGGGCCCGTCTCAACCCCCTCTGCCAGCTCCATTTGCGAACCCCACGAGTGAAGCCGCCGCTGCGCCTCAGCAACAGCGGGACCCGATCCGCGGGGAACGCCAACCGGAGCACCCTCTTTATTGTTAAAGAGTGCCCGGCGTGATCTTAAAACTCTGAGGGTGAGCCTCTCGCAATGAACACAGACAGCCCCCTCGAGAGCTGCCTGTGCATGCTCAACCCCCAGGCAGACAACACACATCTCGTGAGTGTCCCCATCTGGAATATATCGTGTACATGGGTGAACACACTTTTTAAATTGTCTGTCTTCCGCCATTTCACTCGTGTCTTATCACTATATAAATATATATATATATGTGTGGTGCACGGTAACACTCTTGTCCTCAGACGAAGAGATAATGTTTTCCAAATAAGCAGGACAAACAACACCAAATAAGACACACAAGAGAACATAGAGCGCTTGCTGAAGACACAGAAGCTGGCGTGCTCTGCATTCAAGTGTGCTTTATAGCTTCCTGGTCCGTGACGTCACCCGTCTCTGACGTCTCGCTACGCGATTGGCTAGATACATGAGTGCTTCAGTGACGACATCACGCAGAAGGTTCCCAATGCGTTACCACGCAGCGTCGATAGTTCCCACGAAAGGGAATCTTATTTTCCTGAATAATTTTGACATGCTTCTTTGGTAATTGATTTAGCAGACTTGTTGGAACATTATATCTCTAAAGAACCCTAGCATGTCTTCTAAGTAATTGAGTAATTGCTGACTTTCAGAATTTCAGAGGGGGTGTTACTCATTTATGCTGTGCACTGTACATAGAGCACAACAAATATGGTAAACAGAAGTGCGGCCGTGTGTGCTTGGTGCGTGAGAACAAACCTCAGTGGATCTTGTGGAAGCTTTCTTGATGCATGAAAAGCATGCTCATGTAAGCTCCTGTTTACTATGTCAAATGATGCAGGATGTTGTTCATTGTTAATGTTTTCAAGCATTAACACAGTCATTGTTTTATACAGGTCATGACATACATAATACATATGGATTATAGAAAAATTATTATTTTCAACCCTTATTCTGGCCTTCTGTCTGAAATTATCCGTTTTTAAGGGGCGGCTCCTTTAAGGCTTGTCAGTAAACGGCCAACATCATTGCATAGGAAAACGTATCAACGGCCCCTCCCTATTGCACATGAGTAAGAGTTTTGAAAACATCCATATATAACCATCATTGAAAGACAGAGCATTTTGAAATTGTTTATTGACGGTAAGTGATGTTACTGTCAGATCCAATACAGTTGGCTGCCTTATATTTACAAACTCTCCATTACACTGTGTCTCAATAATAAAACAATTGGTTGTCAAATGCTCTGAACAAACATACAATCCTCCAACACAATTTGGGTTGTCATTTAAAAATAAACACTGTATACTGTATCCAGTGTAGACAGCGTCAGTGATTATAATGGGTTCTATTTGCTTTTGGCGCAATGCTCTCATCCACTGTAGTCAAGTGTCAGCCGTTAAGTGACTGAATGCCAGTGGGCGGCTCCTATGGTGCGATGATGTAAAACTATTCATCGATATCTTGCTTTAGAAGCAGTCATATACAAATGTGTTTGTCTGTGTGATGTCCCAATATCATAGAATATAATATCATATTGTGAATATCACAGTGAATAGAGATTTTTTAATTGAGAATTGTTTTTCTGCATTAGTTAAAGGTGCCCTATAATCAAAAATTGAATTTACCTCAGCATAGTTGAATAACAAGAGTTCAGTACATGGAAAAGACATACATTGAGTTTCAAACTCCATTGCTTCCTCCTTCTTATATCAATCTCATTTGTTTAAAAGACCTCCGGAAAACAGGCGAATCTCAACATAACACTGACTGTTACGTAACAGTCGGGATCATTAATATGTATGACTAGGGATGTCCAGATCCGATCACATGATCGGAAATCGGGCCCGATCATGTGGTTTCAGACTCGATCGGAATCGGACATTACCTCCCGATCAGGACTCGGATATATATGTATAAGGGGTGCAACGGTTCTCCACTTACAGACCGCACTTGCACTGCGGTCCATCTCGAATGACGACGCATCTATTGGTTAATATGGTTTGTTTAAAATAGCAACGTGGAATACAGACAGAGTTCAGATAATGTATGTTTCAGTCGATGGATGCACAAAACGTTACAACAACGATAATCAGAAAGCGTGGACAAAACAGTCACTCTTTGTAAACTGTTAACTGCGAGTGCCGTCTGCTCTCATGTCCAGTCATTTACGCCGTCATCACCCGGGTGTTGACACACGTTGCACACGTTGCTGTCTGTATTTAAACTAACTCTTTTAAGCCTTGCTGATTTAAACCTTAAAGAACAAGACGCGAAAGAGAACTCGCGCGCGCTGTGAGAAGATTTGTGTGCGCTCATCCGAAGCGCGCACACGCTTATTCCAGTCAGCGCGCAAATACTGAGTTCTCTTTCAAGTCTTGCGCTTCAGCAGACAAATTCATACAAACATTATGTCAACATGCCCGTCCTAGCGAGTATCCTAGCAAACATAGTCGGTTATGTCTTAAATGAACGTATATTAGTCGAGAAAGACAGCGCATGTGTAACAGTATATGAACTGGATCGTGCATGTCTTAAAGGGACATCAACTATTCCTGCTGCCTGTATTTAATGTTAAATCAAACAACAAAAAACAAAGAAATCACTCACTGCTCTTGACTGAATAGTTTTTGTAACTTCAATAATGATTAATCTTTATTTATTTTATACAGTAAAGATAATATGCAGTGATATTTTATATTTGATTACTATTTGAAAACCGAATACCTGAAAAACCTGAAAAGCACTGTTCCTGGATCTGTTTTTTCGCTCTTCTTTATTCTTTTTTATGTAGGCTATTAAGTATCGGATCGGGACTCGGTATCGGCAGATACTCAAAATCAAATGACTCGGACTCGGACTCGAGGGCAAAAAAACGTGATCGGGACATCCCTATGTATGACCCAATATTTGCATATGCCAGCCCATGTTCAAGGCATTACACAAGAGCAGCCAGTATTAACGTCTGGATCTGTGCACAGCAGAATCATCAGACTAGGAAAGCAAGCAAGGACAATAGCGAAAAATGGCAGATGGAGCAATAATAACTGACATGATCCATGATTACATGATATTTTTAGTGATATTTCTAAATGTTTCGTTAGCATGTTGCTAATGTACTGTTAAATGTGGTTAAAGTTACCATCATTTATTACTGTATTCACGGAGACAAGAGCTGTCGCTATTTTCATTTTTAAACACTTGCAGTCTGTATAATTCATAAACACAACTTCATTCTTTGTAAATCTCTCCAACAGTGTAGCATTAGCCCGTTATCCACAGAGCATATAGCCTCAAACTCATTCAGAATCAAATGTAAACATTCAAATAAATACTATACTCACAGGAATCAATGCATGCATGCAGCATGAATGACGAACATCTTGTAAAGATCCATTTGAGGATTAGCTGTGTGAACTTTGTTTATGCACTGTATAAATGCACTTATAGTCGAGAGCTCAGGAGGGCAGGGAGCGAGAGATTTAAAGGGGCCGCGCAGCCTGAATCGGTGCATAGTTAATGATGCCCCAAAATAGGCAGTTAAAAAAATTAATTAAAAAAAATCTATGAGGTATTTTGAGCTGAAACTTCACAGACACATTCAGGGGACACCTTAGACTTATATTACATCTTTTGAAAAGACATTCTACAGCACCTTTAAGGTAATAGTTTATTATTATTATATTTGACCACGCCTTACTGACTCAGAGCAAACGAAACCAAACGCGATTTGCCACGTGACCTCAGTAAACAAGCAGTAAAGCAACTATACAGCACTAAAATCAACTAGAAACGACAGCAAAACACTTACAGTATGCAGATCCTCTTGTAGCTTCAATGATTCTCTCTAATGAATGCTAAATAACAACTGTTTATATACTAAGCTGGCTTTGACCACGCCTTACTGACTCAGAGCAAACGAAACCAAACGCGATTTGCCACGTGACCTCAGTAAACAAGCAGTAAAGCAACTATACAGCACTAAAATCAACTAGAAACGACAGCAAAACACTTACAGTATGCAGATCCTCTTGTAGCTTCAATGATTCTCTCTAATGAATGCTAAATAACAACTGTTTATATACTAAGCTGGCTTTGACCACGCCTTACTGACTCAGAGCAAACGAAACCAAACGCGATTTGCCACGTGACCTCAGTAAACAAGCAGTAAAGCAACTATACAGCACTAAAATCAACTAGAAACGACAGCAAAACACTTACAGTATGCAGATCCTCTTGTAGCTTAAATGATTCTCTCTAATGAATGCTAAATAACAACTGTTTATATACTAAGCTGGCTTTGACCACGCCTTACTGACTCAGAGCAAACGAAACCAAACGCGATTTGCCACGTGACCTCAGTAAACAAGCAGTAAAGCAACTATACAGCACTAAAATCAACTAGAAACGACAGCAAAACACTTACAGTATGCAGATCCTCTTGTAGCTTCAATGATTCTCTCTGAAATGTGAAATGTGAAATTAGCTGCCATGCCAAATCATGCATACAGTATGCTTGCTATTCTGTTCAAATTATTAGTATTTTGTGAACGTAACTGCTTTAATAACAAATAATTTATCATGAGTGTTTATGCTGGGATATGTGTTGGTTGTTGCTAGGTGACATATAACTTGAAACTATTTCATGACATTCTTTTTAAATGTGTTTTTAAAGAGGAAGCACATCTCCTTGCCTTACTCCGGAGTTGGTTCACCCTCCACCTACTGTATATGCTCGTTGAGTTTCTATTCGTGACCAACCTGAAAATCTACCTTTATTCGGCTCCCAAAAAAATAATCTCTCCCCACTCATATAATCTCTCAAATAAACAGCTAAGAGCAGTCACATGAGCTGCAGAAACGCTGATGAAACTTGCATCTGATCATTTGATTAATCTGCTGATCCTGAGCTCAGACTGCAGGCGTCAGTCCAAAGACCATTAGACTCACAGACAGTCTATGCATGTTGCCAAAATGTTAAGAGCTTTCGGGAAACAAAAAGCTGATTGGCAGACTTTACTTAAGATCCTTTTGTTTGCTTTAACAGGTTGAAATCAGTCTACCTCGATAGAACGCTGCATTTACAAGTTACCAGACTGCTACAATGACACCTTTGACCAAGAACTTCTTACTGCATGTCAAAAATTTTACTCACCCTTATGTTGTTCCAAACCTGTATGACTTTTTGTCTTCTGTGAACCACAACGGGAGAAGTTTAACAAAATGTTCACGCTGCTCTTTTCCATAGATGGAATGACTAAACCTGTGAAGCTCCAAATTTGGCCAAAATAAGTAAATAATATTAACATTTGTGTGATAAACAGAGCCAAATTCACAATTTTGTACAGATATGGTGCATCAACAGTGATGCCAGTGTGAATGAGATTTGAGAACTACAGGGAGGGGAAGACTAATAATTTAATCAAACTCATGTTCATTTCTCTTGTGCTAGGAAACATCTCATTCTCATTTTGTGGACATAATCAATAAACATTTTTTCTGCTCTTTTCATGTTTACTGCACTTGAGAATCGAGTACAGCTCTGCTTCAGCTACTCTACTCATATGCTATACAGACACACACTGGCTGGAGGAATATTTATCTTTATATGTGCTGTAATATGGGCTGAGAACGTCTCAGGTTACTTATGTAACCCTTGTTCCCTGAGTAAGGGAACGAGACGCTACATCAATGACGTGATGGGAACCCTCTGTATGATGTGTTTGTGAAGCACCTCTGTATCCAACCAATGATGCGACAAGACGTCAGAGGCGGGTGATGTCACGGACCAGGAAACTATAAAGCATACCCGGAACAAAGAACGCTAGCTTCTGGAATATGTCTGAAGCAAGACGCTCACAGGTATGCAGGGGGTACGGCAACGAGACGTAGCATCTCGTTCCCTTACTCAAGGAACAAGGGTTACATCAGTAATCCAAGACGTTCCCTTTCATGGGAACTATCGACGCTACGTCAATGACATGATGGGAATGCTATCCCAACTATGCCGTATCACCAAGTACCTGTCTATTATCTTGTAGAACTGAGGCACCCGGAGTAGGAGTTATGTCCAGGTTATAAATCTGCCCCCACATTTAGATGCCCTGGGATATAAGCTGCTTTTACTGAGAGGAGCTTTCCCTGGGCCTACAGGAGGATCCGACGGGCCAATTTGTAAAGTTGACGAGACCGTAGACCCCCCTGATGGTTGATGTATGAGACCACCGACGTGTTGTCCATGCGAACCAACACATGATGGCCCCTCAGGTCTGGGAGGAAGTGTTTCAGTGCAAGAAACACCACCATCATCTACAGCCGATTTATGTGCCAGGAGAGCTGATGGTCCTCCCATAGACCCTGAGGCTTTTTCCACATGACCAGAGCACGAAGGCATCGCCGTGTGACTTTGATCATGCGAAAAGGATTTCCCCTCTGAGAAAACCCCTTGGTCCAGTGCAGAAGGCCAAAAGTAATCACGTTGGACGCAGCTGCCATCAGACCCAACAGTCTCTGAAACTGTTTTACAGTGAGTGACTGGCCTAACTTCACCCCATTCACTGCTCCGAGAATGGAACACGAGCAGGAGACAGATGTGCCTGCATCGTAGTGGAATCCCAAACTACCCCTAGATAGTTGGCAATTTGACTCGTAACCAGCACACTCTTTTTGGCATTGAGCCTCAGCCCAAGCTTTTTCATGTGCAACAGAACAACATCTCGATGTTGAACTGCAAATTGTTCTGTTTGAGCTAGTATCAACCAATCGTCGATATAGTTCAGTACGTGGATGCCCTGGAGTCTCAGCGGAGCCAGAGCATCCACGCACTTTGTGAACGTGCGGGGTGATAATGATAGGCCGAAAGGAAGAACCCTGTATTGGTAAGCTTCGCCCCCGAAAGCAAACCTGAGGAACTTCCTGTGAGAAGGATGGATGGATACATGAAAGTATGCATCTTTCTGGTCTATCGCCACAAACCAGTCCTCGGACCTGATCTGTGGGATAATCTGTTTGAGTGTAAGCACTTTGGACTTTAGCACATGTAAATCTATGATCGGACGCAACCCTCCATCCTTCTTCGGAAAAATGAAGTAGCGGCTTTAGAAGCCTGACATTTTGCTGGGAGGAGGAACCCTCTCTATAGCTCCTTTTTGCAAAAGTGTCATAACCTCTTGTTCCATAACCAGAGACTGCTCTGGGGTCACCACTGTGGGAAGGACCCCGTTGAACCTGGGCAGACGAGAACCAAACTGTATTCTGTAAACCTGTTCTATCATGAGCAGCACGTCGGGAGACGTTTCTATTCTTCCATAAATTCTACTAAGGGAACCAGTCTCTCCAGACAGTCTAACCCGACTGGTTTATGGTGCTTTTTCAGCGGCCGATTGACTTGGCCGTCTCCTTGGTGGCTCGGAGAGCTAGATCTATCGCTTTCCTGAGCTCTTGAATGAACTCAATTGTTGCTTCCCCGCTCTCGTTTATTTCCCCCAGCACGTCAGCCTGATACGCTTGCAAGATTGCCATGGTGTGAAGGCCAGCTGCAGCCTGACCTGCCGCCGAATAAGCCTTGCCCACCAAGCCCGATGTTGTCTTAAGAGGTTTGGTGGGCAATGTTGGGGTCTTGAGGGACGATGCGGACTCGGGCGAGAGATAGCTTGCAAGCGTCTCTTCAACCTGAGGCATCGCCCCATAGCCGTGGTGTTTCAGCCCCATGATGTAACTGTATGTTGATGTTTGTGGGCTGAAAACATGATATTGCACTGGTCTATTCCACGACCTTGACACCTCGGTGTGGAGGTCGGGAAAGAACGGCAGACCCCGACGCTGGGGTAGTGACCATGCGGGGAGGAAGCGCTCATCTAATTTACTTTTTGACTTTGTCTCACTCCTCTCTGCGGGCCAGTCTATATTTAGTTTAGCGACTGCCCTGGTCACCACCTCCATCAGCTCCTCATAAGCTGGATGGCGGTTCCTCATCACCAGCCTCGACGCTCTCCACATCAACCTTCTCGGAGGAAGATATATTGAGCGTCTGTGTCTCGCTGCAATGCCCTCCTCAAAGAGCGTGCGGCACAACCTCAGCACTCTGAGAGTGAGCCTTTCACAGTGTACACAGACAGCTCCCTCGAGAGCTGCCTGTGCATGCTCAACTCCCAGACACATTACACACATCTCGTGTGTGTCCCCACCCAAGATGAACCGAGTGCAGGGAGGCACACACTTTGTGAACTGCTGCTTGGTCTTTTCTGCCATTTTATATATATCTTGTCTTATTTGTGCTTTGAAACTCTTGTCCTTGGACGAAGAGATCAATGTGTGTATATATATATATATATATATATATTGCTGAAGACAACAGAAGCTAGCGTTCTTTTTTCCGGGTATGCTATAGTTTCCTGGTACGTGACATCACCCGCCTCTGACGTCTTGTCACATCATTGGTTGGATACAGTGGTCTTCACAAACACATCATACAGAGGGTTCCCATCACGTCATTGATGTAGCGTCAATAGCTCCCACAAAAGGGAACTGAGCACATCAAATATGGTAAATGGAAGCAAAACATACTTGCTTGACATGCAAGAGCAAACCTCACTGGTTCTTGCAATTGGTTAAACAACATCCTCTCCAGAGAACATTGAACAGATTCACACATGATGTATCATGTTTAGTTAGTTGCATGTGTTTTCTTACCATATATGGTGAATTCACACAATTAACCAGCTTTTTTACAGTTTGTGAATGTTTCATGATTTGGCTCATAATCACTCGGCTTGAAACCAGCTCTCTACATCAGAGAGATGTCTCTGAGGAGGGGATGTCCACATTCATCCATCTCTCCTCAGTGCTGAATATCATGGCCTACAGTCTCCCAACTGATCGTCACACTAAAGTTCAAAGGCAAATCAATGTCTGCATAGTGACAAGATTTTCACAAATCCCTTGATTGATGACCCTTGATTATGTAGTTGATTTTTTTTTTTTTTGCTGTTGAATTCCATTATTACTCAGAGCATATTTGAACATCAGTGAATTGCAGATCAAAGTTAATCTAACATGAAAATGAAGCATGATACTCTCCATGAAACGAGCACTAGAGAGAAGTAGTAATGATGCTTCTCTCCACTAGAGCTCTCAGATCTATTATATATGTCTCATGATCAACAGTGATGTGGCAAGTTTAAATATGCTGAAAGATTTGAGTTCTTTGAGTTCTTAAAGTTCATGTAGAAGAATGTTCATGTAATCCAACCAATCATAATGCTAGAGTAATCATATTTATAGGGTGAATTCCATCTGGAAGTGAACATCCCTATGCCCTACTCACTCTGAAGTGGTAACTCATAAATTATGTTTTAATAACAAAATTCGGGAGGAGCAAGTTCAGATAATTAACCTAATTATCACAGGTGGAGAGCATTCAGTTAATCAACTCAACCAATGTCAAAAGGTATAAATTCAGCAGACTGACTTCTGTTCATCTCAGAGTTTATCAGCATCCCTCCTCCACCCCATCTCCTCACTTATAGTTCTATCTACTTTTACCACACCGGGGGAGTACTCTGGGTTTGGGCTAAAATTCTGAGCTCGGAGCCCTCTCCCCGGACAGCACACCAAATACGCATAACTTATAGCATAACTTTACTCTATTTAATTATATGGATATGTGAACTCGTGAATATAGCCATTTGGAGCACACTTGGTTAAGCAATGAAAGACGATGTCATCAGAATGTTGCCATGGCTACTATTAAACACTTTCTTACCTATGAATCTTATTTAGATTGTTTAAATATTATTGCATGCATTATGAAAATTACACACACACACACACACACACACACACACACACACAAAAAAAAAAAAAAAACTTGAAAGTGATCATAAATGGTAAAATTACCTTGAAATGATTGCATGTACCCATAGCTAACAGTCTTGTGGGAGGGTGCTCAATGGAGGGGTTAAGTTGCTCACATTCATTTAATGACTTCCCACTTCAAGGGTGCAAAAATGCCTTTTGGATTTCACTCCAAAAATTTGTGCCTACCTCAGGCCTGGAACAATCCTACACCCCAAACCTAAGTAAGTCCAGGGGGGGCTAAAACTTGGATCAAACTCTCCATTATAGACAACAAACCAGATTTGGATTACATTAATGTGTGAACATTATTTTTTAACATTTCAGATTTTAATATACGTTTCACTTTCTGAATTTGAAACATCATCATGTTCCTTCAAAGGCTGTGAACTCACATGGTGTGCAGCAAACACAACACTGTCATGAGTAGTGTTGAGTGAACAACTGAATGAGTAGTTGTCCCTCTGAACACTAAAAATCACTGTTCATTCTCCACTCAGATTCTCATCTCCTCTTGTAAACGAATAACAACATCTAAACACAGAACACCCTGACTGTGAGTGAAATAGCAGAGGTCTTTGTGGTGTTATTGCCTCATAGCTCAAGGAAGAATCAAATGAGATTCCTCAGATTGGAGTTAATGTGGTGAAAATAAGCCTGTGTTTTGTTGCACCAACAAAACTTCAGAGACTCAACAACAGACAAGCCACATTTGGTGTATGACTACTCACCCCTTACCCATTACCTTAAATATATCAATGTTCCCACTGCAGTATAGCAGGTGTAGGCGAAGGATGTAGGAAACCCTGAGGAAGAGCAGTTGATCTGATCGAAAAGCTTCTGGAGTCTGTGATCAGTAAACCGGCCCACAGTACACCTGTCCTGAGAGCTGCAAGATGATTGTTTCTACACCAGCTTACAGATAAACATGGCATGTCACATGCCATAGTTTTTATTATAAGTCTTGTGAGTTTTGAGAACATATTTTATTATAATTATTTAATATTTTATAATTTGGTGTCACAAGCTACTTATTATGGAACAATAAAAAGTTATAGATACACTACCATTTGGAATAATTTTAAAAAAGAAAAAAAATTAATACTTTTATTCATCAAGGGCACATTCCCATAGGAAAGAAAAATCAAAAGTGAGATCTCTTTAAAGGATTAGTTCACTTTCATATAAAAATTTCCTGATAATTTACTCTCCCTCATGTCATCCATGTCCTTCTTTCTTCAGTCGAAAAGAAATTAAGGTTTTTGATGAAAACATTCCAGGATTATTCTCCTTATAGTGGACTTCAATTAGCCCCAAATGGTTGAAGATTAAATTACAATTTTTGCAGCTTCAAAGGGCTTTAAACAATACCAGACGAGGAATAAGGGTCTTATCTAGACATGGACATCTTGGATGACATGGGGGTGAGTAAATCATCAGGACATTTTTTATATGAAAGTGAACTGATCCTTTAACATCTCAAATGTTTCTCCTAGACAAAAATGAGGTTACTTTAACATCAAATGGAGACTTCTGCTTGAGTCTCCTGCTTCTCACACTTGTTTCCTGAGACAAAAACTCTAACACTCTCACATTGGTCTTCTTTAAAGTTTTAGAAGAGATCTCAATAACATTACACACTAGCTGGGTTTCCATCCAAATGTGAAGGAAATCTTTTCAATGTTTGCCAAAAAAAGAAAAAAAGACATGTGATTTAGGTGTGCTTCTATCAAGTTGTTTGAGCTGATAACAGTGGTATTGGTAACATAGTAACCAGTAAATAAAACACTGTGACCGAGCATTCATGAAGGGTTCGCCTGAACACTTACGAATAAAAAAAAAACAATAAACGAGAGCAGTCTGAACTGTTCTCAACTTTATTAAGCGTCACACACATGAGAGGACAAGCCCGAAAAACCTGGGTGCATGACCCTATCCACAGCAAGCCCCGATTGGAAAATGCATTGCACACACACATATACGAAGAGCGCCAGTACATCTAGAATTAATGCATCATAACAGAATCCAACATAAAGTTTTCTGTTACAGCACCATCAGCGGAAACGGACGATTACGATAGACATTTAATGTTTAATGTCACTTAAAACACTTAAAAGTTTAATGTTCGCTACGTCAGAATTTATTCAGCAAATGCATTTCCATCTCCCATTATTCGCATTAACCCTTTTTTTTTTGCACAAGTCAAAAACCACCTCAAGTGAGTGTAAAAACGTTTTTGCAGATTATGGGATTTTTATTCGACATTTGGCATTTCCATCACTCATTTCTGATGCGATACTTCAAAATGTGCATAAAAACAGGGTGATGGAAACATAGCTACTGTGCTCAAATTTTTCTCCTTACCTAGAGACTCTGGAAT
The DNA here is from genome assembly GCF_024489055.1 of Chanodichthys erythropterus. Classification (NCBI taxonomy): domain Eukaryota; kingdom Metazoa; phylum Chordata; class Actinopteri; order Cypriniformes; family Xenocyprididae; genus Chanodichthys; species Chanodichthys erythropterus. The sequence continues at coordinate 59,597,521 of NC_090230.1, read as the reverse complement.
GCTAACATTATCCCATTAAAAGTTCAGAAGAGATCTCAATGATATCACACATTGTGCTCAGGCTTTTCTCCTCAGCTATAGTCTCTGGTGCTCTCACTCTTGTCTCCTCTAAAGTTTAAAAGAGATCTCAATAACATCACACACTGTGTTGTTTTTGTCTCAGGAGACAAGTGTGAGAAGAAGTTTAGTGTAGACAGTGTTTTTTGCACAATGATTTTAGCAGAGGTTATATAACAACCATGAAGCACTGGTATTTCATTTTTTTTTTTTTAAAGAAAGTATTTATCTTAGACTAATCATCTTACACTTGTCTAATCCATTGTATGGAATATGCACTGCATATACAATGTTGGGCATTGAAGATACATTTCAAAAAGTAACCCTTCATGTTCTGAAATGTATTTAAATGATAGTTTCAGTATTTATTAGTAAAATGTAAAATTTAACATGTTTCTCCTCAAATAAAATGGAAGACATCTGGGTCTGGTTGCAAAAAGCTCTTAGATTAGTCTTAAAAGTTAGACATCTTTTTTTTTTTTTTTTCTTCAAGCCTGGTAATAACTTTTTTAAAGTCAGTTACATATAAAGGTATATCTGTTTAATTTGAATTGGAAAAGTAAGACTGATTGCCTTTGGTTAACTGCTACTTAGTTAAACTATGCTATGTTTATGCAATTTGCACCAGAAGACAAAGCTGATACCTATATGAGAATCACAACTAAGTCTCATGATCTTAGAAAAAGCACCCACTGAAAAAAATTTTTTTTCATCAGGGTTAAGTCAAAAGTGACAATAAAAACATTTATAATGTTACAAAAATTTCTATTTCAAATAAATGCTGTTCTATTGAACTTCATCAAAGAATCCTGAAAAAAAAAATCACAGATTCCAAAAAATATGAAGCAGCAACAATGATGTTAAGAACCATTATTAATAACTGTGCATTAATAATAATTGGTAATAATTACACACTAAATCATCATATTAGAATGATTTTTGAAGAATCATATGAAACTGAAGAATGGAGTAATGGTGCTGAAAATTCAGCTTTGATTACAGGAATAAATTACATTTTACAATATATTAAAATAGTTCTATTAAATTGTAGTCATTTTTCACAATATTACTTTTTTATTGTATTTTTGATCAAATAAATGAAGCCTTGGTGAGCAAAAGTTATACCTTTCAAAAACATAAAATCTTGCAATTTAGTTTTGCTTTGTGTCAGTTGTGCCAGACTAAGTGGTCAAAATGTGATCTTGTGGACATCATCTCACACCTTACCCTCAAAATACCCCACAGATCATTTATTATACCATGTTGTAAATGCCCATTTTTGAGTGGAAAGAAAAACATGCTGTTTTCGTGCATGTATCTTTAAATGCAAATGAGCTGCTGCTCCCCAGCCCATTTTCCAGAGGAGGGTGGAGCCTGTATAGCTTGTGCCTCTGATACTCTGCCAAAACCTAACAAAACATCCATTTGGTTTTGATTAACATCTCTATTGCAACCACGCTCAAGTGACATTGCAGTTCTTAATCATCATGAAATGTTATTATCTGCATGTGTTTTAATATCAGTCTAAACTTCTCATATATGGTTTTCTGAGTGCACACACCTGAAGCGTGTGCACAGAAAGTTAGCTGTCAGACAGCGTGACCCATGAGTCTTTTACGTGTTATTGCACTTAAACTGTCAAATACACAAAAGATTATGACAAAAATACACAAAGTTCACATAAACAGTCGTTAGGTTGTTAGGTCTATGCTAATAGGGCAGAGTCCAACAGCAGTCATGGGCGGGGCCTAATCATTTGTGATGTCACAAAAGCTACAATCTGCAAAAAGCTTGTTCTGAGACACTGCTTTTGATTTATGGGGATTGGGGCAGAAAAAAAAGAAGTGAGTGGATTTTTATCATTATAGGGTGGTTGTGTACACACACTGCTGGCACATGTTTATGTTCAAATACCACGTAAAAGTGAATTTTGCATAATAAGTCCCCTTTAATGTGCTGTGAAGTAGAACATAAATAACAAAGCTTCATTCTTGAGTCCTGGAATCACTTTCTCCTCATTTATTTTATAGTTTTTGTAACGATTTGTACAGTTATTAATCGATTTATGGGTGGGATATTAATATAATAATTCATAAAGCTTTATGAATTATTATGCACATACCGACCCAAGGGGGAATTAACCATATATGGCGAATTAATCACAACGAATTGTAATAAATTATATATATGATTAGTTCTGGTTTAATAATTATTTAGAGAAACTGTTCGTTTGTCCGGCAAACTAGCTCCTCAGAATGTTGTAAAAAGGAAGGTCTGTTCTCTGGCCAACGAGAAAAACTTCCTATTCTAGCATCCAAACATAAAGCAAGGACATAGGATCGAAACGTTAAAATGACCTGGTCTTTGTGGAACGAGCAAGAGAACAAAGATTTAATATATATTTAATATATGAAAACTACTAATACATAGGTTATACGTATATACAAATATATACAAAAGGGAACGTAGAGACAGGAAAGGAAGGAAAGAGAGAAGGCAAATAGCGAAACCTAACAGTCCTGGAAAGCCAGCATAGAAATCAGTTTCATTATCTAGGATTCCCAAACGGTACTTGCATCAGTTTGCTTGCGGGGTTTCAGGTCAGTGCTGCTGCAGTTCATTGGCTTCTTCCATTTCCGCGGGAGGGTTTGAACTGAGGACGTGAAAGTTAGTTTCGCCGGAGAGGTGGTGGTCCCGTGATGAGCGCGATGGAAGCGCGTCGCCGTGACATCCGGGAGAGACGTGCGTGAGTGATTCAGGGCCGTCAGGAGAACACACAGGAGAATCCTGGTGTTCTTTTTTATGACAGATAGGTCGACACACCTCCTTGAGGTGGAGTAGCTAATGACATTGATGCAAAGTTGGCGGGCAAGCTCTTTCTTTGTCTTGTCTCCAAGCTGAATTTGCATACTTTCCGACTATCAGATCGGATTTCGAGATGGAGTACTTTCTTCACAATATCATTAAACACATAGAAGAATGCATTTGTCAGCTATGTGACATATCTCAGTGAATAGCTCGAGTCCGGAGCTTTACGGAGAGATCAAACTCGATAGATCAGAAAGGCATATAAAAGAAGTTATAGTTTACAGACAAAATTCCATCATTAAAATGCACACTAGCACAAATACACTCATTTAACCCTCAGGGGTCTGAGGATTTTTGGGGCCTGGAGAAGTTTTGACATGCCCTGACATTTGTGCTTTTTTCAGTTATTCACAAACATATTAATGGAAAAAGTGTCATTACACTGTATTCAGCACAAACTAGGCTACAATAATATTTGAGGAACATGTATGTACATGTTTGTGTTTTTGAAGGAATAACGTTTATGCATGGTTATTGAAAAAACAAAAAACTTAAATCACTGAAATAAAGCCAAAAAATATATATTAAATCTTTGTTCACAACACTTCTGGGTATTTGAGGTTGTAGACTAGAGTTTTTGCTTCAAAATGTGGTAAAAATTATGCTGCCTGCTTGTTCATATAAAACAATAGAGAGATTTAAATTTTCTAAAACATCTTTGGTCAAGAAACACAGTATGCGTGGAGGTGTGAATAATCATGAATAATGGATGATTCTCACCTGAGAAGACAAAAGAATTGCATAAAGAGCTCTAACGAGCTACATAAATAATGAGCTCTTTCAGTCAGGTAGGCTGTGAAAAAACCCTCTGCTGATCATGTCTCAAATCTCATCATGGTGTAAATCAAACATACAGAAAAAATAGCAATACTGTGAAATATTATTACAATTTAAAATAATGGTATTCTATAATATTCTTTAAAATATAATGTATTTCTGTGATGCAAAGTGTCTGAACAATTATGTTACCTCTACTGCATTTCATATAGGCTTTTAGCTTAAAAGCATGCACATTTGGAGAAATACTGATGGATTCTCATATGTTTGTCAATTTTCTATACAGAGGAGTAATATTTATTCAGGATTTATTGTCATTACTGGATACTTTGTTTTGAATTCATACTTAAAGCCGGAGGGCACTCTGTACACCTTTAGTCCACAAATGCCTGAGCACTAAAGAAGAATAGGCAATCCAGGAAATAACTGAACTAACAGAGGCCAGAGATCACTAACTACGGCTATTCAAAACACTTTTCAAGACAATAAATACACGATTGAGATGATGAATGCAAGTATTGACTCTGAATTTACGTCTGAATAGTGCTGGCTCCATGGGTGTGGCCGCATTAGCGGATAATGATCTGAATCACGGATTTCTGACATGGCTCTCTTTTCATACAGATTACATAAACACAGAATGTTTGTTTTCGATTTGACTTACACGATTTAAAACCTGACATTTCAACGTTTTTTTAGACATAAGTCTATTTTTTTTGTCATTAGTATTCACTAAGTTACAGTTCATTTTCTGAGAACTATCAGATTGGAGTTCGTTCAGAGGGAGACGAGAGATCACGCATCATGTTAGTTTTCTTTATTTTACAAAAAGCACAACATTTTGTTGTTACTCTGAGTGTATACAAATAAAAGAAGATATTCCACAGATTAAAATGGTGTATAACTCTTAATTGTATGTGCAACATTAACGGAGTATTTTGAGTCTCTTTCACACAGGTTCGAAAAAAAACGTGGTGATCACGCCGGCGTGACCGCCGACCCGAGAGTGTTAAACACTAGAAAACATGCATACGCTCGAAATACATGATGGATATTTTTCAGCATAGTTGTATTTTACATATACAGTCAAAAATGTATGTTTGTGTGTTTCTGTATGCGTTTGTTTGTGTGTGGTGTGTGTTGGAATGTGATCTGGTCAGTCCCTGGGGGATGCTCCTTTTGAAGTCTCCAAAGTTGGGAAGTTGGAGTTTTCTGTTTTACTTCGGAGGGTAACAAATGTGTCAGAGTGTTTGTTTTTCTCTAGACCGGCCGGAGCCGAGGTCAGCTTACAACACAGTCCAGCATGCGAGAAGCATCCTGAAGATTCCAGATTTTATTGACGGTCCTGATACGTGTGCATATGCTACATTTTAGTGGAAATGGGCTTGAGATTGAATGTGAGCTGTGAAATACAGGAACTGCTCTGCTTAAGTGCAGGTCTAACATGCTTTAAAGGATTAGTTCAGTTTGAAATTAAAATTAGCCCTAGCTTTACTATCCCTCAAGCCATCCTAGGTGTATATGACTTTCTTCTTTCTGATGAACACAATCGGAGGTATATTAAGAAATATCCTGACACATCCGAGCTTTATAATTGCAGTAAGTATTCAAATTACGAAAATAACGGAACTGGTGCCACGTCTGTTCCGTAAGTTGAATAAGGAAGGTGTAGGATATAGCGTAAGCTCCATCAACTGTTTGGTTACAGACATTTTTCAAAATATCTTCCTTTGTGTTCAGCAAAACAAAGAAATTCATACAGGTTTGGAACAAATTGAGGAAGAGTAAATGATGACAGAATTTTCATTTTTGGGTAAACTATCCCTTTAAAGACATTATATTATCTGTTTCAGAGCGGCTTCATATTTGAAATTCAAGTTGTAATTGTAATCTAAATGACTGATTCCTGAAATCCTGAAAAATATGACTGTTTTTCCTGTTTAACACTGTAAAGCTGCTTTGAAACTATCTGTATTATATAAAGCACAATATAAATAAACGTGACTTAACACTTTCTCCTCTTACTCTTCCACATATTGCAGAGGCTTATACACTTCCTCCTGTCTGTGCATGACCCATCTCATGACTGGACTTGTACATGTTTCATGGCAGCTTTAATGCAGCATAGAGGTTTACTGTGTCCCACTAGGGTCACTTATGCTTGTTTTGCTTTCTATTATCTAAATAGATACCAAATACAAATTTGTGCTTTTCAGAGATGAGTCTGAATTAGAGTTTTGCTCTGGAGACACTAGCTGCTTTATACTGGTTGCAAAACATTGGCCGACGCTGACGACTGCATGACTGCAGCATTTATAAAAGGACCACTAGAGCCCAGAGCCAACTTTCCATTTACATCCTGTCAGCAGACAAATGACCAGAAAGGCTTGTGAGATAAGTTGCAGACATCAGCATCTATCACATTATGAAACTGCTATTAACTGCTAGAAATTAGTCATAGAACTTTAGCTTGAGAATGTTCAGCTTTCCTTCATTAACAAGATCACTCTCTGAGCTTTGTTGCAAGCAATTTAGTGTAATTCACTCCTGATAATCAAAACATCATAAGATATTAGGGGGCTAAGGGTCGTTAGGGGATCCCTGATTAGCTCTGTAAGTGATGTAGAAGTGTCTGAACACTGCAGGGAACTCGCTTCATCTTTTTGGAGGAATGAGGTAGATTGTGATTGCTCACGTCTGGAGTTCTGGTGTAAAAACAAGGGAATTACACCACAGTCCAGTGTTAGTCAGTCACTCAAACAGCAACACAGCATCAGTAGTGACGTGCTGGAAGAAGCTTTTAGAGCAAAATGTATGAGTATAGGACAGGTCAGAATAAACATGTTAATATTTGACTCTGAGTGTCAACAAGCACATCACACGCAAAGAACACTTACAATATAATACTTACTGTTTGAGACGTCACATGGTGAGTCATTGAGTCTAACGCATGGGATAAACTAATAATCATAATGCACACTAGGGGGGAAGAATAATAATTTTTCCATAAATTGTAAGTACAAAATGAAAAGCATCATGAGGAGTTATGACTACATCAGCTGTTCACATCTAAGGGTGACTCAACTGTTCTGTTTTAAACAGGATTGCTGGATGAGAGAAAGAAAATGACTCAAAAACAGACAGGTCTTAAACAACATCACAAACTACCACAAAGCTTTCACACAATATTGTTCAGTTGCAGTTTTACAGATTAAATCTCTCTGCAATACTTGATTGTATTGGTCAGTAGTGGCTTCTCTGTATGTTTGCCCATAACAACAATAAACTGTATAATTGGCTGTTGCCTACATACTGTAACTGTAATAATAATAATAATAACATAGTAAATCAAAACCAACTCAACTCATGTCCATATATATATATATGTATTGGCAGATAGCTAACTGGAAAAATGTACAGTTAGGACCTGCTCAGTTGGGGATTACATTGCAGTAAAAAAGTTATAAAGGCACTTGAAAGTTTAAGCTGAGTTTAAGTACAATATATAGGATGAACTTTTTTCTCTCTCTTTTTTTAGAAATAAATTATTGAGCCATTAAAAAATCTTCAAATAAAGATTTACGTCATGTCTATGTCTATAGGTTCATCTACTATGCTTAAAGACACGCTACTTTCAAAAATATGGCTCGTAGCATTATTTAAATGTATCCTTTTTACATGCATTCATGAAAATAATTTATTGCAGAAAGCAACATTCTGAAACATCACATAAACACTAATGCCATCCTTATTCCATTTGAAGGATGTTAGTAGTGTTTAACACACCTGGATTTCTACCAGAGAACAAGGCTTATGTGGTCATGTAAATGCATAAGCGGTATTCTTACAAGTTTTTTAAGGGTACACGTGTGTGGGAAAACACAGGACAACTAAGGTAACAGAAATGTGTGGAGAAAGCTGCTTACTGGCCTTTCTGCTTATATATGTGGGTTAACAGATCTCTCAAATACAAAATATGGCACACTTGGAGGTTTACCTGTGTGAGGTTGAGAGCACTTGCATTGAAGCTGCAGAGCTGATAAAAGCTGATAAAAATTCTGATGCCATACAGATGTTCAGTTTGCACAGCTGTGCTCAGCTTTGATGGCTTCTCTCTCAGGCCAATCCACTATGTATCAAATAATATCCGGAGTTAACATGGTCTCTTTGTCTAGCCACTAATATTTCACATTGGACTAGACAGGGCTGGTCAAAAATTCCATTCAATGAACTTGGCTAGAACACAGTCATGTCTTGCTTTCCAGTACATATCTCATACCAGTGGCGGCTCTGACTCACATAGTGCCCTAGGTGAGATCAGACATGAGCAGCAGAAGTGAGAAAAGGCAGGGGAGAAAAAAAGCACAGGGAGCTTCTCAGAGAAGTGAGTGAAGTGAAGTGAAGCCAAGTGTCCAAGAGCTGCTGCCCTTGACTCTGTATCAGCTATGCAAGGATCTACCACTGTCTTATAAAACACAAAAATGACAGTGAGCATTATGTGTCAGACACACTGTATAGTCATAAGTATGTGGACACCCTAGACTTCTTCTGAACATAATCAGCTTTTCCAGTCGTTTTTAATGCTACTTCCTACAGTGGCATTTTAGATAATTCAGTTTTCTGTTCCAGCATGACAGTAACTGATCCCAGCAGCCCCATAATCAAATTTACTGAAACTGCACTCTCTTACCTCAGTACACTCTTACAAGTGTATGCTCCCTCCCACCAATGACAGTCACTAAATGAGTGACTTGAACAGAGTCCCAGAGTCCTTCAAAGTGAGCTACAAATTTGCTTTCCAAAACCTTCACCCTCTCAGCTCTTTGCTGGTGGAATGAACTGAGACCATCATAACGTTCAAAAAGCAGCTCTCCTGCAAACACTTTCCACTTCACAACCTATAAACACGTTCTACAAAAAAAGTCTGCATTTCACATCTGCTCTAGCTTGTTTCCTAATCTAGTTTTTTAATTAACCTGGCATAGTATACTATGAATATTGTTGGCTCTGCGGTGAATTCCTTGTTAGATTACACATTTATAAGTTTTGAATAAAAGTCTCTGCTAAATCAGTGGCTCCCAACCCTGTTCCTGGAGTCACACTGGTGAGCCAGACCATATTACCCACTGGTACTTTTGGGAGCAGATCCCTGTATTCATGATGAGCATCTAGTGCAGGGTTCCTCAAATCTGGCCCTGGAGGGCCACTGACATGTTGAGTTTAGCTCAAATCCTGATCAAACTCACCTACCTGTAACTCTGAAGACCTTGATTGGCTTGTACAGATGTCTTTGATTAGGGTTGGAGCTAAACTCTCCAAGGCAGTGGCCTTCCAGGGCTGGATTTGAGGAACCCTGATAGTGGAAGACCTTCCCAGAAGAGTGAAAGCTCTTGTAGGGAGAGATTTATGCTTTTTGTCATGATAAACAAGCACGTATGGGTGATTGTGTTTGGGGGTCCACATTCTTTTGACAAGATGTAATTTCCATTTGAAACTGAGTGTTAATTATCAAGTCACTAAAATATTCAAATTGCCTGTTGTTGTTTTCTTCTATCTCTCTGCAGATGCAGCAGTTGTTCTATGAGAACTATGAACACAACAAGAAAGGTTTCATCCAGGATCTTCACAGTAGCAAGATCCACAATGCCATCACGTTGCACCCTAACAAGCGTCCAGCTTATCAGTACCGGCTGCACAGCTACTTGCTCAGTCGCAAGATCTCTCAGCTGCGGTACCGCACTATTCAGCTGCACCGTGAAGGTGTCACCATGAGCCGCCTAAGCAACACTGCGGTGCAGTGGGAGGACCAGCTACTAGGGGCGCCACCTTCCTACACACGCTACCGGCCCACAGAGCGGGAAGACGTCATCGAGTGGGATTTTTTTACCGGTAGGCACCTGTTTTCTACTAGTAAGAAGCAGATGCCCCGTCAGGGCCTTGGAAACCTGGTCCGCTCAGCTCTGGAAGACACAGTGCTTCAAGTGATGGAAATGATCAATGAGAACTCCAAAACTCGAGGCCGTGTCATAGACTTCAAAGAGATCCAGTACGGCTATAGAAGGGTGGATCCACTTCACGGTGCTGAATACATCCTGGACCTTCTGCTGCTCTACAAGAAGCATAAGGGTAGGAAAGTGACAGTGCCAGTACGGAGACACGCTTACCTTCAGCAGTCTTTCAGTCGGCCATTCTTCAGCGAGGCAGAGGAACTGGATGTTGCTGAACTAGAAGACACCATCAATGGTGACTCTCGTTCTCTCTCTTTCCTCTCCAATTCGCTCAAGATCTTCTCTTCCTTCCAGATCTCAGAGTCCACAAAAGTCCAGAGTCAGACAAAAGTCCACTTCCTTGTACCGCTCACCGGTCGCTATGAAATCTTTGTACGTTACATGGAAAACTTTGAGAGAATCTGCCTGATCCCCAACCAGAACGTGAAACTGACCATAATCCTGGTTGACAATGATACAAACCAGGATAAGGAGAGACACCTAGAGCTGATAAAGGAATATCACAACAGATATCCTAAAGCAGACCTGTCTATCATACCTATGACAGGAGACTTTTCTCGAGGACTGGCCCTTGAGATGGGCTCCTCTCAGCTGAGGAACAACTCACTGCTGTTTTTCTGTGACGTGGACCTGGTCTTCAACACTGATGCCCTCCAGAGGTGTCGTGACAACACCATTGAAGGACGTCAGGTGTATTTCCCTGTTGTCTTCAGTCAGTATGATCCCAAAATTGTCTATGCTGGTGACCCTCCAGAAGACAGCAACTTTGTCTTTACCAAGAAGAGTGGATTCTGGCGAGATTATGGATTTGGTATCAGCTGCATATTCAAAAGTGACTTGCTTAGATCTGGGGGGTTTGACACCTCAATACAAGGCTGGGGTTTAGAGGATGTTGATTTGTTCACTAAAGTCATCAATTCTGGCTTGAAAGTGTTTCGCTCTCAAGAAGCTGGTATTGTGCATATTTTTCATCCTGTCCTCTGTGACACACATTTAGAGCCCAAGCAATACAAAATGTGTGTGGGGTCCAAAGCAAGCACTTATGCATCAACAATGCAGTTGGCACAATTGTGGTTGTCCAAACATTTAGGTGTCGGTTATAACAGGACTTCCTCCTGATGTTCCGACCTTTCCCCAGCAATCACTGGAGTTTACCTCAGATCTGCAAAAGTGCAAACAGCAAGGCATTCACTGTACGTGTGAATAATTTTAGTGGTTCTGTGTGAATGTATGTCGTATCAAATGAGTACAATCCAATTCCTTTAGTGCAACTTTCAAAAGTTTTTCCTTGCCATCTAAAATGTTGCAGCATCTTCCAAGTCTGAAAAGAAGGTCACTTTGGAGCTTATGCGGTAATTTGTTTTCCATCTTTTTTTCCGCTCATATCTTAAAGAGCATGTTTTGCCATGTGTTTAATAAGGTCCTAAGGACTAAGTAAATTGGTGTTCTTTGTATGTCATTAAATAGAAACAAGCTAGTTTACATTGCAGTGGTTATAAAAATCATAAACAAGACAATAATAATAATGTACAGAAAGTGCCACAAATGTGCTTTAAATTTTCTCGCTGGGGAAAGTGCAAGACAAATTGAGTTCTCTGATTTATACAAGGAGAAATATTATACCTTATTTCAGTATTTTTTAATGGATGTGAACTGTTTGATGATTTTGTTTTTCTACCAAAAATTGCTCAATGATATTATGGTACTGGTTACCATGTGACATCTATGTCTTTGTTGTTTTTTTCTTGTGTGCTGCAATGAACAACTTACTCTTTTTTTTCTTTTTTTTTTTTTTTTTTGCTTTGTGGCTTTAATGATTTTTCCATTTGCTGGCAGAAAAATTCAGTGGCATTGAAATTATTTATAATAAAAACATTTAAATGCATACTTGAAATGTATCTGTCTATGGTTTAAATTATTTATTTTCTAAACATTATTTCCTTTATTCTTGCTTTTAAGTCAAATGTTGTATGAAAAAATTGTAGGCAATGTAGGTTTTAGACATCCATCTTGTACAATGAATGATGCAATTTTCAGAAAATCCTTATGTGAAAACCAATAATCTTAAATTAATTCAAATGCTAAAATATATAAGTTTCTATGATCAAAGATTATGGATGAACATGAAATAGCAGCCAAAAATAGCAGCATATCATCATAAAATATATATAAAAAGATGTAAGAACTTTTCAGATATTGTATGTTACAACAGAGCTAATTCTGTTGTTAGGATTTAAATTTAAAAACCAGATCATACAGCATATCCGCTTTGTGTTCATGTTTCTCAGCCAATTGATCTCCCATTGTTCCTCTGTGCTGCTTCTGCTGAGTTAAGCGGTTTCACATCATTATCCACATTATAAAGCTCATTATGCAAAAGGAGAAGAGGGACTGAATATGAGCTTTGCTGGAGAGTTGCTTCTTTACTGTGCACCTTAAATGTACAGTATATGTTACATTAGCATTACTGTAATTTTGTGACTAAGAATTAGTGTACTTTTCATTCATAAACAAGACATTGTAAATCAATCATTTGTCTTTGAGAAGGATTGGGAACCTTTTTTCAACCTCATTTTCACTCTGAAGATCTATCAAGACCAAGAATGACACAGGTAAGTAAATAATAAACTTTTTTAAAAAATCAGTCTGGACTCTAGAGTACAAATAGTATTATGATAGTATTGTTTTGTTATAAATTATTGATCCTAAAGGGTTTTCACAGACTTATTTCTTTGTTTCTCATACAATAGTTTGTACACTCAAGTAATTTATGGTTATTAGCGTTAAACAGATCTTGAAGGTTATTTTTTTTGTGGGTGTTGCCAGAAAAATTTTGTAAATGAGCCTTTTGACCTTTGAAGTGGAATATTGATACGTGAGTAGTGGGCGAAAACACTTATCACCCTGACAGGTGTAAAGGATCGTTGTGGCCATGCTGTTTTAAAGGTTAATGTCTGGATTCATGAGGCATGAATACTTAATGAAACACAAGAGCTAGCTGGTAAACACTCCAGTGTACTTTGGATTTACACTGTTTCTGCTGAACATAAAGTACTTTTCATATATAGTGAATTTTTAATATTATATAGCACACAATTCTCAAGTGGACTTTGTTGCTGCAGGCTGTTTGTAGCAATACAGTGAAGTATATACCATATCAACCCATTTTGATGGTGAAAAAAATTATTTGCCGCTAAAATGAATGTTTTCTGGGAAAACATCTTCACTCATGCCACAAGAAAGTCACAAACTCATTGAAAATGAATGAGATGAGGTCACTGTGATTGGAAGCTGCTGCCACAACAAAGTCTCTGGTGGTGCGAACAGGGCTTAAGAGCTAGATGATATTCAATCAGTTTATGATTATGCAAAAGCACAGCCTGCACGGCGAGCAATTACTAGCTAGTGTGGGAGCTGTGTTTGTATAACGTCTGGTTCCCATATTATTTTAGACTGGAGAGAACTCAGTTTGGTTAAAAAGGTGAAAACAATCACCAAGCCATTTTGTCTCCCCAAGATCCCTCGCTCAGTGGTGCTTGGGAGGCAGGAATGGCCTCCACTTAAACCTTAAGTGTGGATGGGGATGGGGAAGCAGTCTTGAAGGAAATTCCAGCACTGATGCCACAGGGCAGTTAACTGGGTCCAGCTGACGTTCTCTGCACCATAAAGTGAAGAGTCTCCACTTGAGGTATATAGTTTCCCCGTGGAGGGAGTTCTAGAGTTGAGGTTGAGAGACCAGTATTCTGGAGCTGATCCCCTTCAGGGGCCACACCCACAGTTTCCACACTCGGGCCTGCCAGAATTGGGCTACAAGGAGTAGGCAGATCCTGTTCTGGCAAACTTGGCATCCAGTACCAGATGAGCTGGATGTGTGAGGGAGAACCAGAGTGGGCAGTGGGTCATCTCTTACGACACAAACAGATCCATCTCCGCCTAGCCAACTCTAACGTTAACTCCACCATCTCGGGATAGAGTCAACATTCCCTGGGCCTCAGCCCCTGCCTCAACGATGTCAGCTCCCCTGGGACAGGAACCATGGTTTCTTCTATATGACAAGGGTACAAAGGCATCAGCGTGTAACCTTACTCCCAATCTTTTTTATTGATTTTTAGGGACAGTACAGAATAGACATCATGAAAACAGTAAACAAAATGTTGTCCATTATTAACCCCTTACATGATCCCCCTCCCCAAAATCAATGTCAAAGAAATAAAAAAAAAAAAGAAAAAAAAACATGATCTATATACATACACACACACACACACACACACACACACACACATATATATATAAAATAAAATAAAATAAAATAAATACATTTCTTAAAGTTCCTTCCAAAAAGATCCTTCTGATGAATGAAAATTATGTATCACTACTAGTTACAGGTGTGCAAGGTAAACCCTTAATGTAATTTAAGAAGGGATCCCAGGTCTTGTGAAAAGTTTTAAGTGAACCAGAGAGTGAGCATCTTAACTTTTCAAGCCCAATGCAATAGAAAATGTCCTGTATCCACCGGTCATATGTTGGAGGAGAAACATGCTTCATCAGCGTGTAACCTTGATCATACCGAACGGGTTTCCCCTTGGGTGTCACAGTTGGTTTTGGGTGTTCTTTGTTTTCATGTCTTTTATTTTGTCTTTTTCATAGTCATGGTTCCTGTCATGTCATGTGACTCCCTGCCATGTGCTCCCCTTGTGAATAGGCTTGTTCAAGGTGCATTGGCACTGCGCAGACCAATCGGCGTATGACATCAATATACCGTGAGAGCGATTTGTATGCTCTCCAAACGCTCCCGCGGTACTTTGATGTAATACGCCGATCGGTCTGCAAAGCGCCGATGCATCTCGAACAAGCCTAATGTGTTCTTTTGATACTTAAAAGTATAATTAAGTATTCCAAGTATACTTGGATTGTAGTTGTGTTTTGACTGAGTAGCCTATTTAAATATAGTTTTTTTTTTTACATAGTTTTACATACAGGTTTATAAACAAACATTGTTTGAAAATATTGATTTATAAAGAAAACAATTATGATCTGAATTCTGAGTGTCTGAATTTTTGTGTAGGCTAGTCCACTGGTGTACATAGGAATTTACTTAAAAGCTACTTTACTATTTCCCCGCCATGACTGATTTTTCTAGCTATCCATGTTTTCACTTTTATACGGTTACAGTAGGGGGAACTATAATGTATCTTATGAAAAAGTACAGAATCTCTGGATCAAAACACTGGAAAAGAAGAAGCTGAAACAAGTGATAAAAGATTGCTCATGCAAATATAAAATAACATGATCATCAAACATTAAACAGCATGTAAATCACAACTGCCAACATTACCGAATGAAATGAAAGAGGAAATGACTGTAAAAAAAATACTACTAGCATTAAAATAGTAAACTACTAGTATACTTATAAGTTCACTTGTAGTACAGATACAAGTATATGACTGTGACTGTGAAGGTTTGGGAGTGTTAATGGACTCAATCTACTCCATCTGTGTTTTGAAATCTGCATCATCGTGTTTTGAAATCTGCATCATCGTTCTGAATCAGATCCAGAAGTAGTCTTTGACAAAAATGCAATTTTCTCAACTTTTTGTTTAAAATGTTGCCTTTCTTTATGAAAGTTACCCACATTTAAAGGATTAGTTCACATTCAAATAAAATTTTCCTGATAATTTACTCACCCCCATGTCATCCAAGATGTTCATGTCTTTGAGGTTTTTGATGAAAACATTCCAGGATTTTTCTCCTTAAAGTGGACTTCAATGGCCTCCAAATGGTTGAAGGTAAAAATTTGTTTCAGTGCAGCTTCAAAGGGCTTTAAACGATACCAGACGAGGAATAAGGGTCTTATCTAGTGAAACGATTGGTCATTTTCGAAAAAAAATTTAAATGTATATGCTTTATATAAACAAATGATCGCCTTCCAAGTGCTTCCACCAAAACCGCACTTTCGTATTCTTCAATATGAAGATGTCCTACACCTTTCCTATTCTTCTTACGGAAAAAATGGAACTGGTGCTGCGTTCGTTCCGTAAGTAGAATAGGGAAGGCGTAATAATAATCCTGGAATGTTTTCATCAAAAACCTTTATTTCTTTTCGACTGAAGAAAGAAGGACATGGACATCTTGGATGACATGGGGGTGAGTAAATTATCAGGAAAATTTTATTTGAAAGTGAACTAATCCTTTAAGTGTTGATAAAAAAGGATGCATAAAGCTAAAATAAAATTAAAGTTCATTTAAAGTTAGCCTATATTTCAAGTATAAAATAAGGATTCCTAAATTGGAACATAGTGGTATACTGAAAGTGCAAATATAATATATAAATAGTAAACTATAAGTATGATTTTATGTTACCTTAAAGAAAACTTAAAAGTATTTACAAGTAAACTTACAATTTAGTCCCAAGCAGTATCGAAATGGTACGCTTACATTTTTACTACTAGTACACATATTAGTATACTTCCTACATAAAGTATACTAAAATATACTTGAACATTACTTAAGTATACTTCATAAAATTAACATAAAGTATACTTCTTTTTTTGTAAGGGTAGCCACTTCATCCTTACATAAACACATAAATAGAAAGACAGCACACAGGTAACAAATAATATTTTAACATTAAAATGGACCTAAAAGCCCCTGTGTGTTTTACAGGAAACTAATCTGCTGCACCTGAAACTTTCAGTCACAGAACTTATCCACAGTTCTCCTGCTGTTACACTGAGAAATGTCACTATACAGAGTGTGCTTGTAAATTACAGTAAGTCTGTGTGAGCCTGTGGCCAGCACTGTTTATCTAGTGGTTGTAACACCTCCCTCAACTGTGAATATTGGAGGTGCTTCAACAAGTTGTCTATTGATGAAACTGCTGTCTGTTAATCTTTCCACCACTGCAACTGGCCAGTATCAGTTTACATGCATTCAACTCTTCCTAAATATTTTGAATTAATGTTAAAACACATGTCCACATCTTCGGTGATGGGACATTTAAAGAAAATAGTCAAGCTATCAGATCACACTAGAAACGTTATTGTTACTCTGACCATTAGTGCAATAATTAGACACATAATTATTGCACTAATAACAATTTTTAATAATTTTACACATTAACATTTATTAAATAATTAATAAAGCAATACTAGGGCTGGAGAAGTCTTAAAGGTCTTAAAGGGTTAGTTCACACAAAAATGTAATTGCTGTCATTGGGTCTCATTCATGAAACATTCATAAATATATGAGTAAATATGTGTGTGATTTTCACGTAAAGAGACCTTCCCGAAAACTCTTCTCCTGATTCACAAATACTTCTTAAACGTCAGAAGTGATAGTGAAATGTGTGTGTGTGTTAATGAATTCCAATCAGTTGTAAATGGGACGCGCGTGCACGTTCATTCTCAATTACCATAAATCCCGCCCATTAAATCCGACTGACAACTATATATGGGCATCATATTATGGCACCAAATTAAGGATTTCAACATGTCTTCTCAAAAGCGAATGAAAAAGATACATTTCTCAGATGCAGAAATTGAAGTTTTATTATCAGAAGTTCATTCAAAACACCACATTTTAAGCGTACATATATAGTGGCGTATCAGGCCCCCAAAAAAGGAAGCTTGGCAACAGATGCTGTTAATGGAGTTTCATCTGTTAACAGATGAACAGTCCCAGTTTCGAACAGTCCCAGAAGTGAAAAGAAAATGGTTCGACATGCAGCTTGACTGCAAAAAACGAATTAGTTCACTTCGAAAAAAAATCGTATTCAAACTGGAGGAGGACCACCATCATCATCGAGCATATGTACATTATACATTACAATGACTATATATATTTTTTTCAAAATGCTGTGTAAATATGTACCCGAATAAGGTGAATTAAAATGCAGCATTATTAATGAGCAAAACGTTCGGATGTTAAACGCACTATTTACTCGTGGCTGGGAGCAGGTGTAGATTTCTTACGTACCAACTAACATTTGGAAAATACGAACATTTTAATGAATCCGAAAATTTACGCCAGAACCACTTTACACACGATTTACACAAAAATTCATTCTGCTCGTGTTTCATGAATGAGACCCATTAAGTACTCACCCTCATGTCGTTCCATACCAGTAAGACCTTCGTTCATCTTCGGAACACAAATTAAGATATTTTTGATGAAATCCAAGGGTATCTGATCCACACATAGGCTGCAACGTCAACGTCATTGCCTTGTTTACGTCAGAACGCCAACTCAGAATTGGCCGAAGCTGAACACGTGAGCAGCACAACACATGCTTGTGATGCTGACACAAATTCAAATATATGAGCCCAGCCTTTTAGATTCTCGTAAAGTATTAAGCAAATGCTTATTCCTCCCCTGCAGGAAATCACTAAGAAAACATCACCGGAACAATCAACTCTCTATTCATCCTCACGTTCTTCAGATTTTTCAGATGCTCCGAATCTACTTGCAATTCTAAATTCAATCCACCGCGCAGATCCATTTGTCTTTCTCCAATCTCCAAGTATTATACAGCGACACCATCCACAATATCAAGCATAGCCAAACAGATCAGTTAATGAGCAGCCATTCAATTTTCATTGTTAAATTACCCAAATCCCTCAAACCTAACCAGTCTGTTTCCTTATTTTTAGCCTGCTGATCCCCTCTTTGTCAACAACAATTATACTCCCAAATCCTTTGAAACATTGTTCCAAAACACTTTCCAAACAGACTTGAGTTCAACCCCGTCACACAAACTCAAGCTCATCAATTACCCATTCAACAAAGTATTGCTGCGTACCTGTAACGCATGAATCAATAACTCCTCCTGCTCTCCTCCTCTCCTCTGCAATTGCAGAATTTCCACATCCACCTTAAAAGTTCCATCAGCCTATCTCCATTCAAGTGGTGCAAGACTACCTAGCATGGGTTTCCCTTTAGGCTCTCCAGTAAGACTTTTATTTCTCACTGCCGCAGCAGTGATTTCTCCCCTCATTAAAAATATTTTTTTAGCAAATATCAATGCTAAATTTTTCATATATTGTAATTATTTTTCACAGCTTATAATAATTAATTTAATGAGCCCATTGTTTCTGGAGTAAATTAATACATTTTTAGATAACTGTGTGATTTGTATATGTACATTTCTGAAATCTATTACTTGGACACTGTGACCTCTGGTAACAGACCACACTAAATTGTAATGTAGATACATGAATTTCTGTAAAGCTGCTTTGAAACAATATATATTGTGAAAAGCACTATACAAATAAATGTGAATTGAATTGAATTTTACTACCACAGCAGGTATTTTGGCGTGTGCTCTTGCAACAGCTTAGAGATTAAACTTTATTCCCCACTGACACAGCAATGATTTTGACCGCTGCGCCCGCATCAGGTTTCACACTAAATCCTTTTTCCCCACTGCCACAGCAGTGATTCCAGCCACAGCTCTCTCAACAGTCTTCAGATCAAAACTTTATTCCCCACTGCCACAGCAGTGATTTCAGCCAATGATCTCGCATCAGCTTTCAGACTAAAACTTTATTTCTATCTACTACAGCAATGATCTCCCCCACTGCTCTGTAAAGTTATTTCTCACAGCCGCAGCAGTGATTTCAGCCTCCACTCTCGAATCAGTTCACCAACTAATCATCTGTAGGAACAGAAAAGTATCCCTCCACTGTCCCATCAGTGATTTCTCTCTCTGTTCCTGCAGGAGCCTTTTGTTTTCTCATTTAGCTCCCGCAGGAAATTCACCACACAAGCTGCCTTATATTTCCCCCAATACGGCAACAGCAAAAAAATACTCAGCACATATTTGGGGGAGAGAGGGATTAAATCCTTTAAGTCTTCTGTACTTATATTGTTGAACTACTCTTAGTTGACTGCCCAGCTTGCTGTCCTTGTAAATATCTTTTTGCGGGTTTAACTCAGAGCTCAAGCCGAGCCTCGGGTTCGAGCCTCCTTCGAGGACAGCAAGCCAGGTTTGTTTTACCATTAACCATTCAGACTGAATGGGCAGGTGAACTTGTGAAATGTAGTTCCAAATGTAGGTTCGGGAGGAGCCTAAACATTCAGTCAATCCTCATTACGAGCTTATATAAGCAGCAGTCACTGCGTCATCCCAGCGACAATTCTTCCAGCATCCCTCCTCCTCCCCATCTCCTCCTCTATTTCTCTTATTCTCCCTCTACGCAGTACCGTTATAGGGGGGTTTAACTCGGGCTTGAGCCGAGCCTCGGGTTCAAGCCTCCTTCGAGGACAGCATGGCAAGTTTGTTTTACCATTAACCATTCAGACTGAATGGGCAGGCGAACTTGTGAAACTACACTTAAAGGCATGCAGTCTGATAGACTAGTATTTGTTTTGTATTATTGAAGACTAGCTTCTTTGTACTACTACACCATTTTTATGGCTTCACATAATAAACAGATGTTTCACCTTCATTTCTTGAGACGACGAGATGAGGAGGCTGTTGTCCTTTTGCTTGGTTACATATTTATCAAGTCAGCATTTATTTTACAACAGAACACATTACATTTTATTGTCCTCATATTGTGCTGTTAAGGTTGTTTGTATGACCGTCTGCTTGCTGGGGATTTATAGTAGAGGTCGTATGTATTCTTCTTTCATCAGTTCTTAATATGTGTGTGTGTGTGTGTGTGTGTAGTGATGAATGACTGACTGCTGCATTATCATCTGAATGAAGGGAAAACAAATGAAATGACACGCTCATCAGCTCTCATAATATGCTGCTACTAAAGTGAAGAAATTGATTAAAACCTGCTCAGTGTGCATAAAATGCAGACTTCACCAGAAAAGATCATTACAGAATATCTTCAGAATTTAACATATTACAGTGTAAGAGTGAACCCATGTGAATATCTAAAATGTCTACATGAATGACTCTGAAAATGGTAAAGACAGCAAAATGTAGATGTTCTCCAGTATAGTCTTACTGCTTCAGTAGGTTACCTTCAACAATATTGTATAAAAATTTAATTTCATTTATATTTTAATATACTTTACAACTGTTTAAGTGCTGCTGTCTTACCCTAAGAGTAAAACTTATGAGGAAGTCTGAAAACCACCAGACTGTTAGCTGGTTACATCTCAAAGTGTCTGTTCATCACCTACAAAACTTTCCTTCCATGATATTACAGTTTCTGTAGACACGTCACCCACAAAAAAAACCCTCACATCAGTTTTCAGATGGAGAGTGTTTTACAGTGAGTATCAAACTGTGATGCATGCAGCGCCCCCTTATGGTACATCTCCCTCTGGAAATCTAAAATGCTAAGAAATATGTGAACATAACTGGGAATTGATGGATTACTTCAATTTAAAGTACTTTTCAGTATTTGAAATCTTGACGATGAATCTTCTAAAACTGTTTAATCAGTGTCACTGATAATGACTATTATGGCCTTAATCAACCTTCAAGTAGATTGTGGTAAAATGTGTTGGTGTGGATTTTTATTATTACATATGTGTAATATTACCTATTTCTATTTAGGTAATTTAGTGTAGCGTTGCGGTTTCATTCTGTTCTGTGTGGTTAGTCAAAACAGTGGGACTCGACATATGAGAAAAAGAAGTAGAAACTTGATTGGACCTGATGTTTTTTGGTGTGACAAATTTTAATATGGCAAACTTAAACTGAAGGTACACAGAGTGTGACACAGGTGCAGATATTATGAGAATATGTATTGAATTTTTTCCAGGTCTTTAAATGACAGAGCAGGTTTGAATTAAAATGTAAAACAACGTGAAAGTGTCTGGTCCTCACAGGCCTCCTCCCTCCAGGCCCCAGTTCAGGTTAGGCACTTGTTCTGAGAAAATAATGTTAAAAAGTGCTTCAGGGCTCTTCAAATTCAGTCCTGGAGGGCCGTGTTATTTCCAAGCCTAATTAAACCCACTGGTCTGTAATTTGCAAGTAATTCTGAACACTGTGATTAGCTTGTACATTGGTTAGGGTTGAAACTAAAGTCTGCAAGACACCAGCCCTTCAGGACTGGAGTTGAAGAGTACTACCTGAAATACTGGAGAATAGTTTGGTTGACTTATTTTACTGTTATGATGCTGAGTGAACAAAGAATGAAGATTACATATATGATCATGCACATGGTTCGAACGCGCTGAAGTAAGAAGTCTGCTTTGGGCCAATCTATAACTCTGTCAGAGCTGTTTACGGTAAGTTCATCACCTAGATCAGGGGTGTCCAAACCGGCTCCTGGAGGGCCACTGTCCTGCAGAGTTTAGCTCCAACCAATTAGACACCAGCTAATCAAGGTCTTATTAGGCATAAAAACTTCCAGGCAGGTGTGTTGAGGCAAATTGGAGCTAAACCTTGCAGGTGACCCTTGAGAGTAGGATTGGACACATCGATCTAGATCATCACTGATCCTCCACCATATTTCACAGTGGGTGCAAGACACTGTGGCTTTCCAGATCTCCATCTAACCATTAGACAACCAGGTTTAAACTGGATTGATAAGAGCAGATGACCTCACAGTCCTCTACAGACCAATCCTTATGGCCTTTTGCAAATCTGAACCTGACTCTTCTTTGCTTTTGATTGATGAAGGGCTTTTTTCTAGGTTTGCACGATTTCCACCCTGCACATAGGAGCCTGATGCATGCAAAATCTTTCATATTCAAATTTATGTCTTTTATTAATTTCTTTTATTAATTGTTATGAATCTATTCTTAATGAATTCTAGATCATTTCAATGCCTTATGTTACATAATTTATTTTTACGTTATTTATTTTAACAATCATTTACATATATTCTACTATATGCTCTGATATGTTAGATTATTTCCAAATGTTACATTTTTTTGTCTCTTCTGTGCTGTAAGATCGAGTAGGTGTATTTCCATCAGAACTGATTATGTGATGTACCTTGGTATCAAAATATCAGAATCAGAATGAGCTTCATTCGCCAAGTGTGTGCAAACACAGAAGGAATGTGTTGTGGTTTTCAGGAGCTCTGCGTACATACATAAATAAGAAAATAGAAAGAACCTTTAAATAAGTAAGATTAAGAAAAATTAAGAATAAAAAATAAATTAAAAACTGATAAAGTAATACACATCTAGGTCAGAACACTTGTGTACAGATTTGTGTATTAAGTAATGTGTATACAACTGTATAAATAAAAATTTGTATTTACATGTATGTATTTATTACACTTGTTTATATGATGAGCACATCACTACCATAGTGTAAAATAATTAAAATGATTTAGGACCTTTAATTTCTAAATGTTTTGTTTTTGGTGGTCAAAATGAAGGGGGTTTAAATGGCAAAAATGAGACTGCCAGTTGTAACAGAGACTTGACCTGATTGGAAATTTGTAATTTCTAAATTCTGTGATGTGTTAGTAAAAGACAAATATAAACACAGTTGTTTATTTGAAAATTAATGTAATTTCTGGCAAAGTCTTAAGCTGGGCCAGAGTCAAAAGACAGTAGATAAAGTCTGATGTTAAAAGTTATAAAAAGGCAGTGTACTAGTCCTGAATGTGTCTCTCTCTCTCATTCAAAATGCTGCTATCTGAGCCTGTGTCATAAGTGATAATAAGCTATTTATAGTGAAGCACAGTGTCTCAGTTGAAAATCATGGACACAGAGATGTTAAAAGAAATGATTGCCATGAAGAGGGCAATTTGTTGTTAAATGTGTCATAGTAAAACTCAATGAGTATAAATAAGTCTTTAAAATAGTAATACACACTTTGAATGATAGAAGTGACTATTTTGATGAATTTCTTCTATGACTTTTTTTCTGATCTTTGTCACCACCATGCAGGGCCGATGGCACAGGCTACAGATGTAGCAGAACACTACACTGAATGGACAGTTGTGATAACACTGCTAAGAGAATGTCTAATGATTTTAGTGATTAAATACTGCTGTCATTAACCTGTCTCCATGTTTTAACACTATTAGGCAGTCAAATGGCTGTGGTGGCTCTTGAATGCTCCTTCCCTAAGCTCCAGAAAACACCTGATTCTGCTGAAGAAAACTGTCAAAGATTTTGGAATCGGAAAAAAGCGGTTACCAGTGTGCATGAGGTGATTTCTCAATGATGGGTAAGATCCTCTTTGGCCTGACAGGGGACAACCTAAGGCAGGGGTTACTGCCGCCACTGGGTACCTACCCTGAAGGGAGGTGTTTTATGTGAGATGGGTATGAGAGTTGAGCGGATGTTTGTGAGGCCAGCAGCATCATTAAGGGGGGATGACTTGTGAGAAGTTACAGCAGTCTGCCCCAAAAATGTTCCTATATACCACTCACCAGCCGCATTCCTAGGATGGCTTGTTTTTCATTGTGACAAGTGGCCACAACTTGATGCAACTATGCCAGGGGACAACACCCTGAGGAAAAAGATTATTGATAAAGGGCTGATGGGAATGAGCTTTCAAGAGCCGACTGAGACCATGAGATGATTGTCCGTAATTTCTGGGGAGATCATAGAAAAATGTATTAATATGATGTTGGTTGCCTTATGAGCAAACTCTGTATAGAAGTTTCAGACTCAACATTACGATGAATCCCTGAATTCATGAGGCTGTGTTGATTTTAAACTAATGTGTCTCTATTACAGTTTTCATTCCTGCAGGTCAAAGAGTACATTAGGGATGACGTGTTTTTGTAGGGAAAACCCGGAAGCGAGTTAGCATTTTAGGACTTCCGGTTCCATCGACCTAAAGTCAATGTTTTTTTTTAAGTGGTTTTTGCTAAATCGCCTGAAATAAGGTCTGTGGTTAACAAAGCTTCTAAATATTTTCACGTTTTGATCTATGACATATTTTTTAAACCTTTTATTGTGTCTTAAAAACGGTTGCTAACAAATTGCTAAAAACGACTACTTCCTTTGGCGGGGACTTTAGACGTCATCATGACAAACAAGACATTTGGACAGCATTTCTCATGAAAAAGTGGATAAGTATCCATGCACAGCACAGATCATAATCAGTGAGCATGTTTTTAAATAAAGTTGTTTTCTAAATAAAGTATGAGGAAGCTTGGTGGTGGTGACATTGATCCACAACCATGGTGGGCTGTAGTCCGTTTAGACTACTGTTAGCTTTTTATATCTGACGACTTTATTTAGGCTTCAAAATGTATAAATGTTGTGTTAACTTGTAAAGATTATCTTGGTAGACAAAACGTGTAAGTGTCATAACCCTTTGTTACACACAGAGCTTATTGTTTGTGATTTTCCAAAAGTCTATGGGAAAAATGCATAGGCTTTTGATTGAGGGAACCTGTGCGCCACTAACTTCCGGGTTGGCCTACAAAAAAACGTCATCCCTGAGAGGTACTCTATTAGACATGGCAGAGGATAATTCCAAGGCATGGTGGTGGTTAAAGATGAAGACCACGTTTGCAGATTCAAGAGAAAGTTAAGTGAATTCAGCATTGAACCTAAAGATAACTTTAAAAACGCTCCTAGCATAACATTTTTAGACTGTGGTAATAGTTTTATTTGAAAAATAAACATTTATATTTTACAGTTTTTTACAGACGCTAGGACACATTTCTCAATACTTAGGTCACTTTTGCAAAACTCTTCACACAGTGAGCACAACAGAAGTCTATATGGGCTAAACTGAGGATCAATTATCATTGCTTTGGCACAAAATGCATTCAATGACTACATCTCTCAAATTTCATGAATTCTTTTCTCAGACTCAGACACAACAACTGCCAAAACTCTTTGTACGTACAGGCCAATTTGCACACGCTTACATACTGTTTTCAAAACTGTTAAACTTATGTTCAAAACAATAACATAATACAAAACTGAATAAGACAGAAATTTGTTACATTCCTACAGTAATATTTTAATGAAATATATTTTAAATCTGAAAATTAAATGCTATAAAAACAATTGAATTGTATCTGTATCAGTGGATGGTGTGTATACAAATTCTTGTATTTTGGAATTATACAAAATTATAAAAATAAATAAATGACATAAAATATTGACGAATTCTGCATCATGTCTGATTCATTCCAGTAACATATATTGCAGTGAATTATAAACAGAGATGTGTCCTTGATTTACACAAGAAAACATTGTATAATGCTACATGTTGTTAGTGTTTTTTAGGTCATTGTTTTGTGGGTGACAAAGTGTGTTTGTCGGCTGTCAACCTTTGCTAGTGTTCTGGAAGAATGAGTTGATTTGAGACCTGAATAAAGTGTTTTGGTAGTTGTAGTGCATTTTGAGTGTGAAATGAAATGCTTTGCCAAGATGAAAGTTGGTTAGGAGAACTGTGTGAAGAGTTTTGCAAAAGTGACCTAAGTATTGAGAAATGTGTCCTAGCGTCTGTAAAAAACTGTAATCTTGAATGATTAAGGGTTCTATATAGTAATGAATTTAATATTACATTTTGTCTAAGTTACAGTCTTGTGAGACTGTTGAAAAGATTATTTGTGCAGTAAGAGAGAGTAGAGTAGAGGCAAGGATACTCTGTCTGTCTGTTATCAGCCTGCTAAAGCTTAAACAAAACAAAGCAATGAGATTAGAACCAAAACAACACAGCTGACTTTTATAAAAAAGAATTATAATGAACAGAAATGCTTTGAAACTGGATAAGAGATCATGTAAAAACTAAGTAAAGAACTACAGGAAAAATGTGAAGTTTAAATATGTTTTTTTTAGATTTAACACTAAAAGCAAACCTTGAAAATAAGCAGTTCATATTCATGTGTGCCTAGTATGAGTATGAGTGAGTGTGAGGGTGACTGAACTATGTTTTGTGTGTGTTAGTTTGGGGAACCATTCTGCCCCCAGTGTGTATGTCATTAACCTTTTGGAATGAGTGTGTTTTATCATTACAGATGGGTTAAGTGAAATGACACATTTTGACAAGCCGATAATTCTAATTGAATCTGATGAAAAGACAATACAGAACATGGGGCGAGTTTTAAGAGGATTGGTTATCCAGCTCTGTAGTGGTAATTATGACTACATTTGTCATTTATGATGTTGAATTACTCTATGGATTAGTATGTTTATGTATTTATTATGGAAAATTGGAATTGTGAAATTGAAGATTGCTGTCCATGGGTTAAAATGTCTATATTCAACTGAGGGTCTAATGTGTGATCAGAATGCTAGACGTAAAATGTTGTAGACTTGATGCCAGAGAAACAGTGACACACTGGCAATCAAAATTATCCAGAGAGCCCAGTAACAGTTCACAGTATGAAGGACTGGTGGGGGAACAAAGGAGGATGGGAAGGAACATCATTGTTGTTTGACTATTCTTGATCAGGTCTGTACACCATGACCTGACCTGCTAGACAAACCACTTGATAACTGTGAGAACTGTGTCTCTGCCTTCAGAGACAAAAAAACAGGCCTGAATTGCGAAGGATAAGTTGTGACCATGGAATGTGAAGTGTTAGTTTCAGGGCTGCTGTCTGCTAATTATGAGCAGATGAGCTTGTGACCCTCACTGGAGTGGGTAAACTGATGACTGACAAAATTGTGACTATCTACACAGACTCCCATTATTGGTTTGGGGTGGAAGATGATTTTTGAGGTGCTGTGGTTTGAATTTCTGTTTGTGCTGACAAACTAATGCAAAAAGACTGTTTCTGTAGGAAATGCCAGCAGACACAGGAGATTGTGTGTAATCTGTTACCTGAAAATAACCCTTTACAGAGCATGATCAGAGGCAGAGAAAGCTGGAGGAAATCTGTTTGCAGAATTAAAGACAAAGATGGCAAATGTTGTTTAGAGAAACATTTCTTTAACCACTATGATAAATTGATGGGCAATGCATCAAAGGGTGGGATGGTATCTCAATTAACGAATGTATGGCTGAAAATATGGCTGAAATTTTTCAAATTGGGTTAGAAGACCCCACTTTTGAGAATGAAAGGGGCTAACCAATGAGTGCAATCAACCGAATTGTGTGAACATGACATGTTGAACTATTGTAAAGAAATGTCTTCTATCCTGTCTAACGGTTGTGTACAGGTGAAATCAGCTCAAGGAATTCCAAATCACCACTGAGGTTCGACAATGACACATCGCAGGCTACAAAATAGATCTTTTGTGAAAAGATGTTATACAACTAAGATGGTACATGCTATATGTCTGTAAAAATGAATGATGCTATCTTTAGTTCTATGATTGGGTGGTTACCTCAATTTGTTGTTTCCTGATTTTCCATGCATATTACAATCCTTAGAGGGATTGATTAAGGCAAGTCTTGGAATAGTTTATCGATCACTCTATTAAATTATGAACTTATACCTATCCTCCTCATATTTCTTTGTATTTGATATCTTTGATATCATATTTGATATAGAGAGTGTCTGTG
This sequence comes from Chanodichthys erythropterus, assembly GCF_024489055.1. NCBI lineage: Eukaryota > Metazoa > Chordata > Actinopteri > Cypriniformes > Xenocyprididae > Chanodichthys > Chanodichthys erythropterus. The sequence continues at coordinate 59,569,462 of NC_090230.1, read as the reverse complement.
GGTTTGGCCTAGTTTAAGTTGATCTCCCAGTTAAACACTTGATAGCAGAACATACTGTCGTGTGTTTAGATTTTGAGATGTCAATCTCTTCTAACATTGTCAAGAATACAATAACAGTGTTTGATCGTTTAGCCTGGCTCCCAGATAACAAACCTGTACTTATATTTTGCTTGCTTATATTAGGGTCTGTCACCTAAAAATCAGCCTTAAAGGATTAGTTAACTTTCAAATGAAAATTCCCTGATAATTTACTCACCCCCATGTCATCCAAGATGTTCATGTCTTTCTTTCTTCAGTTGAAAAGAAATTAAGGTTTTTGATGAAAACATTCCCGGATCATTCTCCTTATAGTGGACTTCAATGGAGCCCAAACGGGTTGAAGGTCAAAATTACAGTTTCAGTGCAGCTTCAAAACGTTCTACATGATCCCAGACAAGGAATAAAGGTCTTATCTAGAGAAACCATCGCTCATTTTCTTAAAAAAAAAAAAAAAAACTAATAATAATAATAATAACTATTATTAATAATAAAACTAATTAATAATAATAAATAAATATATATATATATATATATATATATATATATATATATATATATATATATATATATATATATATATATATATATATATATATATATATATATATATAAGATTTAACAATAAATGCTTGAACTTCTCTTATTAATTCCGGCAGTGTAGACACTGCTAAGTGTATTACTGCCCTTCACAGGTTAAAGTTTGATCTAATTATTATATACTTACACTAGCACATTTTATATGACAATTTAGTTCAAACTTTGACCTGTGGAGGGCAGTAATACACTTAGCAGTGTCTATACTGCTGGAATTCAAATAGAGAAGAAGAAGAGAGCTAGTTCAAGGTGAGCATTTATGGTTAAAATGTATGAATTTTTAAATTTTTGTTTAGAAAATGAACGATGGTTACTCTAGATAAGACCTTTATTTCTCATCTGAGATCGCTGTAAACTGAAATTTTGACCTTCAGCCATTTTGGCTCCATTGAAGTCCACTATGTGGAGAAAAATCCTGGAATGTTTTCATCAAAAACCTTAATTTCTTTTCGACTGAAGAAAGAAAGTCATGAAAATCTGTGGATGAAATCATGGATGAAAATTTCAATTTGAAAGTGAACTAATCCTTTAAGAGTTTTTTCTTACTTCCTACACAAATTTAAGAAGAGTGATCGTTTGTACGAAAATCAGAGATGAAGAGTACAAATGTGATGTAATAACTTAAATTTGCTTGTTTTCATATTTTTTGAGAAGATTTTTACCTTAGTGAAGCATTGTAATAGATGTAGTGATTAGTTATCAATGAATGATAAAAAGGGGGGAATTGTGGAAGAAATTTTGAATTTCTGTATAATTTCCATATGATTTTACTTATATGCTTATGGTTAAAGGATTATGTTTTTCTTAGAAGTGCTTAAGTATGCATTCTTTGAGTGACTTATGGTGGCAGGACAAATCACCTAGAGGGAGACATTGGGATGTATTTTTGGCTCTCTTCCAGGGCCTGAACAAATACCATATGTTCTTCAATTGTATGGGTATATATAAAAGAGATGTGACTGTCACGTGGAAAAACACTGAAGTGGTAAACATGTTCCTAATTTGGTAAAAGGACAGAGGCTTCAGCCTAGGATGTTAGAGATATAAAAGTGAGGGGAAGCTTTCATTCTTTGTCTTATACTCTGCAGCTACTTGTGTTTCTGTATGACTGTCTGACCTTTCTTGCAAGAAATAAAACCTTTGAAAGTTTGGAAGAGTTTGTCTTTTATGCAGTAAGAGTCGTTTTCATTTTGCCACAACATTGCTTGGCTCTCAGTTGAGTACATAAGAGTACTGAATTGTGAATTATAAAAACAGGTGATTGTGTGCTAGCTATTTAAGGTAGAGATAGCCTAGGGAAAGAAACTGTTTTTATGCCTAGATATTCTATGCACAGAGATCTGTAACGTCTGCCTGAGGGCAGAAGTGCAAACAGGCTGTGGTCTGTGATGATGTTACCTGCTCATTTCTTCACTTTGAAGATGTACAAGTCCTGGAGGTTGGGCAGGTGCACACCAATTATCCTTTCAGTTGTCCTTACAGTCTGTTGCAGATAGTATTCTTATGTCTAATTTGCTGGCTGACCCAAACCATACTGTTATACAAGTGCAGAGAACCGACAAATTGAACTTCTTCAGTTGACAAAGGAAGTACAACCTCTGCTGGGCCTTTTTCACAGTGGAGTCAATATGAGTATCCCACTTCAGGTCCTGAGAGATGGTGGTGCCCAGGAACCTGAATGACTCCACTGCTTCCACAGTGTTGTTCATGATGGTGAGTGGTGTAGTGTCATCTGCAAACTTCAGGAGCTTGACAGAGGGGTCTTTGGAGGTGCAGTCATTTCTGTAGAGGGAGAAGAGCAGTGGGGAGAGAACAGATCCCTGAGGACCCTTACGAAAAAGACATTTATTCAAGTGTACTATCTTTTCAACTAAAAAATAAGAAAGTATACTTTCAGCCTACTTTTTATGTACTTCTCAGAAACATAACTACTTAAAATTTCACTCAAGTATACTTGACTTATACTGATAGAAATGTATTTAAAAGTATAATTAAGTATTCCAAGTATACTTGGATTGTAGTTTAATCTTTTGATGTAGTAGCTTATTTAAATATAGGGTTTTTTGTTTGTTGATTTGTTTGTTTGTTTGTTTTTTACATAGTTTTACATACAGTCTTATAAACAAACCTTGTTTGAAAATATTGATTTATAAAGAAAACAGTTATGTTCCGAATTCTGAGTGTGTGAATTTTTGTGTAGGTTAGTCCACTGGTGTAAATAGGAATTTACTTAAAATCTACTTTACTCTTTCCCCGGCATGACTGCATTTTCCATCCATCCATGTTTTCACTGTTATACGGTTACAGTAGGGGGCGCTATAATGCATCTTATGAAAGAGTACAGAATCTCTGGATCAAAACACAGGAGAAGAAGAAGCTGAAATAAGTGATAAAAGATTGCTCACGCAAATATAAAATAACGTGATCATCAAACATAAAACAGCATGTAAATCACAACTGCCTAACATTACCGATTGAAATGATGAACCCATAAAGAGGAATGGACTCGATCTACTCCATCTGCTTTGAAATCTGCATCATCGTTCTGATTCTGATCCAGACGTAGTCTTTGACAAAAATGCAATTTTCTCAACTTTTTGTTTAAAATGTTGCCTTTCTTTATGAAACTTGCAAGTGTTGATAAAAAAGGATGCATGAAGCTAAAATAAAATGTTTATTAAATTAAAGTACATTTAAATGTAGCCTATATTTCAAGTATAAAAAATGAATTGGAACATAGTGGTATACTGAAAGTGCAAATATAATATATAAATAGTAAACTGTTATAGTTTGATTTTATGTGACCTTAAAGAAAACTTACAAGTATATTTGCAGTATAAAACTACCAAGCTAGTAGTTTACCGAAAGTACACTTCAAAGTATACTTTCATTAACTAAAAATGTACTACTAGTATTGAAATAGTAAACTACTAGTATACTTATAAGTTCACTTGCAGTACAGATGCAAGTACAGTCGTGCATTGAAAGTTGACTACTTTTACACTTATAGTACACTTAAACTAATATTTTTATATACTTAAAGTGGGCCAATTTAGTCCCAAGCAGTATTGAAATAGTACACTTACAAGTTTACTACTAGTACACATTGATATTAGTATACTTACTACATAAAGTATACTTAAGTATACTTCATAAAATGAACTTGAAGTATATTTCTTTTTTGTAAGGGGAGCTCCAGTGCTGATGGTGAGGGTCCTAGATGTGAGTTTCCCTAGTCTCACTAGCTTCTACCTGTCTGGAAATATGTCTGCTTCCATCTCCGCAGACGTGAGATAATGCAAAATCTACAGTATTTTCTTAAAGGTGTTAAAATCACAATTCCTTCTTAAGTTATTCCACATGCCTTACAAGGGCCATGGTGACCCAATCAGAGCTGCTGGGGTACATTTTGTCTTGTGTTCATCATTAAATGGTTTGCAAGGGAAGTACAAAGAACTTTAATAGGTACTTTCCCTAGTCCCTTCCTGTTACAGAGGCACAGCATATTAACATGTTTAGTTTCAGAAGATTTGGGGCTTCTTTCTTTTCTCTCCTTTCATTCTGCAAATAGCCTATCTTGCTTCTTTTGGGCCTTTCTTTCTCTATACTCTGATCTTAAACTTCATCTGTTAGATACAATACTTTGGATATTAATAATTAGGATTTACTTATCTATCTTATCTTGAAACTTATTTGCTACATTTGAATAAAATTTGTTATTTTTTGTTTCAAATTGAATCTCTGACACAATCATTGCTCGTCTACCTGAGAGCTGTTTCATAAAAGTTGCTAAGAAAAGCGAGGATTAAACTCCAAAACCTGACTTGAATTAACCTAACAAATGAGTTGGGGCTAAAACGGTTTCATAAAAGGTAATTGAAGTTCACGCAGTCCCGCTAATTCGATCCAGGTTTACCTAGTCAAGATAATTTCACGTGCACGCTTTTTTTTAACCTAGAAGTCGATCATGGATCAAATCGATCCACCATAGGAAACAGTATACATTTTATGCTATTTTATGTGTTTGAGACATGGTGTTTTCCTCAGTGCATAACTTACTTTACACAAGTTTATTCTCCATCTGTAAATGTTAGAAAGTCATCCAAATATTTCCATTTTGCTGCTAAACTTCACAGTGAATGAGCACTGCTGCACGCTAAACACACGGAAGGCAATTATAGAAGCGCAATAATTCTAAAATATACATTTCGTTAAAATATTTGATGTTGGACATTAAATGTGCCTCATGTACAATTTTAAACCTACAAGTAAGTGTATTTTTTATAATAGTAACTGTAAATGGACTATTGAAATGGGGTAAATATACTGTAGGCCAGTTACTGAGTTTAGATTCATCTAAACTCTTAGACACTTTTCCCAGTCATTTCAATAGCAAAAAGTGTCCCATCAACCTGAATTATATATATATATATATATATATATATATATATATATATATATATATATATATATATATATATATATATATATAGTCATTGCATTCTCCAAAAGGTGAAGCATCAAACATGGATACCCCCTCACTCCAACATTGTTCAGGATCTTGACCTGAAGCACATCTTCAGATCTTCAACAAGAATACAGAATCTAATGGGAAACCGTCAGTACTCAGGTATGGGAAGTCCTCATGAGAGAACACCCCTGTAGTAACACACAGGGAAAATTAAAAACAGTATGTTCTCTAGACTATGCTGGGACTTAAAGACAAACGTTTCTTTGGCAGGATGTTGTTGAAGCTGAGTATCAACAAATACACGTTAGGGCTTGTCTATGAGTTTAGTCATCTCAGATTCACTGTGCCTTCATGTTTGCATGTTGCAAGGAAAGAGATGAACGCTTAGAATTTTTCACAAAATTACTTTTTTTTACCTCTTACTATTAAAAATAATTTGGATCAACATAAGGGTAGGTAACTGACAACAGATTTTGTTCCAAAAACACTACAAAACTTTTGAACAAGTCATGTTTTCTTTCCACAAATCAAATGTTCCTTTTAAACCAGATATCATACACATCATGCTGGCACTGGTGCTAAGGACACAGTCAGTGACTTAACAGTCATTCTAACTGTGCCTTGCCTTCTGTCCATCCATCCATCCCAATTTTCAAATTGTTCCTGGCCAATTTCAACTAAATAAATACTCATATGAGCCTAATGAGGGTGCTGTAACGCAAGAAACCATTTCACTCATTTCCGTGTAAAGGTTAGGCTAAATAATGAACCGCAGTTGTATGGCAGTCAGCTGCCTGTTATTTACATTTGATTTATATAATGAAGTCTGTTTGAATTTTGCAAATGTATGATCTGTATTTAATATAATAGTTGAGCAAATGGAATAACCTTGACTTGAATGCACACACTATAAAGCTTGACATTATTCATATAAAAGATTTGTATATCAGCTCATTCTCATGTTGCTGTTGTTCTGAGCTCAGAGGCTTATGTTGATCTTCATGGGGAAATACTTGAACACATCCTTTATTTGTATGTTTACTGCTTTCTAAATCCCTTTTTATTTCTCAAAGTTAACAATGTTATAACTACATAACATAGGATTCAAGAGTCAGCCTGAGAAATACAACCAAAAACACAGAATATTGGTAGCAAGACTAGAATAATGACACATTCCAAAAAATAACATTTAATGGTTTTTATTGACATCCTCAGTCAGAACTTATTTTCTGGATTGATTCTTACTTGACATTTAACATTTAACCTCAGTTATGGCGAACAATGACACAACTAGCTATAAAGTGGTTATCCAGGAGGCCATCCCAGCTGACGGCCACCCAGGACGTGGATGTGAACATGGTAAACGGACTGTCCGCCGTCGGGACCCTCATTGAGCACCAGTCGGTATCCTCTGGGTAAACCCACCTGCTCGGCACACTTCTTAGCAACCACCATCAGGTGTCCGAGCAGCTGTGCCAATACAAAGAAACATCAGAATATATAACACTCACAAAAACATCCAACACATCCACCAGTAGATCTAGTCAATTGGCATAGATTTCAAGAAGTGCCCTTATAAAAATATAAACCTAAAGGCATGAGTTACAAAGCTAGATCATAATACTGATTTTTAGCAATAACCTTTCAATTGTGTTTAATAACTGAGTAATTATGAATACAATCTTCAATCTACCAATCAGAGAATCACAGGAAACAGCTGTAACTGTCCACTCCCATGAAGTATTGCAAATGTTCTTTCTGAATATTTTGCATTAAACATATACATATATATATATGTATATATATGTGTGTATATACGTACACACACACACACACACACACACACACACACACACACACACACACACACACATACATACATACACACAGGTGCATCTCAATAAATTAGAATGTTGTGGAAAAGTTCATTTATTTTAGTAATTCAACTCAAATTGCGGAACTCGTGTATTAAAAAAATTCAATGCACATAGACTGAAGTACTTTAAGTCTTTTGTTCTTTTAATTGTGATGATTTTGGCTCACATTTAACAAAAACCCACCAATTCACTATCTCAATAAATTAGAATACTTCATAAGATCAATAAAAAAAGGATATTTTAAACAGAAATGTCAGGCTTCTGAAATGTTCATTTCTATGCACTCAATACTTGGTTTGGGCCTCCTTTTGCATGAATTACTGCATCAATGCGGCATGGCATGGAGGCAATCAGCCTGTGGCACTGCTCAGGTGTAATGGAAGCCCAGGTTTCTTTGATAGCGGCCTTCAGGTCATCTGCATTCTTGGGTCTGGTGTCTCTCATCTTCCTCTTGACAATACCTCATAGATTTTCTATGGGGTTCAGGTCAGGCGAGTTTGCTGGCCAATCAAGAACAGTAACACCATGGTCATTGAACCAGCTTTTGGTACCTTTGGTAGTGTGGGCAGGTGCCAAATCCTGCTGGAAAATGAAATCAGCATCTCCATAAAGCTTGTCAGCAGAAGGAAGCATGAAGTGCTCTAAAATTTCCAGGTAGATGGCTGCGTTGACTGTGGACTTCAGAAAACACAGTGGACCAACACCAGCAGATGACATGGCAGCCCAAATCATCACTGACTGTGGAAACTTCACACTGGACTTCAAGCAACATGGTTTCTGTGCCTCTCCACTCTTCCTCCAGACTCTGGGACCTTAATTTCCAAATGAAATGCAAAATTTAGTTTCATCTGAAAAGAGGACTTTGGAACACTTATTATAACAGTCCAGTTCTTTTTCTCCTCAGCCCAGGTAAAACGCTTCTGAAGTTGTCTTTGGTTCAGAAGTAGCTTGGTATGTGGAATGTGACAGTTGTAGCGTCTGTATGCGGTGGCTCTTGATGCACTGACTGCAGCTTCAGTCCACTCCTTTTGAAGCTCTCCTAAGTTCTTAAATCGGCTTCGCCTGACAATCTTCTCAAGCCTGCGGTCATTCCTTTCACTTGTACACCTTTTCCTACCACACTTTTTCCTTCCAGTCAACTTTCCATGAATATGCTTTGGCACAGCACTCTGCGAACAGCCAGCTCTTTCAGCAATGACCCTCTGTGGCTTACCCTCATTGTAGAGGGTCTTGATGATCGTCTTCTGGACAACTGTCAAGTCAGCAGACTTCCCCATGACTGCTGTTGGGATTACTGACCTAAACCTAGTATTTATATCCTGAGAATGGTAATTTAATAGAACTTGAAAATTAAATATTCTAATAATTTGAGATACTGATTTTTTTATTTTGACGAGCAGCAAGCTGTAATCATCAAAATGAAAACAAAAAAGTATGTAAATATTTTTCTTTGTCTAATAAATCAAGAATATATTTGTTTTACATTTTCAATTAAATCACAGAGAGAACAAACTTTTTCATGATATTCTAATTTATTGAGATGCACCTGTATATATTAATGATTGTAACATTGTGAGCAGGTTGATTTGGATCAGAACTCTTTATTGAAGAAGAATTATTAAATGAACAAGATCAAAACTACAAATATGTAAGTAGATTAATGTGCACGAGATTCAGTTGGAGGTCTGTGGCTTTGAGATGAAGTTCAAACACACTGTGATACAGTGTCAGTTTAATACTGACCTCTTTATCAGCATCCTCTACTTTAGAGATCTGAGTGATGGGCTTTCTGGGGACCACCAGGAAGTGAGTGGGAGCCTGAGGGGCCACATCATGGAAGGCAATACACTAATAATTCATTACACACACAGAAAGAGAGGGACAGAAAGAGAGAGAGAGAGTTTAACAATGTGCATTATTCAACTGGGTGTATTAAAAAGTAAGTAAGTAGTAAAACTGTCGTGTAACTGAAAGTTTTCATTATTTTGGACGGCGCCGCCTTCATCAATCGCTGTTCAATGTGCAACAAAGTTGTGCAGAAATGAGTTCACATACATGTGCAGGACATGTGAACTAGCACTGAAAGTTGGCACATTTCCAGATATCCTCGATTTCAATATAACTGTCAGCAGAACTCGAAATGAATTTGCAACTGAACTTCAAACGCGTCTATGACAGAGATCAGACACTCGAATGATTCTCATTCTTATAAATAGTCTGAAGCGCATTGTAATGCTGCAGATCAGGCGCAGAATCGACCACAGACTTGCCTGTCAGCCCTGATGGCAGTATCGCTATGGCTGTACAAACAGCAGAGATCGCACCTGATCATCTTCATAAATGATGTTGGCAGGAATCTCTTTACGGATGATTTTGCCGAATATCGTGTCTCCTCCCGGCTGCGCGCTCTGGGCTCGCGACACCTCATCCGCCATGATCACAGATCTGCTTCTGCAGCTGCGGAGCTGTCAATCAAACAAGCGAACACACAGCTCAACGCCTATTGGCTGAGACCAGCACAAAACGAGAACAGCGACTGGACAGAGCCCACTGACGATCAGCCACATGATTAGACAGCTTAAAATAAAGTCTTTTCATAATAAAAGCGCCATCCCGAGACAACCTATATATTTCAGAGTTTATTGCTTGCTTCATTTGTCCTATAATGCTTGTATTCATAATAATAAAATCTAATTAAACTGAGAAGTTCCATAATTTTAATATTCTATGATTGCAATCTTGCTGCATAGATCTGTTCGGTGATAACAGCGCAGAAATAAACTGAATTGGACTAAAGCTCAACACAAACCTAAAAACTCCATTATAAAGCAAGGTCTAATAAAATACTTAAATAATATTGTTTATGTATTTTTCGCGTCTTGTCAGCTTTTAATTTGAAACAGCTTACTTCCGTGTTGTTATTCGTATCACTGCTGACATGTCTAACAGAGGTGTTGTGATCTGTGTTTTACTGGCAGGATTTTGCTTCATTTCATGGAAACACTCGTTAATTGGTAACACGATGTCATGAGAATCATTATTCCAGCAGTTATTATTCTTTTATTTTTTTTGAAAACACTTCGTGTCGCTAATTTTAATAGAGCAAGAACAAATGGCTCCAAATTCATTATTACAATTTCCTGTAAAATACAGTCTTCTACTTAAGTGAAAACAAAATGTGTTAAAAATGTCAGCAGAAGGAAGCAATTGATGAAATTGAATTAATAGTATCATTTTATTTAGATCAATTTTCAAATTTCGAAGTCCTCCTACGTGTGCCTTTAAAATACCAGTGGTGTGATACTGCTTATCAAATTATTATAGCTTTCTTTTTTTCCTCCAGTGGAATTTGATATTGTTCTGATTTTGAGGATGTTGCTATAAATCTTGAAGATCAGCATGTGTTAATGCTGCTGCAGCAGCAGCTGTGAAGTGATCCAGGGCTGCTAAGATCTGACCACTGAGAGCCTGACAGCTGTTTGATGTGTGTTAAAGGTGTTACAGATGCTCTGAAGCTGGCCGGACGCGGGCTCATATTCCTGGGCATCTGCACATGGCTGATTTATATGTTACCGAGGCTGAAATCTTTCTTCTTTCCAGTGTGTCAAGAGCTCCCAGACAGTACATACATTCAGATGACAATTTTTATTATTTAATTGTGTAGTTGTATATTTGCTGTAACTGTATAATTGAAGTTTTTCATCTTGCAGACCCACTGCATGAATCCAGCAGACTGAAACAAGAGCAAGTTAGAAGAATTCAACAACATCAACACAATGACAAGGTTCAGCACCACAACACACAACTCTCTGCCTTTAAAAGCAAATAAATGTTCCACTGTAGGTCAGTAAATATGTTCTGAATATATTCTAACAGTAAATATGTTGTTTCTCATATCATGAAGATGTCTGACTATGCTGAAAGAGTGTTAAAGCCAAGACAGAACTCTTTGCTCCAGCAGAAAATGGAGCGGCACCATCGCTTGACAGGAGAGACCTGGAAACTCAGCCAAGGGTTTCCAGTCGGGGTGAGCAAACTCATTATCACTAGTGCTACATGCTGCAGTACGGGTAATGTGTTTTTCTGTTTTGTTTTGTTTTGTTTTTGTTTTAAAACAATTAAAAATAAGTCAAGGCACCTTTATTTCTGTTGCGCATTATAAAACAGATTTTTAAAAATCAAATTTACACTGATAAACAGGAACATAATGATCAAAGATGCAAAAAGATGCAGTCCAGAAGACAATAGTGTTGTTATTCAGTCAAAAAGTTAAAGTTGTAATACATGTTAGACTGTACTACTCATGCATCAGAAAAATAAACAATTTAGATATAGTATAGTTCTCAACTCTGGCCCTCAAGATGTTCAAAACAACTGGCTGTTATGTATATTCATTATTATGTTTATTATATTAAAGGTGCCCTAGAACGTTTTTTTCACAAGATGTAATATAAGTCTAAGGTGTCCCCTGAATGTGTCTGTGAAGTTTCAGCTCAAAATACCCCATAGATTTTTTTAATACATTTTTTTATCTGCCTATTTTGGGGCATAATTAAATATGCACCGATTCAGGCTGCGGCCCCTTTAAATCGTCGCGCTCCCCGCCCCTGAGCTCTTGACTCTATATACATTGCATAAACAAAGTTAACACAGCTAATATAACCCTCAAAATGGATCTTTACAAAGTGTTCGTCATGCAGCATATCTGATCATGTGAGTATGGTATTTATTTGGATGTTTACATTTGATTCTGAATGAGTTTGATAGTGCTCCGTGGCTAAAACTACCATTACACACTGTTAGAGAGATTTATAAAGAATGAAGTTGTGTTTATGAATTATACAGATTGCAAGTGTTTAAAAATGAAAATAGCGACAGTCTTGTGTCCGTGAATACAGTAATAAACGATGGTAACTTTAACCACATTTAACAGTACATTAGCAACATGCTAACGAAACATTTAGAAAGACAATTTACAAATATCACTAAAAATATCATGTTATCATGGATCATGTCAGTTATTATTGGTCCATCTGCCATTTTTCGCTATTGTCCTTGCTTGCTTACCTAGTCTGAAGATTCTGCTGTGCACAGATTCAGACGTTAATACTGGCTGCCCTTGTGTAATGCCTTGAACATGAGCTGGCATATGCAAATTTAGGGGGCGTACATATTAATGATCCTGACTGTTACGTAACATTCGGTGGTATGTTGAGATTCGCCTGTTTTTCAGAAGTATTTTAAACAAATGAGATTTACATAAGAAGGAGGAAACAATGGTGTTTGAGTAATTTTAATATTATGCAGTTGAAAATAATTACCGCATCAATCAATCTCTATCATTACGCTTCACAATATCATCATACAGATGTACTTTAATTAGCAAAACATTACACTTAGATTTGTAGAAGTTGCCGCCTCTGGTGTTGCCATGGCCCATCTTTTATTTTCTTGTGATCTCTATTGCCGTCTTGCACTGCAATATGGGAAATAGTCAGTTGGTGAGTGTGCATCATAAGTACACTCCAAATCAGAGTGCATTGTGGGTATAAAAGAGTGAATGAACGTAGGGAATGATATTGTTCACTCAGAATTGGACACCACTACAGAATGGCAGTAACACGATATAGTGCACTTTTTAAAAAATAGGGAGCAGTTTCAGACACAGCTTCACTGTCCTGCAGAGTTCAGCTCCAACCCTGTTCAAACACACCTGAAAAAGCTAATCAATGTCACGGTCACTAGAAAGCTACAGGCAGGTGAGTTTGATCAGGGTTGGATCACAAGGGCCAGAGTTTGGAACTCCTGATATAATCAGTACAGTTGCAGAATATTGTGATGATTTTAGCAACCTTTCCAGCATCTTTTCTAGGATTGCTGGCTGCCACAGTAATGTGTAAGTGTACTGAATCTAGGAATTATCTTCATTAAAAAGCTATTAGTAGTAGTAATGGGGATTATGCACAACAAACTTACATATTGTGCAAAACAGGTCGCATCACTTCCGGTTCAGCTCTTTGTTAAATATTGAGCTGCTTTATTCAAGATACCTTAGTATCCATAGATGTCGGGGTCGGTTGATATTGCTGTTAACACTTTCTTCGACAAGCGGGTGCAATGAGACCTCCTTTCCTGTTTGTTCATGTGACGTTTGACATGAAGCCAATTAATTGTAATAATGGCTGACTACAAATAGAGCATCTCTATAATGGCATTGTTAACAGTAAACTTTTACATGATACACTGCATTGGCTCGAGTCTAAAACAGGGGTGTCCAAACCTGCTCCTGGAGGGCCACTGATCAGCTCCAACCCTAGTTAAACACACCTGGGGCCTGTACCATGAAGCCGGATTAGCTGGCTAGCCAGGTAAGTTTCAGATTAGTTCGCGCCAATCCTGGGTTTTAGGTACCATGAAAGAAAGCAAGTAACTTACGCTCCATAGCTAACCTGCTCCGGAAAGGTTATGTTATGGTTCAGAGATCTCAAACTGAATTTAGGCCAATCGGATGTGAGCAAAGTGACACTGACACATCCAACGCAATAAAGTCACACCCCAGTTTCTCTTTGTCCAAATTAAAGGTCACTATATAGTAAAAAAATATTTAACAATTAAATTGTCTGGCTTTAATGATAATTACTTAGAATGATTTTAGGATTTATATATGATTTATATAATTCAATGATATATATTATTATTAATCCATTACACAAGCGATTTTAGTTTAACAGTTATTGTTAATTATTTAGTTTCAGTGAATATTAATATTTACAGATCATATGTAATAAAAATTAGCTGCAAATAAGCTTTAAATATAATGTGACCTTACATGTCCGAGTCTCTATCACTATATATTATCAACTAAATAAACTACACAAGTTTCACTTGCACTGAGCTCTATGCAAGTGAGCAAGATAATTTCTTTTATTTTCATCAGTGTACATGAGTTTAAATTCTTCATTTTCTTTAATCTCGTAATCTTCAGCAAAAGAGTTTTGAATTGCGCATGAAGTGAATCATTGTGTCTCTCTAACCAGCTAGTCTTACTTGGCATTCTACAAACTTCCAGGTAGATGTGTTGAGAGCTAAAGTTGGAGCTAAACTCTGCAGGACAGTGACGCTGATTGGACATCCCTGGTCTAAAATGACTGACACATATTACTGAGAGCACTTTTATTTGTATTTTGTGGTTCAGGGGGAAGAGGATCAGATGTGTCTTGATGTCAGTGTAGATGAGAATCCTAATCAGGGAGCCAGAAGGAGACGGAAGCTGCTGCAGACTGTTACTCGAGATCCTGTCCAAAAGGAAGCGCCCAAGCAGAAGAAGGTGGGAAACAGTGAATGTGTGTTTCGCTTGGAATGGTGCTCTAAAAGAGCCCTTAAGCACAGGTGTAGATTTATGTACGACTTTCAGAAATTTGAGCCCCATTATGGGCCTGTGTTGAAGAAATGTTTTTTTCTTTCCATTAAAGGTCATAGTTTTGCCCGATGAGCCGTCAGCAGATACTGAAGGGGTGAGTGGACCAACTCTTCCTACATATGAATAAAAACAAGCAGATGACCCAATGATAACTATTCATTTCTTCTGTTAAGTCATGTATTTACAGTTAGAGCTCTGCTCTGTAATTCACTAACAGGTTGTAAAAATAGCTCTAAGATGTCCAAGCAGAAGAACGATTCACCGGCGATTCCTCAAAACCTGGAGCTCGATGGTGAGTCCTTCCTGATTACTGTCATCTGCTTTGACTAGAAAGATGACAAGTTAATACTAATTTCTTATGATCATTAGCTCCTCCTTGACTGGATGATGAAGACAGGATACCCTCCTGCTCTCTACATACTGTGTACATCCTACCCCAGGAAAACCCTGTTGATGGCTGCAGACGTGAGCCTGGAGGAGGCTGGGATTCTCACAGACACACTGCTGCACGTGGAGGAGAAAGACCCCTCTGTTACCTAAGAGAACTTCTATTTTAGAAACGCTTTTATGGGGCTTAATGGATATCAGTATCAGTGCTGTAACATCGTGCACCAATCAAAAGGACTTCATTCTCTACATCTGCCAGAATTGGGATATATTTCATTGTAACTTCACTTTTGCTGTTCAACTGGCTTATGGATGAATCTTGCAGTGTTTGCTGATCTTAGTTTTTCTATAAATACATGAGAATAATCCTGTTTAGATAGAATGTTTTTTAAATCAGCAACAAAATTATGGTAATAAAACAAGGGTTGTTAGGGTCAGAATTCTCAGGTAGTTTTTATATTAGGCTGCAGATTGGTACTCTTGTCTTATTTGATCTAATATCTGAATGTTCATATACTTAAAGGTTTGAGGTACATACAATTTTGACATCAATTAAATGCAGGTCAGCGTAAGATTTCGTTCCCGTTTTTCTTTGAAACGCGGTTATGGCAGTGCTCGAATTGAGTAAGTGTCACCTTTGGGATGTGAAGTTCTGGACATTGACTTTGAAATTCAACCTCCATGGGAACCAAAGAATCGTTCGCTGGTAAAAATTACAACTACAAAGTGATAAAATGCTTGTTTGCAAAAGTGCATGTTCTCAGAATACATGGATATTTTAGACCATCTGTGAATGGAGAAAGAAGCTCTTTGCAGCCAGATGGTGTAGTTTCACATGTACCAGCAGAGGACGATGATAACCAGTCAAAGCTTAAACAATGACCTGCACCACTCTAGTACAACAAACATAAACACTTTTCATGCTCCAGTCAATTCGTAATGTAAACTACAAAAATAAAACATTTATCCTCTACATTTCTTACTGAGTAGTTTTACTCTCAATAACAATAATCCTCAATTAGCAATGTCAAAAAAGCACAACTAGTGTGTGGTTTTGGAGTAGCTTGCGATTAAAAGTACTTTATTAGTTCAAATACACCAAAGAAGAGGCCATCACTTATTAACAAATACACAGAAGACAGGAAACACAAAATAAAATAAAATGGTAATATTAGACGAAGAGGGACAGTCAGATAAAGTCCATGTACACTTGTGTGTTCACTCCCAGAACGGAAGAGGCACTTCCTTCGGTTTCAACATTCCTTCCCGATTGGATTTTTTTGTGTTTTTTTGGTGAAGATAGAGGAAAGGACGTCAGTTTGTGTATAAAATGTTACTGTTTTTCACATGCCTGGCATTGCCAACTTAAATGACTTTTTTTTTCCAGTGAAACTGTAAGAGAAAGCTAGTTGCTTGTTTTTTTACTCAGAGTAATTTACAATTCAAGAACGAAGGGAACAACTCTATTCATTGTATACAGCAGGCAATTTGCACTATAGGCTAAAACGAGACACTTTGTAGCAGTACTGAGACAGAGCGATCGGATTTGGGCATTAAATGCTTGTATGGCACATTTTGGTCCATGTTAGTGTTGTGTCAGAACATATCCCCCATTTTATGTACACATTGGACGAATAGATGTATGCATGTTTGGAATTGTCAATTTTTCATTTGCGTCAGAGGTCTTTGGAGGCAGGCCAGTGCTCGCTTATAGGAAGTAGTCGGGGGTGCGGCGGGTGACGTGAGGCTCTCCACGTCGAGGAGCTGGATCAAACTGAAGGCTGGGGGAAAAAGAAAAATGTCGCTCACTATATGTTCAAATCATGAAAACATGTTCTGATCAAATTTCACTCCAAAACCTCAACAAGTAAGAAATATATTGCAGAATGCATGAAAATGAAGCATCATTTTAGGACTAAAGAGATTTTTTGCATTGTGACATTTTAATTGCAATTAAGCGCATTTTACCCCACAGTTCACATTGCTGTATATATAGTATTTTTAATTCCCACTATTCTCAATGGTGATTGTTATTAGCGTCATTACTGCAAGTCGTTTTTTCTTTCTCCTATCCTGATTTAATATGCAGTAAGACATATGTAGGCTGATTTTCCTGAAGTGTCCAACACTGGTGCTATGAAAACACTGCTCACATTCCAACACAGCAACACATGAGTTTGGGGTGTTTTTGTTCAACCAATGGCAGACTGGGGAGTGTTCAGAGTACCAGAGTTTCTTGCAGTTTGTTGACAATTACACAGCAATAAGAATTTTGCAGTAATATGGTTAAAGTGCCCCTATTATGCCATTTTAAAAGTTCCCAATTCTGTTTTGGAGTCTCCTACAATAGCTTTACATGCATCCAAGGTCAATAAACATTTACATTTTCTCATAATGTACATAGCTGCATCACCTCTTCTCTCACAGCATCTGAAACTGTTCAATAAAGGAATCAGACTCTCAAAACCCCTCCTTTATGAGAGCTTCCTCTGCTCAGATTGGTCAGCTGGCTCCAATCTGTTGTGATTGATTACTCTGATCCGATTGGTAAGATGGCCCAGTCTGTTGTGCTTTTACAGTGCATACAGTGAATACTCCCATTACCATATCTGAATTTCAGAACAGCGATGTGAACTGTAATGATGGAATCAGTTTTACTGTATAAATTCCAGCCTGAGTCCTCATTCTTTGGAAGTGGATGCAAAGTGGATTTGGCACGTCTTCGACACACTGCTTCTCAACTACAACTACAGTGTTTGAGGGTCAAAGTAGATCATAGATTGTTCATGGGTACCCAATGAAGACCATAGGTGGGCATTATGCAAATTTGTTATAAACCTACATAGATGTGTAATGGAAGTGAGACCGGAATTGCTGATGACTCATTTCTTTCTTGTAGGAGACAATAACTGTGTCGTACACTTTGATCTTTAAAACTTTGCAGACATTACACACTACATGAAAGAAAATACCCGAAAAAGCATACTAGGGACTTCAAAAGCAATGAAATTAATGTCACAAAATGAAGATAATGCCATAAAAGTTGAAAACCTTTATAGTCCTCGAAACAGGCTTCATTTTCATTCTTTAAGTAAAACACTTGAAGTAAGGTTCAGACTTGTTCTTGACATAACACTTTATATGAGAAAGATCATCATAATAAGTGTAACTTACAATGAATATTTAAGGGTATCGTCCAGTTCCATAATGGCTGCCTGGTTGCCACAGCGATAGCAGTAGTTTGGCGCACTGAAGATAGTGACAACGTTCCTATCATGACACCAATTGTACCCCTGAAAGAAAAAAAAGAAGAAAAAAAAAGTTGTTTTATATCCGATCTGATCTTAATCGTTATTCCACTGAAGGGTTGCGAAAAGTTGAACTGTGGATCTCACCTCCATGACCAGCTGATGGGCACGGGACACCAGCGTGAGGCCATTAGCGTGGTTGAAGGTCTCAGAAATGTCTTGTCCAAATGTGTAACCGGCTCCTCGTGGCGAGATTCCCCAGCCACCACGATCATCAGGGTCTGACCACAGCAGGTCACACATGGGTCCCTGAAACACACACACCGATTTACAGCAAATCCCCTCAAACCAGTGAAAGCCTTTAGGAGAACGTGTGATGTATCGATGCCATATATCTAAAACGCACTTTAATTACTCCTGACATTTACAAGTAGAGCTGGTATCTTGGTTATTTTATCTAAAGAGGTAATAAAGGTTTAAGAGACAAGGTTCTACAGGGCTATACAGTCACAAGAGTTCAGCTCAACACCCATGAATCTGATCTTGATAAGAGCAGACGAAAGCCCATTATATACTGCATGTGACGGTGAATGAGTGTGAACTACACTGTGTAACATGAGGGATTGACTTAAGACACATTTTACTTGAGAATTTCAGTTATGAAGACATGTCGCATATTTCTGTCGGCTTTTTAAAATCAGAACTAGCGATGCAATTGAATCATTTGGAGCATTAAGCATTGTTTTGGTTTCTGATGAATAGGCCATGTGAATTTATAAAATAGTCTGAATCGATTCATTTGCAGCAGTTTCCCAGTAAAACAGTATAGGGATAGAGGGGAAATTGAGGCTGGTGTCCATTTATAAATACAACTATAACTACACAAGAGAACTTTTATTCAACTAGTGCTGTGTCATTTTTTGTTGAGAACGGCCCTTTATTCAGTTTATTCATCTAATTGCTATTTTCTGACAAAAAAAAAAAAAAAAAAAAAAACACGATTATGGAAAGAAATTATATAACAATTACTATTCAAATATAAAATATTAAATTTTATATTCCTCTTAAAAAAAATAGTATTTAAAAATAATAATAATAATAATAATAATAATGCAAAAATTTTAGACTACAATTGTACAATTACATTAATATTTATGGTTGTCTTAATTTTCAAATGTTAAACCACTGAACATTTATTTTCACTGAAAACCACAGGAAGCCCAAAAATATGCGAAGATGGTTGTGTTTCCATGTGCAGCAAGTAACAAAAGGTTTAAAGTGTTTCTACTGCATAGACAGGTTTTATTAAAAGGTTGCCAGCAATTAATTACCCCTTTAAAGGTGCAATGTGTAAATTTCAATTGAAAGAAATTGAATGAGGATCAATTGACAAATGCAATATAATATACAAAACTATGTTTTAAGTGGTATATAAAGACCTTACATAATGAAGCGTTATGTTTTTATTACCTTGAATGAAACATTTCTATCTACATACACCACAGGTCCCCTTACATGTTAAGTCGCAATTTGCGGCGTCATGTTTCTACAGTAGCCCTAAATGGACAAACTGCTCTACAGAGGGCATATGCTTGACTGGCTAGTCTCTTCCGTCTCAGACGACAACATCTTTGTCCTGTGTTGGCCACAGTAGCTTCTCTATATTGCAATTCGCAACCTCGCCGGTAGATGCTGCTAAAATTTACACACTGCGCCTTTAAACATTTTTCTTTCTTCTCCCACAGTTAATTCAATTAGATTCCAAACAATATGTGCCAGTCTTTTTGAGTGTCATGGCAAGGGCAGAGCAGTTCTGATACAACATTTCATTCACACAGACCAAAACCTTTACACTAACTTTTACACTACTGCTACACACACTGATGTCCTCTTTCTTCAAGCCACTTGACGCAGTCAATAATGTAGATGCGATCTGTGGTTGTACTGACCTCATGTGGAACCTCCTGCAGACGATCCAGAGCACGAATGTGATCCAGTGTGTCTATGGATGGAGAGAGACCACCGTGCAGGCAGAAGATCTGACACAAAGAGAGAGACAGTTATACAAGATAGGATTCTACAGCAGAGAAGTTACATCGGTTCTGTTATTGTTCTTATGTGTATTTCTCAGAAGAGGAGGGTTTCTCACCTGCCCATCCACCAGGGCTGTAAGGGGTAGGTAGTCAAAGAGGTCTGTGAAATACTTCCAGACGTTGGCGTTGCCATATTTCCTCAAGCACTCGTCATAGAAACCGTACACCTGTGTGATCTGTCTGCTCTCGTGGTTTCCTCGCAATATCGTGATGCGTTCTGGATAGCGAACCTACAAATGAAGACGACAAATGGAATGTCAAGAAGTCTGAAGTGTTTGCAAGACCATCATAGCAAATGTAGCAAACGTACCTTTAGTGCAACAAGAAGTGTAACTGTTTCCACTGAGTAATATCCTCTGTCTACATAGTCGCCCATAAACAGGTAGTTGGTGTCAGGTGACTTCCCACCAATTCTGAAGAGCTCCATAAGGTCATGAAACTGGCCATGCACATCTCCACACACTGTGACGGGGCAGCGCACCTCCTGCACATTGGACTCCTTAGTGAGAATCTCTTTAGCCTGCGTGTGTGAGAATAAGACAGTGCATCAGTCACAGTAAGAGTCCAAGGACCTCATGTATAAAACTTTACGTAGATTTCATCCTAAAAGTATGCGTATACACAAAAGCTAGATTTTGCATATGCACAAACGTTTTCATACATTTATAAAACTATCCATACGCCAGAACATGCGCAAAATTCCCTTTATAAAACCCAGTGCATCTCCACTCCGTCTCTTCCCCAAAATAGCGACATATGGAGCTTACAACGCCTAGTTTTACTACGCATAACGTCATCTGCATATCCCTTTCATATGCATATTCCCATCTACGTGATACCATGTTTAACGGTAGGCTACAAGACAAGAAAATAAGAGACAATGGACTGTAAATGCTATTTGTGCAGGTCGCATTACATTGCTAAAATTATTTTGCATCCTTGTCTTGTTTTAGAATAAATACTATATCAAAAGATCCATAAAAGCCATTTTAAATATTTTTCAGAGAAAACATTTATTCTCTCTCATTTATTCTCAAATTATTCTCATTCTTTTCCACTGGCCAAATAGCCTTTTTAATTTAATTATTTAAATTAATCAAATATATTACATTTTTGCAGCAGCGTAAATACAATTGTCTGACTTGTGTCAGTGACAAAACATCTTAAAAAAACGTGCAAATCTTACCGTTTCCTTCAAATTCTATCCTTCAAATACAATAGTATTTTTCATCACAGGAGTTAGCATTGGGATACTGTCTGCCTGCACATCAATAGCACCTCCGTACAGCAGTGGTTGAACAGTATTGTCATCGGACCTTTTCAAACCGGACAATGGACCTGCAGTGTCTTCCATAATAGATTCAAGCACACATCTATTGTTCTCACAAGAAATATTTTCTCCGAACACGAGTTCTGCAATTTAAAGGGGAATTATCATGCGTCTAGCATTCCTCACTGTCATTAGAGAATTAAAACAGAGCGTGCCACAGGAAAAGTGTTCAAAAGCAGTGCATCTACTGCAAATATTTCCATTTAAATTAATCTAATTTTTCTTTAACTTCTGGATAATGAATACATAATTTTAATGCTTAACTCCATTAATGAGTGGGAATTTAATTGTATTAATATTACACTTGATTAATATTATGAATTTTGCCTAAACACCAAAATTAAGTCTTTTAGAAAACTTTTTTTCCTTTCAAAGTTTGTTTAATAATCAATTACTTAAATTTATTTACAAAAATTTAAATTGCACATTTTTATCAACTTTTTAGTAATAGAATATTTCTACACCAATTTGCTGGTTAAATTTTAACATTTAAATGATGGCTGTAATCATTTGTTTTTAAAACAGATTCAAACGTAAATTAAATAATGAAGACCACTGACAAGTAAAAAATATAATGAATATGTAATATACTGCATGTATTTACCAAAATGATGCTCTCTAGAGTTATTTTTTTTCTAGCTAACTATTGAGTTCATGGTCACCGAATAGCTTTCCTGAGGTAAATGTAACTTTCTAAAAAATTAGAAAGTCTAGACTGTTTCATATCAAAAGTAACAAAACTTATTGCGATTATTGGATGGCTGGTGCACTACAAATGTTCGGTGAAGTTTTATTCTAGCATCAACAGAAAAAAAGCACAGACTAAAGATTGATCTTGAGATTTACAACTCTATCAGTATCGCTGTTGCTAGGGCTGGATAAAGATATATATTGTGACAACAAAATTGCTATCGTTTAGATCACAGTACGTAAATATATTTATTGTGTACTAGAGAACTACTTAAAGTTACTCAGTGATAGAACATGGGGACTTGCGCTGACTGACTATGTGTTAAATAAACCAACTGTACCTGAAAAGCTTAAATTTAATTTGTATATTTGTTCTATTGTCCATTTATTGTTCTACTGTCTGTTTGTAATTTGCTTATGTGTTCTTATTTTTTCATAAAAACAAAAGTAAAGATAACTAGCCTATATTATGATATATATTGTTATCGTGAAATAAACACTCATATCGCCCACCCCTAGTTGACACATTTAACTGTTGTTGTTCATCCACATTGTGTGCATGAAATAGATGCTGAAAAATCAAACTGCACCACTGGAGAAGTGCCAATTCAACATCATTGTTTCGGTCAATGATTTCGACCCTTCACAACCATTTCGGCCTGAAAATTTTTGGCAGCTGAAAATAAGTGTTGTGAAAGCATTCAGTGCGTCAGTGCATGCCTAGCCTGGGTTAACCTCAAGCGCACGGAGCAGAAAAACAGACAAGAACATTTCCAAAACCCAATCTGGTTGTTTTTTAAGGAGGAGCTACAAACATCCAGCTTTATTCATACAACTCAAGCACCAAGATTGCTTTAGACAATTTTCACACTCATTAATGGTGTTTGATAAAGCAAGAGGCACTATTTCTCTAATCTAGTGACTTGAACACTCAGTACACCCATTGTATGGACATGAACAGAGTCTCCTTGAAGTCTTGTTAAGTGACCAGGCAAGCACCACTGAAACTTTCATCAGAAAATGTAAAAAAAATCTAGTTTAATATCATTAATGCATGCTCCCAAATCTCTCTAACATTGTCAGTCAAAACAAAGCCTGCCTTTACTGGAATACCGATGCTGAATTGAGAATAAATGGACAGGCTGCTAATACGGGCCGGCTTCTATATAGGATTGTCTAAAGTTAGACCATGCTGAGAAATCCTCAAGACAACAGCAGCTTTAAAACATGCAAAGATTAAGTCACAACAAGAATAAAAGACGCCAGAGTGCTTATCTGATGGACGTGCATGTCTGTGCACTCTGTATCACTGTGAAATCTAATCAATAACTGCTGAGAGAACAACCCCCATCACCATGGAGACAGTATGAGTGTGTTTCCATGGAGACCTTTGGTCCCATTTCTATTTAGTACAGTAGGGAACAGAGTTTTCTTTACTTTTAACCCTTTTTAAGGGTCCACAATTGTGTAGCAATACATGGGCAGATTTAGACCAGTACGGATCAAGCCATGCTGTCTATTTTTGAATCTTTGCTCCACGTGCATACCTGTGATGATGACAAAGGCCTGACATATTCTTAAAAAGTACAAACAAAACCAGCAAACTCAAAACAAAAGGCATCACATTTTACTATATGAAGACTCACTGGCTCAAT
This sequence comes from Chanodichthys erythropterus, assembly GCF_024489055.1. Classification (NCBI taxonomy): domain Eukaryota; kingdom Metazoa; phylum Chordata; class Actinopteri; order Cypriniformes; family Xenocyprididae; genus Chanodichthys; species Chanodichthys erythropterus. Next base: position 59,545,658 of record NC_090230.1, on the reverse strand, counting down.
GAAAAAAGCATTTCTCAGCTCTTCCTGAAGAGCTGTATGGGTAACATTCAAAACATCAGAATGGCAAGTTGTGACAGTTATGAAAAACATGTCTTCGTGTTTGTAGATTAAGCAATACTGCAATATCGTCAAATCATAATGGATAAGGTTGTTTTTTAAAATGGCATTCTGCTGTTCTGTCAGGATTAGATCTTCGAGCAGAATAATGGTACCTAATGAATGTGCTTTATAAATAACATTTTGATATAATTTTTACCTCAATATTTTTAATAAACAGTAACCGTTTTATAAAAGCAATAAGGCTTTCTATGCCACACTACAGAATAGTTACTCACTGTGTTTTGTGCCCAAAAATGCTCTTTCGCCATGACTAAATTCACAATATAGCACTAAATCTCATACTGAAAACCATCTTCACTTCAGACACCACAAAGAACTCCTGATAAAGCCTTACTACTTTTTATCCAGAAACACATACACTGACTGCACTGATACATTTTATCAGATATTCTCTGCTGTTTGAGCCACCAGAGCTGCTTTATTTCCTTATTTTAATTGCAATTTTTACTAACTTGTATTATTTAAGCATTTGGTTATATAAAATAACTACACACATTTTCTAGGCAATGTTTTGGTAAATCTTTGGATATCCATGGAGTCCATGATGACATCAGACAGATGTGAGGTAACATCTGTGTCACATGTAAACAACTGTGGTAGTGACTGTAAATAGAAGCAACTTTAGTGCTGGAGGATACTATTCAACCAGACAGGCAGGTCAATTTCAAGTTATATAGACTGCAAATGACAAATTTATATAACAAATACTGACATGAATAAATACAGGCAACCAAATATAAACATTTGAAGTACTTTTTCATTATACTTATTTACAGAATGAATATTTTGTGGCTTAAATAAATTGTTACCAAGACTGAAATGTTTGACTTGTTAAAACTGTTACATTCACCTGTTGCAAATTCATTAACCTTTGAAATAAAGTTACCAGGAACACTTTGAGGTGTGTTGGCTGCCGTGTTACATCAGTCAAATGATGCTATAATAACGTTAACTTTATCACGTTAGAATTATTAAATGTAATTTATTATTAAATGTGACAAGAATATACAAATCAGGAGCATCATTTCGATGGGTCCTCAACATATTTTGGTGAGCAATGAGAATTTGTAAATAGCCTAAAGTGATTTGCTTTAGTCATTATGGAATATCAGTAGACATGTTTCCTCCAACCTTTCTATGCAGGTTACAAAAGTATTAAGGAGTTCTCTATCAACTTTACTGTATGCAACAATGTAATTGTTTAAGGACTACTGCGAACTTTATTTCGTTTACTTTGCCACAATACAGAATACATTAACGCACAAAAGTATTTTTCCTAAGCTACAAATATCCAAATCAGTGTGTGTTTGTATGTAAATCCCATTCATTGCATCAAAAAATGGTTCAAAGAACCTTGATGATTGTTTCATATAATAATGATGTATATATTTTATGTTCTCACAGAGCGTTCAGTAATGCTAAGGGTTATATTTAATGGAATCATTTGTTTATTAAATGACAAATATGAGCTAATAATGTATAAAACACGAGATTTTCTTTACCTTCTCGCAGAGTGTTCTCACTTGGTTCTCGGTCAGCTGTTTACACTCGTTCAGCTGTTCGACCCATTGGTCTAATTCTTTCGTGAACGTTTTATCATCCATCACCGGCGCGATTCTGCGGTAATTCTCACAGATTCTTCGGTAATTAAATCAGCAGTGAGTGCGCGCGCACTGAACTCGTTTAATGTACCACTGCCACACTCACGCGCTGGGCCGACGCGAAGCACAAACACTGCTGTTCAACTCGGATATCAGCTCATTAAACGCCAAATGCCGTGCCACGGGTGTTTTTATCTAGGCTTGGCGATAACAGATATCTGTCTTTTGACTGTATGCGCGATCTGTCGTTGATAGATTTTCCGTTGACTCGTTGCGCTTCCGACCTTCCTCATAAACGCGCTGTGTAATGGCCGCTGCTATCGCCGCCCATGACGTCACCAGAAAGGCATGCCACTGAACGCTCTGCTGCCTCCTGTGGCCAGGAAGACCACACATACTTTTCCATTGTTAAAAGAAGGCCAAACTGTGCATTTTTAATGTTTACAATGAATTAGTGTGAAACCTATTAGACATAACATGCATCTCTGTGCCTAATATAATGACTATTTAATAGGCTACTTATTGGTTCTGCAATATAAACAGAAAAATATAAAATATAAAAATATAAAATATAAAAAAAAGTTACTACTCAAGTGACACATTTCTAAACAGTAAAGTAATACAACTCAGCAGATTAATACTGTTAGTTATGTAAAATACCTGGCAAAATTGTGTGGCTGGACCTACATATGCCAGAATCATGAAAAGTACAGTGTACTGTATATGTAAGTATCGTGTTTCTAATGATGTGTAAGAAGTCACAGACAATATCTGTTTGAAAAACAGTTTTTCTACTAAATTTGTAGAATTATCAAATAATTTCTTTATTAATGTTATATTGATGTAGAAAATAAATGTTGAATTGCAAATAAATACCACAATAAAGTAATTAAGCTCTGTACAAAACACTGTTATATACAGAAATGGATGGTTTTACCTGAAAATGTATGTTATATAATATATACATTAAAGTCACATTAAAGTACATTTGCTTAAAAGTACCAAGTGCATATGTATGTATCAGTGACTTTAGTTATAAGATGTAAAACCAGTTCTTTGATGTAATTTTCAAAAATACATAGGCTATCTATGTGATTCACTTATAGCTTGTAGTTCATTAGCCCATGGTGTTGGGATAATATCTAGTATCAGGGTGAATGGCTGAAGTGGAGCCTGTGGTGTATGTTTGTCCATTCAGAAGGAAATAAGGGTAATGAATAGCTGTAATTGTGCTGGGCACAGGGACATGTGTCAAAGCCTGAACTGAGAGAGGAGGATGTACCAAATTTGCATTCAAAGGACAATTTGGTAAATTATAAGGTTGTGTCATGGCCAAACTGAACTGGTTTACTTGTTCTTGTGAGAGCACAGGACGATGTGCTGCAGTGTTAGTTTGTTGATATTTAACACTATCAAACGATGGATGTGTAACACAAGAATCTCCTCGTAAAGTTGCTTGTGGAGCCGAGACTGAAGGCCATTGAGGTCTTTGTATGTCTGCTAAAGATCTCCTCTCGTCAGAGTGTGATAAAGTCACACGTCTTTTAGACAGAAGATGAGAACTTATTTCAGAGTGTGCATGAGACGTGGAAGGTGAAGACACATTCCAGTCTGCAGCGGTGCTTCCAACCATTCCCCAATGGCCCCGATCCACTCTGTGAGGAAGAGTGTAGTAAGGCCTTGGAATCTCAACATGGCTTGCAGGAGTTGTTTGGAAAAGGGGGTTCACACCTTTATTATTCATGTTATATTGTGATACAGGTGGATGTGTTGCCCTGAGGATGTTGGAAAACATTTATTAGCCACATTTATTAGCCATTAAAAAAAGATATTTATTCTTTATATTACATTTTAAAAATCTCCTACCTCCTTTTAGCCATGTTGTAAGCCACCTCCTTGTCAGCCTTTATACTCTAGATTATATATATAGAAAAACATTCAGAAAGATACACAATGTTTTTCTTTCAAATTTTTTAATTAAATATCTCTATCGTCCAAAAAACAACTCTTTAGCTTCCTAAAAGTCAAAGTAAACTGCCATTTGCAACCCATATTCAAGAAGATATTTTCTTTATAAAAAAAGAATGGAAGGACTTTATTCACTGGGAATTGATTGGATTGAGAGAAATGTGTGTTATAGCTAAAGTAAGGAGCCAGACCAAGTTAGAGGTTGCTAAAATAATGCATTATAAGCATTATGAGGAAAGGGCAAAGTAATTTCTGAGAAAGAAACAATTATTTTCTTTGGAAAAACATGAACCCCGAGTCACAATAAAACCTAACATTTTGATTTAATGTTGACTTTATATATATTATATACTATATACTTTATGTTTATATATGCTATATATCTGAGCAAAATCTTACCTGTGCAACACGGGGTTGAGAGGACATCCACAACTGTAAACTTTTGCGTTTCCGTGCAGCATCAATCTTTTGTTTGGTCTCTGCTCCATCCATGGACGGAGGAGGCTGTTCCACTTTGTTCACGAGAGCAACTCCTGACTCCGTCACCCCAAAAATAATCTGTGGGTTTGAATTCTTATATGTCTTGAGAACCTCACTTGGTGCACCATGACCCATGTCTTTCCATACAAGAACCTTAGAGGCATCATATAGAAGGTGCTCGATTCCAAACCATGATATTTTGCAAATCACTTCTTTGCATGATTTCAAGAAAAGGGCTTTTTCTTGGAGATATCTGCATGCGATGGACAGATGCTCTGCTTTTCCAACATCAAATGTCCCTGGCAACTGATCTGATGGTGTTTCCACAAAAGTCATTATAACTTTGTGGACCTTTTCCAGTCTTTCCAAACTGTCTCCAAAATTGATCATCGCAGCAATTGGTACAGATAAAAAGAAGCTTTTAATATCGTGGGGATTTCTGAGAGCAGCCTCAGCCTCGAGGAGCTCACGCTTGCTTTTCAGATACATGTAGTAAGATGCATGAGGGGCCGCATGGAGCTGTTGGTGCAACGTGGACACTGCACTGTAGTATTCTTGCAGTTTGCTGTAGCCCTCTTGTGCCAAGATCTTTTGAAAAGAAGCAAACAACGACGACTGCTGCTGAAAGCCAACCTCCCCCTTGTAGAGTTCTCCGTAAAGAGAAGGATCATACCAAAGCAAACTCCTAAAAGTAGGTTTACCTCTCATGAAGTTCATTTTGTTTTCAACAAATTGCCAAGCTTCCATCATCATCTGCAACTCCAAGTAAGAATTCACAGCTTCATACTTCAGGTCTACTTGTGCAGGTGGATGTTCCAAATATTGTTCTAAGATGAGACACCTTGAAACGAAAGACTGGTTGAATGGCACTTTCTGATCTCGTTCAAAACTCGAGATAAAGTGCTGCAACATGTTTTTGCATTTAGACTGCAAAGATCCAAGTTCGGTTAACGAGGTTGTTTCGTCAGCCATTTTAAGAGTGTTTGAAATGTCACTGATGCTGTATTCATTGCCAGCGAATGTACTGCTCACATTGCCATCATCAATGATTTCTATGATCGTGTTCGAAGACTGATTCTCTGGACTCTTTCGTTCACATAAACTATCCAAATTCGCTGAGGGATTTTGTTGGCCAGTTGTGTTATTTCTTTGCATCTTTAACTGGGCATTGCAGGTGTTATTAACGGAGATTTCTGGGGAACCAATATTCAGGTCGTTCACCTGGACCAAGGGATGAGGACTCGTGTTATCTTTGACGGTGTCTAATGCACTGGTGCTGTCAGGACTGACACTAGTGACTTTGCTCCTTCTTGATCTTCTGGTGCGTTTGGTTTGAGAAGATCGTCTGCCTCTCTTAGATTCAACAGGCACTAGCAGGCAAACATCAGTTCCAGTTTGAGCATGTTCACTTTGAGGATCCTTCCTGGTTTGAATAGAGGTTTTGGTGCATTCACTGGAACTGCCATTTGTAACTGCGTCACTCTCAGGAGGCATCAGGCAGGGAAGATTCACCATACAGTACTGGCCTTTTTCAAACAACTGCTGTTTATGTGCCGTGCTGTCAAGTGTTATCCACACCACTGGTCTTTCTTTCAGATCTTCATTTACTACTTCTTGTTTCTTGACAGTGGACTCAAATTTGGTCAGATAATCTCTTAGTTTAGAAATAAGCTGGGTTTCTGGTGAGTTCACGTCATCTTTTTTGTTCTGCTCTGGCCTTGATAAATCACATTTGTCTTTGATTATGTGAGTACTTGATGATTTGGTAGAACCAAGCAAATTGGTGTTGCTGCTCTTTATGTGCTCTGAAGAAATCTCACATTGACCACTCAAAGCTGGATCATCAACAGTAAGATCTACAACATTATTTGATGCACATTTCAAAGCCTCTAGACCACCCTGCTTTGAATCTGATGTTGCCTCTTCCAACACCTTTGTATCAGTACTCCACACACTGCTGCCATTAGATGTGCTGGTAAAAATTTTGACACATGGGTGGTCCATATATGGGATATTTGCTGGCATGTGTTCTCTAGCTTGTACATTTAAAGAACTTTTCACACTTGCATTTTGCTGACATTTGATAGTGTCTGTCTCAGCTGTATTATTGATAGTATCCATCACGTTGGGTTCTGTGAATTTAGTTGTATGACTGTTGTTTGTGTTGCTTGCGGTCACATCACTGTGTGTTTTTGATGCTTCATAATCATGTATACTTAAGCTCTTAGAAGCATATACATCGTCATCTACTGATATTTTCATTGTGAAATGCTCGTTGCTTAATGGATTCAATCTATTGTCTGATGTCACTTTCAGCAACATGTTCTCCCTCTTGCGCTCTGTAATACCTTCTGTAATACTCTCATAATCTTTGCTAGTGCTTGTCATCAAGGTTGTTTCGTTTTGATTTGGGATGTTTTTAGTTGTCTTCACTTCTTTATCCACCATTACTGAGATTAGGTGTGAAGTTAAATCTTTTGATGCCTTCTGAGTGTAGACTGAGTTACTTTCACAGAGATCTTCTGAACATGCTTCTGTATGATTTATTGGTTCCTCTTTGGTCCCAGGAATAGTGTTGAAACCTATGGATGGTGTCAGATCTTTGCTGATAACAGACATGGTTGGAGAACATTGATCTTGGAGTATACCTTTAAAAGCATTAGCTTCCTGACAACTCTCAATGTGAAACCACTGTCTGTCATCCTCAGCATCAGATGTGTGAGACATTACTCTTAAAATAGAGTCTGGGTCTTGATCTTTTTCAGATGTATGTGACAGAATGTTTGAAGAGTCTGATGTTGCCTTGCTGTTTACTGTTTCATGGGCACTCTTAGCTGACACAATTTTTCTGCTAATATTCTTCTTTGCTTTCCAAAAACATGTCTTCTTGACATATTTGCTTCTCTTTAGAGAGTGACCTAGTGATAGAACTGTGTGCTGTTTTTTGAGACATGCCTTCTTACTGCCTGGTCTGCTCAAGCTTGTGCTTTTCACATATATTTTAGATTTACTGAACCTCTGAGCTAGTAGCTGTATTAGTTCGGCATTACTGGTTGCAGTTTTTTTGTGTCCTTCACTGCTGCACATTTGGGTCCCTGGGGTTTGAATTACTTTGTTGTTTCTTCCACTCAATTTCTTTTGAAGGCCTTTGATTTTTGAAAATCGTTCAGAAAGAGAAAGCATTTCTCTTATATGGGCAGACGTTTTGTTTGCTTTTAGAGTAACTCTGAGATGGAGATCTTCTGAGATTATCGTGTGTAGGTATGTTTTGGCTTTGTTGTGATCTTTGCTTTCATTTTTTGGCTTGGAAATGGTGTCTGCGGGTCTGCCCATAACTCTGGGTGTAAGGTAAGCCCTTGAGGAGAAAACATGCTTTTGAGTTTTGCTTGGCAATAGTTGATCAAGTTGAAGTCTTTTGTACAATTCCCTGTGAGCGCTGTAGTCCAGTTGTACTGTTTCCATTTCAAGCTCTGGAGGTATTTCACAGTATTTTACCTGTCTAAAGGAATCCATCTCTTGAACACCACTGCAACTTTTCCCATTCTGCTTTTGCTTTTCTGTCATGGCAGGGCTGAGATTACAATTGTCTGATGTCCCACAGCTAGAGACTTCGACACAGCTTGCAATATCCATGACGATTACGTTGTTTGCATACATAAGGGATGATTCAGTGCTGGGCCTTTCAACCAAGTTAACACCTGGAGTAGATTCATTCTCCTTCATGTCTTCTCCTGCACTTCTGGAGAGCTCACATCCTGTGCTGTGATTAAGCTTAGCTTCATTAGAGGGACAAGTTAAAAGACTCGGGTGATTGAGATCAAACTGAACACTTTGTGTATCATGTTTTTCATCTGTGAGGTTGAGATTCAGTGAACCCAGCACCAATGATTGCTCTGAAAGTTTATCTGGAGACTGAATCAGACCCACATCCTCCTGTAGGTGAGCCTGTACCTTTTCTGTCAACATTACTGCACTGGGTTCTGGATGATCTGGATGTTCGTTCTCATGAATGTGCGTTGTGCTCCATTTATCCCTGTTAACAAAATCATTGTTATCTGACAAACTTGCAGCATCATGCCATTGTGCTTGGCAAAAACTGGACTGATTCTGTTTGTATGGATTGTCTTTTGTCTGTAAAACACGATTTTCTTTGGGCTCTCTTTGAGACAGACTGGAGGTCTCATTTGTCTCATAGATTTTTTGAAAGAGTAATCCCTTTTTATACTTCTCATAAAAAACCTCATAGAAAAGTATACGGTTAGCTAATTCTTGCTTTTGTTCTAGTGACATGTTTTCTTGTGACCAGATTTTTTGTTGTCTCTCTTCCTCACTCATTCTAAAGTAGGCAGCATATTTCTGAAACTTCATTTTGAATAACTTCATTGAGGGCAATGCTGGGGTAGGCACACCTTCATCATTCATTGAAGATTTTAGGGAACAAGGACCCTCATCTCTTTGAGCTTCCTTCTTGTCCATGTTTGATGACTCTTTTGAATCACACTTATTTCCAGCAAACCCATAATTGTCTTGTTGGTTTTGACAGGCTAGTTGGCTTTTTTTATTATCACATGCTGAGCCAGTGTATGCTGCCTCACCCTCTGAGCAGTTGGTCTGTTGGTTTGCTTCTTGTCTAGACAGACGCGGATCCCTAACCAAGCGTGAAGAATACACTAAGGTGGAAATTTTGTCCAGTGGACTTTGAGGTCTTTTGTCCCATTTACTGTCTTTACTTCGATTTGTGAATGCTTTCTTTCCCAGCAAGCTTTGGGAGAGAGCAGTGTGATCCATAACGGGTACTGAACTGCTGGAAGATACAGAGTCCTCACTGGCAGGAGTCCAGTTCTGTTTTGGCTTGAGTGGCCGAGTGTTTTGCATATCAGTCTTTTGAAATGGAGCTTCTACTCCTGGATTCTGAGGGGTATAATCCGTCTCAAAGCAGCCCGGTGTGCCAAAATGTTTGAATGTAATGGTGGCTGTGTTTCCTTTTCTTCTTCTCTCTGCCACAGTACAGGCCTTAAAACGATCTATTGCATTTTCAGTGGTAGAATAAACAACATGTTTTTAATTAAATAGATAGATGCATGATCACAAGACATTCATTTCTACAAATCTGTTTTGAAATCATATGTATCATGGAAAGTGTAATACGAATATACTTGATGTGATAATGATGGGCATGTATTTGATGTGTTAAAAAAGGGGTTTGTTTTATCTTACCCTGCACTTGGCCAAGAGGTAGCGTTGAAGGAGAGAGTGGTAAGTTTGTAGGTATAGTCAGAATGGCACTGCTGGCAGGAACGAATGAAGCTACAGCATACGGCAAACACTGCCTGGGTCTTTCACTGAGCTCATGATTTTCATTAAAGTCAAATAGAAAAACCTAGAAAAACAATGTTTTATTAAGACTCCTGCTAATCTGTAGGTACATTTGATTGGATAATTTGCTATTCTGAAATTAATCAACTCACAGCAGAGCCCAGTACTTGCTGATGAAGAGTGTCTCGATGGGACACTGCATCTTTACACATGTGACAGTCAAAGCTCACTATGGGATCCTGCGTCTTATTCCAGTCCAAGCTTGGAGCAATTTTTTTCACCTTTCCATAAAGAACCTGAAGCGCCAAAGCACAAAAATGCTCACAATTGTCATTTCATAAGTAAGTGTCATTCCAAAATGTTCAGACTGAATAGAGTACAAGAACAAGAAACATTCAACAAACCTTGAAAATTAGCATTTTGTTTGCACTTAATATGCTGGTAGTTGACTTTAATGCCACATCAACATGCTTAAACAGATATACACCATGTGATGGCTTTCCCAAGGCATGCTGGACTGTGTTGCCAACCCGCAGACCATGCTGATAAATCTGGGCTGTCATTTGATCTGATGCAACTAAAAAACAGAAGCTTTCCTCCATTTCTCTCCCGTGTCTTCCTTTAGCACGCATCTCTGCCCTGTAGTCAGTCAATGAGCGGTGACAGATAAGTAATGGAAAGCAAACAAAATTCATTTATTGTGGATTCACTTTTTTAAATATACAGCTACAGTAGGTAACAGATGTATGAAGCAGAATCACTGAAGATGTTATTGCACACTGCAGTTTTATGTAATTACCTTTTTTCAGAGAACTTTTTAAGGAGTTCTTCATTGTGCACTAAACAAACATCTCTCCAGACCCATGCGTTTGCTCTGTCCTTCCTTGTGTCTAGGTTGGAATCTCTCAGTTTTGTCTGTATGAGACTGTAATCACGGCTCTCCTCTGAGCAATGTTCCAGTAGGACTGACCAAACAAAAGTGAAACAGCACTCATTAAAAAACAGCAGATGAATTTAACAGTAACTCTGGATTACGACAGTAACATCATCACACAGTTTGCATGCCATCACAAATATTTTTCTGCTGATGTGGATTTTGTGAAAACCTAGAAAAACCTTCTCCAGAGGTCCGTTTCTTCCTGGGTATAGTGAAGTTCTTCAGTGCCAGGGTTCCTGTTAATGTTGACTGTTGTGATCTGGAGCCCTCTACTGTCTCCTCACGCTGTCTTTGCTCCATTCTTGTTTACAACTGATACTCACCCTAAAAAAGATGATAAACCTTAATTAATCCGACGTTCAAAAAGAGAGTTTAGATTTCATCTGAAGACTCTCTGCGATATTCCTAAAACACTGTAATAAGCAGTCACTCTTAACAGATAAAACACGGAAACCTAAACAGCCGATTTGCTCTTTCACAAGTTCGCAGTTGCCGTCTTTGGTGTTTGTATAGATAACTAAATGTATATGGATTCAGGATCATTGGTGCATTTATATAACAAAAGTGCATGTTGCCCCACTAGCACTAAAGCACCTGTGCCCCACTAGCACTAAAGCACACTTATCAGCACCCAGTAATCATTTACTCACATGGATATTTGCTATAGTTCCGAAGGCCAGCATTACCATACTGAGAACTGTCTTTATGTAGAATAATGGTTAAAGTTAAAACTAAATCTTACCAAACGTCATGGCAGCGAGAGCTTCCCTGTTGTCCAGATAATGTTGTGGTGCTCACAAACATGAACTTTGATTAAACCTGGTCAACTCTCTGTTTGTTCTATTTAACATGTGACTGTCCAACCATAAAAAGTCAGTGAGGTTTTAGTTCAACAATAACTTTTTAAACAGACGAATACGATGCTATTTAGGACAAGGAGGGCTTGCAGAAATCTTGACTGAGAAAAAGAAATGCATCTTGGAAAATAATAACGCTGCCACAGCAAAACTCAACACACAGCATGGTAAAATACACCAATGAAATGTAAACATCGACACAGGTATGTAAGCTTTTACATGTAAAAGCAGCCTTTAGACGTGGTCAGTACTAATATAATGGTTTAGGGAACGTTGCTGTTATGCAATGACAATCACGTGGGTTCTAGTGAAAGCTGATTTGGCTAAAGCTGTATTGTTAGTAGTATTAAATTACATGTTGGTTATTTTCACATAACAGTGCATGTGAAAACCCAGATATGAATATATGTGAAATCTTTATTGCCAAGTAAACTTATGTCTACACCATAACCGAAAAAACAAACTGACATGTATCAATACGCTGATGAAAGATATCCTAGTTTCGCCTTGTAGGATCAAAAATTTAGGTACTTACCATCATGTAAAATGGCAGTTGAACATGTATGACATGGTCGAAGATGTCTTAGCAAGGAACTGTGCGAAGTTTGTCACTTCAGTTTGAGGAACATCAAGTGAGACATACCAAAAAGGAAATCGCTTGACCTCAAACGCTGAACAGCAAAGGCACAGGAAATTACCTAGTACTGTTAGCTCTAACACCACGGGTTCTTCTTTAGTCCAACCACCAGTGAGCCTCGAGAAAATATCACCCACATACACAAGAGATGAGAACATTTGCTTCATTTTACTTTGAGAATACTTTTGAATTTTAGTATTATACTATTTGAGAATCTCTGCTTGATATATGGTTTAAGGGTCGCCACATGCAGGGCTTCATAAAGGAAAACAGTGGCCATTAGAAAAAGACTAGCCAATATATTCTTGTCCCTTGTTTTTACAATGTATAAAGATTCAAGATCTGATTAAAGACACTTGAATCTGAATATAATGGTTATTTCATATTTTTTTTTGTAGTATTTGTATTTCCAACATATGTGCATTTCTCAGATGCACTTTGGATCATTTATGCAATAGGGGAAATGGTTTTTTTACTTGAAGCTGTGCACCAACTGACCATCGTTCTCAGAAAGAGAAGCCTCTATTTACAGCGTTTACGCCCATCATCACACCCGCATATGAAGCTGCCGTTTTCTGTGTGCTTCCTTTTTTGTGGGTTTTTCTTCTTCTTGAGAATGATTCGAATCTCTGACGAAGTTCTTAAAATACTTACACATCCTATGAATGCAGATGAAAAGAGATGAAAACAATTCCTTGCTGCAATCATGTGACTAAATAACCAGTATTTCTGAAAGAAAAGGCCAGCACTATCAGGCAGCTATCAGAAACCATGGCTCAGAGCTAAAGCTCAAATGACCCTGAGTCAGAGGGATATTTCTTCCTGACACGAGAAGAAGATCACTAGAGTTAAGACTCAGTATATGCGGAACACACTAGCCAAACAATGCAAAATAGTTTGCGTAAAACTACAAGACAGTCAGATGATCTGTATCCTTTACTGTTTGTACACATTTATCCTTGTGACCGTTCAGAGACACTAATTTAAAAAAAAAAAGCATGTTACACCAAAACACTTATGTACAAACGACTACAAAAAAAAGGTTATGAAGTCACTTTAATGGGAAAAAAGATAACATCCCCGTTTTGCCAGCATATGCTTACAACAGTCAATAAAATATCATCCTGTTAGCCAATGATATCTAAAGAGTTGATCAAAGGACACATTTTAAACATAAAAAAGTTGTACTTTATTAGATTGTCTGTGGAACTTTTACACACAAATATTGGGCAACTGTAAATAAGCATCACACATTTCAGCATGTACTTTGGTGTGGATATCCACCAGAAGATGGCTAGAGCTCAACTGATTCCAGTTATCACACCCACATATTTATAATGCGCTGTTATTCACTGTAACATAGGAGTATCAGTCATGCTAGATTGGCTGCTCCCTGGTTGCATGTCTGACATATTTTTGCAGCTTAAACAGGAGTAAACACACCTTTCCTATGTCAACCGTAACTGGAAAACGACAGCAGACTAGTGTGCAGGCAGGGAGCCACCAACACACGACTGGAACGCAGGCTCACGGTCATGAGCGCCTGGATGTATGCATGATTTACAGTTACGCAAAACTGCTTGCGTTGAGAATGGGCATCATGAGATTGACGACGGCGTCTGGCCTCGGGGTTGCTCTACTGTTTCCATTGTCATTCAGCATGCATGCAGCTAGGGTCCAGAACAGCACCTTTATAAGTTCTCATATAGCACCATTTTTTCATATATATATATATGTGTGAAGTTTGTCAGGACCCTACTGTTGGCATGCACAAACGTCAATTTTAAGCTTCATATTTCTCCATATATGTATCCTACATATTTCAACCTTTTAAAAACATTACAAGGCAAATCAGGAATATTCATACTGTACCATACATGTTAAACAGAAACTAATACAGTACTCACATTAAAGAAAGTGCTACTAGACAGAACCATTTCTTTCTTGTTTTTGATTCGTATAATATTAAAAGGCTCTACAGGAGGACACACTACATTACATTATCTAAAGGTACACAAAAACATCTTTTAAAAATTTTGCCATCTTTTAAAATCATTTACCAAACACTGACACGTCTTAATTCCAACTGCAGATGGTCAACACAAAGATAAAAAAGGAACAACTCAAGAAAGCTTGTGAACAACCACTCTGTTTTCTTTTTTTAGAACATCACATTACCCACAAAACTACCAAGAACAAATACAGAAGTTTATGCATCTCTGCTCTGATATTTCCAGAAAGAATATTTTACTTTTTGACTCTGTGTTATTGTTCATTTTATTTGCGAGATCATGTTATCGCATTCGAAATACTTTTTTTCCCGTTTCTTTTGTTTTCTTATATCATGCGTACAAAATGTTACGTTTTAGAGATGAAGGCAAACTACGTTGGAGCAACAATTTGTAACCCTAAATTCAATCATTACAACCACAGTGTAATGATTTTAAGGCCTATGGGTTGACTTCAGTACATGTTATGCATAACAGTCCAATTTCATGAATTCAAGTGTTTAGAGTAACTTGGATATAGCTGCAATACAATAGCATTTTGAGATGGCCTTATAAATTGACATAGCTGTTTCCTCTAACACTACAGAAAAATAGACAGCAGTCTTCCCAATAATTGCTTTTTAAAATGAAATCAGTCATTTTATCTGGGTGATAAAACTGTGTACACTAGCAATAATTATACACCACCTATACATAAAGCAAGAAAAACATCATACGAACACTGCTCTCTTCTGGTCATGCATTGCACATACACGTATAACAAGCATACTTCTACTCGTTTTCTTTGTTGGGAACAAACCTGTACTCAGATTTTTAAAGTGCACACGGTTCATCCATTTCGCGCCAGCTTTTATACTGCTTCATAAGTAAGAGGAAATAACCTGCCGCTGCCATTCAAGGGTAACTTTATAAATATTTTGATGCCCTTGGAAGAAAAAAAGGGGGAGATAACAACTGCCTCATCATTCCTACCTTCTAAATATAGGTAATCTGAACACTAGGCATTATGACCCACACTAGTATATTCTGCCTCCTATAGCAGCCCTTATTGTAAGAAATCTGTGTGCAGACAGTCAAAGGAAACGAACCAGACAATGAGAACAATACAATCACAGACTGAATACTTGGTGTCAGTGATACGCTTATCAGACACATCGCAACCAAATGTGATCGAAATAAACCAAGAAGTGCAAAGAGCAAACAGATGAATGCACTTCTGAAAGGCTGAGGTGTTCATTTGGGAGCACGATTGTCACTCTTCTCACATGGGGCACATACGAAGTTCCTCTTTGCAGTGGTGAAGCAGCTCAAAGTGCTGTTTAAATAAAGTGCTTCCTGTAGGAGGTGTCTGTTATAGATCAGCATCTTAAAGGCTTAGTTCACCCAAAAATGAAAATTCTGTCATTAATCACTCACCCTCATGTCGTAAGACCTTTGTTCATCTTCGGAACACAAATTAGGACATTTTTGATGATATCCAAGAGCTTTCTGACAGCAATTTAACCTCCACTTTCAAGGTCTATATGCAAACACTTAAATTACACTCAATGATTTTTTTATCATAAATAAAGTTTAGAATTACATAATCATATTTCTATTCCAATTCGTTTTTTGAAATATAAATATTTAAATCACTGTCATAACTGATTTATTCAAACATGCATTAAATATTGAAGAACATTAAAAATTATAATGAATATGTATCGGTGCATAGCTATACTGATCAGAATGTTTCTTTCTAGAGTTAATTTTTTCTAGTTGACTATTGAGTTTATGGTCACTGAATATGTTTTTCTGAGGTAAATGTGATGTTACGTCGCATTGTTTACGAGCTGTTCTATTGACGTCTTTCCGAGGTTGAAACACTGATTGAGCTATTAAACGAGACATGATACGGATTTCGGTAAGTTGTGCTGTATATTTTAACATACCTTCAGATGTTTAGTTGTGTCTATTTCGCGCTGTAACTGGTATTAAAGCGGAGGAGAGGACGTTCACATGCACTCCGTGCTGCTGCTTCTCTTTAACTGAGGCGCTAAAGCGATCTGTCACGTCACATTAAACAGCGCCAAAATGGTATTTATTTTTTGAATCTCATAATAAGATGGACGTCATTTGAAATCTGAGACTTTGCTTCATATCAAAAGTAGCAAAGCACAAAGATTATTGCGATTTATTGGATGGGAGGCGCTACATATTCTGCTCATTCATCAACTGAAAACAGACTAGACTAATTGATTCTTGGGATTTAAGAATCGATATTGGTTCATAAAAATGAGAATCAATTAAAATCGAGAAATCGATATTTTTTTATCCAGCCCTATCATTCTCATACGCTGTTTACGTCCAGCTCTTCCAGGTTCTACATCAGAACACAGAGTCATTATTGGCTGGCTCTGCCGTCAGCATCACACGCATACGTTGTGCTGCTCACATGCTCAATACTGAGCCATCATTCTGACGTAAAACCTGGAAGTGCTGGACGTAAAAAGCACAGTAGTATTATTTTAAGCGTCAACTATTTTAACAATGTCTTTAGTACCTTTCTGGAACTTAAAAGCGGTGGTTAAATTGCTGTCTATTGAGGAGTCAGAAAGCTCTCAGATATCATCAAAAATATCTTAATTTGTGTTCCGAAGATGAACGAAGGTCTTACGGGTGTGGAACGACATGAGGGTCAGTAATTAATGACAGAATTTTCATTTTTGGGTGAACTAACCCTTTAACACTAACCCATAGAACGTACCCATAATTCAGTCATATTCTGAAACAAGATTAATATTCTCTCTCTCTCTCTCTCACACACAAACACACACACACACACACACACTTACGAAAAGAGAAGAAAAGGTATTAGGTGACATCTGTTGATAGCTGAGAACTCAAAACGTATCAATAGAAGTGCCGAAACGAATTGCTTTTCCTGTCAGCTGGACAGTAATTACAGTACAAATAAACAGAAGCCAACTCCTAAAACCAATGCAAAAATTCCTTTAGTTGTGCTTCAACGAGAAAACAACTGCCTAGATGCACGAATGTCATGCCTCTAAATGCTACAAGCCCAGAAAAAAAGGTTTGGTAAAGGCAACTATAGATAACATATGCTTTTTGTGTTTTTCATAATAGTACACTACTGCTTGTATTATATTCAATAGAAATTCAGTATGCAGAATACATACTGTGCATAGTATGCCCAATTTCAGTGTAGATTTTAAAACTGTATGCCAAAATCTGCAAAATCATTTCCCACAATCCAATGAATTGGGCATGAAAGACATCTGGGGATGCAGCTATTTGCTTGTAATTTGTTTATTTTATCCTACGCCATATAAAAAAGGAATGATTATTAGTTATTAGTTATGCAGTAGGAAATATGTATGATAATATGTTGTTTTAACCACAGCTTGTTTTAAGCAGAATGACATCATGTCAAACGCATTTAACCTTTTTTTTTTTTTTTTTTTTTAGATCTTTGTAAATCCATAATGCAACACCTCACATAACCATCCAAACCAAGCTATATTACATTCTGCTATTTAAAACGAACATAATTTAACAGCCCATTCATGTTCGCTTTGCTTTTGCACAGTTCTCGTTTAATCCCACTGACAGGGACTGATGAAAATAATATATTGCACACCAATCAAGAGTGATTCAGCATTTGTCTTGTCAGAGAGATGGAAAAAATCCATTATTTAAAGCCATGTTTAAACGCTTTTAAATAAACCTAATCTTGGTGTTTGCGTTCATCATTTATGCTAAAGCCACACAATGTCATATTTGATGCTCTATAGTTTAAGCACCTCATTAAATTGGATATTTTTCATTAGGCTAGTGTGTAAATAATTCATCCAAATAATGTAAATATTAAATGCACTTTTTGGTTTCTGATTTCAGATGGGGAAAGTAATGTTTTTGTGCATTGGCAAAGTGTAGCCATTCTTTTGATCATTGAGATGAAGTCAGACTTCAAGGGGGGGGGCCCTCACTTTGGACCATCAAAATACTCCAGCACTCGATCGTTCAGAACGAATTTGTGCAGTGTATCTCTGACATAAGTGCTTGATAAGATCTTGATTATTTGATTCCCAGCTCTGAGAAATTGCACAGCAGCCTCATACATGTAAAGCCTGGGAAGAAGCATTGGATGCAAGAGACCAAGTCCTAATGCTCTCATAAGCACGCTCTCTCTCTCTCTCACACACACACACACACACACACACTCACTGAAATACTGCACCTGTCCGGTCCCACACACACACTGCAACCCCAGCAGAGCCTCTCTGCACAGGGACAAGCCGTTTGGACTCTGCCTAGATTCATATCAACTACAATAATGGCCATGAACAGAAGGGGCCGGACGGTCCGCTAGAGGTACAACTAACAAGAGCAAGATCAGAAACAGTAGTCTGCGTCAATCCTCGTGCTCCTCCGTGTCTGTCCTCTTCTCTTTATGACAGCTGAAGATGTGTCGCATCTCCTCCTCGTACCTCATGAAGTTCTCCCCAAAGCGCGCCCAGGCTTTCAGCGGGACGGTGATGGTGTTCCTGTAGGGCTGCCGGACCTCGCTGATCTTCAGAAACACGCCGAACCTGTTCGAGCCCACATCGAAGTAAAAGCGCTTGTTGTCGACGCGGAACGACGCCGCCTCGGGCAGTTCGGGCGACTCGTCGTGGTTCCGCGCGCAGGCCCGCTCGGGTTCGTCGTCGCCGTAGTCGTCGATGAGCTGAGACAGCGCGTCTCGGAACTCGATGAGCCCTTGCGCGGGCAGCACGATGGTCTGCTCGATGCCCTGCCCGTAGTAACCCATGCCGCCGTGTCCTCGGGTGACGGTCTGCCTGATGCGCAGGAACCGGCCGCGCTGGTTCTCCTTCAGGTCCAGGTAGTACTTTCTGTTGTCCCGCTCGATGAACTCGCTCTTCAGCACCCGGTGCGTCTGCTCCTCCGATGCGGCGGAGCCGCTGGGAGACGCCGCTTGGTCCGCTGCTCTCCGGCGGGGTTCCAGCGCGCGGCCCTGGCCGTTGCTCTGCTCCTCCGGTCGGCGGTCCGGCGCCTGGCATCCTCGGAGCCCTATGTGCGCGTAGTAATCGATGAAGTCGCCCAGGCAGTAGCGCAAGTCGGGCGCCATGGACATGGACAGGGTGAGTTTGCTCTTGCGGATGTTGTCGTGTCTGCCTCGGCCGATCCACACCTCAGCGATCTTCAGGAAGCGGCCGCGGGTGCTCTGCTTCACGTCCAGGTAGAAGCGCTTCTTCTGGATGTCCACGCGCTTGGATGCGAGCTCCTGTATGTCTGACGCTTTGCTGCTCGCGTACTGCTGCGAGTATCCTGATGTCATCCTGCCTCTGCCTCTGTCCGTGCCCCTCCGGTGACTATCGGCCATAATCATTCACGGCGCTTCATCATCTCTCCGCTCTGTATTATTCCGCTTATCGACAACTCGAGCTCCGGCGAGTCTCCTCGACTGACCTGAAAATGGCAGCAGCAGCGGCTCCGCTTAAAACGGCTCATCGACTTCCTTTGTCCTGATGAAAGGTCAAGCGAAGCGCGGAGGCACGTACCGTTTGCACCATATTTTAAAAGCTCTTGTTTTTCGCCTCACCATCCATCTGACACATATTCCTGCCAGCTGGAGTGAGAGAGACAAGCGGATCTCTATGGAGGGCGCCGCTGCTGTAGTGCGAATGAACCCAATGACCCACTCCCCCTCCCTCTACCACACACAGGGGCGCGCACGCGCGCGCTTCACAGCGCAGCTCAACTTAACTCACATACCGCTTCTGCGTACTACAACACGCACTCCACTGCGCACACGGCAAAATATGTAGTAGTACACCACCAATAGTATTATACTACTATTGTACATTGTAGTTCTACAGTATACCACCACATGTCGCTTTTCAATGGAAGTTCATTTCCGCCACATACAATAAATCATGCTTTTGTAAATCATGACATAAAGAGTCGAAAATATGGCATACTAATTCATAATTATGACATATAGAAATTATGACATTACCCCTCTGGTGTTATTTGGTCATTTTAAACAGAAAAAAAAAATATTTAAAAATCGCTTCTTCATCAGAATGCTATGAAACTTTTACTTTAATGGCAGTCGCTATGTAACCACCACCAAAAAAAAAAAAAGTAAAAAATTGTGGATTCGAAAAAGCTAAATGGACATAAAAAAGTTGTTCAGACTTGTGTTGTTCGCGGTCAAAAATGACCATCATTGTAAATGAATGCAAAAATACGATTTTTGTGTAATCTACAAAATCATCCATGATGTTAAACAGCAATGAAGGGGTAACACTCTAAAATATCAAGAGTGCGAAAATAGAAACATGATGAATATGACATTGAGAAATTGATGATATGATCAATTAATGCAGAAAATTAACTAATTCCAAAGGATTCACATACTTTTTCTTGCCACTCTATCCTCTATCCCCTAAAACTTCCTGCATTTTTACATTAAAATTAGGGCTGTATATTTAACAAGTTAATTAGATTAATTAATTAAATTAAAATTAATTCATTAAAAAATAAAAATCGTTAAAAATTTGAATGCATTTAACACACTTGCCCCGCCCCAAACCTATGTAGGTCATCTGACATTATCCACCTTATTCCTGAAAAGCCTGCTGCGTTTTGAATTATGCGTGGCACTTCCAGTTTTTTTGGAACTTCCATTCAAAAAGACTGAAATGTATCATTTCAAATCACAAGGTTGCCCTACAACTAAATCTTATCTGTCAGTTTGACTGAATGAGCTGTCAATTTTGCTTCATGTTTTATTTTCAGACATCATGAGAATTAACGTAACGCTTTGTGACTTTATAATAAGAATATCTATGTCAAGAGCTCTTTTCAGTCGCTGCATTCTTTTTCTCATGATTACCCCCCAACCCTCCTTTGCATTCCGCTGTAATAGTATGAAAAAGGACAACATATCCTACACATATGTGGTGTGTTCTTCCGATTTAATTTACAATATCCCATTAATAATTGACTGGAATGAATGAAGAATCTCTCGTTTTCTTCTTTAAATCCTCGTGTCTCTTTCCAGGTTTGTTTTAGGTAGCCTAAATACAATTTATTATCTGTCAAAATGACGGAAATCACATTGAAATAGTATCACGCAGTGCTTTAGTTAATAAACATTTTGATTAATGCAACGTGAGTTACGCCAGGGGTGTCAAACTCATTTTAGGGTGAGGGCCGGATTAGAAAAAAATGGACCATGTGCGGACCGAATTACCTTTAAAAAAAAAAAAAAAAAAACCTTAGTGTGCTGATAGTTGCATTAATATTAAACATATAGAAAACTAGTACACTGCTCTTTAAAACTGCATTTGTTTCTACACCGAAAATATTTGATTTTTAAAATAATGCTTTATTTATTTATTTTTTTATTAGTGATGCACCTATTTTGATTTTTCATGGCCAATTCCAAATTTTAAGAAGCAAATTGGCCGATTCTGATACTGGTTGCAAACTTTTTATTTTTTTTAAGCAAATTTAATTGTTGTTTGTTCAAAAAATATGTGTAGCTCTTTGATATTAGAGGCAAACACTGCATTTTTATCACAATCCCAACAAAAATTTTATGTGCATGAGCAGTTATTTTTAATTGAAATTACTGTATAATTTCCAGATTAAACGCAAAAACCGCATGGTCTGACTTCAGCTTTGTGAAATTATGCGACATAAGACACTTGCACAAAACAAAATCAGCAGACGGACTGAATGAAAATACAAATTCACTCTCTGACAGTAGGTAGCGCTTATGGAACAGCAGTGATATAGCGTTTCCATGGTTACCGCTATAAGCAAAGCTGCGTTTATAAATAGACTAACGTACTACTTTGTACGGAGATAAGAGGAAAAGCCATCAAAACTTTTCTGAAGAAAAAAGTTCCCTTCAGAGATACATTCATATCAATCCCAATTTAATATTTTATTTATCTTCCTATTTTTCGCAACAGTGAGCTTGTACATGATAGAGTATTTTCTCTGCTGGGGCGTCTGTTCTCCTCTTTGTGTCCGTATTCAGCGTGTTAACGTCCTGTTTACAGACTTCGTAAATATTTTCACAAAAATGAAATTTTGGGAAGTTATTACAATGCAGTTTGTTTGCAATCCCAGAATAAAGATTGACCAAAATAAAACTAAAAAACGTTTGGATTTATGGCCAGTGAACTAGTGGATCTCTATTTTTTTTATTATTATTATTGGTGTTAAAAATCATCCCCCGGGTCAGATTGGACACCTTTGGGGGCGACATTCGGCCCGCGGGCCGTATGTTTGACACCCCTGAGTTAAGCAATATCACAAGAGTAACTGAGTGCAATATTTCACGAGTGCTGTTTTTGTCCAAAATATAACGAGTGCAAACTGCAAAATGCAATACTGATTTTATACAACAGTTCGGTAAGTTTATATTGTGTTATTTTAGACAAAATATTGTCTGTTTTGTTCAGTTTTGCCTAAAAAGACAAAGCAGAACTGTTGCATCACCCTAACTTGTTCATTTTGAACGAACCAAGTGAAACCATGATTCAGCGGACTAACGTTAGCTAT
The DNA here is from genome assembly GCF_024489055.1 of Chanodichthys erythropterus. Taxonomy (NCBI): domain Eukaryota; kingdom Metazoa; phylum Chordata; class Actinopteri; order Cypriniformes; family Xenocyprididae; genus Chanodichthys; species Chanodichthys erythropterus. Next base: position 59,523,150 of record NC_090230.1, on the reverse strand, counting down.
TCATTAAAGACTTGAAGCGGCGCTACACAGACCGATCGGTGTATGACATCAAAGACGTAACGTACAATGATAAAAGCGCTTACCAATTTCTTGTTACCCACTTGGACACCGATTTCCTCGTTTTAAGACACTGTTTTTCATTTTTTTCAGTTTTTCTTTTTTATGTTTTCTGTTCTGCGTCCCAGAACGCTTCCCTCCTCTGTCAATTTTGGACATGTGACTGTCCGTAACTAAGCAACGGCGAAATGGTGAGCAGTTCATGTCACTTGATATAATAAAATATATTTTTTGCTCATTTAAAATGCTAAACAAACATTATTTTTCAACAACCATATATATTTAAAAGTTTTATTCAAAAAGATTTTCAAACAATTTTGCTCCCCTATGCACTTTATATACTGCATACCCCATTTTTCAATTTTTGCGCCCCGATCACACATCTTGGTTCGTTTGGCCAAATGTTTGTATTACTTATTACTAATTTCTTTCTAAATCCAATATCAACATCGACCATGTGAACAATACAAGGATAGACATGAAATTGTTTTTTGTTTTAATTCTTTCAAATAAGTTATTGTTGATCTGACTAAAGTGCTATTTAAAGACAGAAGGTTACATTGAAAAAAATACAGTGCTCAGCGTAAATAAGTACACCCCCTTTGAAAAGTAACATTTTAAACAATATCTCAATGAACACAAAACAATTTCCAAAATGTTGACAAGACTAAGTTTTATATAACATCTGTTTAACTTATAACATGAAAGTGGGGTTAATAATATAACTTAGAGAACAAAATTTTCAGTTTTACACAAATTAGGGTGATGCAAAAATGAGTACACCCCACTGAAAGTCTCTGGAGCAAAGCTAAATTTTAGACCACAATTGTCTTATTTAACAAGAATTCAACCACAGGTGAGTCTAATTATTCATTACACAGGTATCCAGCAGACAGTTGACTATAAAAGGGTGTTAAAACCCCTTCCCATTTCATGCTGTCAGCAATGGCATAACATGGAAGAGAAATGTCACAATAATTTCTTTACACCAGAAAGGTGAAGGCTACAAGAAGATCAGCAAAGCTTTACTTATCAGTCAGAATACTGTAGCAAAAGTGGTACAAAAAAAAAAAAAAAAAAAGAAGCTAGAACTGCAACCATCTCACAGAGACGTCCAGGTTGTCCATGGAAGTTAACACCTCAACAGGAGCGTCCTCTGATGAGAAGGGTTGAAGAAAAACGGCATGCAAGTTCACTGCAGTTATCTTAAGAAGTAGAAAGCCAAACTGGGGTGACTATTTCCTGTGACACAATAAGACGTACACTGCAGAGGAATGACATGCATGGGTGCCGTCCATGAAAGAAGCCTCTCCTAAAAGCCCAGGCACAAAAAAGCCTGCCTAGATTTTGCCAGGGCCCATGCTGACAAAGATGAAGACTACTGGGACTCTGGAGTGATGAGACCAAGACAAATATTTTTGGAACTGATGGCTTCAAAACTGGATGGTGTCACGAAGGTGAGGAATACAAAGAAAAATGCATGGTGCCAACAGTGAAACATGGTGGTGGCAGTGTCCTTGTGTGGGGCTGCATGAGTGCTACTGGTGTCGGGGAGCTGCATTTCATTGAAGGCATCATGAATTCACAGATGTACTGCTCTATACTGAAAGAGAAGATGCTGCCATCACTCAGTACCCTTGGTCGTCATGCACTTTTCCAACATGACAATGATCCTAAACACATTTAAGCCACTGTTGGATTTCTGAAGAAGAACAGGGTGAAAATGATTCAGTGGTTCCTGCACTGAACCCAATCGACCACCTATAGGGGAATTCTGAAGAGACAAGTTGAGCATCACTCTCCATCCAGCATCCAGTCTCTAAAAGAGGTCATTCTTGAAGAATGGAAAAAGACAGCTGTTCCAAAATGTCGCCAACGTGTTCATTCCATGCCTAGAAGACTTGGTGTTGTCATTAAAAATCATGGAAGTCATACAAAGTACTAGATGTAGTTTTTGTTGTGGGGTGTACTCATCTTTGCATCACCCTAATTTAAGTAAAACTGAAAAATGTGTAATCTAAGTTATATTATTAAGCTTACTTTCATGTTATAAGTTAAACATATTTTATATTAAACTTAGTCTTGTCTACATTTTGGAAATTGTTTTTGTGTTCATTAAGATATTGTTTAAAATGTTACTTTTCAAAGGGGGTGTACTCTTTTATGCTAAATCCACTATTGGTGTATGTCGTATTTAATATTAGCAGAAGTAACTGTTAAATTACAGAACAATTAAGAGTAATCCATTACTTTACTTTTCAAGAGAAAAGTAATTAAATTACAGTAATTAATTACTTAGTAATGCATTACATCCAACACTAAATAAAGGTGACTTGACTCAGAAACAAAGCTGTTTTGATGCTGTTTTGACTGCTCTGTGTTATCCATGCAAATAGCGAATTATATCTGATCCCCATTCCGTTCCCAGATTTAACCCTGTGAAGCACGCATTATTCAATTGTTTTACTTCAAACATGAGAAACTTTCACAATCTTTGTATTGAAGTATATTGAGAGAGCTCATGTCATATAATATCTTTCAGATCATCTAGAACTTAGTAATTAATTACCTTGTAAACACAGAATTCTATGAATTTGAGGTTGCAATATAATATAAAGCCAATGGCAATTTATAAGTTAACAATATGCCTTATTTAACAATTGTAATGAACTTATCAAGTAACACACTATAATGAAGCATGAGTGCAAAATATTACAGATTGCATCAGTATCTGATATGTGAAATTAGGCAACCTTCCTGTCACCAGATATAGGCAAATAGGCCTACCTCACACCTCATAAAACACTAGTGCTCCTTATTACCTCAAAACATGAACACATAAGTTAAGTCTTACAATCATTCATGAAATTTTAAATTATCCTTGTGAATTTTTTATCATTACATCATTTTAAATCAAATATTCACAGAAAAAAACAGAGATTTTTCACTTTTGTAGCCTATTGAAGTTGAGTCAGCAGTCTATATTTAAGTTCTCACATATGTAATATATGTGTCAGGAGCACAAAAGCTTTTTAAAAGCATAAACATAAAAGAGATTTGCAATTAGCTTAAGAGGAATTGTGACATGATGCCCTAATCATTTTTCAATATATATTAAGTGTTGAGCACTGTAACTAAACTACAGTATGATGAACAATACTAGTTCCATGAAGACTTTGTTATTCTATTAGCCAGTGTAACTTTACATTGATATTAAACAAATAAACACTGCGCTAGGTAAAACAGTAAGGCCGCGATTTCGCCATGATTTCACTCCAGTCCCACAGGTGGCGCTGCGCGGTGTTTTACACACGAATACAGCGCGGGAGAGTTTGGCTGAAGTAACTGGAAATGTTGCGTAGAAATATAAATAAATGTTCAACACGAACAGACAGGCTTTGAGTTTTCAAAGCTTTTAGGAAATATAAAGTGCTGAATGAAATGCACAGGCAGACAGCAGGGCATTCAGCGCTGTGAGCAATAAACGCGTACTTTGTGTGTCATTGTGAGTATACGCACGTCAAAAGTAATATTATTATCACACTATATGTCAAACGCATACTAAAAGTCATACTAGCATTGCTGTTATTATGTGCCTTTATAGCTATGTGGTGTTTTATTTTTAAAGACGGATGAAATGAAGCTGTAATGGGTGACAGGACTCTACCTGAATGGATGAACAACAAACCCCAAGAAGAACACGTGAGAATATTCAATAATACAAACATACAGCAAACATAAAAAACGTACGCTGAACTGTTTACCTGAAATGTTCTCTTTTTTTTCTTTCATACATGTGTCCTCTTCAGTTGATATGTTGTGTATGAGGAAATGCTCTCTATGTACCTGTGCTTTCACTAATGTGTATGTTTTCCATTGGTTGAGCGAGAGTAAAAGTCACTTATTTGCATTATTTACTGAGACACCTGCAGCACTATCATGCTCATATTCAAATAAAACCAAAGCACTGTTTGCAGGTCAACAGTCAAGAAATACTGGTTTAATACTGGTCTACTTATACCATCTTATCAAATACACATCAATTTATTAATGCAGGCTGCTCAGATGAAACGTATTCTGTAGAACGAAAGGTTTTGCTCCACATTTATTGAGGTTTATGTAGTGTAAGTCAGTTAAAAAGCTTTTCTAAAGTTTGACACAGCTAGTCTATAACATGATCTGAACAATTTGCATGATATGATGCATTCATCGCATAGATGAAGTGTGTGTCTTGGCACTGAAGTGTACTATCTGATATTTGCATGATGCCACCTTTGACATGAACCTACATATTTCTGATTCTGTATCAGTCACAGCTTCAGTAAACAAATCTTAAGGATTTTTCTAAACGTTCTTGCTATTTATATTTGGTTAACAAGTTTCAAGTAGAGAGGAAATAACTTATTTGTCTAAGCTGGTAAACAAACATGGTAAAATTTAGAGTATGATGCACCTGTATGAAACACCTGTACCTGGCAGCCCTTCATATTTTTATATATTTTTTTGTATCTGACTGTACTGTAGTAGGATCATGTATCTCAGTGACAGCACTGCCGTGAACATGGACTCTTTGGTTGTTTTGCGCTTACAGTTTTACTATAATAAATATAAATTGGCTTATTGTGTGTTTCCATAGACACCAGGAAGCTATAAAAAGAATGTTCTGGAGGATTATCTTCCCTGTCTGGAATTTGGTGGGACAGTCATATACAGCCAAGAAAGACATGACTGCTCATTTTTATCAGAAGATTTAAGGTAATATATTTGGCTGAACATTACAACTTTATTGTGACATTTTCATACCAATTAAGATGCACTACAAAACAAACAAGTTGTTCCAGCTGACTAAATGATGACAGAATTTTCATTTTTGGGTGAACTATCCCTTTAAGTTTTTGTTAGAAAATGTTTATAGAGCCAGTACATAAAGAACAGTGTTAAAAACTATGTTCTTGTTTCGAGTCACTAGTTTGTCTAGTTTGTAAGTCTAATAATGATTTATATTGATTTATAACCACTAAAAGAAGAAGGCTGTTATAGTGACAGATATGCTACTTACTTGCTCAGATAACATCTTTTTCTTAATACACTTCTTGTAGGACTTTGTTCTTGCTATCAGTGATCTTGTTTTAGCTGATAAGTTGATCACAGATTGTGAATATTCTTCAAACCATCAGATTTTTCCGCATGGAGCATGATGTTGAAAACTTTCTCCACAAGTATTTTGCAATTTTATGTTTTAATTACAGAAGTTGGTAGAGTTCCACTGTATTTATTTACAGTTTTAAATTAGATTTTATACTTAAATTCTTCTTACCATATAGCAAAAACAAGCAGAAATTGTTTTTCTGCTTGTTCAGCTCTAAAATTTTGGTAAAAATGTTGGCCTAATGCTGAAGGATCAGGGCTGTTCATTCAGTCCTGTATAGATTTGACCAACACAGTTACTGATGTCACAGTTTCTCCAGCTGGTCTGCTGTGAATGAGTGTGGATGTACAATGTCTGGTAACCTTCCCCGTCTCTCCTCATGTTTGGCTTTTGTGTGTCTTATCCAGATCTGTTCTGGCGTCGGGATCTGCGGTGGGATTTGATCTGGAATGGCCGCCCAGCTTCACTAAAGGGAAGACAAAGAAAGTGGCTGTAGTGCAGTTGTGTGCATCAGAGGAGAAATGCTATCTGTTTCACATCTCCTCCATGTCAGGTGAGCTCAGGTAGAAGCTGCCTGTCATTGTTCAGTATTACCCGATTATCTGCTCACGTATGTCTCATCATGCCCCAGGGTTTCCACCTGGCCTGAAGGTGTTTCTGGAGGATGAGAGCATCATGAAAGTTGGAGTGGGAATTGAGGGTGACAAGTGGAAGTTATTATCTGATTATGACATCAAATTGAAGAATATTGTTGAGCTCTCTGATCTGGCCAATGAGACGGTATGCTGTCTTTGTATTTATAGATACATTTCATCATATGGTAGTTTTAGTATTTGTTACAGTGTGAAATCTCAGCTTTTTTATTAGTAGTGTTTGAGGAAGCAAGTATCACTATTACTGGTGTTCATTCTCGGTCAAACCTCTAACACTCAGAAAGGGGCGTAAATTTCATCTGACAGTTGGGGGGGACAATAAACATAAAATTTCTCAAGATAATTTTTTGAAGGGGACACAAATAATACAGCTAAAATTTTACTTGGATAAGGATATATGTAACGTTACACAGAAGAAAACCTTACTCCTGTTATTAGTGTAGCATGGAGACTGTGCCATTATGCCCAATGTTTCTCTTTGTTTCAATGAAAAAACTGACTAAATTGACCAAAATATTCTTCTTCAAAACCGTTTATTTATTGCAATATTTTTGAAGTTGTTTACAACCAAGTCACCAAAATACGATGAATACACATTGAGCAAAACCCATCACACAACGGTAAATCTATTAGCCTTACTACAGTTCACACATGCTTATCACAATGTTAGTTGTAGTTGGTAGACTTAGTATTCAACAAGCTATCGTAAACAAGCTACCAAACAAGCGAGGTAACATTATAATCGCTAACATAGCGGACTCACAGAAAAAATATATCAGTTATTATAATTTTTTTTATGACTAATTACACAGCATTGTCTGTATTAAAGAGAAAATAATCACTTTATCTGATATTTTGAATAAAATGGCCTTAACAGCCTACTTACTGGAGTTTCTGAACTACAGTCTGAAGAATTGTTCTCTCTCGCCACCGGACTTGTGTGTGTAGGTGACGTGTGCGGTGGACCAAACCACTGTGATGGAAGGGAGGGGTGACTCAAAATGTTTCTAAACTTAAAATGCCCGTTTGCATTTGTATTGTTTTACTACTTGCACAATTATTTTTAAGTATATATCATTTATTTATAATACTTAGCATGATTAATAAAACACTCAGATGTGGGGGGGTCCTGACCCCCCTGATCCCCCTGCAATTTACGCCCCTGCACTCAGAATTAAACTCCCTGCATGAATGATTCCTCATATCTTGTGTCCTGTTGAAGAGAGATGTGAAGTGATCAGATTTCAACCTGTGAATGATGAGTAATGGATAATATACAGCTAGACGGACATTATCACAAATAAAACAAGGCGATCAGGGGTTTATTTTGAAATAATAACTGACATGTGTTGAAGGAGGTACTCCAGCCATATCTACAGACCTGGGGCCATATTCACAAAATATCTTAAGGCTAAAAGTAGCTCCTAAGGTGCCAATTTAGGAGAAACTCTTAAAAATAATCGCTGTGTCAGCCCTAAATTTAAGACTCCTACATTTTTCCTCTAAGAGTATTTCACAAAGCATTTTAGTACTAAAACTAGCTCCTAAATCTGTGAAAAGTTCGGAGTAGTCAAGAGGACTCTTAAGTCACTAAGACCAAATCATAAACAATCCTAAAATGGTTGTTGCCAGCGATTCTCCTCAGCAATTCACCCAAAGACACTGTATACAACTGAGGATATAGGCGATAGAGCCTTGAGTGCTGAGCCTTTTCTTCAAAAATGCAGTAAATGTTTTGAATTTATAGATTTTAATCTGTGATGACATAACATAAAGGTTCATTTATGTACAGCCAAATTGTATTGAGTAATGGAGAATAAAACATTGCAGTCAAGTTGAAAATAATAGCCTATCATCGGCACTGATAGCCTTGTGGGTAGTTCAGGTGACCGGAGTTTGAGTTCTGGCTTGTGGACCTTTCCCGATCCCTTTGTCTCTTCCACTCACTGCCCTGTCATAATAAAAAAGCAAAAATAAATCTTTCATAAATTAGAAAATAATGTCCTATTACCTGTGGCAGTTTTTTCGCTAGTTCACAATTACAAATTGCAAATCGAATAGAGTAAACGAGTAAAATAAGTGTTTTTGACATGCTGTGTAAATTTAGCACAAACCCAGAGTACTTCCCTGTATCCCTGCCTGGGAATAGGAACCAGCCGAGAGTGAGGAGTCGGGGTGGAGGAGGGATGCAAAAAACTGTCGAGTTAACTAGGTGAGTCGACAAACATATGCCTCCTCTCGAGCTGAATAGGTAGACCATTTTGAACCTGCTCCTCCTGAACTTTGTTTATATCATTTGTCGCTTGAATTCGACATGTAAGAGGCTGACAATTAGCTTGAACATATACTTGTATAATTAGTGACACTTAGCCTTTAATATGGCAACATTTATATTTAAAAACCTTTATTTGAAAATGGCAACATGATGCCTCGTTCTACAATATTTCTATGATTAAATCACTGACAGAGACCTCTCCCCTATCAGCCAATCACTGTGAGCATAGTTAGTAAGCGTGTTGACTTCGTTGCTGTGGATGATGTCAACCTGCTTACTAATTTTTTTTTTTTTTTAGAGAAAACTCTTAGCTAAGATTTTTACTGCTATTTAGGAGAACTCTTAGTGGTAAGATAAAATGTTTTGTGAATACAGCCCCAGAATCACAAGAGACTTGACTCTTTTGACTTGAGCCAGTAAGAAACCACCTAGCAACACCTCAGAACACTCTAGCAACCACATAGCAATGCAGTAAAAACATTCAGAGCCCCTGCAACAACACCGTAAACCCTAATATGCTCAAAATACTTAATTGGTTTGAGTAGGACAAAGTTAAATTAATTGTTATGAGTATTTGTACTTTTTTCTTTTGAGTTCACAGCACTGACATATTTCAAGTAAACTGAACTTTTTCATTGTTTTGAGTTGTATGAACTCATTCATGCTTTGCCCATGACACTCAAAAGGGAGAGTAAATGCTAAAATTAAGTGTTACATAATGTTTTTTTGTGCAAGATTAATGGTAAGGGAGATTTAGTAGTGATTAATGTTTTGTTATGCTAATTTAGAGGAGTTGTGGGTTTGTGGGTTTTTGGAGAGTTACCATCATGGTGACAAGTAGCATATGCGGCTTGGTATGAGAGCAGATAAGTTACATGTTTTAAGTTGCTGTACTCATTCAGTGCTATATCCTGCTATTGTTAAAGTACACATGAAATCAAAATTGACCTCATCTACTTTGTTAGTGCATATTACTAGTCTTGTGGTAAACAATTAATCCGTGCAAGTTAAAACACAGAAAAAAATAGTTTTTCGCTGTAATCTTTAATCAAAATCTGAAAAGTTATTTCAGGTCTGGAATGGCGTTCCTTCTCTGATGACGTCAGTTTGACGGCTTGGGTTGAAAGCGTATGTAAACCACTCCCCTGCAACCGTTAGTTTGCTATGAGCAAGAGATGGAGAGGAGGAGCGTTACAGTAAAACTCTGCCCTCTATTCAATATTCTGTTTCACATGGAAATACGTCACAACACTGGAGAAAAGTCGTTTGCAACTTCCGGTTCACGTGGACTTTAACATGTTATCAAATTAGCAAGTTGGCATTTTTTAAAATTTTCTTAGGGTTTACAGTGAAGTAAATAACTCATTTGATTTGCAAGAAGTCAAAATAAAAAAAAAGTTAATAAACATTTTGTTAATTGCTATCAAAATGCATGAGTTCGCTAACTCAGTACTTCAATTTAGGAGCAATTAACATGTATGAATACTACAAACTCAAAACTTGATAGAAATTGGGAACATCATAACTCAAAAAAATTGATGTAACTGATTACCTCAAATTTTTTGAGTTAGCCCAACTTATTTGGGTTTACAGTCAACTCAAGCATCATGGCAGTGAGAGTTGGGAGCTGTGAAGCAATTCTGGCATGAAAAAAATACAAATGACAAACGTTAAGTTAAGTATGTTTATTCAGTGAAGCTCATTGACCTCGAATGTGAAGAAAATCAAACCTATACATGTATATAGTTATAATGAAAAAATCTTGTATTGCATAGAATTCAAGTTCATGCTGATTTTGAGTGAGATGAATTGACGTTTGTGTGTTGGTTGTTTTATTCAGATGAGATGTTGTGAGAAGTGGAGTTTGGATGGTCTAGTGAAGCACTTGTTGAAGAAGCAGCTCTTCAAAGACAAACTTGTGCGCTGTAGTCACTGGGACAACTTTGGTCTGACAGAAGACCAAAAGAAATACGCTGCCACAGATGCTTATGTGAGTCCAAATAAACCATAGCAGTTTAAGAACAGTAAAAGGGTAAAAGTTGTGGTGTGACAAACTAAACACTGTCTAAAATTATGTGAACAGTATTTTTTTTTGTGTGTGTGTATATACCACTCCTTGCAAAAAAAAAAAAAAGTAAAGACAATTATATGACTAAAATGGAGAAAACATAAATAGAAATTGTCACTTACAGCACCAGCATATATTCTTAAAAGTATTTATGTATTCATATAAATCAGATCTTTACATCATGATGCAAATAAAACTCATAATTGGCTTTATTTTCCTAACAGGCTGGATTGCTCATTTATCAGAAACTACAGGAAATGATGTCTGGTGAGATCACTTATTTTCTTGTTTGTGTTGTATCTGAGCTATTGTTATGTACCTACATGTAATGACGATCAAATAATGCTTTGGCTCTGTTTAACCTGCACTATATATGTAATATTTGTATATCTACGTTTGTCTTTCTGTCTTTCTGTACACTTGATCTGTGTTCATTTGCCAATAGGCCATTCAGGATCCTCAGCGCTCAGTTTGAAACAAAGAGTTTTTCAGATTGCCTGTGATCTTAAAGATCTGGCTGATCATATTCCAGATGAACCAGACTGCACGGACAGGTCAGTTTATTTTGTTGCACTTACCCATGAGCTGCGGGTTGTTTGTTAAGTATATGTTTGCTGTATTTTACTCTTATCATTAGTTAAATACCAATTTTTTGTACCTTCTGCCTCATCATTTCCTCACCAGGCTTTCTGCGGGTGCTAAGGGTCATGACATGAGAAACAAATTTGCCTTGATCTTTTGACATAAAGGAGGTCTTTGTACCATTAAAACATCCTGCAAGTCTCATAGCTTAAAACATCCTCCTCATTATAAACAAAGCATTTGTTAAATGAAGCTCAAAAAATATCTTGTTTGGATATTGGGTGATGTGTGAAGCCACAAGGGCAAATACATTTGCATATGCCTGCCTTCAGAGCAAGACATTGACCAATAGTTATATATCATCGCACCATAGGCCCCGCCCATTGGTGTCTAGTCGCTTATCGGCTAAAATTTTGCCTACGCTGGATGAGAGTGTCGCATCAAAAGTTAATAGAACCTATTATAATCACTGACGCTGTCTACACTGATACAGTATACCAGGGCTATTCAACTGGTGGCCCGCAGGCCAAATCTGGCCTGAAAAATAGGGGCTTGCTGCAGACTTAAGGGGCGAGTGGAGCTCCACTCAAGGGCAGAAATACGTCATCTCCACTAGTGGAGCTAGCTACAGCTATGGCCACTGGGTATGCGCACATCAATATTGCATCATTTAATTACTGTATGTGCATTATTGTAAGTGTAGGTTTAGGGTTGGGGTAGGTGTAGACGTTAGTAAAACACAAGTGGAGGTGACGTATTTGAGTAGTGGAGCTCCACTTGCCCATGGCCTGCAGCCAGACCCACCTCGGCCTGAAGGCACCCAAACCTCCCTCCTCCTCTTTTCCTGGCGGTGCGGCTAAATTTGGTTAGATACGTGACCGCGGTGGTGCCTGCAGCTGTAGGGCTATATACGCACTCTTCGTACCATGTACGATCCTCCGACTAAGCTGAGAATCGTTTTACGTGCGGATATTTCAGTGCTTATTATGTGGGTTCTGTATTTCAGCGATACCAATCATTCAAGAATTAATCATTCTTTTGGTTTGATTCGTTCTTTTCCGTGAATTGGCCAAATGCGTTTGGATTTGTTCGGACCGCTCTGTCACTGAATCATCTGAAGTGGTTTCTCGATCAGTAAAAACAAATACAGAACAAATAGTGCTGTTTTCTGGTGTTTCACTAGTTTACATTGAACTATGCAGCACAGCCCAGTGGATAACGGAATGAAAGATTAAAGGAGCTACGTTTATTCCTTGTCCCGGATACCGTTATTAAACAGCGTTATGACATCCAGTGAGAGAAGCGTTTCAATTCAACACACACCTCTCAGTTACAAACCACAAATGACTCGATGCTTAAACTAGTTTTAAATCAAATGAAACCGCCTCAACATTCCCAACAAGACTGATGAGGAAAACAGGAGAAACATGCCATGAATGAAGTTAAAAGGCTTTTAAATCCCCAAATCACCACCCTTACAAACATTTACCATGAATATGAACTAGTAATTTACCATGGTTTGTGGTAATGTGGAGTATTTATATTGAATACTATGTTATAGCCATTTATATTCCAATATATTTGGTAGGTGAATATATAATTAATTTCTTTGTGAAGGTGTGTATAGTTTTTAGTGTGTAAAGGTGTTTATAGGCCTATATAACATATCATAATATAATACCATTTGACAGTGGTAGTGAATAGCCATCAGGGTTGGGAAGGTTACTTTTAGAATGTATTTCACTACAGATTACAAAATACATGCTTTAAAAAGTAATCTGTAACGTATTTCGTTACATTACTCAAGTTTAGTAACTTAATCTAAATACTTTGGAATACTTTGAAATACTTAACAAAAAAGGACCATATTAACTTGATGTTCTGTTTTAAATTTACAACCTGTAATTAAAAATGACCACTAACCACCAGGATTTGGTTTTCCACTCTATTGTATTTTTAACATCAGTTACAAAATATATATCTGCAGTTTATTAGACATAACCTATGTGTGGTAAAGAATTTCAAAATCTTGATAAACAAATTAATAAAATATTTGTTTCTTTTAACATCACATCTATATATAATTACTAATGATATATCATTCCTAAATTATATTTTTAGATTTGTAAAGATGTGCATCAAAGGGATAACAAAATATTAAATAACAACAATAAAATATTGTTAAAAATATTGGTTACTTTATAGGTGTATAGAGTCAAATTGACACAGTGGTTTAAATTGTTTTATTAACAAAGTTTGTTTGTAACATTTAGAATGTTTATAAAGAAAACAAAATGAAATGAAATGATCTACCCAATAATCTCGAGAGAAGGCCGATATTCAAAGCTGAATCACCTATGGTTTCTCAACAGTTTTTTGCATCTCTCCACCACCACATTTTACAGGTTTGGAAAAAAACATATGATCATTTTGTGTGAATTATCCCTAGAATAAATATGTTTATACTAATATTTAACCTTAGTCCACTGATAGCTGCATTAATATTAACCATATAAACAACAAACAGCAAAGAAAAAAAATATTAGATTTTTTAAATAATTTATTTATTTTTTTAAATTATTATTAGTGATGCACCTATTTTGATTTTTCCTGGCCAACAGAAGCAAACTGGCCGATTCTGATACTGGTTGTAAATTGATTTGTTGTTTATTTGTTAAAAAAATATGTGTAGCTCTTTGATATTAGAGGCAAACACTGGATTTTTATCACAGTCCCAACAAAGATGTTATGAACATGAGCATGAGCAGTTGTTTTTCATTTAAATTATTGTATAATTTCAAAATTAACAGCAAAAACAGCATGGTCTGTAGGTGGCACTTGTGGAACAGCAGTGATATAGCGTTTCCATGGTTACCACTATACACTATGCAGCTGCGCTGGAGATAAGAGGAAAAGCCATCAAAACTTTTCTGAAGACAGTTCCCTTCAGAGATACATTCATATCAACCCCAATTCAATATTAATATTATTCTTCCTATATTTCACGAACAGTGAGCTTGTGCATGGTGCAGTATTTTCTCTGCTGGCGCGTCTGTTCTCCTCTTTTTTTGTCTGTATTCAGCGCGTGCCTGTGTTAACGTCCTATTTACAGGCTTAGTAAATATTTCCTGAAATTTTGGGAAATTATAAAGCAGTTTTTTTGCAAGCCTGGAATAAAGATAGACTAAAATAAAACTAAAAAACCTTTGGCTTTATGACCAGTGGACTAACGTTACTGCATCTCTATTTTTGATCATGAACTTGAGTAGGCTACGCGCCATATACCTAAACATTTGGAAAGAATGATTAAGATTTAAAGTTTGTCTGTAAAGTACACCAAGAAATTGGCTTTATAAAACATTATTTAAAGCATGTGGATGTTAATTCTATGAGGATTGTGTTATTTTTCAAAGAACTAATACATTCTTAAATATTAATTGTAGGCTTATGATAACCATATAAAGCTCAACGTATGAGTAAATAGGAAAATAACATTTTCGAAGACCAAGAACAGCTTAGGCCTACCTCAAGATGCTTTTTCAGATTAGATGTTGAATCCTTTGAAGCCAATAGAAGTTTCGTTGCAGGCAGACATAGCTTGCATTGCACTATGATACTGTACGTCCTTTTTTAATGTTTATAAGTAAAACTGTCTTTGAATTTCCACTAGAGAAATGTGTTATGCCCTGTTTTCCCGTCCATTTTTTTGCATGTGATCTCATGTCTGCACTCTGCAGGTTGCTAATAACTGAACAGGCTGCGCGCAAGTTTTTTTTTTTTTTTTTTAAACAGACAGAGTCAGAGAATCATCAACATTGGCTCGTTGGTTAAAATCCTCAAACAGCTTGCGTTACTAGCCTATTAAATGAAATAAATTACATAAAAAAAATCAAAGTAATCACTTTGGTAATCTAAAATACTTTTAGAAAGTAACTGTAATTTGATTACCATCTATTTAAAATGTAACTGTAACGAAATACAGTTACTCAAATTTTGTATTTTAAATACGTAACATCGTTACATATATTTCGTTACTCCCCAACCCTGGTAGCCATGTATGGTTTAACCTGTGGTTACCAAGTCTCACTGTCAGAATATTTTCATTTAAGCCGTTTTTTTTCATTTAAGCCATTTTCATGATAATCCGGCCTTCAAATAAAACTACTTGAATAGCCCTGAGCATTCAATTTCTGACATACTCCACGCACTTGAGTCTGGCTGACAACAGGACAAATGGAAGTTTGAAAGAATGTTTGCTTTGACGCATCCAGTTTAAATGGATCGTTTACATCTCTGTACAGGCTTCAGAAGGATCCCAGCATCGGAAACAAGTGAATGGTTTATTTTAATGCCATCCTGGATAGTGTCAGAGAATTTTATGTTTGTTTGGAGTATTTTATTTTGTAAATGAGACACAATATATAATGGAGAGTTTGAAAAGAAACTTTATTTGAAAGATGAAGCAGCTCACTGTATTGGATCTGACAGCAGCTACATCACAAACCATAAGAAAATAATTTCACAATGCTTTGTCTGTAAATTATGGTTTTATATGGGTAATGTTTTCAAAACTTACTTGTGTGCAATAGCGAGTGGGTGTTGATACCATTTCCTATGCAGTGACGTTAGCCAATCAAAACCGTGGCCATTTACTGACAAGCCTTAAAGGAGCTGTGCCTTAAAAACAGATAATTTCAGACAGAGGATCAGAATGAGGGTTGAAAATAATTGGTTTTCCATGTATTTTTTTTCCATGTATTGGTAAGGTTCCCCTGAATGTGTCTGTGAAGTTTCAGCTCAAAATACCCCATAGATTTTTTTTAATTAATTTTTTTAATTGCCTTTTTTGGGGCATCATTAACTATGCACCGATATATAGGTTGCGGCCCCTTTAAATCTCATGCTCCCCCACCCCCGGAGCTCGCGCTTGCCTTGAACAGCATCTAAGCAACTAAGATTACACAGCTAATATAACCCTCAAAATGGATCTTTACAAAGTGTTCGTCATGCATACTGCATTGCATGCGTCGGATTATGTGAGTGTTGTATTTATTTGGATGTTTACATTTGATTCTGAATGATTTTGAGGTTTTGCTCCGTGGCTAAAGCTAACATTACACACTGTTGGAGAGATTTATAAAGAATGAAGTTGTGTTTGTGCATTATACAGACTGCAAGTGTTTAAAAATGAAATAGCGATGGCTCTTGTCTCCGTGAATACAGTAAGAAATGATGGTAACTTTAACCACATTTAACAGTACATTAGCAACATGCTAATGAAACATTTAGAAAGACAGTTTACAAATATAACTAAAAATATCATGTTATCATGGATCATGTCAGTTATTATCTCCGTCTGCCATTTTTCGCTGTTGTCCTTGCTTGCTTACCGAGTCTGGCGATTCAGCTGTGCACATCCAGATGTCCTGCCTTTGTCTAATGCTTGAACATGAACTGGCATATGCAAATATTTGGGGCGTACACCCCGACTGTTACGTAACAGTCGGTGTTATGTTGAGATTCGCCTGTTCTTCGGAGGTCTTTTAAACAAATGAGATTTATATAAGGAGGAGGAAACAATGGACTTTGAGACTCACTGTATGTTATTTCCATGTACTAAACTCTTGTTATTTAACTATGCCAATATAAATTCAATTTTTAATTCTAGGGCACCTTTAAGGCCTTAAAAGTTCTTAAGTTAAGGTCTTAAATCAGAGCAGGAAGTCTTAAGCCCTGGGTATACCTTATTTTTTATTTTTATTTTTTTATGTGTACACTAGTCTACGCGCAGTCTTGCAAAGTATACTTCATTTGACTCTTACGCAATACACAGGTGTACAACGCATGCACAGTTTTGAGCAATCTCTCGCCATGAGTTACAACCCATGCAAACATCTTTGTATTCTTTCATGCTAGAGTTGTACTAATGAGGGTACTTTCTAACCTCTTCACACAATCTCTTGTCTGTGTAGGCCTCTATTGTTGCTGTAGCTTGCATGCGTTCTGGTCTGCTTTATGCAGTTTTATGTCATTTTGTATATCTAGTAAATACATCTTGATTATAGAATCTTTAGACATTTGCACTGGAAAACAGACAAAGATACCGTGGAAGAACATCATGAAATGAAATAAATGAAAAAATGAAATAAAAAGTAATGGATATCTGTTGGAAGTTGTATTTTCAAACTCTGAAATGTTGCTAATACAACTCAATATGTTTCATCTTAGGCACTTACATTTATAGAACATATTGACGTATTGTGTTCCCTTCAAGCTATTCAATTTATTTAATTTATACAGACCATCAGACTGTGATTCTAGAGTTTTTACCATCAGGCTATGATTCCATCCAGTCAGACTCAGAGGAGATCAAACATGTTTGATATTTTGAGCTGATCTCGTAGTATATGATGCTTGACAACTGTATTATGCATTTGTCAGTGTTGGTTAAATGACTTTAAACAAACTCCATTTCAAAGATCATGTTGCTTTATACAGCAGGTAGTTTCGGTCCTGTTCTCAAAATGCATTACACATGCATCTGTTTACAGAAGCCAGTATCAAGAGGAGTATCTTGGTGAATGCAGACACAAATATACAACATAAAAGGGCTATTCAACTCTGGTCCAGGAGGGCCACTGTCCTGTTTGATTCCAACACTAATTAGAGCTAAACTCAGCAAGACACGGCCTTCCAGGAACGGAACTGAATAGCCCTCCAATCATGTATTGAATTTTGTCACAATGTGTGGGCATGATTAGAAAAGTCAAGCATAAAATGGATGTATAACCATGCTTGAATTTTGAGTACAGTATATGCTAATACTTCTAGTCTATATTCAATGAGATTGTGAAGACACACTCATAGCCCATCTGGAATTCTCCATGTGCAGCAAATACAGTATTTTTCTTAATTTTTGTTATACGAGCGTTTAAAGTACTCTTTTTCAAAAATGGCATTTCATAGCATTTTCAGGATAATATGTTTCCATCCAAAATTGCGAATATAACTTGTGCACAAATTTGGAATATGGGAGCAAACATTTGCGAATAAAGCACTGTTTCCATCCAGTGAGTTGAAGGGAAAATAATCTGATAAACTGCTGCTAAATATCATGAAGAAAAATGGAAGTTGCTGCATAGAAGCCACTGTAATAATTTTTGTATATATTAAATTATTTGCGCCTCAGAACACGCAGATGAAGCGCAATAAACGCTTTCATGTTATCTTGCATTCAGATGCCTGGTGTCTGAACGCAATCGTGTGAGGTGTTTCTGGGAGGGAATTCAATTGAACCACTTTAACAATAGACTTTGCTCAGGCATTTCAGAATGACTGAAACTGTAATTTCACATGATATGAGCCATGCTTGAAATGTAGAGGCAAAAGTTTGATGTTGATTTAAATTTAATTCTCCCTGTGCTTGATTATTATTAAGGTTATGTGAGTTATGATGTTAAAGTGATTTGTATGACTTTGCAGTGCTAAGAGACTAGTGGATGATCTGTCTCAGACACTTGCATCTCTAAGACGCATTTTGACGAATGGCAACAAAACGGATGATCGGTCAGTTGAAGAACAGTCTTCTCTATACCACAACCTCAACGATACCAAAATTAGGACATGTCATGAAGGCGTTTCCACGTCTTCTGAAGAGCAGAGCTACAGTCAGTCTAAGGAAGAGCCTGGCAGATGCAGTCCGAGCGAGGGTGTGATGTCTCTGGATATCTCAGAGTATGAGCTGCATATGCTGGAGCAGCAGGCCAGACAGGAACAGCTGGAGGAGGAATGTATCTTAGCTTTCCAGGTGAGTGCCACATTCAGCTCTTCTGTGCTTTATCTGTGTCTATTACTGATGCTTCATGATTGTTATGGTTTCCTTCAGACTCAGCAGGCATCAGACCCCAAGAACTCTAATGACACGGAGAGTGATGAAGAGTTTGATGATGAAATGATGAAGGTGAAAGTGAACACAGCTCAGTTTATTTTTTCAGGTGATAGCTGCAGAGTGATTGTTCACATACAGCAGCAGCAAAAAACATTTGTCCCATTTAACATGTAAACTCTGTGATCATTTAGTTACCCTTATGGTTGTTACTAAAGCAAGAGTATGAAACATTTGCCTCTCTATCGCTGTCTCTGAAACACATCAGTGCGAATCTGTCATTGTACATCAACATGACAAAAAGAAGTACGTCCTAGTAGGAATATATCTGAAAAAAATGTCATCTGAAGTAACATATCTGCTGCAAGTTTAATTAAATTTTTGTTCCTGAAATCCACCCTTCAGCTGAGATCAAAATAATAGTTTTTTAGATTAAATCTATCCCAGTCTTACTAAAATGTTTTGAACAACACAAACTCACGATTTGATCCAGATCACATTTCTCGACAGCTCAAATTACAAATAAGTTTTATAAGATTACTATTGCGAATTGGTTAGGAAATCGGTTACGTAAGACATCAGTGTTCTAAACCGTTAAGAAGACAGTTTCTCAACACTGATGTCTTATGTACTTCCTCAATAACTGATTTTTGTTATCTTTTAACCAAAAAAAGTTACATGCAACAGCTTTAAAGCGAGTCAGTCAAGCTCCAAAAATACCATAAAGAGCTATTAAAGATAGTCCAAAAAACAATATGGATTTGGAAAGACATTAGGGTGCGGTAAATGATGGCAGATCTTTCTGAAAACTCAAGATTCACTCAAATAGTTTGATTCTTAGTTTCCTGGAGTGAGTCTTTACTCTTGTCATGACTCTCTTCTGTTGTCCGACAGTGTGCTGATGACATAGAAAAATTAAATGATGGACATGGTCATGAGAAACAGGCAGATGTCCCACAGTCTGGTGCTGACGATGATGATGAGGATGTTGAGGAAGATGAGGAAGAGGTGTTTGGTAAATTTACCATTCATCATGAACATGAATTGCCTTCCCAGATGAATATGCAGTTAATTATTTTATGGTTATGTAATCTTTGACTGAAGCCATGCCTCGTTCAGCTTGAAAGTTATTCATGTTATATTAATATATTGCAGTGAGTTTCAGTCTTAATGTTAGTCAGCAATATTGTGAGAAGTTTTGATATTTAATTTTTTTTAATATTCCCTAAAAGAAAAATCTAGAATAAATAAATACAAGAAACAAAGCTTTTATCCATTTAAATGTAAATGATGCTGCATGATATTGTGAGTAACATATTGTCAGGTTTCCTTTAATTTTAGGTTATTTTGAGTTATATTTATTTTGTAATTATTTAGATTTTTCAGTATGCTAGATTGTTTGTTTGTTAACAGCAGTTTTTAATTGAACTTGTTTGTTTCTGTTCAGATTCAAGTATCCCCCAACCAGTTCCTGAACAAATTAAATGTCTGAAAATGTACTTTGGACATCCCAATTTTAAACCGTAAGTTTTGAAACCCAATCAGTCTTGGTGTGTCTTTTATATGGTTGCTTATGATTATGTTTTTTTTCTGTAGTTGTTAATGCCATTAGCACATTGTTTGTTTTGTATGTGATCTGTCATATGATGCTCATGGTTTTTCAGGGTTCAGTGGAAAGTGATTCAGTCCGTTCTCACAGAGAGGAGGGATAATCTTGTTGTCATGGCAACTGGTATAACTTTTATAAAGTCTTTTATAGTTCATTTTCTAAGTAATTGTTCATTTTTGTGTATGGTTTAATGGCATTTAGTGAGTGTACATATTTATGATACGGTATAGATGAAATATATCTGCATTAGAGATTAACAATGTTCAGGGTTAGATATCGTTCTGCATGATCTACATTTCTTAGCTCTGTTGTGAGATTAGCGTTAATCAGGTGATAGCTGTTCAAGCTATTTATCTCAGTCAAGTATTTAGAAGGATCTATGTGTTAAACAGTTAAATGTGAACTCTTTTTTTCCCCCAGCTAATCTGCTAAATGCAACTGTAAGACATGAAGATATTAAGATATTATAAACATTTAGATCATGATTTTCTGTAAAGCTGCTTTAAAAACAATGTGTATTGTGAAATGCACTATGCAAATAAATTTGACTTGACTTAGTTTGTGTTCAAACATCTGCTCACATGAAATGCTGTGTTGACAGGTTATGGGAAGAGTTTGTGTTTCCAGTTTCCTCCGGTGTACTGCCAGAAAATCAGTGTGGTCATTTCCCCTCTCATCGCCCTCATGGAGGACCAGGTGCTTCAGCTGCAGTACGTCATATTTCTGACATCATTCATGAAAGGCAAATTGCAACTGACTTTACTTTAGTATTGTGACATATTTTAAGTTCTGACATTTTGAATGTGCTTTCAGGGCTGTAGTTGATTTGGATGTGTAGTGGATTGGTCAGCCTGTAGATGAAAAGTCTACATAATACAACATTAATCAGATTAATACAATCATTAATCATATTTTAGAGTAAGTAATCCCATGGCAGCTCTAGGAACAAAACTGTGTGTTCATTAATGAGATAAATCAGTGTGATATATCAATGGAGGTCTCATTTATTAATCTTTCATTCGTCTTTGTGTTTGTGCAGTTTTCAACCAAGGGACCGGGACCCACTAGGGGACTCATCAAACTTCCAAGCCCCCACCCCCCAAAAATATTTCAAATAAGACGAAACAAGTTTTAAAATAAGTTACAAAAGCTAAAATCAATCAATATATCGATATATATGCTAAACATTCATTTTAATTTGTTCCCTCAACATCTGCCAGTTTTATTCACATACCAGGATTCTCTCAATCTGGATATTTGCAGCAATTTTAAAAGCGTGATTACTAGACTTGAAATTTTCATGATGAATATACATTTTTCTAGTTATTTCAAGAAAAAAATTAATAATTTATTTTATAGATCTTGGAAGAACATTGTGTGTTCGTTAATGAGATAAATTAGAGTGATATATCAGTGGAGGTCTCATTCATTAATCTTTCATTTGTTTGTGTTGCAGAATGTCAAACATCCCTGCTTGTTTTCTTGGATCTGCTCAGACCAAAAACCTATATGAGGAAGTGAAGAGGTGAGAGGCTGGTTTGCATGAAATACTTTTTGGGCACTTGACAAGTTCTGTGATGTTACATGCTGTGCTCCATTAAAAAAAAAAAAAAAAACAGATTAATAACTGGGAGAGGTTCTTCCTGGGTGGAGTAACTTCCTGTTGACGTTCGAAGTGTTGTCAAACACAAACAAAACAGAGGCTAGCTAGACCCTCCCTCCTCCTCCCCTTCCTCCTCCCCTTCCCCCTCCCCTCCATGCTTCCTGAAAGAGTCTTGAATGTTCAGTTAAAATCATTCTTGTCGGTTATTGGCTGGAGCATGTTTATTATGTTTTGTGGTCTAGGCTGCTCCACTTTTTTTTTTTTATTGCCATTTTTGGAGCTTGTGGTGACTACAGAGACCACATTTTTTTAAAGTGTGTTCAGGGGACAGGCAGCTAGTGGATAGTGAGGAGATGTTTGCTGTATGTGACAAAAAATGTTTTGGCCTAAAAACACGTGACATCGCTTAGAGCATCTTTTAGCTTGTATTTACCTATAAACACTGATGAACTAAACTCACAAACATAGAACTCATCAAATATTGCACAACTGTACTTGCTTGACGAGTGCGAACCACTGAAGTTTGTTCTCGTGTGCCAAACAAAGAACAGTTGAGCTTCTGTTTACCTGTTTTGATGAGCTCTATGTATGTGTGTTGATCAGTGTTAAATCTTCATATAAGTCTTTGGTTTCCCTTCAGAAGACCTTGATTAAACTTCTCGATATGTATATTCATATGGATTACGTTTATATGGATCTCTTTATGAACTTTTAAAAGTGTCAAAGTTTTGGGCAATGGACTTTCAATAAAAGGACAGAAATCTTCATTTGTGTTTCAAAGATGAGCATAAGTCTTATTGGTTTGGAATGACAAGAGGTGATTAAATGATGATTAATTTTATTTCTGGGTGAACTATCCCTTTGATACATTTGTGTTCTCTTCATTTTGACCCAGAGAGGATTTTTCTGAAAATGATAGTTAATGTTATTGCATTGGACTAAAAATCAATACAAAACCTGTGCTAATTGAAAGAAAACAAGTTGATAAAAAGATTTAATCTAGTATTTGGTGATAATATAGCATAATGACACATTTACAAGCAATTTTCAACATAGCACAAGGACATCTAATAGAGATGCTGTGGAATGACCTTGAGAGCCAGTGACCAATTTAATCGCATTTTATGACCAATTAATACAGAAAACCAACTCTTTCCAAAGGGTTCACATACTTTTTTTGCCACTGTATATTGTCCCTCATACATTCATTAATTGTGACATGGCATCTTGAGGTGCATTAAAAATGTAATTGGACATTTAAACTATACAAGAATAGTTTCACTAAAGAGTGATGCGTATTCAGCCACTGACGTTTCTTTTCCTGTTGTCTCGTCTTCAGGGGTCATTTCCGAGTGGTGTACATGACACCTGAATTCTGCTCTGGGAATATTCCTCTGCTAGTGCAGCTTGAAAGGACTGTTGGTAAATCAAATGGGAAGAAATCAAATGATGTTTGAAATGGTTCAGTGTTTCAGTATAATATATTCTACTGTGCGTTTGTTTGTAGGTTTATCACTGGTTGCGATAGACGAGGCTCATTGCATCTCTCAGTGGGGTCATGATTTCAGAAGTGCATATCGTGACCTTGGGAAACTCAAGAAAAATCTCCCTGGTGTAAGTCATATTTGGTTTTAATTTGTCGTTATAAGGTTCTAGATCAATAGCAATGAATGATTGATTTTGATCATCTATTCATGTTATTCCTAACATATTATTCTTTAATCAGGTTCCTATTTTGGCACTCACGGCTACTGCGAGTCCGTCTATCCGTGAGGACATCGTTAAGAGCCTTCATCTGATCAATCCCATGATCACCTGCACCTCGTTTGACAGACCAAACCTCTACCTGGATGTCAATCGCAAGTCCGGTGACGTTATCCAAGACCTCAAACAATTTCTCGTTAAAAAGAAAGGGTAGGCCATGCTGATTTTTGTAATAATTTGTCAGAATATTTCTATGCAAATGTTTAAGTATTTTGGCTCAGGAGTGTTTTGGGATTGCCTAATGCAGTTTTCAACCAGAGATAGATATATATATACATATATAGATATTTATATATATATATATATATATATATATATATATATATATATATATATATATATATATATATATATATAGCGTAAATGAGTACACCCCCTTTGAAAAGTAACATTTTAAACAATATCTCAATAAACTTAGTCTTGTCAACATTATGGAAATTGTTTTTGTGTTCATTGAGATATTGTTTAAAATGTTACTTTTCAAAGGGGGTGTACTCATTAGGCTGAGCACTGTATTATATATATATATATATATATATATATATATATATATATATATATATATATATATATATATATATATATATATAATACAGTGCTCAGCCTAATGAGTACACCCCCTTTGAAAAGTAACATTTTAAACAATATCTCAATGAACACAAAAACAATTTCCATAATGTTGACAAGACTAAGTTTATTGAGATATTGTTTAAAATGTTACTTTTCAAAGGGGGTGTACTCATTTACGCTATATATATATATATATATATATATATATATATATATATATATATATATATATCCCAGTAATCAAGTATGACTAGAAAGGTAATTAAAATGATTGAACCTTTCAGTTATTGAAACTTGTGTAATTATTTTATTTAATTATTTTAATGCATTAACAAAGTCCGGTGCTCACTCACGAAAATTTGATACCAGCAGTTTATACATAATTTACTAAAGAATTTGCCTTTGTCTTACTATCTCCATTTTAATTATAATCTTCTGAATCCAGTAAGATTCCCTACACACATTACAAATTCATTTTTAAAATGTAGTTTTTATTTCTCTCTCTCTTTTTAGGGGTGGTTTTGAGTTTGAAGGCTCAGCCATTGTGTACTGTCCATCAAAAAAAGAGGCGGAGCGTGTGACGGCGGCACTGCGTAAGCTGGACATCCCATGTGGAGTTTATCACGCAGGTCTGAGCATCAAACAGAGGAGAGAAACCCAGCACCAGTTCATGAGAGATGAGATTCAGGTGAAGTCAACTTATAATGTTCATCTTGTGCCAGGAACAGAACTCGTGTGTGCATGTGCAGTGTGTTTTTGTACTGCCTCTAGTGGTCATATGCTAATGTGCCTATGGTTGTGTTATCTTATGAACTGGTGAAGATGAGTTGATTTTAGAGTTTTGTTTCAGAAAACGCTCTGGGTGGGGTGTTCTGAAAGTTACAGTACGTCACAGTGTTGTTTCTTCATGGTTTTGTCCGCAGTGTGTAGTGGCCACTGTGGCGTTTGGGATGGGCATTAATAAATCTGATATCAGGAAGGTCATCCATTACGGAGCTCCCAAAGAGATGGAGTCATACTATCAGGAGATAGGGAGGGCCGGAAGAGACGGGCTGCCCAGCGCCTGTCACGTCTTATGGATGCCTGGAGATATGGCCCTGAATAGGTGACAACTCTCATCCTCATTTTGTTAACTAGCTTAACTTACAAGACTTTTTCTGATGAGCTTGCTGAAAATATATGTGCTTTTGTTTTCCTGAAGATTCATACTCAATCAATCCAAAAGTGAGCGCTTCAGAGATTACAAAATGGACATGATGGCAAAAATGGAAAAGTATCTAAATTCAAACAAATGCAGACGAAAGTAAGTGAATTTGTTTTTGGGTGAATCTCATGAAACAGAAAATTTCAACTCGATCAAATGAAATAAACACAATTAAATTTTACCAAAAATGAATGAATAAATAGATAAAATGTATTACATTAAGTTTAGTGGGAAATATATCAACTTCCTACTCATAATAAAGTTATGAATTATTAAAAAGTTATTTCTTTATTTTGTTTTTAGCATAAATGTGACTCTTTTACATATTTATAAACACATTCCTGTTGATATATGATTTCTGTAATGTAAAGGTGATGATATTTTTGAGAATTGTGTGAATTGTATCGTAGGTTGATTTTGTGTCATTTTGAAGACAAGCGTCTGAGGAAAGTGACGTCTGGAATTCTGGGTAGCAGTGAGTGTTGTGATAACTGCAGGACAGGGTGAGTAGATCTGCTCTCTGAGTGTCTTCACACTGTTCTGATAGTTCATGAAGGATGACTTATTTTATCTTCATGTGATGTCAGTGTGAACAGAGGCGATCCAGAGGTGGTCCTACAGGACTTTGGCTTGTGTGCATATCAGCTGATGAAGGCTGTCAGCACTATGGATGAGAGGTTTGGCATCACAGCGCCCATCCTCTTCCTGCGTGGCTCAGTATGTCAAACACAACACCTGTGAACACCCAATAACATACAAAACCAAACCCTCTGCCTTGATGCTCAGAATGTGGATGAGTTTGTTTTATGTCACTTAATTAAAATCAGTTATCAATCCATAAAGTCTTTGCTCAAGATATTTCCATGAAAGGATGCAAAAGGAAAAAGGATCCCTGAAAGATGTTTATACTGCATCAATGAGGCCTTTATCTTTTACACATGAGTTAGACCTTTTTAAAATCAAAACTATAAATTAATATGTAATCTCTCTTTTAGAGCTCACAACGGGTTCCGGATCGCTTTCGGAAGCACTTTCTTTTTGGTATCGGCAGGGAATTCTCAGAAACCTGGTGGAAAGCTCTTGGCAGAGAACTGGTTGCTGAAAAATATCTGATGGAAGCCACAGGCCACAACAAATTTAGCACTCTGTGTAAACTTACACCCAAGGTACTGGCTAAAGATTAGTCATGAACTATTAAGTAGAGGGGAGGAAATGTGGGACTGCAATTTCAGCCAAGGGAAAAAGAGAAAAAAACGCCCACTGCTTCATGAGACGGTGAACTCAGCACATGGGGGCCCCTTTTATTTGTAGCAGCATGGACTCTAGGGGAATTTTTAGGGGTCAAGCACACCTATATTATTTGTTGGAGCTTCACCACAGTGATACCTTCTGATCATGAAATATGAAAGATTGGTACTTTTGCTTAGAACTGTTTACATCTGGTACTAAGATGCATTTTGGTCGATCGGATCACAAGTAGACAAGGGAGACACATCCCTTTATACCTGGTATTTAATGTCTCTCTTGTCCACTTTCAACCACTTCTGTCCTGATTTCTTCAAGGGGAGGGTCAGTGGGCTATAAATCTAAGTGCTTTTTGGGATTTTTCCATCTAATGGACAACAAAAGCTCATGCAATTTATATATGAGCACAAAAGGAGCTGACAGCCTCAAGACCATGCCGAATGCTGTGAGTGCATGTTATAAAGCAGGAATGGAGAGAGAACATTGTGTTTGGTACGTTTTCTTTGTCTGCAAACCAAACAGTGGGTCTTCAGCCAACAAAGTTTAATTCCCTTCTGGCTAGCGTGCTTCCCATAATGTTTGCGCATTAAGTCAGTACGCGGAGACTAGGTGGTCTTTTACACTTTTACATGAGCGTTTACACTACAAAAGCATTTGACCGGATTGGTTTTCGACTACCTCTGGAAGTGGTGGAAAATGGACAAGCTCAAAACATTTTACATTACATATACAGCTGTATTAGCATCGTCCGCTTGTCACCCAAAAAACATCTTAATGCCAGGTGTGCACACTTGTGGAAAAAACATTGTATATTCATAAAGATTGTATGTGAATATTTGACTCAGGGCAGATCATGGCTGAGTAAAGCTGAAGATGATAGGAACAGGCAACTCCTGCTGCAGCCCAACAGGGATCTCTTCAGCAGAGTGTGTGTACCACGGTAAGACTCTCACATCCAATCACCAGTGCTCCAACACATGCAAACTCATATGTGCACTTTGTAGTTGAGGACACACTGGGTCCATGTGGCAAACCTGAGCCACCTGTCATTTCAGTGCATCAGCTATTTCATTAATTCAGTGTTCATGAGAGGCCATTAACTCAGAATTACATTTATTTTAAATATCACTGGAACACAGAGCAGACTGCAGATGATTATTTTACATTTGCTATATATCTCTTCAATGCCCGAATAAGTTTATCAATGCTGTGATAAGCCACATGTTGGAGAGCTTTAACGGTACTAGTTTTCTATTGGGTGGGCAGCGCCTGCCTGTTGCTACGTTTTGTGTAATGAGGTATTTTATCTTATCTGAATGCAGTCAGTAAGTTAGAGGGTTGTGTGCTGTTTGTTATTTTGTTCCATCTGCCCAGATTACAATGCATTCAGTCTAATACATAGCTTAAATCTAATTAACATTTAAATTTTTTTTATTTTTTTTTTTTTATCTTCAGTCATTTACATTTTGTTAGCTTTTTTTTTTGTCATGTACTTCATGTTACACTGTGAAAGGTTTTCTTTTGTAACACTGCAGAATAGCAGGAACTGGACATTTTCCTGCTATGCAAAATAGCATGGCACAAAGATTTCTGGATGCATTTTTCATTGTATTCCTGGTTTGTCTTTGCAGGAGAAAAGCAGATCCAGCACATGTTGAGTCTACTGCTTCTAACCTGCAGTCAGATTACACTCGGGTCAGTATCTTCTATTAATGAATGCTGAAATATTTCATCTTCCTTCGAATTAACAGTTTTACTTTGAAATGGTTGATTTTATTGTTTTCTGCAGCCCTCTCTTATTTCTTTTCAGAGGCCAAAGGTCAGTTCTACAGTTGACACCCCTCAGATGGTGGAGAAAGCAGGTTTACCCACAAGGTATGAATTATACATAAATATTAACTGAAATTTTGACTCCAAATTGGCTTTTTTATTTGATTATGGTTTGTGTATGTTGTGTAAGGTTTTTACCACTAAATGTGTCACGTCGCAAAATTTCTTGGCGTTATGAGATTTAATTTTTGTATACAGATCAGCTGCCAGACCAACCCAGATTCACACGGCTGTCAGAGCCCAAACTCCAGTGGTCTCTGCTAGAGAAATCCAGTTACAGGTACTGAATACAAAACAGCTCTGCCAAAGAGTGAGGATGAGCCCAGTGCTGTTATTTATTAATCCTGCTGCTGCTTTCTTAAGAGCAACTGAAAGTTTGCACAGCAGTGTATGTCTCTGGAAACAATGGTTAAAATCTGTTTTTCATACTCTTTGTCTTGTTTCTTTTGTTTTTGCAGTCTGATCTGTATGGTAAGCTTGTGTCTGAGCGTCAGAAGTTAGCTAGTCTCAGAGACATCCCACCAGCTCTACTGGCTACCAATAAAATCCTGTTGGACATGGCAAAATTAAGGTAATATTTGTTTGAAGGAAAGGGTTTGATGTCCTTTGGATAGAGTAGGATAGGGTATTTCCCTTGAGGAGCATTTCCTTTACTACAGTCACATTTATTGTTGCTCTGTGAAATTTCACTGACAAAATCCAGTCATTCTATCTGGAATCTGTGGGATAGGGAGTTTTGCGTGAGGTTGAAAAAGTTCCCCATGCAGATAACACTAATCACTATCACTAAACACTATCACTTGCTTAGTTTGAAAGTGACTGTTGAATGAGCTGTGATTTGTACATCAGTATACTGTTGACAATAAACAATGGACCGTTTTTTTGTGATCACACTTTGATAAAAAGCATTTGTACTGTCAATTTAAAGAAAACACACACACACACACACACACACACCTACACACACACCTACACACACACACACACACACACACATACTTGTATATGTGGTTTACAGGGACTCTCCATAGATGTAATGGTTTTTATACTGTACAAACTGTATATTCTATCCCCCTACACTACCCCTACCCCTAAACCTATCCATCACAGAAAACTGTAAAAAAAAAACAATATTTCCAATATTTAAAAAAAAAAAAAAAACAATGTTTAGTATGTTTTTTAAGCCATTTGGTTTATAAGAACACATGTGTGTCCTCATAAACCATGCATACAAGAACACACACACACAAACAGTGTTATAAGATGTAATGTTAAACTTAGGAAGGCATGACTGTCATATGTCATATTTTGTTGCTTCATGTGGACTTCTTTGGCAGACCATGCACAACATCCAGCTTAAAAAAAGTGGATGGTGTTTCAGAAGCCAAAGCAGCCATGTTAACACCTCTGATTGATGTCATCGTCAGATTCTGTCAGACACACAGCTTACAGGTACTGCACACTAGGACACTGCTAAACATTGTATATTGTGCACTAATCTTCAAAAGTTTGGGATCAGTAAGTTTTGTTTTGAAAGAAGATTTTTGTGTTCTCCAAGGCTGCATTATTAGATGCTTTTTTCTTATTTGATGCAATTTAATGCGTCCTTTCTGAATAAAAGTATTCATTTCTTTAAAAATGTGATTCCAAACTTTTGAACGGTGTGCAAAAATTGTTTGATGTGCAAAAATAATGACTGTAGGTCAAACTTTTTTAGGTGGCCTTAACTACTATGTACTGAACTATTAGATATAATATACTTACTTATAATGTACATGTCGGTGCATTTTAATTACATTACAGTACTTGCATTTAATTAATAGTTGTAGTTACACTGTTAATGTTACCCCTAACTGTAATCCAGTTATTACCCCAAAAACAATAATTTAAGGCAGGCATGGCAGGGAGTGTATACAATGATAGGACAGGAGAAGAGGAAATAATTTCAGAGTAATCATGGGGATGATGATTTGGCCTTTGCAAATGAACTGAATATATATATTTTTGTTAGATTTGAAACATCAGATTTAAAAACTGAGTGGAATTTGATTAGTTTTCAATTGAATGTAGGGCAGGAGGTAATAATAACATCTGAAGAAGTTTGTAGGACCTTATAAAGGGTTAATACAAGGAAGGCAGTGGGTCCTGATAAAATAACAGGTAAGGTCCTTAAGGAATATAGGGAGGAACTTAGTATTATTTACAGTCATCTGTTTTAAGTGTCTGTGGATACATGCTATGTACCTAGTGCCTGGAATGTCTCATTTATAGTGCCTGTGCCAAAAATATAAAAACCAGCAGTTTTATGAATGATTATCATCCAGTAGCTCTGACATCTTTTGTTATGAAGAGTTTTGAAAAAATAGTGTTAGAGTGTGTTCTTTGTGAGGTGCAAAACAAACTTTATCCTTTACAATTTGCATTTAGGAGGGGGAGGAGTACAGAAGATGCCCTTTGTATATGCTGCATAGACTCTATTGTCATCTTTATCAAACAAAGCAATATGCCCATGTTGTTTATAGATTTCTCATCTGCATTTAACACCATACGACCACATATTCTAATGGAAAGATTGTTTAAACTGGGTGTGAATAGTAGTAGGCTCATTAGATGGGTTGAGTCTTTTCTGACTGATAGATTACAATGTGTTAGGGTAAACTCTGCTTTGTCTTCCCCTATTGTTATCAAATAAATGTGGGAGTGCATAGTCTTGTGGGTATTTATTGTTAGTACATAGTAGATGAGGCCACCTAAAATTAAGTGTGACCTGACTGTATATTGCAAAAAAAATTACTGTTCTCAAACAGGTTTCCTAAATCTCAACTCAAACAGATGCTCACAGAGTGGCGGTCTTCAACCTACCAATGATTAAAGTTGTCACTGCAAATTAAACTAGCATATGAAAGTATTTTAACATTCAGAAAATTATAAACTTCACCTTTATGCACTTATGGTTGTGGTGTATTATGAATATATTCACAGCTAAAGAGTGTTGATATAATCTGTATATTTTCAGTACAGCACAGCCTTGAGTGCCTCATTTCTCTTTGAAAAGTTACTATATATAACAAATTCAAAGGACATAACATTTCCACATATAACATTCTAACCAAAATTTAATCAAATTGAATGCCGTCTACATTCACTAGTAAACAGGGTTCCTACGTGGTTTGGAAAAGTATGGAATTTGATTTGAGTAATTTCCAGGTCTGGAAAAGTATGGAAAAAAGAAATCAGAGTATGGAAAAATATTTGTTTCCAGACTTTTGTCTCTATTCAGTTTTCTAATTTATTATACCTGCAAACTAGACACTTTACAGCGAAATTAGCACTTTTGAAACAAAATACATAATTTATGTGAATTGTGTAGATCCAAAGAGGTTTTTTTCAGGGCGAGTGCGTGTCTCAGGATTCTCACAAGAATGGAAAATGGGCTACTTTCCCATAGACTGGAGTGAGTCGTGATCTTTCTTGGTGCTCTGTGGCGTGATAGATCGCTGTAGTGCTCGTGAACCGACCATCTCTTCTGCTTTACTAGTTACAGCACAAAATAAACATGATTGAACATCTGAAGGTATGTTGAAAGATAAAGTACAACTTACTGAATTCTGTATCACATGCAATTGATCAATCATTGTTTCAACTGCAGAAAGGCATCAATAAAACAGCATGTAAAAATAACACATTTAGCCTACCTCAGAAAAGCCATTCAATGGCCAAAAACTCATTATTCAGCTACAAAAATGAACTTCAAGAGGAGCATTTTGCTAAATATGTGCACTATAGGCTATTGCATATTCATTGTATTTGTACTTAACATTTGCTTAGATATTAAATGTATAAATCATGACAGCCACCATTTAAATGTTTAGGCCTAAATAAAAAATTAAAAAATAATTGTCATTAAACATTTGTTTAAACTTCCTTATGTGTAATTTAGCCTATATGAAAGTAGCTTGCAAATCAGTTTTAATCTAATATTATAATGATGTACCAGCTGTGGTTCCTTGTATAATTTACAGCATTAGTTGAGAGAGTTTTTTTTTTTCTTTGAGGAAATTTGCCATGTACCTGATAGGCCCCAAATGAATCAATATTGAATCGAAGTTAATCAAATCAAAATCAAATGTTCAAAATCTAAATTTTCAAAATCAAGCAAGCTTCTGAATCAAAATCGCATTCAATTGTGAAATTTGTGTCAATTCTCAGCCCTACTGTCAATAATTTATTATTATTTTTATTTATTTATTTATTTATTTTTTTTCTTGAAGCAAATGTTGGTTGTCCTATTTATTTTCTTGTCAGAGTGCACCAGAATGCTTAATTTACATGTTAAAATCACAAAAATCTTCTCCTGGGGGAGGATGCCCCCAGACCCCCCTACACATCACCTTTTACACCTTTTTACTTTTTACAGATGTTTATGAACTTATGAATTTCGAAAATATTACGGAAACTGATACTGTGCTTGTGTAGGCTACTCATACTCATAGGCTACTCTATAGAAATGTTTTGATACCAACAAATACTGACAACAGAACAGAATGGATAAATCAAAGAAGGATGTCTATGAAGTAAATGTGTCGAATTATTAGAATGTTAAACAAATTAAATATTTACGCCTATGTAGCGAGTGGTATGGTCAGAAAGGGAAACAAAGTCACTACCCTTTTAAACGGAATATATTAGTACTTGTAGATTAATCCCCAGCAGAAGTCACACAGGAACGTAGTTTTAAGAAGAGAAGGGCCTAGATGTGAATACTAAATACAAAACTTTATTTCAACAATCAAACACTGATTTAAAATCACTAAAAGACTGTAAGACCCCTACTACAAACCTGAAGCAGAGAAAACATAGAAAAGGAGACCGAGGCTTACCAATGGCAGAAAATCGTTTGGAAGGAGGTCTGGAAATTTGAGTCTGGAAAAGTATGGAATTTTGAAATGGAAAATGTGTAGGAACCCTGAGTAAATCTAGTGTTAACTCAGGTTAATAGATTCCAGTGAGACACAGTAGCTGCTGAACAACTTTCACGTCACAGCTGTCACAGTTAACCACTGGAACACTGGATTGGCCAGTCAGCATCCAGGACCATGTCCATCCATTTTATAGTGGATCTTACTGGCTCCAGTTGCTTCTCTCAGGGCTTGTGGGTTCATTTATTATTTTCAGGATGAAGCATTATAGTGTATGATGAGTTGTTCTGTGAATCAGGTGGATGTTTCCTCCAGCTCTACTCCACCTGTCCAAACAGCTGGCGTAGGTTCTGTGTGTCAGTCTTTGCCGGATAGTGTCTCCGTCACTTATAGACTGTTCCAGATGGAGTATAAGAGCATGGTATGACATTCACTTCCTATTACTCACCTCTAGTGCATGTTTTTTTTTTCTGACATTTTTTTATTATTATTATTATTACTATGCCCAATGTCCATCAAGTGAAAAAAATAGCAGTATACCTGGGTCAATGACAAATAAGGATGTCAGAGAAGATGAAAAGGAACAATTAAATAAAATTACATCCAACAATGCACAAAAATGAGTTGGGGTTGAAAAATGTAAATTGTATGGATGTGTGTAGCATGAGACAGAAATAATGTACAAAGATGCAAAACAGAAGATAAGCACTGGGAAACATTAAAGGGTTAGTTCACCCAAAAATGAAAGTTCTCACCCTCATGTTGTTCTAAACCTGTAAGACTTTCGTTCATCTTCGGAACACAAATGAAGATCTTTTTGATGAAATTTGAGAGCTTTCTGTCCCTCCATAGACAGCTTATGTAACTGAAACTTTGATACTTCAAAAAGTTCATAAAAAGATCATAAAACTAATCCATATGAATCGAGTGGTTTAGTCCAAATTTTCTGAAGAGACACGATATATGTTAAATGATGAACAGATTTAATTTAGGCTTTTATTCACATTAAAATATTCACATCATGAATGTTTTTAGAAAAGATCTATTTAAGTCACTGTCTGTTAAATTAATTGCATTACTACAGTTTTTAGCGCCATGTCATTGAACCAGTATATTTTTCTGGTGAAGCAGCAGTTGTTTGACTTGTTGTGTTTGTCTGGTATAGAGGCAGGTAGCAGACGCTCGGTCTCTGCCCATGGCAGTGGTGGAGTCTCATCTGCTGCAGGCACAGAAGATGGGCTGTGCTGTGGACATGGACAGAGCTGGACTCTCAGCATCTGTCTATAATACCATCAGAAAAAACATCGCCTCTCCTCCAGCCAGCTCAGGTTAAACACTCACCCCAAAACAACCCACTATCTAAAAGTGTTGTTGTTGTTGTTGTTTTAAAGAAACAATCTTTGGCCTCTATTTTTGAATTTGTTAAAAAATCACATGGTGCTGCTGAATTATATTAATAAATAATAAATATTTTATTCCTGAACAGATCTGAGTGATTTTAAAGCAATCCGCTCTCGTGTTCCTGAAGATATCAGTAACTTCCTGCTCAGGCTGGCGGTTTATGAACTCCAAAGAGAAGCACATCATGACATCAGCTGGATAGAGCCGCTGGTGTGTTTCACTCCTGTCACTCTTAACTCCAGGAGAGATGCTCTGGATTGAAATCATTTTGTATTAGTTGAATTTGTTTTTCTCAATTATGTGTATATTTGGCTGAAATGGTGGTGTTAGTGCACCAGCAGAGGGCAGCACAGTGCTGTCTCTTTTGGATTTGTTTGTTTTTATCAGAGTAGCTGATATACTGATCACTGCTTTCCACTTAATCTGTGCTGAGGATTATTCATGGTGTCTGATATGTGCAAATGGTGAAGTTTACTATGACATTTTACCTCTTAGATTTATTATCTCAGAAATCATGTACCAGAAAAAATCAAGGTCTTAAATGATAAATAATATATAATGGTGCGTTCAAGTCCTCCTGGGAAGTTCGTATTTACGAGGTGGGAAGTCGTGTTTATGACGGCAGTTTTGTCAGAGTAAGATGGCAGTGTTCTCTTAATTAATTACACACAAATTCTACTTGAAAGACAAAGAAGGTGCAGAAGGTGTGTTTTGCTTTTTTTGTTTTTAATAATTTATGAAGCTACTGTAAACTTCATTGTTACATATTATATTGTTATATTATAATGCTATCATATTTTGTGTTTATTCATTGTAAATATAAAAGTCTGACAATGTCACTGCTAAATACCTATTAGTATTGTGGTATTCTGCCATGTTTCTCACTGACATGCCCCAAACTCGTACAGATTGTGGTTTAAAGAAAATCCTGAGCTTCTCACTCATATTTACAACATTGTGGTGGCGTTCATGTGCGTTCATACATGACTTGATAAGTCAATAGCTGCCATCTGTGTGTTGATTCAGGAAACACACCGTATTCAGAGAATTCTGCAGTGTGGCATAACATAATCTGTCTATAATTACTTTATAAAATTAGATGTGCAGCTCATATTGATAGAAACTAAATTGAATATTTGTATTTTGTGTTTTACTTAATTATTTGTGTGCATAGAAAGCACTTTTCCTTACATGTTTTATCCTAAAACCATATTAGTAACATTCACACCCATGCTGTTTGTCAGAGTTGATAATTTACAGCCATGTCTGATGACAGTTACTGTGGCGTATTCTCAGCTGTGTTGAGCTCTGACATTAAGACACAGCATCTGCTGTGTCTCTCAGACTGATTACGGCAGACCTACTTTATTTTTCTTAGCCATCATCCCAGCATGCCTCATCTCCAGATGTGGTGTCATTGGCTTCTGCAGCTGTAGTATATACATGTCTCACAGAAGCCTCTGCTGGATTTGATGATAATATTGTTGTACCGCTGATGTCTTATAGTAAAGGTTTCGTAGATGTTTTACGCAATTACTTGCTTGCTTCTATGCTTGTGTAGGTTATATTCTGTGATGGTCACATTAGTAGGTGTATGAGTTCCTGAGATGCCAGTGTGCAGGGATCAAATGCCAACAGATGTGTTTCATTGTTTATAGGATAAATCAGTGACTGCAGACATGCCTGGTGTTAAACATGTGTTTGAAAAGTCACAGCTCGAGTCAGATGTCATGGACACGAGTGAAGATGAGCTTTTCATCAATATTCCCATGCCACAGGTGACTGACATCTCAGTTTTTCTGGTTATGTGCGCACATGATTTCTGAAATAAGTGCATATGCTGATAGATGTTATTTGAAAAGCTGATTTTCGTTAGTTCTGTTATCTAGTCTACCTTCTGCACAGATTTTCTTTTTATATCTCTGCGGTCAGTGCGGTCATGCATGTAGGTCAGAGGGAATATTATATTAGATTCAAATGATTAATAATGTGTTTGTAAACATACTTAGTGATTGAACAAATTGGGATTAAACATAAATTTTTAGTTTCTGACTGCAGTTGAGGTAAATCTCTGTTGGTGTGTACAGGATGATCCCTGCTTGAGCAAAGATGTCCGTCTGACATCATGTGACCCGGGTCCTCAGAGCAGTGGAATGGTTCTGGCCTCCTGGAATCAGGACAATCTGGATAAGGACACGCAAGATCTCTTCAGCGATTCACCTGTGAAGGTACATTTTAAAGCTCAGAACTGATAAATAATTTTCTGATAAACACGATTCAAAGAATAATACACTACTGTTAATGTTTAAAGGTTTGAAGTTAGTAAATTTTTTTAAAAATTAGTACTTTTATTCATCAAGGATGCTTTAAATTGGTCAAAAGTGTCAGTAAAGATATATATATATATATATATATTAAATTCTATTTCATATAAGAGCACATTAAATTAATCAAGTCACAGTAAAGACATTTGTTACAAAAAAGTTTAAAATAAATGTTTTTTTGAACTTTATTCATCAAAAAAAAGTTTCCACAAAAGCAGCACAACTTTTTTCAACATTGATGATGATGATAATTAGAAATGTTTCTTGAGCATCAAATCATGAAGACTGAAGACTGAAAAGTTCAGCTTTGATTATAGGAATAAATTACATTTTAAAATATTTTTCACTAGAAAACAGTTATTAGGGGCCAAGCCCCGAAGGGGCTGTAGCCCCTATTGTAATTGTACGTTTTCCCTTTTATTATTATTATTCTTCCTCCCGAATGGGAGTCTATGGCAGCCCTATCAACGGAACATGAGAAAATGATGAAATTTGGCACAGTTGTAGAGATGCTCATGAATAGTGATTGGACCAAATTTGGAGTCTCTAGAACCAACTCTATAGCGCCACCACCAGTTCAAAATTTCAACATTCTAACGGTTTTAACATTTGAACTCTTTGTCATAGAAAAATTAAATTTAGTTCATCTGATTCCTCTCTTCATGCTGATGCTATTCAACTTCTTACATTAAGTCTCCACCCATTACAGTAGCGGCCATTTTGAAAAGTACAGTATTTGTTTTTTTTCGCTTCTCCTCCTTCAAAATTTGTCCAATTTTGTCCAGACTTTGATCAGGTGATCTTTGGTCTGAGCCGCACAGAAATGACTGAACAGATTTTTTTTATTCATCTTTGTTCAAAAGTTATGATGTCACGAAGTTAACGAGGTTGACCCGAAATTGCTATAGAGGCTGTATCTCGGCCAAACTTTGAGCAACCGAAACAAAAATTGGTACCCTTGATCAAGACCATGATCTAAGGTTCCATGCCGAATTTGGGAACAGCGCCACCTACAGGTCATGAGATATGAAAAATGGCTATTTTGGCCAATTACTTTTGAACACTTTATTAGAAAATCAAGATCTTGGTGTCTA
The DNA here is from genome assembly GCF_024489055.1 of Chanodichthys erythropterus. Lineage (NCBI taxonomy): Eukaryota > Metazoa > Chordata > Actinopteri > Cypriniformes > Xenocyprididae > Chanodichthys > Chanodichthys erythropterus. The sequence continues at coordinate 59,484,918 of NC_090230.1, read as the reverse complement.
TGGATTCCTTGGGCCATGCCGAATCCGGGGATATTGAATTTGTCAACATCGGATGAAAAGCATGTCCGCCATTTTGAATTTTGTCATAAATTGCAATAACTTTTAAACAATTTGACATATCATCACAAAATTTGGTACATATGACCATCAGAGTGTCCTGAAGGTACATGAGAAGTTTCAGCACAGCGCCACCTAGTGTTCCACAGATATAATGTTTTTTGCAAAATTGCTTATAACTTTTGAAAACATTATCCAAAATTTGTCTGCTTTATGTCATTTTATTCCCTGGCTTATGCCGATTCCGACAATGTGTCATTTGTCATTTTCCTTAAATGTACCTGTCTGCCATATTGAATTAAATCAAAAACAGTTTTTTCGCTACTCCTCCTACAAATTTTGGTCAATTTTGTCCAAAATCAGCTCAGATGATCTTTGGACCGAGCCGCACAGAAATGACTGAACGGATTTTTGATATTCGCTACCATTCCCAAGATATTCATCTCTGAATGTGACCTTGCTTGTGTTTGTTGTCTTATACTAGTTAGCTTAGCACAGTAATTGCTTAGCATGCTAAACTATTGCTATTCTTTCTAATGTGGTCTTCAGTCAACAGGTTAACCAAAACTTAGTTGGCATTAAATAACTTTGCATACTAATATGGTTAACATGCTATGAAGCTTTTTTTTTGTGAACTCTTTCTCACACTGAAACCTCTGCTTAGCATACTGATGAACTTGCATGGCTGATTAGCTCAATGTGTTACGCCACGGATCCCGAATGCTCTGCATCGTGGGTTCGAAACTCAGTGTGACACATGCCCAGACCGCATGAGGTACTGTGGCAGGAAAAGATGCAGAACTTGTGTCTGTTCTAGGCATTCTGCCTAAAACTGGTCTAATCTGAAGCTATCACATGCAATTCCTTTATGTCCAAATTCGTAGTTATTCTTCTTCCCCCTGTATGGTAATCAATGAACCATAAGAAGGAAAATTATCAAATTTGGCATGCTTGTAGTGATAGTAATTAAAAGTAATTTGACCAACTTTGGAGTATCTAGGAATAAGTCTATAGCGCCACCACCAGTTCAAATATTCACTTTTGTAAAGGTTATAACTTTTGAACCCTTTGTTCCAGAAAAATAAATGTCAATACAACTGATTCCTCTCTTCATACTGATCACATTCAATATCTTACATTAAGTCTCCACCCAGTACAGTAGTGGCCATTTTGAAAAGTACAGTATTCCGTTTTTTCGCTACTCCTCCTTCAAAATTTGTCCAATTTTGTCCAAACTTTGATCAGGTGATCTTTGGTCTGAGCCGCACAGAAATGACTGAACAGATTTTTTTTATTCATCTTTGTTCAAAAGTTATGATGTCACGAAGTTAACGAGGTTGACCCAAAATTGCTATAGAGGCTGTATCTCGGCCAAACTTTGAGCAATCAAAACTAAAATTGGTACACTTGATCAAGACCATGATCTGAGGTTCCATGCCAAATTTGGGAACAGCGCCACCTACAGGTCATGAGATCTGAAAAATGGCTATTTTGGCCAATAACTTTTGAACACTTTATTAGAAAATCAAGATCTTGGTGTCTATGGATTCCCTGTGCCATGCCGAATCCGAGGATATCGAATTCGTCAACATCGGATGAACCACGTGTCCGCCATTTTGAATTTTGTCATAAATTGCAATAACTTTTAAACAATTTGACATATCTTCACACAAATTGGTATGTATGACCTTTAGAAGGTCCTGAAGGTACCTGAGAAGTTTCAACACAGCGCCACCTACTGTTCCACAGATGTAATGATTATTGCAAAACCACTTATAACTTTTGAAAACACTTTCCAAAATGTGTATGCTTTATGTCATTTTATTCCCTGGCTTATGCCGATTCCGACGGTGTGTCATTTGTCATTTTCCTTAAATGTACCTGTCCGCCATATTGAAATAAATGGAAAACAGTTTTTTCGCTACTCCTCCTACAATTTTTGTCCAATTTTGTCCAAAATCAGCTCAGGTGATCTTTGGACCGAGCCGCACAGAAATGACTGAATGGATTTTTGATATTCGCTACCATTCCCAAGATATTCATCTCTGAATGTGACCTTGCTTGTGTTTGTTGTCTTATGCTAGTTAGCTTAGCATGCTAATTGCTTAGCATGCTAACCAGTTGTCATTCTCTTTAATGTGGCTCTTCAGTTATCAAGTTAACCATGAGCTTCATTAGCATTAAGTTAGCTTAGCATGCTAATATGGTTAGCATGCTAAGTAATGCTTTTTTTGTGAATTCTTTGTTAGACTAAAAGGTTTCTTCCACAGTCTGTTGAATGTGCATCCTCAAGTAGCTCAATGTGTAAAGCCAGTTATCTGAAGAGCCCTGTATCCGAAGTTAGTGGGTTCGAATCCCAGGTGGAGCGGTTTTATAAAATAGTGTGTTTTGATTCCTTTACTGCCTCTTGGATTAGAAATAAATGCTTTTTGTTTCATGCTGTGTTCATTTTCATCTAAGCTTATGTACATTCTGAGTTCATTCTTGCCCGTTTCATGTTTGTTCATTTTCTGCTGTTTTTCCTCTTCCTGCTCTGTATTGCACTACAGCATGATGAGCTGCAGAATGATCTAAAGTGCAGCTTTATAAGAATTCTTCATTTTGAGTTCATTTTCACATGAACTAATAAACTTCGGCAGGTGTGGAAACATTCACTTGCACAGTGGTGCAATGAGATGAGAAATGGACCTTGGACCCGGAGGTCGTGGATTCGAATCTTGTGTGGGGTTCCTTTATACAATTGTGTGTAATGAGTCATTTTGATACCTTTTTTATCCAAATAAGGATTGTGCTAATCTTTATTCCTCTTCAATGAGATACAAGTATTTTAGTTCATTCCGTGTTCGTTCTCTGAACTTCTATTGATTTTCATTTCATTTCCACCTGTCCTTCTGAACCAGATGTTTTGCATGTACATTCAATTTCTGCTGTTTTTGCTCTTCCTGCTCCGTATTGCGCTACTGCCCCTACTGGGGCTTGGCCCCGAATTGCTGCTTGCAGCTATATTTTTAAATTGTAATTATATTTTACATATTGTTGTTCACATATTATTGTTTTTGCTGTATTTTTGTGTGAAAAAGAAACATTTAAAAATCTTACCAATCCCAAACTTTTGATCGGCTATGCATTAACTTAGCAGGCACGGTTGCTAAATGACACAGACACCAGAGAGACATATGAATACATTATAAACACTACAGAATCTCAAAATACCCTTAACATCCATCACCATCTTGACCTCATGTTTGGTAAAAAAAAAAAAATGGATGCAATTTTCACTTTACATGTATTAATACAGTGCTCACCATAAATGAGTACACCCCCTTTGAAAAGTAACATTTTAAACAATATCTCAATGAACACAAAAACAATTTCCAAAATGTTGACAAGACTAAGTTTTATATAACATCTGTTTAACTTATAACATGAAAGTAAGATTAATAATATAACTTAGATTACACATTTTTCAGTTTTACTCAAATTAGGGTGATGCAAAAATGAAAACACCCCACAACAAAAACAAGTAGTACTTTGTATGGCCTCCATGACTTTTAATGACAACACCAAGTCTTCTAGGCATGGAATGAACAAGTTGGCAACATTTTGCAACATCTTTTTCCATTCTTCAAGAATGACCTCTTTTAGAGACTGGATGCTGGATGGAAAGTGATGCTCAACTTGTCTCTTCATAATACCCCATAGGTGTTCGATTGGGTTCAGATCAGGAAACATACTTGGCCACTGAATCCCTTTCCTCCTGTTCTTCTTCAGAAATCCAACAGTGGCCTTAGATATGTGTTTAGTATCATTGTCATGTTGGAAAAGTGCACGACGACCAAGGGTACGGAGTGATGGTAGCACCTTCTCTCTCAGTATAGAGCAGTACATCTGTGAATTCATGATGCCTTCAATGAAATGCAGCTCCCCGACACCAGCAACACTCATGCAGCCCCACACAAGGACACTGCCACCACCATGTTTCACTGTTGGCACCATGCATTTTTCTTTGTATTCCTCACCTTTGCGACACCATCCCATTTTGAAGCCATCAGTTTCAAAAATATTTATCTTGGTCTCATCACTCCAGAGTATAGACTGGCAAACTCTTGGCGGGTTTTTTTTGTGCCTGGGCTTTAGGAGAGGCTTCTCTCATGGACAGCACCCATGCCTGCCATTTCTCTGCAGTGTACGTCCTATTGTGTCATGGGAAATAGTCACCCCAGTTTGGCTTTCTACTTCTTTAGATAACTGCAGTGAACTTTCATGACGATTTTCTTCATACCTTCTCATCAGAAGATGCTCCTGTTGAGGTGTTAATATCTGTGGACGACCTGGACGTCTCTGTGAGATGGTTGCAGTTCCATCTTTTTTTTTTTTTTTTTTTTTTTTGTACCACTTTTGCTACAGTATTCTGACTGATAAGTAAAGCTTTGCTGATCTTCTTGTAGCCTTCACCTTTCTGGTGTAAAGAAATTATTGTGACATTTCTCTTCCATGTTATGCCATTGCTGACAGCATGAAATGGGAAGGGGTTTTAACATCTTTTTATAGTCAACTGTCTGCTGGACACCTGCAAATTGAATAATTAAACTCACCTGTGGTTGAATTCTTGTTAAATTAGACATTTGTGGTCTAAAATTTAGCTTTGCTCCAGAGACTTTCAGTGGGGTGTACACATTTTTGCATCACCCTAATTTGAGTAAAACTGAAAATGTTGTTCTCTAAGTTATATTATTAACCTCAGTTTCATGTTATAAGTTAAAGAGATGTTAAATAGATATAAAACTTAGTCTTGTCAACATTTTGGAAATTGTTTTTGTGTTCATTGATATTGTTTAAAATATTACTTTTCAAAGGGGGTGTACTCATTTACGCTGAGCACTGTAATAGAAAATGTATAAAGATAAATTTCTCTTTTGTTCTGTATTAAAATAAAAAAGTAAAATGTTTTATCATGTTGTTCACAAAAGGGACAATGTTCAGTCAGTCAGTCATTACAAAATAACCTAGACAAGGGACTGGTCATGAAAATTATTATAAAAACATTTTTTTGTTTTTATTGACATCATTATTAAATGTAAACATTCAAAATAAAATCTCTGAATTCTCTACATTGCTACTGAGTGAAATTTGTATTTTGTACAAAACCGTATTGGGTACAGCATTGTTTGTTTGTTTATTTATTTATTTATTTATTATTATAAAACTACGGTTACACACAAAAGGAATTGGAAAAAAGTGACAAGTAAAATTATCTGAAATATGTATACACTGTATAAAACACTTGAACTTTAGTAATGTTCAGTAATTTCTGAACACTGTGTAACTATGATTGTAACATGGAAGCTGTTTTTGATGAATGTAGCACCTTCAGACTTAAAACAACTCATCACATGATGTTAACACAGACGTTTTTAGCCTGTAATCTGAATCCCAGCCCTTGGTTTAGGTGTAATCCTGTCTGCTAGAATCATTGAACATCAGACACCCTCCCCTGAAGTGATGAGCACTGTGCGCTGCTTTAGCGTGAGCCAACTGTCTTTAACCTCTGCTTGACCTTTGACACGCATCATTACCCGAAACCTCCCCTTGTAAGCTCAAAGACATTAAGGTCATAAGGTTGTGACCTATGTCACTGCGCTTCACGTCTGATCTTCAGGAGTGCAGGAGGTGTGACAGGATGAAGAAGATTTTATACTTTTGGCCCATGTTTCTAAAAACAATGTTTCTTAAAACAACAAAGGAAAAAGGCAAATTGAAGTTTTAATTATTAATAACACCATGTAATAACACTACTTCGGTAACACTAGAATACTGGCTGTTTATTAGTACTTATTAAGCACATATTAATGCCTTATTCTGCATGACCATATGTGCATACATGTAAACCCCTAATCCTACCAAATACCTAAACTTAACAGCTAACTTACTAACTATTAATAAACAGTATATTAGGATTTTATTGAGGGAGAAGTCATAGTTAATAGTGAATATGTGTTCCCTATACTTAAGTGTTACCACTACCTCTTATGAAGACTAATATATTGTATAATAATTTTTGTGTGCATGGTTCAGGTCTTTTCCAGTAAATTCCAGCCATTACTGTCTAGTGTGCATCTCTCTGACCTGTTAACATGGACATTAATGGCGATTTAGAAGCTTGTTTAAAGAGCACGTCCATCATTGCTCTTTTGTCCTGCAGTGACACAAGCCTGTAGTTCGATATGAGATCATTAGTGCGTCTCAAAACACACCCTCCCTGATGTCCCCCTCGCCCACTCTGGAGTCACACAAATGATTTAACATGAATACTGAACAGATTGCAAGACAGGGAGATAAGAAGAGCTGGCTGGAAGGAAATGAAGTTTGGAGAGACACATAAATGGCTTATGAGGAATTGTGATGGATGTTAATCCGATGGTGGGCAGCGCGGGGTTTTCCTCTGTTGATGCAGCTGTCTGCGTCATGTAAGCCTTCTTACCCAGTATCTTCTCATTGCTGTGGCTGTAACTTAAAGGTACTCCCTCTAAAGAACAAAACTGCATGCATTTTGCAGAAGAACATCGTTTTGGTTGTGCTTTAGCTCTGCATGACTGTGCAGATGAATATAAGCCTTCACAATAGATAATGCTTTACAATGAACTCTGTTAGAGAGCTTCGTATGGCAGTTCATCAGTTCAATAAAATACCTTACTCACCTGTTGAGTAATAAAAATGCCATCTCTTTTTATAACATTTCAAATCCCTCAGTTCTCACCATCTCTGAAAAGCCAAGCCATTGTTTATTCTGGTTTTATTACGAGCTCTGTCTCGTTCTCTTTTTGCCAGCAGATTCAGTTTGTGTGTTCACACTAAACGGTGAACCGTTACCCTTTTGTTGAAAATAACATTTCAAAAACACTTTTCAAATCATAAAATTTGCCTACAGTGTTATCATAAATTTTGCCACCATACAACTGATGCTAAATGCGTAATTGTCTTTTGAGCTAAATTAACAATTAGCTGATGGTTATCTTTGTTTCCACAGACTGCGAGTCAGCCTGCGAAGAGAAAACTACCGGATTGGGCTGAACGGCCAAACGCCACAGTAACTGCTGCTACGGAGAAGAAAACCAAAAAGAAGAAAGGACTTTTCAGTTGAAACTCTTGGGTCTTACTAAGCTGTGTAATGTACATTTTGATATTTTGTACAAAATTTTGTTGTGGTTTTCTTTTCTTTTTTTTAAATGGCCCTGAATACTGATATAATCTAGTTCTACGAGAGCATCTCCTCATTATTTGTCTGCATTTGTTAAGGCTACTGTTGTTAGTGAAGAGGACCAACAGCTTGAACTCCTAGGTGTTTTTCAGATTTCTCACAGGTCCACACAATAGTCAAGGACTCTTTCTTGATTTGTGCATATCATGTTTCTGATTCCATGAGTGGCCTAGGGCTGAACGCTACTGGCTTCCACCTGTCGTTGTGGAAACACTCCTCCCAGAATTCCCGCCAACTCCCAGACCTCAAAAAACGGGGAGGTTTACCAACTGTTGTTGGGATTTTATTTCCTGAATTTGTTCATTCCTGGGCATAAATATTAAGTAAATAATTAAAGAACTTGAGATTGAAATTGAGATTGCCTAGTTATTGCCAGTTGTTTATTGTCAAGGAGTAAATTGGTTTGTTAAAATAAACAAAAATGTATTTAAAAAAAAAAAAAACCTGTAGTTAATACACTACTGATGCAATTTCAGTTAAATGTTTCACTGCTCCCTGTAAAGCAGCAATTTTGCATTTGACTTATGCTTCCTGTTACTGATGCAGTACATTTACAGAGCAGCATGTGTGTGTCAGCCCTGTAAAATTGTTTACTAGGCAGGAGTAAAGCGCAGGCTTTTATTGTCCATTCTGCTTCTGTCTTCTGCCACAATGTTCCCCACCATATTAAATACTTGCATTCACAAGTTGCTTTCCAAACTTTCCCCATCATCATCAAAACCTATCAGTTTTGCTCTAATAGGACATTCAACAGAGATGCTCCTGAGCATTTCTTCTCTAAGTCTATGTCCAACATTCATTTTTGCCACAGTGATATGTGAACACAAAGGAACAGGTTTAGCACAACCGTAATTGATTTTGTGCCCTTAACCAGTGTAAATCATTGTTTTGTATAAAAATGTAACAAAAACAATTAAATAATTAAAGAGATGTAACTGTACCTGCATCTGGGGGAAACTTGAGTGCTATGAGCCAGGATCCAACACAGTCAGATCTGAAATGTTGTGAGCACCTTTGAGATTATAGCTGAAAATAATTCTTTCACTGCCTTAAATGGACATATGATGACATTTCATACATATGGGACAGAAGTTCATTATAAGTAAAACAACAAAACTTAAGCGACATTCACACCACCAGAGACTTTGCCGCTGTATATCACTAGTCTCTGCACTCCTGGGAATTCCTATTGCTGTCGCACTACAGTCAGTTCAAATTTGTATAGCGCTTTTCGAGACAAATTCTTTCAAAGCAGCTTCACAGAAAATCATGATGTTAATGTATATTATATCTACATGCATTATAGTCATATTTAGCAGATTAGAGCTGCTGGGCATTAATGTAGTTTACATTTTGCGATGACACAAGCAATCAAGCACTTAAGATTTGCTATAGAGTAAATTTATCACCCTGTATATGAGTATATTGTATGTATGTGTATAAAGCTGGACATAGATATCCAACTTTATATAAAGAGCTGGCTGATAATATGGTTACATTTTGCAATGATAAAAGCAATCAAGCATGTTTCTGGTAAACTGCACGTCTGAACCATAGATTCTGATCAATCATTTGTCCACTATAGTGGGCATCATGCATCAATAGCTACAGTGCTCAGTATAAATGAGTACACCCCCCTTTGAAAAACGAGTGCACCCCACAGAAAGTCTCTGGAGCTAAATTTTAGACTACAAATGTCTAATTTAACAAGAATTCAACCACAGGTGAGTCTAATTATTCATTACACAGGTGTCCAGCAGACAGTTGACTATAAAAGGGTATTAAAACCCCTTCCCATTTCATGCTGTCAGCAATGGCACCACATGGAAGAGAAATGTCACAAGACTTGAGAAAGAAAATAATTTCTTTACACCAGAAAGGTGAAGGCTACAAGAAGATCAGCAAAGCTTTACTTATCAGTCAGAATACTGTAGCAAAAGTGGTACAAAAAAAAAAAAAAAAAGATGGAACTGCAACCATCTCACAGAGACGTCCAGGTTGTCCACGGAAGTTAACACCTCAACAGGAGCGTCTTCTGATGAGAAGGTATGAAGAAAATCGTCATGAAAGTTCACTGCAGTTATCAAAAGAAGTAGAAAGCCAAACTGGGGTGACTATTTCCTGTGACACAATAAGACGTACGCTGCAGAGAAATGGCATGCATGGGTGCCGTCCACGAAAGAAGCCTCTCCTAAAGCCCAGGCACAAAAAAGCCCGCCAAGAGTTTGCCAGGGCCCATGCTGACAAAGATGAAGACTACTGAGACTCTATACTCTGGAGTGATGAGACCAAGATAAATGTTTTTGGACCTGTTGGCTTCAAAACTGTATGGCGTCGCAAAGGTGAGGAATACAAAGAAAAATGCATGGTGCCAACAGGGAAACGTGGTGGTGGGAGTGTCCTTATGTGGGGCTGCATGAGTGCTGCTGGTGTCGAAAATAGTATTTGTGTTCATTGAGATATTGTTTAAAATGTTACTTAAGGGGGTGTACGCATTTACGCTGAGTGCTGTACAATATATAAATATACATTTTAACAATCGACTGCAAGCTCGCATTCAGATCTGCCTCTAACAAATCAACAGCCGATGAATAGAACCAAGTTCCCTTCCTAATTTTTCTTTTTTGATGATTTGTTTAATGCTGAAAATGGAAGAAAATGTCTATCGCTACTTCCATTTCATCACAACTTTAAGAAAATATTTGATGACTTAAGAATTTTTAAAGAATTGCTCTAAGGAACATTCTTAACTCTTATAATTTATTTTTCTCAAGATGGTTTTCATCTGGCCCCTCATTACCTTACTAGAGAAATAGCCCGCCGGGACCTTCACCTTCCCAAACTTGTCCACATGTTCATGGCACTGAAAATATTTGTGCAGGTCAACAGGGTGAGCCACATTGGTGAACAGTATCTCAGGAACTGCCGAAAGCTCTCTGTGAAATCCACAAAACTCTTTGTAGCTGCCAATACCTGGCAACTACGGTGCATCTGATGTCAGTTTTGCATAGCTGAATCTCTTTGATGCAACTGGCCACAGAATTATGCCTGCCTTACATGACACTGATGTTGTCGCTGATGAACATTACCATACTGATGATGATTTACAAAAGCTAACTTGGGGCAAGATAAAAATTTTACAGCCAAGTAAACCATTTTTTTGCAGCAGATTGGCGGCAACAATCTGATGTCATGCATTGCCTTGGTTTGGCTGCATTCATACCACTGGAGTGGGTGACGGAGCTGTCATTTTCAGCTGGTTAAACTTAGAAATGAAAGTTCACCTGCTGCTTTAAAAATGTGAGTTAATTCAACTTAAAAATAACCTTTGTTTCAACTCACGAATAGTCAAGGCAATGCGTTATTTTAAGTTAAAAATTAAACTTAAAGTAATACATTGTCTTGACTATTTGTGAGTTGAAACAAAGATTATCTTCAAGTTGAGTTAACTCACATTTTTAAAGCAGCAGGTGAACTTTCATTTCTAACTTTAACCAGCTGAAATGTTTTACAGCTCTTCAGAAAAATTTATCTGAATAGTCTGTAATTGGTGCCAAAGGTGCTTCAAAATACTGAGCAAAGGCTGTGAATACTGTACATGTGATTTTTTTTTTTTTTTTTCTTATACATTTTTAAAGATTTTAAACAAACTTCTTTCAAGTCTTCATTATGAGGTATTGTTTGTAAACTTTTTGAAGAAAATAATGAATGTAATCCATTTTGGAATAAGGCTGTAGCATAAAATGTGGAAAAAGTAAAGCGCTGTACTTTCCGGATGCACTGTACATGTTCTGTTAAATTACAAAGAGAAAAAGAGTAGGAAACTAATTACAAATTGAAAGTTAAAATTTGCAGACATTTTAGGAAATAAGCCATTTACCTGCTGAGAATGTGACAGTTTTTGGAACTGAATGGCTGAGCCACAGGAAATCAGTAATGAGGTGGCTTTGACAGTTACACATTTGAAAAACAAAAAGGTGGGAATAAAGAACCCTAAAATCTAAAACATAGAACCATTTCAGCACATAATGGGTTCTTCCAGACAATATAGAAAAACAAACATTTCTCTAAATAGAAATGTTACTAAAGAACCTTTAAAAGAACCATAATTTTTAGAGTGCATGCTTTTACAGAGAGCAGTGCAACTCCAGGCCATTATGGCGCCTCTACTGTCCACCAATGACTAGAGCACAGGTGTCAAACTCTGTTCATTGAGGGCCATTGTCCTGCAGAGTGTGGCTCCAACCAGCTCCAAAACACCTGCCTGGAAGTTTCCAGTAATCCTGAAGACTTTGATTGGTTTCAGGTGTGTTTAGAATTGGAGATAATAAATAAATCAGCTCCATATTTCATTAGTCAAGGGCACTGATCAGGGAATCGATCATTTTAAGGGCTGTCTCAATTGCTAATTTCTTCCAATGCACTGAAACTTTCGCTCCCTGACAATTCCCATGATGCACCATGAAAACCAGGGAGCACTGATGCTCACTATGTTCCCTTAACAGAAGTTCTGAAGTGTGAAACATAAATCAGGTGAACCAACTCACCACACATAATGACACATGAGTTATACTGGTTCACCTTCTAATAAGATATAGTGAGTTGTTTGAGACGCACCATGAGTTTAAATTCTCCTGGACTAGAGGGAAGCAAAACAATTCAATAAATGGAGACAGATGGTTTGAACTGGATCAAACAAAACCTAATTGAAACTGAATGGATTTTTTTAATTGATGGTGCTTGGACACCATCAGCTCAGCTCTCCTCATTAGGTTCTTTCCTGAGCACATTGAAAATGGGTAAGACCAATGCTTGAACACTACCAGTAGTCTGAATCTGACCTAGTAAGTATGTTCAGTGTGACTTTAGCTGGCTCTAGTACTTTATTGGGACAAGTGTGCTGAAATGTTTACATCAGCCCCTTTTATCTATTTTAAATTTTACTGTAGTGGCCGAATCTTACTGCAGAATCTTATGTTTGTACATAGGCATAGTTTATGGATAAAACCAATGCAAGGTTTTATACATGAGACTACATTAATGCAAGAATACCTGTTATGCTTCAGAAACAGAGACCATGTTTCATATGACTTGGCAATATTTGTGTCCCAATAACTCCTCACTCTCTCCTCTGTTAGCAACTATTATAAAAAAATAAAATATATATAATATACATTACACTACCGTTCAAAAGTTTGGGATTGGTAAGATTTTTAATGTTTTTAAAAGAAGTTTCATCTGCTCACCAAGCCTGCATTTATTTAATTAAAAATACAATAAAATCAGAAATATTGTGAAATATTATTACAATTTAAAGTAACTCTTTTCTATTTGAAAATATTATAAAATGTAATTTATTCCTGTGATGGCAAAGCTGAATTTTCAGCATCATTACTCCAGTCTTCAGTGTCACATGATTCATCAGAATTCATTCTAATATGCTGATTTGCTGCTCAAGAAACATTTATTGTGTACAATTGTACAAAATATTTGTGTACAATATTTTTTTCAGGATTCTTTGATTAACAGAAAGTTCAAAAGAACAGTGTTTATTTGAAATATAATGTTTTGTAACATTTTATAAATGTCTTTGCTGTCACTTTTGATCGATTTAATGCATCCTTGCTAAATAAAAGTATTAATGTCTATAATTTATTTTCAAAAAAATAAAAATTCTTACTAACCCCAAACTTTTGTAGTGTATAATGTTATAAAAGTACGGAAGAGGATTAGGGCCAAGCAATAATAAAAAAATAAAAACATCTCGAGATTAAAGTTGTTAAATTTCGAGAAAAAGGTCGAGATAAAATGTTGAGAATAAACTCTTAAATTACGAGACAAAAACTTGTTAAATTTCAAGAAAAAAGTTGAGATAAAGTCAATAAATTAAGAGAATAAAGTCATTAAATTACGAGAAAAAAGTCATTAAATTCCGAGAATAAATTCTTTAATTTAATGACTTTATTCTCAACATTTTATCTCAAATTTTTTCTCGAAATTTAATGACATTTTTCTCATAATTTAACGAATTTGTTCACATAATTTAATGAGTTTTTTCTCGAAATTTAACAACTTTAATCTCGAGATGGTTTTATTTTTTTTATTATTGCTTGGCCCTAATCTTCTTCCGTACAAAAGCTTTGTATTTCAGATAAATGCTGTTCTTTTGAACTTTCTATTCATCAAGGAAACCTGAAAAAAAGTACACAACTGTTTTCAACATTGATAATAATAGGAAATGTTTGTTGAGCAGCAAATCATCATATTAGAATGATTTCTGAAGGATCATGTGACACTGAAGACTGCAGTAATGATGCTGAAAATTCAGCTTTGCCATCACAGGAATACATTACTTTTTAAAATGCATTCAAATAAAAAAAACGGTCATTTTGAATTGTAATAATTCACAATATTTCTGATTTTATTATATTTTTAATTAAATAAATGCAGCCTTGGTTGTGCAGACTAAACTTCTTTTAAAAACATTAAAAATCTTACCGATCCCAAACTTTTGAACGGTAGTTTACACATATAACGGTAGCCTATATATATATATAGGCTGCAGGCTGGCCATTTCAGTACCCGGATCCTTCTATGCAGCCGTGATATTGTGATTGATGCAGTATGTGGTCTGGCATTGTCATGTTGGAAAATGCAAGGTCTTCCCTGAAAAAGACGACGTCTGGCTGGGAGCATATGTTGTTCTAGAACTTGGATATACCTTTCAGCATTGATGGTGCCTTTCCAGATGTGTAAGCTGTTCATGCCACACACACTCATGCAACCCCATACCATCAGAGATGCAGGCTTCTGAACTGAGTGCTGATAACAACTTGGGTTGTCCTTGTCCTCTTTAGTCCGAATGACATGGCGTCCCAGTTTTCCAAAAAGAACTTCAAATTTTGATTTGTCTGACCACAGAACAGTTTTCCACTTTGCCACAGTTCATTTTAAATGAGCCTTTACCCAGAGAAAACGCCTGCGCTTCTGGATCATGTTTAGATATGGTTTCTTTTTTGACCTATAGAGTTTTAGCTGGCAACAGCGAATGGCACGGTGGATTGTGTTCACCGTTTTCTGAAAGTATTCCTGAGCCCATGTTGTGATTTCCTTTACAGTAGCATTCCTGTATGTGATGTAGTGCCGTCTAAGGGCCCGAAGATCACGGGCATCCAGTATAGTTTTCCAGCCTTGACCCTTACGCACAGAGATTGTTCCAGATTCTCTGCATCTTTGGATGATATTATGCACTGTAGTTGATGATAACTTCAAACTCTCTGCAATTTTTCTCTGAGAATCTCCTTTCTGATATTGCTCTACTATTTTTCACCGCAGCATTGGGGGAATTGGTGATCTTCTGCCCATCTTGACTTCTGAGAGACACTGCCACTCCGAGAGGCTCTTTTTATACCCAATCATGTTGCCAATTGACCTAATAAGTTGCAAATTGGTCCTCCAGCTGTTCCTTATATGTACATTTAACTTTTCTGGCCATTTATTGCTACCTGTCCCAACTTTTTTGGAATGTGTAGCTCTCATGAAATCCAAAATGAGCCAATATTTGGCATGACATTTCAAAATGTCTCACTTTCAACATGTGATATGTTATCTATATTCTTTTGTGAATAAAATATAAGTTTATGAGATTTGTAAATTATTGCATTCATTTTTTATTCACAATTTGAACAGTGTCCCAACTTTTTTGGAATCGGGTTTATATATATATATATATATATTTTTTTTTTTTTTTTTTTTTTCCTCAATGACTGTGCTTCATGTCTTTGCTTGAAATAACCTACAGTCTAAGCTGACTCCACCAATGGAAGTAAAATTTTGGAAGCAATTTTATTCATTAATTTTTGGGGGGGTTATTTCAGATTATTAATTGGCTCCACTGGGCTGGTTTTCTCCTCTGTTTTGCTTGCATGTTGTTTTGTTTTTCTTTTGAAAAGCCTTTTGAAATGGTTCCTTTTAATTTTATATTATTTTAGAGGCAAGGCTATTCCTGCTAAGGTCAGTGTTACGTTGACCAAACTCGATCTTACTTGACATCACATGGCCAAGCAATGACTGTTAGATCATTAAGTGTCATACCATGAACTGTGGTGTACCTTTACAGGTATTTTTTTGTTCTGTGTATATTAGTCTGTGTGATTGTATTAATTTGTCAATACAAAAAGAGTGCACCAATTAAGAGCAGTCGTATGGCTGTGGGCACGACTGAGAAAGGCCTTTCCAAACAGCTTTTAAAGTTTTGACATCAAGTTTGTGTATTTCAGAATTTTCTCTTTGGAGTTTGGAAGCTCACCAGGCAGGGCCAGCTGGAGTTCACAAGATAATCTAGGATCAGACAAGCTGGACAAATCCAAATACATTTTCTAGTGAGTTTTTCCATCTCAGTATAGAGGAGATTGGGGTTAGTTGTTAAGCGGGAAAGTTGTTTCAAAGTAGGCCTATATAAGACAAGTTTTGAGTCTAAAGTCCAATTACACAAATGCTTGTTTTCTCTTTTACATTAAGATCAGTTTGTCCCCCAAAGCTAAAATTCAAACGTCTGTTAACAAGTGGCTATAAACACAGTAAAACACACTGACAACAATAAGACAAGAGTCTATTATAATGAAGATTTTTAACTAAAGGCACTACAAGATATTAACATTTGAACTGTTTTCTCAGCTCGAGTATTTTTCATAAATGTCAGATCACATTTACCCTTATGCCTATGTTACATTTAATATAAATTCATTAAAGTTTCAGTTTTTTTTTTAAAGCGGTTTTCATTGTGCCTTTAAATCAAATAAACAACTTTAAATAGCTAACCTAATTTTAATTTTAATAAAACTTGTAAATACAGATATGTTGTGGAAGATTACTTTTTGTTTAGTTTTGACATAATTTCATATTTAATATATTTTCAAATCCCACTATTTATTTAGGAAATTGTGTCCGCAATTCCACACACGACGCGACGTCCTTTGTCGCGTCGCTCGCTGTGGGGAAATCCTCACCCCGCCTCCTGTAATACGATCAGCTGAAGAGCCAACAGAAACCACGCGCCTCTTCATTCATTTCTTCTGCTTCACTTAATTCATCCAGTTGAACACAAGGAACGCGCGTGCGGGGATGTGGTGGATTCAGTCAGGTCGCAGTTCTTTCGCGGTCTCCGCTCTCTGTGGAGTGGCTGTATGTTTGTCCCTGTGGACGCGTGTGGTCCGGTGTGGGAGCTTCGCTTGTTCGCCGCCTGCGGCGTCAGTGCAGGAGCTCGCGCGCCGCTCGGGGGTCGTGTTTGAGGGGAAGCTTCAGGAAGAAAAGCGAGCAGAGCGGAACTGGACTGAAGCGCAGGGTGAGTCGCCGGTGAACGCGTCGCGTCAGGTGCGAGTCCGAGTGCAGCAGGTGTGGCAGCTGAAGGCAGGAGGGCTGCTCAAGGACTCTGTGGTGTCTCTCATCTGGTTTGAAGGTGGCAGATGTTTCCAGCTCAACACCGGGATCCGGTACATGTTCTTCATGGAAGCCACTAATGACACTTCTGTGTTCACGGCAGTTTTCCCGCCGGTGGAGACCAAGCGCACCGTGAGGAAGGATGTGACTCGAGTGCTCTGTCAGGACTGCGGTAAGACCCTTACAACTGCCTGTTGGACATTCACATGTTCATATGCACCTGAGTTTAGTTCAGTGACACACAGCAGCAAAACTAAAGTAGAACTTTTTTGTGTTTTGTTTTGTCTCCTGACTTGGTGCTGATGTGGAGCTCAGGGACAAGTAGCCTACATTTGATGCTTTTAGATGGTAATATCATGGTACTGCTGAATGAGACATTGTATTTACAGGACACTCCAAGATTCTTCAAAGAATACTGTGGTAATGTCCTTTGTACCTAGTGGTGGACATTTGTTGCAGTGTGCGTTTGACCAAAATATTTTGCCATCTGATGTTCATTTAACAGAATATAGCATAGCCTATATCCTCTGAAGATCTATACGTCAGACAGGCTGCTGTCATAAGGTCTTGTGTGTTAGACACACTATTGTATTTAAACTTGTTTGAACAGCTTGACGTGATGGATGCAATGGGTGGATGCATATGATTTTTTTTTTCTTTCATTTTTGGCACTCAAGCTCACATCATGCAAAAGAATTATTCAAAAGCTGGACTGTCATTGCCTTAAATCTGTGTTTTTGGCAGGATTTCTGCAGAGATTATTGCCACTAATGTCATCACCAGATTCTGAAGGATTACACAAATTCCTTCTCAACCTTGTATCCTCTGCATTAAAGCTAACCCTAATGATTTGAGCTAGGAGACATTACAGAAAGCTTTCGGCATGATGGACTCCTGCAGAAAGCTGTCAGGATTCATTCTGATTAGCTCTGAATCATGTTACATCACACAATGTTTGTATAACCTCTGTGTTACAGAACGTGAGGTTGAAAGGTTAGATGAGGTTTTAGTATTTTGATGAACAATGAACGGCATCTAAAGTTAAATATAATTCTTCTACTTTTCATTTGCCTGCTATAGTTTAGGCTTGTGCATTGTCTAACATTCTGACTTATGTCTGCTAGCATGGCTTGTTGATTTTGCTTGATGCTTAAACACAAGGTCCAAGTATTGTTCAATTTTAGCATGGGCTACACAAGTTGTAATACCTTTGTATGTTCCATACACATTTATTCTTTCACTCTTTGTTATGTGCACCAACAGTCTTGAAGTACACATCAATCAAAGTGAACTAGTTTGTTTGGGTTATTATCCCTGTAAAGCCTGACATATGAAATAACAGTCAAAAATTGAATGGCAGTTTATTGAAACCTTACAAAATAAAACAAAATAAATAATCAATAAAAAAATAAAAAATTATAAATAATTTTTTTTTTTTTTTTTTTTTTTTTAGTATAATATTTGATACATTAGGCGTTTATGTCTCATATAGTATGGTATAGGACAATATGGAACTCATACTGGGGGAGGAAAACAAAATGTAATTTTATTCAATGAGATCTTTATTATAGTATAGATACTTACATAAAATGCATTTAAATATCAGGTGTCACTTTATATCTACCAATTTTGGTGCTCACATTTGAACAAAAAAAAACATATAGACAATAAAGTAAGTTACTTCAGTCCAGTAAGTGTTCATCTTGAAATATTACTAAAAATATAAAAGTAATTTTTATGTTTAGTTTAGGCAAATCAGTAAAGATTTCACAGCAAAAAAGACTTGTACCACAACCGGAAGAGGGACTTTTTTACTTGCTAAAAAAAGTATAAAATATCAATCAGAAAATAGAGGGTAGTAGATTGTGTACAACAAGTTTTTTTGCAAGTTCTTGATCATGTTGATCATTTAGATGCCTTAGAAATTTGCGTATCATATATACAGATACATTTGGCTTTATAGGGTTAATGGTTACGGTTATTATACCAGCAACATATCCGCATATTTGCAATAGAAAACTGAATATGTATTTTGGCTTTGCGATTGAGCTGCCTTTGTTTGAATTTGGCAAGATGAAATCCTCCAATTCCAAGTATTGCTTCATCAACTGTGTGCAGCAGTAATGCTGTAAGAAGCTTTGAGATGTTCATGAGCTCAGTGTTGCGTTGTTTTTCTCACTCGCATAAATAATACAATATATTCAATAAGTTGTTAATCTTGAGTGTTCATGGAGAATTCCAGTAATGCTGGACATTACACCAATGCAGTGTTGCACACAGATGCCTCTCAAGTGTGTTTAATAACACTGTGCTTCTTTTGTTGCCTTGTGATGAGGTTAGTGAAGGTCAATCACTAGTCTCACTGATGGTGACACAAATATTTCTGTGAGTGTGTCTGTTGTCTTTTAATCTCAGTATTGTGAGTTTATTTACCTGGTCTTTTACTTACTGAATTTTCTCCTTTTCTTCATGACCTGAGATATCTGTCCTCTTTTTGCATTAATATTATGAAAATGTAATGACTATAGTTTTGAATAGATTATGGACATCTAGTCATTGTAAAGCTTTTTGTTTTAGCATGTCAAATTAATTAATTTGACACATTGCTGAAATGATTTTGTCACTTTTTTTTTTTTTTTTTTTTTTCATATTCTTCAGAATCATATTAGGGAAATAAAACAAAAACAAGAAAGGTTGCAATAATAATTTCAGGGACAGGTAATTTATGTTTTGTTAAATACTTAATATTAGTCATATTTAAAGCACAGATTTTCAAAAACATTTTTTTTTTTCAATTTCTATAATGGCAAAGAAATTGATTGATTTTAAAGGCTTCACTCCTAAGGGAACTACAAATTCCATCCTTCTGTCAGATAATAACATTATTCATTTTCTTTATTGAAGCTTATTGATTTACAATTGCCTGTTGGAGAAGGTATTACTGAATGGAGCCTGGGTTTAGCTGAAGCAAAGTGGAATATATAATGAAGAAGAAGGGAAGAGAAAACCGTGACCTTCTAGCACATTGTAATGCAGTTTAAAATGGTTTAAGTCATTGCTGCTCTTGGACTGTTATAAATGATATAAGTATAAGTTGGGACATACAAGTTTTTTTTTCCATTGATTATAATGTGATGCTCACAAACAAGCAGTACAATTTATTTAGTAAACTTTTTATTTAACTCTAATGGAATTTAAATTTTATTGAATAAACTTGATGCTACAGAGTTTAATTTGTTATATTTTGAGTATGTACTAGAGATAGTTTATTTGAAGGACAGCACATGAGCTGGATCTGTGGCAGATGAATATGAGAGCTGAAGTTAAGTCTGGGCACATATCTCAGAAGGGTTACAGAGATAGCCCAGTCATAATCCCATGTCCTTTCACAGATTATCCCATAATCCCATCTTTATTCTGCATTCAAATGGCCCACATTCAACATGAGCTCCTAGAACACCAAAAGTGTGAAACCCTGCATTTATATGATGTTGCTTGCTGTCTAATTGCAATTGATAGTGTATTTTAATGGGACAAATTAGTATTAGAATAGGCTACAAAATAAAATAGCCTGGGTCTGTGTTTGTATCATGACTTCAGATGGACTACAGTTGCTTATTTATTTATTTATTTTTTATCTGGACCAAAAGAACCAAGAAAAAATTGTGAACTCTCCCCGATTAATGTAGTGTAGTGCAGAAATTCTTTGGCCTTTAAGGGCCACTGTCCTGCACAGTTTATCTCCAACCCTGATCAAACTCATCTGAACAAGCTAATCAAAGTACAGGCAGGTGAGTTAAAGTATATGAAATTTATAAAAGTTTACAATGCTGTTGAGAATGAAATATAATGTGGATAACACTGAATAAATATCTTTTCATGAGGCTAAATACTGATTATTATTTACTCAAACCCCTTTATCTAAACCACTCTGCTTAACCATCAGCCTCGCATATCCGCCATGTTTGTAGTTTTTTTTCATGGGCGTAGGTTTGGTCTCAGCTTTGGTGGTGACACCCCCCCCCCCAACCCAACCCCCTGTTGGCAATACAGAATATCACAATACAGAATTGAATCTACTTCATCTCATAATATTGTATCCTTATATTGTATTCCTGACCCCGATATACCATCCATACTGTCCCTTAAGAGCTAGTATAACTGTATAATCTCAAAAATGCACTCTCAAAAAATAAAAATAAAAACCTGAGACTGTGTAATGCTGCACAACCAAACGTTTTATTAACAGAAATTATGTACATTAGTATTTACACTAACAAAAAATACTCTGCCACAAGGAAACAAATCTAAATAAATAAATATAATAACTTTTTCTATTATAAACACTATTTACCCTCCAGTACACTCACGTTAATACCTGGGAATGTGAAATGCTGAACAACCATACGGTTTATTAACAAACAAACATAATTTACTATGTACGTTACTTAGTAGCCTATTTATACTTACAAAAAAACGCTGTTGCAAGAGGTAGACTTTGAGAACTTTTGGAGCATAATAATAAACCAAAAAACAAAGCAAAAAAACATCTTTATTTTACTCTTTGGCACTCAAAATTATAACTCCATTATGGCTAATTTCCACATTTTACTTTCCACATAAGAAGCTTGTCCCCTATGCAAATGCAGGGGACGAGCTTCTTATGTGGAAAGTAAAATGTGGAAAGTAGCCATAATGGAGTTATAATTTGTCCCCTTTATGTCCCCTTTCTTCTTCTTGGGTGGCATCTACAAAGTACAAAAAGGGGCAAAAAAAACGGAATATTAAAATGTTTTTACTCTGGCCTTTGTATGTGGCAGAGAGACAGTAACTTACCGTCAGCGTCTTCAACATGCGCACACACACACACACACACACACACACACACACAAACACACACACACACACACACACACACACACACACACACACACACACACACACACACACACACACACACCACCTGCTCGATGCTAGTGCAAGCACAAAAGTAGTCCCAGGCCGTGTGTGTAGCCTGTCAGATACCCCACCGCCAATCAAATTACGGCGTTTCTTGTACTGTCGTCGTCCTAGCCGTTAGAATCGATCCAAATAGCAGTTCAAAGGAGCTTGCTAAATATTGGTGGGGACAAATTTGTCATCTCAAAATATTGATAGGGACTAGTACATGGCGTCCCCCCCTAAACCTACGCCCATGTTTTTTTTTTCTTCTTCTTTTTTCACTTTTCATTCATGCTTGTAGTTCTAATCGAATCCTTGTCCAACCTGCAATGGGTTGTAGGCAATATTAGCCGTTAGAGTGTGCATGGATCTTCTCTTTGAAGCCTAACTAGTTAAAGTGGTGAGTACAGTAATTTTAAAAGGGGAAGTTTAGTTCAGACATTTGTTGTAAATTGTTACTCATTTGGCAAGTTATATGAGAAGGGAAGAAATCTGTCTTTACCACTGGAAGTACCCTGTATCAGTTCCAAGTCATACTTATGAGACCGACAAATGCTCCATCCACATTTCTAAGATTTGTGGAGCTGCTGTTCTGGTCTGTGCTGAAAAATGTGTCATCTGTCTTGATGATCTGCGAGTGTTTATCTGGAACTTTACAGAACAAACCAGAAGTCTCAATAAATACCTTTTGAAAGTTAATAAATGCCACTTTGCACAACAACAAGTGTCATTCTTCAGCTATGACAGATATACAGCAATGGTCAGTGCGGGTCCAGAAAAAAATATCCAGGAATTGTTATTGTGGACTCTGACATTTTACATGCTGTGGTTAGTTTGACATTAACCAGTGACAAATGTCAGTCAGGGTCATCGCTTTGTCACCAAGACTCAAGGTGATGATACACGGGGCAACTTTTTAAGCAATGTTGCTGGGCAATTTTGCCGATCGATGTTGCTTGGTCACTTTCCCATTTAGAATAGGCAACAAATTTCGATCTAAAGTATCCAGATCTAAAGTATCCAGAATTTGGTGCCTATTCTAAATGGGAAAGTGCCCAAGCAACATTGCTCAAAAAGTTGCCCTGTGTATCATCACCTTTACAGACATAGTTACAGATAGGAACAAGTTGTCAGATGTACCCCTGTAAGGTGCCAACAGAAGTCATCATTTTCAGATATGTGAAATTTGTGACAAATGAATTTCTCAATTAACCACAATGTTCCATCTTACCGAATACTTATAGGTTGTGGCTTTGCTGTTAGGGCCACTACCATACTTCAACAATATCCTCCAGCATTTTGTTTCAATAAACCACACAGATTACAAACTGGTGCATGTTTTGTGCATATTTTCACCTGCCACTAAATTAGACACTCACAAACGGTTGCTTAGCAATATTGGGATTAGTAAGAGTCTGTTAGAATCTGTGTCCAATGGGACAATAATAATAATAAAATTGCAATATATTATTTCAAATCTGCAGTTCAGAGAATTGTTTTATACCTGGTCTTGATATCTGTAGTTGAAATTCTGAAATTTAAGGGATTATAATCGTTTGATCCAGATCCTCTCTTTTAGATTACATATGATTCTGATTCCAGTGTGCATGATTTAGATAAATTTGGTTGTCTTAAATGATTAGTCCACTTTTAAATAAACTTTTCCTGATAATTTACTCACCCCCATGTCATCCAAGATGTTTGTCTTTCTTTCTTCAGTCGAAAAGAAACTGGCAGTGCCAGTTTTTTTCATAAGGGAAGGCGTAGGACGTACAGCGTAAGCTTTTTGGAGAATACGGAAATGTGGTTTTGGCGGAAGCACTTAGAAGGCAAACATTTGTTTATATAAAGCATATACATTTACATTTTTTTGAAAATGACCGATCATTTTGCTAGATAAGACCCTTATTCCTCGTCTGGTATCGTTTAAAGCCCTTTGAAGCTGCACTGAAACTGTAATTTTGACCTTCAACCATCTGGAGGCCATTGAAGTCCACTATAAGGAGAAAAATCCTGGAATGTTTTCATCAAAAACCTCAATTTCTTTTCAACCAAAGAAAGAAAGACATGAACATCTTGAATGACATGGGTTCAATTATCAGGAAAAGTTTATTTTAAAGTGGACTTTCTAAAGTGGAAAAGTGTGCTTATTACGCATCTGATCCCAAGCCTTCGTTGCTAATTCCAAAATATCACTTTTTAAAAACATATATTTTTTTCAGTTTCTATAATGGCAAAGAAATGGATTGATGGATTGTGAAATGGATTGTGTAATGGAGGCTTGAGCCACTGATATGACGATTAATGCAGTTATTACAGAGAGAGAGATTGATTGATTAAATGTCTGTGAATTGCCTTGTCTGTGAGTCTGTATGTTTGTCAACAGTTTGGCAGCAGTGTATCTACAGTAATAGTGGAGTTGTATATTTAACTGCTTCAAGAACAGCGACATTTCTACATTGCTAGTGCTTTAAAATGTCATGTAGTATTTCGCAAAACTATTTTATTGATATAGTCAGGGAAGCATTGACAAGATGTTTCTGTACACGTGTATGTTTCTGTGTGTGTGTGTGTGTGTGCTGTATATTGGGCATTTGTATACGGACGAAGGAGAGCATGTTTTCCATAGATAATAAAGGTAATTTTGTGGAAAAACAAGGTTATAGTTTGTCATTTTTATCCTATTGTTTGTTATATGTATTTGCTTGGTCAATGTCTTGTGGGTTTTGGTTCTTTTGCTGTTGTTAGCTGTAAGGACCTTTTAAATTAACTGAAATAATTTGGTGAAGTGATATGGAATGGTAATGCGATCAAAACCTGCCTGGAACTTCTTTAGCTGGGTGTTTACTGAAAATTATTTGCACACCTTAAAACAATCAACCAATCAGAAGCTATGGAGCCCCCACATGACATGCAGGAAAAAATAAAACGTGTGCATGCAAATCAAGGGAACAAATTGGTAAGTCGTGCACACAATTTTTAAATTGAGATTACGACTTAGTAAAGCGCGTGCACGATTTAGCCTACTTTTTTTTCCCCCTGCATATCATGTGTGGGAAATGTCGATTTCAATGTCAATGCTCCGTATCAAGCATTCAGCGCCTTGTAGTATTAATGTGAATAGTGCTTTTGTGTCTTTTTTTCTTTCAGATTTAAGACTTTTGTTACATGTTGGTACTTACCAGGTGCAGATGCAGAGATTTTACTGAGACATTCATAACTTTGTCTGTAAATACATAAATACATAAATACATAAATTTAGCTTTCTGCAAACACTTATAATTTAATATCTTATATTTTTTACGTGTAATGTTAGAAAATGAATGACAAATATTTCACATTGGAGTGTTACATGGAGAATCTATGAGCCACGTGCTGATCTGCAGTTTCATCCCTGGTTAGAGCTGTTAGAAGTACATACGCGACACACACCTGTCCTGCTCTGGCGTGTGCCCACTAAATACCTTCCTAAACACATTTCCTCAGCTGCTGAAGACAACTGCAGATCAGGCTTCCTGTCGCAGCTCCCACTTTACAGGATCATAAGAAGTCCATTGTTGTAGCCATGTTCAAATTTCAGGGGTTTATGCTCTGAAATTCCTGTCATAAAATGCCAAGACATTCAGCAGTTGATTTATCCCGGATTCGTCTTGCCTGCAGTAAATTATATCCATTCTGATAGAGCTTTTGACAAAATGCATTTTGAAATAATTCATAGGGAAAAAGAGGAGAGCGATTTGTTGCTTTCTTTTCTAAGATGATGAAAAGAATCTGTTTGTGGCTTAAAACTTCTTAATCATCATGATTTTTCAAAGGAATGGATTTAATTAGCCTGGCATTCATTACCATAGCAGGGTTTATCCAGCACTGGCCCTTGGCCTTATGCATTTGTCCAGTTTGTGCCAGCTTGAGGTGGGTAGAGTAGCCAAAAACAGTTTTTGTCATGTTTTTGTTGGTTGTGTTGTTTTTGTTGGGAATGGTTTCTGTGCATTGAGCTGTGTTGTGGAGATTCTTTTAATTGTTTCAAGAATAACACTGTAAGTGGTATGCTCATTGCTGATTTTTTTTCATAACCTGGCTAGGAGACACACCAGTCTCTAGAGTGTCAAACTGCTAATGGACTCATCTGTGTGTTGTTTTCATTGTTTTCAGTTAATAATATTTGTTGTTTTCTGCCATTTTTATTAAAATATTCAATTCATGTTTTTGCATGATAATTTTACACCAGTGGGACCCATTTTCATGATCCTGCCCACAAACCCACAGGCCAATCATACTCTTAATTGTCATTGAGTTTGCATTGATATTTACTAGGGCTGGGCAATATATCGAATGCCCTTGTCACGCGCATTTCGTCAGTAAAGCCAGTTCCCTGATTACCGCTAAATTGCCATCACCTGCTTTCAAATGAAGTGGCATTTAATAGACAGAGCCGTAGTTCACTGATAAACCACGCAATATCGCGTTCAATATCGACGGCGATTCATATCGATATTGAACGTGATATTGCGTGGCTTGTCAGTGAACTACGGCTCTGTATATTAAATGGCGCTCCATTTGAAAGCAGGTGATGGCGATTTAGCAATAATCAGGGAACCGGCTTTACTGACGAAATGCACGTGACAAAAGCATTCGATATATCGCCCAGCCCTAATATTTACTGTACATTCATATGTGAGCATGTGTGGATGTTAGATCAGTCATGATGTGTATGTTTGTCTCTGCCTGTATGAGTTGCAGGAATCATTCAGGCATGTGTTCTTATCTGGTGGGTTCTGAGCTCTAATGGATAGTAGCAGCTGCTTCTTCATCTCCTCCAGACACAAACCACCATTGTATAAATTTGCTCTACCCTTCCAGTACATTCCCTCACTGCGGCCTAAACTGACTCAGCTCAGTCTGAACTCTACACTCTTTGCAAAAATACAACCCCATTTCCAGAAAAGTTAGGACATTTTATAAAATGCAATAAATTAAGAATCTGTGATTTGTTTAAACTTGTACAAAGAAAAAATTTCCAAAGTGTAACATTTTGTTGTTCAGGGAAGGAGGCGGGAACCGGCGAACATTCAACTTAGCTTTAATATATAAAATAAACAAACAACAATGTAAAAAAAACTCCAGGCCTGGTCCTCTCTTATTCGTCACTATCGTCGCTCCTCCGTTTATGCTTCCAGAGCTTTTCCGTGAGAGATACTGTATGAGATGGTGCAGTGCACAATTGACACTCCTTAGCAACCACGCCACCTGCCTCGCGCCAAAGTCACTTAATGACAAGCCTGCAACCATTAGCCAAAAAAACGTAATGGCTAATGCTAATGCTGTGGTAAATACTGCCAGTACGCAGGAAAGAAGACCAGAGGCCATTAAACGATAGGCTGAGAGGTGCCGCACATGATTAAGTTAGCCGTTACACTTGATGTACAGAACCTCTCATCTAATACAATCTCTGCTCCCACCATTCTCTCACGGCTCTCGCCCCGCCCTACTTGTCACACAATGTATTCACTGACCAATTTAATTGTACTTTGTTAATATAAACAAATTTGGATTTTGATGGCTCATGGCTGCAACACACTCCAAAAAAGTTGTGACAGAGGCCAATTAAAAGTGAAAAGAATTTAAAATAATCAAGTTAAACTATTTTAAAACAGTCCACAATAAGCAGGTGAATTGATAATTGGTGGATGTTCTTTTTATATCCAAAAACGATACCCTCACCTAGGGCTCAGTCTTTGTAAGCAAATATGGGTCATGGCTCACCACTTTGTGCCAAATTTCATAAGAGAATTGTCAAACAATTAAAAAATTACATTTCACAATGCAAGATTGCAAAGAATTTAAGTATTTCACCTTCTACCATACATAATATTGTGAAAAAGATTCAGGGAATCCAGAGAAATCTCAGTCCGTGTAGGGCAAGGCAGGAAACTTCTGTTGAATGTGCGTGACTTCAGATGGCATTGCATCAAATAACCATCATGCTACTGTGTTAAATATAGCCACATGTTCTCAGGAGTTCTTTGGAAAACCTTTGAATTCAAAAACTTGAATCTCTGTAACGCAAGGAGCAAGCTATACATCAGTTCTTTGCAGAGATGTTGTTGAGTTCTCTTGGCCTGAGCTCATCTCAGATGGTCTAAAAGACAGTGTAAATGTGTGCTGTGGTCAGATGTCTGCTTGTTTTTGGGAAAAATGGACATTCTCAGTTCCAAAGATGAAAGGGACCATACAGTCTTTCATCAGCGACAGGTGCAAAAGCAAACATTGGTCATGGTATGGTGGTGCATCAGTGCAAATGGCATGGAAGAAAATGCTAGGCCTCATTCAGCACATGCTACAACAGAGTGGTTCCTTAAATACTCATCTACACCATAGAGTGGATGTGTCAGGGGCACCTGGAAGACCCAGAGGTGAAAGGAGTTTGAGAATGATTTATTTGAGTTCCCAAAAACAAACACAAACAGTCTGCCAGACATGGTGAAACAGGCACGTTGGAGCTGGTGATCAACAGAATAAACAGCGGTCTCCCGAGTCACAGGTCCGCGTCTGTAGTCCAGCTGGACAGCGACTGGGACTGGAACTCAGACTCAGTAAACAAACTGCTAAGACACAAACAAACAAAGTTTCAGCGAGGTTACAAGGAGTAAGTGATACTCACTAACATAAATTCCTGGACGCAAACAAGGACAAAGAACAGGGAGAAATAAGCAGCACAATCAGTGTGAAGACACAGAACAGGTGCGTGCACGGGAGCGTGCGCGTCAGAGGTAAGGGGAAACAGCTGAGACCAATGAAAGATGAAAGAGAGATGGAAAAGATACCTAAAACAAGAGTAATCAAACCTGACTCATGACAGTACCCCTCCCCCGAGGAGCGCCCCCTGGCACTCCCAAGGAAGAGGACTGGCGAGAGCGAAGGAAATCATCGATGAGCGAGCGGTCCAGGATGTCCCGAGCCGGAATCCAACTCCTCTCCTCAGGACCATAGCCCTCCCAATTGACGAGATACTAATAACCCCGACCCCGACGGCGCATGTCCAGCAGCCTCCTGACCCTGTAAATAGGAGAACTCTCAACAAGTTCTGGACAGTGGGCAGGAGCACGAATGACCGGTTTAATACACGAGACATGGAAGACCGGATGGACGCGCCTCAAGTTAGGAGGCAATTTGAGCTTGACGACCACAGGACTAACAATCTTGGTAATGGAGAAGGGCCCAATGAAGCGTGGCGCCAGTTTACACGACTCGGTTTGAAGTGGTCAATCCTTGGTGGATAACCACACCTTCTGTCCACAAACATATCTAGGCGCTTTAACGCGACGACGATTGGCCGCGTGACGGGTACGTTCTCTATTTTGACACAAGGCGGATCTCACAGTTCTCCATGTGCGAAAGCAATGGCGGATAAACGCTTGGACCAAGGGAACTGATGTGACTGAAATGGTGACAGACCGGTAGCCGACGAAGGAAGAGAATTATGGGCGTACTCGACCCAGGGGAGTTGCTTGCACCACGACGTGGGATTACGAAAAGTACGAAGCATGCGCCCTAAAATCTGGTTAGTATGTTCTGCTTGACCATTTGTCTGGGGGTGAAAACCTGAGGACAAACTGGCAGTAGCTCCAAGCAACCAACAAAACTCTTTCCAGAATTGTGAAGCAAATTGGGGACCTCTGTCCGAAACGATGTCAGTAGGGAGTCCGTGCAAACAAAAAACATTCTCAACAATAATCTGCGCGGTCTCCTTGGCGGATGGGAGCTTACAAAGCGGTACAAAATGGGCTGCTTTAGAAAAGCGATCGACAATTGTGAGGATAACAGTGTTGCCGTTAGAAGCAGGGAGACCAGTAAAGAAGTCCATGGCCAGATGAGACCAAGGGCAAGATGGAATAGGGAGGGGTCTAAAGAGGCCGGCAGGCGGAGAGTTATTCGACTTAGTCTGAGCACATACGGGACACGAGGAAACAAAACGACGCATGTCGCGTGTTCTAGAAGGCCACCAGAATCACCAGTTGGCTTATGGATGCTAGGGTTCCTCTAACCCCTGGATGAATTACCAGCTTAGAGGAGTGACCCCATCGGAGGACTGCGGGCCGTATGGTTGGTGGAACAAACAATTGATTGGGAGGACATAGTCTCGGAATAGACATACCGGTAAGAGCGGTCTTGACTTTTCTCGATTCCCCAGGAAACGCCTGCCACCACGCAGGTAGGATGGGCTCAGTGGAAGAGGCGTCACCAGCGGAGCCAAACTGCTGTGAAAGGGTGTCAGACTTAGTATTTTTCGATCCGGGTCTATAGGAAATGGTGAAATCGAAACGTCCAAAAAAGAGCACCCAATGAGCCTGACGAGCATTCAACCGTTTAGCAGACCGGATATATTCAAGCTTTCTTTGATCTGTCCATACAATGAATGGAACAGAGGAACCCTCTAACCAGTGTCGTCACTCGCCCAAAGCCAAACAAATGGCGAGAAGCTTGCGGTTTCCGATGTCGTAGTTTCGTTCAGCAGGTAAGAGGCGGTGCGAGAAGAACGCGCATGGATGAACCTTATTATAAGTGGGGGAACGCTGAGAAAGGACCGCACCCACGGCAATATCAGAGGCATCGACTTCGACAATAAATTGTTCGGTAGGATTGGGCATGATAAGAATGGGTGCTGAAGTGAACAGCTCCTTCAGTTTGTCAAAAGCACGCTGAGCTTCCTGAGTCCATTCAAATAGTTTCTCAGTTGAAGTGAGAGCCGTTAAGGGTGCGACAATGTGACTGAAATTTGCAATAAACCGACAATAAAAATTAGCGAATCCCAGAAAACGCTGGAGACCAGTACGAGAATCTGGAATGGGCCATTCCAAAACTGCGCGTACCTTAGCAGGACCCATGCTGATGCCGTTTTAGCAGAGATAACCAAACCCAGGAAAGACACAGACTGAGCATGGAAAACACACTTCTCAGCCTTAACAAAAAGCTTGTTCTCCAATAGACGCTGTAAGACACGACGAACGTGCTGGACATGCACCGCTAAGGACGGGGAAAAGATGAAAATGTCATCTAAATAAACAAAAACAAATATATTTAGCATGTCTCTCAGAATATCATTTACTAGGGCTTGGAAAACGGCCGGTGGGTTGACCAGGCCAAACGGAAGAACACGATATTCAAATTGACTGAGAGGCGTGTTAAACGCCGTCTTCCACTCATCTCCCTCTTTAATGCGCACCAAATGGTAAGCGTTTCGGAGGTCCAATTTGGTGAAAATGCGGGCCCCCTGAAGCAACTCAAAGGCGGTAGACATAAGGGGCAAGGGGTAACGATTCTTGACCGTTGTCATTCAATCCTCTATAATCAATACAGGGGATCAACGAGCCATCCTTCTTTTTAACAAAAAAAAAAAAACAGCGCCAACAGGAGAAGTGGAAGGAACGATAGTACCTGCTGCCAGACTCTCAGATAAATACTTCTCGAGAGCTTCACACTCAGGGGCTGAAAGAGTATAAACGACCGCGGGGAGGAGTAGTACCGGGAAGTAGTTCTATACAACAATCATAAGGACGATGAGGAGGTAGAGACGCAGCCCGGGAACAGCTGAAGACCGCCCGCAGATCATGATACTCCTCTGGCACTCCGGACAAATCACCAGGCTCCTCCTGCAACACAGATACAGAAGAGACAGGAGACACAGCAGATACAAGACATTGTACATGACAAGACAAATGCCGGCTCGTCCATAAAATTTTCCTCAGACCCAGAATCAATGAGAGCTTGGCATGTTCCAATCGTTCCTGCCCACCGGAGCACAACGGGCAGAGTGGTCACTGATTTGACGGGAGAAGAACTAGAAACAGCGCTCGACAGTATCCCCCGGTCTACTGGCGAGCGTTCCCTTTTAGCGGGCTAACAGCCACCAGAGGCCCCGATCGCCCACAGTACATGCAAAGGTGATGGAGGGCTTGACGCTGACGTTCAGCAGGCATGGGCTCAGGAAACTGAGCGGCTTCAAACGAAACAGTCGCTGGTCCAGGCTGGGGTGGAGATGGAGCCTGTTGGGTGCCGCGGGCACGGCGCCGGAGGTCAGCACGCTTCTCTAAACGGATAGCCAATTCCACCAGCTGATCGAGGGCAGTGGGGACTTCTCGCGCATAGATCTCATTCTTAATCTCAGGACACAATCCCTCCAGAAACCGCGCCATCAAGGCAGGCTCATTCCACTCACATGAAGCTGACAGAGTACGAAACTCTATGGAGAAGTCAGAAACTGAGCATCCTCCCTGGCGTAAGACAGCGAGCTGGCGGAATGCTTCGCGTCCGCTTACGGAGCGGTCGAAAACCTTTACTATCTCCTCCCGGAACACAGTGAAGGACTGACAGCATACCGCCTCTGCCTCCCAGACAGCCGTGGCCCAGTCTCGCGCTCTCCCTATCAGCAGAGAAATAACAAATGCAACCTTCGCACGATCAGTCACATACGTAGAGAGTTGGAGAGAAAAAACAACTTCACATTGAGTTAGGAAGGCTTTGCATTCAGAGGGCTCACCGGCGTATCTTGGTGGGTTGTTCACTCTCGGTTCTGGGGCTTGGCTGGGAGGAGGAAAATCAGAAAACTTATGACCCAGAAGTTGAAATCGGTGAGATAAGTCTGTCACTTGACCAATGAGGTTCTCAACTGCATGTCTAATCGCAGAGAGTTCCTGCTCATGACGACCGAGCATTGCCCCCTGCATCCTAACAGCAAAGTGAATCTGTGTTTCCTTCACCGGTCCATTTCTTGGTCCGGGAGTTCTGTCAGGGGAGCCTGAAAGACCCAGAGGCGAAAGGAGTTTGAGAATGATTTATTTGAGTTCCCAAAAACAAACAGAAACAGTCTGCCAGACGTGGAGAAACAGGCACGTTGCAGCTGGTGATCAACAGAATAAACAGTGGTCTCCCAAGTCGCAGGTCCGTGTCTGTAGTCCCACTGGAGTGAAGCGCGAGCAGGAGGTAAAGTGCCGTACTGGCAGATAGCAACATCTACGCCAGACGACAGGCTCACAGTTCAGCAGAGCGACAGCTGGAATCCAGTACGGGGTCTGGACAGTGACTGGGACTGGAACTCAGACTCAGTAAACAAACTGCTAAGACACACACAAACAAAGTTTCAGCGAGGTTACAAGGAGTAAGTGAGACTCACTAACATCAATTCCCAGACGCAAACAAGGACAAAGAAAAGGGAGAAATAAGCAGCGCAATCAGCGCGAAGACACAGAACATGTGCGTGCACGGGAGCGTGCACGTCAGAGGTAAGGGGAAACAGCTGAGACCAATGAAAGTTGAAAGAGAGAAGGAAAAGATACCTAAAACGAGTAATCAAACCTGACTCATGACAGGATGTGCTTGATTGGGCAAAAATTAGTATCTTCAATTCATAAATGAATAAAAAGTATAATTAAAAGGAAAGTGATGTGACACAGTAGTAAACATGCCTCTGTCCCAACTTTTTTGGTGTGTGTTGCACCCATCAAAATCAAAATTTGTTTATATTTGCAAAATACAATAAAGTTGGTCAGTGAAAACTGGCATTTGTACTTTTGTCTGTTAAATAAAGGTTAACAAATCAGAGCTTATTGATTTAATTGCATTTTACAAAATGTCCCAACTTTTCTTTAGTTCACCCAAAAAGGAAAATCATTAATTATTCACCCTCATGTCGTTCCACACCCGTAAGACCTGTGTTCATCTTTGGAACACAAATTAAGATAAATCCGATGGCTCAGTGAGGCCTCCATTGACAGCAATTTAATTAACACTCTGAGGC
The DNA here is from genome assembly GCF_024489055.1 of Chanodichthys erythropterus. Lineage (NCBI taxonomy): Eukaryota > Metazoa > Chordata > Actinopteri > Cypriniformes > Xenocyprididae > Chanodichthys > Chanodichthys erythropterus. Next base: position 59,451,430 of record NC_090230.1, on the reverse strand, counting down.
CAAGAAAGGTAGTAAAGACATATTTAAAACAGCGTGCTTCATGGTGCTTCGGAGACTGATACGGAAGAGAAGAAATTCTTGAATAAAGTTATTTTGTTTTTTTGTTATTTTGTAATAAAATAAAGGTTGATCCACTGCAGTCATGTCGACTGTTTTAACTAATGACTGTTATTACCTTTCTGGCCTTTCAAAGTGTTAATTAAATTTAATTAATCTTAATTTGTGTTTTGAAGATGAACAAAGTTCTTACGGGTGTGGAACGACATGAGGGTGAGTAATTAATTAGATAATTTTCATTTTTGAGTGAACTAACCCTTTAAAGGCAGGTCAGTATTGCTATGATGAGACTTTTATAATGTGGTACATTTGTAGAGGTGGCTGAGGTGGACATGCTCATGTATTTCAGAGCCATTTCATATTGGTGCTCAAGACCAATGCTTCTCAAACCTGTCCTGGGACCCACACCACTGCACATATGTTTCCCTCATCTAACGCCTGATTCAAGTCAGTAGCTCATTAGTAGAGACTGAATAATTTGAATTGGGTGTGTCCGATCAGGAAGTCGTACAAACTGCAGTGGTGGAGGTCCCAGGACAGGTTTGAGAAGAACTGCTGTAGACTGTTGATCTGTTTTTATTATGTTAGTGTGTGTAGTCAGTGACCATCTCCAGGTGGCAGTGTTGCACAATAATGAATTTAAACACTCTCTAGGATTGTATCTCTTTAGTTGCCCATATGACTGTGCCAATCACAGTTAGCAGCAGGGGGTCAAGGTTTGCTGGTATCTGCAACTATACATTCTTTTGGGCAAAAAGCATCTTTCTCCATTGATGGCCAAAAGTATCTGTGTATTCTGACAAAATCTAATTCTTAGCAAACAACCTACATGTTGCTAATGTTTCTTTACACACTGTAAAAAATGATATGATCAGTAAGTCATGACAACGTTTTTACATTATAAGCAATTTAAAAAAATTATGAGATTCAACTCTATTTTTTTAATTCAGTTTAATATAATTTAAGTTGAAATTACTTATACAGCCAATTTGATTATTCTTTAAAAAAATTAAGGCAAGCTACTGAACTTAAGTTTTTAAGTTGTTTTTTTTTTTTTTTTTTTTTACAGTGTATTATAGTATTTAGTAATATAATAATTTGTTTTCAGTTTGAATATTAATCAGTTATAACAAGACTACATTGAATTTTTCATAATGGAAGGAATTTGTCAGCTGATAGGACATTATCAGGCAGTGACAAATTAGATTGCATTTCCATTTGATAATTCAGCATAGCCTATACTTTTTGCCAAAGCAGCTTACAAATGAGGAATATTAAGACATAAGAAATTAATCATTATGTGACAGTAACATTAGAGGTGCTGCAGTGCATCCAAGTTGGCCAGAAAGGTACAAGCTTAAACAGAGATGTTGGTGTTGAACAAGCAACAATAAACAATGATAATAAAAAAATAATTAAATAAAAAAACTGCAGTAGTATGTTAAGTTTCTTTAAAGGTAATGCATTACAATTTGGGCTGTATGATTAATCGAAATCATAATAAAATCGCAATATGCGCAAAAGAACAATTTTATCTGCCAGCCCCCTCAGTGTGCAGTATAAATGCAGCACGCTTAAATCTAATTATAAATAATTTTTCAATTATTTTTCTACTCCAATTCATTTTTGAAATACAATCAGTTACACAGTTACTGTCATAACTTGTTTTCATGACAAATTTATTAAAACATATGTTAAATAATTGAGATATTACTAACAAGTAAAGTAAATTTAATGAATATGCAGTACAGTCCAAAAGTTTGGAACCACTAAGATTTGTAATGTTTTTAAAAGAAGTTTCGTCTGCTCATCAAGGCTACATTTATTTAATTAAAAATACAGTAAAAAACAGTAATATTGTGAAATATTATTACAATTTAAAATAACTGTGTACTATTTAAATATATTTGACAAAGTAATTTATTCCTGTGATGCAAAGCTGAATTTTCAGCATCGTTACTCCAGTCTTCAGTGTCACATGATCCTTCAGAAATCATTCTAATATGCTGATATGCTGATCTGCTGATCTGAACATTTATGATTATTTTCAATATTGAAAACAGTTGTGTACTTTGTTTTTCAGGATTCCTTGATGAATAGAAAGTTCAAAAGAACAGCATTTATCATTTAACATCATTACTCCAGTCTTCAGTGTCACATGATCCTTCAGAAATCATTCTAATATGCTGATCTGCTGCTCAAGAAACATTTAATGTGTACAATTGTACAAAATATTTGTGTACAATATTTTTTTTCAGGATTTTTTGATGAATAGAAAGTTCAAAAGTCAAGTCAAGTCAAGTCAAATTTATTTATATAGCGCTTTTACAATTGGTAATTGTTTCAAAGCAGCTTTACATATTAGAAGCACAGAAAAAAGGGAAGTGGTTAAAAATAAACTGTACAAACAAGCGTGGTAATATGTAACATATACAAGATGGTGCTACATTAAGCCAATGTCGGCTGACTTCCAGGGGTGGAAAAAAACCCCTAGGAGAAAAACCCAGCGTGCTAGCACTGGGAAAAAAGTCCTAGGAGGGAAAAAACCCCTTGGAAGATATATATAATATATGTAAATGTATATGGAGATCAAAATCTGAATTGTACATTTTTATTATAGAGATTAAAAATAGATTATATATAAATATATGTAAGCGGATACGGGGATTAAAAATCTGAATTATAGATGCAGCCAGAATTGGATCTTTAGGCCCATTGTCTCCTGGGCTACGTTGTAGTCAGGTCCAGACGCAGGTTCTCCATCTGATCTGGATACGGCCTGGATCCAGCACCCGGCAAACCTCAGGATAAGCAGAGAGACAGATATTAGCGTAGATGCCATTCTTATTCTTATGTACAGGTATATCTAGTGTTATAGGAAATGTTCTCGGTTCCGGCCGACCTAATTATTGCAGCGTAACAATCCTTTAGCGGATTTGAAAAATGTTAATGTATTGATACTGTGTTATGTGTATGCAAGAGCAAAGAGATGTGTTTTTAGTCTAGATTTAAACTGACAGAGTGTGTCTGCTTCCCGAACAATGCTAGGAAGATTGTTCCAGAGTTTAGGTGCTAAATAGGAAAAGGATCTGCCGCCTTCAGTTGATTTTGATATTCTGGGTATTATCAACTGGCCTGAATTCTGAGATCACAATAAACGTGAAGGACTTTAATGCATTAAGAGCTCACTTAGGTACTGGGGAGCTAAACCATTTAGAGCTTTATAAGTAAGTAGCAAGATTTTAAAATCTATACGATGTTTAATAGGGAGCCAATGTAATGTTGACAGAACTGGGCTAATATGGTCATACTTTCTGGTTCTAGTAAGAACTCTAGCTGCCGCATTTTGGACCAACTGTAGTTTGTTTAAAAGCCGAGCAGAACAACCACCCAGTAGAGCATTACAGTAATCTAGTCTTGAGGTCATGAATGCATGAACCAACTGTTCCGCATTTGTCATTGAGAGCATATGTCGTAATTTAGATATATATTTTTAGATGGAAGAAGGCGGTTTTACAGATACTAGAAACATGACTTTCAAATGAAAGATTGGTATCAAAAAGCACACCCAGGTTCCTAACTGAGGACGAAGGTTTAATGGAGCACCCGTCAAGTGTTAGAGAGTATTCAAGGTTTTTTCGTGAGGAAGTTTTTGGTCCAAAGATTAGGATATCAGTTTTTTCTGAATTTAATAATAAGAAATTTCTTGTCATCCAGTTTTTAATGTCAGCTATGCATTCTGTTAGTTTTGTGAATTTGTAGGTTTCGTCAGGGCGCGAGGAAATATAGAGCTGAGTATCGTCAGCGTAGCAGTGAAAACTAACACCATGCTTCCTAATTATCTCTCCTAAGGGCAGCATGTACAGAGTGAAAAGCAACGGTCCTAATACTGAGCCTTGTGGTACCCCATATTTAACCTGTGATCGATACGACATCTCTTCATTAACTACCACAGACTGATAACGGTCAGATAAGTATGATTTGAACCATGCCAAAGCAATTCCACTAATGCCAATATAGTTTTCAAGTCTTTTTAGAAGAATGTTGTGATCGATAGTGTCAAAAGCAGCACTGAGATCTAATAACACTATTAGAGAAATACAGCCACGATCAGATGATAGGAGTAGATCGTTTGTAACTCTAACGAGAGCAGTCTCAGTACTATGGTATGGTCTAAATCCTGACTGGAAATCCTCACAGATTCCATTTCTTTCTAAAAAGGAACAGTGTTTATCTGAAATCTAATCTTTTGTAACATTATAAATGTCTTTACTGCCACTTTTGATTGATTTAATGCATCCTTGCTGAATAAAAGTATTCATTTCTTTAATTTCTTTTCAAAAAAATAAAAATAAAAATTCTTACTGACCCCAGACTTTTGAACGGTAGTGTATATTGCTACAGAAGCTTTGTATTTCAGATAAATGCTGTTCTTTTGAACTTTCTATTCATCAAGGAATCCTGAAAAACAAAGTACACAACTGTTTTCAATATTGAAAATAATCATAAATGTTCAGATCAGCAGATCAGCATATCAGCATATTAGAATGATTTCTGAAGGATCATGTGACACTGAAGTCAAGTCAAGTCAAGTCAAATTTATTTATATAGCGCTTTTACAATTGGTAATTGTTTCAAAGCAGCTTTACATATTAGAAGCACAGAAAAAAAGGGAAGTGGTTAAAACTGTACAAGCAAGCGTGGTAATATGTAACATATACAAGATGGTGCTACATTAAGCCAATGTCGGCTGACTTCCAGGGGTGGAAAAAACCCCCTAGGAGAAAAACCCAGCGTGCTAGCACTGGGAAAAAAGTCCTAGGAGGGAAAAAACCCCTTGGAAGATATATATATGTAAATGTATATGGAGATCAAAATCTGAATTGTACATTTTTATTATAGAGATTAAAAATCGATTATATATAAATAAACTGAAGACTGGAGTAACGATGCTGAAAATTCAGCTTTGCATCACAGGAATAAATTACTTTGTCAAATATATTTAAATAGTACACAGTTATTTTAAATTGTAATAATATTTCACAATATTACTGTTTTTTACTGTATTTTTAATTAAATAAATGTAGCATTGATGAGCAGATGAAACTTCTTTTAAAAACATTAAAAATCTTAGTGGTTCCAAACTTTTGGACTGTACTGTATAAGCTAAGATAGTGCATATATTTAGTGAAATGCTCCCCTCTAGTGAACTAACATGCTGTGAACAGTAAATGACTTGCTTGAGGTAAATGTAATACTACATGATATTATACTCAAGCTGTTTATTGATGTCTTTCCGTGGTTGAAACACTGGTTCAGAGATTACACATAAACAATTCATAGATTGTCCGTTCTTCTGTGCTTTTTCCTGTTGTGGCGGTTAGCAAATAGTGTTGCATAACCTCATGCACCCCCTTCTGGATTGGAGTGTGGATCGCCTGTGACTGTATTTGTCGTGTGATTGCATGTATTGAACGGTGTCATCTGTTCTGTGAGGATTACATGTACCGTTACACCCCTACTAGTTACTTAAAAAAGTAATCTGATTATGTAACTCGCACTACTTGTAACGCGTTACCCCCAACACTGATCACAACAGCTTTTATTTCGGTAAACTCAATAACAAAAACATTGTGATTTTGTAAAATAATGAAAACTAACAGGATGTGCTTTCTGATGTCTTGGTCTTAAGTGAACTCAAAACTCAGCATATACTTGCCTCACAGACATGAGAAATATATCTATGGAAAGTTTGAAATGTCTACTTTTAAATTAACCCATTTAAATCTAAAACAAATGTTCTCAGATTATGAAATCTGTATGAAACGTGCATATACTCACATCCACTACTGCGCAGATGACGAGTCAATCAGTCCTCGACTTGGTAACACTTTATTTTAGGGTCTTTTAATTAGTTGCTTATTAGCATGCATATTATTAGAATATTGGCTATTTATTAGTACTTATTAAGCACACAATGCCTTATTCTGCATTACCTTATTCTACATTCCTAATCCTACCTAATACCTAAACTTATCAACTAACTTACTAGCTATTAATCAGCAGTAAATTAGGAGTTTATTGAGGGAAAAGTCGTAGTTAATGGTTAATATGTGTTCCATATACTGAAGTGTTTCTGACGACTTCTTCTCTTGCAGCCGAAAACACACAAAACACTAGTTTATCAATAAATTATTAAAATGTTCAGACAATCTGCTTCTGTTTTTTCATGACACATTCATAATCATTAGTGGTTAAACGGATCGTTGTTGATCCGTACGGACCAAGCCCAACGGTTCGGCATGCATGTGATTCGTGGATCAATTGCAAGTTTCACTGCAATTGAGTAAGGTTATCATTTGCATGTGTCTTGCTGGTTTACACATTAAATAGATATAAAACCATTCCAGCGCTAGAAGAGGCAAAAGAGGATTTAATTCGGTATCGTGCGGCACACTGTTATCAGAGACACATGCATAAGCCTCGCGCACACACACAGAGAGAGAGAGGCGCGTTTTATATAGCTCGCAAACTCAAATTGATTTCTCTTTCGTGTCCTCAATGCACTTGGATGGACACATTACAAACATTATGTCAGTCATTCTCATAAACACATTCGGTTATGTCTTAATTGAACGAGGTGAGAATTCAGATGTGTATCTATCTATGTGTAAATGTGTCTATGTGTAAATACCTGCTGTTGTCTGTCATGTAAATCAAACAACAAAACACAGTTTTAACAAAGATGAATCTATATTAAATTTATACAGTAAACAGTGTCATTTTATATTTAATTATTACATTTCTGTACATGAAAATTAATACCTTATACTTTATTTGTAAATTGATGTTGTATTTATCTATGCTTGTAATTGGTGTACAGTATTTGTTCTTTTTACAGTCTGTTCACTTGCCTTTAATAATGTATTAGTTAGGCTAGTAGTTTCTGCTGTGGTATCAGAGTAGTTAAAGTGGGCTAAGTAATAAATGCAAAGTTACCCCCCCCCCCTTTTTTTTTTTGGTGCTGATCAGAAAAATGATCCTATCCATGACTTAATAACCGTGATATGATCCGAACCGTGAGTTTTGTGATCCGTTGAACCACTAATAATCATTATATTTGCTGTTGCACTAGTGTACTACTGCAAGCTTTATGCTTATGTTTGAGCGCTGATTAGGCTATGTATTATATATATATATATATATATATATATATATAGGCAATTAAAAGCTGATTATGATTTATATGGTTTATTAATATAACGTGCAATTAGTCGACTAATTGCTTGAATGACTACTAGTCGACTAGAAAAAATAGTTGTGGGCAGCCCTAGTAAATAATTTAGAAAGTAAACACATGTTGTGTAACAGTATATTGGATCTGTGCATAAGCTCTTAAAGTGACAGTGGTCTAATAAATCTGCTGCTGTCTGCCAGTTTATTCAAAGAACAAAAGAGAGACAAAATCCCTCACTGCTCTTGACTGATTAACCTCTGTAAAATTGTAAGCATTGATCTGTATTTAATTTTTACAATGAAGACAATCCAGTGTTATTTTACATATAATTACTTTATTTAAAAAAACTCAAAGCCATGTTTATTTTATTTGTATCTTTATTTTATTATAGTTGTTTGCATTGTTTCTTTATTCTTATTTTATTACTGACAGTTTCTTTTTTGTTGTTGTTGTTGTTGTTGTTGTAAATTTAGATCAGAGTTTCAAATTAAGCCTTCTTGTTACGTGCATACTATTGCAACAAAATGACCCAAATTATCTAAATAAATAAAAAAAATTTAAAAATGAGATAATATAATTCTGTATGGCTGTATGTATGGCAGTTTTCCACGTGGTATTGAAAATGGTATCATATCGAAGTTGAAAATTCCAGTATTGTGACAACACTATTGTGGGTTGGGTTGGGTTGGACACAATTTACAATCGCAAGCAAGAACAGGAAATGTTGAACACCCCTCCAGCCCCTCAGCATAAACCGTGATCTCACTGAAATGCCATTACTCTTTCCATCAGAAGCTGTCTCTTGGATAAGCTTTCTAACATCATACTAATGTTAGTGTGCACTCTGTTTAGTATTAAACATTTTACTATCCCAACACTTTGATGGTTATGAATAATTTTTTGCTATTCATTTTGTAATCCTGACATACAAATCTAATGCTCACTCAACATTGATGAGTAGAGAGTAGAGGGCTGGTTTCATTCACTGGATTAATAACTGTTGGGAAAACTACTTTTAACTGAGGCTTGCCAAGCTACAAGCTACTTATAATTTAAAGAACTTAAATTAACAAAAAGTTCATTTACTTTTATTATTTAGTGAATTTCACAATAGATATTATTTAACAGCAGACAAACAGCTAATCATTTGAGTGATGACTGTTATGAATTCGTGAGAATGCTGTCAGGTCACTCAACAAAGTTAATTGACTCATACAAGCTACTTTTACATGCAGCCAAATAAGCCATTATGATAATCAGATTGGTGGCTCAATTGGACTAAAAAATGCCTTCATATAAACACCTCAGTTGATCCAAGTGAGTTCAATCTGAGTGAAATTTTGATTAGTATGGGTGAAATTTCAAAAGGGGTGGTGTAGACCTGAAAAAGACTCAAAAAGACCTTGTGCAAAATTGCAGTGCCATCATGCATATATTTACGTACCCTTTTACATCTTAGGATGTGCTTATGTTTATTTACATTTCACGTGTTACAAACGAGTCAGCAGAGGAAACTGAAAACTTACTAAATATTTTCTAAAAATCTCTTGTGACTGATATTAGTTTTCTTTTCACCCTTGGGTGAGGGGCTTCTATAGGTCTCTGAGGGTTGTAGTTGGAAATGTTCCCTTCGGTAAGCTGCTAAGGTAGGATACGATATGGTAAGATATGCCTGACATAGATGAGGCTATGATGGGTATTTTCCCCTTAGAACTCTGCTCTTAGGGTTGTATAGGGCTGAGGCCTGACCCACAAGGGAGGGTGGAAGGTGTAACAACCAGGGCTTCCCTTGCTGTAGTAGAGCATAGTAGCACCATCAAATGAGTCACATGGGATGCGCCCATGAGGTTGACATGCTTCTGACTCTGGCTGAGTAATTCGTAGAGTCACCTTATGCTATGCCCACTATGTTTGTGCACATCCCCAGCCTAGTGAGGCAGGAATGGCATAGTTTGTCTCGCTGCCCAACGTGATCTCATGAGAATACGTGTGTATTTTTACGTGAAGTGTGGTTCTACCACACGTACATTTACTAACGTTTTCATACACACAAAAACGTACATTGACGTATTTATAGCACTAAAGCGTACAAATACTTATGTATTAGCAGCTTAAAAAACGTAAAACATCTAACGTAAAGTGTGAATGTATATGAATTACCATGTATTAATATTAAAATCGTGACTTTAATGATTCAAATATGTTGTGTTCAATTGTCATTAACGTTACATAATGTTAAACGAGACTACACTTTGAAACCTTAAAATGAATAACATTTCTATAATCGTTTTGTAATATTTTGCTGTACGATTTTTTTTTTTTTTTTCCTATGCAGTGACTGACAATACAACCATAAGATACACCAAAGCACAACATAAATTAACAAATCACACCCATTTTATTTGTTTGCTGTACTCCATATCTTTAGAATCCATATGTTTGCGAGGAACAGATTCAAATTCAGCCCTTTATCTGTCGATCTTCACCTTCATTCTCAGCAACAGCGACCGTCACAAACAAAGCCCGCGCACGTTATGATTCAATTTAAAAAATAGCGCCAGTGCGCCTGCGCCACCCTTGAGAAGCGTTACGACATGGTTTACGGCACTGATATCGAACGCTCATTGGTTCTCACCTGCTTCGTCGCAGATTGCGATATGCCATGTTTCAGTGGATTGACATTTGAAATGAGTGCGCGCCTTGACGGAGAGAAGAACAGATTCATAATTTCACGGATTAATAAATTATATTCTGCTCTGTACCCTATAAAAACTATTACGTTACAGCCAGAGAGGACTGCGACTGGAACTCATCATCATTTTAACTTTTGGTACCACTTTTGACATATTTGCAACAAATAAATGATTGTGATTAACGTTACGCTTGTTTGTCTGTTTTTCATTTATTAACAGTATGTAGTTTTAAGAAATTGTTATGGGTAGGTTTAGGGGTAGGTGTAGGATAAGTGGCTCAAAATATCGTTTTAATGTCATATTTTTACTAAAATTGTCATTTTCCTACACATTTCTGTCCATTATGATTTATTCTTTTAACATTATGTATAAAATGGGTAACTTAGGTTTAGGTTTGGGGTGGGGTGGGGTTTAGGGATATTACATTCATCTAAAAATGTTAAAAAGGGAACATTTATATATATTTTATACATATATTTTTATGACATGAAAGATTCGTAAATATTTTACGTTTTATTCGCAGTAAAAACGTAAGTATGTTTACGTTTTGGTGCCATAATTACGTCAGTATTTGTACGTTTTAGCACCATTCAAAACGTACAAATATGTACGTTTTGTGTCTTTTAAAGTTACGTATTAATAACTACGTATTAACAATGAGACCAGGCTGCGCTGCCATACCTCAGGCTTGTCTGCGCATCTCCTTCAGACAAAAGAGTTGGTGATGTGTAACTCGGATGTCTTTAATGCTCATGGGTGTGACGTCATTGACTTCCGTTTGACAATGATTATTGCCATTTGTTTACACATGCCTCGGACACTGGTCACACACCGGTGCACATATAAGTGCGATGAGACCTCTATCTGTTCAAATTGGAAACCCATTGAAATGAAGGTACTATCTGGCTGTGAAACCTCTGAAACGTGTTAATGCGGGGCTGGAAACACATTTCCTGGGCAGGAGTAATCACGGTAGCTCATGCTCTAATGGGCCAGTGCTGTGCATCGACATGCAACACAACATTGTTAATGTGCATATTGACTCAAAGTCTCTCTCCTTCTGCATTTGGCAGCTGTGGATGCATCAGACTTCTCAGGCACTTCATTCCCTAAAGTCTTTGCGGTTTTTGTTGTTAAATGAGTGCTGTGCAGCTGTAAGTACATACTGCACAATATCCCTGTGGCAAATACTTCATCCATGTGCCTAAGAACAGCCCTGAAACCTAACAATTGTTTGATTTACATCTACAGTTAATGGTTTGCTTTTTCTTCTGTCCAAAAGAAGACAGAATCTGAAACAGCTGAAACATTAACATTACTATAAACGATTAAGACTAGCTAAGTTTTATTTATGCTTATTTTTTTTTTTTTTTTTTTTTTTTTGCTTGAAGTAAATAGTGTATAAATAACACTATTTGATAATTATTATAGTATTTATTGTTTTGAATTAGCTTGAATTCTATTTAGCTTTTGTTTTATTTCAGGTTTAGTTTTAATAATTTTAGTACTTCAGCTTAAACATATTTATTTCAGGGAGGCACCATGCAACATTTGTAACTTTCATTTAACTTTATCATCTAATATTTATATTTGTTTACACTTTTTTATTTTTTTACAGTGCCGTACTGAGTACTATTAATTAACTACATGTAGAGTTACAGTTAGGGTTTGGTTTGGGGTTAGTTACTTGTAGTTATGCATAATTTACTGTTATTACTACAGTAAGTACATGTAGTAACATGTAACTACGGCACTGTAAAATAAAGTATTACCTTATATTTTGTTTCAGATTTACAGAAAACAATATTTAATATATTTTTTTGAATAGTTCAATAACAACACTGTAAGCATATGGCCCCAAAAATGCTGTACTGGGCCTCAACTAACTTATTTGAGATCAGTTTGAACACTAAAATATCTGTCATAAGATCAGTGCTCCTTTCTTGCATAATGTACAGTGGCATCAGCTCATATACATCCATATCTTGATGTGTTGCTCAGTGCTTCCAGCAGAGGGTACTGTCTTCTCTTACTAACACTTCTGATCTAAAACTATAGTAGTAAGGGTTTACTGATGAATACAAATGGGCCTCATTCAGTCTTGGTCATTCAGAGATGTTTGAACCTCCAAAACATATCCACATAAACTTTCAAAAACAAACAAACAAAAAATCTACAGACGATTAAGGTTTTTAAAAGTGTAAAAAAACATAATGGATATATAATTAATTTTGAAGTTTTATTAAGTGATAAAGGTGCCATAGAATGCTTTTTCACAAGATGTAATTGTCTAAGGTGTCCCCTGAATGTGTCTGTGAAGTTTCAGCTCAAAATACCCCATAGATTTTTTTTTTTTTTTTTATTATTCATTTTTTTAAACTGCCTATTTTGGGGCATCATTAAATATGCGCCGATTCAGGGTGCTTCCCCTTTAAATGCTCGCGCTCCCCGCCCCCGAGCTTGCGACTCTATAATACATTGCATAGACAATGTTCACACAGCTAATATAACCCTCAAAATGGATCTTTACAAAGTGTTCGTCATGCACCATATCTGATCATGTAAGTATGGTATTTATTTGGATGTTGATTTGATTCTGAATGTGTTTGAGGCTATGTTCCGTTGCTAACAGGCTAAAGCTAACATTACACACTGTTGGAGAGATTATAAAGAATGAAGTTGTGTTTTTGAATTATACAGACTTCAAGTGTTTAATAATGAAAATAACGACGGCTCTTGTCTCCATGAATACAGTAAGAAACAATGGTAACTTGAACCACATTTAACAGTACATTAGCAACATGCTAACAAAACATTTAGAAAAAGACAATTTACAAATATCACTAAAATATCATGTTATCATGGATCATGTCAGTTATTATTGCTCCATCTGCCATTTTTCGCTGTTGTCCTTGCTTGCTTACCTGCATAACGTCTGATGGCTCGGCTGTGCACAGCTCCAGACATTAATACTACCTTGTCTAATGCCTTGAACATGGGCTGACATATGCAAATATTGGGGGCATACATATTAATGATCCCGACTGTTGAGTCACAGTCGGTGTTATATTGAGATTCGCCTGTTCTTCAGAGGTCTTTTAAACAAATGAGATTTACACACAGTAAGAAGGAGGAAACAATGGTGTTTGAGACTCACTGTATGTCATTTCCATGTACTGAACTCTTGTTATTGAACTATGCTAAGGTAAATTAAATTTTCAATTCTATGGCACCTTTAACAATGAGATTACAGGGCTCCAGACAAAAAAAAAAAAATTATTAAGGAGCCATTGGCTCCTATAGGGGGAAAAAACAGGTGCCAAATCATTTTTTTTAAGAGCCACACAACAATGAACTTAAAAAAGTGAATGAAACCTTTCGAAATTTTAAATCACTTACTTTTAGTAACAACATCCTGTTGTTTATATATGTCCCCTTTACAGTTTCAGCTTTTTCATCTTGTAACTTTTCTGGGAAATGAATGTCACTATTTTCACTTACTACAGTCATACTCAAAATTGTTCATACCCTTGGTAAATATGACCAGAAGTTATTGTTATTGTTAATAATTTTGATCATTTATTTAAAAAATCTACAAAAATCCAACCTTTCATTTGAGAATAATAATTTTAAATGGGGGGAAAGTCTCATTATGAGAGAAAGGGTTTTTCTCTTAATACACACTGCTCACAATTAATCATACCCTTTTATTCAATACTTTTTGCAACCTCCTTTTCCCAAGATAACAGCTCTGATTAAAAAATTACGTTGTTACAACCGTTTAGAACACAATATAATATAAATAAAATAAAGTAAAATTTGTGATAATTGATTAGCATTAGTTCATAAGCAATCGGTTGACAAATGTGCGCTAATCATTGAATGCGAGCTTCTTTGAAAAACCCGCAACAGCGCCATCTTTTGACTTTAAAACATGCAGCGCTCACAATTATTTAATGAAATTAATAATCACATTAGGGAGTATCGTGATTTGTTTTTCCATCTTCAAAATATAAGACTCCTTAAAATGATCGTTTATACTCTTTTTATACTGTTTAAGGCACTGAAGACTTTTAATGACCTTAAATTTATCTGATGAGCATGAGCGGAGTGGATTAATGAAAGTGATCATCATAGTTGATATTCAAAACGGTAAGCGCACGCTGCATTGTGTGTGTGTGTGTGTATGTGTATCTGCAGTTTGTAGAGATGGTTTCCCCTTTTGAATGATGAATATAAACTAATATATAATGAAGAAATAGGGAGTTGTCTCCTTTACGCAGGAGCAAAACGGTGTGTTCAAATGCAGCTGTTTTGCACCAACGCAGGCGACAACACAGTCTGCTTTCAGCAGCGCTAGTTCTTTGGTGTCTGTTTGGTGTGTGAAATTTTTCCCTACCTGTTCATATTTCTAACTTAGTGAAACATTCACACTCAACATCTCATTTAATTATGTGTGAATTTGTATGGTCGACCTCAGCAAAAAAAATCACTCGCAAATTAATATTTTTAGACGCAAATGCAATGCAATGCAAAAGGACAATCAAACATTTTATTTAGTACAAGTTTTTAAAATATTACAACATTTTCCATGTTTTATAGCAGTTGTACCGAATGACCTGATGTTTCGGGACTTGTATATAAGCAAGTGAAAACATGAATTTTTCAAATAGTTAAAGCGGAACTCAGTAAGATTTGCAAAGCTCCTCCTACAGGTTCCTTCAGTGAATCACACTGTCATAAATACTCAAAGTGCAGCTCTGGACTACAACGACTACAACACTCACCAGCGCAGTAGTTTTGCAAATACAGTACAAGAAATCTCGATGGAGGTGGGTAATTTTCTAAATTGTCTTATAAAGTCATAATATATACATTGTTACCGTATGTATATACCGTAAAGCATTTTGTCACTCTCGCGTGAACATGAACATGAGGTGAGATTGTGTTAGGTCGGTGCAGCTCAACTTGCAAGTGCTGTATTCTGGCGTAGATGTGCCAGAGGGGGTAAATGCATGCCTCAAACACACCACTACAAGTCAATTAACCATTGTAAGGACATAGAAAATTATTTATGAAGGTAAAAAATGTTACTTAGTTCTGCTTTAAAAGAGAGGTAGTTACTTTGCTTCATGACCATGTGGTCCTTTGTAGGTGTCTGAAATGATGTCACATCCTGTCACATGACATTGATCGCATGACCTGATCCAAAATGGTCCCTTTATATTGGTTACTTCGAATGACATCAATGAAATTAATTTTTCCATACATTTTTTCTAGAGCCCAACCGATTTTATTGGCTGATATGAGCCTGTTGCCGATATATCTGCATCGGCGTATATGGCACCGATATGCCACCGATATGAACCTATTTTTACAGATCATATAAAGCAGATAAAATGTTTGTAAATGGTGTGATTACGCAGTTTGTCCAGCAGAGCGCACTCCATTGTTCGTTACTGGCACCAGCCAAACCTTTCACTTTAGTAAAGAGGTCTCTTGTTCGGGCCGGTTTCAGTTTCTACCCAGGTAAGTTTAGTTAAGATTAGTTTGAGTAAACTCTGGTTTTTCGGGTTTATGAAAGTGGATTGTTTGTTAGCGGGTTTCATTGCTATGGTAATTTACACTACACGGCTAACCTGATCCGGAGCAGGTTTTATTCAGGGTTAAGGATTGCAAACCCAAACTGGACCAATCAGCTGTGAGTAAAGTGACACGTATCTGATGCAATAAAGCCACTCCCCCTGTATCTCTCACTCCAAATTAAATCAGTTTTTAGTAAAAACAGTTTAGAGACAAAATTACTCATATTTTGCTACTAATTATTTATTATATTTATATTATATGAATTATGTATAATTAATTATAATAGTATATTCATATAATTATATTAATTGACAATTAATATTAAACTTTGCTTTTAATTTGATATAAATATAATACATGCATCGACATATAAAGCTTTTAAACAAATTAAGCTTATGCATATACGTTTAAGCTCTTTGTGAAATTAATATAAATTATTATATTATAAATTATTAGGCATATTTCTTTGATTCATATACATTGATATAGTCAGATGTTTTCTTTCAGCTGTCTTCTCAAACTTTCACTGCAGCAGTGTTTATTCCTGCCTTGTAAATGCATTTAATTTCATGATATTTTTCATAACGATCTCTTCAACTTCAGAAGAGAAGTGAATTGTGCGGCTCTCTCATGAGAAGAGAATCAAACGGACGCTCTGCATGTTCTGTGATTGGCTGTTTGCCGTACACGTCACTTTCAGGTGCACGTGCTTCAGTTAATCACAAACTCTGGATTAAACCTGAGTTGACAGAGGCTGTGTCCGAAAACCTAGGTAGCTGTCTTGCTGCCTCGCTATCTTATAAGAGAATGACTTGTACGGCAGCGTTTGTGCATGAAGGCACCTCACGAAATTGATTTCGGACAGACTTCTGAGGCAGTGTAACAGTTTAATGATCTACAGCAATATAGCGCGAGCTTTGGTGAGAACTAAACAAATATTTAATTACTACAGTAGTAATTTCTCGATAGAAATGATATCAAAATTGAAATATGTTGATCAATATCGTACATTTATACACAAACTGAGCAGCAAACGCAACCTTCGGACGCCATCTTTATTTTTCTAGCTCAACTGTTACAGAATGGAAAGCACAGGATTGTGGGATATCAAAGGCAGCTAAGGATACATCTATGCTTCCTTCAAAAATCGATCTGAGGAAGGTATCTCATGAGAGAGGAAGTGAAGCTAACATTGGATTCGGACGTGCTTTGATGCCTTCTTACCTTGAAATGAGTCCTCGGAAGGCAGCATTTTTCAGTTTTCGGACGCAGCCAGAGAAAGTTCATACTGAGCGTTGTGCAACAGATGATCCTGATCTAAACCAGTTTGGATTTATCTAAATTTGTCAACTCTAAACCTACTCTGAAACTCAGAGTTTGTTCAACTAGTTACATGCAACCGGCCACTGAACATCTCACGTTGCAATCTGTGTTTAAACTAAGTCATTTAAACCTTGCCAATTTAAACATTCAATCGTAAGATGCAAAAGAGAGCTTGTGCGCGCTGTGAGGACATTTGTGTGTGTGTGTGTGTGTGTGTGTGTGTGTGTGTGTCTACTCATCCGAAGCATGTTCATGTAGAGCCGCGTCACAGCGCACAAATACTCTTGCGCAAATTCTCTTTCAAGTCTTGCACCTTAACTGACAAATTCACACAAAAATAATGTCAACATGCCCATCTTAGTGAGTATCCTAAGAAACATAGTAGGTTATGTCTAAAACAGTGGTCTCAAACTCAGTTCCTGGAGGGCCACTGCTCTGCACAATTTAGCTCCAGCCAGCTCCAACTCACACCTGCTTGGAAGTTTCTAGTAATCCTGAAGACCTTGATTAACTGGATCAGCGGTGTTTGATTAGGGTTGCAGCAAAACTGTGTAGAGCTGTGGCCCTCAAGGAATTGAGTTTGAAGTGTGTCCAAACTGAACTATAATATACACATAAAGAATATCGGCCGATATATTGATATCAGACTTTTTTTACTTCTTTCTCATAACAAAGCAATGACGTCTACACATAATTATAATACCACTTTGCACTATGTTAATATATTCTATTATAAATATGCCAGGGAAATTTATATATATATATATATATATATATATATATATATAATATACAGCTATGGAAAAAATTAAGAGACCACTCCAAGTTCAGAAATCACTGTAAAGTGGTCTCTTAATTTTTTCCATAGCTGTGTATGTATATATATGTATATATATATATATATATATATATATATATATATATATATATATATATATATATATATATATATATATATATATATATATATATATATATATATATATATATATATATATATATATATATATATATATATATATATATATATATATATATATATATATATATATATATATATATATATATATATATATATATATATATTTTATTTGTTACATCTTAAGATATTTTAATCACAAAGGAAATGGCTGTATTGGCCTTTGGACTGTTAAACTGAATGACCTTTTGACACTTCAGAATCTTTAAAATATCTTTATATGTAGCAAAATATAATTAAAACCTTTTAAAAGAGATCTAGTTGTATTATACCTTACATACTTTGGATGTCATATCTTTTGTTTTTTTAATTATTATTAAGGCATTTGGACCAAAAAATGACCATCATTGTCATTGACCCCTGCACAGAGAGATTGAGAAAGTCATTCATTTGCCATTTAAAGCATACGTAGCATTATTGTTATACACAGCAAATAATAGGAAAGTGCAATGGAAATGTCTAGAACAAATCTTGACTGATATCACTGTGACGTAGAGTACATAGAGAGAGCTGTTTGTTTGACCTCCTTTCATACAGATCTGTTTAAAACAGATGATATTGGTGGAGATGTGTTCAGTGAATGCTTCTAATCTGCTGGTTCACCCACGTCTCAAGGCAGGACAATGGAAACACCCTTCAGTCCTATCAGGAAGAAAAATAATGAACTCATGCTTTCTAATGTCTCTATAAATAGATGCCACAGGCCAAAAAAACACAAAATGCTGTTTTTGGATTGAGGAGGAGGAGGAGGGCCAGAGCAGGGCAAGATTGTGAAGGCGGGGGTAATGGACCCCCATAGGGGTTAATAAGAATGAAAACTTAAAAAACATCAACAAATGTTTTATTGAATTAGAACAATAATCCTTACACATCATGGGTTTTATACACTTAAATGACTATAACCTCTGTTGCATTTAACACATACAAGCAGGCATTTTATAGGTTAAGCATGTTTAGCTTTGAGGTTGTTCATCAGCGCAAGTTCATGAAATCATAATGGAACCAGTTTGGTTCCTCTCCTGTTATACATCCACTAGAATAGAGTAGCAATTTTAGTTGATGGCAAAAGGCTAAATTGTCTATCAGAGTGGATTTGAATCTAGGATGGTTTATATCGGGACTATTTTGGGTTGAGTGAATGAGCAGTTACTTTAAGGGTGTTTATTAAATGCTCCATTTCCAGGATTTAGGCTTGTTTAGTTGTCTTTCATCTTATATTGTCATAAGGGAGGGTTGTAAGTGAAGCACTGAAGTTAATCTGAAGATTACTGGATGTTTCCTCAGGGGTGAGTGGGTTTGTTTGAAGGTCATATCCTGTTGTAAGTCACCCATCCGCCTCTTCTGTAGCTTAGTAATACACACATTACCATCTCATGATGAGAAAGCACAGGTGGTGGGCTTTAATCTGTTTGGCTTCTTCTGCTGTTTACGTTTGTCCACATCATGTTTCAAGAGGATGCGCAGTATATCTGAGTGAAAGGAGTTCATTTTAGGATGGATGTATCACTGGATATATATCTGGTTGATATAAGTAACATCAACTCAAAATTAAAATGAACTGAGTCAAGCTTTTAAAGACCTCCTTTCAAAACTGTCTTTCTGTTCGATGTGTGTTTCCATCTTGAGATACTTTACATTATCTGTTTGCTGTTTGTGATGTTTATGATTTACAGTGAACTCATATAGGATACACCGTTGACTTAGTTTATTATAGGTAGAGTTTGAATTAATTTATTGCAGTAAATGACTGTAAACTTACTCATTTAACTAGTGAGATGAGTGGCAGGTTAGAGAAAATTATGGACACAAGCAGCAAAACTATGGCTGACCCATTAAGTGTGAAAGCGACTGTACTCAGATTACTTTTTGTGATGCTCCGAGATATATTACCTTCACTGAGGGTGTAAAAGTACCACCACTGTAAAAATCATTCCTACCTTAGATTCAGTAAGAATAACTTTGTCTACTGCTTTAAGATCAAGATCTATTTCTGTTATCTAATAAATAATAATGTATTTGCTTGTTATAATACAGCAGCAATAGTAATACAAAACCACAATCACAGTCATCTGGACTATAACAAATTATTGAATGTACCCATCTTGTAATACTTGTGCAGTATTTATTAATCTTAGTTAATATTCATTTCTACATTTACTAATAAATTAACATTTAAAATTAAAGTTAAAAAAGTAAAACACAAAAACACAAACAAAAGTAAAAGTAAAAAAGTAAGTTATTAAAAGTAAAACATTAATGCACTGTGAACTAATCATGAACAAACAATGAGCATTTGTATTTTCATTAACTAACATTAAAGGGTTAGTTCACCCAAAAATTTAATTTCTGTCATTAATTACTCACCCTCATGTCGTTCCACATCCGTTAGACCTTCGTTCATCTTTGGAACACAAAATAAGATATTTTTTATGAAATTCAAGAGTTTTTATTTTTTATCCCTCATAGAAAGCAATGAAATTCAAGAACCCCATTCAAGGTCCAGAAAAGTAGTAAAGACATTGTTAACACTCTGAGGTCTGAGGGTATCGCCGGCAATACCATCGCGTTTTTTTTCTAACCAGTGTGAAAGAGACTCAAAATACTCCGTCAATGTTGCACATACAATTAAGAGTTATACACCATTTTAATCTGTTGAATATCTTCTTTTATTTGTGTACACTCAGAGTAAAAACAAAATGCTGTACTTTTTGTAAAATAAAGAAAACTAACATGATGCGTGATCTCTCGTCTCCCTCTGAACACAGTCCAATCTGATAGTTCCCAGAAAATGAACTGTAACTTAGTGAATACGAATGACAAAAAAATGACATTTATGTCTAAAGAAACGTTGAAATGTCAGGTTTTAAATCGTGCAAGTCAAATCGAAAACAAACATTTTGTGTTTATGTAATCTGTATGAAAAGTGAGCCATGTCAGAAGTCAGTGATTCAGCTCATTATCCGCTAATGCGGCCACGCCCACTGAGCCAGCGCTATTCAGACACAAATTCAGAAGCAATACATAGGCTACATACATCGTCTGTCGTGTATTTATTGTCTTGAAAAGTGTTTATCTGGATGTTAAAGCCATGGTTAGCCAGCTCTAGAAGACATGCAGTTAGTTCCTGGTTCCTTTTCTTCTTTATATGGATTTGTGGCCTAGAGGTGTACAGAGCGCCCTCCGGCTGCAAGTATGAATTGTATCCAGCTCAACTCATAGTGATGATATATAGAATAAATATAACTCCTCTGTATAGAAATTTGACATAAACATATAAGAATCCATCAATATTTCTCCAAATGCGCATGCTTTAAGCTAAAATCCTATATGAAATGCCATAGAGGTAACTGTTCAGACACTTTGCATCACAGAAATACATTATATTTTAAAGAATATAACAGAATAACAATATTTTAAATTGAGCTGAGACATGATTACAGAGGGTTTTTTCACACCCTACCTGACTGAAAGGCCTCATTAATATGCAAGTCATTTCAGGTCATTATTATTTGATTCTTTTGTCTTCTCAGGTGTAAATGGCCCATTATTCATGATCATTCACGCCTCCACGAATACTGTGTTTCTTGACAAAAAGTGACTTACAAAAACTAAATCAATATATTGTTTTATATGAAGGAGTAGGCAGCATAATTTTTACATAATTTTGAAGCAAAAACTCTAGTCTACAACCTCCAATACCCAGAAGTCTTATGAACACAGATTTAATATACTTTGTATTGGCCTTATTTCAGTGACTTAAGTTTTTTTGTTTTTTCAATAACCACGCATAAACGTTATTCATTCAAAAACACAAACATGTACATACATGTTCCTCACATATTATGGTAGCCTAGTTTGTGTTGAATACAGTGTAATGACACTTGTCTCATTAATGTATTTATGAACAAATTAAAAAAGCACAAATGTCAGGGCATGTCAAAACTTCTCCAGGGCCCCAAATCATCCTCAGACTCCAGAGGGTTAAAATAGTTAATGTGGCTACAGTGGTTTAACCTTAATGTTATGAAGCAATGAGAATTCTTTTTGTGCGCAAAAATAAAACAAAAATAACAACTTTATTCAACAATTTTGGCTACGTCTACACTAATCTGAATATATTTGAAAAGTTTTCGTCTAAAAACGCTCCGCGTCCACACTATCATTTTCAAACGTTTTCTAAAAGTTGCTCATCCACACTGAAACGTATGACAACGCTTACATCCCCCTACTGTGCATGAGTAAAGCTTCGACCTGCGTCATTCCCGCTAGGCGTTTATTTACTTTCCGGCTCTTTGAAACTTTGATGCAATGTCGAGGAAAGGCACTGAGTTTTTTAAATGGACCGACAGTTTGGTGGAGTTGTTGCTGCGAGTAACACAGGAGTATAAAGTGGCCAAAGCAAGCAGACTGGGAGACGTGTCTTGGCTGAATTGATCATATGACTGCATCACATGAATAAAAATGCGTCATCGTATTCAAAAGCCTCCATTTTCAGAGTCCACACTATGACGCAAAGGCGGCGTTTTCAAATTCATCTGCTTTGGAGAGCGTTTTCCAAAAGCTATGTTTTCGTTGACTTAAAATGCCGTCTCAGTGTGGACGGAAGGCCAAAACGGAGAGAAAAATATAAGTTTTCAAACGAAAACGTATTAGTGTGGACTAGAGGTCTACAAAGAAGACCCGAGACCCGAGGACCCGGGACCCGACCCGGGACCCGTACGGGTTTGGGACTATATTTTAAATTGTCTAATTAACATTGTGTGTATACCCGAGCCGATTTGATTCGGAGATCACCCGGCCGTGTTGGGAGTCAGTCAGCGCTGTGCGTGTTTTGTAACTTTCAAAGTATGAGCTGGGAAGTAAGGTGTAAAAACACGAGTGGACCCAGCCATCAGCAGCAGAGCGGGCGGAGTTAATGCAAGCGAACTTCAAATCTCAAGAACTGCTTGTAGCCTTGCACATTCGCATTTAAATAACATAGCCTACTTCAAATCATTAACAAAATATGAACTATCACACGAATGTCGAATCTGTGACGCTTAAAGCTATGTTTCAGGTTGCTCCAGCTAACGCGCATGTCTCATGCGAGCGCACTTTCTTTCTCCCGTTTTTATAATAAAATTATGCCGTCTTATTATATCTAAAGTTTTGGTCAGACTCGGCTCAGAAAGCACAGAAATGACCGCAAATAAGTAATGCTAACGTCAGCGGCCATGTCACCGAACAAGCAATCGTTATTATAGTTCAAAAGGGCAAACAGTCAAAGTTATTTTATTATGTGAGTTGACTCGAGTCTCTAGATACAACTAAATAATGAGAGGAATAATGGATGGACTTTCTTGGCAAGTGCATCACAGTCAGGTACAAGGGAGAAAGCTATAGCCTACTAATATTAGGTAAGACAACACGTTTTATTTTCGCCACTTGTTTATTGACTTATTAATAGCAATTTGCTGTGGAATAGACCTATGTGCCGATCGGGTCCAGGCGGGTCCGGTCGGGTTCGGGTCCAGCTTAGACGGGTCCGGGTAGTACATTTATGGCATTTCTCGGTTCTGCACGGGTTCGGGTCCAACTTTCAAAATAATAGTCGGGCCGGGTCGGTTCCGTGTAGCACATTTACCGGTCTCTTCGGGTTCGGGTATGAATGGCCTTTGTCTCTCCCCTGTCAGTCTCCTACGCAGTTTACATTGTATAGATGGTGCAGGCTTCCATGTACGTCAGCACGCCGACTCATTATTAAAAAAAAAACTCTTGGATTTCATCAAAAATATATTAATTTGTGTTCTGAAGATGAACAAAGGTCTTATGGGTTTGGAAAGACATGAGGGTTATTATTGAAAGAAATTTCATTGTTGGGTGAACTAGCCCTTTGACAAAGATTAATGAATGCTGTTTCATTTAAACTAATGCATTAACTAATGTTTACAAATGAGACCTTATTGTAAATGTTACCGATTTTTGGTGTGTTTTATGGCAGTATAAACACTTCATGTCACTGTCAGCAACTTAACCTTTGTTCATATGAAGAAAAAACATAATTAATCATAAAATGAAAGAAAACATTGACAAATTAGCCTGACAGTTCAAACAGTAAAGCAGTATTGTAGAAGGGTTTGGCTGTCATTGTTCATGTATAAGGCTGTAACAGTAAAGTCTGCTCACAGACTCCTGGGGAATATACAGATACAGGTGTTGATGGACCGACCCCTCATACCCCAATAACATACTGGACCTTTTAATATTGACCTTTTTTATAATATTGACATCAACTGCTCCTTTTGACTAATCAAGCAAAAGACATGAAACATGGAAAAAAAATCTTTAACGTGGAACATATGAAACAGGATTGACTTGTTTTGTCTATATACAGGAGCTGGTCATATAATTAGAATATCATCAAAAAGTTGATTTATTTCACTAATTCCATTCAAAAAGTGAAACTTGTATATTATATTCATTCATTACACACAGACTGATATATTTCAAAGGTTTATTTCTTTTAATTTTGATGATTATAACTGACAACTAAGGAAAATCCCAAATTCAGTATCTCAGAAAATTAGAATATTGTGAAAAGGTTCAATATTGAAGACACCTGGTGCCACACTCTAATCAGCTAATTAACTCAAAACACCTGCAAAGGCCTTTAAATGGTCTCTCAGTCTAGTTCTGTAGGCTACACAATCATGGGGAAGACTGCTGACTTGACAGTTGTCCAAAAGATGACCATTGACGCCTTACACAAGGAGGGCAAGACACAAAAGGTCATTGCAAAAGAGGCTGGCTGTTCACAGAGCTCTGTGTCCAAGCACATTAATAGAGAGGCGAAGGGAAGGAAAAGATGTGGTAGAAAAAAGTGTACAAGCAATAGGGATAACCGCACCCTGGAGAGGATTGTGAAACAAAACCCATTCAAAAATGTGGGGGAGATTCACAAAGAGTGCACTGCAGCTGGAGTCAGTGCTTCAAGAACCACTACACACAGACGTATGCAAGACATGGGTTTCAGCTGTCGCAGTCCTTGTGTCAAGCCACTCTTGAACAACAGACAGCGTCATAAGCGTCTCACCTGGGCTAAAGACAAAAAGGACTGGACTGTTGCTGAGTGGTCCAAAGTTATGTTCTCTGATGAGAGTACATTTTGTATTTCCTTTGGAAATCAGGGTCCCAGAGTCTGGAGGAAGAGAGGAGAGGCACACAATCCATGTTGCTTGAGGTCCAGTGTAAAGTTTCCACAGTCAGTGATGGTTTGGGGTGCCATGTCATCTGCTGGTGTTGGTCCACTGTGTTTTCTGAGGTCCAAGGTCAACGCAGCCGTATACCAGGAAGTTTTAGAGCACTTCATGCTTCCTGCTGCTGACCAACTTTATGGAGATGCAGATTTCATTTTCCAACAGGACTTGGCACCTGCACACAGTGCCAAAGCTGGTTTAAGGACCATGGTATCCCTGTTCTTAATTGGCCAGCAAACTCGCCTGACCTTAACTCCATAGAAAATCTATGGGGTATTGTGAAGAGGAAGATGCGATATGCTAGACCCAACAATGCAGAAGAGCTGAAGGCCACTATCAGAGCAACCTGGGCTCTCATAACACCTTAGCAGTGCCACAGACTGATCGACTCCATGCCACGCCGCATTGCTGCAGTAATTCAGGCAAAAGCAGCCCCAACTAAGTATTGAGTGCTGTACATGCTCATACTTTTCATGTTCATACTTTTCAGTTGGCCAAGATTTCTAAAAATCCTTTCTTTGTATTGGTCTTAACTCTCTGGAGTCCGTTAACTCGTCGGCGCGTTTTGCAGGATTTTTTTCACATTGCAGCAAAACAGACTTAAAATACTCCGTCATTTCTTGTCAGAGACACAAGTAATATATCAATTGAAACTATAGAATATCTTTTCATTTGTGTACACTCAGAGTAAAAACACAATGTTGTGCTTTTTGTAAAATAAAGAAAACGAACATGATGCGTGATCTCTCGTCTCCCTCTGAATGAAGTCCAATCTGATAGTTCTCAGAAAATGAACTGTAACTTATGAATACTAATGACAAAAAAATTGTTGAAAGTTGAAATGTCAGGTTTTAAATCATGCAAGTCAAATCAAAACAATCATTCTGTGTTTAAGTAATCTGTATGAAAAGAGAGCAATGTCAGAAGTTCTGAGGCAAATTCTGAGGCAATACTTGTATGCATTGTCTCAATCGTGCATTTATTGTCCTGAAAAGTGTTTATCTGGATGTTAAAGCCATGGTTAGCGATCTCTAGAAGACATACCATTAGTTCCTGGTTCCTTTTCTTCTTTATATGAATTTGTGGCCTAAAAACTAAATCAATATATTGTTTTATATGAAGTATAAAGTATAATTCTGAAACAAAAACTCTAGTCTACAACCTCCAATACCCAGAAGTCTTGTCAATACAGTTTTAATATACTTTTTTTGGCCTTATTTCAGTGACTTAAGTTTTTTTGTTTTTTCAATAACCACGCATAAACATTATTCCTTCAAAAATACAAACATGTACATACATGTACCTCACATATTATTGTAGCCTAGTTTGTGCTGAATACAGTGTAATGACACTTGTGAACAATTGAAAAAAAGCACAAATGTCAGGGCATGTCAAAACTTCTCCAGGCCCCAAATCAGCCTCAGACTCCAGAGGGTTAAGTAATATTCTAATTTTCTGAGATACTTAATTTGGGATTTTCTTAGTTGTCAGTTATAATCACCAAATTTAAAATAAATAAACAGTTGAAATATATCAGTCTGTGTGTAATAAATGAATACAATATACAAGTTTCACTTTTTGAATGTAATTAGTGAAATAAATCATCTTGATATTCTAATTATATGACCAGCACCTGTATATACTTGAAGGTTCAAGGTACGCAAAGATGATGTCATTGTCATATTACAGTTAATTTTCAGACCTAAAGGTCTGTCCCATCCACAGTCTGTTATTGGGGTATGAGGGGTCGGTCCATCAGCACCTGTATCTGTATCTTCCCCAGGAGTCTGTGAGCAGGCTTTACTGTTACAGCCTTATACATGAACACTGACAGCCAAACCCTTCTACAATATTGCTTTATTGTTTGAACTGTCAGGCTAATTTGTCAATAATTTGTTTGACTTTTATGTTTGCCTTTGCTGTTGCAGCTCTGCATTTTGGAATGTAATGCCCTTATCTATAAAATCCTCAACTATGGACACTTTCAAAAGTGATCTGAATACTTATTTTGCCTGGCTTTTGCCATTTGATTGGGCCTGATCCAGCACATCCCACAGATGCCCAATTGGATTGAGCTCTGGGGAATTTGGAGGCCAGGGCAACACCTTGAACTCTTCATCATGTTCCTCAAACCATTTCTGAACAATGTGTGCATTATCCTGCTGAAAGAGGCCACTTCCACCAGGGAACACTATTGTCATGAAGGGCTGTACCTGGTCTGCAACAGTGATTGAGTAGGTGGCACGTCCTAAATTTATGTCCACATGAATGGCTGGACACAGGGTCTCCCCGCAGAACAATGCCCAGAGCATCACACATGCTCCACCAGCTTGTCATTGTTCCACAGTGCACCCTGGTGCACCCTGGTGCCAAAAAAGTGATGTTTCATGCGCTGCACCGTGCTGAATTGAAATGATAGCGCACTGTTCGCATTAAAATAAACATGTATTGACGCGAAAAACTAGTAATTTCACCACAGATGCATATAATTTAAAGTCTTTTTTTGCCTCAGGTAAAGCAAGGAAAATGGCATCTTACCTGGCATTTTGGTGAACAAGGAGACATAAAGATAGCATTCGTCTCTTCGTGAAGGTGGAAAAACAAGTTCTTTATGACCTTAGGGATTTCTTGTAAAAAGATTAAAAAAAAAAAAAAAAAAACGAGTCGCCCATTTTTGTCTATTTTAAGTTTTAATTTAAAGTGTTTGTGATTTTCACATAAAGCTTATGTTTAAATGTTTTGCCACTTGCGTGAGCAACGTAAAATATAAATCAAAAGTATTACTTTATATAAATATAAAGTAATAAATTAAAATTAAATGTTTAAATGTAGTGCATTTAAACATGACATCTTTGAAATACAGAGTATGGGCTACAAAGAGAATCGCAATGCTGACAAGCCATGTTCAGTAACAACTTTTGGATTTGAAATAAAAATAAGTAAATGTTGTGTTTGTGATAAACAGCCACGGATCAGTTGCACTGCAAAAAGACGGCATATGTGAAAGCACGATAGCGTGTGCTGCTGCTCTCCTCCCTGCGTTGTCTTTGGTCGATATTAACCAAAGTTTAATTTTGACAAAAATAATATCCAAAGCCTAAAGAATTACCTACATGCACTTGTTGAAATGTTTAACATGATGCTGTAAATTGACCTGCTACAACTAATGCTGTTGCTAATATATCGTTAATCTGTTGTAATCCCCTCAGGAGTCATGTTCAGGAAGGAAAATCGAAAGGTTGATAGCTTTTTTTTTATTTGCATGGTTTTTGTTTTTAATTTAACTACTATTTTTAGTATTTTGTTACAATTATTGATAAATTATGCTATTTCTAATCATTTAAAAAAAAAAATGTTTTTTTTTATTTCTGGAAATCATCTCGCCCTCGATGTCTCACGACCCCTGCTTTGGAAACCACTGGCATAGATGGCATAAGCTACATTCACACTGGGCTTTTTTGAAAATGTTATGGCAAATTGCTGAAGAGCCTTCTGTGTGAATACAAGCTGGAACCAAAATACCAGAAAATTGATCCTGACATTTAGACATTTGTAACATTTCCAAGTGCCTTTATGAATAAAGTCAGAACCGATGCCGTCAAGGGTGTGTGTCGTAGTCCGTTCCTTTCGAGAAGTCAACGCTCTTTCATTTTTTTTTTTTTACTATCCTATTTTAAACGATCACATCTCATAGAGCAGCTTGATTGTATCTATGTACAAAATGACTATTCAGTTACTAAATACAAAGTGCCCTTTATATTCCACTATTTATATCACTATGTGAAACTGTGTTAGTATGCAATAAAGTCATAACACATTATTAATAACACATTCTATATAGTGTTAACCTGCATGAACTGCAAATAAGATATATTGCCTGCAGGAATTTAGCGTCACATGACACACAAGATGTGATCTGCCTTAAACATCAGCTGGATGATTCACCTTTGCTTGCGTTAACATCTCGCTGACTCCTCAGTGACTCTTCTGTTTATGTTTTCCATTTTATTTTAATATAAACAGTGTAATGAGGCTCAAATTGCGACTTTTAGAATGAAATGTATAATAGCAACATTTTCATAAACATCTGTTTGTCTTTATGCACTTTTTCTTGATCCATGAAGATTTGAGGTCATTTGATCAGATGTAGCTAAAGTTAATCAAATGTCAATAACTGATGATAGCATGCGGTGTATGATAGCACTGCCACTGAAGTAAAAAGGCCACCAAAAGCACTGGCACAGGCTTGTGTAGTTTGTGCCTGTGCGAGTTGTGCTCAGGTTGGGCTTTGTTGAGTGCTCTCTTCCTTCAGTTACAGCTGTTTATTAAACAACCCAAACAACTTCACTTTCAAAAATGCTGAATAAAAACAGTCCATTATGAGCAGTACACACAGCGTGCTGGACATCTGGATGAGAAACCGAGAGAAAGCGGTCTTCATGATTCGCCCTTTTCATCTTAGAATCTTCAGCGCATCAAGCACAGGGCTTGTGTTTTATGCTAGCTTTCACACAAATCATAATATTTACATGGCGCTTGTATAATTATAGTTTTTGTCATGTTTTTTTGGTTTTGATGACCTTTTATGGCAATGTAAAACACACACCTGCAAATTGCCTCTATTGCATTCAACACCCACATGCACAATTAAAAAAATATTCTTCATCAAAGGTGCATTTCTGTGATGTGAAATTGATTTGCAGGACTCACAGAGCTAGATGATGATATAAAATATATAAATATCTATAAACATAGGAGGTACAATAGACAAGATCTACTGCAGTGCATATTAGACCACTGTTGAAGCATGTGAAACGCTGTTATATCAAATCTTTTGCTACACCAGACTGTCTATAGGTGTTTCAGTTTGGCTATTGCGGAAATAAAAACTCTAGAAATGTGACCAAAAGGGGTAGTGTGTATCCAAGACAACAAAGCCCAAATAAATAAGGGGAGAGCAGTCAGTGAACATTTTGGATAATGTTCTGATCTATTCAAGTTCAAACAGGCTGTAGGTTCAGACTTTGCCCCTCCTAGAAACTCACAGAAAGGAAAAGGACCTTAAAAAGAGACTCTTTTGTGACGTCTGTAGTGTTTTGTGTTGAATGTCCTTCCTAAATGTCTGATTTTTACTTTTCTTTCTCCTAGGCTATTTTTTAACGAACACTTTTGACATGATCGTCATGACCTAAGCATTAAAGGCGTAATCCTGCTGTCTGTACAGTCATTGTTCAAGACGCAGAATGACACCTCAACAGCAGAAGAAAAGTGAGAGTTATGATGATTGCAAAAATGATTTCATGGGTGCTGTATTAACGGATCTAATGGATCTTGGAGTGTGGAGGGATGGTCAATAGCTTGTTTTGCGTTGAGGAGGGGTTGTTGGGTCGTACGCTTTATATGTAGGCGTCATGTTTATACAGATTGTACTCACGGAAAGTCTGCGATTTCTCAGAAAAGTTCTCTGGAAAGTTGAGGTTTCCTAAGTGCCTTGAACCCACTACTATAAATTGTTTGTTCAAAAAGACATGGCGTAGGTGAATAAAAGTCACCAATTACGTATCTTTGTCAATTATTGTTTAAAGGAAACGACAGCATTGCACAACGAAAGTGTGTATTTACAACACGCTTTTGTAACATGAATCATATTTTTAAGCTTTTTGCAAATGGGAAGGGACCCCATATCCTAATGTTGTGATTTTCACCATAATGTTTCTGAGTAATAGTGCCCGTAATAAAGGAAGCTGTGACATATGTATGATAAATAGCAATTACAATGGTAAGATTCCCAAATGCTCCTGTGAAATAGTTGGCAGGAATCTGAACTTACATTATTTATATTCAGATTGCATTTTAATGAGTCACATAGATTTCTACCAGTATTTCACTTTTATTAGAAATTAAATATCATGCTTGCATTATACTTTTTTTTTTTTTTTTTTTTTTTTCAAAAAAATGTTTTTGGAGAAATCTGCACTTTTTTTTCAAACCTGTTATGTTACACTTAAATAACACTTCAAGATGTTTTGTGTTTTTCAAACAAAGGTATGCTTCTCTTTTAGTCTGTATTCTGTAGATATTTCATAATCCTTAACCCTCTGGTGCTGCTCGCGTGGTGGTCATTTTTGACCACAGTTTTTTTTTTTTTTTTTTTCTTAATTTTATTTCTAATAAAATGAATGTACTATATTTTAGTTTGATAATGTTTTATATATATATATTTTGTATTTTAGGGGATTTTATAGTACTAAATTATATTTATGCAATACATTTATTCATGTTTTCAACATTCACCTGAAAATGAAATATCCAACTTAACTTTTTAAAAGTTTAAAAAGTTTTTTTTAAACTTTTTTTCCACAATAATCTGCCCAAAGACCAAACTCTAAAGCATTCAAGATTTATTATAAATCTTGAATGCTTTAGAGTTTGGTCTTTGGGCAGATTGTTGTGTAAAAAAAAGTTTAAAAAGTGAACTTTAAAAAAAGTTACAGAAATGTATGTTTATTATAAAAAATGCACAAAAATACTATTTTCAGTTTTTATATGAAATACATATTTTCCAAAACATGCAAGAAAATCCAAGCTAAATCTAAACAAGTTGTGTTCCAAATTTTAGGTTGATATCTCTAATTTTGTTTGGGCACTGTACCAAAATTTTCCAGTAAATGAAATTTGTTTTCCATTATTTCCATTACAGTCAGTTTTGACCATGAAGAGTACAAGTGTGACAATTTTTCAGAACCATTTAACCTTTTTGAGTCATGTCCATGTCCATGTTCACATAGCAAGTGCCAAAACCTTTACCAAGTTTCATACCATTCCGATGAAGTAACCTCTTTCAAAAAATACCAAAGAGCACCAGAGGGTCAAACTTATATTGGCTTCATCAGTCTCAATAGTTCAACTCTGTTATGCTGTTTTTTTTTCATCCTTGAAAATAATATTTAATTTATTTTTTTTTATTTTTTTTTTGTGGTTCAAACAATACGCTTTTCTTTTAGTCCGTATTCTGCAGATATTTCATTATTTCTACACTTATATTGACCTCATCAATAGTTCAACTCTGTTATGGGAAAATTCAGTTTTTTTGTAAACAGAAAAAAAAATTTTTTTTGCACAAAGAATAACAAAATTATTTGATTTGGTATAATGGAATGTGCTAGTTTCTAATGAATAGCTATTTGAGATTCCTTCCTGTCACTGACATCCTGTTTGACTCAGTAAGTGGAGTCTGTCTCTATTCGCTGGGACTGATCCCGTTGGATGAGCACTCGCTGTGTTCACACATGATCCGCATGCACTGAATCGCAGGTCTGCAGTGGCTTGCTCCAGTCTATTGAAGCCCACACATTCTTCTCACTCCAAAATCACTTAACCGTATCCTTAACTGTAACTGTATCTGTGACACATCAGCCTTTGTAAAGGAAGGAGTCCTGGATTTCCTCGATCCACCCGACCCCACCCACCTCAAGGAGACTCTCAGGATGACTGTGTTGCGTCTACCTGAAGGGGTGAGTTTCATTCAACACCCACTGGGTGAAACTGAAAAGTTCGAATTAAACAGAACCAAGGACTAACTTTGAAGCGTTACCTGTTTGACATGACGTGCCAGTGCTTGTGCTGAAGGAAATGGCTCAGGACTGGATTTGTGAGGGTAGCGTGTTTGAAGTTACCACTGTAAATTAAACATTCTTACCGCCTTTTATGCCTCAGACTGATCTCAGATCTGATTTCAATCATCCCAGCCAAAATATTTTTAAAACAAGAAATATATCCTAAAATATACATAACACAGAAGAAATTCAACTGATAAGCTAAAGAGCATAAAAAAGACTAAGGCATTCCTACTTACCAATATTAATCAGCAAAGACACTCAACATACATTTATGTCAGTAAGCACTAATTTAAACATTGACATTTAATTCTGTTAACATTTTAAAAAGGACTGCACAACTAAAAAAATAAATATACTTTATTATTAAAAAATATATATAAATATGAAAACATATAAGTATGAAAACAGATGTCTTTTTTATTTGTTTGTTTGTTTAATTTATTTATTTATTTATTTATTTATTTATTTTATTTTAGGTGCACTCAGTTAACCAACATATAATTTTACCACTTTCATAAGCATATTTCCTGAATATTTATTCACTCCCTCATGTGTCAGTAACTGGAGTTCAATCAGTAGTCATATTATTATTATTATTATTTTAAAACCATTTTTATTTAGGATTTGCTTAGGATACCAGCGAGTCATTTTTCTTATTTTAAAGATTTTTAGACATTATATTATATTATATTATATTATATTATATTATATTATATTATATTATATTATATTATATTATATTATATTATATTATATTATATTATATTATATTATATTATATTATATTATATTATATTATATTATATTATATTATATTTGTAGTCAGATCTGCTGTTGTTCAACATATTTCTTTTGAACTTATCACCAGTGTAAAGCTCCAGTTTCGGTGTGGATGGCAGGAGTATTGGAATGATCTTCTTGGTTAGTGTATCCTTACATTTGTCCCACACGTCACGTCAAACAAGACCACAGACCCACATCAAACCGTGACGACAGCAGGAACTGAAATCAAGCATGTCTGGTCTTGTCAAGCGTGCCATGCTTATGTCAGCGATATGTCGTCACATCCAAAGAAGAATGTGTGAGAGAATTATGTGTGTATAGTATTTCTCCATTGATTGTCTTCTCCAATTACTGCAGAGTATTTAGTTATTATGACACATTTCACAGTACTTAGTTCAATCCTGTTTTATGAGTACAGTATATGACAGCACCCATGTGACAAACTGTTTATACACATTAATTAGGAGACCATTAGAGCTGAATTTGATTCATGTCTTCAAATATTAGTGGCTTCAAAGTGGCTTAAATACACCAACACAGCGTCCGTTTCTAATTTATAAATAAAGAAGTGCACACTGATTCGTACAGCAAACTCTGCTGTAACATAGGCCACGCGGAAATCTGAGA
The DNA here is from genome assembly GCF_024489055.1 of Chanodichthys erythropterus. Taxonomy (NCBI): domain Eukaryota; kingdom Metazoa; phylum Chordata; class Actinopteri; order Cypriniformes; family Xenocyprididae; genus Chanodichthys; species Chanodichthys erythropterus. The sequence goes on along the minus strand of NC_090230.1, from coordinate 59,417,291 downwards.
GTTGATCCCGCCTCTCTGCCTCAGTAAAACACACATGCAGACAGGGCAGAGTTTCTGTCCTACAGTTGGCTGGAGGGAGTCCACGCTCACACCACGCTCACAACTTTGACTGACTGACAGCTGAACGGAGCGGAGAAAACACATATCTAAAGGACATCATGTCTGAGAAAAAAGCAAGTAAAGAAGGAAAAAGTGGTGAAAAGAAAAAGGATAAGGGCTCTGAGAGATCAAACAAGTCCGACAACTCCCCGCAAGGTAAACTGCTGCTCTGTTGAGGTGTGGGAAATGTGTGTTTTCAGGTGGTGTGAATGGATTGACAGCTTGACTATTCGATAGTTTCTGAGCGTTACCTGCGAGCTGCGCTTTCAGGTTATAATTGTTGCAATCCAGAATGTCATTTGATCGCTTGTGACTCTGTCAAGCAAAAAAGGGCAGAAATGTTTGTAACCATTAACATGACCCACCGGTCTGGTTACTTAATGGAGAGGTTTTCCCGTTTATCACACCGGCTGCTTAACTTGCAGATGCTTCTGGAGTTCAGATAGTACAACAGAATCCAACATTTCTTTAAACGCTCTAAAAAATGGAATGAACATTTTGATTATACTTTATAAATTTAAGGCAGCAACCGAACTTATGTTGTTAAGTTGAATTAGGGGGTATTTTTTTACTGTGAAATTTTACATTTGCAAATGATATTTATTATTAGCATAACAATTTGAGAAGTTCTCAGAGTTTGGTGCATCTGTAAAGCAGTACTGAAGCTTCATGAGCTATACCTGATGATCATGTTCTCCAGCATGATTTTAGATGATCCAATGAGCTTCAATGGCAGCCAAATTCAGAATGTGTATCATGTTTTTTTTTTTTTTTTTATTTCGAGTTTAAATTAGATTTGAATCTCTGATTTTCAATGTGGTCTTACATTTTTGGGCCCCACTATATGTCACTGAACACACACTCTTGGTTATTGATTATTAACGTCAAGTATTAATGTTATGTGTATTAAGAGTTGAAAGTTAGTGAACCTTCCATTCATAGCCTACTTTTTAATGTTAATTTTTTTATATATTTTATGACGTATGGCAGAATGTCTAAGCGAGTGGATTCTATGAATTATCTCTTGGTAAAGAACTCATTCAGATTTCTTTTAGCACTGATTCAGTTACGCACTCATGTTGAAACACGCTCATGCCAGCTTTAGAAGAATCTCAGCCATATGAAATGAGTCCTGTTCGTTGAGTTTCAGCACGGCGCCTGCGTGCATGCGTATAAATGTGAGGAATTATTGTTTAAAGTATCTGAACTCTTGTTTCACTCTTAAAAATGTCTGGATGTCTCTATATTTGATATAAAGTATCAAAGCAACTTTTATCTATTGTAAAGAAAGATAGCAGATGCATACTTTAACATGAAAACGTCATTTGAAAAGATAAAAAATAGATATAGTGTTTAAAATGAAGACAAAAGTATTGTGGGGCTTTTTCGTTGTAGTCTATGGTTAATGCTCATCTGTGTAAATCTGAGGAAAATTTGCTTCATACATCCACGAAAAATTACCATAATAATCATCTAGTTAAAGGCAATATGAAGATGTTTTCACTAATGGAGTTTGGTTCCCCCTTTAGTTACAATAGCTTTAGGAAAAAAATCTCTGATATAAGCAGGGGAAATCAGATGACTGGCTGATCTGTCTGTCTGAAGCTCATATTAGATCATGGAATTCTTCACTCTGTCTACTGGAATGTGGACCCTGATCCGACTCAATTTTGTGGCCTAAAAAACAGTGTAGGAGTTTCCCCAAAGGGAACACGTCCATGACATAAAGAAACAGCTGGACGGGCAGCAGCCTGGACCCTGAGATCGCGAGGAAATAGAAATAATGTTATTCACTGTTATCTGTCCATGATTTTATCAGGTTCAAATATGTTACACATACATAACTCACTAAGTGGATTGTGTCGGTGGATGTCTCTGCTTAAGGAAACCCAATAGGTGTCCCAGCAGAGGTAAAATGAAGCAGGTCTGTCTGTATTGCTGTCATCACTGTGCTATGCAAAAGATTCTTGTTATTAAAAGCACCTTGTCAACAGGAAGTGTTGTAAGATAAGGCAATAGCCTCCTGCAGTGGAGCAAGATTTTTGAGCTGCATGCTTTATCATTTTGAACTGGGAATAGGGGAGTTTGGACTGATTTGGATTTTAATGTTTCTGATGATTCACAATAAATTGAGCAGCTATGACTGGTTTGGGTTGGCAAACAAACACATTCAGGTTCAGTTGAAATCAATGTGCTTCTGTTAGATTTACTAGCCCACAACTAAAGAATAAATTTCCAGAATAAATCAGAATCTCGATATTAGTTATTTTAACCATTCCCAAACAATTCTCACTATAATCATCACGGCAACATTCGAGGATGAATTTCACAGAAAATCTCTCCTTGCGTTTTTTGCTGGGAATACGCAAAAGTCGGAGGGCAACAAAAAAGGATTTTCTAAATAAATTAATAAATGAACATGTTCATGAAATGTGGTCTGTTCATCTTGAGTAATTACTGCAGTACCACCACCTGCTGGTGCGGACATATAACTTCACGATCTTGAGTATCAGGACATCCTTCATCAGTCAGAAACTGTGTGCAGTAACAGGAATGTGTTTTCCCCCCTTAATGTCTTTTCCCAAGACTTACACTCACAGGTTTATATGGTGTGTATGGGGTCATACCATAGATGCCTGTTGTTTATATAAATTTAATTATAGGGTACCACTTTAGATTACTATTAACTAGTTGCTTATTAGCATATTGGCTGTTTATTAGTACTTCTAAAGCACATATTAATACTTTATTCTACATGACCATATTCTACACCCCTTAATACCTAAACTTAACCACTACAACAACTACAGTATCATCCTTACTGTCAATAAGCAGTAATTAGGAGTTTATTGAGGGAAAACTCCTAGTTAACAATGAATGTGTTCACTGTTCTGAAATGTGACCAATTATAGTGACTACAAACAAACCCTGCCATTACAGAACATTATTTAGTTTTGTCGTGTTGTGATGTTTCCATTTTAAGCTAAGGCATGTTGTTTTCCCTTTTCTTTCTTCAAAGATATCATGACACACGCATGCTATTATTTTTAGGTCATGCCCAGGGCAAGCTTTCACATATTTGTTTAACATGACATCACAACATATTTTACTGACATAGTTTATTGCGTGTTGTCACACTGCGTGTCACAAAGGAACTTGCAATAAACAGCAGAGGCATTTCAGCAGAATTTAAACAAAATGATAGTTACATACAAAGAAACCAAACCATTGTTTTTACAATTTGTTGATTATGAATACTGCAATTAATTGTATAAATTTACAATATACTGTATAAAACACATGTGACAAAATGCCCTGCCTGACCAGACATTTATGAAAAATACTTTTTGAGAACACAGTTCAACCTTTAGTTTAAATCTGCATTCATTATATATTGTCAGATATTCCAAAATGCTATTGTATATATTGGATATGAATTAAAAAATATATATATATATATTTTAAATCCTAATTTAAGAGAGTTTTTGTGTTTGGAACCAACTATGCTCAAGAAAACCAGGCGTGTAACATTCTTCCTTGTGAGGAAGCATTTATTTTAACAGATTTTATTGATTTATTTTTTTCAAAATGTTTTCTTGTTGTAGCTTACTTATCACTTACTTATAAGTTGATTACTGCAATTAATTAAGAATGAATTAAGAATTCTGTTTCTGAAATGCTTATTTCCCCAGATATAGGTTCTTAATGATTTATGTAATCTTTTTGGATATCAGAAAGCCAGGTTTTTCCTAATATCAATCTAGCTTGATCCATAATTCATGAAAGTTTAAACTTTAAAGCTCTTATTCTACTTTGTACTTGGCCTTATAAAAAAGTTATTGTAATTGTGGCAAAGCTGTAACTGTGGCTGCTCATTATACCATGCTTATATGCCACATTTATTTATTTATTTATTTATTTATTTATTCTACAGTACTTTGATAACACTGAAGGTCACATAAGGTCTCATTTGTTAACATTAGTTAATGTATTAACTAACATGAACAATGAACAAAACATTTGATACAGTATTTATGTATCTTTGTTATTGTTAGTTAATAAAAATACTGTCATTCAATGTTCATGTTAGTTCACAGTGCATTAATTAATGTTAAAGATGCCCTAGAATTGAAAATTGAATTTACCTCAGCACAGTTCCAGCAACGCCTGGAGCTGTGCACAGCCGAATCAACAGACATTATGCAGGTAAGCAAGCAAGGGCAACAGTGAAAAATGGTAGATGGACCAATAATAACTGACATGATTCATGATATCATGATATTTTTAGTGATTTTGGTAAACTGTCTTTCTAAATGTTTCGTTAGCATGTTGTTAATGTACTGTTAAATGTGGTTAAAGTTACCATTGTTTCTTACTGTATTCATGGAGACAAGAGCCATCGTTATTTTCATTATTAAACACTTGCAATCTGTATAATTCATAAACACAACTTCATTCTTTATAAATCTCTCCAACAGTGTGTAATGGTAGTTTTAGCCACGGAGCACTATCAAACTCATTCAGAATCAAATGTAAACATCCAAATAAATACCATACTTACATGATCAGATATGCTGAACGACGAACACTTTGTAAAGATCCATTTTGAGGGTAATATTGGGGGGAGGGGCTGAATCTGCACATTTATAATTATGCCCCAAAATAGGCAGTTAAAAAAACTGAATTAAAAAAATAATAATCTATGGGGTATTTTAAGCTGAAACTTCACAGACACATTCAGGGGACACCTTAGACTTATATTACATCAAAAAACATTCTATGGCACCTTTAACAATAACTAAGATTAATAAATTCTGTTGAAGTATTGTTCATTCTATGAATAATAGCAACTTAGAAACTACTGGATAGAAACTACAACATATTACTCCAACTAAATGTAATAAATTCTTCTACTGGTGCTCATGAGTAGTTTAAAAAGCCTTGTAATATATGTTGTTGCATGTCAGTGTTGTCTTTTATCCTCATCAATATTTTCAGATAGAGTGCCTGTTTTACATAATTGACTTTCTACATAGCCTTTTGATTTTCTATAGAATTCAAATAGGTTGCACATTTTATCACTGGCGGCGCGATTAGAGAGCTTTGAGCAAATGTACCTGTAAATGTAAATGTTATCTGTGATATATGTTATTAAGTAATAATTCTGCATATGTTTCAGTTAAACATGATGTGAAAACGAGTTTGTGTAATTGACTGATTAAGACCTTATAGTTAGAGCTATACTGTATATGTTGGGTCCAGTTTGACATCAAGTGTGTACACACATTTTCACAATTTCAAAAATGTGTGGCTTTCAGTTGATCAGTGTCTTCATGGCTACTTCATCTACAACATATATTATATTTCACTGATTTCAGGTTTGTAAAGGGACTATGGGAATGATTTATTGTGCATTTGTCTGTTGTCTCACAAATATTAAATCAAAGGGCATCTCAGTTAGCTAGACAGTTTCATGACATCATAAATCATCCCTGATGAGGGGACAGTTATGCTTTCTTTTGTTGTTGCTGTCGTAAAAGAAAATTAGAAAACATGATAAAACAATGTCAGGCCAGTGTGAGCATTACCATGGACAGGAGAAGTCCCATATTCAATTTTGTTTAAGTCATTGTCAGAGTTACAGTTATATTTACAAAGAGTCTCCCACCACAGATGTAATCCATGTGTTCAGAGTTTGGTCACTCTCCCATTCTGTACTGTAGCTTAGCGGTAATCAGGGAACCGGCTTTTCTGATGAAATGAAACAATCGCATGCGATATATCGCCCAGCCCTACCACTTTGGCATTGCAATCACTAGGCAATCACCAGTTACGTCACTTGCCCACCATCCCACCCCCACCAAAATCTGATCACTTATTTGCGCTATAGACCCATCACTCATGAATCATCATGTCTATCTGCTATTGCTCTTGATTGGCGGGCTTGTCTGAGACGTCAACGCCAACACCAGCCAACTCTGCAGTGTTCAGTGTGTTCAGTAACGATGACTGATTGGATGGAGGACATGCACACTTGGGTTTGGTTTGTTAAAGCACAGCTAAGTAACTTTTTTTACCTTCATAAATAGTTTTCTAAGTCCTTACGATGGTTAATTGACTTGTAGTGGTGTGTTTGAGGCGTGCACTTACCCCCTCTGGCAAGTCTATGCCAAAAAACAGCACTTGCAAGTTGAGCTGCGCCGACCCGACACAATCTCGCCTCATGTTCACGTTCACGTGAGAGTGACAAAATGCTTTAAGGTAATTCAAAAACAATGTATATATTATGACTTTATAAGACAATTTAGAAAATTACCCACCTTCATTGAGATTTCTTGTACTGTATTTGCAAAACTACTGCGCTGGTGAGCATTGTAGTCGTTGTAGTCCAGAGCTGCACTTGGAGTATTTACGAATTTTAGTGTGATTCACTGAAGGAACCTGTAGGGGGAGCTTCGCAAATCTTACTGAGTTCCACTTTAACCAATTGGCCTATAAAATTTAAATGTTAAAATACAAAACTGATCCCAAACCAGCCTAAATTTTCTCCACCCGCCCAAACCAATTTTGACCCACACAATCAAATTCAAAACTGCCCTATCTGACAACACTGCTGAGAGGACAGTAATGGGAGAATATTTTAATGTTAAAATTAAGCCTAGAATTTTTTATATTTTTTTATGGCAACTAAGAACAGTTTCCCCCTCTACATTAAAATATATTTACAGTAGAATAGGTGGCATATGGTGAAATATTGCAAGTTTCACCCTTGACATTCTGTGGGTAATTTCTGTTTTCTGTCTTTGTTTCAGCGGAACCCAAGTTAAAGAATCTGCAGAGCGTGACAGTGGAGGATGGGAAAAAGACTGTACTCAAGTGTGAGATTGTGGCAGGAAACCCAGCGCCCAGCATCAAGTGGTACAAGAATGGGAAAGAACTCACAGGCAAAAGCAAACCCAAAAGCATAAAGATTAAAAAAAAGAAACAGTAAGTTCCTACTACTTAAATTCATCATTATTTTGTTCTAGCTGAATGAAGGATTCGCTTCAGAGAATATTGAGTCAGAAATTTAGGGGAACAGATATCTGCCCTGTGTGTCGTATGTTGGCAGGTATTTGTCAAAGTTTAACCCAGTACAATCCAAACAGGCCTGAGCTGAGATTCTCCTTCCTAATTAAATTCTTAACCAAAACCACCAGTTTTGAGAAGCATTACTCAGATATTAGCCTCATGTCTCATATGTTGCTAATGTTTATCTTGAATTGCAATATAATCAACCAGCATTATGTAACTTTCCACAGGGGGAAAATATCCGAGCTATTGATCAGGAAGTCCACAGAGGCAGATGCTGGTTTATACACCTGTGAGGCAGTCAACAACCTTGGAAAAACAAATTCTACAGCAAGCCTAATCATCACCAAAAGTAAGAATGCATCCTTTTCACTATAGCATTAAAATCAATGAAGTGCCCTGACCCACCCAGAGTGAAGCCAGAATATACTAATGGTGTGGAAATGAGGCAAAACTGCAAAATCACCACATCTGTTGTGTATATAATTTGTAAAGTGCGTTTTTACAAATACATGTAACATAATTTCATTTTTCGCTTAGCTCATGAGTCACAACCACAATTTCTATTAATGCAGCGTGAGGAACGATTAGTGGTGTAGCTTAACAAATGCTGTTTTTGATGTCACTTTTGTAATACTTTTGTAATACTGCCGAGCGAGTATAGGTAAATAACCACACCGTCGGCTCTCTCTTGTAGTGCACTGGTACATGTGATTCATTCTAGTGAATCAGTTCATCTTAAACAGTCCTCCTCATGTAACTTTGAAAAATTTGATTAATTCTCTTCATATGTAATATTGTAAAGTCCAATTCAATGGAGTGGAATCAGCTCGTCCTAAACAGACCTCATGTATGTAGCTTTGGAAAACCTGATTCATTGTGGTGGTTTGCTTCATTTGGACAGTTCTTGTAATTTTTTTTTTTTTTACTTTTCTTCTGGATGTTTTTACCCTAACTTCAATTCTTCATTCGTTTTAAAGCCCATATTGATATAATTACAAATAATAAATTATATAATTGGATGATATGTTCATGTTGAACAGTAAATCACCCTGTAAAGTTTTGTAAAGCTTCAAAATTTCTCATAATAATTCAAACAAAGCGCATCTTATCACCTCTGTGCAACATGAGGGTCCGTTTCTGTAGGTCAAGCTTGTTTAAAATTCAAATACATTGATTCCAAGCAACTTTATTTGATTTAGAAGTTCTGTCTTTCTATTCCCAAGCCATATCTGAAGACCAGAATATCAGTGCATCCCGTACTTATGCCATTTTGTCATATACAGTAAATAGTGTGAGTAGTGTGATCACCCTGAAACTTCCAACAAGAAGAATAGCACTTCAAATACCCGGATGATGCATTTATTTATCCGGAGTTTTGGACACTTCATGCACTCAACAGTCCTTACATAGCAGAAGTATGTAGTAACCATATAGCAAGGAACTAAATTCCTTGCATAATACCTCAGCAACAGCATAGCAATGTCCTGGTAACAACCAAAAACACTAGCATTGTGGGGGGTTTTGCATGGGCAAATCACTCACAGTTTCCACAGAAAAAAACATAAAAATATCATGCTGTCTGCTTATTTATATCCATAAATGTAATACAGCCACACTTTTGATATTGATCATCTATTCTACTGGTTGTGAGTCTAAAAAACAGTGAGTTATATATATCTTCTGAAAGCTAAATGGGGTTCCTCCTGCCCAGTCGCAACATTGCAAAAATGATGTTTTCTGCTCTGTAATCTTTAATGCCTTTTTTCAATTAGTGAGCAGTGCATTTGAATGATTGCCAAAAGAGAAAAGAATGAGGTCTCCTGTGTCTTCCCTCAGGCATTAGAACAGCAATGACCAGCCAGTCTGTTAATGTTAATTACTTTAAACGCCCTGATATTGATGCCTTACAAACCTAGTAAAGAATGAAGTTATCTGACAAAGCACAGATTATTGCTGTTGCAAAACCCTTAGTAGAATGCTTTCATGAAGGATCGCTAATTGAAGCGCATGATTTTAGGATGTTAAACAAATTTTTTGTAGTTTAACATGCTGCGCTGATTATGATGTCATATGTCTGCCACTGCTGCCATATACAGGAGCTGTGCTGTTTCTCTGTGAAATGCAAAATAAAATGCAGATGCATGCAGCCCCGTTTCTGATATCCATCCACAAACATCCCCCAGAATGTGATTTCAGCTGAGAGGAATTGATTGGTGTCAGTATTGAGTGGTCAGTAATTGTCTGTGGGAAACTTTGGTGAGTTAGAGACATGCTGAGCTTTGTCCAGAGCAGAAGCAATTGCAGAGCTTACAGATGTAGCGTGAACCAGATAAAACCCAGATCCATCCCTTTTTCAAAGTCATAATCTCTGAATGTATGGATCTGCATTTACACTTTATTGATTTGTGGGATTTTGTCTGAGTAGTTTCCCCTTAGGTTTTCCATGTAAGCGGTCCTCTCTTGTAACGTGAGACTGCCGGCCACCATTAGACTCTTCCTCATTGACTTCCACCAAATTCATCAAAGCTTCTCATTTGACCCATTTCAAGGAAATAGTCTTTCTCCATTGCACTGATGGTACATCTGGTATTATATTCCAGTTGATCACATGTCTTTCGGCATGCTTTTCAAGTATTACCTTTTTATCAAAATTAAATTTCCATCCACAGAGCTTTTGGATATTGACAAAGTATCTAATTGAAGAATAGACTTGGACATTAAGGGCAATTTTTGTGCTTTTGTTTTTTGTTACTACAAACCCGATTCCAAAAAAGTTGGGACACTGTACAAATTGTGAATAAAAAAAGGAATGCAATAATTTACAAATCTCATAAACTTATATTTTATTCACAAAAGAATATAGATTTTGAAATGTCATGCCAAATATTGGCTCATTTTGGTTTTCATGAAAGCTACACATTCCAAAAAAGTTGGGACAGGTAGCAATAAGAGGCTGGAAAAGTTAAATGTACACATAAGGAACAGCTGGAGGACCAATTTGCAACTTATAAGGTCAATTGGCAACATGATTGGGTATAAAAAGAGCCTCTCAGAATGGCAGTGTCTCTCAGAAGTCAAGATGGGCAGAGGATTACCAATGCTGAAAAATAGTGGAGCAATATCAGAAAGGAGTTTCTCAGAGAAAAATTGCAAAGAGTTTGAAGTTATCATCATCTACAGTGCATAATATCATCCAAAGATTCAGAGAATCTGGAACAATCTCTGTGCGTAAGGGTCAAGGCTGGAAAACTATACTGGATGCCCGTGATCTTCGGGCCCTTAGACAGCACTGCATCACATAAAGGAATGCTACTGTAATGGAAATCACAACATGGGCTCAGGAATACTTCCAGAAAACATTGTCGGTGAACACAATCCACCGTGCCATTCGCTGTTGCCGGCTAAAACTCTATAGGTCAAAAAATAAGCCATATCTAAACATGATCCAGAAGCGCAGGTGTTTTCTCTGGGCCAAGGCTCATTTAAAATGGACTGTGGCAAAGGGGAAAACTGTTCTGTGTTCTGACGAATCAAAATTTGAAGTTCTTTTTGGGAAAACTGGGATGCCATGTCATCCGGACTAAAGAGGACAAGGATAACCCAAGTTGTTATCAGCGCTCAGTTCAGAAGCCTGCATCTCTGATGGTATGGGGTTGCATGAGTGCGTGTGGCATGGGCAGCTTACACATCTGGAAAGGCACCATCAATGCCGAAAATATCCAAGTTCTAGAACAACATATGCTCCCATTCAAACGTCATCTCTTTCAGGGAAGACCTTGTATTTTCCAATATGACAATGCCAGACCACATACTGCATCAATTACCACATCATGGCTACGTAGAAGAAGGACCCGGGTACTGAAATGGCCAGCCTGCAGTCCAATCTTTTACCCATAGAAAACATTTGGCGCATCATAAAGAGGAAGACGCGACAAAGAAGACCTAAGCAACTAGAATAGCAACATTCCTATTCCGAAACTTGAGCAACTTGCCTCCTCAGTCCCCAGACATTGCAGACTGTTATAAAAAGAAGAGGGGATGCCACACAGTGGTAAACAAGGACTTTTTTGAGATGTGTTGATGCCACGAAATTTAAAATCAACTTTTTTCCTTAAAATGATACATTTTCTCAGTTTAAACATTTGATATGTCATCTATGTTGTATTCTGAATAAAATATTGAAATTTGAAACTTCCACATCATTGCATTCTGTTTTTATTCACAATTTGTACAGAGTCCCAACTTTTTTGGAATCAGGTTTGTAAGATATACAAAGCTAAATATGGTTTTTTAAGGGTATTTAGTCCCATATTCACAAGAGTCCACTATATTCACAACCACGTTTTAAAATGGAGCTGTCTTCAATATTCGCTTCACAAATATGTCTCTTTTCACTGTAGAGATGTAACCATAGTCTGGGTAAATCCAGTTGTCATCCTCAAAACATTTCATGTATACATGCATAGTCATAGTTCATTTCAACACTTAAGGCCTGTTTGCACCTGCTATTAAGATGCCTTTTGGTCAATCGGATCACAATTAGACGAGGGAGACTCATTACCGTTTACACCTGGTGTTTTCATCTGTCTCTTTGTCCACTTTCAACCACTTCTGTCCTGATTTATTTGAGGTAAATGTATGGGTTTTTTTCAGATCTTCCAATCTAATGGACGAAATAAGCTCACCCAATTAACATACTGTACGAACGCACCTGGAGAATAATCAGGAATAGTGAGAGAACATTGTGATTGGTTGGTTTTTCGTCTTCAAACCAAACTTGGGCCTTCAGCCGACAAAGTTTAAATCCTGTTTGGCTAGCAATAGGTCAGTAGGCAAAGTCTAAAGAAGGTGTTTTTTTTGTGGCTGCTAAAACGCAATCAACCACATGAGCATCTAGACTATGAAAGCAATCCAGTCGAATGCGTTTTCAACTACTGGGTGTTCCAATCGACCAAAATGCTTCTTAATACCAGGTTGTAAACAGGGCCTTAGCTTCTCTGAAGCAAGCATCCTTTGTTCCAATGCAGTATCTGCAGCAGCGGTCAAGACCTCCTCATAAACTCAGAAGAAAGTTCAGACGGGAATTACATTTCCACACAATGCTGATGGATGCCAAAAAAACAGTTGGTCATTTGTCCGGGAACTTTCTAATGGTAGGTGGGAGGAAAAATACTTACATTTCCGACTAGCACCGATAAATGCTAAAATGACATCATGGCCCCATTTAAAACAATTATGAGTGACATTTTAGGGCCAGTTGCATGTGTGTTTTGTCTCAGCAGAGCTCCAGTGGCTATATATGAGCTCATGCGTAGATGTTTCTGCTGTCGTGTGGTCTGCATCAGTAAAGTCCAGCTGTACTGCAAAATAAGACATTCTGCAAAGACAAGAAAAGATGTCATGCATATGGTATTTGGATCCAGTATCATTCATGACATTCTCTGCATATGTCTGAATGTTTTTATAAGTGGTCATCTGAACAGGTTAGGTTTCAATTACAGTGTCTAGACAGGTCTGTGGAGGACTGCCGATTAGTGATAGACAAATTATATGAGGAAAACAAGAGATGAGAGAAATACAGTGTATGAAGAAGGCCAAACCAGATCAGAGCAAAGTACATTTTGGTGAGTGTTTCACCAGTGGCACTTGGCCGAGGTGTTGTGGGTGCTTGTCAAGGCTAAGCTAGGGTGTTCTCATAACCTAGGGAGTTGCTTTGCGCCGTTCTGGGTGGTTAAATCCCTAACCTTAGCAATAGCAATAGTAATGCTTGACTTGATGTGAGTCAGGCTGCCCTGTAGAGAGTGTTGCAATCATGTAGGCGTGGACAGGAAGCTGTCTGATGTTCTGGAGGTGTTACTGCAGTGGTCTGTATCTTCACTGTAGTGCGTCCAGTGCAGACAATCTCTTTGTCTATAGTGGTCTCTGTCACGCCACACTCTTCCAAATGAAAGCCATTTGGGAAAAGCTCTGAAGGAGAGAACACACTGCATCTCCAGACCACATGAATAATTACAGCATTCTGAGTGCTGCACACTGCACTGCAGCAAGATCAGGAGAGTTTGGCTTTCATAGAAACATCATTACTATGATAAGATGACTAATGCATCAGCAGTGTGGTTTTTTTTTTTGTTTTTTGTTTTTTCTGCCAATGTGTGGGTACTTCTGATTCATTAGCCATATAGCATTTTGTGAAATAAAATGATTTGTTTTATTATAGCCCTCTCTGATTGGGAAGTCATTCAGTAAAGTGTTGGTAGATCAACCTTTACTGCAAAAAATTACTGTTAGAAAATAAGAAATTCTAAATAAATAATACTAAAATTTACCTAAATTAAGGGAGTTTTATGTTTAAACAAATTTTAAAAATCCACCAAAATAACAAAACAAAATACTCTTTGGTAAAATATTTTAAAACAACATATTCAAGATACATATAAGTTTTAATATCTTTTGCAATTTTGTTTCTCATGTAAATTTATGTAATTTTAAAGTTTAGATATTTTTACAGGAAAACAAGTCAGAGATAATGATCAAGAATAAAAATGTTTTCAGTACTTGGCATGAGACACCATTAGCAACCCATTTTATTTCTGTAATGCAGTATTTGCCCAAGTGCAACAGGATATTCAGTGAGAAACAATGTAGGGCAGAACTTGATTTTGAAGTCATTAGTTTTACATTTTGCTGAAATATTCAAGGCAGAAACTAGTTTTTCTTTGGAATAATGTGCACTAATGAATCAATAAAACCAGGAACATGATTTCACATTGCCTTTAAATTCCTGTCTCATCATTACGCAGTTAACTGGGCCCTCAATTGCTCTGTGTGTGAGATGAATGATCCTGCAGCAGTGGCACCAGTCGGGCGGGCTTTTGGAGGTGAGGGCATGAACACACTCAGACGTGACGCTGTGTGTGTCTGACTCCAGTCTCACTGCTCTGTGACAGCGCAGGAGAAAAGGCCTCTCTATTTCTTTAAAAGCTCTCAGTGTTTGTGCGTCAGCAGAGAAAGGCAACATTATTGAATTGGTGTCCAAGACCTTGTTCCGTGTTTGTTAATAAAACTCTTGCCTTGACGTGTTTGGCATGAAAAGCGTCTCATCTCCTAATGCAGCAGTAACCCATCACCTGCCAAACCAATGCTGCTTCACCTTACTGATCAGAGATTGTTCCAGATCAGATCTCTTATTCACCATTTTTAGCCATAAATAATTCATTCAACATCCTGTAAGAAGGATTTCGAATTTATCCTCATTTCACGTTTTGAGTACTTAGTCAAGAAGGTTAGATGTTTGTATTTGTCTGTGTGTTCATAGTTGTATTGCATTGATCTTTATTATGTGAGTAATACATTTAGTGTTTATTATATTTAGAAATAATACTAACACTTATGGCAATTTGTTTTAGTGCACCCTATCAAAAAGTCACTTTGACTTTGATGACTTGTTCATTTTGGCATGCTTGGGACCCTTTTTGGCACCTATCCCACATTATTAAGCCAATGACCTTCATATGTACAATATATATCAAAAAGGTATGAGGTTATGCTACATATAATTATTATCTGTCATTTTGATGGAATGGATTGTAAATTTTCCATCATTCTCTAATTTTTTCCCCCGTTGTTGTCATTGTCCTGAAGAAAACTAAGGTTAATAGTTGGAAGTGATATACACAGTAGCTGTTTCACGTCACGGCTGTCACTAAAAAGTCTTTGTAAACATGTTAAACATTCTTTTAATAAGGAATGTATATGACTTTTTCTTTAGTTGTTCCTGAGTTGGTCCAGCAGGACATTAGCATCTGTCCATACAATGAGAGTCCATTTCCTCTCTTCTTTGAGAGTGAGGGGTCATGGCTGTTGACCTGACCTTATGACCCTGCTGCACACACACCTCATGTACATTTGATTCCCAGCCTAATGGCAATGAGACATGGGACAGCTTAACAGGCCTGGGGGGACTTAAACCCCTCAGTATCTGCTTCATTTACCCCTGCACAGGCTTTTGCTCGATGCTGCGTGTTGTGTGGTCACTAATCAGCTCATCTGATAATGGTAACATGTCATCAGTCCACGTCAGTATTGAAGGGCTTAGTTAACGCTAGTGGAACTCAATGTGTATATTTATGTCCATAAAAGAGTGAGTTTGGATGTCATCATTTAAAGATCATTCAAAAACTTACACAGGCGATGATGATGTCAAGGATGAGTCTGAATCTGACTAATGTGTTAAACAGATGGCCACTGATAACTATTATCAAAAGCAATGGGATAAAATCTGGATGAGATTTTTTTGGGGGGGGACAATGAACATTTTTGTCATGAAAATATAAAATATAAAATATTTAACCGAAATATAAGAATGAAAAAAAAAAAAGTAAAGCATCTTAAGCTTAAGGTTTAGTTTTAGTGTGCCTTAATTTTTTAACCTGTTTTATCTTTGTAATATTCAGCAATTTAAATCATTCAGCCATTTGTTATATAATCACTTTTACGCTTACATTACATTATATAATGGCCTTAAAGATGAATCACACTGTTAACTGTGAAATTGGCTTCATTTTGAGATCACTGAAGCAAATGAATATAATGGCAATGAAAGACTAGTAATGAACAACTCGAACTACATAATAGCGACAAAAACAGTTCATTAGTAAAGCCCTTGTTCTTACATTGTGTGTTAGTACAATTGATGTGTAAAGAAAACGCCTCATTATATTAAAGCACACTGATTTCCGGTTTGGCAGCAGTATTCCCTATGGAGTCTGTTCCTCATTCAGTATTTATTGGTCATGGATGGGGGTTCTGGACTGCCCGCGATCTCTCGGTCCCTGAGTCAGCGTTCCTTCAGCATGTAGAAGCAAATGTGATTATAGAACAGTAAAGGGCAAACTGAATATATACCAACATTACTCAAACAAATCAATTTAGCCTTTCAAAAATCAGCTCTGTGATTTTAAAAACAGGCATTTGATTGAATGATGCTGTGAGGGGCTCATGAAACGTTTCCATTCATATTTTATTCTCATTTATTATCAGCGCCACTGCAGACTTTTTAAGTAAAGATAATATTTAAAATCTGATAACTTGTGTCAGTTACAACTTCTACCAAAACAAGACCTCAGATGTCCTTAAATTGTAATTTAAATTGTACATTTGTGAAGTTGTTGAATTGGTATAATATGCTTTATCTAAAACCATTTTAAACAACAGTTTGTAAATAATCATGCAGTTTTTATGGGCTCATATTGATTAAATAATGCTATGAATATTTGTTATTTAAAAAATTGTTTGTTGCACCACTAAAGACAAAAATATCATTTAAAAATGGTGAAAAACTTAAGCAAAATACACATTTTATTTTATACATATCAATTTTAACCAGTGGACATGTGCCAACTACCTCCCCATGCATATATATTGTCTACCATCGCCCACCCTACCTTCTAGATACATTATTGGTTATTAGCCATTGAAAAAAATATATCACTCGACCACTAATAGAAACAATAGCAGCATATTCCCCTGAGAAAGTGTCCCATCAGTGTGTGTGCTACAACTCTATCCTCATCCACAGTAGAATCAATGAGAGAGAGAGGGAATAAGAGAGAAAGAAAGAGAGACTGTCTCATTCGCTGCCGTTCTTTCTAATTGGATCAAGCGCAGACTTGCCCGACTCTCTGCTTTGTGCTCATAGTGTGAGAGGAGAGAGACACCAGACAGAGCGAGAGACAGAACGTGTGTGTTGGTGTGATGGATAAGGAGAGGGAAAAAGAGGAGGGGTGTAAGAAGGGGTGTGTGTAATCTTCACTCCTATCTCCTTGTCCTTCCGTGTGGTTCTGCGTAAGTCTTTAACAACCGACTCTTACTCTGTTCCGAGGAGGCAGCGCTTTGATCGGACATACACCTGCTGCTTTCGGATGATTCAGCCGTTTTTGAAAGCGGCTGGCAGAGTGTGACAGCATGAATCGCAGCCCAGGCACACCAGCCCCCTCCTCCAGCCCTGCCCCCAGGTGAGTGCTGCACTCTCTCCGGACCTCTCTGACACGCTCTGAGGCGGGATCCACCCTGGGGCGGCCTCACACATCTGCCTCCGGAGCATATGCCTTATTTATAGACTTGCTTGTGTTTTTCTTCCTGCTCCTTTGGAAACAGTGAGAACGACCGGGGCGACAGAAATTAGAGCCACTGAAGTCTTCCTCTTCCTCTTTAGTAACGAGGTTAGTCAGTTGAGCATCGTGTCCGAGTCCCTTCCCCCTCGCTGGTGATCTGATAATGGAAAGAACACTTTATGAGGCAGCATGCCTGCCGCTGCTGCCGCAGCACTAGAGGGAGGTCTGCTGCACATCTGCTTCTGAGAGACAGAACGAGGGGGAGAGATGAAGTCGGAAGCGACGGAGGACATCTCGGCCGGACTTGCATCTCAAGAGGCTCCTTCAGAAGCTTTATCTGAGGTCACCACAAAAGTGACGGCCGGCGAAGCGGAGGAGGACATTCCGGGGGACGGCGACAGCTCCGAGCGTGGTCCTCTGGGATGCATGCCTTTGGCTGCGGCCGCGTGCTGTGTGTGCCTCGATCTGGAGCGGGTAAATAACTGCGTCCGCTCTGAAAAAATCTGCATCCTGCCCATCCTGGCCTGCTTGCTGAGTCTGGCTCTCTGCACTGCCGGCCTCAAGTGGGTCTTTGTGGACAAGATCTTTGAATACGAGCCACCGACCCACCTTGATCTCAAGCGCATAGGACAGGATCCTATGATAAATTCAGACTTTACTCAGAATCCAGTATCAGTCTCACCTTCCACGGTCACCCCGCCGACTCCGTCTTTCCCAGGACAGCCCAAGGTCTTTGTGGAGGGAGAGTCCACAGCCGGACCCTTTGAGGTCCCCTCATCTAAGGTGGCCATTTTAACACCCACTACAGCAGTGACTGTTCACACAAACTCTGTGTCTCCACCCAGCCCCAAGAGCACCTTCAAACCTGTCCAGAATGGCACTGCGAACCAATATCCATCTCAAACTCTGGAATCTAACGATATTGTTCCAAAGACATGTAAGTACAATCTGTGTTTGCTTTGGGGTCATGAAAATGTTAAAAGTTAAGGTTTAGGTGTAGGTCTAGGTCTCAAAATGTAGTATCTGCATTGAATAATGAAAATGGTTATGTATACTCCTGACAGTACAGTTTGTCCATTCATACAGGATCAAAGAACATTAATTGTTTGTACATTTAAGCAACTTGTTTCATAGTGAGGTAAGAGTCGGATGTGAGTGCCGCTGTGTCGTATATCACTTCAAAAGAAGGCGTGTTGTATCTTGTCAGTCATGCTGCACACTCATGTGACTAAGCCCTGGAATTATATCTAGGTGGGCGTTGATAGTGACGCAACGCCCCTTTGAATCTGCTTGACAATTACTGTGCCAAGTCCACACATTATTACTGGTTACCTGCTCACATGAGTTGCATCAGACCACAGCACACAAGTGTGTGATAATGCAGCAGTGCTGCAGTGAGAGGAGGACACTTCCTGTTGGCTTTGCTCCATTTCAAGGTCAGTGTCTCCACAAAGACTAGCCAATACCCTTCCAGAGAAAGATGATCGTCAGTAATACTATCTGCTCTCCACCGTGACTTTGAGAGCTTGAAGAATTATAATGGCTGGAGGACTGCCAGACTTCCACTCTCGGATCTTGGATCTCCCTCCCTTTTCTTTTTTCTTTCCAGTTTTTTTGATCAGCTCTGCCACTTTTAGTAGTGTGCAGTGATGCACTGTCATCCTGCAAGAAGTTTCCTGAAGTCCGTCTGATAATGATGCTGAGAATGTCTCTGCAGGTCAGAGCTCATTATTATGCAAATATAGAGCCAAGCCCTTCGGTTCTCCTGAGATTGAGATTTTTACTTAAATCCATTTGAAAGATTGGATTATCTCATCTCATCTGTCAGAGGTTAAGAAGACTACTTATGTAAAATACTGAGTCAAAACGGAATGAACATATGCTGGATGTCTTAAATAAACCCAATACATTTTTAACAGTCCATTTTTGCTCAGACCTCAGAGTGTTTCAGATGTGGTGGGCACCTTGACCACTGCCAGAGATCTTCCATGACTTGATCTTCATAACCTCACTTCACCTCAGCATTTTGCCTCATTTGGTTGCAGATGCACACTTTGCTTGAATCAAGTGCTGCTGGGAAGCTCCGAGACCCTCCCACTGCAAGCACTGTGATCAATCGTCTAGGTCTGAAATGGAAATGCAATTGGTTGTGTTGGACATTTCAGTCTAAATCAATAACAGACAGCAGATCAGCTGACTAACAAGGAAGCTTTAGTTAAAGTGACTGAGCCTGATGAAATACATCGCACATTTTGTGAGATGACAGATCAGGATAGAAATATTATGAGAGACTAATGCATCATGGGTGTGTATATGCGAAGCTTGTATGTTCTATACATGCAATTTATATCACCATGTTTTGCATTAGTACTTCATTGTACTAATACATTTCATAAGCACTCAAAAGCGTGTGATTCTATGAAAAGAAGCCCTTTGAAAGTTTTTCTAAATGTATGCATATTTGTTAAATAGAAATTGCTTTACTGCACAATATTCCCAAATTCAGAGGGATATTTGCTGTTTCACGAGAAATACTGAACACTGATCTCACAGTGGGAGTATTATTGATGTGAGCAGACAATGAGCAAACAGCCTATAACTGAAAATAGTGAATTTTGTAAATTTCATGTGCCGAGCTGCAGTTGTTTGCATGTTGATTTAGAGGATTTTGAAGAGTAATACTATTATGATTATTAAATTCTCACAGTACTAGATTATTGTGGGACAACTTAGTAATGCTGCCTCACTAGATTAGTATTAATGTGAGTTTTTCACTTTCGGTAGTTTAGCAAATAAACCATCAAGAACCATTTTAGGTTGTATGTATGGGAATCTTAGGTTGCTAAATAGATCTTTGGATGGACAAAGTTCCTGATATTTCTTTGAAGTTTCTTCAGATCAGTGTTTTAGTATCTGGGTTCTTCAAAGCACCAGTACATAGATGGTTTTCTACAGAACTTGAGAATAGCAAATTCTTTGTGGAGCTTCAAAGAGTTCTCTTATAGCATCAGAGTATGTGACATCAGACAGAAGTCACAGCTTCATTAGTCTGTTTGTCGTCTGACTCTGGTCTACAAGTGTTTTTGAGCTTGGGTACAATTCAACCTTTCAACATCAGAGCTCACTACTGACCTGTATTATAGATAGGCAGTGTTATATGTCTGGTTTGGTATGCCTTGTGCGAACGACCTGATTTCAATCTAACTGCAGTATTTCATACTAAAGCAAAGAATCAGATTTGGCCTGTATACAATGCTGAAATTATTGTTGTCCTGTGTGGTAACATCACTAGAGGTCCATACATTTTTCCTGGGTAACATTAGGCATTATAGATTGGGTGGTTGGGTCCTTTATGCTAATAGACCCTGAAATGCTGCATAGCACTAAATACATGATAGTAAACAACATACATAAGCCATAGGTCTCTATCCCGTAAAGTGTGCTGCTTATAAATGCACAGCACTGTGAACTCATTAAATAATGTATAAATAACTTCCCATAGACTCCGGAACTGATGGCTTTATTGATCAGTGCTGCGCGTCTCACCAACCTTTTAAAATGTCTTCCTTATGATGTCACAGACACGTTTCACATGTTCTCATCACCACTGCCATCAGAACTTGAAGACATAATGTAGATGAGTTATTACTTAAGCAAGGAATAAGTCTTTAGAAGAAGCGTCTTTCTGTTCTGTGATTTTGCATTTCATATTTCGAGCATTCCACTTACTGTTGTTTTCACTTTATCCATTTTAATTAAGAAATAATCTGTGAAGCTGTTCATTTCATTATTGGGTCTGCTCTCTTGCTGCTTTTGTTGAGTGTAATAAGGTTCATGCAGAGTTCATGCCCTGCTTTCAGTAGATGAGTTCCACCCGTCGCAGCGACACCTTTTACCTCTAATAGTAAATGTCTTATGGATTGTTTTTCAGCTAGATGGCAAAGATTTCGGCTTTTTAATTGCAGCCACAAGTGTTTTATTAGTGATGTAAATGTCAATATATTTGATCACTTCTATTTTTTGGTGTTTTCAAGCAGGGAACACATTATCATAGTGCATCTCAACTGCTTTCAAGTATTCATTTTAGATAAACGTATACATAAAAAAAAATATTTCTTTAAATCAAAATGTACTGGTTTTTATCACAAAATTCATAGAACCAAAATGATGCAAAAGTACATGGCATGATTTTATTGCAAAAGTCAATTTGGTTATGAAACTTTTGATAGATTTTTATGGTTTTATGCTCTCAATAACTCACAGCATAAAACACTTTGTGGTGGAGGCATACTATATTTTCCTATCCGACATGACTTTTTCCCTGCTAACTGTGACCCACCTGAGCCACTAGTATAAAGAGTTGGATCCAAAGGCCAAATTATAAATGCATCTTTACATGTGAATTTAAAATGAGGAAAATGATAATGTGCTATAATAGTATGCAGCATGTAAGCATATATCATCTTTTATTAGCTGTCTCTCAAGCGTTTCCTGTCCCACGAGGCCCATCTGTACGTGGTTTGAAATGTTTCATAAAGCTCATAAAGTCTCAGCAGCAGTCTCACACATACAACACCCCAGGACATGGCAAAAATGTGTTTCAAACACAAAAATTAGTTCTCTTTCCCCATCAAGCCTATCGCAGAGGAGCTGCGTTACATTTAGTCTTACATAAAGGTAAAGTTTAAAGTAAAGTTTAATTAGGACAATTCACGTCTCATTGATCACAGCATGTTAACCCCTTCCATAACTACACCAAATCCAAAACTAAATCCAAACAGTGTGTGATTGTGAAATGGGGCTGTGGGGTTGATGAATTCATTATTGTAATGGAGAGAGACCAGCTGAGGCAAACATCTCTGATTTAATTATGCTGGAATGAAGTGGCATCTGGCAGTTATGAGAAAGGTAACGGTGCCATTCCAAACAGAATCTCTAATGGGTCGTCATGTTCCATCCAGTGACTCAGCACATAAATAATAATCTTTTGGTAATATATGCTGGACATCTGTCCTTAAAGTCATTTCAGTCAACAGCTTCTGCCTCACAAATGTCCTTGCGTTAGATTTTAGCTGAAAGTTTTTCATCTACACCTTCTGCAGCTATTGTTAATGTGAGAATTTGAGCAGCACACTAGCTACACTGATCGTTACATGTGAATTGTCTCAGACAACACACACACACACCCTGCACGTGCAGCTGACATAAACCACACTTTTGTAAACAAAAAGAAAATCCTATCCAGTGGTGAAGTATTTTCTGTGTTGACAAATCTTTTGCGATGTCCTAATAACAGTTGTGATTCCCACGCAACGCGTCAATGTCTGCTAATGTCCGATTCGCGACCTAATGACTCATTTGAACAGATTCATTTTAATGAATCATGACAACTGATCGGTCCACACGATCTATAATGAATCATTTACTCGATCAACTCTGAAATGAGAACACAAGTGTACTTACGTCATTTAGCAAGAGTGGTTAGTAAAATTAGCCTTAATAATCCACAGTATTTTCAGGTTATTTAAATGACAATGTGTAGTAAATTAGGCCTACCTATAAAATCAGTTTGTTTAGACTGGAGTGAGGTGAAACCAGAACAAAGCAAGTTGTTGTTAGCTAGGTGCATTCAATTGTATATGGTAGAAAATTATATTATTAGTTAATATAACTTCTAAATGCTACTTTTTAATACTTTTCAGGTTTAGCAAAAAAGCATCTTCTCTTACATAGAGCTATAAAAATCACTTTTTTTTTCTTTCTTTTTTTTTTTTTTGCAAAGAGGGCAAGAAAGAATTTACTGTTTGTGTGGATGACCATGTCTGTCAGCACCAAAGACCATTTTTGACCCAGGAAAAACCTTGCATTGATTCATTTGAATTGAAATATTTAATACTTTCACAGCAAAAATTATGTATGCAATTAATTTAGATTAATTAATCACAGAGTATGTAATTAATTGGATTACAATTTTTAATCTGGAAAGCCCTAAAAAATTTTTTTTGGACAAATATCGCAAAGTGTGCTCACATATTTGCTGTCATTTTTGGTTGTTTTCTGTTCAACCCTTCATAGAGACTGCTGCATTTTTTTTTTTTTTTTTACAATTTAATTTGATGGTCCCCTTCAGGTGTTCTGTTGACTATAAGTAACGTTGCACCTACATGTGAACTAACTCTCATTATAGTTGAGCATTAGTAGACAATTTGGCAGGGCTGGGTAGGTTACTTTTCAAATGTATTTCACTACAGATTACAAAATATATTTGTAACTTGTTTTGTTAGATCACCCAAATTTTGTAACTTAATCTAAATACTTGACAATACTTCGGAATACTAATAAGTATGTAACACAAAAAAGGTAATTGCATGTAATTGCATGGACTCGCGATTGCAACTTTATATCCTGCAATTCTGAGAAAAAAGTCAGCTGTTGCTGTTAGGTTAGGGTTAGTAGAATAAGTTGACTTAGTTGCAAAGTTACTTAATTACTAAACAGCCAGTAAGAACAAAATAACTGTGCTGGTCACTTTACATCTCTTCAAGTTTAAGTGGGCAGTTCTCAGCAATTAGATATGAAACTGACAATAGTCTTTCAGTGATACTGAGGCATCTGATGGTGGATTTCACCCTCCAGCCCCTTCTTGTACACTTCTTGTGCACATAATTTCTACTTTGTCATGTCTTGTGGAGTCTTTGGTATCTGCAGAGGACAATAAATATGTCCATATACTATTTGGCCCTCTGCAGGCCCTGGATTGTATGCAAGAAGTTTTGCTATGAAACCTCATGAATATGTAGATATCGCATGTGTCTTTTCATGACCTTGTTTGGTGGAAGGTAACAGGGTTTGAATGGATTGCCAAAGGCATTGTGGGTACAGCGAATATATGATACACTCCTGAGAACAGAACTCCCATGAGTCTCTGCTGCATAATGATATTGGTGAGATGCACATCAGTCTTATATTACAATGCACATGGACAAGGTCAGCGAGGCAGGAAACGCTACGCCAGCAGCGGCTCATACTGGATGTGTGAATGTCACATGATGGCAGCTTCTTCTGAATCTGAATCATGATATAATAATAAAATGTTTATTTCGTTGTATATAATCATGGAGCAGCTCACTGACAGAGGTAAAATATCAGTGAGTGTGAAGTCATCATCTGCTGCACCTGTGAATCTGTGTGTGTCTATGGAGAGCTGAACTGGGTTTTCCTAAAGATTACCTTCAGAGTCTCATTAACACCACACACACAAATACAAACTAAGCCAGAGAGTGACATGCGTGTGAGAGTGTGCTGTGTTTGTGTGTGAGCAAAGTGTGTGGAAATCACATTCCCCTCTGAGCAGCGGCTGATTTCCCAGCCGTCCACATAACACACATCTTTCTGTGTTTTTTCTTCCTCTGTTTGAGAGCAAGCAGCTTAATGAGCATTTGAAAGCTAATGAGCAGACATCTGAGAATAGACAAAAACATACCATCACGCTTCTTTCCTGATGCTGAACTTTGATGTGTCTGTTTTATGTTTTAAAGAGACCTCATTTCTTCCTCTTATTATACAATAACCAATAAGTCACAGTTGTTTGAATGTCATCCCATTAGAGAATAAAATATCAAAGAAAGTGTTATTTGTTGTAAAGAAAGATACGCCACCTATACAAACAAAAAATTTGACAAAAAGAAGTTTGTTCAATTTGAAATTATAAAACAATAAGACACTTGAATTTTGTAATAATGTCAAATTAAATGTTTCATTTAAAGTACATTTCAAATAATTAATTTTTAATAATCTTTTGTCAGGCTTTGAAGAACTACACATATGTTGATGTTGACTAACATGCTAAAGCCTATGACACAAGTTGCATTAGAAAAGACTTTATTTTACAGTTTACTTGTTACACATTACATGTAGTTACTGTAGAAATAACTAGAAATTATGCATAATTACATCAAACTAAGCTTAAACCAAACCCTAACCTAACCTTAAAGTAAGTACTGTATATGTTGTTAATTATTATTATTATTATTATTATTTAGTATTTAAATGTATAATTACAGTGTAACATGGACACTTTAAAATAAAGTGTAACCAGTGCATTTTAGTTTTGGCCATACACTTTAACCATACTTCAAAGACAATAGAAGTAATTATGAGATCACATAAATATGTACTTAAGTCCTACTTAAGTGGGTCCAAAATTATTCCAAAGTTCAGCTAATTGCATTTAATGTAAATTTAGACTATAATACATTTTCAGTTAATAGAATTAACATGGTATTAACAGTCTGAAAACATCACATTCAGTTACTGTTCTTTTAAAGTATTATTTTCTAAATAAACATAACATTGGTAAGACTTTAGGGGATAGATATTCACTATTAACTAGTTGCTTATTGGCATGCCTATTATTAGGATATTTGCTGTTTATTAGTACTTATAAAGTGCACATATTAATACCTTGTTCTGCATGACCATATTCTACATGTAAATCCCTTAATCCTACCCAATACCATAAACTTAACAACTACCTTACTACCTATTAATAAACAGTAATTAGGAGTTTGAGACAAAAGTCATAGTTAATAGTTAATATTGAGGATTGGACCCTAATCTACAGTAAAATTATGCTAATGTATCATTATTTTTCACAAGGGTTGTCATTGTTAGTACATAATGATCACTGCCTTTCATAATAAGCGCCTTGATTTGGTGCTGTGTTTGGAGCAAGACCAACATATAAAAGCCCTAATGAGCAGAAAGGCTGGCACAGAGCGCACTGCGTACTTCCGTCTGAAATTGGGGATTAGTGCTGGAACGCTGTGTTGAGCGTGAACTGCTCATGGTCTGCCTTGAATATCTGTGTTTCCACTGGAACAGCTGTACAGAGAAGAAAAAGACATTCACTCTCTTAAACACAGGACATTAAAAATTTGCCTTTTCTATACCGGAAGGTAGTTCAAAAAAAAAAAAAAAAAAGTGCATAGATTATGTACTTATAAGCAATTATTAATGCTGCTAGCTAAATATTACAGTTTCTAAGATTAAAATAAAATATAAAAAAAATAAGAAATAATCATAAAATAAGTAGCCCACTAGCCCAATATATCTGTGATTATGCAAGATTAATTGAACTGTTACTCTAATATTAGTTAATCTGTTAATAGCAGTGGTCAGGCATGATGTGTAGCTGTGTGTTTTGTCAAAGTGAGACGTGTTGCTGTGATTGTGATGTTGCAGGATATGGCTCTCTCATGAGGGATTCAGCACCAGTGAGGCCGCATTTGTTTGTCCTATCTTCTTCAACAGCTCACAGTGAACATCTCAAACCCCATAGAGAACAACACACCTCACACTCACACTGAGCACAATGCCCTACCCAGTTTCACTCAGTATGTCTACACACATAATGTTCAATAAGTTTGAAAATATGACACAAGCTCCAATTTACTGAACATTGGAGAAACAATATTTCTATTTTTTTTTTTTTCCCCTTTGTGAATCAGCACTTCTCTCTGGGTGTTTTTTTTTTTTTTTTTTTTGCTCATTGTCATGGTTGACTTATTGAATTTAATTGCCTGTGCTGAGTAGATCTGTGTAATTGCATTAGTTTCAGAAACTAAGCTATAAATGCACATGCTTTACTATTGGGACTTATAGAATCAAGACTTCAGTTTTTATAATTAGGGGAGTACAGTAGGGGTGAAGTCAGGTTAATTGGGACACTTTTTACCATTGAGATGACTGGAAAAAGTGTCCCAATCAACCTGAATTCACCATATATGTTTTTATATTCTCCAAACAAAAGCCTAGGTTAAATACCTTCCCTCTTCAAATAAATCATATGGTATATCAGACGTTAAAAGTGATCTAGTGTCTTATTACCTTGGGTTATTTGTTACCATAGTTGGTTACCATCATATAGCCCATTCTTTCCTTGGATTTGCTATTTCATAGAACCACTGAATTGTTTTGTCATGTCACATCAGTTAACTTCCCTATGGCAGTTAAGTTAGTTCACAAAATAGCATCCTGTGGCTGAATTTGTTTCACTCATTATATTTTATTTTAGATGTTTTGTCTTCCTTTTGATTGGATGCAGTGCAAACCCTTTGCATCAGTAGTTGAACAGACGGATATGCAAGAATTAAGCATTAATCTTGAAAGCCTACTTACCGGCGTTTCAGCAAATCAGTTACGCCTATTCTGTGCGAACATTGCATCACCTATTTAATATTCACAGAATGATTTGCTTTTTATGCATGTTTAAGATTTGTAAGATTGGCACCAAGCACACAGGATCCAACAACCGGTTCTGGGGCCGTATTCACAAAACATCTTAAAGCTGAAAGTAGCTCCTAAATTGCCGTCCTAATTTTAGGAGTCCTAAATTTTTGCTCTGAGTATTTCACAAAGCATTTTAGCACTAAAACTAGCTCCTAAATCTGTGAAACGTTAGGAGTAGTCAAGAGGACTCCTAAGTCACTAAGACCAAATCACAAACAATCCTAATCCACCCAAAGACACTGTACACCATTGAGGCAATAGCGATAGCCTTAGGTGCTGAACTTTTTCTACATAAATGCAATACATTTTGATTTATAGGTTTGAATCTATGATGAGATGCCAAAAATCTTTAACAAATAAGTAAATATTGTCCAATTATCTGTGGCAGTGGTTTTCACATTTACAAATGATTGAATAGAGTAAAAAATATATAGAATAAGCATATTTGGTGTGCGGTCCAAGGGGATTGAGGGCTCCAAGCTCGAAATTTAGCCCAACCCCAGAGTTCTCCCAGTATCCCCAGCCAAGAGTGAGGAGCGGGGGTGGCCGAGGGATGCCGAAAACTGTCAAAGTAACTATAGGCGAGTCGGCTCTCGTCTGTGTATTTATTCCTCCTCTTGAGCTGATTAGAAAGACCGTTTCAATGTGTTCCTTCCAAACTTTGTTTATAAAACATAATTTGTCACTTGCATTTTGCATTCTCTTAAGATTTAGACATCCAAGAGGCGGTCCACAATTAACTGTGTATTTTAATTAGTGACACTTAGCCTACATTTTAAAACCTTTATTTAAATGTGGCAACATTTTTATTAAAAAATATTTATTTGATTAGGGCAACATTTGTATTTTAAAACCTTTATTTTAATATGGAAACATGACACCTCGTTCTACAATATTTCTATGATTAAATCGCTGACTCCTTCCCCATCAGCCAATCACTGTGTGTATACTCCATTACTCTTAGCTTAAGATTATCTTATCTCTATTCCTTAGTAAAAGTTTGTGAATAGGTTTTAAGAGAAAACTCTTAGCTAAGAACTTTTACTGCTATTTAGGAGAACTCTTAGTGATAAGATAAAATGTTTTGTGAATACGGCCCCAGATCTGTAATATTTATCAGAAACAACCGTAAACCATTGTGAGAAATGAGTTTCATGGCAGCTAATGCCCAAATGTGCAAGTAAGAGTGATAGTTTAATTAAATCTTCAACCTCTGTAATCTTTCTTTCCCTCTCTTCTCTGTCAGTTAATCTCTTCAACAGCAAATGTAACTGTTAATTTGCTCTCCAGATGCACTTCTAAAACAGCAGCAGCTACATTCAATTCACCTGCCAGTTTTTCTCTCTCTCCAGGTGACTTATGGCCAGTTAGGTGAGGTACAGTCTCAATGTGGTCTCTTTAGGGTCTCTTTATGTATGTGAGGACTCCTGCAGCTTTGCCAAAATCATTCATTAGATCAGCAAGTTCATGCACGTGATTTGAGAGCTAATTTTTACAGTTTACTTATCATTAGTTAACTACATTAGTTAACATGAACGAATAATGAACTGCACTTATACAGCATTTATTAATCTTTGTTAATGTTAATTTCAACATTTACTAATACATTATTCAAATCTTATTAACATTAGTTAATGCACTAAGAACAAACATGAACAAACTATGAACAACTGGATTTTCATTAACTAATGTTAACAAAGATTAGAAAATACAGTAACAGATGTATTGCTCATGGTTAGTTCATGTTAGATAAAACATTAACTAATGTTTAACTAATGAACCTTATTGTGAAGTGTTACCATCTCATCTATCATTGTAAGTCTAAATGCTGAAGCCCTTAACAGTCTCTAAAGAGTATTTCATGGGTACAGTGCATTTTATGACCTGTCACTGCAGTATGATTATCAGTCTGTCCTTCTGCTGCACGGCTCAGGTGAGACTAATTGGTTTGAAGATGTTGGAAACAAAAGGGTTTTCCTCACACCATCTGTCCCATGATCCCAGTGGCGTGCCTGCTGTGGTCATGGCAGGACAGTAAATAACTGACTGTACGATGAAAACACAGACTTTTAACCTGCTAGAGGAAGATATGACCTCACACTCTCTCTATATGTTGCTTTCATCTCAGAGTGCTTTAACTTGTGCTGTTCAAACTATACATTATTAGTGCTCAAGTTTAGTATCACTATATTCTATATCTACAGATTCATACCTAGAGGCCAGAACATCACAGAGATTGAGGTTGAATAGCCCATGAGACTGTGAATATACCTTGCTGAATAATCCATGAATTCCATGTTGGTCCAGGCTGGTTTATGCTGGCCTAGCTGGTGGACCAGCATAGTCATGCTAGGTAGAACGTGTGACACTAATGACTTATCCTAGATTAAGATGGAATGACGATGAAACACATTTGACGGGATAGATGGCTGACATTTTCCTTCAAATGTTTTTTAACAAATTCCACCCTGGTTGTAGCTACACATGCCAGCAGTGCAGCAATGTTGTAATTCGTCTAATTAGTAATATTTCTAATTATTTTCAGGAAGTCTTTTGGGGGCGTCTATAGGTTTATCCTGTAGATTATGGTCTAGTGTCACCAATCAGCCCTTTTTCCAAGTAGGCACCCTGGCCATGGTTATGTTTGCTAAATATTAACTAGTAAAGTGAGATTGCCCTTCCAAAAATGCTGATATTATTATTACTAATTGAACAATCCCTAGCCACATATCAAAGACAAAAATCATGTGCAAATGAAGTCTGAAATGGGAAACAGCTGTGTTTCTCTGTCTGGCAATCTGTTAACATAATCAGAACGGTGCTGAAGTA
Source organism: Chanodichthys erythropterus (assembly GCF_024489055.1). Lineage (NCBI taxonomy): Eukaryota > Metazoa > Chordata > Actinopteri > Cypriniformes > Xenocyprididae > Chanodichthys > Chanodichthys erythropterus. Next base: position 59,386,887 of record NC_090230.1, on the reverse strand, counting down.
TTTAACAACCAGTTAATGCAGTGTCTCTGTTTGTTATAGTTTGCTTCAGAATTAATCAATTTGTTTCTTTTTAAAAAAACTTCCACTCAAATGTTAACTGTCTATGGTTTGCTGACGCTGCCAGTGTAAAACCTTTGAAGAATGCACTTAAAAGTAATTTGTCCATACAGGTCCATTAAAACAGGAAATCACTCCCATAGAACAATCATGCCGCACAAGAATTTCTTGGCATTTTTCACAGCCTGAAGCGATCAGATCTGCTCTTTACACACATTGCACAAGACTTACATTAGTTTCCTGCTGGTTATGTTAAGAGAGACGTCAAGCACGAGGTTGCTGCGGTTACAGATAAACAGACATCTCATCGTATTGTTGTAGCCGTTGACTGGGCATGTACGCAATGAATCAGGTAAACTGTGAGAGAGGTGAGGCATGTGTGATACAACCTGCTGTCCACAGACCGCAGCACACTTCCTGAGCTCTCTGAAACATGCCACACCAGAACAAACATTTGAGGAACAATGGCAGCTTTGAGTTTTTCAATTCTAGGCTTTCTCTGGTGTTTGAGAACAGAACTTGCCTTTCTGAAAGAGAGTTCTACTATGAGAATAGCCTAAATGATTTCTTTCTGGAAACTGAAAGTGGCAGTTCTTTAAAAAGTGAAAATTCTGTCATAATTTATTCACCCTGTCATTCTAAAACTGACCCTCTTTCTTCCATGATACAGAACATTTGAATAATGTACTGGTTGCTCTTTTTTAAAAATTACAATTCAATGCTTGAACGCTTCAGGCACTAATATATGCTGCTTTTACACTTAAGCTTGAACACTTCAGTCCCCATTAATTCTTCTAACTGCATGCAAAAGAGCAACAGAAGCAAGTCACGAGGACAGAATTTTTATTTTTAGCATGAACTATCCCTTGAGTAGCCTCTCTGTGTTTCATTTGTTTGAATATTGAGTTTATGTCCTGTGCTAACATGCTGTGTGGCACATGATCTAGTCTTCATCTTCATCTGATTCTAGACTTTAAGCAAACTGTATACTGTACATTGTAGATGCTTTTATCACATACATTTTAAAGTGTTGGTTGAAAGAGGGGTTCTTAAAGATGTCAGATAGCCTGAGCCTTGAGCACACAGCATTCACTGAGTCAACATTAGATCTGCAGTATGATTCAGCAGTCTGTTCACCTCTCAGAACATCGGGAACACTGTGTTATACACCTGAGATTAGAAACTCATCTCAAAGAACAAAATATACTTCGGTATATTTAAATATACCTACTCAGATGGATTTTTTTTCTCCCTGTAGAGTGTTTCGCTGCATTACCCGACCACCCTCATATGCAGCACAGGAAACTGCTGGTCCAGCAGAAGCATTAGAGGAGGTGGCACGTTTGCACTGCAGCATGATGCAGTGTCTGTGCAGAGCCGGCATCTTTGGTTTCTTCCCACCAGCAAAAAAATGAAATGGAACCAAATCGATCCAGCAGTGCCCCTCACAGCACTCTCACAGAGAAAGAGACCCTGAGCACTGCTGCATTGCAGTGGATGCGTCTGCAGTGGCCCACACACTTATTTTTAGGGAGCATTTATTTTAAGACTCACTGCGTCTTGCAGCTATTCTCTCACTGACAGAGAAGCCAGCAAACTTATTTTATATGAAATACTTTTTGGAACTTGAAATGACGATTTTTACATGTTTATTATCATTATGCACGCCGCTTTTATGATCACATTATAATTAAGAGACGCATGGAATATTTGTATTTTCAAATATCTATTTGTCACACTGCAGAACCATTTATAATGAACTATTGAAACTGAAAAAGGTGTAAGATATTTCCAAAGATATGCACTTTGATTTTTTTATTTTCATATTATTTTTAACCTAAGATCTTGATAACAGAAAGTTCATGGACTTATGTGTCAACTCTACATCCCAATCCGTGACCATTAGCACAACCTCTACAACCTCCACTTATCTATAAACACAGACTTGAAGATTAATAAAAAACTTCTTTATAACCAGGTCAGAGTTCATTAACATGTAAAAAGACCCAAGTAGAAGCATGAAGTTTACAGAGTGATCCAATTTTCCCACTCCTATGCTCATCATTCATGTTTATTTGTGGCATCTTCGCTGTTTGTCGCCAGACTTTGACTGCATTGAGATGTGCTCATACGTGAGTTGAATAAATTGGCTCTTGTCTCTCACCTTGAAAAGACTCAGATGTTCTCCTGCTGTTTTGATGACAATTCCACTTTACCGAGGTGTCTGTCAATGTAAGCTCAGGATGCCAAAATGCCAACATTAGATGAATAGCGTCTATTTAAAATCTTGTCGTTCAACTTAGTCTTTTCATTAGCCATTTTCTTTCAAACGCTGATGGTCAGTCATATGCAAATGCACGTCACTTTCCCTTCCTCAGAAAACACTGAACGTTTTTGTTATGTGACAGATGATCAAATGTGCCTGATCACTAATGCTGCAGGTTTAATGGGAGTGAAGAACGGCAATTAGATTAACGGGACAAAAGCAATCTGTTACGCTGTCAATTATTCATGCGGTTCTGGTTGTCTCAAACATCAGCAGTTCGGATGGTAAAGATTGAATTACATTGAGCTCAAAGGCAGAACGTCTCCTGCTTCAGTGGTCACCTGATGGGGTCTGTGACCTATGAAATCACAACGAAACTAACTCGATTATCTGTTAGGATGAAGGCTGAGTTTTATTGTAAACTGCTCATCTTCATACCACCAGCCTTGAAATATCCCCAATGTTCAGTGGCTCATGTCTTGTATTGACAGTGTAGAAGGGAAGTCAGAATGGCCGGATGTGGCCACGTATTCCGGCTCATAAATGAGAGTAACTTGATGTCAGAGGTGGTTAGAGATGGCTATCAATATTTCCTGGTGGAATTAGTTTGGTGCTTAAAGCAGAAAATAGAGCCATTAGTATGTGGAGTCATGAAGTAACTTCGGGAGGTTCTCAGTCAGAGGGGGCCGCAGGGGGCCGTAGGAATTCACGGTTGGGTTGTCAGTCCCTTCCACAGAATGGTGACAGGTTCAGAAGGATTGCGGAAGTGAGTGTGTGTGTGTGTGTGCTTTTGTTTATATTACATTGTGGGGACCAAATGTCCCCACGATGTAATATAAACCTGAGTTCACCTACATCGTGGGGACCAGCCACCGGTCCCCACAATGTAAATTAATTAATAAAAATACTAAATGATGTTTTTGTGAGAAAATAAAGGTGTCCACAGTTTCCTGTGATGGTTAGGTTTAGGGTTAGGGGTAGGGTAGGGGGATAGAAAGTATGGTTTGTACAGTATAAAATGCATTGCGGCCCATGGAAAGTCCCCACAATTCACAGAAACAAACGTGTGTGTGTGTGGTCTTGGTATTCCTTACATTATGAGGACCAAATGAATTTTTCTGGTCACCATGAGGAAAAAACTGAGATTTTTTTTTTAAATATGTAAAAATGCAGAAAGTTTTCTGTGATGGGTAGGTTTAGGGTTAGGGGATAGAATATGCAGTTTGTACAGTATAAAAATCCTTATGTCCCCATAAAACATGGAAACCAGTATGTGTGTGTGTGTGTGTCACAGAAGACCTGATGCCAGAACATGTGGACAGAATGATAATGATTCATTTGTGAAAAAGAAGTGCACTTAAGCATACTTTAAAAAAGTACTTATTACAGAAACAATATGCTTAAAAAGAAGTTTAGACTGAATATGTTTTCAGACTTGTTTTTTGCAATTAAATAAAATGTATTAGTTTACATTTTATATGTATATTAAATGCATTTAGCTGAACTTTAGGGTGATTTTTGACCCACTTAATTAGGACTTAAGTACATCTTTATATGTGATTTCATACTTCTGTTTTCTATTGAAATATAGTTAGTGTACTGCAGAATGTACTGACCAGCATCTTGAAATAGTCTGAAATTTACAAGGTTGCCTGAGCTATTTTCATTTGGAAGTTGTCACTTGCCTAAAACTAAATTACAGCATTGCACTTAGTAATAATGCCAAATTAAAGGTTTTAATTTGGCACTCTTATGAATGTATTTTTAAAAAGTGTACTTAAGAGTGTTAAGCAACAGTCAAAAACGCTCTCTTTTAGCATGCATAAGTAGCTTTTTATTTCATTAAATTCTATCTGAATTATACATTATATTTATATTATATGAAAGTACAGTTGTTGTTTTTTTTTTAAATGTACTTTTAACATTTGAAGTACACTACAAGTGCACCTTCAAGTACAGTTAAGTGCAATTCTTTTTTGCAAGGGTTAGCCAGCCTGTGACGACTTTGGCTGCTCACCGCTGCATTGATGACGTTTTAGAGACGCAATGCCAGACGTGACGTGTGCAGTGGGCTCGTGAGCTGCCGTAGAGTGCTCATTTAAAAATGTTGATGAGCAGAGATTTTGCAGATTGGAAGTGCAGAGGAAGGCAGTAGATCCAGAGTGCTCAGGGAAACACTTTGTCATCGCAGTGGTTATCGACACACCGGAGTGATGCGCTTTCATATATCCAGATATTATCGAAATGTTACAGGTATGGAGTGATATTATTTTATGTGATGTCTTAGGATATCTTGAAACCGTTTGAAATTTACAAGGTTGCCTGAGCTGTTTTCATTTTGAAAATGTCACTTGCTTAAAACTAAATTACAATTGGTACAACATTGCATGATAGTTCATTGCTACTTTTATAAGTGACTGTATTTAAACATTGTTGCTCATCTTTTACTCTGTGTAGGCGCGTAATTAAGTAGCTGTTTGGTTGAGAAGTATTGCTGTACCTGTACACTCACATTCCTTTTGTAGTGAAAGGCAATGACCCTGCATTTACTTCAGTCTGATCTATAGCTCAAAACAGCCTGTCTGTTCAGTGCTGGCCTTCTCTCAATCTTCTGATATTTAGCAGTTATTTTGTAAAGGTCATTTGGATCAGACTCCCATATTGTGCATGTCATGAACTGCAGCTCCAGTTTAGACTCTTTTAAATTCTTGATCTCAGATTAGTGTTATACCTAAATAAGATCATCTGGGGTAAAACTGCTCCTTCCTCAGTGCCCTTATGTGTTGTGTTCATCTGTGCAGCGGCCACCAGCACCACTCCCTCGGCCAAGACTTCCAGTCACATGACCCCCTGCAGCGAGGCCGAGAGAAAATTCTGCGTGAACGGCGGGAAATGCTACACACTGGAGGTCACGCCTGGAAACATCAGACACCTCTGCAGGTACAGCTGCACATCCGCTTGTGTGTTACAGGTTCAACACATTTAATCTGCTATAGTTTGTTTTTGCTTAAGTCTTTTTAGGTGAGGTTTAATGAATTAATAAACTATATCTGTAGCTCAAACAGTGGAGCATTGCATTTGCAACACCAAGGTCATGAGTTTGATTCTCTGGGAATGTATGGAGTGATACAATGTATATCTTCAATGCAATGTTGGATAAAGTGTCAAATGCATAAAGGTAAATTCAGCTCTATTTTAATGCAAAAAGAAAAGCATAGCCATGCTGCAAGCGGAGGTTTTCTGCGTGCATGACACTGACAGCACACTCTGGGGTATTAGTGCTCTTACTGTCCAATTCAGTGAATAAGCACAAAACCTAGTGCTGATGTCAGGATTTTGTTCTCATCAGTAAGTACTGCAGTCGAGAGGAGCTTCTCTCTTTACTGTCAATGCAGGAACAGACAGACAGCAGCACTCTTCAGGGACTGTAGATCTCTGAGCTTTCCATTTCAGCCATCCATCAGTGGTCACATGAACCTTAACAAACATGTGGGATTAGTGCCAACTCATAATAATGTGATCAGACATTCTAAAATTCAAATTAAAGTTGAGTGTACATCATCCTGCAGCATTTGTGCTCCAGACATGAATGATTCCTCATGTTGAGGAGAAGCATGCTGGTACTTTTTTCTAACAGAGATCACTGTTTTCACTGGATGATGAAATGGGAGAAAAAAATCCCACAGACGCACATTGAAGGAGGGAGCCGAGCCATATCTAGAGACCTTTTAAATTCTTGATCTCAGTGAAATAAACCCAGAACAATTTGTCCCAGAAACTTTTTTTTCCCCTCAAACTTGTTTCTGTCTGCATTTCCATCACGGTCTAAACCAAAGAAGGTGGAGCATCAGATCACAGAGGATGAACTACCCAATAATCCTTGAAAATCACCTAGCAACCACCCACAACACCCCAGCATCAAAGCGACTGTTGGATGTCCTAGCCCCATTCACATTTTCTTCAAGGAATGCAACATATCTAGTTGTTGTTGTTAAAGTTTCTCCTCACTTTTTATGAATCTGAAAAAGTTTAAAATACCTGAGAAGTGGTATACCAACACAATCTCGAGTCATGGCAATTCATAACTATTTTACATTCATCTCATTCGTATGTTTTCGTATGATCTGCTTACGCCCCAGCGATGGTTATGTTCTGGGGTTTGGGTGGATACCATAGACTGTAAAAAAATATGGACGTAGCGTCCGTGACGTCACCCATAGAGTTCTGAACAGCAGTTTTGATGCGCAAATGAGGCCGCGGCCATCTTAGCTGCGCATCACCGCACGTCACTCCCGGATAACTGAAAATGGGCAAAGAGGTGGGGAGGTGGTTTGAGCTGATGTGATTGGTTGCTGAAACCACGCCTGCCTAGCTCGACGTGACCATGTTAGCAAGCAAAGGAGCTATCTATCTAGATACTATCTAAATTATTAATAAAGATACGTTTTATCATCAGAAAATTCTAAAGGTATACTGTCAATTTACTGTGTTTTTTTAAGATATAGATGCTCCAACACCAGTAATTTGTGTTGGGTGTGCAAATAACAACATGGAACATCAAATGGGACTTCATACCTTTATAATAGAGATCGCGAGATGAATCCAATCTGTGGCACTTGGGTAAAATATAAATGTCCATTGCAAAACAAAAAAAAACATTTCACATTTCTTCTGAATGATCTGCTGTCTGTCATCGTTCTTCAAGAAAGGACGCAATCTGAGCAGCCTTTATGTTATAAAACTGTATACGATCATATCTAACAAACAAATCAGCCTATGTCCAAAGTATATTTTTTTCAAAATAGTGCAGCAGTTTTAGTTATAATATCCAAGCAGTGCTGTCAGAGTTGTATATCCTCCTGGTATTGTCATTGTTGTAAATCTCACAATCAAAACTTTCAGCCAATGCCACGATCCAACAACGTGTGTCTGTGTCTCTTCCCCATGCACGCACACAGACACACATCAGTCTCGAATACTATGCAGCAAGCCATATTTTATAATTGTATAAAATAATCGAGAAAAAAAGCACAAAAACGGCTGAGATGCCAAATTCAGCGGCAGCTGAGGTAACATGACGCCTACCTGTCACTCAAGTGACCACGCCCTTAATTATGCAGAACTTTAAGGCTTAATATAATTTAAACGGATAAGTTATAAAAAAATTCACCCCCCTCAGAGTTGTCATGAAGGGCAAAAATAGCAGTATAGACCAAAACCACAATTTGAACCAACTTGTAAATATGTTTTTTTCTGCTATAAACTTGGCCAATTTAACATGGGACTCTATGAGATTCTGCTCTCTTTTGGAGCCTGTCCCTAGCGGCCAGTCGATGAATCGCAGTTTAAGTTACTTACGTATTGGCTTCACGAGACAAAGGGGGAGGTTGCCGCTTGGTGGATACTCATACTCACTTTTTTCACATGAATTCAAATAAAATCACCACCTCATAAAATTGTTCTGATTTCCCATGAAATTGGGTTAGGTATACTCTTTGCAAACATTGCAAAGTCGCCTCTGCTGCTGAGAGTGACGTTTGGATGAATATGTGTTGCACCCTTTCCACTCAATAACAAACAGCAGTTAAGAAAGCATCTGATCATGAAGATGTGAATATGTTTGCACCAGCTCTGCAATTCAGTCATATAAATTTATGTTTATTTATGGAACTTTATACAAGAGATTGCTTTAAAGCAGAAAATGAAAAAAAAAAAAAAAAAAAAAGATGGCGAAGCATCAGAACCACACCTACCTATTTCATCATCGCCACAGACCAATGGTAGTTTGAAGATGTTTACTAGCCAGGAAGTTTGCTTTAACAAGTTGTTTTGAACTCCAGAAATGCTGATTTTTGTTTAAAATATCACACCAGTTTTTTTTCTTCAATTTTGCTTGAAGAATATCAGGGCATTCACCCTCTACAGGCTCATTTCCACCGAAATTACCCAGAACAATTTGTCCCAGGAACTTTTTTCCCCCTCAAACCTGTTGCTGTCTGCATTTTCATCACAGTCTAAAGACACATAAAGATTAGTCCATTGTTGTAAGACTTTCCAGTTTCCAATAGATTTCGTATTCCGCATATAAGCTTAATAAAGCCTGAACCTCGTCATCGGTCCATCGAATAGCAAACAACTCTTACTGCATGCAGACTTTTAAAAATGGTGGTTGAAATAAAATGCTGCGTGGAGTCAACCAATCAAAATGCTGCGTGAACTCAACCAGTCAACATGTTCAGTGCCCAATTCCAACCCACGAAAGTTCCTGAACTTTGAAAAAGTACTACCTAGTGAGCAGGGACTTTCTGAGGGGGAAATTTTACCCGGAACTTCATTTAGACCCTGGTCCCTGTGGTCAAAACACACAGAGTACCACCCCAAAGTCCCTAGTTCCTGGGAAAAGTTCCTGTGGTGGAAATGCAGCTTCTGTTCAGAAAGACAGCTGCCCCAGCTGTTAAGCCCTTTTCAGAACAACAGCTGGAAGCTCTAAGGATGTGTGTGTGGGGGATTGGTTGGGTGTGGGTGTGTGGCAGGGGTTTTTGAGAGCTCTTAATGTCATCAGAGAGCAGTTGGTCAGCTGAAAGATCAAGACTGGAACAATCTCAGCCCTGGACCTTTAAAAAAAAAAAAATATATATATATATATATAAATATAAATAAATATATATATATATATATTAAAAACCATCAAATAAGTGAAATGATGTAACAGCAGAAGTACATCCAGCGGGGCAGCTCACGTTTATGGAGAGCAGGGAATATTTCCTGTTCTTGAAATGATCATGGCCCATGCGTGTGTTTGTCTAGTGTTGTTGTGTAATGTTGTGTTGTGATGTGTTGTGCTGTGTTCATCCTCTTTCTAACCCAGGTGCCCTCCAGGATTCACAGGGAACCGCTGTCATACCAGAGACCCTGTGAGAGTCGTAGACCCCAAACGTATGTGCAGTCAGTGAACGTCCCCTTCACCCCCAAACACACACAGCATCGCCGCTGTTTCTGTGCTGCCTCGCCACCTCCGCCATTTAGAAAGCACTCTCTCTGTCAGAGTTTGCCAGGCCGCCCATCTGTCCGGCGTCAGATGTGGACAGGTGCACGATGGGCTGCTGTCATCTCTGCCAACATTTACACCAGAGATACTCACCAATCTTCATAGACTAGTCATGACTAAACTGTTAATTGGCTCTTGGAACCCGGGCGGATGTTTGCGAGACATTCAGCGAGCAACACCGGAGACACGCGTGTGTGAGGGGGACTTTTGGGTGTCAAACTCACTTCCTGTCTTCCTCTCTTTCTCTCTGTGACTTCTGTCTTTCCCTCTCAGGTGCCCCAATGAGTTTACTGGTGATCGCTGCCAAAGCTACGTAATGGCCAGCTTCTACAGTACGTCTATTTCCTCTTCCTGTCTGTGCTTGGATTGGAGCATGCTCAGTCAGCGCTACCTCCTGTTGCTTTGGTTTTATGTTCTTGACCGACAGGTAGTCAGATCAGACAGAGATTGTTATTTTGGGAGTATTTTTTATGTTTCCATTCCTTCCCTTTGCATGTTTAGCATTTATTAATCTAGTTTTGTTCTATTGGATGCTAGTTAGCTGACAATGGTTAGACAAGGTTGATATTCTTCAGTCTGGACACATGTTAGTTATTAGGGGAGATCAGGTTTCTCTTCATTCACATCATCTTAGACTGTGAACAGATGAAATGAGTATATCAAACTCTATCTGCGGACAACATCACACCACCTGGCTCATGAGGTTATGACTTTACTCTCAGTTCATTAACATGTTTTGTGAGCTAGTCATCATGGTTAACTAAGTCCTTTAAACATGTGCCCAGGGTCATTCTCAAAAAATTGTTATAAGTGCCGTTCTGAGTGTTGATATTGTTAACTAAAACTATTAAAATAATTTTCATTAATTAAAATAAAGCTGAAATAAAGTAAAATATGTATATTAGATTATTTTTTGAAAAGTAAACAAAGAAATTTTAAATGTTGACTTGACAAATACTAAAATTAATAAAACGTCTCAGGTTACGACTCTAACCCTGGTTCCCTGAGACACTGCGTCTTGGATTGATGCTATGGGGAGTGCCTTCAATGTGACTGGTTTCTGAAGCTTGAGTGACAAACATGGCAATTAATTGGTGCTGGTAAGGATCAAAGGGCACCTGTAATACACGTCATCTACTCTTTTGTTTTAAGGAGATGCGCAGGCAGGCCCAAGGTATGGCTAGATGCAGTGCCTTATTCCCCTTTTCAGGAAACCAGGGTTACAGTTGTAACCTGAGATGTTCCCTTTGAAGTCGAACTTTGACACTGCATCTTGGATTGACGCTATGAGGAATGTCTGCCTTCATGTTGACGGAATGCCTGCTTTATTAAGCTGTGAATAAGCATATAGCATAAATTGACTCTACTGATTACTTAGCCGGAGTCAGATCACATCAACCCCCATGGGCACATCCAAAATGACTCATATAGACTATATAAATGAAGTAGAGAAAATCTAAACAGCCCTACTTAAATGCATTCACCTAGCATTGAGCCTTGGGCCCATCCAAAGTGGAGATTTGTCTCAAACAAGAGAAAGGCAGTCTGCTTTTTCTTTAGTTTGCCAAAATCTCTCATCCAGCATAAGCCAACCCCAAGGAGGCCACAGGAGAGCTTATGCCCTACTTTAAAAAAAAAAAAAAAAAAAAAAAAAAACAGTACACTGGGTGAGAGCAGTTCAACTCTGAATAAATTATAGGCACTTCTCCAGGACCTCTTAAGCTACAACTTTACTCCAGCGCTAACTATAGCATGCAATAGGTAACCAGGAAGGAAACACACAGGCAATCTACCTCTACCTGTCCCATTCTTGAACATGGGTCATAGAAAGGCCTATAAATCGAGCATCCCAAAAGGAGCATACATTCCCACTTCAAGACCCAAGTTGGGAGGGAGGGAGGTAAACGAGGTATAGGGAATCTATACTGCCCTATCTCCATTCACCCTGCATCAGCCCTAAGGGGGCATCTACCAAGCAACCATCCATAGCTGAGCATACAATTCTACTTTAGACCCTAACATAGGGGAGATTATACCCATCCCTGAAAAAAAAAAAAGAGCGGTTTCAGATTCCTCTTTTCCTGTTAACCAAAACCTGCTCTATTTCTATGCCTATTTGGCAATGGTTGCTTTCAACTCCTCCATGGGACATGAAAAATAATGTAGAGTCTATATAGTGAGGCCCTCTATATTCTATCAATTTAACCCTGGACCAGCAGTGTTCTAGACCAGAAAAGATAGCAGAACACAAAATTTTTTTGTGACTCACACTCTTAATGTTAGTCTATAATCTGTGCCTATCATGCAGGTCCATGAAGGCAGACCATAACCTCAGTGTAAGCTGGAGGGAGTATGAATACAACTTTCTGGCAGCACTGCTAAAAATAATAATAGTAATAATAATAATAATAATAATAATAAAGTAATAGTAATAATAATAATACGTTTTATTTATATAGCACCTATGAGCAACAAACAACGGTACAAGCGGAGAAGTAGATTAGAGCAGTAAATTGGTGTGGACACACTCTTGCAAATGCTAGATTCCTATCCCTCGGGAGAGAATCAACAAGAACAGAGCCTTGTTCGTATGCTCCAACAGTGTTTATCTTATACATGCATACGAACAAGTAGTTCCTGAAGACAAAAAGCTGATGAGGTGTAATACGGGTACCCTTTGCTCCGCTTGTGACAACAGCCAATACATTTCTGTGTTTGTCACACATGCTTCAGACACTGGTCACTCTGATGGCATTCCCCTTAGCGTCAATCCAAGATGCAGTGTCAAAGTTCTACTTCGAAAGGGAACTAAAACTGAAAAAAATGACTAAAACTAAATTAAAATGAAAACTGAAGTTATAAAAATAAAAGCTAATTAAAAATATGAATAAATACTATAATAGTATATAATTAATACTAAAATAACACTGTTTTAAAATTTGCATAATTTAAATTCATAATTAAGTCATTTATGTAGTAGTAGTAGTAGTAGTAGTAAAAATAGTTGTAATTTTACAATAATTGTCATAATAACCTAGTATGACATTTCTTCTTCAAAACATGTTTGTAATGTTTTTTTTGCTTTACACACAAAGGACCAGATTTACTAAACAAGGTAAATTAGCATGAGACTACAAGCCTATAAAAGAGCTAATGAGAATGTGAAGTTCTGCAACTGATCAACTGATGATGAGTAAATTAATGAAGACAGACGCAGCAGCTCATTTACATAATGACCAATGCAATCTACCAAGAGCAAATTAGCTTAGGGTTGCAGACAAGCAGAGCCACTGATAATCAGGTGTGGGTAATCTACTAATAACTTGGCTTAAGACGTGCTTTTTTGGGGTGTTAAACTGACTACCGCAAACCTTAGTAAATCATAGTGCATGATTTATTTAAATACTCTCCTCCTATTAATATTGCATATGAAAGGGAAAGTCCTACAAATGTACATGCAATCAGCTGCAAAAATCAGTGTCCATGCTTTTTCATCACTTATCTTTCACCAAAAGAGCATTTGCACTGGTGCAAGTTGTTAATAAATCTGGCCCTTAAAAATCAAATGATCAAATCTATGAAATAATGTAAGTTCAGTGTTCTGTTAATTATCCCAGCAGTAAGTCATGGAGACAAACGTTCAGTAGCAGACAAATTGCACCTTTTTCTGAGAATGACCCTTAAACTATTTCCGTGACATACAGTACCACAGAAATGACCACAATTGCCTTAATTAACATACTTGAGGCACACAGAGGCATGTAATGAGAGCTGAGACCCATCAGTACACTATGAACACTGTGAACCTTGCTCAAAAGAGATTCATAAGTTCAACCTATTATATTGAACTGGACATCTATATCATACATTTGGGTGATATTCATTATCATTTCAGCATTTCAAATAGCACAGTAAGCAGACAGAAAATCTCAATTGATTAACTAAAGTGCTAAAATAGCTAAATTTACTGGAGATCTGCACTGACAATCTATTCTCAGCTATTAATAGTGCTTGCTAATGTGTCCTTTATAGAATGACCTTCATCAGTCGAGATGCTCTGGTTCAGTGTCCACAGTTGTTTTATCACTGATAAACGACACAAGATCAGGGCTATCAGTTACTGTACTGTACATTGGGCCTCTAACAACATGTCATTATTAGGTCAGCATTACAGTCAAACAATTGACATGTGTGATATTATTTTTAATTATTTGAATTGGTAATTTTACATTTTTTTTTTTTTAAATTAACTGTGATAACCTTGTAATGACAGTCCAGTTTATGTCTAGAGTTGCCATTTTATGCATACAGAAATAACAGGATTATATTTCTGCAAACCTGTTCTTAATGTATAGAGGAGTAGGAGATCAAATTCTGCCAGTGTTATTCTTTCAAACTTTGACTGGCTCAGATATCAGTCCAACAATCAACAGCTTCTGACCGTCAGGTAGTTTAGGTGACCGAGAGATGCATGTGTTTAACAGCATGTTTAACAAGTGCTGGTGTAATCACATGAATTAACTGAGTCTGACTTGCCTGTAGAGAAATGTGTCGAGGGTCAAGTCTTTATAACGACGTGAGCGCAGTGACGTCTGCATGTGCATGTCCTTGTGTCATAATGATGACCAACCATAAGTGTCTGTATATAGAGATGTGCATCACTATATACGTGTGATAAACCATCCATATATCTCTTAATGAATTCTGACATTTCTAAGAATTAAATGATGCATTGTCATGGTGGGTTTAAAGTCAAACAGAATAGGTTTGAATCATTTCTGCTTTCAAATATGTATCTGTGAATGTGTGTAATGTACCATGCTATATATATACATGCTGAAATGACTTCAGATATATGGTGTTTTTGGAGGTGGTTTGAGGTGGACCTGACCTGTGTGTTTGTGTGCAGTCAGTCAGAGTTGACATCACCGCTCAACTGTTTTTTTTTTGTTTGTTTGTGTTTTGCTTTCTTTTCATCACCTTGTCTGCCTTGGCAGAACATCTTGGGATTGAATTTATGGGTATGAATTGTTCTTTCCTCTTAGTTTGCAGATTTGTAGGTCTAGAAGCTTGAGCCTGTTTCCTTCAACTTCAGCTGGTTTCCTTTTGCTCATGAAGGGATCAAACAGCCATAACATATGATTGGAGATTGACATCATTATTCTTTATTATATTAATGCACTGGACTTCAGATGGCTGCTTAGAGCCACTCTGTAGATTTCTAAGGTTTTAGACAAGAAAGTGGATAGCCTCTCTGAAGCATGTGATGTGCGGGGGGGGATTTTAGCCTGTATGCTAGGAAGGATGTTGTTAATAATTCATCAAGACCTCTGATATCTTCCATTCAAGGCAGATATGGAAAGCTCTCTCTCTCACTCTCACTCTCACACAGACATATACACAGAGAGAGACAGCTAAAATTCACACACAGTTCAGCGGTGCAAAAGAGAAGTCGTACTGCAGTAGTTATGCTGTGTTTAGATCCCTTCAGCTTTGCTTTGCCCTCCATTCATGCATCCCTCTATCATCAGCATGACATCTCATTCCTCACTTTCTTCATTTTCTCCCCCTTTTCTACTTCTCATCAGTGTTTTATCAATGTTTGTACATAGTGATTGCCGTTGTGTTGCGTGCATCAAGAATGTGTTTGCTATTCTCTAAAAACGATTTAAGATAGAAGTTCTAAATCAAATGTGTGGTAGCATTTGCTCACAGGCTTCAATACGCTTTGTAGTGACAGGGAACTACAGTATTCTGTCTTTAAGACCTCATGAAGAGAAAATGGGCCAAAAATATTGATAACATCATCTTGCACTCCATCTTTTGTCCAGTCAAAATTGATTAGCTGTGTTTAATTGGGGTTGGTGCTAAAACCTGCAGTAAAGTGGCTGTCCAGGTTCAGGATTGGACACTGAAAGCTATATGATTAATCAAAATGCATCACAAGTAGCATTTCCACAAGCTAATACTAAATACTAATATATAGAAGGTGTACAGTGTCGTACACATAAATACAAAACACCAACATGACATTAAAATAATGCAATAAGCATTCATTTAACAGCATAAGATGTAACATGAAACCCTAATGTACATAGCTGATGAGAAAAAACTAAGACAAAATTACATTGATAACTGTAAAATGACATTAAATGTTCCATTAGATCATTTACATTTTTACAGTGTTTTACCATTTAAAATTACAATCATTTATTTTACTACTAGCAAGCATCATGATTCATGAATATCATGTAAACTAAAGGCTGTTTATAACAACGGGGAGGAGCCGTTGTCTTACCCACATTTCCGTCAAATTGTACATCAACACAGTAAAGAAAAATGTGCTTGTCAAACATTTTCATGGGGTCTTTAGCATGAAATAGCAGACACATTTCTCAGCCATTCAATTGTTTGTTTTATCAGCCTGTGAGTTTGTGCTGCTACCAGTTCATGACTTTTTATTAAAGCCTTTAGCATTCCATATTTATTGACCATTCACAAAAATATGCATAAAATAGTTGCTGAAGACTTCAATAAATTCAGTCTGTCAATGTTGTGATCTAATCCTCATAATGAAATGAGTGAAATGCATGAGTGTTGATTGTTAAAGACATCCTAGAGGCCTCAGGCCCAGCAGGATTTGCATTTTATGTCATTTGTGACAACATGATAATTCTGAACTGACCTTGAATTAGCACGTCCTGTTATCTCGTCCCCTTTCAGTAAAACCACATCCTGAGATCAATAAACCCTGTCTAATTAAAGCATCAGTGGCAATGGAAACATACATGTGTGCTAGCTTATGTTCTTACTTGGAAATCTGTTGAAATAACATTGTTATTATAAAAAAATATATATATATTCCAAGTAAGAACGTGATTAAGATGTAATGTGTGTTTGTGTATGTGTGTGTTTTACCTGGAAGCTTCAAAAGCAGTCTGTCCTCTCTTCCAGAAGCTGAGGAGCTCTATCAGAAACGCGTTTTGACTATAACAGGCATCTGTATCGCTCTTCTAGTTGTTGGCATCATGTGTGTGGTGGCTTACTGCAAAACAAAGTAATTCACTTTTTGAAATGTCTGTTTGTACTAAGTTACTTTTTACACTTAGTTTGTACTAATGTTTTACTCAAAAACTAAAATGAGCCATTTGAATTATTGATAGTCATTGAAATGCTATCACTTGCAATCTAAGAGCTAAGAGTTTTTTTCTGCGCACATAGGAAACAGAGGAAAAAGCTGCATGATCGTTTGCGACAAAGTTTACGAGAGCGAAACGCTGCGGCCAAAGGCCCTCAGCAGCCCCACCCTCCACCCGAAAACCTGCAGCTGGTCAATGTGAGTATCATCACCTCACAGACCCGAGCATCTGCAACATCATTTTGATATGACTTTGCATATGATAAAACCATGCAGTAATGATACCAGAGGTCAATATTTTAAAATCCTGTGCACTGAAGTTTGAAACATTGATTAAAAACACATTGTCCCTTTTGGGGATTTTAGATAATTCATTCCCAGAAAAAAATGGTGTCATTTATGTTAATGCCATCAGTATTAAGTTGAAGAAAAGTGTATTACACACTATAAGAAAAACAGTGATACACCAATCAACTTTTGTCCGTCTGATTTCAGCATTACATGCCGAAAAATCCCATCCCTCCTCACATGCATGTGACAGATAGAGAAGCAGAAACATCTCTCTCCACAAACGAGTTCACATCATCAACGCATCCGTCCAGCGCTGTCACTCACTCCTCCAGCCAGTGGTAAAGTACAATCCCATACATCACACACAGCATCATACACACAAGATTACTAGCTAGAAACTGTCAAAATGAAATCTGAATCAAATTAAGTCATATTTATTTGTATAGCCCTTTTCACAGTACACAGGAATGAGTAGTCCAATTATTCCCTCACAAGTACAAAGTCTACCTTTGTAATTCTTTTTATTTTTAAGCATGTTAGAAATTTTATTTATTTATTTATTTATTTATTTATTTTTATATGCTATGGCAAAAAATTGGAAATTATGTCTGGAACCAAAGTACATTCACTGTTGTTTTAATGTATAAACATTGAGAACAACACGTGACTAGATAATATGTATGTTGAGTGGCTTTGCTTTTTGCTCTCACAGCTGGAGTAATGGAAAACCAGACAGCATGGTTTCTGACAGTCATGCAGTCCTGGTGAAGTCATCGCTGGAGAACTGCCGGCATGGGACGCCCGGTCACAGGGGGCGTCTGAACGCTACTGGAGGCGTCCATCAGCTCAACGATTACCTGAAGAACTCCAGAGAAACCCAGGGCTCCTGTAGAGACTCCCCCTACAGCGAGAGGTAGCATTCACTGAGTAGCACTTCATGTAGTTAACTACTTCAGCCCAAAGTAGAGGTCTGCATGGGATGGAATTTTTAGTTCTGCTCCCACAGCATTCTGTCCGCTAACACAGTCCACTTATGTCTGCGCAGACCATCTGCTTGCAGCCTGTTTTTTTCTTTGTACTTGAACTTGTGCGTAGACAATAGCGAACAAGTGACCAAGATCAGTGGTTCCTAACACTGATCCTGGAGAACCCTCAACACTGCACATTTTGAATGTCTCCATTATCAGACACATCCATTTCAGGTCTTGGAGCCTAATGAACTTATGCAATGAATCAGGTGTGTTTGATTAGGAGACAAAATGTGTTGTGGGTACTCTAGGACCAGAGTTGGGAATCACTGCACTAGGTAGTGAGTATGCAGCAAATGTGTCCATGGAGCATACTTTAAAAGGATTGTGCACTCAACTGTGCACAAACTGAGCAGAGCAAAAGAAACAAAGTATACCCACACCTTAAAGGGATAGTTCACCAAAAAATGTTGTCATTAATTACTCACCCTTATGTTGTTCTAAACCCATAAGACTTCTGTTGATCTTCAGAATACAAATGAAGATCTTTTCGATGAAATCTGAGAGCTTTCCGTTCCTCCATAGACTGCTACGCAAACTGACACTTTGATGCTTCAAAAAGTTCATAGAGATCGTAAAACTAATCCATATGAATTGAGTGGTTTAGTCCAAATTTTCTGAAGAGACACAATCACTTTATATGATGAACAGATTGAATTTAGGCTTTTATTCACACATTTATCAACTCGCACATCAGTTGTGGTAAACGGAAGCTCAAGCATGTTTGCTTGATGCATGCAAGAACCAATGAGGTTCATTCTCGTGTGTTACAAAACACATTGCTTCCGAAAGAGGTTTGTTCTCGCTAGCAGTTTGGAACAACATGAGGGTGAGTAATTAATTATAGAATTTTCATTTTTGGGTGAACTAACCCTTTAAGTCTTAGTAATATAGCCAACTATGTTTCAAAAGAGTATAAGAAAGAGTAGTACAAAAGAGTACTATAAATTACAAGAGTAAATTATGTGGCTTGTAGCTTGGTACAGTTTTATGGCAGCTTCTCCAACACAATTTCTTTGTATCATTTCGAAAGCTGTGCCCTCTATAAGTCACATTTGTTGTACACATGTCAACAAGGATGCCTCATTTCAGAAAAGTAAGCATTACATTCCAAAGTAAAAAAGAAATTACAGTAATTAACACATGCAACCTCTGGAAGGCACAGCCTTTGAAAAGAGACACAGCTTATCAGTTGCTGATGAGGCAGTAGTTATGATATTTGCAGTAAAGTGATTCTGTGTTTCTTCCGCCAGGTATGTTTCAGCCATGACTACACCCACCCGTCTGTCCCCCATGGGGCTTCTCTCTCCTGTGACACCTTCCTCGCCTCCCTCCGAGATGTCGGCTCCTCTCTCCAGCCTGGCGACCTCTGTTCCTTCTATGGCAACCAGTCCTTCAGGAGAGGAGGAGCGCCCCCTGCTGTTCCGGACACCGCCAATCCTGCGTGACAAATCCAGTTCAAACCAGGGCCAGAAGGGCCATAATCTTCGCAACTCGGCCCACTACAATCACGGCCTGGACCTGCCCAGCCCTCCGGCCGCCCCTCTGCACATTGCAGAGCACGAGGAGTACGAGAGTTCACAGCAGTACACAAGCACAGCTGCAGTGGCCGCACCGTCCTCCCCCCCTCACAGCCCCAGCACCACTGCTCAGCGCAGTACAAGAACTCAGTCGAGCGGCCAGACGGCGCCGGAGCCCGTCAGCGGCAGTAACTCAGAGAGCAGCAGCTCAGAAAGCGAGACAGAGGATGAGCGGGTGGGAGAGGACACACCGTTTCTCGGCTTACAGAACCCTCTGGCCACAGCTGCCGGATCGGTCGTTCTGGACGGGCTGGAGGGCAGCAGAACTAACCCCGCACTGCACCTCTCGCCGCAACACGACCTGCAGAGCAGACTGACAGCCGTCATGGCCAACCAAGATCCTATAGCTGTTTGAAAGATGCATTGAAGAAAAAAATCACCACTAAACCTTTATTTTCTATAATTAAGTATTGCGAAAAGAAAAACTTCAACTTTTATTTTAGTGATGTAGTGAAACAAAGACTTTTATAATGTGTGCAACGTGTTTGTGTCATGGAAAAAAGTGCCATTCACATGTAGCTAAGGTCACAGTATTTCAATGGCAGAAAAATATAATCAATGGTGCCTTTTAATTTTCAGTTTGAAAAAAGAAGAACTGCATTATGACACTGGGCCATATATTCACGACTTTGAGGCAACAAAATAAATTCTGTCACTGAAAGGAAGAAAAAAAAAAAAATCCACCAGCACTCCGTTTGAATTCTGATTAAAATGTGTAAAAATGCATTATGGTCTCTTAGCCTAGTGGTTTTCAGTCCTGATCCAGGACCATTTTGTATGTCTCCCATATTTAACACACCTGATTCCAATGATCAGCTCCATGAACTGAGCTGTGTCCAATATGAGAGACGTCCAGAGCGGCTGCTCGCCAGGACTGGCCTTGAAAATTTCAGTTAACCTGACTTGGCAAGAATGTTTGTTTTTATTTACATTGATAATTGTTTCTGCATTTTGATTTAAAATATTGATGTGAGGCTGCTGCAAACTGAAAACAAGACAATTCAAAAGCTATAGAAATGAAGAAAAAAAATTCACAGGAAGCAAATCATGTATGATCAGCTATTAATGAAACATAATCATTTTATATTATGGCTGTCATGTATAAGCAGACATTAGTTCTATGAGAAAGCCATTAGATTTGATTACTGATTTATGACTGAATATATGGCTCACTTTGTCGATCATGCTCTTTGGCTTTTCAGGCAATGCATTGTGGGAAAGTTATAGCACCACTTTTATGATACTGACATCATTTTTATTCCTATATTTTATTTTATTAGTTATTGTCCAGATCACTTTTTTTACATTTGTCCATTGCTATCCATGTAGAAAGTTACATTATATTCAAAGTGTTCCTTTATGTCTTGTTATTTCTCATCATGTTTATGTATATATGTGTGATCATTTAAAGAACAAATCACCTATTGTACAGTATTTTGTTATGTTTGCGTCACCAGATTACTACAGTAACTTATGTATTCACAAGGGTTTACTGAAAAATAGCCTCTAATAGTCTATCCAGCTTGCAAAACAGAAGAACTGGTTACACAGACAACACTTTTAACCCTAGAGCTCATTATAAAGCTCCTGGCTCTAGTGTGTGAAGACCTTTTCCTCTACGTTTCCTCTTTCATGAAATGTGGCCCGTTTTGTTGTATTTATTTTCTTTATTTATTTATTTATTTATTTATTATCTGGGCCTTATGGAATCTAGCATCTATAAATCTATATTTTAATATAGCAATGACAATAAGAGATATTTGCAATCTTTGGGTACATCAACAAAACCTTATTTTTAGTGTTTGTTTTTTTCTTCTCATAACTCCATAATATAATTGTGTGTTGTTTTGCCATTTAGGCCTAGACTCTGTTACATTCTGTCATTCAAACTTGCATTCGAAAAAAAACAATAAATGTTCACAATGACAAATATCCATGAAACTGATTGTACAATAAAAATGAGATGAACTGCTTCTGGGACACTTGAAAACAGCCTTTTTTCTGTTGCTTCTAACACAAGCCTTAATGTAACTATTTAGACCATTTTAAGTTGTTTGATTTTGTTTGATACAGATAGCGGCTTTAAAGGTGACGTCACCTCTTCCATCATCGTACTTATTTTTGTTTTCAGAAATGGCTGTTAATTTACTTTTTGGATGAAATGGTTACCTTTTGCAGAAATATTCAAACCAAGATATAAGACGTGTGATCTCTAAATGCATCAATGTTCTAGCATAGCAGATTTTGGCTTATTGATTGATCACCACAATGAAGATAAAGGAAGAACAGATACTCTCCACAGAGACAAATAAAGTTGTTCTGATAGCTGCATGAGTGCAGGAGGACAACCACAGGCATGCCTTGCACAACACAACACATGCAAACAAGCACAATCAGCGATGTCTGTCAAGACATGACCATAATGTTCTTTTGGTCTTGTGTGAACAACTCTATAAAATGTCTGGCCGCTATGTATGACAGCTTGACGTTGTGTTGGATCTCTTTATTTTTGTAATGTCTTATTCTCTAAACAGATTGTAAGCTGTTTGAAGCAGTTACAGTTGTTAGCATTTGATGGTAATCTTAACTCCTAAAGACATTTGATTTGCTTTTCCTTTGCTTGGATTTATCTGGTAGCCTGGCTGCCCATTGACCCATATGGTCAAATGACATTTGGATTGTACTGGAGCAGGTATCAGTTCTGCTGGTGAAAATTTTAGGGGTTTTCTTTTAACTCATCAGCTGATCACAGAATCTTGGGTCAGATAATGCTGTTCTTTTGATGTACCAAACTGCACATGAAATCTCACGGTAAGGATGGCAAACAGGAAGTGAAGACTTATCTTCACAATGCTTCAGCATATTGATATAAAGTTTGGTACATGTCATCACAATACCTTGAGCTTTTTGGATTTGGTGACAATGCCACCTATTGGTAATATGGAGACTGGAAACTGAAGAAAAATCATTATAAACTTGGCATAGACCAGTGTTTCCCAACCCTGTTCCTGGAGGCACACAAACACAACACATTTTCAAACTCTTCCAAGTCAAACTGACCTGAATCTACTCATCAGCTCATTAGCAGACTCCAAGACCAAAAATATATGGGTCAAATCACATCCAAAATGTGTTGGTGTGCCTCCAGGAAAAGGGTTGGGAAACACTGGTCAAAAAATGATGGTAAAACTTTGTCCTCAAATGCCCAGCTTGGGGTGTCCGCACTTCACAAATGTGCTTGGGCTCACTTGGACATCTGTGTAGGAACTATAGTTAGATTTTAGTCATGCACTTTCACTGCTCTTTATACATTTAATACTTTCAATAAGTTTGTTTGTAATACTGTACTGTAGTTTAATTTAGTAGTTTTCACTCACAAGTAAGATTAAAATATCCATACAGTATATCCAAGCAAATGCTTACATCAGCTGTACTAGTCTTTTTCTGTATAGTCTGTCTTTAAGAATGTTCCTAATGCAGTTCATAGTAGCAAAATGTTTAGATTTTGAAGTTAAATCGATGAAATGGTTTGCAGGTTCCCTGACCGTTGAACTAAAAGCGATGTTAACACACACCCCAGCAAAGGATGTGAATGGCGTGTTTGGAACGTGTGGTATTTACAAGGACAATCCAGTTCGCCAGAAACAGAAACAACCAAAAAATTCCCAGAGACAGAAGAATTTGTCCACAATTGATCATAGGCCAAGATAAATAGTTTACACTTTTAAGACTTTTATTATTGTGGCCTTTGTAGAAATGTTGTGAAATGGAACATGTATAAAGCTATGTAATCTACTGTTTTTACTTTCAGTGCAAGACTGCTCACTAAAATGAGGGAAAAAAACGTCAGCAGTTACCTTTGATCAATGAGTGAAAAGATTTTCATTTTGTGTTTACACTAAATTGACAGTGCAGTCTAAAAAACGTGAACAGACCTGTGGCCATACATGCAGTGTGAACGCCTGTCCATACAAGTCAGAAACAGAAAGAAAATCAATGTATCGAGAATACTGCAGCATTTGAGCTGTAGATGTTACAACACTCCTGCTTCATCTGGGTTGTTCAAACTTGACTTGTTTTCACGAATTATGGTTTTGCCTTCGTGCTATGTTTCACGTACAGTTATGAAATTCGGTAGTCAGATGTAACAGCCCAATACCTACAAAAAAGTCTCTTGGAGTGAAATCTGAAAACCAACTAGAAGTGAGATATTTTGAATTTTCTTTGCAAAATTTGTGCAGTTTTTGCCATTTCCAGACATTGTACTTTAATGAACTCCTCCTAGAGCTTTAATCAGATCAACATCATATTTGGTCAGTCTAATCTAAAGGCCTTTGAGACGTTAAATTGTGAAGATCTAGAGTTTTCGCTGAAAAGCGTGTGGCGGCCTGGCAAATTTTGATGTTTCGCCATGAAACAGGAAGTTGTTGTAACTCGGGCATACAAGGTCTGATCTGCCCCAAATTTCACATGTTTTATTTAGTCCTGACCTGAAGACATCTATATGACAATATTCAGTTACAGTCATAGCGCCACCTGGGGGGCAACAGGAAATGACATGTTTTACACTGTGATTAACTCCTCATAGAGATTAAACCAGAAGCACATCATATATGGCCAGTCTAATCTTAAGGCCTTGGAGATGTTAAATATCAAAGATCTTGAGTTTTCGTTGAAGGGCATGTCTGTGGTGGCCTGACAAATTCTGATGTTTCGCCATGAATGATAAAGCTATTGTAACTCAAGCATACAATATCCGATCTGCTCCAAACTTCACATGTGTGATAGGAGTCCTGGCCTAAAGACATCTATATGACAATATTCAGTTAGCCATAGCGCCACCTGCTGGCAACAGGAAATGGCATGCTTTACACTGTAATTCTCTACAAGATTCACATTTCATTATGCCACGAAGTAATAAACATGCTAGAAACACGTTAAATTATGCAACACTTGGCTGAGTGCTAATAATGCCATGAAAGAAACAGGAAGTTGTTGTAACTCAGGCATACAATGTCCGATCTGTTTCAAACTTAACATGTTCGATGATAGTCCTTGCCTGAAGACATCAACATGGCAATATTCAGTGACGGTCAAAGCGCCACCTGTTGGCCACAGGAAGAGTGGCATTTCGAAATGACTTTGGCATAATTCTCCTGTATTCACTCGCTTACATGCATGTCGCCCACTGTTCACTGTTTTCCTAAGGCCAATGGGTGGCGGTGAGCCCGGGGTGCGAGGGCCCTTTCATCGCTGCTTGCAGCTTTAATTTTTGCATTGTATTTGGTGATGCAAGTGGTGCAGAAATTACACGCATTTCACTTTTAACTACCAAAAGTTACTCCTTAATGACAACATCCTCCAGAAAGTGACCATTTTGGTGGCACAACAACAGCACCAACATTATATACAAGTATTAGCAATTTGATGTATTTAGTGACATTTTGTAGTTGCTTTGTCACTCACTAAATTCTGCCCTTTTTAACAAAATCAAAATAACAAAAGATGTTTAAAAATATGAAAATGAACTTCAGGTTGGCACCCTCGTGTAAGCTAACCAATACCTCACTGTGCAATAAACTATATAGGCCTAAAAACCAACTATTCATTCCTGTTCATTTTCTTGTCACTGTGTAAATAACCAGGTTATAATAATGAATATAACAGAAGTGTCTGTGCTTGACCAGAACAGCTTTCTAAAAGACTGATAATCCTTTTACAGAAGTACTGGTAACACTTTATAATAAGTATACAGTAACAAAGCACTTATAAATCATTTGAAAACTATTACTGTATAGTTCATTAATAGTTTATAAACTTAAGTTTATAACTATAACTTAAGTTGTTAAAGCATTATCTAATTCTTTACAAATGAGCTATTTAAACAATAACACTGTTAATTACAGTGATTAATGAAGAACTCAATATGAATTAATAGTTTGCAAATTATTTGTAAATGCCTTATTACTGTATACTTATTATAAAGCTAAATATAAGTTAAAGCTCAGATGTGTCAGGTTATTTATTAATATTTCTCCAACTGTTCATCAGAAAGAAGAAAGTCATATAGGTCACCTAGGATGCCTTGAGGGTGAGTAAAGCTTGGAGTAATTTCCATTTGAAAGTGAACTAATCCTTTAAAAATGGTTTTGTTTACTTATTTTGCCATCATCTGGTTTCATCGCAATCAGATTTTACAGACCATCAGACATGCAATCAATATTATGCTAAAGTGTACTTATTCACAAGGGTAGAGACTGTGGCAATGACTAGACGTTCAGTGAAGAAGAGTCAATTTTTTGATCTGTTTTCACCCCAAACTGATTAGATCTCTTCAGAAGTTGTGGATTAAACCACTGGAGTCTTGTAGATTACTTTACTGTCCTTAGGTGCAGAGCCACAGAGACACAAAAGGTCTTCTAAACATTGTTGTTTGAGTTCTGGGATTGTCTGGGGTGGCAGGAAGGTGAGTCAATGATGAGAGAACTTTAATTTTTGGGAGAACTATTCCTTTAAATGAATGGAATCTTGACAGACCAGTTACAGGTTGAATGAAAAGCATTTCAATCATTTTAGATATCTGATTGCACATACCAGATGGCATTAAAGAGTTTCTATCCCATGAGTCGAAACCTCATTCTTTGCTTTATGCGTAACTTCAGAATACTGTTCCGTCATTAATGAATAACTACACAGGAACAAATGAGGATCGCAATATTAACATTCCACTATAACTAAAAAGAAACTCTAAAAAACGAGTATAGAATTAATAAGTACAGTAATAGCAGGTAGTTCACTGTTAGCTTATCAATAGCTAAATTTTTTTTTCATACCTCACAGAGGACTGTGTGGTTAATGTGAATAATGCATAATGCATAATTAATTCTAAAGTGAAGATCATGGTAACCAAGTAATGACTCAAGTATTACAAAATCCTTCAGATTTTACGTGGTTTTCCTGTGTCCTCCATAAAATGCTACACACACCCTAAATTTTATCGTCAAATTTTGCATAGACTATAAAATATTGCTACTTGTTATAAAGCCCTAAATGGCTTAGCTCATTTATATTTAACCAATCTTTGTATGCTACAATCCATTTTAAGGTCAAAAACTTTTGATAGTACTTACAACAATGTCCCCGAAAGGAGGTAGAGCTTTTTAACATGTTGCTACTAAACTCTGGAGCCTTCCTGATAAGTTCGGGGCTCAAACACTGAACATGGCACTTTATAAATGTCTTGATCCTTAGGAAATGCTCTGATTTAACTTTTCCACACACTAAGCTCCATGGACAAGCACAACTTTGTTTTATGATAGAGAGAAATTCCCAGAGAAGCATCTGCCTTCAGAAATGTCATTGAGCGTCTCTGGTGGAGGGGCTCCACGGCTCCGCTGGTGTCCTGAGCTCTTGATTGGAGCGAGTGAGTAACCCTCCAGAGCCCAGTCAAAGTTTTTCACACTGCTCGATTGCCGCAGCTGTTGCAAAATTGCTGGGAAAACTCCCTTGGAGGTGTAATGGACTGAACTTTCCATGGCTCTTATTCAGACTGTGCTCCTACTATAGATACTGAAAACATTCTCTAAAGTCAAGCATCACTTATGAAATATTGTGATAAATTAGGTACTATATGTGTAAAGTTACAGTTTTAATTGGAAAAGCAATATTTTTTTGTATCTAGCTGAATTTTTATAAATTGCAAGGATGAAAATGAGTCAACATTGGAGCTTAACGCTTCAGGACAGTAATCCTTTATTTTAGACCTATAGACCTGCAGAGTTTAGCTCCAACCCTGATCAAACTCACCTGCCTGTAGCTTTCTAGTAATCCTGAAGACATTGATTAGCTAAACTCTGCAGGAAAGTAGATCTAGTTAATATTTATATAATATTTAATATTTATATAGCAGTATTTTAGTTATCCTTTATTTAACCAGGATAATCCCATTGAGATATTGCTATCTCTACTTCCAGAGAGACCAGTATAATATTTAGGGACTGTATTTGATGATAAACTAAAATTTGAGGCTAACACTGACATTATTACAGGTTGAGCTCTTCAGTGTATGTATTTTCTGAGGAAACTTCAAACTTTTAATATGGATGTTTCTTTTATGAAAATGTTTTACACCTGTTTTACTGAATCTGTCTTAAGTTGTTCTATTATTCGTTGGAATGGCAATCTTAATGTAAAGAATAGGGGTTAGTTGAGTAGTTTAGTTACAATATGCAGCAAGATAGTGGGCACTGACTTAAGGACTATCTCTCAAATTTATAAACATAGGGTGACTAGGAAGGGCCAGTTAGTCCTTTCCGATGGTACCCACCCATCGTGTACTGAATTTCAAATGCTTCTCTTAGGCCGGAGATTTAAAAGTCCCTTTTGTATACACTGTATTAATGAAACAAAGCCACATATTTGGACCAGATATGTGTGAAATTAACATGGAACAAAAGAAATTCTCTAAACCATAATTTACACAAGCTGAGAAAGTCAAAAAGCGCTAGGTTGTATCCCACTCTCCCCTATACTGTTGTCTACATAAAGAATTGCCTTCAAGGACAATGAAGTTAAATTAAGAGTTGCCCAGTGCTGGTCTAGATAAATCAAATATAACATTTTATTTGTCAAGTAAAAATATACGATGCCAATAACATTACAATTAGACAATTAGAAGCCATTTCAGAAATGTTAAATGCATAACATCGATTACTCAAAGAAATGCATATACACACAGTGATACATGAATGTCTTCAGACATTCACCCATCTCTGTATGGGGGTTCTGGTTACAGAAGGTCCCACCTGACTGCTTTGCTCTTTACCTTTTATACCAGGACCAGAACAAAAGGATCGTAAATGTTTATTACACCAACACCTGTTTTGGGGGAGAGGAGAAGAAACACCACCCAAAAAAGGACAGAATTTTACTTAGTTTTCCATCTTCTTCATAATTCTAGTGACTGCTGTAAAATTGAGACCATTTTACCAATCACACCAAAAGACTTTTAAAATAATACCAAACATGAAAAGGGAAAAACAATAAATACACAAGTTACATTATACGTGTTGAATAACTTTCAGTCAGGGGGAAGGAGAGTTTGTGTGTGTGTGTGTGGTGTGGGAGGCGTTGTCCTTTTGGAGTTAGGGCAAGGCGTTGCCCCTTGCTATTTATTATATAGGTGAGTTTTATTGCTTTATTGCTTGATCTCAGTTTTCATTTAGCAGGAAAATCAAGCCTTACAGATGTTTACTTAAATTCATTTGAAGACTTACTAAAGGCATGGTCAAACTAGACTTAACACTCAATTCACTTCTATTCATACAAATGTTACCAGAAAAGGCCATCTAAAAAAGTTTCAATGTCCACTGCATACCAAAATTCAAACTAGCAATTTGAATAATCTGCAGTAATTTTATATGCTCAGCATCTAACATGACTAAGGCATGATATTTAAAGAATTACTCTCTTCATTACGAGTTACATAGAGTAATTGGTACTGAGAGGATCTCTTTTAACGAAGGTATTCTTACTTGTTCTTGCAGCTTATTTGTTGTTGCACAGGTTAGAAGAGAATCAGTCATTCTTGCTTCTGCAAATACATCCACAGACAAGCCGTTGTGAGCTTGTAAGACATACTGCTGCTGCACAAACAACACACATGAAATTACCCCTAACAGATCTACAGGTGCATCTCAAATTAGAAAAAAAGTTGGGGGTTTTTTTGTAATTTAATTCAAAAACTTAAATATATTCTAGATTTATTAGACAAAGTAAAATATATACAGACTTTTGTTTTCATTTTGATGATTACAGCTTGCTGCTCATCAAAATCAAAAATCAGTATCTCAAATTATTAGAATATTTAATTTCAAGTTCTATTAAATTACAATTCTCAGGATATAAATACTGCGTTTAGGTCAGCAATCCCAACAGCAGTCATGGGGAAGTCTGCTGACTTGACAATTGTCCAGAAGACGATCATCAAGACCCTCTACAATGAGGGTAAGCCACACAGGGTCATTGCTGAAAGAGCTGGCTGTTCGCAGAGTGCTGTGCCAAAGCATATTCATGGAAAGTTGACTGGAAGGAAAAAGTGGGGTAGGAAAAGGTGTACAAGTGAAAGGAATGACCACAGGCTTGAGAAGATTGTCAGGCGAAGCCGATTTAAGAACTTAGGAGAGCTTCAAAAGGAGTGGACTGAAGCTGGAGTCAGTGCATCAAGAGCCACCGCACACAGACGTCTTCAGGAAATGGGCTACAACTGTCACATTCCACGTACCAACCCACTTCTGAACTAAAGACAACTTCAGAAGCGTTTTACCTGGGCAGAGGAGAAAAAGAACTGGACTGTTGGTCCACTGTATTTTCTCTGAAGTCCACGGTCTAAATTTTAGAGCACTTCATGCTTCCTTCTGCTGACCAGCTTTATGGAGATGCTGATTTCATTTTCCAGCAGGACTTGCCACCTGCCCACACTGCCAAAGGTACCAAAAGCTGGTTCAATGACCATGGTGTTACTGTGCTTGATTGGCCAACAAACTCGCCTGATCTGAACCCCATAGAGAATCTATGGGGTATTGTCAAGAGAGAGACACCAGACCCAAAAATACAGATGACCTGAAGGCCGCTATCAAAGAAACCTGGGCTTCCATTACACCTGAGCAGTGCCACAGGCTGATTGCCTCCATGCCATGCCGCATTGATGCAGTAATTCATGCAAAAGGAGGCCCAAACATGTATTGAGTGCATAGAAATTAACATACTTTTCAGAAGCCTGACATGAAGCCTGACATCTGTTTAAAATATCCTTTTTTTTATTGCACCTGTATATAGGTGGAGCTGGGGGAGGTGCAGGGTTTCTGAAGACCCGCTTACAGTGAACACTGAACCAAAGTATTTAAATGTTGATCAGCAAGCTCATTGACTGCAAATGCAACAGAAACAAACATTTTGTGCCATATAGTGAATTATGTGATTCCGTTCATCCACTTTGCTTGTCATGAATGTGCCTGTGTGACGGTGTCTTTGTGATAACAGTGGTTAAGCAGACTGTTTCTCTCACAACCAGTTATCAGCAGCAGCATGTACTCAGAGCATCTGTGCCAGTAGACCAGCCTTGCTGGACAAAGTAGTGAGGTTTATCTGCGGGTGTCCACTGAGGAAGTACAGCTTGGAAGGACTAATAAAGAGTCCTTCTGACCTACAATTACCAGAAATATAGACATTACTGTTGTACTTTCTCTTTTGGTGAGAGACATCTGTTGGTCTGCTATTGTTTATCCCTTTCTCAAGAGACCCTACCACAGCCAGAGAAACCTCTTCTGTTCTTCTTCCACTTCTATGGATGCATCTTACCTTTAACATATTCCTTTTTATTATGAAGAATACTTAGACTTAGTATTGTGTGTTGTTTCCACACTTTTTAGCTTGCAATTATATTTTGGAGAACTCCTGAATGCACAACCATGACTCTGCAGTAAAGACCAACTTTGACCATCATTAATTTCCATGCAAAAAATGCTGGTCAACCAACATATCCTTGCTCAGCTGGCTTCAGCAGAAAGACTGTCTTGGTGGTTAGGCTAGTTAAGGATCCAAGTGGGGAAACCAGCATCCCTGGTTTTGGAAACCTATCCACTGGTTTCCAAAAATCTAGTGACTAGCTATGCTGGTCGTAACAAATTGTCACGTAGTCCTGTACCATACCCCTGGCCCTTGAGTCACAGCTTAAAGGGGTGGTTCACTGCGATTTCACTTTTTCATTGCAGATACTGTTTATGCTCAAGCAGCAACATTACACACAAAGTTCCAGCGCTGAAAGTTCAATGCAAATGGAGATATTGTCTTTTAAAGAATTCTCTGTTTAAGGAGTCGGACTACAACAAACAGCTGGTAGGGACTACAACGAGCTTCTTCCCAGGTTGGTGACATCACTAACCCTGGAATTTACATAAACCCCGCCCCTGAGAACACACAACAAAAGGGGTGAGGCCATGTTACTGCATTACAGTACATAACACTAATGCAATAGCATGTCATAAATGCAAGATGACAAAATGACACGTTATAACCATAATTAAACTAAACTATACCTGTTCTATCTTCATGCAGCATATATTCTCTGGCTCTGTAGGATCTTTCAACAGATCCCACAGGAGCGATATGCTAATCAATGACTTTAAGGTAGTTAACTCCACATCAACTACATAAATGAATCAACTAACCGTTCAGTAGTGTCCTGTTGCATTCAAAATCTTGTCAATTCTTCTTGAGTGTCTCCATCAATGTCCGACTCTGTTTTGAACATAGAAGGCTGAACAGTTTCTGACATTTTCAGTGAGTCTCTAATGTGAGGCACTGCTAAGTGCTAACAGGAGCTCCTGAAACTCCACCCCATTTTGAGAGCAGCAGCTTATTTGCATTTAAAGGGACACACACAAAAGCGTTTTTGCTCACCCTCGAAACGTGACAAATTTAACATGCTATAAAAAATTATCTGTAGGGTATTATGAGCTAAAACTTAAAGGTCCCGTTCTTCGTGATCCCATGTTTCAAACTTTAGTTAGTGTGTAATGTTGTTGGAGTATAAATAAAATCTGTAAAATTTTAAAGCTCCAAGTTCAATGCCAAGCGAGATATTTTATTTAACAGAAGTCGCCTACATCGAACGGCCAGTTTGGACTACATCCCTCTACTTCCTTCTTAAATGACGTCACTAAAACAGTTTTTTGACTAACCTCTGCCCACAGGTATACACAAAGGGCGTGGTCTTGTTGCGCTCCCACAGAGAAGAGCAAGAGTTGCGTTTGTAGTGTGTTTGTCGCTATGTCGTCGAAACTGTGTTATTTTCATCCCGCAGTCCAATCACCTTTGTTTGGCCTTCCCAGGGACGCTGTACTTAGAGATCAATGGTTACAATTTATGTTTAACTCGGTTCCCGAAAATTATAATTGTGGTATCCTTACTGCAATAGTTATTGTTGGACTGCAGTGCACATAATGGCCACAAGAGGGGACTATGTTTATATATATATGGCTGTTTTCCGTATGAGGTACTCTTCTGAACGAGTGCTAACGTTTTACATTTTCTTTCTCTGCTTGTGGAGATTAAAGAATTCAGTCTGTCGGGAGTTATTGTCTTTTGTGTTCAATTGGCACAACACCACAATAATCCACATGTAAAACTATGTGCAGCACACGTTATGGTAAGAGGCGTGACCTTTCCGGGCAAGATGCGCTCTCTATGGCTCTGGGTGCGCTAGCTGCTGTCGAATCACAACACAGGAACCGCTGGCACAATCAGAACTCGTTACGTATTTCTGAAGGAGGGACTTCATAGAACAAGGAAGTCATCAGCCCGTTTTTATGACAGTGGAAACAGCGGTATACAGATAAGTAAATTATGTGAAAAATACTGTTTATTTTTTTACACGCGAAACATGAACATGTTATATTGCACACTATAAACACAATCAAAGCTTCAAAAAAAACACGAAAAACGGGACCTTTAACAGACACACTCTGGGGACATCAGAGACATATTTTACTTGTGGTAAAAGTGCCATTATACCACCCCTTTAATGTGACACTTATCACAGCCTCTTCTCAGCACTGTATTCATCCTATCTGAGCATGTTAATCTCCAGACTGATGACTGGAGATTAACTCCAGACTGACCCACTACCTCAACATCTTATGTATGCTCTGCCACCACTGCTCTGCTGACTACTTCCCACTGTTTGTCGCTATATTGCTAATCTTTACATCAGTTGAACATTCTTTTAAGTTGGGTATCAACCTATCACAAGTTCAGCACTGCATGGATTACATGTAAAAACTCACCACCAGTTAAAACTTATAGTTCCAGAATAATTTCTGGACTTAACCAAAGAAAAGTATGGAATGATTCATACTGTTTCTATTGTTCAGCTCTGTATAGATAACATGTCCTCACCTGAATTTGAAAAATGTCTGTAATTCCATAGGTTTTAGGAATCTTCTAGAGTATTTCTGTCTAAAATACCACTGGTTACTATTGATGAATTGATGAATGTGAAACAGTGACTTGTTGCTGTTTAAGTTTTAACACATTATTAAAACATCTAAATTCATAACTGGTTTGTAGCAGATTTATCTTCTTTGATGAAAATGTTGTTTGACAGAATTTTACATGGATTTCAACCACAGAATAACACACCTATAGTACATTTCATTTTGAACCTACAATAGAATTAACTTCAATATCAAATATACATTGACTGATGAGTCAAAACATTACGACCAGTCACAGGTGAGGTGAATATCATTGATCATCTCCTAACAAGGCCACGTATTATGTTCTGGACGCATATGTGTTAGATGCAGGAGAAATGGGAAAGAATAAAGATCTGAGCGACTTTGACAAATTGTTATGGCATGGTGACTGGATCAGAGCATCTCTGAAATGGAAAGGCTTGTGGGTTTCTCTCGGTCAGCAGTGCTGAGAATTTACCAACAGTGGCCCGAGAAGGACAAACCATAATCTGGCGACAGGGTCTTGGGCGTCCAAGCCTAATTGTTCATGTTAACTAATGTAGTTGACAAGTGTTAACAAATGGAACTTATTGTAATGTTTCCAAAATGTGTACAGCAGAGGTGTCTATCCTGCTCCTAAAGTCACAGCTTTGCAGTTTAACTCCAATGTATTTATATTATATATATATAAAATTTTATATATCACAAATGTAATCTCTGTATAACTCATTGTAAACATTACGGCTCAGTAAGTATATACAATTTTTACACTTTCACAACATTGTACTGAAGAGCCAAATACATTGTGCATGTTTGTGTCTCCATCTAGTGTCAAAAAGTGTGAAGCACTTCACAAGACTACACAGCAATAAAAGGGGATTTTATTTTTTTAGAAGCCTTTTATACAAGGAACCTGATTCATATCTATACTAGAATGTGTAAAGTTGCCACTTGTTTAAAGAATATTAGGCTGCTGCATTGAGTACTAAACATTGTCTACATAGGCTGATGAGAAACACACAGGACCGGTTCTGCTTCTGCAATAATCTCATTTGAACAAAGATGATGCTCAGGAAAAAAATAAATAAATGCAAATGCAGTTTGCTTCTGTCTGATTTTCTGAATTTTTGTATACTTTACTCTGAATGTCATTAGATCTTCAACCAGAATCTACCAATAATTCCAATAATACCAATAACACACATCTTTCATGTTTTTACTATAGTGTCCCAGTGTAAAGTGATTGTCCCTTATGAATTGGTTAAAAAAAAAACTAATTTCAACAAATCCTCCCTTGTTTAATAATTATAAATGATTTCAAATGAATGGCATAAATCATAAATTACATGTTAGTGTGGCCATTAAGTAAGTTTTTTATTTACCTGTTTTACCATTGATGCATACTAAGGGTGTCCAATCCTGCCTGAGTTTAGCTGCACAGACACACCTGATGATCCTGAAGACCTTTACAGCTTGTGTTTAATGGGTTGGAGTTAAACTCTGCAGGACTGTGATTCTTTGAGCAGGATCAGACACCTCTTTTTGTTAACACTAGTCGACTACATTAGTTAACATGAACAACTAATTACTTCAAAAAGCATTAATTTCAACATTTACTAATACATTATTAAAATAAAAAATGTTTCTGATAATATTATTTAATGTTATTATTTAATGAACAGTTGCTTTTATTAACTAACATTAACAAAGATTAATAAATGCTGCAACAAATGTATTGAGATCATTGTTAGATAATGCATTAAAGGGTTAGTTCACCCAAAAATGAAAATTCTGTCATTAATAACTCACCCTCATGTCGTTCCACACCCATAAGACCTTTGTTCATCTTCATAACACAAATTAAGATATTTTTCATAAAATCCAATGAGTGTGGCCTGTATTGCCAGCAAGATCATTTTCACTTTCAGATGCCCAAGACATATTTAAAACAGTTCATGTGACTAGTGGTTCAACCTTAATGTTATGAAGTGAAAAAACAAAATACTGACTTTATTCAGCAATATCTAGTGATGGTCAATTTCAAAACACTGCATGAAGCTTCAAAGCTTAACAAATCTTTTGTTTTGAATCAGTGGTTTGGAGCATGAAAGTCACATGATTTCAGTAAACGAGGCTTCGTTACATCGTTAAGTGTTTTGAAAATCCAATGGTTTGCATGCCTTTGGCAGTTTTATTTGCGCTCCGAACCACTGATTCGAAACAAAAGATTTGTAAAGCTTCAAAGCTAGATAAATGTTGAATAAAGTTTTTGGTGCAAAAAAAGTATTCGTCACTTCATACCATTAAGGTTGAACCACTGTAGTCACATGAACTGTTTTATATATGTCATTAGTAGCTTTCTGGGCATCTGAAAGTGTTAATTATCTTGCTGGCAATGCAGGCCTCACTGAGCCATCAGATATGATCAAAAATATCTTAATTTGTGTTCTGAAAATGAACGAATGTCTTACAGGTGTGGAACGACATGAGGGTGAGTAATTAATGACAGAATCTTCAATTTTGGGTGAACTAACTCTTTAACGTTAACTAATAGGACATTAGTGTAAAGTGTTACTGTAAAGGAGTAATAAAATAGCAAATGGTTAGTGCATATCCTGAGCACTGAACCGAGTGTTTGAGACAAATGTATGACAAATATAATGTTATTATGAATGACATAACTTTCCACATAAAATGAAATAGCCCTATGAATTACACATTACCTGAAAGTTCTTTCTCCTCCCGCAACCCACAGGTTTACCATCAACATAAACATGATGACTACAGTTCAGTTATCGGTTTCCTCTCGATCTGTAAACACTTCTCTCCAGAACTGCGTGACAGTGAAGTTTCTGTTCCTGCGAAGCATCAGTCCAAGCGCTCTGGCTTCTTTCTTGGACTGCTCATAACTGGCTCTCCACATCTGCCGAAGAGATGAGCTTGAGCTCACGGCAAAGTCAAACAGTTTTGGAGATGGGCACTTGAGGTGGCTTTCTTCAGCTCGCCAGACTTTAGACGGCAGCTTCTGTCATTGACCAAATAAAAAAAAGACCCAGTTAACAATAGCAAAAAGTTGATTAATTATATTACACATTTATAATACATTTTTTGTATTACATTTGACTCATTAGCCTTACATCTATGATCAAAAAACTATTGGAAGTCTTGCAAAATCAACTTAACCCAACTCAAGTGAACGATGTGTGAAAAGCTTAGGTGATTTATTTGTACATATCCTGCCAGAAATGTAATTTCATTACCTTTTCCTGCCTGTGGATATTCTCCCAGACCCTGTTACACACCATGCACTCAAAGACATCAATGAAGTTATCTTGACCAATATCCTGAACACCCCACTGACGTTCCTTCAGTGCTGTCACCAGATTCACATTCGAGATTTCACGCTTGAGCTTCCACTCCAGATATTTCAGATACTCCCAGTCATTCTTGTCCAGCCACTTTAAATACTGAGCGAGCTTCTTCGGCGGCTCATCAGGATCCACCACGATCGCACTCCTGCTATCTGGCAACCACATGTGTACGTTAGGTGCTCCGTAGTACACTGGCACTACACCTAGCTTGAGCGGCCTCCACAGCTTCTCAGTGATATAGTCATCACAGATGGCATTCTCAAAGGCCAAGACGAACTTGTACTGGGTAAGGATCTGGTAGAAATTTTGATCGTCCATTGCAGTAGAGTCTCTCAGGTGAGGCGGCAGGTCTTTATTATGAAGACACTGTCCATACGAGTCCACTTGAATGTGCTGCATCAGCTCTTGAACGTAAACATCTCTATCAGATGGCGGGTCGCAGTCTGACTGGACGTACACCACAGGCGCCAGAGTTTTCCTCAGGCGGTTTTTGTAGGCCAGAGGAAGCAGGTGTGTTTGTGCGGTGAGAGCGTTGATGCTCTCCAGGTGCTGTGTGGTGAGAGGCAGATGAGCGTGGCGGCTGAAGCTCGCTGTGTGGTTGAACAGGCTAATGAGTGGCTCATGAAAAAGCTTGTAGTTATTCTTGGGTGACTCCTCATGAAACAGTGCCCACTGGTGCTGCTCATGTCTAGGAAGAGGGAGACTCTCAATGCTGAAATCGGTACCTGATTAAAAAAAAGGAAATGTTGGTGTTCAGTACTAGGTCTATCAACATTATTATACCATTATGTTGAATGCTATTGAAAAAAACATGTCCTTTGGTTTATTATATAAAAGATCAGAAACACTGCTTGCTTCCAGTTCCTTTACACACACCAAACCTAAAATAATCATTTATAAAGTTCGAAAAGGTTGAAGTGAATTACAAGGGTACGCATGATTGCGGTACAGTACTTTTCTTTGTGAGCATTTGAGTGTGCGGTTAAAAACTAGCATAGAGCACCATCTGCTGTTAAAACTAAGCTCAGAATCGATACAAAAGAGAAAATATCATAACTGAACCAGAATCATTGTATTGTGAATCCAGAATCAATAACAAACAATAATGATGTGTGTGATGCTTAGTACTGTATGTCTTCAAAATACAACAATAAACCAGCATAATATAATCAGGATTTACAGTGGATAAAATTTAAGTCAAAAAGTTTATGTTTGGAAACTACTCCTATATGATCTAGAGATTTCTGTCCACTCAATAAAAAAAACATACAAAATATGATATATATTAAAGTATTAGTCCACTTTTAAATAAAATTTTCCTGATAATTTACTCACTCCCATGCCATCCAAGATGTCCATGTCTTTCTTTCTTCGGTCGAAAAGAAATTAAGGTTTTTGATGAAAACATTCCAGGATTATTCTCCTTATAATATAACTTTAATGACCTCCAGATGGTTGAAGGTCAAAATTACAGTTTCAGTGCAGCTTCAAAAGGCTTTAAACGATACCAGACGAGGAATAAGGGTCTTATCTAGCGAAACGATTGGTCATTTTCGAAAAAAAAAGAAAAAAAAAAAAATACAACTGTATATGCTTTATAAACAAATATTATCGCATTGCAAGTGCTTCCGCTTTCTGCATTCTTCAAAAAGCTTACACCGTATGTCCTACGCCTTTCCTATTCAACTTACGGAACAAACACGGCACCAGTTTTGGGTTTTTTTCTTTAAGTTGAATAGTGGAAAGCGGAAGCATGTGCAATGTGATAATATGTGTTTATAAAGCCTATACAGTTGTATTTTTTTCGAAAATGACTGATCGTTTCGCTAGATAAGACCCTTATTCCTCGTCTGGTATCATTTAAAGCCCTTTGAAGCTGCACTGAAACTGTAATTTTGACCTTCAACTGTTTGGAGGCCAATGAAGTCCATTATAAGGAGAATAATCCTGGAATGTTTTCATCAAAACCCTTAATTTCTTTTCGACTGAAGAAAGAAAGACATGAACATCTTGGATGACATGGGGGTGATTAAATTATCAGGGAAATTTTATTTAAAAGTGAACTAATCCTTTAAGGATGCATGATATATTAATACTATATTGCCAATAAAACAGATTTTTTTCATTTAGCAATATCGGCTGATATTAGGCATTTAATTGTGCATGCTCATTTGACTTATTTTTACTTTTGCTGTCATCTAACAATCACTTAACAGTTAATCACTAATACATTAATAATCTCCAAATTAATGTCCATTTTTCATTCTGTACATTATAATATTGTGATGGCTAAATTCATTTGTAGCATTTAAAATCATTTGTAGCATTTTATTTAGACAAAATTTTAATAATGATGCTTGTTGGTATTGGACAGAATTGTAATATTGGTGCATCCTCAATATATCTACCAAATTAATATGAATGTAGAAATTTAAACGTTTATGCCACAATTGCACTCACCATAGAAAAGAAAAGCTTTTGTCTGTGGATGGGAATGATAGGACTTGTTAACAGTGAAGAAACACCTGTTGCGGCCACACTCTCCAAGACGTCCCAGTTCTCCGGTCAGAGGAGACCACCACACAATGACAGGATATGGGACATCTATCACCCGGACGGCTTGTACGTGTGTGAACTGCTGTCTGTGAGCAGCCTGCTCAAACTGTCCTAACTGCTCAATAACCTACAAAAAGAGACAAGCTTGTGTAAATACGCGACAACTGATACTACTGCAGACATGAAGGGTGGATTTACTGAGGAAGGTTTGGTCAAGACAAGCATATATAATACTGGCTACAGAAACACAAGAATGAATTCTTCTTCTAAAAGGTGTCATAAATGTTTTATTTGTAAGTGGAGTAAACTATATGAAAAATTCTAATAGTGAAAATATCAACCAATAATCAACTGTTATTTGCACCAGGTTGCAAGGATGGAAAAGGGGAGATTTTAGTAAAAGGAAATACCAAGGATGAGGAAAAGGACAGAGATTATCCAAATGTTAGTGAGAGACTTGAGCAGATCCCAAGAGCCAGCGGACAAACCTGTAAACAAGAAACTCTTTAAAGCGAGCATGGTACTTTTCTGTTATGTTTACGACCCAGATTAGGGACCAACAAAAAAAAGCCGTTCAAAAAAGTTATGCGTTGATTTGGGAACATGCTGTCTACGTGAGACGCTTACTAAGTTTAGAGACACAGCCTCTTGTCATAAAACAACGCAAAGCATTTGATATTTAAGGTATGCAAAACTTTGCCGACTATTTGAAGCTTCATTTAAAAGATAAAGTTAATATTTTACCTGAAATGTCATGATTAAAAACACAAACGCACACGCGCAGAGACAAAAAGCACAACGTTTTTTAACAGAGATTCGCCACATGTCAAACACGCCGTCCGTGAGCGTACCATTAAAAGTTAATACTTCCAACTTATTTATTTTGATGGTAGGCTATGTTTTTTTTTCCCGAATAGGCATATTTGCAGTTTGTAATGCATGATTTATTCCTGTAAATACACATTGGTCCTATAGCGGCTCTCCGACGAGCGTCTATCCGTATAATTTCATCGTCACTTCCGTTATGCTTCCTTTTAAACCACAGACAGGAAAGGAAGTTACAACGCCGATGTCACCATGGAAACACACAGGGTTGGGCAAACATACATCAAAATGTATTTTAAAATAAAATACCAAATACCTTAATTTTAAGTGTATCAAAATAAACTACTGTATTTTTGTGTTTTAAAAATACTACAAAATACTTTTACAAGGGAGCATGAAATTTCTTTGCAAACCTTCCATCAATTGGCCTATTTGATCGATTCCTTCACCATTACACTGACTCAGTTGATTAAGTAAATAATGTTTGATAGCACCAGCTTTTGTCTGTCCGAGTCAATCAATAAATCAGACATATGAAACCAGTTAAAGGCACAATATGTAGGATTTTTAGATTAAAATATCCAAAAACCACTAGAATGTTATATATTTTGTTGATTTGTGTTTATACTATCCCAAATATGTCCAAGAATGTTTAGATCCAGAGAAATCAATTTTAACCAGGACATGGACCGTGTCTGTGCGTCACCTATCAATAACATCATTACCCTCGATTTCCGGTTTTATTTTGTAGAAACCATGGAAATCAAAGGCGCCTTAGTAAATTATAGGGCTGCGATTAATCGCATGAGACTGTCATGCGTGTCTCGTCAGTAAAGCCGGTTCCCTGATTACCGCTAAATCGCCATCACCTGTTTTTAAACGGAGCGCCTTTTAATAGACGGAGCCGTAGTTCACGGACAAGCCACGAAGGCGATTCATCTGCGATATGAACGCGATATTGCGTGGCTTTTCAGTGATCTACGGCTCTGTCTATTAAATGCCGCTTCATTTGAAAGCAGGTGATGGTGATTTAGCGGTAATCAGGGAACCGGAACGCAGCCCAGTTCGGTTTTAGACACGCACTCGCGAACTTCCCTAAACACTTCCCCTCGGGGGAATCCCTGCCGCCATTTTGAAGTGCGTTCCACTTCGGGAAGTGGACGAGGGAAGTTTATATGGACAGACCCTCGCTCCCTCGATTTTGACCGAGGGAGCGAGTCTACTTCATATGTACACTTCAGGCAGCTCCATAACCCACAATGCAACACGATTGTGACGTCACCGCATATCGCGTTTAAATTTACCCCACCACAAACAACTCTATGATATATTAATTATGTTTTAAACATTTAAAACACACATATATACATATAGGATGCTTTATTAAACAATTTTGTAAGGGGAAAAAATAAATAATAAATCAGCTCCATTGCGGATTCCAAGTGATCAAGGGCTTAGGACGTTCCAGTTCAGCCCATACAAAGGTTCCGCCAGAAGTGGGCACTCGTGCAACGTAGCAATGACGTACATCCGAGTCAACGAGACCGAGTGAAGTTAGCGAGGGAAGGGCATTTAAAAACTGAACTGGAACGCAGCCCAACTTGTTTGATCAAGTCTTTGAACAGAATCGACTCAAAAGAGTGATTCATTTGTGAATGGGGCATCGTTCATGAAAAAAGAGACAGCGCGCATGGAATAAACTACGGATTTCTTAACATTTACAGTATTGAATTAAAATAAAGTAATGAGAGGAACGTTGCCCATTGTAGCGAAGTAAAAGTACAGATTTTTCATTACAAATGTACTCAAGTTAAAGTAAAAGTACCCACAGTTTAATCTACTCTAAAAAGTACAAATTTTCCAAAAAACTACTCAAGTACATGTAACTAAGTAAATGTACTTCGTTACTACCCACCTCTGCTCACAGCATTCGGCCATGCTCTGCTTACAATAACATTAATAATCTCATCCATGAACATGATTTCTGCCTGAGTCCCATCCCAATTCTTTTTCACCAGCTGTAGACGTGAAGACAACACCTCCCATTAATTCCGCGAAATCAAGGTGTCATCAAGCTGCGCATTTGTTTTGAATAAGCGACCTCTAGTGGCAAAATTTTACATATTGTGGCTTTAACTGATCAAATATTCACAAATCCCTGTGATGAAAGTTAGTTTTAATGTAACCAACAGTTTAATGTTTGAGAATGACTCATAATTGTATCCTAATTTAGTTACTTGGTGTTTGGTAATGAAGGGCCTACTTTGCATCAGCAACACTGACTCAATGACAGACAAGTCATTCATAAAAAGACAACTGATGGCACCTGTATTCATGGCAACTAGTTAATCATTTGATTGTTAATCCTAAATATAGGGGGCTGCTGCTCATTATAATAGATTTCAAGAAAATTATGTAAATTGGTCAACTATTTAGACTAAGCTACCAAAACAAACACCAAAACTTAACATGAACCGTTAAAAATTATAGCAATTTAAGCTAAAAAAAATGATGGAAAGCTGGCAGCCTGCATGTTTCTTACCTTCATCACCTTCATCACCATATGGATCAATTTTCTGTTCTGATCTCAACAAGTCTCAGAGGCCGCAATTTTATGATGTCATCATGTAGACTTTTTACAAAGTATTTTACAGTATTTTAAAAATACAAAAATACAAAACACTAAAGTATTTTGATACAAAATACAAAGCCATTTTCATCAACCCTATCAAATACAAATTACAAAATACTAAATACTATAAATACTGCCCATCCCTGGAAACACACATGCTTTGAGACGAATGATGTAGAAAGGTTCAGGTTTTGTTTCGTCCTTTTTTTGTTACTGACTCAGCAAAGTATTTGTTTTGCTATTTTCTGTGTGACTTTATCATAGTGTCTGGAGAAAAAGAGACATTGCAAAGGTTTAACAATATTATGTAGGCTACAATGTTTATTAGCCTATATAAATATTTACAAAAAAATACTTAATTATTCATGGAAGCTGCAGCAGATGTCCCCCTGAAAAAACACTAGGACCTAAACCAGGTGTGTACAGAAGTATAGTAGTCAATAGACATAATCAGTAGCCTACACATCACTCTAAATATGAAGCTCCATCACAGACGTGGTCTGACTGAGCACCTATATTTAACAATAGTTTGTGCTCTTCTTTTATCTAGTGATAAATGATTTTTCCTTAAACATGAAACACCTAATCTTCAGACCAATTCTGCACAACTGAAAGCACATTATACTTTCCACTAAGTTTGCAATTGAAAAACATACTTTTTACAAAATGCTAAACAGTTCTACGTTAGACACATCACTCAAAACCAACAGCTCTTGTGCTTCACTTGGGAAACACTGGCATTCAAATACCACACTCATTTTCCGATTTCCCAAATGATCATGTATGACACTTATACATTTTGTTCACAATCAAAACTCAATGGGTCTCATTCACTAAGCATGCGTATGCACAGATTTGTGCTTGAAATCTGCGTATGAACGTTTTCACGAGCAAATCATGATTCACCAAAAACTTTCATACTAAAATGTATTCTAAATTTACAGAAAAATGTAGGAACAACTTGGTGGATTAAGACTCTTTGGTGCCCCTGGGCACTGACACCTAGAGTAAAATAGCCTAAAAATATGTGCTTCATGTGATAATTTACATTTACTTTTTATTATTATTATTATTATTATTATTATTATTATTATTTTACTAAACCCAGATGTAATTCATATTACAGTTTTTCTGAATTGCTAAAACACATTTCTTGAAACCATCACTCATTTTCTCAAAACATTAAACACAAATTAAATCCAAATCTTCAAACTAATTTCACAAAACCTCTGACTCTTATGGCAAAATCAAAGAAAGCTTTCAGATCATACACACATTAAGCAATATATAAACACTACAGATCATTCATTAGTCACTACAATAAAAAATGGAAAACACAACATCCAGAACATGAGGTTACAGAAAAAAGTATATTGTAACACAGTAAACACATTTTGCCATTACATAAAATGTATAGAAATCACATTTAAGTGATGTGAATATATAGTATACTGTATGTACTGCAAGTACAGTTTTATATTCAATATTATATAGTATTGAATGTCTGTATATTCAGCACTTACATAGTGCAAACATACAGCAGTCTAAATGCAAAGGCCTAAAAGGTCAAAGAAAACTAAATGAAAAGCATGTACACTCAAAAAAAAAAAAAAAACCTGTTCAAAGTCAGCAAGAGAATCATTCTGCTTCAGCATCACGTCCTCATGTTGGGTCCGGCCTAAATCAAGTCAAATCACCTTTATTTCAATTGCAATTTATACTACACAGATACTAGTATAGTATAGTCAAAGCAGTGATAACAGGTACATGATAATCAGTAATGCAAAGAGGGTTCATTTTGGCTGTACAGCAGCTCTAAAAGAAAATAGTGTCATTGTTCAGCTGAAGTCAGTTCAGTGTTGATTCACTTACATTGTAAAACCATCAATTAATTATTTTCCTCTATAAAGCAGTTCT
The DNA here is from genome assembly GCF_024489055.1 of Chanodichthys erythropterus. Lineage (NCBI taxonomy): Eukaryota > Metazoa > Chordata > Actinopteri > Cypriniformes > Xenocyprididae > Chanodichthys > Chanodichthys erythropterus. The sequence continues at coordinate 59,342,163 of NC_090230.1, read as the reverse complement.
GCAGAAAACAGTGATGTCATCATCTAGCTCAGTTCAGTTCTCATCCTATAATGTCAGTGCTGTCAGATTAATAATATTATTGAATAGTGTTGAGGACTTTGTCCATATCACAGGCAGTGTCGTCTCTTGCCAGGCAAAGGTAAAAACCCTCTGGTGTGCCGGACAGCCTTGACAGCCTTGTCTCCACACGCCTTGCTCTTTCTCCTCATCATCCTCTTACACATACTCTTCCTCTTCTCCTTTTCAGATTGTTTCCATCTATTGTTGGTATCATCATTCAGCACCTGTATCCTGTGCACTCTGACCTGACCTATATTTCATACAGTTTGTTTGATCATATCATTAGAAATGAGTGTGAACAATTTTGAGTCATTGTGTGTAAAGGTGTGTAGTTGTGCTTAACTTTTGGTGCTTGTTTTTACCGTTTTGCAGCAAAAGTGCATCACAGTGTGAAATGTGTTTTAGTGAATGAGAATGTGTTTGTGCAAAAAGAGTTCATGAGATTTGCAAACAGTGTCTAACTGCCTAAACTTGTTTAAGGTTTTGCAGAAAGAGTGATTTATTTGACAAAATGGTTTAGACTATTGAGAATTTGGTTTAGAGAATGGAGTTTAGTGTCTTAGCAATTGCGAAAAACTGTCATAAACTTATCTGATAACAGGTTACGTCAACAAAAGTAATTTTAAGTGACCAATTGTGATATATATGTGTGTGTGTATATATATATATATATACACACACACACACACACACACATATATATATATATATATATATATATATATATATATATATATATATATATATATATATATATACGTATATGTGTGTGTGTGTGTGTGTGTGTGTTTGTTTATATTACATTGTGGGGACCAAATGTCCACACGATGTAATATAAACCTGAGTTCACCTACATCGTGGGGACCAGCCACCAGTCCCCACAATTTAAATTAATTAATAAAAATACTAAATGATGTTTTTGTGAGAAAATAGTGTGCACAGTTTCCTGTGATGGTTAGGTTTAGGGTAGGGGGATAGAAAGTACGGTTTGTACAGTATAAAATGCATTGCGGCCTATGTAAAGTCCCCACAATTCACAAAAACAAACGTGTGTGTGTGTGTGTGTGTGATGTACGTCTGCATTAATAGATTCACCAATAGTTCACCAGAGCAAACAGTGAGTCATACCTGTTTGCTGCCATGGCAACAACAAAAATACTTTGAGTGGCCATTCTCCTTTATGTTTGAGAGGAGAAATCCTTCTCTTACAGCATCCTCTCATGCAGTAAACGACAAACACATTACTTCATACTAAACCACAAATGAAAGGCAAATTAATTTTCATAAAGGGTTTACACAATAGAAATGCTTTTGAGCTTTTTTTTTATATATATATATATATTCCGACTGACTGTTATTTGATATTATTGTGTCTTTAATTCATAAATGCTGAGTTTTTTAAAACTGGTAGCCAAATAGACTATCTGACAAATTTATTCCTGTACAGTTCATAAAAGTTGAAGAAAGGGCAATAAATTAGTGATCTCTGGGCTGTGGCTGATATACTGTGTGAAACACCACAGTACTGAACGCTCACCATTACGTTCTGTTTCCTATAATCAATGTGAAGAGCACTTCACAAACACAATAAACAGCCACTCATCAGACAAAGAATAATAACAACAACTAATGTCTACATCTCATTCAGCACTACTGATTCATGGAAAGATGATGTTTATGTGCTGTATGACTTTAAACAATCCACAAAAGAGATATTCATACAGTTCTCACAATAATCCAAAACAAAGATCAGATGAAATAAGACACAATTGCTAAGACATTGCTTCCTTCACCCATTTTCCCACAACATTAGATAGAAAACCAAATCTACATTCTCAAAATCAAACCATCACCTCAAAACCATTTCACCTGTTCTCAAAATCAAGCATTGCTTTTAAATCATACACACATCAGTCAATGTAAACACTATAGATCATTCATGAGACACTACATAAAAAATGGAGAACACAGCATCCAGAACATGAGGTTACAACAACAAAATACAAGCAAAATTAAAAAAAGTAGTAATCACACAGTAAGGTGAACATATTGTAGACTGTATGTACTGCAAGTATAGTATTGTATTGAATGTTGTATATAATCAGTACTTGCATACTGTAAAATCACAGTAATCCAAATGCAAAAGCCCAAAACTTCAAATAAAACTCTAAATGAAAAGTATGTTACAGTACACTCAAAAAGTTGTGCAACTGCAAAATCAAAGTTACAGTAATGAGAGATTAATTCTGCCTTAGCATCACATCAGGCCAGAGGACAGTGTTGTCTCTTTCCAGGCAAAGGAAAAATCCCTCTGTTGTGCCGGATCCGGCCTTGACAACACCATGCTCTTTCTCGTTCTCATCCTCTTCCTCCTCTTTCACATATTCTTCCTCCTCTCCCTGTCAGATTGTTTCCATCTATTGTTCGTATCAACATTCAGTGCACCTGTGCACTCTGAGCTGGCTCATATTGTGTACAGTTGGTTTGATCACATCATTAGAAACAAGTGTGAGCAATTTTGAGTCATTGTGTGTAAATGATGACAACTGTGTTGTAGTTGTGTTTAACGCTTGTGTTTACTGTTGTACAACACAAGTGCATCACAGTACAAAATGTGTTTTAGTGAGAATGTGTTTAAAGTTTTTTTTAAAAAGAGTGCATGTAATTTGCAAATGGTGTCTAACTGCCTGAATTTGTTTAACGTTTTACGGAAAGAGTGATTTGTTCAAAGAATGGGGTTTTAGGTCTTTGAGAATTTGGTTTAGAGAATGTGGTTTGTGAAAAAACTGAAATAATGTTACAAAAGAGTTCCATTTCAAATAAATGCTGATCATTTCAACGTTCTATTTTTCATAGAATCCTTCCACAAAAATATGAAGCAGCACAACTGTTTTCAACATTGATAATAATCAGAAATGTTTCTTGAGCAGCAAATCATATTCTGAAGGATCATGAGACACTGAAGACTGAAGTAACAATGCTGAAATTCAGCTTTGATCACAGGAATACATTACATTTTACAATATATTCAATTAGAAAAGAGTTATTTGAAACTTCAATAATATTTTGCAATATTAATGTTGTTACTGTATTTTTTTTATAAATATATTATTATAAAATTATTATATATATATTTATATATATATTATTATTATATATTTTTTATAAATATATATATATATTTTTTATATCAAATAAATGCAGCCTTCTTTCAAAAACTTGAAAATATATTACAGACTCCAAACATTTGAATGGTGGTGTGTATAAATCTAACAGTTATCTGAGAAACAGTATAAGGAAAAGCAGTGTAAATGTCATTCTCTAGAAAGTTTATAGCTGCTAATTATAACTAGAGCAAATGCATGGTTTGGATTTGGTTGCTAGTGGCAACGTGTAGGTGGCCACAAATTTATACACTGAAGAAAGACACAAGAGTCTAATTATTAAAAGCACAATTGGGTACTTATATGAAGACCAGCGCTCTGCTTGACTTTGATAATGTGTCTGCTGTTGACACACATTAATCACACATTAAAAACTATCTTTATTTAATGAATAGTATCTAACATTACACTCTCAGAAAAAAAGGTACAAAAGCTTTCACTGGGATGGTTCCCTTTCAAAAGGTACATCTTTGTACCTAAGGAGTACATATTTGTACCTTAAATGTATATTAGAACCTGTTTAAAGGGTACCGTCCGAGTGACAGCTTTTAATATTAGACATTAAGAGACATGCTGTATCAAGAATCACATTGAGAGATGTTTTGTCTGAGTTTGATTTCATTCATACAATTATGAAACTGAAAAATACAGTGACTTGAGGTCAGAAACCCTTTAACAGCCCTTTTACTTTGAGGTAAATAGAACTACATACAGGCATTCAGTGACTTTCCAGTACATAAATGTCAAAGTGCTTGTGGAATGAAGTAAACCCACACAAATGTTCTTGCTGTCCATTAGCTCCTCATCCCTCCTCGACTGCATCTCCATCATCTGAAGAGCATCTCAGCAATCTGGTTTCCAAGCAACTGTTTCCAATCAGCACTATCATAAAACTCTCACTCACCCATTTAAAGAAAGAGTGAAGCTGTTCTGACCACATCGGGTGACGTAAAAGGAAAGATTAGTGCTTTATTTCATTTGAATCTTTTGATTATCATTCACATGAGGCCTCTGCCTAATGTTGAAGTTGAAAGTGGGAAAGATTCAACATCCAGGACTTTCTTTTGTTGCAATTCTTCTCCTTTTGTACCTGTATGATTTCTTTGACGGAAGTTTTGTAAGAAATGCCAATCATAATCTGCACTTGGTGTAGTTTTATCTGACATAATACGTCACCAAAATCCTTTATTAATAACTGTGTACAATGGGATTATTCAGCTATTTTGTCATAAGAATAACCTTTACTATACTGGACACCTATAATGATAAATTCAGGGGGTTTTCAATTAATGATATGCTGTAGTAACCGCAAAATACTGACATATCTGCCATGTTTAACAATAAAGAAAAACTCAAAAAAGTATTTTCTTACTTGTATTCAATATGATTTCATAATGAAGTAGCCAACTAAAAAAAAAAAAAAAAAAAAAAAACCATCAAATACTGCCATCAAACTATAGACCTATTCTCTATTACATAAGCATTAAGCTCTTGACACACAAATATGTTAGTTAACATTAGTTAATGCTCTGTGAACTAACATGAATAAGAACATTTTTATTAACAAACATTAACTAAGATTAATACATGCTGTACAAATATATTGTTCATTGTTAGTTCATGTTACTTAATTCATATAATGCTAACAAATGAGATCTTGTAAAGTGTGTAAACCCTTTTTCTAAGATGGTATTTGCACATTGTCTTTTACCAGTATGCGAGTTGCACAATAAAATAAAATCAAACTTAGTGAATCCTGGGGAGTCATAATGTGCTAAATGAGACGACGTGAATATAATTTGGTGTATTCTGGTGTATTTTGGAAACATTTGTTCCATCCATAGCTTGACTATGAAATGGTTTGAATAATAAGTATCCCTCATACTAATATTTAAGTACATTGCGGTAGGCATGAACAATAGTGCTTTAAAATAGTAATGAACAATAGTAAAACATAAAACTGCCCCCCTAAAAATTTGTTACAATATTGCAATCATGCTGTGTACTTACAAATGTAAGTACACTACTGTAACAACAGATAGATCATGCAGGTACTTTAAATGTAAGTACAATGTAAATACATGCAGATACATAGTTAGTACATTGTATCATATGCTTAATTTGCCATGCAAGTACATAGTTGTTAAGGCCACTTAATATAAAGTGGGACCAAAAATAATTCAATAAAATGGTACTAAGTGACGTTATGAATGGAAATATCTGATGAGAGAATGTTGGAGTAAATGAAAAGAACAGACAAATATATTTGCTAAATATATTAAGCAATCATAGGTTATGTCAGTAGTTCAGTGTTCATAAACAATAAACCTTTTATTTAGAGTCATTTTCAGGCTTGTGTGTGCAATATGTGTGTGAAGTGCAAAAGCAGGCTGAGAAGATTGTAATCTGGCATTTTCCTGTTCCAGCGCTGTCAGATCATCCTTTTGTCTCAATTTGCCTAGTCTAAAGTTCACTATTGCAAAGGTGTCTTAACTCTTACCTTATCCACATTCCAGAACACTGAATCCAGGCATTGTTCCAAACATAATGGAGAATGGTTGAACCCTAAGGCATGCATTTAGGTGAATTTGAATGCATTGTTGTGTACAGTAGCTTATATCATTCTCTTTGTGGACATGTAGAGGATGTGCTGCAGTTTTATCTTTTTATCAGTTTTCCCAGCCACGTGGCCAGGCAAGTTCATTTCCTTGTTTTTCCTGAAAACCCTTACCAAACTTACTGAAAATATATGCCTAACCTGTGTTGTGTAATCAGCCTCACAGAAGCATTTAGGCTACGTTCTATTCATTTCCAGTGGATGTGAAGGTCCTGCAGATATATATTTCTGGTTACAAAGCATTTACCAATCACAGCTGTTGATGTGGTGTAACCCGCTGCTTACTCCAAAAGGTGGTGTTGTCCTATCTGAGGGCAAAAAGCATTTTTATGTTGTTTGAAAAATGAAAGTACAATATGTAATGATTCAAATGGTGTTCTTACAGGTTTCTGAAGTAACATTACATTTTTTGGCTTGGTCTATCTTGCTTTGTTGGTTTCATTGTCTAATTCCAGCAAATCTGAAATTGTAGGATGGACCTTTGGGTTGAAACTGGAGGTGGTAGTGAGTTCAGAGCAGTGGGAAAAAAAACGAAGAAAGCTAAAATTAACATTGCATTGAGCATATGGGCAGTATTGACAGAGCGGTAGCCTAGACGGAGGGTGGAGATACATTTGGTCAGGAAGTCTATGGTTAAGGGTTATCTGGTGTCTGGGCAGATAACCTTTCATGGATCCAGCTTGGAGGACTTTGTCACTACTAAGATATGAAATTGATGTGACAAATAGAAGGGAAAAATCAGAAAATGGCAAGTTGTATTTGAGGTAATTATTAAATCTTTTTCTTGAGAGAGATTTTTTTTCATCTTGGAGAGACAGCTTGTAGGATGGAGTTGAGGGAGAGGTCAAGAAGTGGTTTTAGTGGGTGATTTACAGGAACATGAGCTCTGAATAAGAAGGTACTGGGGTTGTGGTTGAATTCACCTCTGGAGACAGCGATCTGAATTTCTTAAAGTATTTGATGGTATTGGCCACTGGAGGTCCAGAGGGGACAGTGTTTGGTGGGACAGGCAGAGGCATGGCAGAGAAAAGAGTGTATGGAAATCAAGGCTGGAGCAGAGAGGAAGAAAGAAAAGGGGCCGGGGCTATAGTTGTTGGTGAAGGCAGCCTCAGGCTAAGGTCTACCCCTGTAGTCGACAGCCAAGGATAGGGAATAGGATTAGAAATAGCAGGAGAAAAAGGCAATGTGTGAGTGGTTGATGCGAGGTAGACATTGTGGTAGGCAGGGATTGGAGGGCTCGGTGATTGACATATCTGCGGAGTGGGAGGAATGTGGGATCTGGCTGTGGCGGGATCCGGGATACAGCCCTGGCTTGCTGAGGACCTGGTAGAGCTCGATCTAGTACATGATAGACACTTAGGGTGGGGACAAATGCCAGAAAACTGTTGAAAAACAGGAGGTGAGAGACGGTTATTTATAGACTTCCTCTTGTGCTGATTGGATGGATTATCTGAACATGCTCCACCCGAACTTTATTAAAATAACTTAATAGAATACAAGGCTATGTTCAAAATGACTGTCCTGTAATTGTTTCTTTTAAAAATAATACTCAGACCTTGTGTGCGTTTTCTCTGTCTCTCAGAGATATATCCACCCAGAAGACAAGAACATTATGAATGACAATTACATAAAGTCAACATGAAATCAAAATTGACAATTCTTCTTTTTTTTTTTTTTTTTATGGAATACTGCAGTGTTTATTATAAATGGTTTATCGGTGCACATCGTTTTAAATTTATGTGGCTCAATCAAACTAACTTCCCCTCCCTCTTGCAGCGACATCTCTTCTCTGATGACGAGGGCGGGGCAACCTGTCATTCACATGAGATTCACCAACAGCAACCATCCAATCAATTCCCCATGGATAAAATAAAGCCCCACACTGCATTTGTTCTTGAGAAGCCGTTTCACTCATATACACGTCATAATATAGGGAAGAAAATATAAGCACAACAACAGCTGCTACGTCAATATCCTGACGAATAGAATAGCTTTAAGTAATGTATAGTTGTCGGTACGTGTCAAGATGTTCATGTGACCTTGCCGCCTCATGTGTACAGCGACTTTTTATATACAACACCTGCTAAATTCAATGTGTTGACTTACAATATGTTGGCTAACTTTTATTTGAGGAAATCGGTTTATAATAAGCTGTTAAGTTTGTACCTCATATTCTATATTACAAATGAGTGCAGATGCAATGAACGATTAAATACAGTATTTTATTGACTGAAGCCAACATTGTGTCCCTGATCTTAGTAGCAGGCGTAAGACACGCATGCCAAGAGACCACAACCAACAAACCCAATCTTCTGAACACAGGGCAACAGGCATATTTAACAACATTTACATATTGAAAGGAGTGGTACAGGATCACAGCTAAAAAAGGTATTTCACTCTATCTGAGTTTGGACACCAAATGGTCCAACTGATGGCTAAGGCGCATTAAAACCAGCAGCTCTCCTTCAATGCTCACACAATTGCATTTTGAGAGGAGATCATACATTACAGGGTTTGATAAAGAGTAAACAGACAAAGATGACATCGCTGGAAAAATAAAGCGTTGTGCCGTACATCATGGTAAACATGAGCATTTGCACCCAGGAGATTAAAAGTCACAAACAAAGTGAGTGTTCCAGTCAAAATATTGTCATAAAGAAAGAAATATATTCCACTTATTATTTCGAACCTCTTCACTGCTTCTAATTATGCAAGTCACACTTTTATGCATTTTTTTCGTTTGTGTTGTTATTGTTTTAATTTTGAAACCCTAAAGTGCACTTGCATGCCACCATCTTTACAATACACTTCTGATTTTCTTTTACTGTTCTCTACATCCTATGTAAAATATTAACAAATGGAATTACTATTTAAAAGTACTAAGTCTGTGTACAACGTGCACTGTTAAAGGGTTAGTGCCAGAGTTACATCTCACAGAAAACTATTTGGTCTGGAGAAGCAGTGAACATCAAACAACATAAAACATAGTAGCACACAAAAAGGAAGAGTCCATCTCTTCATATCACCATTCATACTGATGACAGTTTTGTAGTATTCATTACTAACTGTGTATATACTGCTCAAAAGTAATTGCAATTTTTTTTTGTTCTTAACAGCAACAAATAAATAAAAATAAACATTATCTAAGTGCTTCTGTGTGAGCAACAATATAAAGTCTGTCGAAAGAGCTAGTAATGACAAAAACACAATGCAGATATGAACGAATCCTTTCTATTTGTCAAATTCTAAAAAAAATAAAGTGTCCTCAAAAATATTTCAAGTAAACAAATGTCATTATAGACTGCAGGGACTTATAGACTAATATCTGTAAATGTGAATAGCTTTTCATATAGATTCCTTTTAAACCCTCAAAAGTTCAAATGAGTAAATAGATTGACGATCTTTCTTGGTGTGCAATCAACAGTGTAGAACGTTCATATAGTGTTCACGTCAATTCTGTCTGTAATGAAAATGACATTTTAAATTCAAGGTCAGCAACACCAAAAGCATCAGTTCCAAACCTAAAAGTTCTAAATTCTTCTAGAAAACGTGTCTTTGAACAACCTAAACATGACAGCAAAAATACACGAGCACAGACAAACTAACACAACTTTACACGAGTGAAAATGTACCTTCCGCTGTGTACCTTCAATAAAATCAACCAGCGATTTGGTTATGCTTGAAAAACCTGTGATATAATGAAGTAACATATCACTACCCTTTATAAAGCTCTCTAAAAGAGTCAAAAGAACTAATAAAGTGCACTATAAATACTACTGTCATTTTTACAACAATAATGTTCTGAACAGAGAATTAAAAATTCAAATATATAAGATTATAAAATACACAAAAGGAGCATTTACACTACTGAAAAAGCAGAAGTACTTCAACAAACAGATAAAAAAATAAATGGCACAAACTGCACAGTTGATGATCATCATCACAGTTGACATCATCTTGCAGTCTGAAACGCCGTAACTCAGCAAGTACCTCAAAATCATCATTAGAAAATAATCTATGTAGAGTTTCGGTCCATTGCTGCGACATGCTGGTACAATCCATTAACGCGGGTGAGTAGATATTATATTGAGAATTTGGTGGGTTGTTAGTAGGTGGTTAGTACGTCGGTAGTGGACTACATCAGCGACGACAACGAAAGGCTCTGTGACAAACTCTGTATCATAACCATGCACCGAAATCCTGAAGGATCCTCAAAATTACCCCTCAAAACTCTTCTTGCTTTTCATCAGGACGTTGTCAGTTTATATCTGCCGCTTATTTGTATATTAAAATAACAGTTAATGCTCCGAGTGAGACTATATCTACTGCCTAGCATATGTATGTGGACGTTTCCACTAACTTGAAGAAAATACTGCTCTTGAAAGAAAAGCAAATTAGGGGACAGCACAATCAAGAGAGTCATGTTCTCTGAACGAAACCGGTAGCACTTTATTTTACAGTCCTGTTCCGCATACACTTACTATAGTAACTGCAATAACTGGGTAATAACTAGGTACTAAATCTGAACCTACCCCTAAACCTAACCTTAACCCATGTACAGTAGTTACCTAATATTACACAGTCATTTCTTGTGTGTACATACACGTACTGTAAAATAAAGTGCAACCATGAAATCTTTACACGCTAACGAATAAAAAAAGAAAACCACACTATTTGCTCCACAAGCACCAGCTGGTCAAGGGAGACCTAGAGATTTACAACTTCCAATCAATTGATCAATTTACATTTTACACAAATGTTATCTGATACAACTGTCGGCAGGTAAATAAATTACATCAAAATACAGTCACGCGTGATATACAATGGCTCTCCGACAGGAAGCAGAAGACCGCCTATGTAACCTTGGGCGTTTCGGGCCGGTAATCCTTCCGCTCGGATGTGTTGCGCTTGACTTTGGCGGTGGCCGGCTGAGATTCTTGGTTGAGAGAGGGGCTGGACTGAGACTTCTTCAGCGCTGTGTCACCATCCCTGGCCGTCAGGAGCTCTTTCACCCCCTCTTTCAGGAGCTTCACGTACATCTCGTAACGGCTCTCCTTCAGAGAGAATTCAGAAAATCCATTAGACTCCATTATCATGTCATCACCCGCCACACAGCCCAATGACACAAGAGTTCTAACAATAGCTCTGCTCCAAAGCTCTGCTGCTGATACAGGCAGTCACTGTACCTGTAAAGGCAGCAACTTAAGTCAAATGGCACCTTGTGAGTGATTTAAGGCAAGACACCACAGGCTAGGGTTGTGCCCGATATCATCGTCCATCGTGATGGCCGACCGACATTACGATGGAGAGACACCATCGTGATGCCACGCCCCCGCCCCGCTCCGCTGCGAGTTGACACACTCTCTTCTATAGACTATAGTTAACCTAAAATCTTTGCAGGAATTGCTCTGTAAATTAAATTGAGAATATAACTAATGCATAAATGCTATTTTAAATACTGTAGTTTATGCCAGAGATGTGATTCTGTGAAAATACCATGTCAGGCATACCTATTGGAAAGCCCGGATGAGTCGTTAGTTGGGAAATAAAATAACCCTTTCGCACGTAAGTTTAAAATATTCTGGCCACCGTTATTTAGAACGTATCACTTTATTGTTTCCATGGTGACGCGTCATTGCTTGTCATGTCACACACCGCAGCGCTGTATGACTGATGATCTGCTTTTATTTCAGTTTTCCTTTTTTATTTAAAATATTCAATACATTTGTTAACTATAACATGAAATATCTGATATTCCGATATGTGCAAGTGGATGTGTTTTGCTGTTTAAACACCTTTATAATGATCACGTTAGTTGAGCTATACACGTTATGGGCACCGCCATGTTAGTTTGTGCCGCAGGTTCTGTTGGATTTACAACGTGAATTCATCCAATTCTCCCGAAGTAAGTAAGCTGGTGAACTGGGGAAGAATAGAGTAAACTTTAAAGTTACTTACACAATGTGTATCTGATATGAATAAAACGTGTCCTCTAATTATATTGGAAAGAATTGTTATTGCCGCTTCTATATACATCAGTGTGTATTTTACAAACTCTAAATGTATTGTTTTGCTTATACTTATATGTATTTAAATTAAAAAATAATTAAAATTAACCCCCCACCTGACCATATCATCATCCATCGCGATGTTTTACTGTAAATTATACATTATACATTAAGATATTGAGCTAATTTGCTTTCACACCATGTCTTCTTTCAGACTAATGGATAGAGAATATCTAGAATACACATTTAAGTGTTTATTTTATTACACTATCTATTTGTGCCTGCAGATTTTAATCACAGTACATAACTTAAAAGGCTGTTTTCTCAAAATGATCTCAATCAGATATCAGAGACCTAAATATCCACTTCAGCAGCTTTTACAAGCACCAAACTGTTGACAGTATTTTCCAATTTATGATAAAAAGAGATCCAAAATCCCCTCTGTAAAAACCTGACTCTAACATGTCGACAAAATAAAACAAGAATTATGAACTTTATAAAATATGTTAACATAAAATGCTAATTTAATTTGATAATCCTTTATTTGCATATATAAATTTCAGAAATAGATTTCAGAAACATGTAATACAAAACAACTTAATGTACTGTGATTAATCACCTGGAAGTATGGTGAAATAGCATATTTTTTTGTTTACCCTCTTCACCTGTGGTATCTTGCCTTAAAGCACACAAACAACACTCCTCAGGTGAACTGCAGGAATCACAGTGGATTTCAGCAGCATGTTGCTATTCTAACACACTACACATTTTTAATTTTCCTCAGTGTTCACCATGTGGAATTCATTTTATTCACTGAGCTTGTTGTAGTGCATTCTCGAATTGCCTTATCTGGGAAGGATATATGCATTGCTACCTAGAATTTGGCCAAAACCTGCTGTTTTGAACAGCCTTTGTGTTGAAGGTGCACCTAAAGATGTTGTCTAAACACACAAATTACTAATGTCTGGAACAGAGCAAACCCCTTAATACAGTGTAATAAACATTAACTTACAAAAGTGCGAAATAAATCTCATATCATGCTGATTATGGGATAGATTTCTCAGGTTGGTCCTGACAGTTAAAAGGAGAGATTCATTAAAGATCCACATTTAGGAGGGTCTTTTACCCTTCAACTGTAAAACACACTGACTGGAATATTGATCCTGATTCCTGGCCAAAGAACTTTAAAAGGGTTTTTTTCTTCCTACAGAGGTGTTTGTTTTATTATTGTAGCTGAAAGCCCATCAAAGTGTATGTGTGTTACGTCAGTGTGTGATTGGTCCAGTTTTTATTAGGAAGGGTTAATACACTGCAATACCAGTGTGTTAATCAGAATTACATATTACAATGGGGCTGTCCAATAGAACTAATAAAACTGAGTTCACTTTAACCAATTATTCCACTTATTAACCATCATATTATTTGTTTCTTAGTTTTGTATTATTTATCGCACACATTGCACCTCCCCTGCGCTTGATGACGAGCCATTTTCCATCTGTTGAACTGACTCACTCAACGCAGCTACATAGTTCACCCAAAAATTAACATTATCATCATTCATTTCCCTCATGTCATTCCAAACCTGTATGACTTTCTTTCTTCAGTGGAACACAAAAGAAAATGTTTTGAGAAATGTTGGTATCCACAAAAGATGATGTAGTTGGTAACCAAACCATTTCATTTCCCATTGACTTCCATTATGGACAAATGGACAAAAAAATAATGGAAACTAATGGGAATTACCAACATTCACCTCCTTTTGTGTTCCATAGAAGAAAGCAAGCCATACAGGACTGGAATGACATGCGAGAGAGTAAGTGATGACAATGTTCATTTTTGGGTGAACTAACACTTCAAACTATGGCTGAAGAAATTTAGAAGTTTGGGAAGGTTTCATAATTCAAGGCTACTTCTCTTTGACCTCTATGATCTTTCCACAAAAATAGGGTACAAAAACAAGGTTTGACACTTAAAAAAAAATCAAACATTCACTTCAAAATCATTTTTAACAATTTTTTTGTGAATGCTGTTTGTGAACGATGCTGCTTAACCTTGAAAGTTTTTTTTTTAAGGTATTTTATTTTCAATTAATGTCAAGTCTAAATACTGTTAAACCCTGATTTGCAATGAATGTTAACAATTTATAAACATAAAAATAAAAAATATAATGGTAACAGTCTTGCATATTTAGCCTTAATGAAGCTGCTGCTCAGTAGAAAATATTTGTTTGATCATTTTGATCAAAAACGTCTTTGATAACAGGATTGAATGGCTGAGCTTGATGTACACTATCAACACAACAACTGTGTTTAAATGGATTTTAAAGATTATTTGATTTTTTAATATATTTTTTAAACAAAATCTGTTTATAATTGTTACAATATTAATTATTATTTATGTATTAGATGAGGACTACATCAAAAAGTGCTGGTTTGAATTCATTAAATATGAGAACAAGAATTTATACAGCATCTTCTTTAATGTTGAAACAAAAGTGCAGGCTCTCTGATAAGAGTGCTGTCTAATTCTCTTCCTCTGACCTTAACTATCAATCAAAGCCAGAAAATGAAACAGCTTCAGTAAACGCATTTCCATCAATTCTAGGCGAGTTCATCCCTGACAGTCTAGATGAGGAAACGTCAAAGACTATGAATGCGAGGCCCTACGTGTCAGCATACGCCGAAGCGAGGGGGAAAATATGGCCAAGGTAAACCTGAGTGAACGAAATGCTTGATTGTGTCACTTGCATCATAAAAAGGCAAGGGCGCCTACCTCAAATTCTAGGTAGTGCTCTTTCAAGCGGTACTCATCGATCTCTTTGGCTTTGACCTTCTTATCTGGAGGGTAGGATCTGTGCTCAGCTAACTCTGTAGAGACGTGCTTCAGCTTGGCCTCGTGGGACTTGAGCTGCTCTTCCTGTAACACAACAGGCACATCAAACGATCACCAGTTATCAAAGACTTCAGATGGACACAGCACATCACATCAGCAGAGCCTCGCTTTACTCTTTAAACCAACCTGAGACATTCGGGTGGTGGTCGCCGGCAGCAGCGGGCGGCTGAATTTTTTCTGAGAGCCGATGGCAGCGGGGAAGGACGGGGCCGAAAACATGGCCGCCACTGAGTTGATTATTCCAATCCAGGACTCCATTTCCTCAGGGCTCCTACAGAGAAGAGATTTCACATGTTCATATGAGGAAGGCCATGCTACAGTGGTGCAAACTCACAAAATGGGCTCAGTCAGCCTTAAGAAGAAATAAAATGTCTGCAGACAGACCAATGGAAGAGATAAACGAGCTTTAATTGAGCTTGAACTGAAGCATGAAATTAGATTTGGAGTTCAGGGAAGGTCTCAGCAGTGTTTTAGGTCTGTTTCTCTGGAGTATGTGCTGGTGTCTGTGAGCGGATCTTACTGGGCCTGGAAGAGGAAAACTCTCCAGTCAGCAGTCTTGAGCTTGAGAACATTGGGCTTCTTCTCATAGTCCATAGCCTTGATGGCGAGAGCGTGATGCACGCTGATGGCGTTCTTCAGATCGTCTTCTGATAGGGCCTTCTCTGGCTTATACTCGTCCTGCAGAAGTAACCACACACAGGACAAATGATGAACAATGTATAGGGATCTAGAGGAATTTAACTAATGTGGTTCAGATTCCAATTCCTTAAATTCTTTTATTACTACTGAAAAGTTTTTTTTTTTCATAAATCAGCTGTTTTTCTGTTGCGAGGACAACACAAAAGAAAGCACTCTTTTTATGAAGTTAACGATTACATTTTTTAACGACTTATTTTTAAATACTTTTTGGATTACTTTTTTGTTGTGTGTTTGTGTGTGTGGTCCTGGTAAACCCTATGTTATGGGGACAAAATTTCTCCACAAAGATTTCAATGTCCAAAATACTTGTCCTTGTGGGGACATTTTTTTGTCCCAATGAGGAAAACAACTTAAAAATCATATTAAGTAACGTTTTCGAAAATGTAAAAATACAGGAAGTATTCATTGATGGGTAGCTTTAGGTGTAGGGTTAGTGTAGGGGGAGAGAATATACAGTAAATAATCAGCTGTAGTTTGTTCATCGCATGATCCAAAACGCAGGAGATAGAGTTCTTACTAGAACCAGGAAGTATGACCATATTAGCCCGGTTCTGTCAACACTGCATTGGCTTCCTGTTAAACACTGTATAGATTTTAAAATCTTGCTAATTACTTACAAAGCACTAAATGGTTTATCTCCCCAGTACCTTGATGCATTATAGTCATTCACGTCTATTGCGATCTCAGAATTCAGGCCAGCTGATAATACCTAGAAGATCAAAATCAACCGCAGGTGGTAGATCCTTTTCCTATTTAGCACCTAAACTCTGGAACAGTCTTCCTAGCATTTTTCGGGAAGCAGACACACTCTGTCAGTTTAACGCAGCCCTGAAGTGTCAACTTAACTTTCCCCTGCGAAGGCCTCCTTCCCTTTAAACGTGATAAAAATTATTCCAGTTCGCATAGATCCATGGACACGACTAATTTTTTTGTATTATGCGGACCAGACAAGTAATTTAGCAAATGTCACTTTGTAAAAAGACCAAGCATCTGTGTACATACACATTCAAACACGTAAATGAACGGCAAGAATGCATGAAAGATATTCGGATTTCAGTAGGAAAGATGTAATTTAAGCGGCCCCTAAGTTAATAATTAACAATTTTTAAAACTGAAGTGATTCAATCAAAAACCTACTTTAGCTCCATAATAATATTTTCTCAGAGCTGCTGTAAACCCAAAACAATCTGTCAATTAATTTTCCTATTATCACTGTGAAGCTGCTTTGAAACAATCTGCATTGTGAAAGGCACTATGTAAATGAAGATGACTTGACTTGACTTGACAGTATAAAATTCATTATGTCTATGGAAAGTCCAGATAAAACATGGAACGTGTGTGTGTGTTTGTGTAATTGAGGATCTTTAAAAGAATTGATAAGTAAAGTAACTGAGGATCTTTAAAGTAAAAATACACTGTACTAAATGTTTTTCATGGCTCCTCAATATATCGTCATTTAACACTACAACTACCAAGGCAGTCATTTTGACCATTTTAAAGATTTGCAATGTAATAACTTTGTTGAAATTAAACCCATATAACTACAGTTCCATGACTTTTCTTAAATTAATGTAAATTTTATTTTAACATTGTTATTTTATTAAAATTACAAAACACAAAAGAGTTCTGAGTATTTCTACCTTGAATGGCCATAGCGGTCAATTTGACCGCACATATTACAGGCGTTGTATCTCCTCAGCGCTTTTTCCTGCCGTTAAAGATGTGCGTAGCTGTTGCCTAGCAACCTTTCTCTGGCAATTTTGTATGCTTTTGCTAAGCTAAAACTTAGGTTTACCGTCAAAATGGCAACAAGAAAGAAAATGACTGTCACTGAGGTTTTATCCTTGCTTGAGAACATTGATGATGCAGAGTCTGATGGAGGAGCAGAATTTCAATTTTGTGTTATGATGTTTATTATCTGTCCTAATATAACAGAGCTATTTATTCATTCTAGATTTCATTAGAGGCTGCATAAAACTGTTTCCGATTTGTGTGGTCCAAACATTTCCGATAATGCTAAAGCATTGTAAACTCCAAAAGTCAAAATGTATTGAATAAAGACAGATGTAATCATTTCCAAAATTCACAATATGTTTTTATCTAACGAAATATTCTGCTTCATTTTATATTTGTTGACATTTTGACTTTCAAAAACAACATTTTAACTGCGGTGAAAAACTTTGATCTCCAGCTTGCCGGATGCAAATTGCGGAAAGCAAAATGCGGCATGCACTTTTGTGGGAGGTCTAGTAGCTCTTACACAATAATATCACGAACATATTATATTATGTATGCTTAAATTACCCCACATTTTTCATAAAACATGACCATAGAAGCTTTGAAGTAAATATAACATGACAAAAATGACATTCACTGCTGTCTGGTATGAACAGTCAAAATGACCGCTATTGGCAGTTCTAGTAGTTATAGAATTCCGGTAGTACTAGTGTTAAGGGGTCAGGACGTTGGAGCCATAAAGTTACAAAGACAGAATATTGTTACACATTATTGTTACACATCTATTACTTGATTCACTTTGGGTGTGTCTCAATCAGCTCTCTAGCTTCAGAGGTTGTGAACCAGTATATCATGTACAGTACGTGAATTCGGGCACAGTAAAGACCCTGGCTCACTACACATTAGGACACCGATGACACTATTTCCAGCGTAATGACAACGTCCTCATTGTACAACATCATTACTGGTATTTATGAACAGCAGAACTGATCTTTCTGACATTACTTTCTTGTTACATATATATGTGCAACATTGTAGCCGTAAATAATTGATAAATGTTTGCTAGATTATGTTCATTAACTGTTCATTAATCAAAAGTAAGCCACTACAAGTATAATCTTTTAAAGTATATTATTTCCTCCACAGTAAAGGGTCTGTTTGAAATGATAATGAGAAAGCCATCCAGCACATTTCCTGTTCCTCTGATGAGAGTCATTCGGTGTGATTGCTGCACTTGGGTAAATGGCACATCATTAGCTGATAAAGCCATGGAAACCTGTGGCTGCGGGTACAATCAGTCACCAGCACAAATGTATGCACAGGTACGGCAGTATTTCATGCCTGTGACTTTTGCATGACTGCACAGCTAAGCAACTAATGCAAGTTCAAATGGAGCACATAAATAAACTATTGTAACAGAGAATGGGAGGCACTGGGACGCATTTTTTTTGATGGGCTCTGAAAAGGTTTGTCAGACCTGAAATAAATGTGAAAATGTGATTACCTCTCACCATCTGAATCTCCTGGAGGAGAAATTGAATTATTATTGATAATGTTTGTGGGAAATGATGGAAATTTGATTAATCAGCAGTGCGAGGATGGAAAATGTAAGAGTGAATAAACAAACCTTCTGCAAATAGAGGATCATGCCTTTGAGAACAGCATAAAATGTTTTCCACCCTCGCTTTCCTCTTGGTGCTAGAGAATACAAATAAATAAAAAAATTTTAAATCATGGTAATAACATTCTGCAATATTATTACAGTGGATATAAAAAGTCTCCACACCATTAAAACAGCTGGTATTTGTGATGTAAAAAAAAAATGAAACAAAGACCAATCAAATCAGAACTTTTGCACCATTAATGTAAAAAAATTACAGTCTATGCAATGCCAATAATAAAAAAAAAGGGACACATTTGATAAAAACTTTAATTAAAAATAACCTAACTGCATAAGTGTGCACACCCTTTTATAATTGGGTATGTGGCTGTGTTCAGAAAGAAATAATTATCAGGCTCATGTGAAATAGTACACATCTGTGGTACTAGGGTTGCATGCTACTATAAGAGCCATGGGCCAAAAAGAGCTTACGAAGCATCAAGGGAATCTCATTGTTGAAAGGTATCACTCAGGCAAGGGCTACAAAAAAAACTTTCCAAGGCATTAGATAAACCATGGAACACAGTGAAGACAGTTACCAAGTGGAGAAAGTACCCGGACAGTCACATCATCAAGAACAGGGCCAAAACTGACAAGAATACTAAGAGAAAACTGGTTGGGCAGGCTGTCAAGAGGCTTACAGCAACATTAAAAGAGTTGCAGCTCTTTCTGGCAAGTGCTGGCTGCTCTCTACATGTAACGACTATCTCCCGTATTCACCATCTGTCTGAGCTATTGGGCAGAGTGGCAAGATGCAAGCATTTTCTGACAAAAAAAACCAAAAAACATCCAAGCCTGACTAAACTTTCCAAAAACATTTATCCATTCTCCCAAAAACCATGTAGTCTGAGTAGACCAAGATTGAACATTTAGGATAAAATAGTAAAAAGTATGTTTGCTGCAAAAACAACGGTACATCAGCAAAAGAACACCATACCCATGGTGAAGCATGATGGTGCAGCATGACACGTTGGTGCTGCTTTTCTGGAGCCAGGGCTATAAGTGAAGGTGGTGGAAATCATGGATAGCTCCAAGTACCAGTCAGTTTCTGGCACAGAACCTTCTGGCATATAATAGAAAGCTGAAAATGAAGAGAAACTTTCATCTTTCAGCATGACTATGATCCAAAACACTCATCTAAGTCAACAACAGAATGGCTTCAGCAAAGAAAGATAAATGTTTTGGAATGGCCCAGCCAGAGCCCAGACCTGAAAACCTGTGGGGGATCTGAAGAGGGTCGTGCACGGGACATGTCCTCACAATATAACAGATCTGGAACGTTTTTGCAAAGAAAACATGTGAAAATATTCCCAAGTCAAGATGTGCCAAACTGATATTTGGCTCCTATCCAAACAGACCTAGTGCTGTAATAAAATCAAAGGGTGCTTCAACTAAGTATTTCAGTAGTTCAGGCGTGTGAACACTTATGCAGTTAGTTATTAAAAAAAAAATTCTCTCTGAAATGTGTCACTTTGGTTTTCAGGGGCATTGCATAGGTTGTAATTTTACATCAGACATGCATAAAATCATTATGATATGATCAGATTTATTGATCAGATGATTTACATCACAAAAACTGGCTGTTTTAAAAGGGGTGTGTGAACTTGTTTATATCCACTGCACTGGAGATGCTAATCTTTTCTATTATATGGCAGTTCATAGTGATCATGGCTGTTAAACTCCAAAAATAACAAATACAAATATATCATAAAAGTATCCTAACTGTAGCCCATATATAAGTCATGCACGATATTTCAAGTCTTCTGAAGTCATATGCTTTGTATGAGGAATAAACCCAAATTTAAGACACTATTCATTGATAATCACTGTAGTATGCATACTAATCACAATCAGTAAAATCATACACATCAAAGTAACACTGACTACTTTTGTATTGTTTTTGGAGCACAACAGCATCTGTTCTCATTCACTCCCATTCACTTTGTGTTCCAGTGATGTTCGAAATTCATATAGGTTTGGAATGACATTAGGGTGACTACATTTTTCTTTTTTATGAAATGCTCCTTTAGTCCTGTATTCACCATACTGTTGTGTTTTCAGCGCTTTGTTCTGCATCTGAAGGGCATTACTTAAATTTCTATTGCCAAATGATTCCCTTGATAGTGTCGCTGTAGAACAGCTTTATTTACGGTAGTGCTATAGGAGCTTTGGGAAGCATCCAAATCCTTTACACCACACACAGACCGAGTTCTCAGAAGTGCGCCATGCCTTACTGATGGCACCTCTGGGACCCTGGCCTGAATGCTCTCAGCATGTGATGCATCAGATCACTAAAGCCCTGCTGTTTTTATCCTTGTTGTAATGCATCCATAGACACGCTCATTAGACCACACTGGCATGGCTGGTATTGGAGACTCAGCGTGGCATGCCCACTAAACTCATATAGGCAGTCTTCTGCCAGAGCTGGGCAGTAAATCACAAAGCAATGGAGGTAACCACCTCAGTTTACTGTTAAACATGTTCAAACACAGACTACCGTTCAAAAGTTTGGGGTCAGTAAGATGTTTTCTCTTCTGCTCACTAAATCTGGACCTATTTGATCAAAAATACAGTAAAAACAGTGAAATATTTTTACAATTTAAAATAACTGTTTTCTATTTTCATATATTGTAAAATGTAATGTATTCCTGTGATCAAAGCTGAATTTTCAGCATTATTAGTGTCTTCAGTGTCACATGATCCTTCAGAAATCATTCTAATATGCTGATTTGGTGCTTAAGAAACAATTCTGATTATTATAATTAAAATGTTCAAAGTATTTTTTGATGAACTGAAAGTTCAAAAGAACAGCTTTTATATAATAAATGTTATAAATGTCTTTACTGTCACTTTTGATTTAATGTGTTCTTGCAGAATTAAAGAAGTTCTAAAAAGATTGTACTGATTCCAAAATTTTGAACAGTAGTGTATATAATAAAAAAAACAAACAAAAAAACAGAAATATTAGTTTTTGAAAGCAACATCTTAAATTTTCCTATAATATCAGTTTTGATTATTTCAACTGTCAGTATTTGGGGTTTGTTTTTCCCACACACTTGCTGGACGAGTTGAAATCGGTACGTCTCTTCAAACAGACACAAACAGCTCAGCAGGTTTGCAAGTGACTCTAGAATCTCATTAGGAAGGAAAAATAAGTGGACATAATATATGAGAGACTACGGCCAAAATCCCATTTCACCATGTGTGCTTGCCAAAGCACTGAATCACACCTGCTTTATCCTCGTTCACATTACACAGCATTTATTTAATGCTCTTTCCAATCATTCCCTGCATACCCAGAAGCTTTACTTGTGAAGAGTCATAAATATAATCCTGCTTATGAAAAAGGCTTTTAATTACACACAGAATACATTAAAAATTCTTCATAAAAATCAGAAAAGGCGTTCGAACGACCTGCCCTGCTTTTTAGCAAAAAGAAATATTTAGTTAAAACAAATCGTGGTATTTTAGGTTTAGGTCTTAAAGGGTTAGTTCACCCAAAAATGAAAATAATGTAATTTATTACTCACCCTCATGTCGTTCTACACCAATAAGATTCATCTTCGGAACACAAATTAAGATATTTTTGATTAAATTCGATGGCTCAGTGAGGCCTGCATTCAAAGCAATGACATTTCCTCTCTCAAGATTCATAAAGGCACTACAAACATATTTGAAAGTATAGTTCTACCTTAATATTATAAAGCGACGAGAATACTTTTTATGCGCCAAAAAAACAAAATGACTTTTCAACAATATAGTGATGGGCCGATTCCAAAACACTGCTTCGGAGCTTTACGAATCGAATCAGTGACTCAGATCTCCTATCAAATGGCTAAACTGCTGAAATCATGTGACTTTGGCGCTGATTTGATTTGAAGAAGTTTTGAAATTGTTTTTTTGGCGCACAAAAATATTCTCATTGCTTTATAATATTAAGGTTATTATTGTTATTACTGTTCTAAATATGTTTTTAGTACCTTTATGGATCTTGAGAGAGGAAATGTCATGGCTGTGAATGCAAGCCTCACTGAGCCATTGAATTTAATCAAAAATATCTTAATATGTGTTCCGAAGATGAACAAAGGTCTTACGGGTGTGGAACGACATGAGGGTGAGTAATTAATTACATTATTTTCATTTTTGGGTGAACTAACCCTTTAACTCTAATTAAACAATGCAGTTTCAGAGTATTGTACTGTATTACTATATCAAAATCATGCTGCATGGATCATGTATTGAAGATGTTTCAAATGATAGCCTCAGACTGAAAACATTCCGAAACAAGCCAAAACCTCAGAACTCTGATTTATATCTTACTTTTCTTCCCGTCCATGTCAGCGTGGATTTTGCGGGTCAGGAAGCCAGTTTTGTAGACGGCAGCGTTAGGGTCATGGGCGATGTCCAGGAACGGGTTACTGCCGCTGCTGATGCGACTGATGCTCTTAGAGTGATGGTTCTTATCAGCCAGCTCAGACAGAGACTTCTTCAGCTCATCTCCATCACTAGAACACAGTACACACATTCCATCAACTCTTTTCCCATCACACACCTTCATGCGTAACAACTCTTCCATAGCCCTGACCATGTATAAAGTATCTGTAATGTGAGTTTGAACAGGTTGTGGGTTGTGTATGTTGGTGTGGAAATACGACTTGTGTGTATGCAAGAGCTGATTTGTGAGAGAGTATGTCGTCATTCAACATCACTGCAGGAATCCCCATATAAACACACTGACCACTGACGCATACTGAACATCTGCTATTATATGGCCATCTGTCTGGAGGAAAAATAATTTGACTGCATCTAAATGTCTCTTTCGCATGCATTTAAATGACAGCAAAAATAAAAGACAATCCATGTTTCTGCTTTGGTATGCACAGTCCAATTTATACTAAGTCACATAAATGTTTCCACAAAATGGATATAAATCCAAAGTACTATTTGTACACTATATGAAACTTCACTTCTGTGATGCTGCTATCTTCAGCCCATATGGCAATTAGTGTTTCACAGTGACTCCATCCTTGTGTGTCATCTACGACTGCTCATTTATGTATGGCTCCTAGAAATCTATCCATCCTTCTGTCCATCTCGAAGGTGTCTTGGGAGGTTTTACTGGTCTTTTTATGACCAGACACCTGTCCGATCAATAGAAATGCATTAAGTGACCAAATGTATATTATACCCCCAATAATAGAAAAAAATTGTGGAATAAAACTGGTGTGCATGGTATTTCAGCAAAAACAAAAATCTTATCTTATCAATCTTATCACAATTTAACCAGATACAGTGCTACACCATGATTATTTAAGTGATTCTCATTCTTGCAAATGTAATTCAAGTGCTATCTGTTTATTCACCTTATTCACAAAAGTCAGCTATATGCCTGCTGCAATTAACAACACACTAAACTGAATTTAGTATATAAAAAAGATTACGTTATAATCACGTTCAAACTGGCTAGCCAGCAATAATATCTGGCCCGCGCCCGCAACCATTATTAGATAGCGGCTGGTTCTGAAATAGATCTTCGTCTCGTGGTGCCGTCTAATATTATCACGTCGCACCGCGCCGGATCCAGTGTATAGTCAATATCACTGATTATAATGGGTTCTATTATCTTTTGATGCGTCACATCGCACCACTCGTGTCCGGTGTAGACACGGTGTTATATTCTTCGCAAACAGCGACAACTGTGTTGCAGATAAGATGCACCGATTTTGCATTAACATAACTATGTAAGAACGCATAGTTGTCTTTCAATTCTTCTTTGCAGCCCTATTTTTGCTGTCGCGCTTATACTTCAATGAGTGCTAGACATTATTTCCGTTGTCAGAGCGCGATCAGACCTCATTAAGCGAGTGCTGAACGCAGTTGGACATAGTCGTGTATTAGAGGTAAAAAATGATATAAATACTGTTCGGTTTCTCGCATAAAACAATCGTTTCATGTTTAGGACATCAATGTGTCGTCGTTAGCCGCAGGGTTTAATTTGGATTTGTCTGTGCAAGTTTTATTTACTCTTATAAAAGAAGTTCCCACTGACCCACATTATACGGCTGACAGACGGCAACGGTTGGAGTTAAAAATCTTTGTCACCATCTCTGTTTGAAATGTGCAATTGCAGTTGTTTGATCTTTACGTGGGTTGTGCATCACATCAAACTATGCAAATAATTATTATTGTTATACTTTGTTCTCAAATTGTTAATGTTAGCAGCAGCATTGCATAACTACGTGTATTTAGTGTGTATTAGCAGATTTCCTGTAGATTTCAATTTCTGTACAGTCTAATCTCTAAAATTAATTTGTCATACCATACAATCCGCCATCAAAATGATAGGTTTAATTATTCCAGGTGCTGTAAGAAAAGCGGTAGTGCATGTAATGACTTCAGTTTAGATCTGTACCTCACACAGATATCATAAGAGATTTCTGAAGACCAGGAATATAGCACACACACACGGTGTATAGACTATTTTTTGTTTATGGTGTTTTGCATCATTTTAAAGGCTGGAAAGCTTCTGTCCCCATTCCTTCACTGCAGTTCTTCAAAACTTCTTTGTGTTCCACAGAAGTTTTTTTAACGTTCGTTTTTGGGTGAATTATCCATTAAATTTGAACAAGAGACAAGTGCATCTAAAAGTAGAAGAAAATAGCTATAAATCTGGTGTCCTTCTCTTTGTTTCACAGAGCAGGTGGAGAAGATTAAAGACAGACAGCTTTAATCATGTGACAGCGGCATGACCATCAGAGATCACAACTTTAACGGATCATTTGAAGTGGGTCACATGTGTGCACACTTCGCTACTGCATGTCATATTAATGGCTGAGAAGATGCTTGAAGGGACAAAGACTACAGTTGCACTGGTAGGTTCTTGATTAAATGCAAACACTCTGCCGGACTCTGTCCTGAAGGTTGGAGCTTCTGTCAGTCACGTTGCTAGGAAACTAATCCCAATAGCAGCATTTACCTCGGCTTGCAAAAATATGTTTGAAGCTCGTGACCACTATTTCCTTTGTGACATTAGTCGAGTGTCAGGAGGCATTAGAAATGCTCAAAGATTCCCTTTACGTAAAGAAGGATCACACAAAATATTCTTCAAAAGAAAAGCTGACAAAAAGAAACATTAATAAATACTGATTTAGGCAATGAGTCAATGTAGTCACAACCCATAGACAGGCTCACAGCAGCACCCCTTGTCTCGGTATATAAATGACCCTTTTAGAAGTTCCTATCCACTTACTCAAGCTGAATCACACCATTAACCAGCAGATGTAATTTACCTACCCACAAAATAAACAATCAACATACTTCAAATCAGAAAACAATTCATTTCACCCTCATTTCAACTTTACATTAAAACAGGCCATTTCATTCAACCTCTCTGTATATAGCACTATACACGTACTCTAGGAAACGCTGTAAAAATCCAGATAAATTATGATGGAGGCAGATTATTTCTGCAAGATGAGAAATGAACAGAGCTAGTTTTAAATGACAGTTTCTGTTATATATATATATATATATATATATATATATATATATATATATATATATATATATATATATATATATATATATATATGACTTTAAGAAAACGACTGCACTTCATGTGAATCGGGTGTACATTTCCACATTTAACATCTAATGAAACAGGGTGGAAAATGTCTGCGCAACAAACACAAAGAAATACTTTACATATTAAACCACCACCAGATGAGAAATGATGACAATCAATTAAAATATCAACTGGAACTGACAATGCATATGATACATCTGACGATAGTTATTTAATTTATATTAGTCTATGATTTTCCAAGACAATACAAAATACAGCTGCTGCAGCAAACATTTTTAAATGAGTCACTTATTTACAGGTATTGACCAGTGGCAAAAAGTTCACAGATTACATGTGTTTCCACAGGCTCTTTCACTCTGATTTACACTGGAAAGGGCCAGACCAAATACGTTCTGCTTGTAAAGCAAAGCTATCAGAAAGAGTTGCACCAAATTTGGTTGCAACACTGTTGGAGGGGGATGACTATTTCACATGCAGTGGCGAATAAGAAAAGTCTAGGCCATTAGGAGCCCAAATTAAGAAAAAGAATAGGAAACAAGCAAAAATAAATAAATAAAAATAAAGATATGTATGCAGCTATATCACTGATCTCAGTGTGAGTATAATATTATGAATAGAATAAAATATCACTTATGTTATGCTACGTTGCTTGTTATGCTATTACACATAGGGCAACAATATTAATTTTTCTGTCCAACTAGCTTACATAACCAGGCAGACAAATTTAAAAATGTTTTTACTGTACAGTTGTGTAGTTTTTTGAGGATTTATGGTATTTTTTATTTGCCTCAATTTATTATACTTTAAATATAAACATTATATAAAATAGCAAAATTTTTTGTAAAATTCACTTTAAAAAAAATCTACATTACTCAATTTCATTCATGGTGATAACATGAAAAATGTGCCTTGGTTTAGTGGAAGATTGTTACCATCTACTGGAAAAGAAACACTTAAAATTAAAATAACATGAATTTTTAACTACAGCCACTAGATGGCTGCAGAGGATTTCTTAATGGCTCAAGTTTTTCATTTAGATTTATTATAAAATCATTATTATAACAATAATTTAACATTACAGTCAAACCTGAACATGGTGTTATGCATGTTATATGTGTGTATGTGTTTTCGTTTGTTCTTCATTGTGGATGTGTTAAGGTGTCACTTCTTCATTTCTGTGTGGGTCTCCATAGTTGTAGGGTGTTGAGTTTTCGCCCAGGGCGCCATACGAGCTAGAACCGCCACTGTTCACATATAAAGACTGCATAATTGGAACCTTCAACACCAAAGAAATGAAAGATGCATTTGTGTCCATTTTACCCCAGGAAAATTTCTAAAAACGTAATGAAATTACTTTGGATGTTAAAATATATTCTCAAAACTCATAAGATTTGTAAACAAAGACAGCATGCCATGTTTGTTTGATGGCAGCAGCGGAGTCGCTAGGAATTATGGGCCTTGTGACTGTATTTTGCTCTTGGCCCCTTTGCACCCCTTTATAGATCCAGTTGAATGGCTGAGATTGGGGTGAGATGTGGAGACATCTCCATTGGATTGGGGGTGGAGGGCGATATGCGCCCCTTCTTGGGACCTGTCTGTTCTATCCATTAAAATCATCCTAACTTTCCAACACAGTGCCCTTGGTTGGGAGGTTATGTAATAACAGTCAGTTACGTTATTTTCTGGTGTCTGCCGGCAATGTTGTGGAAAGTTACTTTTAAAAGTAATGTGTTATAATATTGCATTTCTCTCTTAAAAAAGTAACTAATTGTGTTAGTTACTTTATATGTAAAGTAATGCATTAGGTTACTTTTGTGCTACTTTTTATCACTTGTACTGGGCTTGCTTGTTTGTTTTTAATAACATAAAAAACATAAGCTCTATTTTTGGTAAATGTAAAGTGAAATGAATGAGCCTAGGGCTGAAGGAAATGCAAATTCACAGCTGTACAGTAGAGGGTGCAGCTCAAACAAACCTTTTTGTTTCCATGTTTATTGTCCATACAATGAAATGGAGTGTATGTATATATATATATATATATATATATATATATATATATATATATATATATATATATATATATATATATATACACACACACACACACATATATACTCTATATAATCTTGATTTGAGTTCCACAGACTTTTGAGTTTTCATTTTTGAGAGTAGTCTCTTGATGAAAATTCCCTCTTTGCAAAATATTTTATGTGATCTAGCTGGACAGTGAACTTTTACAAGTAAAATCTGCTAATAATGTCTTTCTTCTCATAGTCACTACTGTCAATTTATAAAGCGGTCCTTGATTATTGACTGAGACACATTTGTAGTTGTAAAATACTCTATAAACACACACCTGTGACCTTATCACATCAGTATTACCGCACTAATGTATTGGTGTGTTGCTTGGCAACCATTCTGCTAAACAGTCGATTTAAATAAATATTCCAGGTTCAATACAAAATCTCAGATTGGCATAATATCGATTACAGCAGAAAACAATTTTCTTTAATATAATTATTAAATTATATATATTTTTGTTTACACAATCATATATGTACATGTTTTGTGTTCTTGTGTTTATATGTTCAAAACAGTGTGTGTTTTAATGTTTTTTTGCTTTGCACCTTTTATTTTTCAACCACAAATTGTAAAAATGTATTGTTAACAAAAAAAAAAGTTGTAACAACAGCAACGCCCCTTAATCACTGTAAACAATGGTTTCTTGGGGCTTATTGCTTTAATAAACAGAATATAATCAAACATTATAGCACTTAATATTTAACCAGCAAATAACTACTGGACTGTACACTACAGCAAGAGATTTAAGGCTTCAAATTGTTTTGTTGGGCTCGGGCAGAGTGAGATCTGGTTTGCGGTTGAAGCAGAGAGTTGGCGAGGACTGGCTGTAATTTAGAACAATGGGACAGTGTCTCGCTCTATGACTGTTATCAGTGAGATACAATGTCAGTCTAATGTCGTGTTTTCAAGATCATAATTACAGCTCATGTCTCAGATGCCACCAATCTAATCATTTGACTCAAAAGCACACTATCACACACTTTTTTGACCTTAATTGGACCATGTATTTGATATGTATTGGTGTATTGTGGGCACCAGAGCCAGGGATGATGAAGATAAAAATAAAACTACTCTTTTTTTTTTTCACCCCTTGTAAGGACTCGAGGCTTTAGAAAGGTGGTGGCGCAGGATCTGCGGGGCAGTAAATATTGCATGTGCTCATGGGAATGCCAGCTTGAATCCAGCATGCACATTTCCTGATCCTATAAAGCACAATTCATAGCTTTTTCTCTAAAGTTTCCTGTTTATTCTTTTATTTCTGCTTTAAAAGACAGGAATGATGGTGGTGAAGTACTTACAGGGCCCATTCCAGCTTCTCATTCTTGATGGAGTTATACAAAGACTGCATGGAAAAAACAGAAAAAAGAAACAGGCTTAGTATGGTATGCATTCAATTTTAATAGAATTCATATTCACCTGATGTACAAGGTATTCATTTAACCTCCTTTAATAACTGTTCTTAAAATGTGAGATCTGTCCCATGGTACAGTATGCATGACCTGTCTAACTAACATCATGACTGTGTAAAACGTAACAGAATGATGCTTGTGGTCTTTTATTTGATATAACATCTAAAAGAGTTATTATGAAGTCAACCACTGTAGAAGCAGTCATATTGAAACACTGTCTCCCCTGGACACTAATGGATCTTTCTCATGCAATGCCATCAGTGAAATTCATTGTGAAAATGTCACACAATTCATTTGCAGTATTTATGCAAATGCACACCCAGATTCCTGCAAGGAACGTTCTGCGTGAAGTATGAGCGAAAAGGTCAAACTAAACCTCAAAATGCAGATCTCTCATTTGTTATCATGAATATTAGGACTTGGAGTTGCTTCTTCAGACCACATGCAAACGTTCAGAACCACGCCATACATCCATGCAGGTGTCAAATGACAAAAAGGGCTTCACTACAATCATGTGCATGCCAGATAAAATAGACTGACGTACTCTTTCAGCGGTCATCTGATACACGTTTCACATGAAGTAACCTCACTGTAACACTGATGTGACCCTCAGTAGACACTCAAGCGGTTGATATCTCATAACAGTCACCGTCTCATAACACTAAACACACGTCAGCTGATGTTACGTGAAGCTGCTAGACGACACATGATGGATCATGGCCCGTATGTTTGCGGTCTGCAACACACTCCCTTGTAGTACTGGGAAGTACTGGTGCAAAAATGAGAAAAAAAGTCATGATACCAGTCTGTGCTTTCTGACTGACACAAGGCTTCTTTTGAACACATGTATATCTGAATGCACACGTGATCGGTGAACACTGGGTGTGCATGTGAGTGATCAAATACACTTCTTGCTCAAAATGCCCGTCGTGGCATTTTTAGAAGATGCAATGTTTCACAATATTCAATCTTTGCATTAGAAATATCTATTAACATTAATCAAACAATAATACTTGCAAGACACAGAGAACACCAACTGCTTATAATTTTCTTTGTTCTTTATGACTGTTTATTACATAAAATTACATGAAAAATCTGAAGCAGTGTTTACTTCACTGACAAATACTTAAAACTACATTCCAGCCATTGTATTAATTTAATTAATTTAATTATTTAACTTTCACTTTTTAAATGGAGTGTAATCAATAGTATATTCATTTTTGCTGAGGTATTTAAATTAGGACCAAAAATCAGGAATTTTCACTGGTATTGGTATTGACCACTACTTAGTCATTTGTGATATTATGAAGACCCAGAGGAATCAGATCTTAAGCTGGGTTCACACTGTATGATTTATAATAGTCCTTTATGACTGTTGCTTGTCAGACTGTATGAACATGATCCCTGCTGTAAACCATGTCACACTGTAGGATTTCAGTTGTCATTCATGTCAGTCTGGACAGCAGTCAAGACGTGTTAAAAACGGACACACGCAACAAAACTAGTCCAGAATTTTACATCATCAATCCGAGACACGTTCAGTGACTGTGAGCTGCATTTACATGCAGGATTGAAATGGTGGCTAGCAAACAAAAATTATCTCTAGCATTAATTTTGATCATGGCTTCTCTTGAAAAGAAAACTGGGGGAAAAAAACAAAAAGAAAGACGATGTGTGTGGAGCAAATGGATGTTTGTTGTTGTCTCACTAATTGCATCATTAGGTTCAGTGCTCATATAGGTTTTTGATTTGATGGTTGTCATAGAAGAAGTCACACTGCAAAACTTCTGACACTGCCAGAATTTCATCTGAGGTAAAATTTGATCGCAAAATTCATTAATCAGCTGTCAGTGAACATGTCAAAATGATTTTGGCCTAGGACCAGATTTTGGCCAAAGATCCACTGAATTTTTCAGGATTCACAAAATATGTCTCAGACGGCCAAAATCATACACTGTGAACACAGCTTTACCTATGTTGCAATATGTCAACAGGAGGTGATGTGGCCTAGTGGTTAGTAAAATAGTCTGGTAACTGGTTTTAAGGTTTTAAGTTGCATTGTGCATTCTGTACTGTAAGGCACTTTAGACAAGAAAATCTGCAAAATTAGAAAATAGTGTCAGCTATATTTTATATTTAAAATAGCAAAATTAAGTAGACTGATTTCCAGAAAAGCGTAAACAATGTGGTGCTTCCAAAACACTTACATGTTTGTTTGAGATGCACAACATGTCGAGTACTGACCAAACCAAAGGCATGAGTTTGGGGAGGGACCATCTGTTTGAATGATTAAATGCACTGATGGAAATCTTTTTGAAAACATTATTTTGTCTTTTTGTTTGGTACTAGTGACGTCAGAGTCAATAGCTTTGTGGGCATCGCTCCAACATATAGCATAAATATAGCACGGTTGTGCTTCGGCTGATTCTCGGCTCATGGTGGTTTCCGATCTCATCGCCCTCTCGCTAACTCCCACATTGCTTCCTGCCAACTCTATACTGTACTAGATGTATAAAAGCAAAAAAAAATGCTGATATATAAAATCTATTCTAAATAGAATTAAATACATTTATAAAAACTATTTTAAACCTAATTAATAATGTTATAATAATACATTTTTTGTGTGTATACACACACACATACTTACGTACATACATCCAAACAAATCTGGTCAAATCTACAGTACAAACTCCAATGTGCTCCATCTCATATCACTTTAGCCTCTAAATCCAGCTAAATCATCAGTTTTCTTTAAAGGAAACACAACCAATGCACAAACAATTGCACGAGGATCCACTGCTGTTTAGTCATTAGTAGATGTAGTCATTTTACCTTGTTAGTTTACCCAAAATGAGAAGTGCCAATGTTCATATGTGTACAAACACAAAGCCGTGTTCCTTTTGCATGAAATGTGTGTCAGAGGCAGCAGGATGCCGTCGCAGGACAGCAGACACATTAGACCAGCAGTGTTAATGGCACAACAGAAAACACACGGGTGTGAAAGAGGGAGCAAGTTACATCGGAGAGGGTTACGCTGTCATGAATGATATCTGTGAATCATAAATCAAACACAGTGGCCAATAAAGCAGAGAGACGCCATTAACCCGGGTCAAGGTGACTCGTTAATGCCATCACAATAACAGATGTTAACAACAGCATGCATGTCATTCAATAACTGCCGCAAAAGGCGAAAAAGCTGTCATCAAGCCATCTATAACTGCTGCCTGTTGGCTTCTGGTACAGACATAAATCCAGTGTAAGGACACGAACATGTCTCATCCAGTGGGAAATGCAGCATTTTGTTGAGCCCAGTGCTGCAGGCACAATCACATCACACTGAAATACAACACCAGAGCTGCACTTAATAACAGCTTTATCTGAAGAGTTTTTGTGTGCATGTAAGTCAACAGCAGCATGCCATCGATTATATTCAAAAATCCCAGAGTCCAATAACAACAGAGATTCTGTTAATACAGCATCACAATGCCAAAGAAATCATCTCCATTCCAGGCACACAAACACCACACCAAATGTCAGGCTCATTACCTTTTCCTTTTTAGGCAGTCCAGTGTTGAATTCGGCAGAATTGGACACTTTGAGGGACTTGGAGCGGTGCTGGGGCTGACGCCTGACCGACTCCTCCCTGCCGTACTTGACGGAGCCGCTGGCCCGCATGCGGACCTTCCCGGTCCCCTGAACGCTGTTTACCCCGATCATCTCCTCTGATTAAAGCCCCTTCACATGCACACAGTGCGAGAGAGGAGATCAAGCTTGATCCGGTGCCCCCGGACGTCTGCACAACAGGAGGGACGTGTGAGGAGGCAGTGGTGAGCCACAGGAAAGGAGTGAAAACGAATAGACGAGCAAAGCAGAACGGCACACAAATGTCCCTGCCTTCAAGATACGCACGGTGATGCTCTCTCCCACATCGCTCGCTGGAGTGTTTGGATACAGAGCGATAGTTTCCCTGGAAGCAACACGTCAGTGACTGGTAGAGTCAGAGAGAGACAGAGAAAGAGAGAGAGAGGGGGGAAGAGGAGGTGCTCCTCCCATTCTGAAGTGAGCCAATGTTGAGATCGATTCATTTACATTTCAAACAGGCAATGTGAGCTGCCCATCAGACTCGCTCGCATCTGCACAGAGAACACAGGCCATCCTGGCCGACTCACAGCTCTGGTCTGGTGCTGTTAACCAGAAGATTACCAGCACTAGCTGTAGATGAACTCTCGTTTACGTGATCAAGAAACAAACAACAACGCAGCGCTGCCCCTGAGGCATGCATACACTATGCATGGTAATATCAAGAGTTTATTGGAGAAACGGCCAAAATAAGATTCTACTTTTGAATGCAATAAGACTTTAATGCACAACTCCGGCTGTCTTGAGGTGGTTTATGATAATAACAGTTCTGGAATAATGAGGGAGATTCTTCCAAACATGCCTGGCTCTAGGCAGTAATTCAAAGATCTCCTGTGAGAAATCCATCACCTCAGTATGATTTCAACTAAATCAATAATTCAAAGTGTTCAAGCGCATACTAATGACTGTAAACACACCATGACTGGCTGAAATAAAACAAATTATGAGCAGGCAGGTTTAATCAGATGTGAAACTGTAATGATAAGCTCAATGCAGCACACTCATGAGCCTTCTAAAAAGTGGCAAAAGCTTACAAGCTCTAATCCTATTAGCTGACAGTCATGTTTACAAGGTTGCTACAATGAACACTTTGGAGGAAGAACTCTATTTGCAGGAAAAGTTTGTTGAGGTTCATAAGATGCTGAGATTTAGAGATGTACTATATACTGCCAATTATGTCAATTATCAGCTGATATTAGTGACTTTTTAATTTAAATGTATCAGTATTGTACATATATTAGATTATATTGGATATTTAATTGTGCATGTTCTTATCCACCAATATTTACATCTAGGTAACCTTGCCATCATTAAGCACAAATCTCAATATTTCAACATAAATCGGTCTTTCATTCAGTACATTGTAATGTTGTAATGCCTAAATTCATAGCATTTAGAACTACTGTTTGTATTTTTGAGTTAGTGTGTTGAAATTTAATAGAAATCTAAAACTGGCCATTTATTGGTTATTGTGCATAACATAATAATTATCAGCCATAATTTTAATATTGGTGCATTCCTAATTGACAGTGATAAAAAAAAAGTTTCTGCACTACTGTCAGTTCCACCTTCATTTTATAGCTGTGAAATAATCTATGCATGAGATGCACAGTATTATTTTTGGTCGAAAAGTACACATTTTAAACCGTGAAAATCTTTCAGGGAGAAAATAAAGTTCTTGGATCATTGCAAATACAGGTCAAAAGTACCTTTTACAAAATTTAACATTATTTTAAAGTTAAAGTTATTTGAAAGTAGGGCTTAAAAATTGGCAACGCTGTGACTGGACAATTTTGGTTGCTACATAGCATTTCATTTTTCCCTACAAGATATGCATATAACATCCTATATGAGAAATGAGGCATAATCAAAGGTTGCTGTCGCATCAAGAACGGTATGAAATAAGCACCCTGCACCAGCCAAATGGAGGTGAACTTTCCGAGGAGAAGGGTGAATTGCCATAAACCACATTTATGATTCTTTTTTAGAGGAAAATATTTTCCACTTAATGTTCATTGTTATTACTGACTTTACTTTATAAACAAGTTGTTTCAAGTAGTTGGACAGTTGTTTGGCATTTAGTTTAAAAAACCCTGCTTTATCTAATAGCTATTCGTTAGATCTGCAACAAGATTTCATTTTTTGTAAACTAATCTTAATTTTGTTAACTCAAAGTTAATATGGAGTTAGATAGAGAATAATTTGGAAAGATTTTTCAGGAATTATAGTATCATAACTACTAAAAAAAAACTGTGGATGCTGGTTAGAAAATTTAAAAGAGTATGAAAAAAATGAATTTAATGAAAAATGGAAGTTCAGAGAGAGGACATACAGGTACAATGCATTTTCTGACTTCACCTGGATGTGTATGTAAATAACTCCTCTTTTTCCAGTTAATGCGAACTAATGCTTTCATTAAGGTTGGAGGATAGTATCAGACACATAGAGCCCACGCATATTGTCAGGAACCCTATTATCAGATATCTGTTTGTAGTTATAGGAACATCAAGACATCAGGGCAGTTCTCTGAGAGCTAAATTATCCCCTAGGGCAGGTTTTCTGGTCCATATGCAGTAGGAACTCTGAAGTGGCCAACAGCTACGTCATCTAAGTGCGGCATTGAATTAACTGGAGGATGGAGGACTCCATGACCAGAACTGTGTTTTTATTGTGTGTTGTGGGTTTTGTGATAACGAAGATGGAATGTAGACATCTAAGTCATGTGACTGAAAGAGCAAAAAGGAAGGCTAAGAGAAGAAATCTCCTTGGATATCCAATAACTTGGATATCTTACTTTTCATATCACTCATATCAACTTTTACATATCAAGGCTGAGAAAAAGAACACTACGCTGTAGACAAAAGCAACAGGTAAATGGCATTAACATTAGCTTTCTGTATGTTTAGGGAAGTAAGTATAAGTATACTGTGCGTTTACACACCTTTTTATAAATGGTGTGTGTTTCAAATAAGTTCGGCCCATGAACGTACATTTACGTACATTTTTTCTGAATGTGGGTTACCATTCACAACCATTTTAAACCTTGGAGGACTAAGGATATTTTTAAATATATCTCGGATTGTGTTTGTCTGAAAGAAGATTGTCATATAAACCTAGGATGGCTTGAGGGTGAGTAAATCATGGGATCATTTTTGGATGAACTATCCCTTTAAGGTTTCTCAGTGAAGAAATACAAATCTTCTTATGTTTTCTGTTTGATAAGGTTGATGAAAAGAAAGGCTCAGACAGGTTCAAAGTTCTTCTCATTCATGTCGAATGGCTCTGTTAACAGTGCTGTGGAGGCACAAGAACTGCTTTAAGTATGCAACTGTAGAACAGCACAATGAGTAGCATAAGCCAACATAATAAAAGCTACAGTATCCGTACCATGGATGCTGTCTGCAGTCAAGCGAGGGTCAAAGAATTAAAAAGCAACTGACACGGAGTATTGTTGTACCCGGGCTGAGGATCGTGCATGTATCAGGGTTCATACACATTTCTACCAATACATTTCCATGACTTTTCAATTACTTTTAGGCAAATATTCATGACCTAACGTTCCATGAAACGCCTGTGGATACATGTAAAATAAGAATAAAAATCCATGTTCAAATGTCAAATCACAGCATATCTTAACTAATTAATGTCAAGCTATGTAGTTTAATGCAAAAGAAACGCTGACACACCAGTAAGATTTCTGCAATTTACACCTATACAAACTGCAACTGCCAGACATTACCCCATGCCATGGTCAGAAATAAACTTTTTTTTTTTTTTGCAATTGATTTCCAGGGGCATTTTATTTATGTACAAGAGCAATTTTTTTATGATGATCAGTATTGTTTTTTGTCAAATACTTAGCTTTAACCAATTACTTAAGTCAATCAGAACACTATATAGACTGTTACCAATAACATTTTTAGCATTAACAAAAGCCATCTTTACACTACAAAGATGGAACAGAAGCTGCACCTGAAATAGCATAAATGTTTATTTACAAAGACTGTTTAATGTTACTCAAATTATAAATTAACAGGACCTCTTTACAGAGTCATTTTTGTCAATTAATGCTCTTGATATCGTAATAATGATTATTAATGTTGATTAATAGATACATAAAATGTTTTTGTGTTTGGGGAAACTGAACGTTATTCTCTGGCTACAAAGATAAAACAATCTTAGAACAAATTCGAAAATTAAGACTTCATTTGATCTTACCAGCATGATGAATAAATTATATTAACTGGAATAAACTGTATATAGAGGGAGCAGAGAACGGGACTGATTGTGAAGCTGTCCATAACTTGGTCGTAGCGCGAGTTTAAGCGCTCTCACAAACACTCCTGTTAAAATAACAGAAGCTGATGACACTGCGACATGAATCTCTTACATACAATCTGCACTTGTTTTTTATTATGGGAAAATTTGCGAGTTTCAGTCAAAATTCAGACAGAGCATGCGCACTGAACGAAACTCTTCATTTCAGCTATGACAAATCTGAACGCTTCTGATTGGCCATCTCGCTCAACAGAAACACTCGTAATTGATTATATGCGGCAGTCGGGTGGATCGAAGTATGTTTACAAAGTTTCAAAGTTTGTTTAACCAATATTATCACTTAAACATTCTATTACATAAATATTTCGAAACAGATTTCCATGACTTTTCTAAAACGTTCAGGTTTATTTATTTTTCCATAACTTTTCCAGGCCTGGAAATCGCTGGTTTAAAATTCCATGACTTTTCCAGGTTTTTCATGACCGTACGAACCCTGATGTATTCTGGGTGTCCACAGACTGCAGCTTTCATACAAGGATGCCCTCAAAAACAGCACTTTCTCTTTGAGTAAACGCAGAGATCAGTTCCCTTTCAACAAGGAAATTTGAAGTCTGAATTCAAAGTATGCATGGCAGCCAAAACCTACTCATGCCCACCAGAGTAGGTGGCACACGGTGGCTGGCTCATCTTCTGAAAGCATTACACCAGTTCCTCAGAGAAACCGGCTGTGGATCTGTACATATTGGATCTGAGATAATTATGCCATCCTAAACCTGCAGAATTATTATTTATTATACTTAATTTGATGGCTTTCAATCCAACAAGTAGCATGTACATTTATTATTCACTTGTCTGTATGCCAGATTCAGTCACTTGACAATGAAGGAGTCAAGTTTACTTAAAAAAAAAAAAAAATAAAAAAAGATAAAAGGCCTTTATGATACTGTAAGAGATCTACAAGACCCCTTAATCACCTCAGCTGACAGACAGGACTGACTGTGGTCAAACTCCATGCTACACTTTACACATTACAGATCTTTGCTATTAAAGAACAAAACAAGAGAGTGAGAGTGTGTGTATTATGTGACCAATTAACAGAAAATAATACTGGACAAATGGATTTTGGGAAATTACTCATTTTATGTAGATCTGGTGCTCAAAACAGCACAGACAGCCAACAGTTTTCTCTGTCACGCAAAGAAGGGTTGCATCACTCAAAAATGCAATGATCGTACAGCTTGTACAGATCATGAACAGAAAGTAGTGATGTCAGTTCTGGAGTGATGCTTATAACACAAATGCACTGTAGGTAAACATGTCTTGGCATCAGTCTTTTTATAGAAACATACAGCACAGGTATGTTATGGGGGGGTAATAATATATTTGTGAATGTTATGTGATCTTTTTCTCTTTAATGTGCTAAACAACTTTATTTCAGCCCTACAGTATTCTGCAGAACAGATAACATTTTTTGTAATACACTGCCCTCAGTGCTACAGCTCCGAGCACTTTGTCTTACTGACAGACAGACAATGATCACAATAAAGATGTGCAGAATACAAGCCAAATTTCAGTAAATAAATGAATACAATAAGCTTTTTATGTTTTTATTAACTTGACTTTGAGAGTTCCTGTTTGAAATTGTAAAATTTTCCCTGGGGAGATTTTGGATATGGTGCACGCACGCGTGTCAAAATGACTATTCCTAAACTGTAAATGGTTAGTTCATTCAAAAATTAAAATTCTGCATTTATTAACTCTTATATTGATTTCATGCGTCACGCAAGCATTTGAATGTCTGTGTTCACTATAGTATGTGCGTTGTTGTAAATCTGTTCCTAATATAAAGACATTGTGTCTCTTAAGAGGAATTTGATTTGGATTACACCACTCAACTGATTCATTTTACGATGCCTTTTAAGTTCTAGAGGAATGGACTTTAAATGGAGGGACAGAAATCTCTCAGGTTTCATAAAAAAATAACTTCATTTGTGTTTGGAAGTTGAACGAAAATCTTAGGTTTGAAACGACATGAGGGTGTGTACTTGACAGAATTTACATTTTTGGATGAATTATACCTTATAAATATAGAAAGCTGTGTCTTGGATAAAACTAACTCTATATCGTGAATCATTTAGTTTACATTTTTATATCCCGATATCTTGATATAACAATGTATCGTTACACCCCTAATGAAAGCTACTTTTATGAAAACCAGTCAGCAAAAGACAGAGCACTTTCAAACACATTTGATGAAGGTTTTATTAATTTTATTCTCAGCAGGTTTGTCATCAGGTTCCTTAAGATGGCATGGTCACTTGCCAGACAATATGCCTTAATGTGACGAATGAGCCAATGGGCTGATGCATCATCATGCCCATCTGTTCCCTACAGTGAGCCGCAGAGCGCCTGTGTCTCCTCAAGCAACAGCATCCACTGCTTTAAAGCCAAAAGCACTCATGTCACTCTAATAAAATAGAAGAAACTAATCTTACCAGTTTGCTTCAAAGTTTCTTTCATGTGCATCTAAATAATAAGAACAACAACAATAATGCTCCATGCCTTGCAAAATGAGATCTAATAGTTACACTGAAATAATCAACAAAGTATTAAACAATAAACAGAATTATAGAATAGAATTAAAGAATAAAATTAAATAAAAAAACAAAGTAGCAAAATATGTATACTTGTATTTAAGTATGTTTTAGGATTGTGAATAAATGAACACAGATATCTGTGATAAATCACAATTTTTAATCATAAATATATTGGCAAATCAAAATCCTCTTATGTTTAAATATCAAGAACATTTGAATGCTCCATTTCATGACCCCTTTTAGGGAAGTAAACTAATAAATCATGCTATCATATAAATCCACTTCATTGGATTTTACTACCATTTTGTATTGAATTATGAAAAATACCAAAAGCATAACAGAAATGTTTCACAGCAAATGCATATTTGTAACTGTATTTATTTGTAATATCTAGATTTTATAATTAGTTAAAAGCAAACTACAGTTACACTAGTAACACTGTGGCTACTCACACTCTATTAAGTCATTCTGAACATTATGCTGTGGGAGTGGGGATGTTCAAATGAACACCACATCCTGACATCATGATGTGGCTGATTTTAAAGCAAACAATTTTGCAGAATTAAAATAATAAATGTTCATTTTCAGTGTTGGGGAAAGTTACTTTTAAATAGGGCTGGGTATCGATTCAGTTGTCCCAAATTGATTCGATTTCGATTCACAAGGTCTCAATTCTATTCGATTTTGATTCTCTGTTCGATTTTCTGATTCGAATCTCGATTTTTGATTCACTTAATTCAATACATTTTTACATGCCCCACCACAAAAAAATAATAAATTAATAAAATAGTTATTGTTTTTGACCCATGTATACTTATATTATAATAAATAAGGTTATACAACCAATATTTTTAGGTTTTTCTGGTAGGTTTAATAGTAGTTTTCAGGTACATAAATTGAATAAAGTAATCAAATGTAAAATAACACTGCAAATAATCTTCACTGTACAAATTAAATAAAGGTTAATACTTATTAAAGTTACAAAAACGTTATTCAGTGAAGAGCAGGGAGTGATTAGTCTGATGAAAATTAAAACAGACAGCTGCAGGAATGTTCAATTGCTGTCACTTTAAGACTATTGCACGGTTACAATAATGATACACGCAGGCGTTTTTAATTTACTGCTTACTGTAACCGCCATGTTTACCTAGATACTCGCAAATGATAAACTTTCGTGATCATGCAGTGCTGGCCCGATTGGGACAGTTCCTTCAACTGTCCAGAACATCTTTCACGCTGAAGGGCGTGCATGCATCTGCCATGTTTAGCAGTATCACTGAATGAATGACAGACAGAGTCCCCGGCCCGCTGTAACATCACACAATGTAAATAAGAGGATGACATCTCATGGAGAAGACTAGTAATAAGATTAACGTCAATAAGATATTATGTTCAGTGTTTGCGGAAATACGAAAAAAAAAAAAAAAAAAAAAAAAAAAATCGATTCCTGATTTTTTTGCCCAGACCTACTTTTAAAAGTAATGCATTACAATATTGGTAAAAGTAACTAATTGCATTACTTAGTTACTTTTGCATTACTTTTTCTCATCTGGGCTGTTTGTTTGTTTGTGTTTGTTTTAATTACAAAAAAATATATATTTTCAAACCAAAAGTGAAACGAATAAGCCCCAGGCTGAAGGAAACGCAATTCACACCTGTACAGTAGAGGTATTTCAACATGGGGACAGGAGAGCTGTCAGTCAATAAACTGAAAAAAACTAAGTAACTTGCGGTACTTATTTGAAAAAGTAACTCAGATATTTTGCAAATACTGTTCCAACATTGTTCATTTTCAATGAGGAGAGTGAGTTCTGAAACTTAGAGCACAATGTTTTTACAGTGTCATGACTTCAGACTGGCAAGTCTACTTTCTCTGACTGATCCGCCAGAGACAAATCTTCAAATTAGGACTGTCAAACGATTAATCACGATTAATCGCATATGAAATAAAAGTTTGAGTTTGCCTAATATATGTGTGAGTACTGTGTTTAATTATTATGTATATATAAATACAAACAAATTAATGTATATAGTTAAGAGAAATATCTTATTTATGAACAAAATATTTTTATTTATATATAATATAAATTATATAAAATTATAAATAAATACATACTTGTAAATATTTCTCAAATATATACATGAATGTGTTTGTATTTATATATACATAATAATTACACAGTACTCACACAAATATTAGGCAAACTCAAACTTTTATTTTGTATGTGATTAATCGTGATTAATCGTTTCAAATTAATACCCACTTTTTTGGGAAGGCATTTCAAGTATTTATAAATAAAAACAAAAAATTGATTTTGATCATTTTAGTTAGTACTGACTTTACAATGTTAGTACTGACGCCATGTCACTCAAAATATCAGCATTCATGTGATCTCATTAAAGGCGTTCATACTGATACTGATCTACAACGACAAAGTGATGGAAGTCTGTGACTTGAGGTGACATGAGCAACAACGATCTCTGGCAATGATTTATATTAACTTTTTAATGAGCAGTCATTTCACTCAGTGGCCATATTCATAACATCCTTGGCCAGCTATTTCCTGTGATAACAATGGTCTGATATTTTGTGCTTCTTAATATCAACTCATACAGAAAAAAAAAAAAAAAAAAAACATGTTTAAGCCCAGTTCAGCCACAGCACATTCTACTAAAAAAAAAAAAACCCAAAAAAATAAATAAATAAATTGATTCTTTTACATGTAATTTGGGACTACAGGCAGGATTTTAAGTGTTATGATTTTACCTATAAATACATGTAGGGGTGGACCTGAATGGTTTTACAGCATCTGCCAGCAGTGTGGGTGAAGACAGTGGAGCTGATGCAATTGGACACTGCAGATGAATGTCAGAGTAGAATGATTTAATTGCTGTCAGTGCGAAGACAAAATTACACTGTGTTCTAAATAGGCACGACCAGCACAACAGACGATCACTCTCTTGATCCATCTTTTTATAACTCGCTATGATAATTGATGCATGAAATTTGGTAGTCGAAAGACATAGATTTTTTTTTTGATGGCTGATACTAATATTTTTAAGAGAGGGGTCATTGGCCTCATTCTAATCATTGGCCTTATTCAAGATGGGGAAGAGTCAGCTTACAGTCAGCAGATGGAACAGCTCTCCTTGTGGTGCAGATGCAATAATCTGCAATTAAACATCAGCAAGACTGTGGAGATGATTGTTGACTTTAAGAAGAGCCCTCCTTGTTTGCCTCCACTCATAATCAATGGTTGTATAGTAAGCAGCACTGAATCTTATAAGTTCCTTGGCACTACTATTTGTAGTGATCTAAAGTGGGAGAGTAATGTTGTCATTATTATCAAAAAAGCACAGCAAAAGATGTTTTTCCTTGTAGGCTAAGCATCCTTGGCCAATAAATAAAAAGCTGATTGACTGATTGATTGATTGATTGATTGATTGATTGATTGATTGATTGATTGATTGATTGATTGATTGATTTGACATAATATTTACTAAATTAGAAATAAAGACCAGGTAACCATAATTTTATAGAGAGTACACAGTGAACATTTAATGGCTTGCAACCAGAAACGTCTGCGTTTAGCTTCAAAGAGCGTCTTTGATGATGACATTCTGTAAAAATGAAGACTATCTCTTTTTTGCATTCCAACAAGACATTTTTTCTCTTATTCTGTGGATCTTGCCTATTTTGCTCCACTCGTTACCACTGTTTTCTGCCACAACTATGCACGTGCAACTGCAGTGACCAAATGATGCTCCCAAATGGTCTATTAGACATTCAAAAACTTCTTTAAAATTCAATATAACAGTCTTGGCAATATATTAGTTGACCACTGACAAAAATGTAGCGACTGGTTACAACATGGTGAACTGTTGTCTGTGGACACTTTTCATCATGCAGTTAAGAGCGTCTGATATATTGAATTAAAGCACTTTACAGCTGATGTACTCTAATTGAATGAAATCTTTATGGGGTCTGTTTATTTGCCTACTGACCATTAAACTCAGCTTATTTTATACCCTCATTAAAGCGGCACAGCTCAGTGTGACCTACAGGTTAATGGGCAGCGCACATGCAATTCAGATCTTTGTTTCTACTTGATTATTCATGCATTGAGTAAGATTCAATCTAAACAATATTTTGGTTACTTTCAGAATGACTCCATAGAACTGGTTTTATTAGACATCAAGCAATAGCATACCACTGTTGCTAAATGTATACATGGTGCATGCAGCTCATAGTTGATTCATACATGCATACGCAAAACACAATGCTTCACAAAAATCTACAGGACATCGTGTGAGTGTC
Organism: Chanodichthys erythropterus; assembly: GCF_024489055.1. Lineage (NCBI taxonomy): Eukaryota > Metazoa > Chordata > Actinopteri > Cypriniformes > Xenocyprididae > Chanodichthys > Chanodichthys erythropterus. Next base: position 59,297,418 of record NC_090230.1, on the reverse strand, counting down.
TGTATAATCTAAACAAATAAAACATGCAGTTTCTATGCGCAACCTTGAAAAGGTGTAGACATGCATGTGTAGGATGAAATGCTGGCAGCAGTTGAGCCCGTCTCAGTGCCGCGCGCCATACGCCAGATAACACAGACAGGTCAATTCACTGCTGCTCAGAATAAACCACCATTCGATTCAAACAATATATAGCGGGTACGTGCCATATAGCACTATATGATGCATTCATTTCACAGCACATAAATGCAGTTTTGTGAATGTCTCAGCTGCTGTCAATTTCTCACAAGAAATATCATAAAGTATCAACACACGGTTATCATGTCAGATGAGGCCTTCCTGTAAGTCAAAACAGTTGTCATTTTTTTAATGATTCTTTGATGAAAAGAACAACAGTTTTTGAAACTGAAATCAGCTTGCGCCAGCACAAACCCTCTTTTGGCGTTAAAAAACTACTGTCGGGATTTACTAAAGAAACGCAGTGTAAAATTAGTGCTGAAAAGGCATAGACTGAGTTGTTTTTGCGTCTTACCTTATTGCATATGTATTTGTAGGAGTTTCCCTTTCAGACGCAAACTTTATGGAAGGAGAATATTTAAATGAATCACGCAATGTGATTTACTAATCTTTGCACTCGTCAATTTACTGGTATTTGCGGCATTATTTAATGGCCAAAAAACGCATGTCTTAACCCATTTAGTTTAAGACGTGAATACAACGTTCATATTTGTGCAGTGTGCAAACGGTATGCGCTTGGATGACCACATAAGCACATTAAGAAAAATTAACAATCCAAGCAATTCTGCGAAACGGAGATTGAAAAGCACAAAGCAGGGGATTCAGGAAGATTTCCAGTTCCAATAAATATCCTTTGAGTACAGTTAAACCAATAATTAAATACTGCACCAGTATGGCACTGTTGTAAATCTACCAACAGCAGACTGTGACAGCTGTTGCCATCATGATGAACACATCATTAATGAGTCCACACCAACACTAATGCTTCATGTAACATGCCATCAATCCTACTATCAGACAAAAGTAAAATGCAACAAGTGCCAAATTCGAGTAACAAAACGTTACTGGCCAGATACTGGTAGCCATACATCATGAAAAACACCATTCTCACCAGCAAGCAGCAAAGAGAGAAAAATCAAAAGAGAAATCAAAACCTATCAGCAATAAAAGAATAAAAGCATAACATTGTGTTCTGTCATTCTGAAGAATAAGCTGAAAGGAATCTCCTCTCCTTGTGCAAAGCAGCAGTTGTCTAAAGATAGCCACTGCGATTTTCCATCTAATATACAGTTATTAATCTTTTGACCTTTGATTTAACACTTTATTTTCAGACAGATGAGCTGCGTCACATCGCCTGCGTTTATAAACCTGATATCAGACAATCATTCTAGTAGCATCTTGCCATGTAGACAAACAATCTCTATTAAATTAAACACTTATTAATAATATTAATAAGTAATATAAATAATATTTTTTTTAAGTTCTTCTGGACCAGCAGAAGAATCAGAATTATTCAGATTAGTTATTGATCTCACCAAATCAATGTGTTAAAGCTTCTAATAAGATGTTAAAGTGAAATTAATTAGTGCAATAGAGACAACTAAATAAGGCAGGAAAATAAAATAAATGTAGTGTTGAAAAGGTTTAAATTTCCAGTAAATTCATCACAGGTCACTGTGTCTTGCAAAAGAGCTTGTCGAACACCTTCAGCATTATGTGTGTTGAGTCTAGCAAAAATAGGTCTGATAAGAATAGAAGCATCATAAGTGTGGCGGCAGTGATCAGTGTCTGATTACACGGAGGTGTGCTGTCACTCATGTCTCTGTTTTAAAGGCCAGACCTCTGTAAATCCAAAGATCCAAGGGTTTCAACATACCAGGACAAGAGCTGGTACTTGAACATTCAAACATTACTGCCATTAATCCCCTGGTCAATGGTTGAGATTTCCGCAGTATATATTCAGTTTATATTCATTAGTTAGCATTAGTTAACTACATTAGTTAACATGAACTAACAATGAACTGCACTTCTACAGCATTTATTCATCTTTGTTAATGTTAATTTCAAAATTTACTAATACATTATTAAAATCAAGAGTTGTATTATTTTTTAACATTAGTTAATGCACTGTGAACTAACATGAACAAACAATAACCTGCTGTATTATCATTAACTAACGTTAACAAAGATTAACAAATGCAGTAATAAATGTGTTGCTCATGGTTAGTTCATGTTAGGAAATACATTAGCTAATGTTAACAAATGAAACACTGTAAAGTGTTACCATGTATATTTAAAAATGCCACAAATATGAACTATTCCAACAAATACTTAAATTAAATGAGCCAAACTGTTAAAACAGGGATCAGATAAAAAGCAGTAAGTAGTTACATATGTATAGTTACATATGTGTGCAAAAAAAAGAGTGTGTGTATATATATATATATATATAATGTCTACTCTTTTTGCACACGCATGTACCTATACATATGTAACTACTTATTGCAATTCCTGAAGAATTTAAGTGATGTTTGCCTGTGTAAAATACTGTCATACTGCCGTAATGCTAGGGAGTTCTCAGTGTTTTTCAGCATGTCGCTATGCAGTTGCTAGGGTGTTCAGGGTGGTTGCTAGGGTGTTGTGGGCGGTTGCTTAATGACCACAGTCAAAAGAGCTCTGAAGAGTCTGTGATATTCTGGTCTCTACCTCGAGTCCCTCCTTACATGGAGAAGTATAAAGCTGAGCTCACATAATAAGTCCTCTGAAGGATAACAGAGAGATCACATGACCTTCACAGACTTTGACACACTGCTGTCAGTGTGAACGCCCCGTAATATTTTGAGTTAGGGAACAAACCCCTAAACTTAAGTATGAACACTATTGTGCATTCCATCAGCAAACCAGGCTCAGCTGTGGTTAACTAGGTTTAGTTATGGTTTAAGAAAATCAATGAATTATTCTTCTGTTTTCACTAGCTAATACTGTTACACAAATACAATGAAAATATGTCTGTCTCATGAACATACAGTCAGTAAACAGCAACACTGAACTTTACCGTGACTATGGTGGCAGTGAGGAAATATAAAAGAATGAAATTTCCTCTGGATATCAGTTGTGACGACAGTACTTGGCTGATCATTGTGACTTCACTACAAACAAGGCTATAGTAATAAACACAGCAACATTAAACTTGCAAATGATACATAACAGTCAGACACCAAATTACAGTATGTAACTAGAGCAGATGAGAAATTAGATATTTGATATATCAAAGCAGACTGTTTAATACTGCAAGAGATCCGTGACAAATTGTTCTGTGTGTACGGTCAAATGGAGACACACAGTCACACACAGCCCTTCACACTTACAGACACTGACGCTTTCAAGTTTATTTGTGTCCATCGCAATAGTCCTTCTCAAAAGACACTCTTAACAAGCCATGTTAAAGAGTGTTCTTCTGTTGGCATGTTCTTCTACTATTTTAAAGGAAGAAACTAAATTGCTTCAGTGCTTAATAAAGCAATAAGCCCCGTGAAACAAAACCCGTGTTGTAAATCCAGTGTAAACCACGGCTTCACAGGGCTTATTGCATTTATAAAAAAAGGTTAATCCATAAAAAGATTTATTTTAATATTTATTGCAGTTGCGCAGTAATACTGATGTAATGAGGGCACAGGTGTATGTTCGAACAAGGTTCAACCAATCAGAATCAAGGACCGGAACTATCCATTTTAGAGTAATATATGAAAAACTTTCGTCCGCAAAATGTAATCTGCAATGTAGTGGGACGTAACCAACAAAATTCTTTTTGAGTAACTACAGAGAACACCTGCAGACCTTAATGACTATATGTCAAGGACAATAAGTCTTAAAATATCAGGCCTTTTTAGCACAGGTTGTAAAAGGTCATGCGACTCCCTAAACACTTCAAGGGCAGGGCTCCAGACTTCAACCAAATGGTTGCATTTTGTGACCTTTTGTCCTGCCAGTGCAACTAAATTTTGTTGGAGTTCTCACTGGAGCGACCTCCATGTTGCCCAATTGATAAGAGCTGCCTTTAAGTTGCATATGAGAAACATCAGAAAGCAAACAAAATGAGAGTGAAACGAAACTGCACAATTCTTTTGAGCTGTGCAGATCAGCTCGGAGCAATAATTGACACTGCAGCACAAGCTCAGAACAGGTTTACTCATGAGCCAATCTCAAGCACGCTACACTGCTACTACACAGTGCTGGGAGATCTAGTGAGAAAGCGTTTGAATTTACCGAAATATTAACATATTAAAACACAGACATTGTGTCATATCTAGAACGTCCATAAATATGTATTTTGAATTTGATGACCATTAACATGCATACTGTATGCCTATCTGAGTGTGGTATAACCATACTCGTTAGCGAATAATCAGAGTAATGAAAATTACATGTAAACTGGAGTGAAGATTCTGCTCTTGTCATGTACTACTAAAACTAAAATTTTAAGATGTAGGAAAACTAAAACTTTGTGGCAAACTAACACATATGTGACCAGTCACGGAAAGTAGGGACACAAGTCGGTTCTGGGACATTTTGAGTTATTCACAGATTCTGAAAAAGTGTAGTCTCCAAGCTTTCCAACGATGTGTGACACATGGAAATCTGATAATGTTTGGAGAAGTTGTGGCCATTTGAAGGTAGGCATTCAAGAAAGCTCTATAGGGAGAAAAACACCTCTAAAGTTGCAGTTCTCACCTGTTCTCACCTGCTGGGAGTGACAATAGGGCTCTTTTACATCTCATTTAGATAAACCATACCCCCTGTAAAGCTGCATGGACCGCATACTATTAATAATAAAGGTTAATCTGCATTATAAATGTCAGTAATTTATCTTTTTTGACTTTTATAAAAATGATTTAGAGGCTGAAATATGTGACTTTTTTTGAACTTGTGCATTGTAGATTGTTGTAAGACACTCCTTTAAAATCTGCCCATCATTTTTAATGTTATTATTTTAATGTTTATGTAAAGAAAAAGTACATATTGATGCTAATTTTATTTGTTATTTGCTGAAACTTGGTGAATTTACTTTTTGAACAGGATTCTGTGATAACCGTGATCATTTTGGTCACTATAATAATGAAATAAAATTTTCTCAGCTGAGAAGCCTGTTAAAGAAGAATAGGCAATCCAGGAACTAACTGGACTAACAGAGGCCAGAGGTCGCTAACTATGGCTATTCAAAACACTTTTCAAGACAATAAATACACGATTGAGACGATGAATGCATGAATTGACTGAATTTGTGTCTGAATAGCGCTCCCTCCGTGGGCGTGGCCGCATTAGTGGATAATGAGCTGAATCACAGACTTCTGACATGGCTTTTTTCATACAGATTACATAAACACAGAATGTTTGTTTTCGATTTTACTTACATGATTTAAAACCTGACATTTCAACGTTTTTTCAGACACAAGTATAATTTTTTTATGATTAGTATTCACTAAGTTACAGTTCATTTTCTGAGAACTATCAGATTGGACTTTGTTCAGAGGGAGATGAGAGATCACGCATCATGTTAGTTTTCTTTATTTTACAAAAAGCACAACATTTTGTTTTTACTCTGATTGTACACAAATAAAAGAAGACATTCTATAGTTTCAATTGATATATTACTTATGTCTCTATGACAAAAAATGACGGAGTATTTTAAGTCTGTTTTGCTGCAATGTGAAAAAAATCCTGCAAAATGCGCCGGCGTGTTACCCGACTCCAGAGAGGTAATGTCTTATTATGCCGCTTTCATCGTCGCTCAGATCGTCTTCAGAATCAGTGAGCGCTTGTTCATAAGCATCCGGCTTGTCGAAGAAGTACTTCAAAACATTTTCGGTGTAACGGCCACGGTTCTTCATTGAATTTTGATATCAGCTAGAGCCGGCCAGAGCGCTGCATAATAAGTAGCCACGCTTCCCAGTATGGAAATACACACAGACATGACACGCCCCTACTGCGTGCTAGAATCTCCGAAAAACAAGCCAATTTCAACTTCAAAATGTACGCTTTTAAATATACCAATACTGCTATCTCAAACACGGAAAGGCTTCTTCATGATCTCAACTAACAGATTCTGCAAAAAAACAAAAATCACCAATTTTGAAAAAAAATGCTTCTTTCTCATTTTGCTCGAAAGTTGTGCTGCCGACTTGTGTCCCTGGTTTCCGTGACGGGTCACATATATTTAAAAAAAGACATGAACTTACCACTATAACCAGTAGACAGCAGCAAAGGAGCACTTATTGACTTATTAGCCATTTCCACTCCATAATACATGGAAAAAGTCACAAAGTCTCATGAAAAACAAAAACTTTTCTTCAAATTGTGACTAAATTACACAGAAAACATGTAAAGAGTGCTCTATTTAAAATCACTGAAGCTGTCGTTCAGTTCAGTGTAATATTATAGAAGAACAATAGTACATTTAACAAGAGTAGAATATTTTAATTTTCCCTATAAAAATTAGGTTTTTACACATTACTATTGTTAATAAAAGTGTTCATTTCATCTGCATCTTAAGTGTCTTTACTGTCAAATTTCGGAAAAAAACGTAATTTTATTAGTAACTGCACTTATTAATGCAAAACAATAATTATTTTGATTAATTATGGTTAAAAGTGCTACCAAATGAGGTACTGGTGCCTCCATCTGTAGAGCTTAGTGGCACCAGTGCTACTGCTCTCAAATGTTAGTCTGGAGCCCTGAAGAGGTCATGACTTTCCTTTTTTGCAGTATTTTAATGTTGCTTGATGTTCACTTCTAAAGTTTTCTGCACAAAATACAGTTACATATTTGCAAAGCAAGCTGTTTTTTCACCCTCATTCTGACCCTCTGTCAGAAACACTCCATTTTTGGTGATACATCTTGACTTGTCAGTAGCAACAGGAAGGTAATGGCATAATGGATAAAAGCATTGCATAAATGTAAATGTAAATCTAATGCTGGACAGGCTATGGAACTGATAAGGTAAAGTGGGTATTGATGTGTTGCTGTGGAGGCGGTCAGATGCAAATATCTGCCACAGTGGGACGTCGCAATGCGGAGGAAGTAGAAAACTAGTGATTTTAGCAGCTTGGACACATGCTATTTTTGAAAACCATACAGAATTTTTTTTTATAGTAGAATTTATTTATAGTAATTTTTATTTATTTCTTTATGTCAAAAGATCAAAGTAAATTTGATTCCTCATGTCATGACACCAATTCAGAAACATCTTTAAAAAACACTTACCTATACTTCTTAATATATCTATATATATATATCTATATATCTATATCTATATCTACTATATATCTATATATATATATATATATATATATATATATATATATATATATATATATATATATATATATATAAACTATATTTATGATCAAGATGAATACACTCACCTGTATTCAAGGTGTTGAGTCTTATAAAGTGGAGTACATTTCTGAGAACTGCAAATAACTTTACTTTTGTTTTTTAGTTGTAAAAAAAAAAAAAAAAAAGGTCTAAAAGGCTAATCGCTTAAGTTGACAGCCCCAAAATATATATGTGCATTTTATTAACCATCAGCCACTCTGCTTTCCAAATACTGGCATTTGTGATAACATGAAATAAATTAGAAGCATTTTTCCACCAAACTTATGCCTTAATAATACAATAAAACATTAAGTTCTGCTACAAAGATGCTGCTGGCACTGTGTGATTCAGTCAGCCATTTACCAGATTTCCTTCAGATGCCAACCTAGAAATATGAAAGGACAAAATAATCCATCAATATATTTTGAGTTTTGGCAGGTTAATTTCACTGCAGAAAACAAGATGGTGACTTACACAACTGAAAAACTTGACCTTGTACTCAGAATGTGTCACTGAAATGAGCTGAAAACAACTTTAAATGATTCTGACCTTGCTGCCTCAGATCTTAATAAACTTGTCTGATTGTTTCACTAGACGTTAATATGACCGAGGCAAGTCTGTCAAAGATGCAAACTGCTTCATTCCACAGCCCTGATCTAACTGAACCGAGACAAGATTATCTGCGTCCATTACAAGAATTCTTGTGACCTAACGACAAAAAGACATATTTGACACAAAAAGTGCCCAGTACACAGCACTCTTCTCTTTCATTAAGGCAAGTTGTCAGTGAGTCATTCAGCATTGTGATACCTGTGAGCAGACCATAAAAAGCTCATAAAAGCAGGCAGCTCATGGAGCTGGCAGAGGACAGTCACGACAGACGCTCGGCAAGGGCACTCAGTTTTGGTGCAGCTTTATATAACGTCATATAAAGTGCTCACTGAAGTTACTGCCAATTTATTAAGCATGCAATACACATCCTGTTAGTGTGTGAAGTGTATTCATTTTAATAAAGCGGGACAGAAAGGGGCAGGAGGTGCTCTATCCGGAAGAGGTGGTAGTTGGGGGGGGGGGGGGTATTTAATTATTTATGTCCACTGATTTTGGCAGATCACACTCATTTGAGCTTGAGCCCACGTGGGACTGTTTTGGCCTGTTGTTGATTGAGCTTGGCTGCAGAGATCGTGCCAGCACCGGACATTTCAGAGGAATCAGAGGAATTTTTGCAGTTGGGCCACAGATCTGTTGGTGAATCAAAACATCTCTAGGAAAGGGCAAGTGACCATACAAAGCCAAATCAATCAAAGTTCCCTGTAAATATGTGAATAGCCTTCCGATAACATTAATCTCTCATCTGAACATTCATGTTATGTTTTGCCATGAACTGACAAATGATGTAATATACTATAATTCCTGAGTGGCCCTATAAAGTACATGTGCAGCATTTAAAGGGGCAATAGGAATTTTCATGCATTTTAATTGCTTTTTTATTTCCAATGTGTGAACAATGTGTGATTCAAACTATAGTCTTGCATAGCCAGATCTATATAGTCTTTAGTTTTTAAACATACTTTAAAGGTGCCATCGAATGGAAAATTGAATTTACCTTGGCATAGTTGAATAACAAAAGTTCAGTACATGGAAATGACATACAGTGAGTCTCAAACACCATTGTTCCTCCTTCTCATATAAATCTCATTTGTTTAAAAGACCTCCAAAGAACACACGAATCTCAACATAACACCGACTGTTACATAACAGTCGGGATCATTAATATGTACACCCCCAATATTTGCATATGCCAGCCCATGCTCAAGGCATTACACAAGGGCAGCCAGAATTAACGTCTGGATCTGTGCACAGCAGAATCATCAGACTAGGTAAGCAAGCAAGAACAATAGCGAAAAATGGCAGATGGAGCGATAATAACTGACATGATCCATGATTACATGATATTTTTAGTGATATTTGTAAATTGTCTTTCTAAATGTTTCGTTAGCATGTTGCTAATGTACTGTTAAATGTGATTAAAGTTACCATCATTTATTACTGTATTCACGGAGACAAGAGCCGCCGCTATTTTCAGTTTTAAACACTTGCAGTCCGTATAATTCATAAACACAACTTCATTCTTTATAAATCTCTCTAACAGTGTGTAATGTTAGCTTTAGCCACGGAGCACAGCCTCAAACTCATTCAGAATCAAATGTAAAAACCAAAATAAATACTATACTCACATGATCTGATGTATGCATGCATCATGCATGACATACACTTTGTAAAGATCCATTTTGAGGGTTATATTAGCTGTGTGAACTTGCTATGCTATTTAAGGCAAGCACAACCTGAATCGGTGCATTTCTAATTATGCCCCAAAATAGGCAGTTAAAAAAATTTATAAAAAAAAAATCTATGGGGTATTTTGAGCTGAAACTTCACAGACACATTCAGGGGACACCTTAGACTTATATTACATCTTGTAAAAAAACGTTCGATGGCACCTTTAAAATCAAATTATTATGACAGTGTAATTTTAATGACCTCATCTGTTGACAATGATGCTGGTGAATTGCAGTGATGCTGATACTTTTACGATATGACGGCAGTCTAATCTTATTGGTTGAGCTGCCGACATGACCTACTCTGCAACATGGAGGTGGAAGTGAGAGAAGCCGGGTTGTCACCGCATATTAAGGGTGCGTCTCAATCAGCTCTGTAGTTCAGTAAGTGTTTCTTACCGTATCGTGACCTGAGCGTATCGTTACACCCCTATTAACATATCACTGCAAAGGTAGTTTAACCCCCTATGCATTTTATAAAATAATTTATCAGCCAATTTATAAGCCCACTTGAAAAAAGATTATATTTTTGGATTACAATTAAATTCAGAGCATTCTTTTTTTTCTTCAAGAAGCTTGTAAAAAATGTATTTAATATGGATATAAACAGTTTGTATTATTATTATTATTTTATTTATTTTTTTTATCTACTGCATCTTTTGTTGTTCCTGTAGCTCAAACAATAGCCAGCAACAGCAAGGTCATGGGCTTGATTCCTGGGGAGTGCATGAACTGAAAATAAAAAACTGAAATTGAAAATCTTGAATGCAATGTAAGCTTTAGATTAGCACCTGACAAATGTATACATTTAAATGTGTGTAAACATCACTTATGATCACAAACAACTCAAGATCTGAATATTTACATAATTACCTCCATATAAAGAGAAAATGACAGTAACAAGCATGTCCACTTGCTGTGAAACAAATAAATCCTCTCCCTGCTCTCTATCCTGTTCTTTGTATGTGAACGCAGACGCTTCTAAACACACAAATTTGATATCACGCATCATTGCATTTTTTATTCTTAGTATTGCCACAAGATATATTTTATTTTAGTTTTCACTTTTATCCATTGTCATGGTGGAGCAATAGTTTAAAGAGGACCCTACTGCACTAGTTCAGGACTCCAAATGTCCATGTCTGTCTCCAATAACGGCATCCATTACTAATGAATCCAATTCAAGAGCGCTTTTGTACTAAACTTGTATCAGGTGTACAAACATTAGGTTGATGGTGATTGATTAGTAAGGATCAGATGATCTTATGAAAACAGGGGAAAGTAGAAGGCATTGTGTGTTATAGAATATCACTGGGCTCTACGGACCTGGAGCAACTGATTTCCATTTTGAGTTTTCTGTATCATTCACATCAGTTTTTAATGTAATAATGCATCCTTCCACATGTGATCTTAAGCCAAGTTTACACTACAGGACTTTAAACGTCAGCAGATCGCTGTGCTGTTCAGACTACATGACTTGCTGTGGAGTCTTGAAGTCGTTGTGGTGTTCACACTACGTGACACTACATAAATGATCTGCAACAGGAGGTTACACACTACACGAGCTGACGACAACTGTCACCCAATGACTTTATTTTAAAATGGATATTGGGAGGAAATTAGATTCAATTTTGAATTAAATTTAATTAAATTTAAAACAACCCTTTTTCACACGCAAGTTTAAAACATTCTGGCTGACCTCCCAGAGTTAAGGCGACTGTTATTTTAGAATGTTTCCCTTTATTGTTTCCATGACGATGCGTCATGAAGGTCACGTGACACACCGCGGCCACAGCCACAGTGTATGACAATGCTTTTCTCACCATGTCATTAACTATCTGATATTCCGATTCTCAAATATGTGCAAGTAAGTGTTTTGTCATTTAAAAACCTATATAATGACCTTGATCTTAAAGAATTAGTTCACTTTCAAATAAAATTTTCCTGATAATTTACCCACCCCCATGTCATCCAAGATGTTCATGTCCTTCTTTCTTTAGTCGAAAAGAAATCAACTTCAATGGCCTCCAAATGGTTGAAGGTCAAAATTACTTTTTCTGTGCCGCTTCAAAGGGCTTTAAACAATACCAGACGTGAAATAAGTGTCTTATCTAGCGAAACGATCAGTCATTTCGAAAAAAAAAGTATATGTATATGCTTTATATAAACAAATGATTGCCTTCCAAGTTCTTTCGCCAAAACGCACTTTCGCATTCTTCAAAAAGCTTACGCTGTATGTCCTACACCTTCCCTATTCTACTTATGGAACGAACGCAGCGCCAGTTCCATTTTTTCCATAAGCCTCATTTGTTTATATAAAGCATATACATTTACATTTTTTTCAAAAATAACAGATTGTTTTGCTAGATAAGACCCTTATTTCTCGTCTGGTATCGTTTAAAGCCCTTTGAAGCTGCACTGAAACTATCATTTTGACCTTCAACTGTTTGGAGGCCACTGAAGTCCATTATAAGGAGAATAATCCTGGTAATTAATTTCTTTTCAACTGAAGAAAGAAAGACATGAACATTTTGGATGACATTAGGGTGAGTAAATGTAGACACCGGCAAATTATATTTTAATGGATTGTTATTGCTGCTTCCATATCAGTGTATATTTCATTGGCTATTGCGTTGCGACACGTGACACCACAGGATATTGAGTCGGCCGACAGCTCAGATATTTAGCATGCTAGATATCTGTCTGGCGTCTGCGAGGTGTCGGCGACGCGTCAGCGAGCCTCTTTGATGAGTCGTTGAATAGTTCACACATAAAGATTGGCGAGCGCCGATCACTCGCTGATTTCCCCTGATCACAGCCCGACCTGTCGGTGAGCTTGTTAACTTGCAAATCAGGCTTAAAATCCTGTAGTGTAAACTTGGCACTACATAGGAATGCTGGGAGATTTGATTGAGTCTTACCTTCAGCAGCTCCCGTGGGAAATCTTGTCCTCCGTTGAGTCCGTCCAGGTTATTGATGAATTCTTGGCACGTCATCTTCTTCCCAATATTCTGTGGGGCATGAGAAACATTTATTGGGCTGTTAATAGGACAGGATGGCACTGCATCACCCTGATTTAACCCTGTGAGCCAGACCTGACCTGACGCCACAGACAGCAGCAAAGCAGCAGATCTCTAATGAATTTATGCTGACATTCCAGCAATGGCTATAAATCAGTCAGTCCTGCTTTCTCATCAGATTTACAGACTGAATAGTACTTGGCATTAAAAATAAGGAGCCATATGTACAGCTGGGGTGAGATCTTATATCACATTATTTATCACCACGTAGTTGTCTTTGCTGGAAATCCAATGTAAAACAGTTTATATATTAAACACACTACTGTAGGATTTTTTTTAGTAAGTAATTAAGTAATTAATGCTTTTATTCAGTAAGGATCTGTTAAACTGATCAAAGTGACAATAAAATGACAGAAACTATCTCTATTTCAAATAAATGCTGTTCTTTTGAACTTTCTATTCATGAAAGAATCCTGAACAAAGTACTACAGTTTCTACAAAAATCAGCAAAACTGTTTTCAACATTGATAATAATCAGAAATGTTTCTTGAGCAGCAAATAAGCATATTGGAATGATTTCTGAAGGATCATGTGACACTGAAGACTGGACTAATGATGGTGAAAATTCAGCTTTGATCACAGGAATAAATCGAAAACAGAGAAATATAGAACAGTTATTTTAAATTGTAATAATATTTCACTGTTTTTACTGTATCTTTGATCAAATAAATGCAGCTTTGGTGAGCAAAAGAGCCTTCTTTCAAGAACATTAACAGAAAAATATAGACTCTTAACTTTAACGTAGTGTGTTTATGTAGTAATGCCTCTTATTGGATAATCCAATAAATAACTTTGCAGATGACATAATATTTTTCTTTCCTTTCCTTTATTTGCTTTCCTCTTCACTTGTAACTTGATGGATGCAAAGCAAAAGATAATTTATGAATTAATATGTCTGACATCATATAATGCCAAGTTCATGTAATAATTCACAGAGGGATGCAGTTGATTATATACTGCTGGAGGAGGTGACATATTTAACTAAATGTACAGGATTAAGACTATCAATTACAACACCGGAACTGATCTAATCTAATAACATAAGGGGCTAGTCCAGGAATAAAATGGCCTTTTAAGCCAGATAAACAGAAATCTGCTTTCTCTGTCATGGTTTAAAATAGTCCTAGACTTAGTCTAGTCCAGAGTTTAATAAACTGATTTCCTGGAGGAAGACTAGAGCGACTCCAGGACTAAATTGAGGCTAAATTGGAGGATTAACATTGTGTTTCAAAGAAGACACATGTATTACTTATATATATAGCGATATATTTTATATATATATATATATATATATATATATATATATATATATATATATATATATATATATATATATATATATATAATTCCTGGACCCCCTTTATATTAAGTGGCCTTAACTATTATGTACTTACATTTAAATTAATCATTTGATACAATGCACTTATTGTGTACATACATGTTTTTACATTGTACTTATATTTTAAAAACACCTGCATGTAATAACATCTGTAATTATTTTCTGTAATTACATTTATAATTACACTGTTGACCCATCCCTTATCCCTTACCCCTACCCTTAAATCTACCCATACCACCAAAGCTTTCCCTAACCTTACCCGTACCCCACCTCAATAGCTGAAAATGTGTTTTGCAATTCAATATGAACCCAATAAGTACACTGTACTTATTTTTTGATGTAAGTACATAGTAGTTAAGGCCACTTAATATAAAGTGGGACCAAATTCCTTTTCCTTTCTTTTTTTTTTTTTGGTGCTGTTCACTTTATTTAAACAATTTATTTTGATTTAACACCATTGTTTCTGGTTAAAATTGCTTCAAATTGATTTGGTAGAAATGGGCTGGTTTGATCCAAAGCACTACTATAGTGGTTACTTCATTATATAATAGGCAAATCTTGTTAATGATTGCTTCATGTTAAATTGACTGTTAAATTGAAATGGTTACTAGAACTCACTTGAAGTTTTCATTTTGAAATAACCAATCAAACAGGACTTTCACTTCCCATCATGCTTTGCACCGGGCTGAAGTGGGAGAGTAAATGTTAAAAAAGTGTTATTTTATGCATTTTTTTTTTTAGAAAGATGAGAATATGGAGAGACTTCTTACTGTTTAATGTTCTATTATGTAAAAGTTTTTGTTATGTTAGTGTTTTTTGGAGATTACCATTGTGGTGAAGTGTTGAGCTTGTGCTTGGGTTGAGGACCTGCTAACAAGAGTTGTCTATTATATAATGAAGTAACCACTATAGTAGTGCTTTGGATCAAACCAGCCCATTTCTACCAAATCAATTTCTAGACTGCCAACACTGATTATCACATTGTGTAAATATTTATGTTTAGTTTGTTGCTATGTAAAAGACAAAACAAAAGCATTAATAATCATAGGATTATTATATATATAGAATTCATCTATTTAAATAGAATTCATTGCAAACAGATTTCCAGGCATTTCTCTTTTTTTTCCCCTACAGTTGATGTATTTTGCTTGCTTTAAAAGAACTGTCTCTTGTTTAGCAAAGTTTTTTATTATTATTGCAGTCTTCTTCTGCTGCCATTGTTTTCCTTGGATTTGCTTCTCAGTTCTATGTAATTTTAAGCTTTTCTTGGTTCATTCCATGTTTTACAGGCAACCTCTCTCATGCTAATTCAGATTAGCACAGTTGGTTTTAAATTAAAGGTGCTCTAAGTGATGTCACACGTTTTGAGGCAAAAACATTTTTTGTCACATACAGCAAACATCTCACTATCCGCTAGCTGCCTGTCCCCTGAAAATACTGTAAAAAAAAAAAAAAACGAACATCAACAGGAAGTTACTCCACCCAGGATCACTTAGAGCACCTTTAATATAGTTTATTTTAATTCAAGACTCCATAGTCAAGGTTTTAGTAACCTATACTTAATCTGTGTTTCAGAAAGCCATTTTTTAAGCCACGATTAACTATTCAAGATTAAGGCCTATCCTGGCTTAATTTAAACCCTTTCCAGGAAACCGCCCCAAGATTATTTAACTGTAGTAGGGCTAGGGCTGGGGGATATATCGCATGCAATTGTCACGCGCATTTCGTCAGTAAAGCCGGTACCCTGATTGCCGCTAAATCGCCATCACCTGCTTTCAAATGGAGCGGCATTTAATAGACAGAGCCGTAGATCACTGATAAGCCACGCAATATCGCGTTCATTATCGCAGATATCGACTTCGATAATGAACGCGATATTGCGTGGCTTATCAGTGAACTACGGCTCTGTCTATTAAATGACGCTCAATTTGAAAGCAGGTGATGGCGATTTAGCAGTAATCAGGGAACCGGCTTTACTGACGAATTGCGTGTGACAATTGCATGCTGTTACAGATCCCTTGTTTCCCTGGACTCCATTTCCCAGAATCCTCCTGTTCTCCTCACCTGCACACACTTCCCTCGTCAGCTCCTCATCATCACAGATCACCTGCACCTGGACTCTATTGTCAGCACTCCCCATATATTGCACTCACTCCCTTCACTCCTCGTCCGTTCTCTGTTTTGTTAAGGTGTCTGTCTGTTGTTCATTGCCATTGTTTGAAGTAAAGTGTCTATTATCGTGGAAATCCGTATCTGCCTCATCTCTCTACCAGCCACCCGTAACAGAAGAACGGACCTAAACCGACCGGATTTCCACAGAGAAAAAAAATGGAGACTTTCCCCAGCTCCCTGGATCCAGCTCCTCCATCGCCTCTCACCCTAACAGCCAGCGAACGCATTATCGGGCTCCTGCAGGTAGGACGTTCGCTGGAGAGGTATGTGGAGGAGTTCGTTGAGCTTGCTTACTTGTCTAACTGGCCCGACGCTCAGTTGATCTCCCTGTTTTTGGATGGATTGGATGACGACACTATCCGTTTTGATGAACCTGTTTTTTGTTTCTCCTTAAGCGAAACTATCAATTTAATTTTGTGGTTGAATGGCTCCAAATTCTTAGTGAAAGAGGTTCAGGATCAGTGTTGTCGTCCGGTCCATCCAGAAACACGGTTGGCCGGGCCAGTTAGTCAACCTCCGGCTTCCTCTGCACACCGCTCCAGCGAACTCCCTGCCTGCCCCGGGCTGGACCCATATTCCGCTACTGGGCCCAGTAAGCGGAGGAGGAGGAAGAAAGCGGCCCCAATGTCTCCAGAGCCCGCTCCAGTATCTCCAGAGCCCGCTCCAGTGTCTCCAGAGCCCGCTCCAGTGTCTCCAGAGCCCGCTCCAGTGTCTCCAGAGCCCGCTCCAGTGTCTCCAGAGCCCGCTCCAGTGTCTCCAGAGCCCGCTCCAGTGTCTCCAGAGCCCGCTCCAGTGTCTCCAGAGCCCGCTCCAGTATCTCCAGAGCCCGCTCCAGTATCTCCAGAGCCCGCTCCAGTATCTCCAGAGCCCGCTCCAGTATCTCCAGAGCCCGCTCCAGTATCTCCAGAGCCCGCTCCAGTATCTCCAGAGCCCGCTCCAGTATCTCCAGTATCTCCAGAGCCCGCTCCAGTGTCTCCAGAGCCCGCTCCAGTATCTCCAGAGCCAGCTCCAGTATCTCCAGAGCCAGCTCCAGTCCCCACAGAGCCAGCTCCAGTGCCTGTGGGGATTTTAATTGTATTTGAGGGGATGAAATGGCCCTCAACCCCAGTCTCCGCCGAGCCAAGTTCTCCAGTCTCCTCCGAGCCAAGTTCTCCAGTCTCCTCCGAGCCAAGTTCTCCAGTCTCCTCCGAGCCAAGTTCTCCAGTCTCCTCCGAGCCAAGTTCTCCAGTCTCCGCCGCCGAGCCAAGTTCTCCAGTCTCCGCCGCCGAGCCAAGTTCTCCAGTCTCCGCCGCCGAGCCAAGTTCTCCAGTCTCCGCCGCCGAGCCAAGTTCTCCAGTCTCCGCCGCCGAGCCAAGTTCTCCAGTCTCCGCCGCCGAGCCAAGTTCTCCAGTCTCCGCCGCCGAGCAAAGTTCTCCAGTCTCCGCCGCCGAGCAAAGTTCTCCAGTCTCCGCCGCCGAGCAAAGTTCTCCAGTCTCCGCCGCCGAGCAAAGTTCTCCAGTCTCCGCCGCCGAGCAAAGTTCTCCAGTCTCCGCCGCCGAGCAAAGTTCTCCAGTCTCCGCCGCCGAGCAAAGTTCTCCAGTCTCCGCCGCCGAGCAAAGTTCTCCAGTCTCCGCCGCCGAGCAAAGTTCTCCAGTCTCCGCCGCCGAGCAAAGTTCTCCAGTCTCCGCCGCCGAGCAAAGTTCTCCAGTCTCCGCCGCCGAGCAAAGTTCTCCAGTCTCCGCCGCCGAGCAAAGTTCTCCAGTCTCCGCCGCCGAGCAAAGTTCTCCAGTCTCCGCCGCCGAGCAAAGTTCTCCAGTCTCCGCCGCCTACGAGCCCTCAGCTCCAGCCGCCGCCTACGAGCCCTCAGTTCCAGCCGCCGCCGCCGAGCCAGCCGCTCCAGCCGCCGCCGCCGAGCCAGCCGCTCCAGCCGCCGCCGCCGAGCCAGCCGCTCCAGCCGCCGCCGCCGAGCCAGCCGCCGCCGCCGAGCCAGCCGCTCCAGCCGCCGCCGCCGAGCCAGCCGCTCCAGCCGCCGCCGCCGAGCCAGCCGCTCCAGCCGCCGCCGCCGCCGAACCTACTGCTCCTATGAACTGTGTTTTTGAACCCTCCAGCCCAAAGACTGTTTTCCCTCCCTGCCTCCCTCTCCCGCCTCCCATGTCTGTCTTCACTGAACCTTCACCTCAAGCCCCCTCGCCCAGATCTCCACCTCGGACCTCTGGGCGATTACCTACACCCTGGCTCCAACCTCCCTCTGCTCCACCGTTGCCCATCAGTCCTCCAGCCTCACAAGTCTCCATCCTGCCCCCGTTCACACCTTGGTCCCTCGTCAGCCTGCCTTCCCCTCTGGACTGCACTCCTCCGTCTCCGCTCCGTCCCTCCGTCCCTCGCTTCCAGTTGGCTTCCTCACTCCCCCTAGTGTTCACTTTGTTGTCTGTCGTCTGTGTTCAACTGCGGCCTTCTGGAGCCCCGGCTGCGCTTCGGTCGGCGGAGCCTTCGGTTCCGCCATCACCCGCCAGTCCTTCAGCGACGCCTGGGCTCAACGCCTCGAAGGCTTCGGCTCCTGACCCGCCATGGCTGCCCGCTGCACCTGACCCGCCATGGCTGCCCGCTGCACCTGACCCGCCATGTATGCCCGCTGCATGTCTGCCCGCTGCACCTGACCCGCCATGGCTGCCCGCTGCACCTGACCCGCCATGGCTGCCCACGGCTCCTGACCCGCCATGGCTGCCCACGGCTCCTGACCCCCCATGGCTGCCCACGGCTCTTGACCCGCCATGGTTTTTGGACCTGCCCTGGAGACCTCCACTCCAGTTTACTCCTTCCCCTGCTCCGGTTTGAGGTCTCCAGGGCGCCCGCCCCCCTCCCGGTTGTTACATCTACGGCGCGAGGACGCGCCTACCGGGAGGGGGAGGTACTGTTACAGATCCCTTGTTTCCCTGGACTCCATTTCCCAGAATCCTCCTGTTCTCCTCACCTGCACACACTTCCCTCGTCAGCTCCTCATCATCACAGATCACCTGCACCTGGACTCTATTGTCAGCACTCCCCATATATTGCACTCACTCCCTTCACTCCTCGTCCGTTCTCTGTTTTGTTAAGGTGTCTGTCTGTTGTTCATTGCCATTGTTTGAAGTAAAGTGTCTATTATCGTGGAAATCCGTATCTGCCTCATCTCTCTACCAGCCACCCGTAACACATGCGATATATCCCCCAGCCCTAAGTAGGGCTTGCATAGACTAGTCGAGTAGTCGAGAGATCTACTACTTCAACCACTAGTCGGCGCTGTCGGAAACAATCGACTACTCGAGCGTGCATGAATAAAATAAAAAAAAAGAGATATTGCGGGCATATTTATAAATATTAATTTAATAATGAAAGTAGCCTAATCTAATAGTAATAATAGACTAGAAGAATGTAACAGGCCTACATTAATTGGAAATGCCAAATCCTCAGAATATTGCCAATATTTGATGCTTTTGACAATATCTCTGGCTATCGTCGATACATGATCATCGCCTGTTAACGCAACCCGGGTTATCGCAGGTTTATTTGGCTTTACTCTGTTACATGAAAATTAAAATATCTAATGTCATAATTATAATGTTTTGAGTGTTTACTTATAATTGTTGCATTAGGCTATTAATAAGCATTTATTGATAAGAACTATTTCATGTCTTTTCATTTACAGTAGCATGAACCACGAGTAGTCCAGTAACGTGAGTATTGTTTTGATAAGTAATCGACTAGCAGAAATCAGTAGTCGTGCACCCCCTAAACTGTAGTTTGTAATCACTTCCTAATGACTCATTACTAGTGTTTCAATGGATCACAAAACTCACGGTTCGGATCATATCACAGTTATTAAGTCACAGATCATTTTTCGGATTAGCACAAAAAAAAGAAGAAAAAAAAGAAAAAGAGGGGAGGGGGGTAACTTTGCATTGATTACTTGGCCCACTTTATCTACTCCGATACGACAGCAGAAACTACTAGCCTAACTGATACATTATTAAAGGCAAGTGAACATACTGTAAAAAGAACAAATACTGTACACAAATTACAAGCACAGATAAATACAACATAAAGTTACAAATAAAGTATAAGTATTAATTTTTGTGTACAGAAATGTAATAATTAAATATAAAATCACACTGTTCACTGTATAAATTTAATATAGATTAATCGTTGTTATAGCTATGATTTGTTGTTAGATTTACATGACAGACAACAGCAGGTATTTATAGGTTGCTGTCACTTTAAGAGTAAGACCCCATGCACGCACACATCCGAATTCTCACCTCATTCACTTAAAACATAACCGAATGTGTTTACGAGAATACTTGCCGAGAGGGGTATTTTGACTGTCATAATGCGTGTATGTGTCCATCCAAGTGCATTGAGGATGAGAAATCAATTTGGAGTTTGTGAGCTCTCTCTCTCTGTGTGCGTGCAAGCCTTGTATGTATGTGCGTCTGTGCACACCGATAACAGCGTGGCGTGCGATACCGAAATCCTCCTTTGCCTCTTCTAGAGCTGGAATGGTTTTATATCCATTTAATGTGTAAACTAGCAAGACAAAACACGTGCCCACGATAACCTTTCACTCTACTGTGGTTAAACTTGCATTAACTTAAACTTAAATCCGTGAATCACATGCGTCCCGAACCGTGGGGCTTGGTCCGTACGGATCACGGATCAACAACGATCCGTTTAACCACTACTCATAACTGATGGCCCATGACCATGAGATATTTTTTACAGTTTGTGTACAATAAAAGAAATTGAAATGTTTTAATATGAAATGTCATTTCATTGAATCACTTAAACAGTTTGCATTTTGTTAGAGTATTAACTATCCAATGAAAATGTATTTGGGATTGACAACCGCATTTAGGGTGTACTCACACTAGGCACGGTTGCCTTGAACCGAGCCCGAGCGTGATTGTTCCCCCTCCCCACTACCCCGCTGGCGCAATCAAAAGTAGTAACTGTTCCATGCTCTGCCACGGTTAGCGCTCAGACTGCACGCAAACTGCACTCTGGCCCACCTCTTCCAAGTGGGCCAGGGGCAGAATGGAGGGATCACACTTGTCAAGCGAACCAGGCTTTGACGGTCAAACGCGCTCGGGCACGGTTCAGAGTGCCTAGTGTGAGTACATCCTTACTTACAGGTGTGAGTTTCGAAATGTCTCGAATTCTATCTGCATGAATGTGCAACGGGAGTCAAGCCCTTACTCTTTTACCAGTAACAATGGCAACAGTGACCAAAGCAATATACTGTACAAGACGGCGACGTCCATGAAACTGAAAAGTCTTATCCCATTTGACACGACAAGAGTGCAATCGAGCCGAGATTTCATCTGGTAAATCTTTATTAGTCGACAGCTGCTTTTATATTTTGGAAGGAGAGCAGAGAATTTGAGTTGTGCGTAGAACTCAAAACTGATGGGAACAGCTCTGGTGGAGAACTTTATCTAAAACCTTCAGATAACACACAGCTCATATCTGTGTAGCTGTAAGTTACCGAAACCACATATGAAAAAATGCAACCCACTGTAGTAGAGAGCGGCTCTTTTGACTATATGATGTGACAGAACTATTTGTCGACTCCAGTTCTGTTCACACAGCGTGGGTTTTCCAAGAATGCGGTTGTGAGTCCTGAAAATTTACGGGTGTGAATTCAGTTATAGAATACAGTTGACACTCCAGAAAATAACTTAATAAGCATAACCATGTTAAGGACGTTGCCTTTGTGAGCATCTATCCCCCTGTTCTATGATATAATAGATCTTTATTTTGTGTTTGTTCTGTGAGAGAGCAAAAATACCAAAATAAATGTGGAAAAAAATATGCACCAAACCATTTTCACACCTCTGGTGTAACAGCTCATGCAGGAACAAACAGAGAAAATGTCACAGCAGAACAGGTCACAGTTCTACAACTGCTGTAATGACCAAAGCCACGACAGCAGAGCTGCATCTCACCATATGAACAATACTGTGACCAGCTGAAGCCTGCGTAAGATGCTGCTATTAGACATTATCTGCAATTACTCTGTCTGAACCTTGATTTCTCCTTCACAGCATCAGATTGCAGCTTTTATAATGTCACGACAAAGACTGAAGGAGCGGCTGCTTGCATTCTAAAATAAAGCGCAGACGGTGTTTGTTCCACTGACTTTACTGTTCCTGCCAGCACCAGCCGAGTTTGTAGGTGGATGGCACTGACAAATGTTCAGACTGGCACGAGAAATCAAAGAGAGACACAGGCTGCTTCCAAATACACGACTCCACAAGATCTCGCACTACAGTTTCATAGGCGAAATGATGCTATAGCTTTACGTCATCCATCAAGTAAACAGACATTTTTCTCTTTCTGTATGATTTGACATGGATCTGCAATGCACACATATCACAAAGTCAGCAAAGACTGACTGACAATAAAACACTATTTTGCAAGGACAATAAATCATTGAGTCTTGAGTCAGTAACCAGATATCACACTCATAAATACAAGGCAAACGTGTGTTCATTCTCCCGCCCCTAAAATTTCATTCTCATTACTGTAAAGCAAGAAAGGTCTATTTCATATTTTATTTCATTCTGAATGAATCATGCTAGAATTTGTTATACTGAATGCAATTTAGGCTACTAAAAAAAACTTTCTCATAAAGGATGATTTCCATTATGTTTTACAGTAAGTATAGTGAGATTGCATTATGGGAAAACACAGTTAATTGTATTGTCACAAACAATGCCCTAATAAAAAGAGATGATGTTTTGTTTTCCTGTACTGACATACTCATTTCTCTTATGCTCATCAAGGCAACATTTATGTGATCAAGAAATAAATTAAGAATATTGTGAAATATTATTACAATTTAAAATAACTGTTTATGTGAATATATTCTGTAATGTAATGTATTCCTGTGATCCAAAGCTGAATTTTCAGCATCGTTACTCCAGTCTTCATTGTCACATAATCCTTCAGAAATCTTTCTAATATGATGATTTGCTGCTCAAGAAACATTTCTGATTATTATCAATTTTGAAAACTGTTGTGCCTTACTTTGTATTTCATTTTTTAAAACAATGTAAAAGTCTTTTAATCAATTTAATTATTTCTTCCTGAACAAAAGTATTAATTAAAAAAAGTTCCTTACTGACTCCATGTACCGTTGACACAGGACGTTTGGTCAAGAAATAGCAAAAACCCTTTCTATTCAATAGGTTTCGGTTATTTCACAGCTCTTTGTCATTGGACATTCTCATTCTGAAGAGAATGTGAGTGAAAAAACATCTGGATATCTGGAGTTAATTTTGACAGCTTTCAGGAATACAATAAGTCTATGTTCACACTGTAAGCCTTAATGCTCAATTCTGATTTAACACTCAAATCTGATTAATAGATTTGAGTGTGAACAGGTCACGGTTCCAAAAAAGAACAATAACAAGACGGCGTGCAGCAGCTGTCATGCGGAAGTAAACACTACTGAAGTCAGCATTGCGGGTTTAATTATGAGCTGATGTACTCAAGAGGACATAAGGAGGTCAAAGACGAGGATGAGGAGAAAGACAGCAGAGATTTTCTAGTTTTCCCTCACTGTCCGTCCACTGACTAACTTCACTGCCATCTTCCGTATTAACCAAGTGATCAAAGAACTACAGGTATGTAAAATCTTTGGAGTGATTCCTATCAATGCAGAACTGTAACGAATGTCGATCTAGAGTGACGTAAAAGTGACATGAATTCTGATATGAGTGTTCAGACTGAGGTTGAAAAAACTGATTTAGTACCACATATGGAAGTGGCTCAAATCAGAATCTAAAAGATCAAATTCCATGTGGTTTGTGCTGTTCACACTGTTAAGAAAAAAAAAAGATCTGAGCAAAAAAAAAATCTGATTTGGGCCATTTTGCCTGCAGTCTGAGCGTAATCTAATTGACCTTAAAGCTAAAAGTGGTTCTAAAAAATATGTTTTGTTTTCTTTACGTAAAACACAAACGTCTTCTTTCATCTTTCAAATTTTGTCTTTTTGAGGTGAAATGGGACCTGGACAGGCTTTGAGGAGATTCCCCCATATGCACCTGCTCTGTCTCCATATAACCTGTGTGATATGGATAACGCTTCTCTCCACAAATGGAGCCATGTATTTGTGTGTGGGTGTCTGGCATACATTTCTGAAAAGATCCACGGCTGCGCAAATTTCAGCTGTATTCACCCACATGACATGAAACTAAACAATGTTTGAAATGAAAGCGTCTAGAGAAGTGCTGTGGCGTGGGCTTGAAATCTCTACGTCTCCATGGCACATGCGTTCTACTGAATGTGTCAAACTCCTGTAAGTTCCAAGACACATGATCAAACTCCATGGAGACCAATGAGAGGAGCTATTCTTAGAGAACCCAGAATGCTCCTCACATTTCATTTAGGAAATAGTTGGTGTGCAAAACTTTCTTCTTTCTTCACTGTAGTTACTGATGGCACATATCTGATATATCATTTCTTTTTGTTTTCTTCCTGTGGTTAAAACCAGCTGGTTTTATTTAGACACATTCATGCAGATTTAACAGATTTAACCTTCAATATTTGATCACAGATAATATCTACAATTAAATAAATCACAAACGAATCTGACATCCTTGATGCACACTGCACCCTGCCCAAAAAGCCAATTTTGTCTTTTGATTTTGGAGTAAATATGACTTAAACATATCCTCCTCCAGTAGAATCTTTACATTCGCTGATAACAGGCTCTGATAAGGTCAAACGGTGTCTGATTTCAAAGATGGAACAAACTGTCACTTCTCATTTAACTGCTAATATGAGTAACTCTACCAGAGGGTCAGAGGTCACTTACAGGGCCATGAAGGTCAGTGTTGAGCAGCATTATCGCACAGGTAAGGCAATGAACTCCATCTGCAAACATCAATGAAACACTCGTCATATTATGAACGCACTCACATACAGGTCAAACAGAGAGAACATTATTTTTATCATAACTTCTGATATCACACACACACATTCATCTCTGCATCAGGAGAAAATCTAACATCACTTCCATGGCAACAGTCTTAGCAACAAGGAGATGGTTTAGCTTTTTACCCATATACTGGCCATAGCTGTTGCTATGGAGGAAACGCAACACTGTGATTCTGAATGAGCGATTAGACAATCAAGCTTTACGGAGAATTAGTAAAGAGAGGATTTAAAATGATCTGACTTTCGAACAGATATCAAATGTTCTGCAAAAGCTCAATATTTCCTAAGGAGGGAGTTCTATATGTCAAAGCATTAAACACTAAAATACTGTAGTCCTCAGGCAACTTTTACATTTGAGACCGCTGTGCTAGTTTCATGTCTTTTGTATTACTCCACACTCTCTTTCTTCTCTCATAAGAGTGAATGATAAAGAAAAATATATATCACAATATTCTTCAAATTTCAATCAATAACAATATGCATTACAATATAAATATTTTAATGGAAATGTGATAATAGTAATATAGTAGAAATTACCACAAATTTGTTACATTTTGATTTTTTTTTTTAATCAGTCATGAACACTGAAATGAAACAGCTTTATTAATATCTATTTAACTGGTATATAACCCTATCCTATTCTTGCATTATTAATTTCAACTCATATCAATATATCTTATCCATTTATGTATTATTTGGTAAGTAGCCATGCAATAAGTAGGATAATGTACATTTCAGACTTGGTGATCAGGACCCAAACACAGAGTGGAAGTGTGTATCACTCTGTTAGGGTCACATTTTCATACTGATAGAAAAAACGAATCTTGTAAGTAATGAGTAAGTAAATGAGAAAGGTTGTGTGAGGTTGACATGCAGTACCTTGTGAGGTGATGACAGTGGGATTACACTGATAGTACCGATTAGAGAAATGAATTAACACCCGCTCCCTCTCCTGAGTCTCGCCCATTAGTGAGAATGCTTTCAGAAAACATCTGCAACAAAAAAACAGCAATATAACATGACTATCACAAGACACATGTACATGATGTCTCTTGTTTGTAGAGCCAACAAAGTGCCCTAATCAGAGCAGAAAACACATTAAAACCCTTAAAACACATCTTTGATCACCAATATGACACATTTAAATATGTATTCCTGTAAAAAAAAAAAAAAAAAATTCTTCATGCTTTAAAATAGCTTGAATGTAACTCCTCACCCTTGCTTCATTTATTATACACTGATCTATGAATATGCTAATTAGCCCCGCCTCCACTCCACTGAGGTAAACGCTGCAATGGTTTCACTTTTTACATTGTCAGACACATGGCGTTAATTAATATGATTAGCCTTTTCATGACTACATTATCAAACAGCTGCTAATAATTTATTGCTAATGTTACACACACTATGTTCCCACTCGCGAGACAATATCTTTAAAAATCAGAATCGTTAGAAACGCTTTGAACACCTTAGAACATCAGTGGAGAAAGGCATACAGTTCATTATAACATACATAACACACCCGCTATATTGCTAAATCTACCCGATTTTTTATACCAACATAAAAATATACAGTGATGGCTTCTTGACACTCTCCTGATTCAGAGCGCTCATGGTTAATGGTATGCTAAAGCCCGCCAGCACAATGACATGATTGGTTACAAGGTAGTTTGTGACGTCAGAAAGCATATTAAAGCATCTTAAAATGCTTAAAGTATATTAAAAACACCAACATTAAAAACCTGAAACCTTAAAACATTAAAAACTTTAAATCTAAATTCTATTGATCTCACGTTGCAGTATGAGTAAATTTATTTAACAGTATATATCACAATATTGCACTTTTGCTGGAAATTAAATTAATATTAAGTACTCCTTTTTTTGATATTCCATTGAATACATTTACAAATTAAACCGTTTTTCATTTTTTGTGGGACCAAGAGATAACCAAAAGGCAAGATTATAATATATCTAATATGATTATGTGTAATAGTGGCATCATTGCAAGAAAAAGAATACTATTTAACTATTTAACACTTGAGTTAAAAACATAAGATTAAACTGAAAACCAGATGAGGCAACATTTCTAGACAATGCAAAATAGCAGCGATATGCACACTGTGATCGTATGACTGCGCATTAGTTAAAACACAGCTTGGAAACTGTAAACAGCCTTCAGTTACAGCGGACACAATGCATCAACACTAAATCACTACCCTTACTCGCCTTTGAGACACTTTGCATTATACTGATCCATGGTATATAATGTTATACCACCCAGCAGTCCTAACATGGAAAAAAATTATTAAATAAAAGCCACTGAATAGACAGCTTCTAATGAGCTCATTAACAATGAAGTAAGCAGTCAATCACACATCAGAGGGCTCCACCCACATAATGACATAAACACTTGACATAAGAAGTACCTGAGAGATTGGTCCAATGTCTGGTCTGTAAACTCAAAGAATGTGAGGTACTCTTCTGCAACCATCTTACTGAAGTCATTACTGTGAATGCAAACACAAGAAATATATTACATTACTACGGAGATTAAAAAAAAAAAAAAAAACATTCACATTAGCAACAGTTGAACTGGACATGACCTCATTTTGTTTCTGTTATCTGACAATCAAATTTAATAAGAGCCTATGTGCACTATAATAACACATCATCTTTTTATACTCACTGACTGTATGTGTGAATTATCAGAGTGACATAGAAATCAGATATAGTGAAGTTCAGAGCGTTTCACTAGTTTATGATAAACAACCCTGAATAGATACCCTGACACGACTCTATAATGGAGAGGGTTGCACAAGAGAAACCACAGCAGTATAAAGCAGATTATATAAGAAACATGCATTCCCAGATGGACACGTGAATGAGTTTGCGGCAGTGCTGCTATATGACTGAAACTTGACATTCAGGGTTCCCACACCTTTTGACCAATGAATTTCAATATAGAGGCAGTTTTCAAGCCTTGGTATTAATATATTCCATCATGATGCTAAGTGTACAAATGATTTCAATGGGGCAAGAGGAGGGACACAGGCAGTCAGAAATAAATATGCATAAATATTCACATATTTAAATTGACAATTGAGGAAACAGTAAAGCTTGGACTACAGTTGTTGTGTAGTTTGTATTTGTGCTGTGTTGGTAACCTACTATTGTAATCACTCTCCATTCCTCCACTAAAACATTTTAACTTTTAATTCAATTTCCAGTGCAAACTGTTGCACTACATTTTTACATTTCTACAGCGCTCATGATTTGACTTGCTCCTATCAGGATAAGCTTGAGAATTATGTTGGCATGGTCTCACTTTTATACTAGGTGTTTTTAATTACTAAATACTTATGTCAAAAATGTTTAGGAACAATGTACTTATTGTGTTTATGTTTTATTTCAAAGCGATTTTCTGCCATTTAGTAGGGCTATGGATATGATTAGGCTAGCAATGCTGAGACAATGGGTTCAATTCCTAGGGAATGCATGAATTGAAAAAAAAGTGTCTGCCAAATGCATACATTTAAATGTAATTTAAGTACATGTTGTGTTGGTGACCAATGACTTCCATTGAATAGACAAAAACAGAAAAAACTAAAAACAAGAGACATTTCTTGAAAGATCTTATGTTACACAGAAGAAAGAAGGTCATAAAGTTTTATAACAATATGAGAATGAGTAAATGACAACATTTTTGGATTAACTATAATTTAAAGCTGCAGTATGTAAGTTTTGCCTCTTTGTTGCCATCTCTGTTTGAAACCTGAAATTGCAGTTATTTGCAGAATTATCATCTTTACGTGGGTTGTGCATCCTCAGCGCAGATAAATCTAATATTTTGAGGAAAATGTGTTGCTGTCAGTCATCACACTGGTGGACACTGTACTTTGGAATCATAGATTGTAGTCTTTGAAGTATGACCAAAATAAGAATTTTCACCAGAAAATGTAATTTGAACAAGTAACAAATCTGCCACTTTTGTTCTGACCAACTGAGAAAAAAAGCATTACAATATACCAATGGTGATTAAATCTAATGATCGCTCAGCTCATATCACATTAAACTGTGGAAATTATTATTGTTATACTTTGTTCTCAAATTGTTAATGTTAACAACATCAGCATTAAGTGACTTTGCATTTAGTGTGTATTAGCATTACCTGTTGATTTCAATTTCTGTACAGTCTAATCTCTAACGTTAATTTGTCATACCATACAATCCACTATCAAAATGATAAGTTTAATTATTTCAGCTGCTGTGACAAAAGGCTTTAAATGATCCGCCGCCTGCAGCATCCTCACATGCTATTTAGCCTACAGTACTAGCTGGGACTCCTCTATGTAAACAGACGTGACGTAATGATGCAAAGACGAACTGCTGCATGCTTGAATTTCCCGCGGAAACCTTCCAGTACCACTCGAATTATAAAACATTATTACAAGCTTACAGTTGTGAATCGGGCTAAGGTAACAAGATAGTTTTGAACACTGGATGGTTATGTACCTGCTCAAAAATTGATTTTGGATCATTTTTAACCAAAAAAAAAAATATTGCAGACTTATACGGACAGAATTTTCAAAAGCTGCACAAATACAGGACTGCTAGAAACTATTTTATCTAGACTTCTGATTGTAAAATAATATGTATTTTCAGCTCATGACCTTTTAGCAGAGAGCAGCTGATTTTTGCTGTATTAGAAGGCATGATCTCAAGCCAATTTGTCAGTGGCTGCTTGAAAAGATCTGCCTGTGAAGATCTGCGTGATAAGCTGCAGACAGTGATGGTCTTCAGACAACAGGAGAGTGAGAGAGGATGAGCAAATGGTTGTGGACAGTGGTGGTCTTCAGACAGTAGGAGATTGAAAAAGGATGAACACATGGTTGTGGACAGTGATGGTCTTCCTCGAGTAAAAGAGTGAGACAGGATGAGCACAGGGCTATGGACAGTGATGCTCTTCAGACACAGGATGAACGCATGGATGAACGCAGGGCTGTGGACAGTGATGTTCTTCAGACAGCAGGAGAGTGAGACAGGATGTGCAGGGCTGTGGAGGCGGTGCTAGAGAGCACACTGGAGTAATGATGCTCTCCTCTGGAGTACTGTGTCTGGCACTGAGAGTGCTTATGAATATGGATGAGAGCCTGTATGTTCAAATCTTTATTTCTGTGTGTGAGAATGTGAGGGATGAACTTGAAGGCTGAGGGCAGCTCAGGGGACTGACGGTGTTTAACTGTTAACTGTGCATACACTCTTTTAGTGTGAGCGAACTGATGACTGGGCTAAGTACTGAAGTAAACAGAATGATTTTAATGTTGCATTGATAGCAAGGATTGCTTGGCTCATGGTAATTCCATTTTGAATTGTGCTCTAAATTGCGAAAATCATACTCTAAGTGCAAATAAAACATTTTCAACTTAATAAAAATGTATATGTGATGTGCCCTTAACCAAAGACTATAGAATAACACAAGACGTGTCACACATATTGTTTTGAATGGGAGAAAGTGCAATGTGCAATATGGTGGAATAAGTCCCGTCTTCTAAATAAGGGCCAGTCGCCGGTAAAATCATTGCGTCGCTGCAGTGGCCGTTAGAAGCACTTCAATAGAAACAGACAGACGCACGCCTCCGAAATAAGACACAAGGCACGCTCTCTGTGCAAGCAGGGGGTCACAGCCGCTGCGTAATATCATTGCACCTGCTGCACCCATGGTACGGAAGCAAAGTTCCTTGAATATTACGGCGGAGTAAGAGTATAGTTCCTAGCCATATCAGCCTAGATAACTGCAACTTTTCATTTTCAGTTACGATGTAACTACAGAAGAGTCAAGTTTTAAATAGGAAAAATATCAACTCTTTGGTCATTTTTTTGAGCGGTAAAAGTGATACCGCCAGACCCGGAGATCGGCTGAATGGATTGGAAAATGTTCCTTTAAGTGGTTAAACGGTCAATTTGTTGGTTTCTGCAGTAGCTTTTTTTTTTTATTTATTTATTTTTTTTTAGATAGAATTCAGCGAAAACACGGTGAAGTGATACAGAACTGTAATGTGGTCAACAAACCCAAAACTACCTGCCAACCAATCAGACTCAAAGAAAGCATCTACATGTATTTTTGCAGGTTGTATTTTTGCAAGTTAGAGTCTAATGTTTTCATATTCCTCTGGTTTCTGGTTACAACAGGTCTCCAATGAAAAACAGGATAGAGAGAAAGAAAACCCAGAACTGAATTTATGGCTGAAATGAATTTATGCACTCACTTCTTGCCCAGATGTTTAGCGACATCCGAGCGTCGGAAGCCCTCCAGGTGGTAAAGTCGTTTTGCCAGACGTCGGGCAGCTTCCTGGTCGCTCCGACTGCCATTGTGGAGAACATCTGTGTCCTTAAGACAATCCACACCATCCATGTCTGAGTCCCAGTCCGACAGCACGTCCTTCAGCCCTGCATCGCTGCTACACAACACACAACCGCACATAAGACAGTTACAATTACAGAAGGGATGGGTCACAACAACTGGGTAGTCAATTAGTTAATGTTTAATATATATAATGTATAATATAATTTTTTTTTTTTTAATAATTTTAGTGCACTACAAACCCTCAGTGCAAATGACAAACCCTCTCTAAAAAGTTTTGACCCACCCTTGATCCATATTGTTATGTATTTCCGAGTGAAACTGCTTATCAAACAATAAAAATAATGTGGGACTTGACTTTATCCATCGCTTGTTGTTTGGCTCATGAAAAATGAGCATTCCATTCTGGAATGGAGACAGATCTGAATGTGATTGGCTGAACTGTAGAGCAGTCTTGCATACATCAGTAGCGAATAATAATGAATAATAAGCTCACTGATTCGCCTAAACAATTCGCTGGCCACCAAAAAGTATTTGGAAAATTAAAAATATCTCAATCTATTCATCCATTGAACTCTGTGTAGAACACTTTTGAGGAATCGTCTGATATCGTCTGAACAGTAACAGACATATTTGAAATCTCAGACTGCACATCCATCAGATGCATTTCACCAGAGAGAAACAAATGCAAAGCTTAAATCCACAGGCCGGCGATACAAAAGACCAATGCCACCACAGGCCTTTGTCAATAGAGATGCCAGCCAAAACTACACCAGAAACAACTGACAAATGTACCGATCATCACCCGCTGTCCTCCCACAACAATGACATCATCCAAGATCTCAGAGTCCAATCTGTTTTATTCTGGTTCTGGCAACCATTAGCCACTAGAAGGATAATACAGACAAACGTTAGCTGTGTCATGAAGGACAGCATCTGGAGAAGGTTATGATCATTCACATAGAACTTTATAGAGATGTGACACTGAAATGCATTGAGGAGGTTGATTAAATAAGACAAATGCTTTTTAAAAATTCTTCTCTATACACAGTCTGAACACAGTTGGATATTAATGACCATGAAAACTTTAATTAAATAGTATTGTTCATTGAGGTTAGTTTCTGAAGAGCATGTTTGCATCCATTTACTCTAATATTTACTGTATTGGTACAGTATCAGTTATCCTCAAGTCATCACACACCCCTCATCACAGGTTAACAGTGCCATCTGTTGAGTGCCTGAACAAATGACAACATAAAGGAAAAGAGAAGCTCATGATATAGTGTAGAAAAAAATGGGTCAGCTCATTGGGAGCAGAGGCAGTTATGCAACAGTTCGTTCTGCTCCTCTACTTTAACTGGACAAAAGCACTGTCACTTCTTCTTCACTGAATAAACAGTGATACAAAAACAAATATTTCCGTCATTTACTTATTTTAAAAACACTGCTATCTGTTTCCCTAGTTTAGAAACATGGCCACAGCAAAGGACGCTAATTGAGAAGTGAAGAAAAGTAGAGAAAATAAAAGTTCCTCACTTTTTTCTACGAAAAAAATAAAGAAACTATTTTTTATTTCAGTCTAAAACTTTATTAACTTTTGTAGTCCAACTGTTAGAAATTTACCATTGAAACTAATATAGGAGTAATACTGCCCACATAATGTACCATACATAATACAGAAGAAAAGAATTAGATAAGATAATTAGAACTGTTTAATGAGAAATTTTTAATTATTGAAAATACTGGGCAGATCAATATGTTTATATGTCACAAAATGACAACAATGGATGCTTCTGTTGTTGTGTGCAGCTAGATTACCAATTTGAGAGCTAACGAGGTCAGGACTGAAGAAAGATGTCTGCTTTGTGCAATTACTAAACGTTCTGATGGAGATGACACGATTATTCCACGACAGTAACGCTTGTGAGATGGAAGTCCAAAAGTGTTAACTTGAACAGATAGCAGAAAAACTAAAGCACTTCTCTTCTGGGTAGATGAAGAAAATGCTGCAGCATTTAAAAGTCATTTCCAATTACTGACATCTCAGAGTTTATATGTATTTTTGGTGCTCATGTGTGAATGGAATCTTAAAGGTTACAGTCATTAAGCTGTTGCTTGTGTAAACAAGCAAATGTGAATTGCTTTAATAATCTGGCAATTTTACAGAAATTTAGCAGATTTAATGCGTGAAAGTGGCTTATGAAAGAGAGATGTTGCATCAGACTATATCTGCACATCTGTTTGTGGCTGAACTAGTTTTTCAATTGCACTTTCAGAAGGCAATTATTTTTTCAGTATGCAACAAATATGCTAATACCATCTTCAGCTACACAAATTACTCAATTTTATATAAGTACATGTGAAATACAGTCTAAATACTGCAATCAATAACAAATTAAATATATTCAGCCTTCAAGTGTTTCTCAACGAAGTAAACCTAGCTTTAGGCTTTTAATGGTGTTTTTCAAGTAAACAGTCAAAAAAATACATTTAAAACTGAAAGCATTTTTCTCTTTCGTCAGTATTGTTGTTTGATTAATATTTGTCATAATAAAAAGCAGCAGGTCTATCAGAATGCATAGCTATTTAATTTTATTAATAATATTAATTCAAAATAATAATTTTCCATTTTAGACTCAGTGTGTCCAGAATTGTCAATACTGTCCAAAAAACTGAGCCTTTGCCAAGCCTTAAAGTGCTACAGACCAACTACTGCTGTCTGTTGCAAGACATGGAGGCAACAGCACCAATCACTTGCATTTTTTCTGATGTGCAATTAAAGACTCATTATTATGATTTATACGCCTTATTATCAGAGGTGGAAGTAACGTATTACAACTATTCACGTTACTGTAATTAAGTAGTTTTTTCGTGTTTTTGTACTTTTTTTGAGTACAATTTTCAATCTGTAATTTTACTTGTACTCAAGTACAAATTAAGCTAAGTAATCTACTTCGCTACTTGTAAAATCACATTCTGTTACTGAGTACGCCAACAATTTTAATTAATATGAAACCTTTGACCAGCATATCGGTAGCCAATAAAGTTATCCAATCGTAAACGGACCAATGAAAACCCTGAGTTTGACACACACCATCCTCCTGCTGTCACTTGTTTCAGTTACAGCGCAGGATTGCAGGTATTGCGCATAATTTTAATCATACC
The DNA here is from genome assembly GCF_024489055.1 of Chanodichthys erythropterus. Taxonomy (NCBI): domain Eukaryota; kingdom Metazoa; phylum Chordata; class Actinopteri; order Cypriniformes; family Xenocyprididae; genus Chanodichthys; species Chanodichthys erythropterus. The sequence continues at coordinate 59,262,615 of NC_090230.1, read as the reverse complement.
TGCAGGTTTGTGGAGAGTGCATTATTGTAACGCACATTCATGTCAATGGCAGAAAACGACGTGAGCTCTCAAATAAAAAAGTGAACTGCCTCTCCTCTTATGAGTGCGCGCTCTGTGTAGTGTGCAATCGCGAATCTCTCCATGCTCTTAAATTTATCAATCAGAATAGACCTCCATGCCTGGCCGATGAAAATGCTACAGGAAATCTAATTGGCTATGAAATGCACTAGAAAGTCTCAACAAACAAAGGTGGATCTTTATTTTCTTTACAATGATGTTTCAGAATGGGGCATTTGTATGATTTTTACATATAAATAACCTAGTCTGTTTAACTGCTTCACTACATACAGACATTACAGGTCAAATCATTCTGATGTTCTTTTTATCTAAATTAACAACACATTATATGGCTCTTAAAGGGTTAGTTCAGCAAAAAAAAAGGGAAATTTCTGCATTAATTACTCATCATCATGTTGTTCCAAACCCATAAGACCTTAGTTCATCTTCAGAACACAAATGAAGATATTTTTGATAAAATCCAAAAGCTTTCTGACCCCAGACTGCAACGTAATTGCAACTTTTGCAGGCCCAGAAAGATAGTAAAGACACTGTTAAAATAGCCCATGTGACTACAGTGGTTCAACCTTAATGTTATAAAGCGACCAGAATACTTTTTGTGTGCAAAAAAACAAAAATAACGATTTTATTAAACAATTTCCTCTCTCTGTGTCACTCTCTGATGGTGTTCATCGTGTGAGCACACGAGTGCATGGCATGCATGTGATGCTGACGCAGAATCCAGCCAATAATGAGCCGACCTTGTTTACTAGGTCAACAGTGTCAGAAACTGACATGGAAGAGAAGAAATTAGTGAATAAAGTGGGTTTTTTTTGTTTATTTTGTGCACAAAAAGTATTCCGGTCGCTTCATAACATTAGGGTTGAACACTTGTCACATGACTGTTTTAACTATGTCTTTACTACCTTTCTGGGCCATAAAAAGTGGTAATAACGTTGCAGTCTATGGAGGGTCAAAAACCACTCAGATTTCATCAAAAATATCTGAATTTGTGTTCTGAAGATGAACAAAGGTCTTATGACTTTGGAACAACATGAGAGTGAGTAATTAATGACAGAATTTTCATTTTAAGGTGAAACTAACCCTTTAAAATACAGGGCATATAAAAATTCAGTGTTGTTATATTTCATATACCTCAACTGAATTGAGGTAATTTGTTCCTTATTTTATTACTGACTATCTACTTGTCTTTTTTGTATATTCAATTCAGTTTGAAATCAAGCTTTCTTGTGCTGCATGTGAGCCATTGCAACAAAGTTACCCTATTGTAAAGACACAAATACACAGAGTGAGCAAATATTTAACTGAGATTATTGTAATGGTAATTGATCAATGTTATTGGTATTTAAAATGATACTGAATATTGATCATTTGTATTGTATTGAAGTTCGAAATTCCAGTATTGTGACCACTAATTCATGCACTTCATGAATAAGGTGAAAGTGCTTTGTTGAAAGTAGCTATTTTCTACTGATTGATTGAATATTGTTTGGCAAATCATTAAATATCGCCGGCTAAAAAGTAACTAGTAATTTTAGTACTTTGAGTAGATTTGAGAAGAGTAATTTGTACTTTTACTTGAGTACTTTTTTGACACCAGTACTTTTACTTGTAATTAAGTATTATTTCAGCAATGTAACAGTACTTGTACTTGAGTACAAATTTTCAGTAGCCTACTCTTTCCACCACTGCTTATTAGTATATACGTGGGATTAGTTGACTAAACGCTTAAATGAACGACCACTAGTCAACTAGAAAAATCTTTAGACGTGGGCAGCCCTAGTCTACACTATGCTTTCCAATAAAGGTAGACAAACTAGATAAAGACAAAGACTACTATTTAAGACTACTATTTATGCATTTGAAATGTCTTTCTCTTATTATTATTATAAAGTATATTTAAGAAAAATGTTGCCAGGTAAGTAACACAAGCTACAATACTTAAAATAGGCACCCAGGCAGTTAAAGGGTTAGTTCACCCAAAAAATTTAAAATTCTGTCAGCTTCACAATTAATAGAGAGACGGTATGACTAATTCACACATGCAATCGCTTTCATTACGTACTAGTACTGTACTAATTTATCTTTATCTGATTTACAACGAGCAGAAATCTGTAAGAAATGTTACGAACCAGAGATAAAATAACTGCTGAAAGTGAGCTGTTATTTCAGATAATAAAAAAAACAGAAACAAACTAACCGTTCATTATTCATAATAATCGATGTAAAATGTTCAATTAATCGAGGTTTTGATTTTAGGTCATAATCATCCAACCCTATAAGAGACTGACATGGAAGAAAGGAAATTGTTGAATAAAGTTGTTATTTCTGTTTGTTTTTTTGCCCACAAAAAGTATTCTCATCGCTTCATAATATTAAGGTTGAACCACTGTAGTCACATGACTATTTTAACAATGTCTTTATTACCTTTCTGGGCCTTGAAAGTGGTAATAATGTTGCAGTCTATCAGAGGGCAGAAAGCTCACAGATTTCATCAAAAATATCTTAATTTGTGATGAACTAAGGTCTTACAGGTGTGGAACGACATGAGATGAGGGTGAGTAATTAATGACAGAATTTTCATTTTTGTGTGAACTAACCCTTTAAAATCAAGCACTGACATTTTTTATTATTACCATGAAATTCATTAGAGCAACATGGCAAAATATTAACTTGATTATTAAAACTGACTATTTGTTTCCTAAATGTCTATTGTTTCATGCTCTTGGTAGCCAATAATTCACAGAACAAAGCAAATTGTGATCAGCAATTAACTGCAGGCTTATGATGCCAATCAAACTTCTGTTAAAAGTGACTTATTTGAAAGACAATTTCAGGCTAAACTAATATATGTACATCAAAAAACTATAAAACTATAGCAAATCAATACCTAGATGTGGAAACTCCTCAAATGATACATAAAGAGTAAAAAGAAAAGGGTTACAGATATTGGAGGTGTTGTAAATCCACAGTCTGCTGTTCTAGTGTTTCACCACAGGGAGGCAGTCATAGAAACAAAACATTTTATAAAAGCATCTGTTTTCACACACCAGTACATCAAAACATCAAACATACAGCACACATGAGTACAGGTGCGAAAACAATGAAGATCTTCAGGCAGAATGTCACATTTACTCACATTACACTCTTGATATCCTTTTAATACCTCTTATCACACACACAACGCCTCACCAGTTGATTAAACATTGCAACTAGCATTAGTCTTGTTGGACAACAACAGCGTTTCTCAAAGATATAAGAGAGTGCATGTTGTCTTAAAATCAACTTATAACAAATATTGATTTTGTGCAACAGTATACATCATTACAAAACTACTAACATAATAAAACAAAGTTCTGTAAATGATTACTAAGTGTTCATTAATATAATTGTGTCTGAAATGTTATAATCCAATGCAAGACATACTAACATATACAAATACCATGGAGTGTGTGTGTGTGTGTGTGTGTGTGTGTGTATGTATGTGTGTATGTATGTATATTATATATATATATATATATATATATATATATATTATATTCCCCACTGTGCCATGGTCAGCCACAATAAGAGTATCTAATAGTAGACAGCAATAATGATACTGTAAGCATCCAAGTATGCTTTGTGTACATGATTTGTGATGTCAAATGAAAATGGCAGTTCATTTCTTCGTTGTGTCATTTATAAAGAAAGAAACATTACATTTCACCCTGCAAGCGACGCGATGCGTCCTGTCACAATAGAACGCAAACGCTCACATTATAAATGACCCAACTTGTTTGTATGAATAACGCATAAGCTTTTCGAGCGCGTCAACTATTCACAACTTTAACGACTACAAAGAGCGCGTTGCGTTCTGATGTCTCGCGTCGCTCGCGTGCAGTTATCAAAGTTTCAATAGTGTCTTTGTTTACCTGTAGATTTCACGTACACGTCCAGAGCGCAAACCTCCAACTCTCACACAGCGCTTTCATTAACATCCCGACAGAGACGCGAGCTCAAACGCGCCGTTAAAGTTCAAACTGGTTAAAAGTACGAAAATAAAGCGCTGTTTAAAGTTCGGCACATACTAGTGTCAGCTCATCCCTCACGCATTTCCCACAAACCCTTGCTGCTCTCAGCCAGACCTTAGCGCACAGAGGAGGGCGAAGAGCGGGAACATCCTCTTCCAAACTCTTTCTCAAAACAACTGAAAGAAAATTGACGAAGAGCAGATGGAACTCTGAAGATGTGTGTTTCCATACTACAGCTACTGGGAAAGTAGTATGCGAATGTGTGTGCAGTATGCATGAAATAGATGGCGCTTTAAAACCATATGGCATTACATACTAACAAAGTTGATTTCTTTTTGTTTCAGATATTAATCTATAAATTAACTTTTACACATTTTTTCTTCTTCCTTTGGTTAGGGCTTTATTGTGCCCCATCTTACTACAGAGATCCTGTGCTAACCAGTATGAAAATCACAGATAACCTATAATGATAACCAAGTACAAAAAAGTTACTTTTAAAAAGCTAATTTAGTTGTTTGGGATTAAAGAAGTGAAATCATTCTGGTATGTGAGAACCACAACTAGAATAATTAATTAATTTTAGAGCACCACTATAAAAACTGAAAGTGACCACACCTCTCATTCGAAATGGAAAACACAAGGAAAGCTGTTCTTATAGTATTTAGCTTAGCTCAAAGATCTATGTGAAATAATTTCAAGCTATAAAGAATTATTATGAGCTCTAAAAAAGGAAGAGACAGAGAGGCGATGCATGAAGTGCTCTGTGCTGTGACACGTGATGCATGATGGGAAACAGTGTATATCTTTCATTGCCGGAGCTAGACTCTAAACGCAGCAGCAGTTGCACAGACAGTGACCACACCATGTTGGGTTTTTCTGAGGCCCTGAAGGGAGTGTCTGGCCAGCTGTGCTTCTACAGCATAAACCTTCTCTCTGGCCTCAGGAAACTTGTGCAAAACTTGGCCTGATTCTAACAACTGGTTAAGACTAAGAAAAAATTACGCTACAATAAACTTAACATTCACAACATGTAAATATGACACTTTAATAAAAAGGGTTTAAAAGCAAACGGCAAATGAATGATATAACGATAACACAAAGGAATGATAGTGTTGTAATCACTTTCAGAATGATTTTTTGAATGATAAAGGTACAGCGCGCCGTTCACAGGTGAAACTTAAAGGGATAGTTCACCCAAAAATGAAAATTCTGTCATCATTTACTTACCCTCAAGCTGTTCCAAACTTATAAATGCATTTGTTCTGCTGAATACAAAGGAAGATATTTTGAAGAAAGTTTGTAACCCGGCAACGTAGGGGAACCACTGACTTCTATAGTAGGAAAAAAAATACTATGGAAGTCAATGGTTCCCCAGAACTGTTCAGTTTGCCACATTCTTCAAAATATCTTCCTTTGTGAACGAAGAAATTTATACAGGTTTGGAACAACCTGAGGGTGAGTAAATGATGACAGAATTTTCATTTTTGGGTGAACTATCCATTTAAAGGCCCTGATCATACTTCAAGCTAAATTGAAGAACAAACTGGTGTGACGTCATTTTGAACAAAATAAGGCAAAAATGAAGTTCCTTTGAACTTTGAACTACCATTGGTTCGTGGCAATGACACAATAGATGGGTGTGGCTCTGCGGCTTCTCCAGTTCATTTTTTCTGTTCAGTCCATTGAGGTCAGACACAAGTAAAAATATGAACACACCGGACAGCTGCTTTATAGTAGAAAATGAAGTTGTAATTTTAATTGAAAGCTACACTGATTTTATGTTTAATTCACAATGTTTAATTCTGTGAAGCTGCTGCTTTAAAGCAGTCTATTGTTTAATAAATAAACGTGGCATGACTTCACTGGAGTGCTGAATTGCAGAGCTGGTGCAAACATATCCACATTGCTATGATCGGATGCCTTCCTAACTGCTCTTTTCTCAGCAATGTCATTTTTGTTGTGTTTTTCTTTTGTCAGTGAAAGGAAAGCACACAGCAGAGAACATATTTACATATTCATCTGAACATCACTCTCAGCAGCATGGACGTTGTTGGCATGATCGTTAACAGTATATTGCTGCAAAGGTATTTCCAACTTCTTTTTACCCCAAAGCGAAGAATAAAAAAGGACTTTGCCGTGAATATATCAGGGCCTGAAGCAGTATACTTTGCTTTTTTTTTTTTTGTCAAACACACCTTGCAAAGTATACTTCACTTGACTTGTACGCTTACACAGCCGTTCAACGCATGCACATTGTGACAAATTGCAATACCTCTATGAGTTACAACCTATATAAACATCTTTGTATTCTTTCATGCTAAAGTTGTACAAATGAGGGTACTTTCTAACCTCTTCGCACAATCTCTTGTCAATATAGGCCACCATTGTCTATTCTGTTTATGCAGTTTTTCTTCAACTACCTAGTGAATTCAAGCCTCCAGGGCACAGTTGCCACCTTGTGGATAAAGTAATTACTGCAAAAAAAATTAAATGCACATGTGCGGTTACAAAAATTCGGAGGTGTTCATACTATTCTGATGATGAAAATCACATCACGCGCACTGTACGCTGACCCCTGTGAACGCATAAAAAGTGAAATATACTTTGGCCTTTAGGTTGATTTCAACCATTGTAGGCTGATTTCTCTCAAAAAAACATAACTCTGTTATAGTTATTACAGCCACACAGTAGTGGCATTCTTGAATATATCAGCTTTTTTGAATTAATAGGTTGCATGAATGATTCAATGACTTGTCGCTGATAACTATGATAACTATAAATATAAAGTTTTAATAAATGTTTCAACTCTAAGAATAAGTCCACAACAGCTATAACGATAATGGCAGAGAAGAACGATATTGTTTTAACCACTTTCAGAATGATTTTCTTTTAGCTTGTAACAATAAAAACATTGACAGCCAATCAGAAATGAACCAGCTTTGAAAAGTTTGAGCATTTAAAGAGACAGATGATATAATTGCAGAGCACACTTATAATAAACAGAACGTTATCATCCATTGGAGGACACTAGAACAGACAAAAAGATGAATTAAGAATTTCAAGAACATTACTTTAATTCTTTTCACATTTCAGAATATATCTTTAGAAGACCATTTCTTGCTCAGAGCTCTACAAATATCACAGCAGGATCTATATCGTGGGAATATGAAATGATTTACTCTCCCATGATACTCAAGCAGGAAGTCATTCTTCCACAACAGACAACTGTAATAAAAGGCCACAGAGTTAATTCAATTACAGAAGACTCAGACACAACGATTGCACAAAAGAGAGACAGAGCCACCCTAGCAAAGAAAGCAGAACAAATACTGAAGATCACCTGCACAAACAGCCCTGGGTAAGGGAAAGGAGACACCAATGAAGACATTTACCACATCACCATCCAGAGACAACAACAGTTGGAGAGGAGAGGCACTGACCTGAGAACAGACTAAAGTCCAAAAGATAGTAAGGAAACATGGTTGTACACTTGTTGACCAGAGCTACAGAAAGTCTTCTGCAAGAGCAACAGACCACAGGACTCCAGATAAAGGTCTAAAACGCCTCCCTCCATCTATACTACAGAATGACGGCGGAGCCAAACGGCACTGAGCAAAGTTAGTTTTTCTTCATTCCCTCACACTGAAAGTATGAAGTGAAAGCCTGCACGTGTCACCCTCCCACCCTTTCCAAACATTCTCCAACTTCCCTATTCCTGCTCCCACATTTCAACAGCACTTAGATTGACCTCAGATTCTCTCAAGGCGTCTACGGAATGCCGGAATAACAGCAGACGACGTTACGCTAACTGATACGGCCTGTTCTTCCAACAGATTACCACAAGAACAGTTCCCAGAGTTTTTGCAGCAGAAGTCCCTGTAAAAGCACATGGGCAGTATGAATTTCTCTGTGCGTGTTGACCTCCATAAGAATCTGTGCAGATATCTGAGGCTGTTTGTGATGCTTTATTGTGACATGAGGTGGCTGTAAAACGCTCAGCCTTGAGCAGAAGGGCAGGTCGGTGAAATACGAGGCTGATGAGCAACGATTTAGACTCGCTAGAGTCAGCCAACACACACACACAGCATCTCTCCTCCGGTCAGATCTCACCCAGGTCAGTAGATTAGCAGGGTGTGTGCTGATTAATTAAATCCCAACAGTGCAGATTGGCCATCAGTCTGATGAATAGAAAAAAACACACTTTGTCATTTGACACTTTTTGGGTTCCCTTCTTGCACTTTACATAATGTCTCTGGATCTCATTCGTGTGTTATTCATATGTATGTGTTCATAAGATTACATTTAACTGGATTTTTACTTATTCTGTTTACATATTTTTAGGGTGTTTGGGGGGTTGCTTCTTTGTGGTTGCTAGTGTTTTGCTACAGTATGTGATTACTAAGGTGTTCTCAGTGGTTTTTAGGACACTGATATGCAGTTGTTATACACTCACAGTGAAGTTCTTTTTCGTTCTTCGTTTAGGGGTAAAACGAAGTTTGAAATACGTGAGAAGCAATATACTGTTATCGAACATCTGACACTGGTCCGAGTGATGTTTAGATGAATATGTAAATATGTGATGCACACTTTCCTCTCAGTAATAAAATAAACAGAACAAAAATGAGAAAACAGCAAGCATTTATAAAGCATAAGAAAAGCATCTGATCATAACAACATGGGTATGTTTGCACAAGCTCTGCAAATTAACACTCCAGTAAAGTCATGTCAAATTTATTTTTATAGCATTTTATTCAACAGATCGATTAAAAGCAAGCAGCTTTACAGTATTAAACATGAAAAACCGTGTCATGTGCCTTATTTCATCAGAAGCACAACTTCATTTTCTACTATAAAGCATCTATCCAGTGTGTTCATATTTGTTTTCACCCGCGGAGATCTTACCTCGACGTATTCAGCAGACAAAATGAGTCAGAGAAGATTGAAAGAAGGCAGAGCCTCAGCGCACACCTCCTTTTAAGTTATCGTCATGGACCAATGGTACTATGAAGGTGTTTTGCAGCTGGAGCGAACTTTTCCTGAGAGTTCGCTTTGGCAAGTCATTTCAAACTCCCAAAACGAACACAAAACTAACTTCGTTTTGGCCTGATTTTGTTCAGTTCGTTCTTCGATTTCGTTTGAAGAATATCGGGGACCTTATAATTCTAAGTGGTTGCTAACTTGACACATGACAGGCAGAAAAAAACTAGACATTGTGTCCACAAATTAAGAATTAGTTCCACAAATTTGTGGCCATATATGTTTAACTTGTTCCATCCAAAATCCAAGTATATTTGAATATAATTTATTTAATTTGGGGGAGTTTTGGTAGGTTTTGTAGTTTGCACCTTATGCAATAACAGGCTGATAATGATTAGTAAGCAATGCTTGTAGTAAAGTGACAAAACTAACCAAAAATGGTTGAAGGAGACACATAGGGCCTATTTACACTTGACCACTTCATACGTTTTCTCTGGTCAGATCTATCCAGTTTTATTGCAACTATTCCATTTACACTTGGCCACATAAATGTGTCTCATAAATGAATGTGATCTTCAATTCCTGCACTATATGCAAATTCATGTGACAAAGTTCATGTCACATAGAGTAACAAATATGTGTAGCAATTATTTGCCATCAGCTAATTTTATAGTCAAAGACTGCAATAAGAGAAAGCAGCATCAGCACTGGTGAGAAAATTTAAAATTTACTCAAATACATTTCGGATGCCATTTACATAGCTATCCGATCAGACAAACGCATGAAGTGGCCAAGTGTAAATAGGCCCATTGAGATACATTACCCCATTTCACTCAGTTCCAGCCTATACATGTGATGCTAAACAACTCACAGGCATATGAAAATGGAGAAAAGCAAGCCACAGGCAAAGCCTGTGAGTGGAGACATGAAGGGTCGTTAAACGAAACGGGTCTGTGTGCGGGACAGTGGGCAGACAGACGCCTGGCACCCGTCTGCCGGTGCTGACTCACATCTCCAGCATTGGCACAAACCCAGGGCATTGCTGAGAGCCACTTCCTCTATATAGCAGCTGAGAGCCCACGACGCCCCGCCACATGACATCAGCACCTGCCACACACACTGTTTACCTCTGAGTGTGAGACCATGTGGAAGTAAAGGGTGGCACCTAACAGAGCACAAGTGCTGATCACTGCTTTTATCAGCCTTATGGAGAACAACACTTATATTCTGAGGACAAGAACTGATGAATATAAATAACATGAAGATTTAGAAAAGCAGTTAATTTCCTCCCAAACAGCACCATTCCACAAATGTATCATTACTTATTCAGAGTAGATACTCACTGGCATTTACTGCATGTTTGTGCTTTTAAATATCTCACTGAAATACTGCAGACTATAAAGTCCTGATGGAAATCTAGACAGTCTGTCGCAGACTACATTACATTAATGATGAACGAAGTTGCTTGTACCAACGACGACATTAGAAAAATAGAGAATTAATGTTTATCAAGACAAGCTTTGAATTTTGGTTTAACAAAACTTTTTACCTGAAAAAAAAAAAAAAAAAATCATCACACACACACAGGTTAAGTGTGGCGTAGGCATGGTGGCCTGGGATTTGCACTGGGCTGCTTCCATGCTGCACGCCATGCTTTTTTAATGTATCACACACTAGTTGACATACACTTACGTCTATCATGTGTTTAAAGGGGTACTTCACCCCTGGAAAGATGAATGTGTATTTAAAATTGGTCATTTATGTAGTAGAAATGTGAAATTATTTTTGAATTTGGAGCTTTCTAGACTGAGAAAAGGCAGAAAATTTATTTTTGACTAATGTGGATGAAAGACAACAACTCCCAGAATGCACTTGTTTTGCTGCCCTTGCGAGGCCACGCCCAAACCACGCCTATCGGTTACAGGCGGTATTACCAGGAAAATTCAAACAACTAGGCTTGCTTTATTACATATTAATTCTATAAATTGTGAGTTAGTTCATACATTTACAGCGAAATTGTGCTAAACTGCTTTGTATCTGGATGTACACCCAAAACCAGGAAAGGACAAGTAATTTCCATCATTTTCCGATTAAGTTAAAGATTTGGAGCGATGTAAACAGTGGCTGCGGGCCATCAAACACCCGAAGTTTGGAGATGACACCGTTATAGACAACATAAAAAAACGCAAGAATATGTAGTCTCCATTTCAAGCACGAGGACTACAAACCAAATATCCTTGCAAAGAAGAGTACCATTCTGAAGGACACTGCGATACCGTCGATATTCACTTTCCCACAGGACAAACAGCCTGGGCCATCTGGTACTAAGCGTATTCGCCTAGAGGTAAGACTCGCTGATACTACACTGATAACACAGTAGCTTATGTAGTGTTGTAGGTAGCAGTAAAACTAAATGAAGATTTTTGCGTCATCGCAGGCTTTTTTACAGAATAAAAATGCATAAATCTCTCATCTCGGGCTGATATGAAGAGGGAAAGCACGGTAATTCGAAAATACTAGTGGTATTCTCCTAATACAAAGCTTAATGCTAAATGCTGAAGTAACCCTTTAACAATGAATGCAGAAAAAAAAACAGGGTAAGCATGGCTGTCACAGACACGTCAGGTTCCACCTCACTTCAGTACCCGCGCACCCAATCACCAGCGTACTAATCACCGCCACCTGAAGCTCATCACATCAGTCATCAACACCAGCACTTAAACCCCACACTCACACACACTCACTGTCCGGTCTCGTTTGTGTTACACCAGTTGTAAACTTACCTCAAGGACTCCCAAGGCGATACTTACCCAGCCTCATCATCTCCTTCGTCTCCATTGTCTCCAGTCTCCTCGTGTGCCTACCTACCAGTGTGTGTGAGTGTTTCCATCTGCCTTCTCCAGCGTCTCCCTCTTCAGTCATCTGCAACAACAACAAGGACAGTATTATCTCTCATTCCACCTCTGAGATCTTCCACCACTTCATTCACCACCCGTTTTGCTCTGCTGTTTGCTCAATAAACATCTTAACTGCTTTTATTCCTGCCTCCGGTGTCTCTGTTATAACAGAAGACCGGACCATAACAGCTAAGCATCAGCATGAGCCATCAGGACCCCTTTCAGGAGCTCGTGGACGTTTTACGTCGAGCACTCACCTCACTACCACCATCACCATCACCAGCACCCACCGCTGCTGCCGCTTCCGCTTCCACCGCCACGGCTGCTTCTCCAGTCTTCCCCGCCAGTCCCATGGCCAAACCGGCGCCCTACTCTGGATCGGCGGAGGAATGCAGCGGATTCCTTCTGCAGTGTGAGTTGGTTCTGGAGATGCAACCGCACCTCTACCCCACCGACACGGCTAAAATAGCGTTTGTAATATCACAACTGCAAGGTAAGGCCCTTCTATGGGCGGATTCCCTCTGGACTCAAGGAAGCTCTGTCGTTAAATCATACCCTGCATTCGTCTCTCACTTCAGAGAAGTTTTCGGAAAACCCCTGACCGACTCGTCTACTGGTGAGAAATTGTACAATCTGAAACAAGGAAATAAGAGTGTTAATGATTATGCCTTGCAGTTTCGAACGCTAGCCGCAACCAGTGGTTGGAACGAACAAGCCCTCATCACCACCTTTCGACAAGGGCTGGAGCCCAACGTGCGGTTGCATCTCGCTGCATACGAGGACTCCCTAGGACTCGAACGCTTCATCCAACTCGCCATCCGCGTGGGTTCTCGTATGCAGTCGTGCCTCCTAGAGCACCAGAGCCAGCTACCAACCACCACACTCCTCCGTCGGTTCGAACCCGTCAGCTCCCCAGAACCAGCAAGTGAACCAATGCAAGTGGATAACTCCCGCTTATCTTCTACAGAAAGACAGAGACGGCTGACCCTGAATCTATGTCTATATTGTGGTTCCCCTGGGCATGTAATCTCCACATGCCCAATTCGTCCTCCTCGACCCGTGGTGAGTGCCATCATTCCCTCAATCCAAAAAATGAAACCACTCACTACTGTAGTAAACCTTACTGCTGCTAATGCTTCTACTTCAGTGGTGGCGCTCCTCGATTCAGGGTCAGCAGGAAATTTCATCTCCGGCGCCCTCTGTCGACACCTCGGGCTCAAAACCTCGCCTTCTCCGAATGTTTACAAGGTCCACTCCATCACGGGCAAACCCCTGAGCCGAAGAATGATCCGACGGATGACTGGACCACTTCAGCTGCAAGTGGGTATCTTCCACACTGAGAACATCCATCTGCTGGTTCTGGAGGAATCCACCGCTGACGTGGTTCTAGGGCGTCCATGGTTGGAACAACACAACCCCACCATCTCCTGGCGCACGGGCGAAGTCCTGAAGTGGGGCGACCACTGCTTCTACAGCTGCTTCCCAGACCTTCCTACTCCAAGATCTCCTCTCTCCAAAGACATCTCCATTAACGCAACCTCCATCGAAAGTCCTGTGGATAAGCGCTCCGTCGACATTCCACCCGATTATGCCCACTTCAGTGACGTCTTCTGCCCGCAACGCGCCTCCAAGCTTCCTCCACACCGGCCATGGGACTGCGCCATCGATCTGTTGCCGGGTGAACCAGTGCCTAGGGGACGCATATACCCCCTGTCAGTACCGGAGGAGAAGGCCATGGAGGAATATATCAAAGAGGCCCTAAACCAAGGATACATCCGCCCGTCTACTTCCCCTGCTGCTTCAAGCTTCTTCTTTGTGGCCAAGAAGGACGGAGGCTTGCGGCCCTGCATCGATTACCGCTCCCTAAACAAGATAACCGTCAAGTTCAGGTACCCACTTCCCCTCGTCCCAGCGGCCCTGGAACACCTCCGTGGTGCCACTGTGTTCACGAAGCTGGACCTCCGCAGCGCGTATAACCTCATCCGGATACGCGAGGGGGACGAGTGGAAGACCGCCTTCGTCACGCCCACCGGCCACTACGAGTACCTCGTTATGCCGTATGGCCTGGTCAACGCCCCTCCGTATTCCAGGACTTCATCCATGAGGTGCTCCGGGAGTTTCTCCACAAGTCCGTCCTAGTGTATATAGATGACATCCTTATTTACTCCCGGAGCCTGGCCGAACATCGCCACCACGTTGCGGAGGTCCTCCAACGCTTACGGCAGTTCCATCTATTCCTGAAAGCAGAGAAGTGCTCATTCCATCAGCCCTCTGTCCACTTCCTGGGATACGTGATAGATCACAGTGGCATCCGGATGGACGAGGGGAAGGTGTCCGCCATCCAGAACTGGCCAACCCCAAGTACCATAAAAGAACTCCAACGCTTCCTAGGTTTCTCCAACTTTTACCGACGTTTTATCAAGAACTACAGCACCATCGTCAGTCCACTCACCAACCTACTCCGTCATCAGCCCAAGTCTCTGTCCTGGTCCCAACCTGCCAACGAAGCTTTTGAACACCTCAAGAAAGCCTTCACCACCGCTCCCCTCCTCGTCCACCCCAATCCAGACCTGCCATTCGTCGTTGAGGTGGACGCCTCCACCACCGGAGTGGGAGCGGTCCTATCACAGCAGCAGGGGAATCCAAGTAGGCTCCATCCATGTGCCTTCTTCTCCCGCAAGCTCAACCCGGCGGAGGTCAATTACGACATCGGGGACCGGGAACTCCTGGCTGTCAAGCTCGCCCTTGAAGAGTGGAGGCATTGGTTGGAGGGAGCTAACCATCCGTTCCAGGTACTCACTGACCACAAAAACCTCGAGTACCTAAAGGCTGCCAAACGACTCAACCCTCGCCAAGCCAGATGGGCGATGTTCTTTTCAAGATTCAACTTTACAATATCCTACCGTCCAGGCTCCAAAAATCTCAAAGCTGACGCTCTCTCACGTCTCCATGCACCCGAGGAAAAGAATGAAAACCCCGACACCATCCTGCCCGAATCCATATTTATGAGCCCCATCGAGTGGTCAGAAGAGACACTCCCCTCCTCCAATGCCTCCTCACGAACTCCGCCGGGTTGCCCCCAGGGCTTGCGTTACATCACCCGGACACGACGCACTCCACTCCTGCACTCCGTTCACTCTTCACTTGGCACTGGTCACCCGGGGGTCAATGAGACCCTCTCGCTGCTCAAACAGCGCTTCTGGTGGCCAAACATGGCCAACGACGTCAGAAGGTACGTGCAGGGCTGCAGGGAGTGCGCCATCTCCAAGAGCCCACGCCATCTTCCCACCGGCAAGCTCCATCCTCTGCCCGTTCCTGAGAGGCCCTGGTCACACCTGGGGGTCGACTTCGTCACCGACCTCCCAGAGTCTGAGGGTAACACATGCATTCTAGTCGTCGTAGACCGTTTCTCCAAGGCCTGCCGCCTCATTCCCCTGGAGGGTCTACCCACAGCCATGACCACAGCCGAGTTAATGTTCAACCATGTCTTCCGTCATTATGGAATCCCCGAGGACATTGTCTCTGATAGAGGACCTCAATTTATCTCCCGAGTCTGGAAGGCTTTCTTCTCGCTCCTGGGTGTGACCGTCAGCCTATCGTCTGGATACCACCCTCAGTCGAACGGGCAGACGGAACGGAAGATCCAGGAGATCGGCCGCTTCCTGCGTACCTTCTGTCACGGCCACCAGAACTCCTGGAACCAGTACCTGGGTTGGGCCGAGTACGCCCAGAACTCCCTCCGTCAAGCCACCACTGGATTAACACCTTTCCAATGCGTACTCGGTTTCCAACCCCCACTGTTCCCCTGGAACGGGGAACCCTCCAACGTTCCTGCCGTCGACTACTGGTTTCGGGAGAGCGAGAGGGTATGGGACTCAGCTCACCACCAGTTGCAGAGAGCCCTGCGCAGGCGCAAGATGACAGCCGACCTTCGGCGCTCCCACGCTCCAACCTACCAACCGGGGCAGAAGGTCTGGCTGTCCACCAGGGACATCAGGATGCGCCTGCCCTGCAAGAAGCTGAGTCCCCGCTTCATTGGCCCATTCACCATCCTGCGACAGATCAACCCCGTCACCTACCGGTTACAACTCCCTGCACAATACAAAAGAATTCATCCCACCTTCCACGTGTCACTATTAAAACCTCACCACCCTTCTGTTCTTCCCTCCACAGAACCTGACGTGGCAGCCGTCGAGCCCCCCCTTCCACTCATCCTGGACGATGGAACTGCTTACATGGTACGAGAGATCCTGGACTCCCGGCGCCGTGGTGGTCTCTTGGAATACCTGGTGGACTGGGAAGGCTACGGCCCCGAAGAACGCTCATGGGTCCCCAAGAATGATATCCTTGATCCTGCTCTGTTACAGGCTTTCCACACCAACCACCCAGACAGGCCTGCCCCACGACCTCGAGGACGACCACCACGACGTCGGGGTCCTCGGCCCTCAGGAGCGGGCCGTGGGAGGGGGGGTACTGTCACAGACACGTCAGGTTCCACCTCACTTCAGTACCCGCGCACCCAATCACCAGCGTACTAATCACCGCCACCTGAAGCTCATCACATCAGTCATCAACACCAGCACTTAAACCCCACACTCACACACACTCACTGTCCGGTCTCGTTTGTGTTACACCAGTTGTAAACTTACCTCAAGGACTCCCAAGGCGATACTTACCCAGCCTCATCATCTCCTTCGTCTCCATTGTCTCCAGTCTCCTCGTGTGCCTACCTACCAGTGTGTGTGAGTGTTTCCATCTGCCTTCTCCAGCGTCTCCCTCTTCAGTCATCTGCAACAACAACAAGGACAGTATTATCTCTCATTCCACCTCTGAGATCTTCCACCACTTCATTCACCACCCGTTTTGCTCTGCTGTTTGCTCAATAAACATCTTAACTGCTTTTATTCCTGCCTCCGGTGTCTCTGTTATAACAATGGCATGTGTGTGGTGGCCAAGGGTGGGTCTTTGGGCCCTAGGCACCGCAGCAATGAGTTTATTGTTAATATCGTTATTATTACTACTATTACTAAATTAGTAAATTAATTATTACGATTTGTCGTCTTCCTCATTCTTTCCCCTCATTTCCAATTAATTGAGTTCTTCATCATTATTATTATTGTTATTATTGCTACTACTATTACTACTATTAAGGCCTTTGCACACTGATGAGTCCGAAATTTTTGCATGCGTATTTCCGTTTTCGTAATCCTAAAAATTCGTCATGCACAGAGACCTTGCGGATGCGAAAAACGCAGAAAAACGAACCTGATCCGAATATTTTTTTGACGGACGAAAGTTTCGGAGGCAGTGTGCAAACGTGATTGACATAACGTGAGGTTGAATTTATTTTTTAATATGCAAAAATTTTGCATGCGAATTTTTATGTCTGTTGTACTGCTCTACATATTCCTTTATTTAAATGCGTCCACTCCCACACCCAGTTCTGCTTACACACACGCACACAAATTATATTGGCTGTTATGTATGTTTTGTTGGTCTTGGTTATTTTGTATTTGATTTCTCACCTGTAGTTGTCTGTTTGCATAATAATAATAATAAATAAATAAATAAATAAAAACTTGGACCTTGCACCTTTTACCTGGAAGTTTAAAATGGCTCAAAAAGGCTTGAAGGATATTTAAGCCTGGTGTAATTTAGAAAAAACCCTTTAACCCTCCAGTGCTGTTCAGTCATTTTTGACCAATAAAGCGTTTATTTTTAGTTTTTTTTTTCTTTAGAATTTATTTTAGAATTTTTTACTTCATCAGAATGGTACGAAACCTGGTAAAGGTTTTGACACTTGCTATGTGAACACATAGCATCCTGGACATGATTCGAAAAGGTTAAATGGTCCTGAAAATAACCGCATTGGAAATTAAGGGGAATTGAATTTCATCTAGTGTAAATGTTTGGTACTGCACCCCAAACAAAATCTTAAGATATCAACCTCAAATTTGGAGCAAAACTTGTTTAGCTTTATGGCTTTGATTTTCACACAGTTTTAGAGTAAAACATGTTTTGGAAAATATATATTTCATATAAAATTTTAAAACAGTATTTTTATGCATTTTTCATAATAACTTTTTTTGTTTCACTTTTTTTTTTTTTTTTCATTTCCGCAATAATCTACCAAGTGTCTTCTTTAAAAAGTTATCAAATTGCAAACCATTCAAGATTTATGACAGTTTAAGTTAGAAATTTAATTTTCAGGTATATGCTCAAAAACTGATGAATGAATGAAATTAATCATACCTATTCCAATAATATAATTTTGAACCATATCGAACTAAATTATAGAACATTCAATTAATTGAAATAATAATAAAACTGGTTATTTATGGGTTAGGTCTATAAATGTAACCAAACAGTTGTTCCTTTGGTGTTTCCATGGTTTCTACAAAATAAAACCCGAAACCAAGGGGGAATGCGGATATGACGCCATTGACAGGCGACTCCAGGACACATCCAGTATACTTGGTTAAAATCACGATTTTCTCACAATTTACAAATAGTTGGAAACATTTGGGATATTGTGAGTACTCAACTGAACAAAATATATAACACTGTTTTTTGGATATTTTACTGCAAAAACTTTACATATTGTACCTTTAAGGTATGGTCACATTTTTTGTTGTTGACTTCATTAAATGTGACCACACTTTAAAGGGTTTGTTTTGACTGGAATTTCACTAATATTACAACACCTTTACCCAGATACAAGCAATTTCCTGTCTGTTTTTATTCCTAATAAAATGTACACTCAAGACAGAGTTGTTCATTAGTTCTTAAAGTTATACAGTTATAAATTAACAGTGGATATAGGTAAGTGCAGTTCAATGATCTTGACTCAACAGTAGATGAGTAATGATATTACAATACAAACAACTTTATATACATAATAATATCAGCAGCGTTTACAGTTATTATCATTTATGATGTGCTTCAGGATCAGTCCACTGGAGTCAAGAGGGAGGGGAGAATCACACAAAGACAGAAAAGCTTCAACCTTTCAGCTGTAGAGGACATTGACAGAAGACAGGCGCAAGAGCTGCTGCTGAGACGTCACTGCAGTCACACACACTCACACACACACACACACACGCACGCAAGGAGCAGCTACCCGCGTGCATCGCCGCAGCATTTAAGAAGCGTGTCATGCAAGCCGAAGGTCAAGACTTACTGGACGGACACACTCTCGGCGTCGGACAGGCCCGGCTGGGAAAAGCAGCCTGACACTACGGAGCCCATGACAGTCGTCTGGCGGTGCGTGTGGATGAACTCCTGATGTGTCCTACCGTCCGGCCAGATGCTCGGCTCTGACCTACATGGAGACGGTGCGTGCGGTTTCCTGCGGGCTGCTAGGACACAGCGGTCTGTTTGTGCTTATTCATTACTGTAGCGAGTCTCATCACTACAGCCGCTACGCTCAACTCTGGCGTCTTACCCCATCTGCGGGCCGGCCGGGCGGACGGATGGATGGAGGGGGGGCTGGGCCAAACACACGCGAGTGTGTGTGAATGGAGCGACAGAGCGATGTGCTTTATTTACATCCATCATGCTCTAGGGCACAAGGCTGCATCCTGCAGTTTGATGCTGCACTGGAGCTATAAATAACAGCAGGGTTGATGGGTCTGATGATGAGGAAATGTAGCGTGATTTCTGACGAGTGTGCGGGTGAGGATGCATGTTTACTGATTACTACTGTTATGCTGTGATACAGTGTGTTTGTCTTGCTGCATGTTGGTCTCACAAATATCCATGTACAAGCACTGATTCATCAAATTATACACATGAGAGGTTGAATTAATGCAGTGAACAGCAGGTTTAATTAAGTGTATAAGCTGCCATGAAACTCAGCCATGAAACACATGAGCTCCTTCAATACTGTGCAGCTGATCACTATCCCATTGTTCGAGTGTTTAATATTGTTCTGTTCTTTACACACACATTTTGGTTACGTACAGGAATCACAACCACATTGTACAAAAAATAACTACCCCAAAAAACTATATTCACTTCAAATTTGCATATTGTGAACAGAACCAAACTGAACATAGTTGATGAAAGGAACGCCAAGAAAGAACAAAAAATGAATACACAGTACACAAGAGTATATACAAACAAGAGTTTGTTGTTAGTTGCCAGCAGCTCACCAGCTCCAGACAAACAATGACACTCAAACTTTCCTGTTACTATAGCTAACATTACAACAGCATATCTTGGTTCTGTGAAACAGCAAAACCAATGTTACTCACATATGGAGCAGAAACAAAGCAACCTTGGTGTCCGTTTTCAGGACTTTTCTAGAATTAAAGTGGATCATAACCCTTCTTTTTCCAGTAATATTCCTCTGACCTTCTCTCTTTCAGCATTCTTTCTTCAAATCTCTCCCTACATTTCACAAAGGGGTCCCTCCTGAGTCATGAAATAAAATATATATATATGTATTTACACACACCGATCAGGCATAACATTATGACCACCTTCCTAATATTGCGTTGGTCCCATTTCAGCCCTGACCCATTGAGGCATGGACTCCACTAGACCCCTGAAGGTGTGCTGTGGTATCTGGCACCAAGATGTTAGCAGCAGATCCTTTAAGTCCTGTAAGTTGCGAGGTGGGGCCTCCGTGGATCGGACTTGTTTGTTCAGCACATCCCACAGATGCTCGATTAGATTGAGATCTGGGGAATTTGGAGGAAAAGTCAACACCTTAAACTTGTTGTTGTGCTCCTCAAACCATTCCTGAACCATTTTTCCTCCGTGGCAGGGCGCATTATCCTGCTGAAAGAGGCCACAGCCACCAGGGAATACCGTTTCCATGAAAGGGTGTACATGGTCTGCAACAATGCTTAGGTAGGTGGTAGGGCTGCAGCGATTAATCGCGATTAATCGTTTGCAATATAAAAGTCTGTTTACACGTAATATATATGTGTGTTTTTTGTGTATAATAATTATGTTTAAATAAATACACACACACATTCATGTATATATTTAAGAAAAATATTTTATATATAAATATAAAATTTATTTTTATATGTAATATAAAATACATATAAATATATATATATATATATTTATAATACATGCATATATTTCTAAACTTTATACCTGTATGTGTGTGTATTTATATATACATAATTATTATACACAGAACACACACATATATTACATAAACACAGACTTTTATTTTGCAAACGATTGATCGCAATTAATCGTTGCAGCCCTAGTAGGTGGTACGTGTCAAAGTAACATCCACATGGATGGCAGGACCCAAGGTTTCCCAGCAGAACATTGCCCAAAGCATCACACTACCTCAGCCGGCTTGCCTTCTTCCCATAGTGCTTCCTGGTGCAATGTATTCCCCAGGTAAGCGACGCACACACACCCAGCCATCCATGTGATGTAAAAGAAAACGTGATCCATCAGACCAGGCCACCTTAGTCCACTGCTCCGTGGTCCAGTTCTGATCCCATATGCAACAAACTGTGATGCACTGTGTATTCTGATATATTTCTATCAGAACCAGCATTAACTTCTTGAGCAATTTGAGCTCCCCACATGCATCAGTGAGCCCTGGCTGCCCATGATCCTGTCGCCAGTTCACCACTGTTCCTTCCTTGGACCACTTTTGGTAGATACTGACCAGTGCAGACCAGGAACACCCCACAAGAGCTGCAGTTTTGGAGATGCTCTGACCAAGTCGTCTAGCCATCCCAATTTGGCCCTTGTCAAACTCACTCAAATCCTTACGCTTGCTCATCTTCTAACACATGAACTTTGAGGACAAAATGTTCACTTGCTGCCTAATAGATTCCACCCACTAACAGGTGCCATGATGAAAAGATAATCAGTGTTATGCACTTAACCTGTCAGTGGTCATAATATTATGCCTGATATATATTTATATATTATTTCAGTTAAAGTTTATTTTATTTAAAGTGACAATTTAAAGTTTTTTTGATGGTTCTAATAACCCTGGTCTGAGCACGTAAGTGCAACTGATGATATTTAACAGCAGAGGGCGCCATATAATCAACTCAAGCCTCCATGTTTTCTCTCTCACACAAGCTCTTCAGCAAAACAACATTAATGAAACTATGCCCAGTGCTAAAAATTCTACATAACAACAATTTTTGCAACCATGATAAAGTCAAAAAGAGTTGTTGTCCATTCTTGCAACCTTTTTATAAAGTGAACTGTATGGTCTTACCTTAAACAGCCCTGCAGCCAGTCTCTCTGGTTTACGCCGTTAGCTAGAGCTGCTCCTGCTGAGAGAAACGATGAGGTCACCTCCAGAGCTGCCCTTCCGCTCTCCTTTTTGGTGGTGACGCTCAGCACCTCAGTGTCAGAGCTCAGGCCCGGCGCGCCGGGATCCAGGAACAGACTTCTGTCTTTGAGTCGCTGCTGAATCATCGGAGTGAGGGGAATGTCGAAGGCAAAGGAGGGCTCTGGAGCGGTTTGAGAAGTGGGTTCAGGTGCAGGGGTGGAGAGGGTGTCCAGCGAGTCCATGCTACTGTAAAGAGTCGCCCGCAGACGCTCCGACTCCAGGATGTTCTCAAACTGGCAGCTGAAGACATCTGTGGTGTCACTCTCACCTGCAGCAGATTTACCTTCAGAAGTCCTGAAACAGACAAACACATCTCAATAACAGCACAGCACACAGTGTGAGACTGAACAGGAAGATACAAACGGAAGTTGGCATTATGACATACGTTTCATTTCCTACTTGAGGAGTACGTTTTAAGCCCTTGTCAGAGAATCCATGATCAATCATTCATGAATTAAGCACATTTCCTCTCAAACTATCATTTCCATTAAGCATTTAGTTTTCCCCTTTAGATTCTTATTACTGGAATACAGTATTTTTTAATGATGTTTATTAAGATCCACATAATTACATGTTGTACAGCAAATGTTAATTGCCATGACAATGCAAAAACAAAAAAACAAAATAAGCTTTGTTTTCATTATTCAAATGATTAATTATGATCTATATTTGTTCTTGACAAATGAGCATCACCCACAGGAAGTAAAAATGCATGATTCCATTATAAAGCCACAAACCTTATTCCTCTTAGCAGCTGAAAGTGAACACAATGCTTCCTCTATTGTGCTTGATCATTTCTTACGAAGACCAAGCAGAAAGGATAAAGGAAGTGAAAGCCATAATCGCAAACATTACAGAACCGAATATATATACAGTAAATAGATTAACTGATGAACAACATGCTTGAACACTATGTAAGGTGCAGCTGTGTGACTCTCATTCTACACAGCTTGTAGTATCCTCAGTGAGCTGCCTACATGGCCATCATAGCTGTGCTCCTGACATGACGGCTATTCCTAAAAGGTAGACAGCAATATCATACTGCCTTCTAGATTGTGGCAATACCAAAATGCAATGTGACATCAGTGAAATAATCATTTCAAAATGGCAAACAAGTCAAGAAAAATACAGATTATAAATACACAAATTTTTCAGTTTAATACTACAAACATCAAATATGAGTTGCTGCCTAATGCCTATGCAGAGTGTTTTAGATGCTGTCTATTGAGAAAATGTTATTGTGTTCATTTAAAAATGTCCAAAATCTTCACTAAATGTATAATAATAAGCTTAATTGCTATTAAATAGAGAAAGAAATTCAATACTGATTATTTTAATGATAAAGTGTCTGATAATTAGGGTTGCCAGGTCTGCGAAAAAAAACTAAAAAAAAAAAAAAACTAGTCCAATGGCTAATCAAAAATGGGTAAAATATAAAATGGGTGAAATATTTCAATACAAACATTTCAGTCAAAAAATTAAATAAAAATGAAAATAAAATGTATGCAATATGTCAAACCTTTAACCCGCTTAAAATAAATCAACATGGGGCAACAGTTAAAAGAATTCCACAGGAAAACCACAGACTCCCTTTTTATTCATCATTTATTTCAGATTTCTCACATAGAGTAAAAAATATTTAAAAAGTATTAATAAAATATGAATAGCTCAAACTGCTGTAATAAAACAGTTATAAAAATAATTATGTAGTTACCTTGATAATAATAAAAATTTAAGGAGTTAATTTACCCGTGAACACGGTTGTTTCCTGTTGAACGCACACCGGTTTAATGCCACAAGTGGCTACTATTTTTTATTATTTAAAAATAGAAAAGTGTGAATATCTGCGAACAGTAACAGTAGAGCGACATCGATAATCAGCATGACTATCTACCGACCTTTTGGCAAGTGAAGGATCGCAATGAAGAGGTACCGTACCTGTCTGAGGCGTTTTCTGTTGGTCTGTGATCGGGTCTAGTCGCACGCCCCTGTGGCGCTCCTGTGGCTTCTGTATGCTGACAGTCTTGAGTCACTTCCTCTTTCACACTGCAGCTCTGGCGTGTTCCGTTTTGCATCTCTCCGTTCACTAGACTCTCTGCATTGCTTTCCACAAACCGCAGCTTTTTTGGTGGCTTGTCCCGCAGTTTGCCCCCTTCCAGAAAGCCGCTGAAGATGCCCGGGATCTCAGCCAGGATTTTATTGGATTCCTCTAGAGACTCATCTATGAGTTCTTCCGAGGGGTCGTCCGACATACTAGGAGAGGGTGACCCTGCCCTCTTGCCCTCCGTCTCTTTTCCAGCATTTTCTTGGGAGGGCACCTCTACGGATGGCTCTGTGTGCACTGCAACTAGAGTGGGGCTGGCGTCAGGTTTATTTTGGCTGGCTGATGCATTCCTAGGGTCCCGCACGGGCCCAGTGCTGAAGCAGTTCAGCTCGTTTGCGGCCGCCATAACTGAGCTAGGATCCTTTATGAGCGCCTCGCACCACGAGTCGAACAGCAGACCAGATGTCAGGAGAGAGTCTCCTGCTAACTCAGACTGGCCGTTCTGAAGGTCTAGGCCCTGCTTGGCCATATCCACTTGTAACGGCGAGGTTTCACTTTGTCCGTTGCAGGGGATCATGGGTGAGGCGCTGGCATCTCCTGACGTCGAGCCCTGTTCGGCCGCAGCATGCTGGCTCCGAGCGGTCAGGCCACTCAATAGGTTCGACAGCTCCCTGTCAATCTCCTGGAAGAGTGACGTCTCATCAATGTCATCGTCCTCAAGACCTGAGCCGGTTTCTGGTTTTGCTTGGGTCGGAGAGGTGACTGAGAAACCAAAAAACGAAGAATAGAGATCAATAAGAGTGCTATAAAATCAAGTTAAGTAAAGTGAGACTGTCTGACTCAAAACCAGCGGAAGGGAGGATGAACAACAAAAGAAAGAGAAAAAGCACAGCTGGTAGTGGCATTTCATGTATACAAAAGAAAAGCAAACATTTTTGGTAGATCATAGCGTGTCATCAAGCAGACAAATTAGACAAAAAATAGATCAGGGCCAGACATGAAGTGTTACAATTCATTTTTCCTGTTAAACACTGTGCGCATCTTTTTATTTTAATCATGTAATTTTCAGAGTTACCATTCATGTAGTTTGGTTGAGTGTTAAGAACTTGCTGGAACGTCAATAATAACAGTCAATTCTGAATTTTGCAACAACAACAACAAAAAAGTAAAACCAATTGAAAATTGAACACCAATTGAAAATACAGTGGTTTGACATTAAAGTACAGTTTTCCACCTTAAATGAAGAAACACGTGTCTATAACACTGATTCTATAAAGGAATTCAAAGAAAATGTCTGTTTTATTCTGCATGTGTGTTTAGGTGTTTCCTTTTTTTATGTTCAATTATTTCATAGACAAGTCTGATATGTTTCTGAAGCAGATCCTCATAAAAATAAATATACTGTTTGTTTGGGGGTTTTTTTTACAAAAAATTATAAATGTTTTTAAGGGTTGTACCACATGATAGTTTTAAGACCTGAACAAACCTTTCTTTGTCATAAAAAGGTCAAAAAGGTCAAATTATTAGATATATTAAGACTTGTTGGCTGACAATCTGCATTTTGGTTTCACCAAATGATTCTAATTTGACAGACAAACATTTTATTTTATTAATTAGTATTTTTCACCCCAAAGAAATAACAATGAAAGATTATGCAAAACTTAAGATTTTCTTTTCATAATTAATTGAGAACTTTTATATGACATCAGGACAACTGTATTATCCTGACATATTTTACTTTATGCTATTTCAAAATGATAAAAATGAATTTTAATTCAGAAATTAAAAACTTGCTCATTACAGAAAAAGTAAAAAAAAAAAACTTACAGAAAACTGCCAAAGTCACGCCCCCAGTGGTGAACCATTGAAATTTCAAAACACCTATGACGAAACGAAGCCTTGTTTACTGAAATCACGTGACTCTGGCAGTTTGATTTGCGCTCCGAACCACTGATTCGAAACAAAAGATTTGTAAAGCTTCAAAGCTTCATGAAGCAGTGTTTTGAAATCCCCCATCACTAGATATAGTTGAATAAACATTAAGGCTGAACCACTGCAGTCACATGAACTGTTTTAAATACGTCTTTAGTAGCTTTCTGGGCACTGAAAGTGTTAATTGTCTTGCTGGCAATGCAGGCCTCACTTAGATTTTATGAAAAATATCTTAATTTGTGTTCCGAAGATGAACAAGGTCTTACGGGTGTGGAACAGAATGAGGGGTGTGTACTTAATGGCAGAATTTTTATTTTTGGTGAACTAAACCTTTAAGCAACATGCAGATGAGTCATATTTGTTCAGAACTGCTAAAACTCTTTTCACCAGGTGGCAGCATTTGACTTGATTTAACAGACTGAATGAAAATGTACTCTAATCAAGCTTACAATACAGCTCTTACATTTCAGTGTGTGAGATTAAGATTAGGCACACTTAGAAATGTCTGAATGTCAAAAGATATAAAATATTAAAGTCGGTGGCATTTATTGTAAAGAAAAACAGCACAGTCACAAAAAAGTTTGTTAGGTTTAAAATGATAAATCTGTGTGGTCTGTTGATTTTGTTCATCGGCAGTGGTGGAGTGACTGCCAAACCTAGCCTAAAATCCAGTAGTGCCCAGATATTATTATTATTACCTTAATTTGTTTTGATATCATCTATCACTCAGTGCATTTATATCTATACCCATTTTTTTCTCTCCATAACATTACCAGAAAAATGTACGAGAAATATATAAATAATAATAATCACTATTATTAGTCTGAGTCTGTATTTATTCAGACTCATGAAAAAAATGTATTTTTTTTTTTTTTTTTTACTTAAACAGCTCTGCACAAGGTTTATTTGTGCAATGGCCCTTCTTGCAGTGGACAGACACACAGGCAGACACACAGGCAAAGAGAGACAGACAGGCAGACAGACAGACAGAAAGGCAGACAGACGAGAGTCACCGGCGGTCCTTAGAGTCCAGTTTAAAAAGCTTTGCTTCAAGTACATAGTACATTATATGAATTGGGATGTAAGGTCACTGCTGCACTCTGTTACTGTGTTATTTGTAGAAGTACAAGGAAACTGTGAGCCAGTAATCTATGAGCTTTGTGACTCACATTTACTTCTGAAACAGGTTTCATCATGACTGCTGTTGCCACTGAAGTGTAACACACCAGTGATACAGAAAGACTAAGATCATGGAGAAGCGTGTCTTGTGTGTGGTGCTTAAAACACATTTGTCACTCCTTTACTGAGAGTTTAATCCCGTTCTGTATACACAGTTCAATCAATTATGTCTTTATATCCACATTACACAACCGAATTACATCACTGACAATTTATATAAATTTATATAAAATCTGAACAACTATAATGCAGTGATGCCACTCTCTTTTTGACAAAGGCAGCTCAAAAATGGATGCCATTAGATGCTAGAAAACAAAGGTATGTCTCATCACTGAATCTTTTTTTGAGACAGTCTCTCTCACTAAAGTTAAAGAGTCCTGTGGTCTTAGGGGAATCCCATACATTACTCTCTTGAAAGACCAGTGTTGCCAGAAAAGCTGGGTCTGACAAAACAAGCCACTTTTCTCACCAAAATAAACTCAAATACATAACTGTATTCTGGAAATAAGTCTCACAATAACTCATAATTTTCATAAGCAACTTACATGAAAAAACAAGCCCAAAGAAGCGTTATAATAGCACCACTGAAAAAAAAATACGCTGTTTACCAGCAGCAGCTTGTTGAGTAAACAGTGGTTTACTAAAAACTGACACATAATGTCAATTATGGATAATAATTGACATTATAATTGTTGGCTGGATAATATGCCTTAGGTATAGGTTAAAAATAGTGGAAATTAAACATGTTCAACTGAAGCCCAAATGTTGCTATAATTATCACTACATCAGTAATCGCAATTTCGGGAGTGACTCATGTTGATGACAATTAAAGGTGATAGGGAGGATTTTTTTCGTCGACTGAGAAACCAAAACTGTTAGTGCGTTTTTGAAATGAGCGCATGCGTAAGAACAACCCCCCTCCTTCACACACATTTCAAAGGAACGCCTCCCAAAACTCGTGCACGAGTACTGGGAACACGAGTGTTTACCACCGGCATTCGCTGTGTCGTGTTTTTTGGATTCATTATGTCGGACTCACCGCAGGTAACTCATAATCTGCAGTTGTTACTCCTGTCTCCTGACAAAAACATTGCATGCAGCGCCTGTGGAGTGTGGAAAGTTACTGGAGAGCGCAGCCGCTCTCGTCTCTCACAGGGAACGTCACGGCAGTGATTGACAAGCCAGAATTCCAATCCGCACACGTCTCTCACACGGAACGTCACGGCAGTGATTGACAAGCCAGAGGGCCAATCGTTTACGCGTAAATGATTGGCTGATTTTTTTAAGGCCCTACCTCGTGCACAGATGATGTATATTAATATTATTACTTTCAGTGCACCTAATAAATAGTCTTTTATCAGTTAGTAAAGACAGTTTCAAGTAATATTGCAAAAATGTATAAAACAAAACATCGTCTTTAGCACCTTTAATGCCGGGGACACACCTAACGATTAGCTGAAACATTCTAAGACTAAACTGAACACACATACCGATTGTTTCCTTCGACTGGAGCCAATTTATATACTCACACATGGAATTTGAACACCGACTGTAATCGCAGACTGAACGCAACTGGCTCTGACTGGACGCGTTTGAGCGCGATCAGTCATAAGTATCAATTTACATTCATAATCGGCCTTACAATCGTTAAGTGTGTGCACGGCTTAAGGGATTTACTCTGAAAATGGTTGCCTCTCTCAAAAGTGCATTGTGTATGAGGACTATGTATTGTTGTTATTTAAAAAAATATCCCTATTGACCCTATTTATTGTCTTACCAAATGCACTTCATTGCCTTCAGTTTTCACCAGTGAAGAATTATGTTTGCTACAGAGTGGCAACCTGCAATTGTTACCTTAAAGAAGCTAGTTATTTTCATTTATGAAGTTTTTAAATATGGATATTTTTCTTACAAAAACACATCACTTTGCTTCGGATGGCCTTTATTAACCCCATGGAGCCATATCATATGGCCCATATGGATTATTTTTATGATGGATGGTAGGGGTGTGAATCATCACTGGTCTCAGGATTCAATTCGATTATGATTATCATATCAATGATTCGATTCGATTCTGTGACATTTAATTTCAACACCCCTAATGGATGGATGCACTTTTTTGGGCTTCAAAATCATGAGCGCCATAAAGCTGGGAAGAGTCAGGATTCTTTTCTTTTTTTTTAATATAACTCTGATTGTGTTCATCTGAAAGAAGATAGTCTTATACACCTAGGATGGCTTGAGGGTGAGTAAATCATGGGTCAATTTTCATTTTTTGGTGAACTACCCCTTTAAGAGCCATTTCTATCTCATTTTACAAAATTTGTTTTGTTGGTATAGATGGATGTATTTAGGTTTATTCAGTGATGTTAAATAATATTTTTTAATAAAAATAAGTTCGTTTAGATGTTACCATTTTTCAGTGTTTTTAATGACTATGTTATGAAGAACCACACAGATGTCACACATTTAGAAGAAAAGGATGTAAGCAGAGGAAAATATAGCATCACAAACAGAAGTAATAGAGAAATGAAGAAAATGAAGTGTTTCATACAGTTTAAATTTACTAGTAATACAACACACACAATAATCATATAAGTAAAAGTAGGCAAGAACATAAAAGTACCGCTATCTGATGAGCTTGTGTCTTCTGTCTTTCCAAAGAGAAACTCGTACTTGGCTTTGGCAACACTCTGTGCATGTGCAGAGGAGCTGCCGACACGATCAAACGCTTCTCCCTGCAAGAACAAACCACAGTTAAACTTCCATGCATTATACTGACATCTGACCTATTAACTTAACTGGCATCTAGGATGACAAGGCTGTTTCCAATATAGGCTTATCATCAGTGCAATCATCAGTTGCAGGAGGACATGATGTCAGTCTCAGAACAGAGCCAAAGTCCTTCAATTGACCAAAAGATGACCAAAGAGAGGAATTCTTCTCAAATGCAAACAAGTTTTACAAGATGGACGCTGTCAAAACAAAATATGAATTGTGTGCTATATTCATCCTCTCAAGCTATATAATAGCTTTTTAAAAGAACACATCTAAAATGAAGTTATTTTCCATTGAAATTTATTCCCCTCCTCCACAGCTCTCTCATCCATTTCGCGGTTGCATATATTCAAATATGGTAAGTCAAAACGTGTTGTGGCAGGTTTCACAACGATGCCAAATCGCAACACACCAAATTTAGAAATGCAAATGAAGATTTCTGTGAAAAGTTTTATTTTGATGTGCTTTTCACACAGAGAACATATGGCTTCAGAGGACAAGATCTCCTTTTGAGATTCACAGAAGAAAGTCATACAGAATTGGGGCAATGGTGAGTAAATGAAATATTCCTTTAAATCCAGCAAGCGGCATGAGTAAAAGGCTGTCTGTGTGAATCTAGCGTTGCTCTGCATCACACTGACGCTCCTACAGGAGGCCAGTCGCTATGACTTGCTCCAGGCGGCTCAGGAATGTTTCTGTTTCCAGAAACGGGCTGATTTTTTAATACCAGTGTCTTTTGTAGCTGGCAAGTAATTGACCACACTCTAGCCACATGATGGAGCATGCAGAATTACTGGAACTGAACTCCAAATGGAATGAAACGGTGTCCGCTTTCAATTTCACAAGAGTAGTCAACCTTAGTGAAAATCTGACCTTAGAGTTTAGGTTTGCCTGTTTTCCCTTGTTTGTTAAGATTAAAGTTCAAAGACTTCGGAATCAGACATCTTTATCAGACACCGTCTATAAAAAAAGCTCAAAGTCTAACGTCAGCTTTGGAATTGAGCATGTTTTAGTCAGATCTGACTGAGTGAACCCATTACTGTCAATAACAGCAGCTTCCTTGAACCAAGAAGTCAGGAAATAGAATCTAGTGTGATAAACTCTGTTATTGACTAGTCCAAGATCTTCACTGAAGACTAGAGTTGATCTGTGTAAAGGTCACCTTTTCCAGTCAGTTGTGATTGGCGATAGAAACACTAAGAGATATCTCTGTTTAGTTAGTAATGTTATCTACTTATGGCCATGGTAGAAACATTGTGAAATGAATGTCATTCCATTTAAACAGTTTTGAGAGTAATGAATGCAATGTTCTAGCAGCAGTTATGAAGAAAACTCATTGAGCTTTCATTATTGTGTTATGGCTGCACTTCAAAACCTTGTGACGTCACTTAGACAGCATTTTTAAGCATAGACACAAGAATGGAATGATGTCAGCTTTGATTTGCTCAAAATGTCCTCAGTTGCAAACAGCATGCAAAAAAGAAACTAAACACAAGACAGGAAATGATATCAGAGTGCACCCCTGCCATGCACTCCCAGTCAATAAGGTTAATGAGGTTGTAAAATGTCAAGTGGTACAACTCCACAAAAACAAGAAAATTATTCTATCTATTCTATCTATCAAAAAGAAAGAAATTTATTCAATTTATTATTAATACTATATAATTTTTTATATAGTAAAAAATGTTTACTTATTACATGATGCTATCCTTACACTGCATGACATTTTTAGATATTTGAACATAACCAACATAAACAGTACATTTCTAAGAACATTCTTATTTGGGCATTCATATCAACGAATTATTAACAAATTATTTTTCTGACCATTCCTTCAATGGATGAACTGAATTAATGGTTATTGAATTAATATCCGAGTCACTTTGTGGACCACAAGTCTATATTTTTTAGTCACTTCAGATAAAGCATAAACTGTTTTTATGTCACAATGATGAATTTGATTGATATAAAATGGTACAACTGTGAAAACTGAAAGATTATAAATGGTGACATTTACGAAAACTTACACATAGCCAAGGATTAATAATGACACAACAGTTTTAAAAAGTAATTTTTCACTATTATTTACAATAGGATCTGGATTTTCATGGGTGTAAATAAAAGATTTGTGTTATAAGAGGCGATAAAAACAACTTTGTGGTTTCAAAACCACTCCTTTCCTGGTAAAACAAATTCCTTTTGTTCCTTTCCTGTATATTATGAACTCACATTATGAACTTTAATTTTATAACATGTAGTTTGAATACGATCTTCTCAGTTGCTTAAAAAATTAAAGCAATTATCAACATTTTATAAAATGTTCTTTAAAAGATGATAGATTTTTATATGATTTGTTACATTCAATTGCCCCTTAGCAAATTTTGACTCTTATACACAATGCATCTTCTTTTCTACGTTATGTGTGTCCCTTGGTACTGTAACTATTTCTGAAGGCTCTGTTTTGAGAAAACATGAATTTTGTGAAATATGTGATTAGAACTAAGTGGAGTGGAAGAAATTTGATTAGCTACAGAAGTCTTGGCACCATTGTTGGATGCCAAATACCAGTGGCACTATGCATACTTTCATAGAAAACAATGGTGTTCAATTTTAGGGCACTTTAAGTCTTACACCTGCTACATCCAGTGTACTCCCCCTTAAACCACAGCATTCATTATATTTCTGAAAGAGGCCTACTCATAGAGAGGGTATCAAAGAAGAACTGAGGAGGAAAACTCCTAATGGGGTTTGGGTCAGCCTTTGACTTGCTTAGTTTAGGTTTAAAAAGATTATTCATTTGCTGAACTGACACAAATAGATGAAAACAAAACCTGAACTGTATTGAACTGAATGATGACATGGTTTTCAGCAAAGCTGTTTTATAGCCGATTTGGCTTGGTTTCATAATTGACAGAATTTTGTGTCCCACTTTATTTTACGTGGCTATAACTACTTGCATTTAAATTAGTCGCACGGGTATATTTGTAGCAATAGCCAACAATACATTGTATGGGTCAAAAATATAGATTTTTCTTTTATGCCAAAAATGATTAGGATATTAAGTAAAGATCATGTTCCATGAAGATTTTTGTAAATTTCCTACTGTAAATACATCAAAAAAAATATTTTTGTGAGTGGATATGCATTGTTAAGGACTTCATTTGAACAACTTTAAAGGCGATTTTCTCAATATTTAGATTTTTTTGCACCGTCAGATTCCAGATTTTCAAATAATTGTTTCTCGGCCAAATATTATCCTATCCTAACATCAATGGAAAGCTTGTTTATTCAGATGATGTATAAATCTCAATCTCAAAAAATTGACTATTATGACTGGTTTTGTTGTCCAGGGCCACATATTTGATGAACTTTACACAGTTATTGAACTGAACCAATCAAACTGACTTCAGCTGAACAATAACACTATTTTTTTATTATCTTTTTTATCTTTTAAATTATCTTTTTAGATAATTCTAATTTGTCTCATAACTTATCATTTTTGCATCATTCATAGTTATTTTGTTATTCTGTATTCTGTTTGTTACTTTGAAGCTGAATTGAAACAATCTTGTATAAAGCGCAATAGAAATAAAGGTTACTTGACTTATAGTACATATCAAGACAACAAAAACATTAAATAAATGTTTTTCAAAAATAAAGGACTTGAGGAATGCTTAAGTTAGGCACCAAAATATAAAATGCGATTACTTTAAGACAAGATAGGGACAAACTGAGAATAACCATGAAGATAAACCAATTCTGACAATTCAGGTTTTTCACAACAGTGAGCAGTCTGGGGTTTTGCCCTCAGGGTAAAACATGGTATTTAAGACACATAGACATCATGTCAGCCTGTGATCTTCAGCCTTCGAACACAATAATTATTCTCAGAGAATAAAGGAATAACACGCTTTCTGGGCACGTTTAAGAGGTACAGCAGAACATGGTTCATGTTTACACTTCATTTAATATAGCACAGTATTTTACTTGTGTTTATTTCACACAAGTGTTGTGATCACCTACAGTATAACATCTCAGGCAAAACTTCAGCCTTTATCCCTTCAAAGTAAGAGTTTTATCTGACATTATCAAACAGAATATAAAATGAAGCATATTTGTTGACTATTACTTTATTATATGGTCAAGTGTACATTTTAGGTCCAGAAACTGCTCACAATTTCTTTAGCGTTTTTTAATAATCTTTTAGTCTTTACTAGTTCATTACAAATGATTATGTGGACTGGAGTATGGGGTTAGATTCTCACCTAAAGTATTGTAGTCACAGATCAAAAAATAATAAGCGTGAATCGAAATTTAAAAACACATGTAAAAATATATAACACAAACTTAAAAAAATATACAAAATGATGGCAAAGAACGTGGTCACGGATCAAAATATAATAAGCATGAATCGAAAGATGAAAAGCGCATTTAAAAAAATAACAAGCATGGATCAAAACTTTAAACACATTAAAAATTATATTGCACAAATCTTAAACTTGTGTTTATGTGTTCTTAAAAGTTGTTTTCCTTGCTTTTATTACTCTGTACTTTGTGCTCTCTTACATTTTCTGCTCATATTTTACTCTTTTGTACACTTGTACTGTTTTTCCTCTTTCCATGTTCTGCTCTTGCATTTCCAAATGTTGCAGTTTCGAGTTTTATATAAATTAGGCCGGGCTTAAGCGTCACCATTGGTCCACTAGTTCTAGATTGACAGCTCCTCCTCTAGCCAATCAATCAAAGAGAGGGAGATGACATCACTTCAATGCGACTCATGGCTACTGATGCTCACACTCATACAGGGGAAGATAACTGTCACAGTTTAAGATTTGTGCAATATAATTTTTAATGTGTTTAAGGTTTTGATTCATGCTTGTTTTTTTAAATGCGCTTTTAATCCTTCGATTCACGCTTATTACATTTTGATCCGTGACCACTTTCTTTGCCATTCTGATAATTTTGCATTATTGTTTTTTGTTTGTGTTATATATTTTTACATGTTTTTAAATTTTTGATTCACGCTTATTATTTTTTGATCCGTGACCGCAATACTATTGGCGGGAATCTAACCCCATAGTGGAGTGACAAATGATTTTTTTTCAAATACAAATATTCTATGTAGTGCCTAAATTAATATGAGCTCATGAAAACTGCATGGTTAAAAATTGGAAAAGAATAACAAAAAAGTTCTATAGATGGAATATAGCATGCCGCACACCTTTAAATAACAAATGAATTTAATGTAAAACTAGCCAGAGTTTTATTATTAGCAATACTTAAAGATGCAGTAAGTAACAAAGATTCCCTAATAGAAATGAGCTGTACTTGTGTTTGTTTATATCATTGTGACTGCCATGTTGAGATCTCATGACTGGCCCAATACTTCTCACTTTATCCTATTTTTAGGTGGAATAAATCATTTATGGGTAACAATGTGCCTGTGAAAAGAGTATTTCTGCAAAGGCATCTTTTGTGTCTGCATGACACTGGAACCTATAGAGATATCTAAATCCTAGACCACTGTCATAACAGCCAGAGAAAATAACTAAACAACTGAGTGCACTTTTAATATCAGAAGTGCAGAAATGTTCAGTTGCTACTGTGGGAAAGGCCCCTAAAGTGTACTAAAGCATGTCATTACCGTCAAATGGTGCCAAACCTGCTGTCAAAATGAGGAAGCACCTTGTGAGGGAATTTTGGTTTTAAACAGAGTGCACTCAATCATGTGGGTGGTTTCTCAAAGGGAAAATACAACAAACCTCTTGAGTCACCTCAAGCACAGTGGGCTACAAGAGCAGTGTCCAGCAAATAGTCTGCAAGTATGGTTAAATCTCACCGTCCTACCAAACCAGGACTAAAGTAGCCAGTTAAACTGGCCCTTCGGTTATAACAGTGTTTCTCAACCAGTGTTTTTCTGATGCAAGACATTTATTTTGAGCGCAGTTTAAGTCAAGAGTTCAAAATCCTGATTCAGTATCTGCTGCCAGATGAGATGTTTTCAGGCTATATGTCAGTGTCATTATTCAAACGTTATTTTCCTAATTTGTTACGAAATAAAATCTTTGGAAAAAACTAACTTTCCTTTCCTGTCTGACATGCTTAAGCAGAGTTAAGCTGTCTATCACTTCACTATACAAAGAGCAAATGAAATTACAAGCATGCATTGTCAATTAGTAAGTCAAGAAATTACCAAAAAGTAGGCCTACCAATAAATTACGCAACTGGTACATTGTGTGTTACTGTAGCTGGGAAGGATTTGCATGCAGGTATGATGTTCATTCTATTCATCAGGAGCAGTTTCCATGTTTCATTAACAGTACATGTTAGTACTTGTATTTATTACCATGGAAACTATAACCAAATCTTAACCCAATACCACTTTATATCCACTTTGTGTTATTCTCTATATTTTTGATGACTGTTGTGGCTCATAACAACTCACCTAGTGTGTTAACAAAAACTAGAGGTTGACCAATTGATTGTATCCATACACATCCATACCGACAGTTTTTCTGGGTTGCGTCCATTGCTGGAACGCCTGAGAAGGGTCCGCTGTCATCGCGAGCAGCCTCTATAGGCAAAATAAAAACTATCACTGATGCCTCGTGTAGTTTGTTTTGACACGTGGGACCTTGCACTGCACAGAGCGGGAAACTTTTAGATACAGATTTTAAACAGACAACGAAACGCTACATGCGTCCATATTATTATAAAGTCATTTAATTGTTGACTGCTGCATTAGTGGAGAACAGCAGTATGTTTGCCATCAAGGCTGAGAAGATGCTGACATTAGTAGTACTTCAAGCAGTTAAAACAATGTGACAAAAACACATGCAAACCCGACCCATATCTTTAATGTCACGACTGTTACAATCTATTTGCATTAAGTTTATATCCAGCTGGTCGCTTTCAAAAACTCTTGAAAATTTGCACACACATTGGAATCCGCGGCCATCAGGGCCGGGCAGAAGCTGGTACCCGGGCGTGGCAGGGGGGCTCGACAGCGCCCCCCCTGAACAAAGTCCGAAAGCTTGGTCCATATATAAAACACATGAAACTTCAGCTGTGTGTTCGTTGTAGGAGTCTGATCACATGGATGTGACTATTGTGAGTCAAAGTAATAGCGCCACCAACTGGCAGCAAGAAGTGTGCCACTTTCAAAATGCATTGAGTTCACTCTGTTATTTTTACCTGATTTGCTTCAAACTTCATCAGTGTAATGTCAATACACAGCAGATGTAGACCTGTGATAGGATTCTTGATATTTTAAATATTGTTGCCATGGCAATGCGTAAAACTTTAATAATATTCTTGAGTGTTTTTTTGAGGCTCTTAACATGCTTCAAATTGCATGAAACTCGACACACACATCAATATTGTCAACCAGTAGACATAGACAAAGCCATAGAAATGGGCGTGGTGGAGGGGCTCAGTAGCACCACCTTTTGACAAAAGTGGGGGGGGGGGGGTAAGTTTTTCCTACAGTCCCCAAACTCGGTACACATATTGTTCTCATCAAGCCGGACAATTTTCTAATTTACATTCATTAGTTCCGACCAACAGGAAGTCAGATATTTTGGTTTGAATGTTAATTTTTTGAAAAAACAGGCTATGAATTTTATACTACTACTCCTTCAATGTTTATACAATTTACACCAAACTTTTTTAACTTGGTGCTAATACATTGAAGTTGTTTAATTGAAAATGGATTTTGGATATCTCAAACCGTTTGGCCGTGGCGAGGCAACAAATTTATATCAAGAAAAGGGAAACAAAGTGTTATAACTTCTGCATACATTAATTGATTTTGATGAAACTTTGGCTGTGTCTTCATTGTACAAGTCTGATCACATGGATGTGACTATTCTGAGTCAAAGTTATTGCGCCACCAACTGGCAGCAGGAAGTGTGTCACTTTCAGCATGCTTTGAGATCACCATCTTATTTTTACCCGATTTGCTTCAAACTTCATCAGAATAATGTTAAAACATGGCAGATGTAGACCTTTGAAAACAATCGTGATATCACAAACACAGTTGCCTTGGCAACGCATTAAACTTTAATATTCGTTTTGGATGCTTTTGAGACTCTTAGCATGCTTCAAATTGTTTGAAACTCCACACACACATCAGGATTGCTAGCCAGTAGATATGGGCAAAGCCTTAGAAACAGGCAGGGAGGAGGGGATCAATAGCGGCACCTTATAGTGCAGTAAATGTAGAGTGAATTTGACATAGTCCTTCGATGTTTAACCATTTTAACTGCCTATTGCCCACTGTGCACAGTTGCCCTGAAGCCACCGGGGTGGCGGTGCCACCGGGCTTGGGCCCGCCATTGCTGCTCGCAGCTATATTATTCATTTGTTATGCAGCGAAGTTGCATATAGTGACATGAAAAGGCAAATTGATATGTTCAGGCAGCCGAGAAAAACATTAACAAATCAGAAACACGGCCAATTTCAGTTCTTTTTTTTTTATCGTCACTGTAATACATTCTTATTTTGATTAGATAATCATTAAGTGTTCTAAAATAGAGGCAAATTAAGTGTGAGAGTATATATACAATATACATATGTATCTAATTTCAATGTTATGGCCTTTTGGGTAGATTTTCAAAGATAGCCAATACAATAAAACAGCAATCAATAATACAATAAGAGTTCATTTGTAACATTAACTAATGGTTAATAAAAGTATTGTTTATTTCAATTCAACATTTACTAATACATTTTGACATTTTAAAGTTGTATCTCTTAACATTAGTTAATGCACTGCTAACATGAATGATCAAGGTATAATTAATATCTTACTATTTATATTTAAAACGTACAGTACATTTTCATGGTTCAATGCTGCTTTTGTTTCTTTTCTTTGTATTAAAGCTTAGCACTAATTTATGTATTATGCTTATTTTTATTCAGTATCCATTTTTTAAAACTATCAGATGATAAAGCAATAAAATTGTTACACATGCTGTTCACATTCACTGAAGACAACCTACTGTGCTTACATGTATACTTGCCAAGACGGGCATTTTAATATAACTGTGTGTGTATCTGAACATTTATGTGTAATAAGTCATGAAAAATAACTCAATCTGATATTTATTGTGAGCATTTGTTTGAGAGGCGGCTGTGTCCTGTGTGTGCGTGCATTGGCTGAAGACCGTCTCTTGAGAGCGCGTGAGTAGTTTATGCTTTAAAATGGCTTGTATTTTTGAACCGTTTGCGCATTTTGAGAGAGAGGGAGACTCGGTACCGCTGAATCACTCAAACTGCTTGTGAAACTACGTCTTACAGAAAGTTAATAACTGATCTGCTGTGATAATCTGTTTGGATTCAATATGCTATAGTGCATAAATGTATTCACGGGAATTCATGGGAATTTCCTGCTTAATAATCGCAAAACCTGTGGGAATGTGTAGAATTATGCGCAATACCCACAATCCCGCGCCGTATTCAGATCCTGATTATACTGAGGTGTTTTACAACTTCAGTGTAGTGGATTGTGATTTAACTTCAGCAACATCTGCTGCTGCTGCCATACATTTGAGAGAAAGCTGATGCGTCATCACTGAAGCAGCTCCGGTTAGCAAGTGTCTTCAGTGTGAGAGTCCAAAACTTTCTGTGCCTTCAGCTTTCCGCGCTGATTGGCCGGACTCGCGACTTCCAACAAATCAGATGAGTGGTGGGCGGAGCTTGTTCTAGGCCACAGAGTTGTGCGTTCGACAGAGGTGACTGATCAGAGCCAAACATCGCCTTTCAAAATTAGATTATTTTATCGCCGAATCGGTTTTGAAAATGACCGATACCGATAACAATTAAAAATGCTTAATATCGGTGCCGATAATCGGCCAGGTCGATAATCAGTCGACCCCTATAACCATTCACGTGATGTAAAAGAAAACTTGATTCATCAGACCAGGTCTCCTTCTTCCATTGCTAAGTGGTCCAGTTACTGATGCTCATGTGCCCACTGTTGGCGCTTTTGGCGGTGGACATGGGTCAGCATGGGCACCCTGACTGGTCTGCGGCTATGCAGCCCCATACGCAACAAACTGCGATGCACTGTGTATTCTGACACCTTTCTATCAGAACTAGCATTAACTTCTTGAGCAATTTAAGCTACAGCAGCTCATCTGTTGGATCGGACCACATGGGCCAGCCTTCGCTCCCCACGTTCAATGAGCCTTGGCCGCCCATGACTCTGTCGGCGGTTCACCACTGTTCCTTCCTTGGACCACTTTTGATAGATACTGACCACAGCAGACCGGGAACACCCCACAAGAGCTGCAGTTTTGGATATGCTCTGACCCAGTCGTCTAACCATCACAATCTGACTCTTGCCAAACTCACTCAAATCCTTACGTTTGCCCATTTTCCCTCTTCTCACACATCAACTTTGAGGACAAAATGTTCACATGCTACCTAATATATCCCACCCACTAACAGGTGCCGTGATGAAGAGATAATCAGTGTTATTCACTTCACCTGTCAGAGGTCATAATGTTATGCCTGATCGGTGTACGAATTGATCAGTTACATATCTCCATTTAAAAACACTTGACACCATGTGAGATTCTTCAAAATGACTAGATCTGTATTTAGTTGCATGTTTAGGAGATTATGATCCTTCAGTTTCAGGTTTTTTATGAATAAATGTTTTGACAGCAAAGTCAACCCCATTAAATGGGATTCCTTTGCCTGGCCTTAATATTGCAGATGACAGACAAAAAGAACTCCTTTAAAAAGCAATCAGTCAATGAAAATGCTTAAAGTAAAAATGCTCCACAGTAAGGGAAAATACTGGAAACATTTACTAAGAAAAAGGTGGAAACATCTGCTGAGAAAATCAAGCCACTGCCAAAGATTCAGCCCAGGACAACCGCAGCACTGATGAATTTATCTGCTCATATAACTGCATGAAAAATAAAAAGCCATATATAAAAACAACCGAAGAGCTGAGACTGATATCAAAGCCAGACAGCTGTTAACAACGACATGGATCATTTTTTGGCTGTAGGGTGATGGTAGTTTCTTAGCGGTTGAAGGGTCAGTAACCCAAAGGTCAAATGTTTGAATCCTGATGGCTGATTCATAAACTTGAGAACAGGACTGCACAATTAAGGCCAGGGTATTGTTTTCTGCATTCCACTCTAGGGCTGCGCAATATATTGAAATTAATAATAAAATAATTGAGCATTTCATTTATTTGAAATTTAATTTTTTTTTTTT
The DNA here is from genome assembly GCF_024489055.1 of Chanodichthys erythropterus. Lineage (NCBI taxonomy): Eukaryota > Metazoa > Chordata > Actinopteri > Cypriniformes > Xenocyprididae > Chanodichthys > Chanodichthys erythropterus. Next base: position 59,221,152 of record NC_090230.1, on the reverse strand, counting down.
TTTACTTTTACACTGCTCAAAGGGCTGTTTTGTTGATCGTTTTTCTATTGTCTTGAATGAATGAGTGACAAGGCTCTAGACTGCACCTAAATGTGTTGCATCTGAGACCAAAAATATTAATTTGCGAGTGATATTTTGGATCACCACTAGTGATACATTTACTTGTTATTAGGGGTGGGAAGGAAAAAATAAATAAATCAATGCATCTCTCAAACGATTCTGGATTGATTCTGAGAATTTCAGAATCGATTCAGAGTTTAGTTTTTAACCACAGATGGGCGATAACGCTGCGTGTGTTTTAGAAACACTCATATTCTGATTGCTTCCAATTCCTCACACACACCACTCAAACCTTCCATAAAATAATCTTTCATTAATTTTGGAATGGTTGAAGCGAATCACAAGGACATCCACGGGCTTCTTTGCAAAGGATATGCGCTGTGAGAAACCCGCACTTTGCTTGATGTTACGCTTACAGTGTGCAATTTTGTATTTTCCTTACAAATGCTCTAAGAAAGCATCATTTATGTCGTTTGGAATTCACTTGGCTTAAATATTGAAAATATGAAACGCGCAAGAAGACTGCTTTCAATTTCAAATGCTAATGTGTAGTGATGCTCCGATTGATCGGCCACCGATCATGATCGGCCGATATTGGCTAAAAATAGCTTGATCGGCGAACCCCAAAAGCGCCGATCAAAAAAGCCGATCATGTGACGTAAATTACTCGCGCGACTTTTTCCCACGTGCATGCATGGCGCACAGGTAAGTTACATAACAGCAGAGCGGAGCTTGTCAGTGGCAACATGAGTTCTCCCGTCTAGAAGTTTTTCAAAGTGTCCGATAAAGACGTAAAGTTAGCCGTTTGCAATGTAGTGCAGTGTAAACGAGGCTTCACACACAGTCGGCTGGTTGAGGGATGGGGATGTTGTTGGCTTCGGCTGGTTTAGTTTCTCATACTCGGCATATTCAGTTGTATGGCGTGTTCTAAGGTGCCTAATCATGTTAGTGGTGTTAAAATGACGTTGCTTGCTTCCACCTCGAGGGATTTCATCACGACATACATTGCAAACGGCTAACTTTACGTCTTTATTTTGTATTTGAGCTGCGCGTCTTGGACGCGGTGTCCGTCAAAAATAGGCGAGGCGCCTATCTTAAGCTAAGCGCCGCGGCTGGTGTAAACACGAGCATTGACTACAGTGGCCGCGTATCAGCTCCGGTAGCTGCACCGCACACGCGTGCAGTGTAAACGAGGCTTGAGTGATGCATTTAAACGACGTGAACCATACAGCAAGGATAGTACGAAGATATCACGTTCAGAATTATGGAATTCATTTGGTTGGTAACTATCTGCTTGGCCTCCTTGTTTCTCTGCTTTGTTATTTAGGAAGGATGGCATTGGCATACAGTAGCTTACATTATTTTATTTTTTGGATCTGATATAGTTGGTTCCTCAACTATATCAGATCCAAAACTAAGTTTTTTTTTCTCAATACAGTTAATTTAGAGTTTAGAGTTTCTTTTCTACAAATGGTGCAAACTCTGCTAGATTGTAGATAAAAGATTCCCATTCCCCTGCCATGCTGTGATCGGCAGTGATCGGCAATCGGCAGATCATGATCTTGGTGATCGGTAATCGGTGATCGGCCCCAAAAATGCTGATCGGAGCATCTCTACTCATGTGCGCTTTGTAAAAAAGTGCTCGTGCATGCAGCTGTGTGCAACTCCGTTTAAGTGGTTAAATGTACTTGCATCTCGAAATGGTTTCATGATGCAAAATTAATGTAAACACAGTCAGTTATCTCTTAAAAGATTAAACAGACAGGACAAACCACATCTTATATTTCAAAAGAGATCTGTGCATTAGTGTGAATGCAGCTTATCTCCCACTGTCTATGATGTCATCAGTAATAATCAATCAACAGTACAGATGAGAAAGAGAAAAATCACTCAAAGCTCTTGAATGGATAATGTTCAGATACTCTTAAACAGGCTACTGAAAGCACTCTGTTTAATGTTTGTAATTTTCTTTATAATATGTTTTTTTTTAATCTTTATTATTTACTTGTTTTTGTGTTTTGAAGCTGTATTAGTTTATATATTTAAAATTTTTAGTATACTAGAGTTGTCAAAAGTACCAACTTCGGTACCAAGTCGATACTGAAATTTTAAAAATGTAAACACCTCTGATTGGCTCATCGGATATGTCTGTGATTGGCTACAATGATCAATGCACGGGAGCATTTGAAATCACACGGAAGTGTTTGAATTTGAAAGCATTTTGAAAGTGGGAGAGTTTGAAAGCAGGCGTCTATCAGCAGACTTGTCCGAGATAGACACCTGCTTTTAAGTGCTCCAATGTGTATCTGTGCAATTGTATCTGTGCAATTGATGTCATTGATGACTATTTACAACATGATTTTGAAGCATTGAACATTGAAGCCAATCACAGACATATCAGATGAGCACGTCAACACAATGGCCAATCAGAGGCGTTTACGAATCCGCTCAACAGCATTTAAAGCGTTTAAATTTCAGTATAGACTTGGTACCAAAGTCGGTAATTTTGACACCTCTATAGTTTACAATTGTTTTAATTTCTTTTTTTTAATTTGTAATTATTTTTTAAGAAGTACTTATAATTACATATGTAATTAAAAATAATATGTTTAGATCTTCAAGTCGGTTAACTAATTAATTAAAAAGGGAAAACAAAGTAGATCAAGAATCATTTTAATCGGATGGTGCCTTATGATTCTCACCCCCAAATGTTATGATTTTAAAATTTGCATGCTGTTTTAGGTGTTTTTTGATGCGTAGCCTATCACATCTTTTGTTGTGTTGACTTAATAAAATGAGAATGTGCACCAAAGTTTTACTGAAAAAAATCTAAAGTTTCATTAGTTTGTGCTTTGTTACTTTTAATATCACTTTTAATATATTTGTTTACTTTTAAACAAAGTCCCAGCTTTCAAATTATGTCAATTTCATCACAAAACACAAATAATAAATGTGGTTTTGCTGCTCTTTAAATTAGTGTGATAGATGTATCAGTTCAAGCAGCATGTGAACAGATCATTTCTTGATCTTTAATACTACTTATAGCACAAAATAAACATCAATATACATCAGAAGGTATGCTGAAAGAAACAGTACAACTTACTGAAATCTATAATGTCTCATGCAATCACTCAGAGTTTCAACCGCAGAAAGATATCAATAAAACAGCTTTAGAACAGTGACTTAAGGACACATTTACCACAGAAAAGCATTCATTAACCATAAACTCAATAGTTAGCTGGAAAAAAAAACTATAGAGAGGAGCATTTTGCTAAATAGTATATGCACTATATTACACATTCATTATATGTAATATAATGTACATGATATATGACAATGTTGCATTGAGGAAAGGCCAAACTACCCTTAGGGTGCGTTCACACTTGTAGCTCGGGTCGTTTGGTTCATTTTGTCCGGACCAAAGAAGAAAAAAAACATTTAGTCCTGGTCTGATTAGCGTTCACATTGGCAATTTTATCACTGAACCAAAAGATGCCGAACCTAAAGGCATAGGGATACATTCACAACGTGATTGGTTGTATTTTATGACGTATTGCCTATTTTGAGACAGAATTTACCGAACATCCAAAACAATGCTGTGTGCTAAGGTAAATGCGCTCATTGTGTGTGTGTGTAGCCTGCATGTGATGGTATTTTGGCCAGCTGGGAACTCGTGAAGAGCTTATGTGTAAAGTAGTCAAAACAGCGGCGGGAATCCATCCGTCACATACACAAACAATCTGCTGCATGGAGACGCGTCTGATGCCTGTGATGGACAAACTCGCATCTATGACAAGAAAAACCGACACGCCTGAGGATTCTGTCCTTTTTAGGGGTCTCGTCTTCCTGTTTTTGGTTCATTTACATGTCTTTGGTCCATGTTGTGTTCATATATCTTTCGATTTCGAACCGCACCAGAGTTCGTTTGGAAGCGGACCAAGACCCATCTTTTCAGCGGTCTCGGTCCGCTTGTTTGGTGCGCACCAGGGTTTGAATGGCAGCGTTCACACATGTTCAAATGAACCGCACTAACCAAGCAATCGCACCAGGGTTCGTTTTAATCGAACCGAACATGACAAGTGTGAACGCACCCTTAATGGCCAAGTGATGCTGACATAATTATGGTCCGTGACACTGGCTCACTTGCTCAACTCAGTTCCCACTTTAAGTGAACCTTAGTTCCCAGGACATCCACAAGATGGATAGCCTGACTACGTCAGACTTCCTACTTCCGCTCAATTTCATTTCGCTTCTGTACTCCGTCTGATACAGCGTCAGAGCTTTCTGTTTACCACCGGTCTGGAAACAGCCGGGCCAATCAACGAACAGAGGGCGGGCTGAGAGCCGTGACGTAGATGCTAAGCGCCGAGTTTTACATTGTAGGTTAGAGAAATCGAAAACCGAAACGACCGCGGAAATGGGAAACGAGACACGGGATGCAATTCGCTCTGTTATGGAGAACATTCAACTCTTTTTCAAACTGAAGCCAGAACAAGAAGAGTGTTTGATAAACATTTGTTTTATCATGTGTTTACAACAGGTTTACAGTGGAAGTTCAATCATAGATTTGAGTTCGATGCATGATGTCTGTGCTTCGATGCGGCTGTACAGGCACATAACATACGTCATAACTAAACATATCTGATTGGCTTACGGGTAACCAATGATTTTAAACTTCAGACAAGCGCCCCCTGGCGAGAGAGAAAACACTTCTCTATTATGCCATTCCAGACTCTGTCTACGAAGCAAAGTGAAGTAGCAGAGTCTGGTATTACCAGGCTACAAGATGGATGCTTCAGACATAAACATGTGACAGGATGACTGAAATTAAGTGTTTAAAAAAAATAAACATTCTTATGATGAACTTATATATATATATATATATATATATATATATATATATATATATATATATATATATATAATATATATATATAAATATATATTGTGCCTATTGTTTTTCTTATAGAAACCAATGGCTCCTTAACTGATTTTTGATTGACGTTTAAAACGGCACATAAATAATTCAGGAACAGTTTTGTTTGTTTTGAAAGTATAGCCGCATAAAGAATATAACATGCAGTTGCTTACCTCAACAGTATTTTCAAGTCATTAAAAAATTACTAAATGCAATTACAGTATCAATGGGGAAAAAACAGCAATTATGATTTTTGTCATAATCATGCACTCGCACCAAAGAGTTATTGAGCCTGTCTATCACCACTGTGTCCTGAACAAGACATTAAACGTCAGGTTACTCCATAGGGTCTGTCCTCTTATTAGGATATTGCCAGTTGCTTGAGAAAACATCTGCAAAATGACCAATATGTCAATGCAAAATGGCATGTAACCAAAGACCATGATGCAATACATGCAAAAGAAAATTTCTGTACAAACCCTTGATTTCTCTGAAACAGCAAATGCTTGCCTAATATCTTAGTAACAGTACTGTGGCAGAACTATATTAATTACATATTTAAACATGATTTTTTAAACACTATTGAAGGAAGACAAAATCAACACAGTTTGCAACATTAAGTACATTTACATACACAATATGGGCACCTTTCAGTTAAAAAACAGCATGTGCAAATAACAACTGTAATATAATGACACGTTTTGTAAGAACAAAATGCAAAAACAAAATCCACATTTTCCAAGACAAAAATAAGTGTTTCTTCCCTTTCATGTTTAGGTCTCGGTGGCGTGGTGTAGCTTAATGGTCAATGATGGGATGGTAAATAAAAGGTTGCTGCTTCAAATCTCAAAAGATTCCATCCACAAACTATAACCACTGTGCCAAAACACTAAACCTCAGTACTGAAGCTGTAACAACACATGACAGTACTGTAGCTTTGGAAGCAAAACCTACATGACCAAATATCAATGAATCACACTGCTGATTGGCTGGTCTGATCAAACATCAGCAGACAATGAACACAAAGGCTGAACAATGATGTTTGTATTGAGGGTCTATGATAACTCTCACCCAGCACTGATAATTCAACTCTGCTGGTTTCATTAACACTATTATTATTATTACACTAGTATTTACACTGTAATAACATGCATTAAGGTCAAATGCAGAGCATCATCACATGGATATCAAATCATCGTTAATCTCGCCAGCCAGCAAACAACAACAAAGCTCCGTCCTGAATGAAGACGATAAAACAGAATACAGTGCAGAATCTCACCGTGGTCCTTCTCTTCTTCCTCCTCCTCATAATCACTATTTGATTCTCATTTATTTTTCACTCATTCATGTCCTTTGCTAAAGTCTGTTAGCTTCACTATTAGATGTGAACGAGCAGCTGCAGCTACACATATAAACAGTAAACATGTTTAAAGTGTGTTTTCTGTCAAACACATAACAATCGCGTACAGATTGAAACTGAACGTGTGACACAAACAGAATATTGCAGAAGTGAAAGCGCGTGAATCGAGTTATCGGGAAATCGTGCAAAACACTGAATGAAACAGCAAAACAAACAACGAAACTCACCGACAGAATGATTTACATTCACCAACAGTCATTTAAAGCTGGATGTTGAGCATCTCTGTGATTTACTTCAGCTCAATATAAGCGCAGCCGTGTGTGTATGAGTGTGTGTCTTGTTGTTTCGCGTCCCCTCAGTCTGGCGTCAGTTGGTACAGTCCTGTGTGAGTGAGTGTGCGCGCACTCCGACGTCATCATGCATGACACTGTTTTAAATCCAGATGTTAAATCTTCGAGGACAGCCGAGGCTTTTCTTTGATAGCAACTGTTTTGTGGTGTAGCCAATGTGATAATATAATATTAGGCTATATATTTGATATAGCTGTTAGCCTATATACATTTTAAACAACTTAAAATGTAAAACTATTAGAAATAATACAGGCCTACTCAAAAGTTAAGGCTGTGCTGATGCATTTTATTTACACATTTCATTTATCTCTCTTTCTCTACTTTTCACTTCTGTTCTAGCGTGTATCCTAATATAGCTACACATCAGCCTGTACTGCAAATACACTGTTCGTTCCTATTAATAAATTGCTTGCAATGATCTACTTTTGATTCCCAGAGGCACACATGCAATTACATGAATGCTTTAAATCAACCTGTAAAGTTTGCCTCCAAACTCAGTCAAACACACGTGAACCAGTTAATCATGACCTTCAGGATTATAGAAACCAGGCAGGGGTCTGCTGCTTAAGATAAAAGTGCATGCTTAATGATCAGTATCTGATTGACCACCAGGTCTTTGTTTACCTCTAGATTTGTCCACTATGGTAATTTATTTCTCCTTTGATGTATGTGTATTGCTTCATTTTATTGTGATGTTTGCGTTGATTTATAAGAACGCTTCCAAGCACAAACACATTAAATCTTACACACACAAAAAAAACTCTTTGGCTGAACTAGATTCAATCATCTCCACATGATGAAAACATGTCATCCCAACTCAAGTACATCATGTAGGATGAACACGATTGAATCAAGTAACTTGGACACCTCTAAGTTTAGTTGAATTTACATGTTTCCGTCATGTGGAATCACTTTCCATGATTGAATCAAGTTCAGACAAAGAGTCAGCTTTTCAGCCAAATATACGGTAGCTTTTCTTTACGTTAGGTAGAAGATGGTACGGGTTACATCCATGGCATTCCCATATAGTTTCATTTTTATCCAACTTGAACACTTGTTAGCAGGTCCTCAACCTAAACACATACTCAACACTTCACCACGGTAAAGTCCCAGAAACACTTAAATAACAGAAACTAAATACCAAAATAATAGATTAACGATGCATAAAATAAATCACTTTATTTCAACACTTACTCTCACTATTCAGCCCTATGTGAAGCATGATGGGAAGTAGAAATCCAGTTTTCTATTTTTGATTGAGCAACTTGACTGAAACTGAAGATTTTTGGGAAATTTCATTATTGTGAATATTATTTTATCAGCTGTATTTTAAGGAAGTGAAACTCTAAAGGGAGAATACAGTGGCCCAAAAAGTATGTGGACCCTATATCACACTTGATGTCATAACAAAATGAAGTCAAGTTTACACATGTGTCCTATCAAAGTGATCACACGAGTTCAAAATGCACAAACTTGATTTTTTTTTCAGACATTTTGCTTAAAATGCAGCTTTACAATAAATGACACTTGCTTTGATATTTTCTCCATACAGTTACAATCACTCATTTTAAGTATGAACTAAATGTCCAAATATGTTTTAGGGCCATTGTACAATTCTCCAAGTAAAAAAGTAAAAGAGGAAGTTGAAAATTGGTTCTAGTCCATTTAATGTGAGGTATGGCAAAGATGGGATTGAGATATCAGCTGTAATCAGCCCATCTGGGTGGAGAGACAAACAATACTCAAAAATGCTCAAGTCCCAAAGAGGCGCTCTTCAAATCAGTCTAAAACAGTACTGAGCAGACTAGACCAATCTGTGATGTCAGTCTGAAGACATGCAAATCAATCACTCAAAATCAGTTATATGTAGTAAATAAACTATAATACAGCTTATACATCAGTTATACATAAATATACAGTGCACTAAACTACAGACAGAGAAGGTTAGTGAAAAGCACATATACCTTCACAGGAAATCTGGCCGAAGGCATCATGGTGATCTGTCTTGCAACAAACTGCGTTTCTGCCGTCACTGGTGAAGTGTCGCCGCCATCCTTATCAGGATGTGATGTCATATCAGCAGACTCCATGGCAGGTGTCTCCCTGGAGGAGCTCTGTTGCAGTACAGGTGTGTATCTGTCTCCATACAGCTTTGATGTGCGCTCAATGACAGCGGACAGAAAGGACGTCCTTTCAGGTCTACTGCTCCCTTTTGCTCTGTTCTGAGAACCAGCTTCCTCTTTCTGTTTGGCACTGTGCACCCAGCTGGTGTGTGGCTGCCGCGGTTTGCTTGGGTTTATGACTGGAATCGCAGGAGCTGGTGGAAGAACAAGAGGCTTGGGGCTCAGTTTAGGTTTGATCCCTGGAGTCCTGACGGTGTCCAATCCTGCTCCTGGATGGAGGAAGCTCACTCTGGCAGCTGAAGTGAGCTGGGGGTACACCGGTGAGAGTGAAGAATTTCCTTCTGAAGCAGAAAGACTCATCTGGCTCATGATTTCAGAATTCCCTTAATGTAAAATCCAATTAGGGAATTCTGTGTCCCATCTAGTGTCGACTGACAGCTGTCCTATTTTTAATTCTCAATGAAGAGCTCCAATCTGTAGTTTCTTCTTCTTGAGAAGCACAGTAATCCAATACTATGGTGCTACAAGTGTCAATACAATTACTCTTAATAATTTAATATTTTGAAACACCTCCTTGAACAGACGGGTCTTGGTGACCCCTGGCAGAGGCTCTCTGGTTCTCCTGATGGTAAAACAGAGGGTCCTCTTTCCGTGGGCTGGTAAGAGACTGGCGCTGATGGACCCTGGAGGGTGACTGCAACTGGATGCAGAGGAAGGAAGTCTTACCATGATGATGATCTCCAGTTTCCTGTAAGAGAGGCTAATCTTTTTGACTTGGGTGCGAGGGCTCTGAAAAGCTCAGATGTCACAAATGAGAAGTCCCAGAGTCATAAGGGCCAGGGTGGCACTGGTCCACCCAGATTTTAATAGTTGGTCCATTATTACTACAGCAACTACATGTAATATGTGTAACAATGACACTGTAAAATAAAAGTGTTACTGAAAATTTTAACATGACATATTAGACTATGATGAATAGAGTGATAGTGACAGCATACAGTATTTTTGTAGGTCAAAGCATAAGTTCGCCTCACCCTGATGCCCTTGACAAAGGATTTTTCCTTTGACTTTTGACTCATTGCAGAAAATAAGCTCTGTGACCAAATAAAAAAAGATTATAATTCTTGCATGTTTTGTTCATCATAATAATCTTCACAAATTAACACAATTTGAAGCCTAAATACAATCAGCAGCAGTAAAAAGCCAAACGTACACTCTAAAAAAAAATGGTTCTTCAGCGGTTCTTCAGCGGTTCTTTGGGGTGGTTAAGGTGCTATATAGCACCGCTACCTTATAAAGAACCAGTAAAGCACCTGTATGGTTCTTCAGCGGTTCTTCAGTGGTTCTTCAGCGGTTCCTTGCTGTGGTTAAGGTGCTATATAGCACCACTGCCATACAAAGAACCTGTTAAGCCTCTGTATAGTTCTTTAAAAGTTCTCTAACTCTCTTATTCTCTTAGTTTAGTTTGGGAAAGGTTTAAAAACAACATTAAATTACAGTGTATTTTCTAAACATAACCTGGTTCTCAACCTTTTTGTCCCCAAGCCCCTCTACACTGTTAGTTAATATGGGTGTAAGTTGGATTGCTATAACTATTTGAGTCTGATTACTTCGTCTTTCTGCGAATTGCTCTCAATATTATAGTAGGCTACACTCAACTGCTCAAATATCTCTCTTTCGGCCAAAGGATAATTTCTCTTTAAGGACCCCGTGACAGACGGTTTTTTTTTCTGACGTCATGACTCAAGTGACTTTCTGGAGTTTTCTGCTCGGCCGCCATTTTCTTTCCCCTGGACTCGGATGAAATAAGGTAGGTTGGAAATGTTTTAATTAATATACTCGAAAATGCAAAGGTTGAACATGTGTTTTAGCGGTTTAGAGTTAATTAGCGTTGTTTGTGAACATGAATACTAACGAAATCGTAACTAACCGAATTTTTGAATTTTCGCGGCCTGCAGTAACGTTATAAAGGTTAGCGCTAATTGAATATTTCTATTCTATACAAGATGTTGCATTACTCGTTTTATTCTATAGAAATGTATTGTTGTAGTGTTTGGACCATGTAAATATGTCTCTAAATAATTTTTAAAAGAAACGTCTCCTTTACCGTGTAAGCAGCGCGTGCTATTTGAAATGATGCGGGCAGGAAGTGCGTGGGGAGCGGTTGTCAGTTCTTTTATTTGTCTTTTTCACGTTAGCTCTGATTTGTTCGACCAAAATGACGAAGAAAGTGTGTGAGTAAAGACATATTTAAGGCTTAACGTTACTTCATTTGACTAGCGCGAGGTGTTTTTTTTTTTGTAGAATGAAATGGCTGAGTATTTACACTACTAATTAATTACTTGCACTGCAGCAAACAAGTTTTTTTTCCATTTATAAAGACTGATTCCCCTCCCCCTTTTAGGATCTAAAGCTCCTCAATGTTTGACGACTAAGTACACTTTGCAATAACTTTACATGGTAAGTAATTTCTATAAAAACGGCTATAATTGTTAATAGATAATATGAATTACCAATGTTGGACATGTTTGAATAAAATCCATCTAATGTGGTCTATTGACTTGAATGTCATCCTCCTTAACAAACTTTAGACTAAGAATTATCCATTCCAAAACATTCATCAACTCCCTCTTATGCCATCTCAAATGCATGCGACTTTTTTTCTTGTTGTTTTGTATTAATTTTTTTTTTTTTTTTGACAGTAGCCATTGACATTAAATTAATCACAGTTCCAGCTAAAAATCTTTACTGTTCTACTGAAGAAAAAAAGTCAACTTGGATGGCCTGATGGTAAGTAAATTAACAGCTAGCTTTCATTTTTCGTGAAATATCCCTTTAATCAAGAATGATTAAATATATTAGGGTGTAAAGCTAATTTATTAATTGATGCATGTCTTATTTTCAGACTTATAATTATATATTATAAATTCATAATTTTAAATGAAACCAATGACTGATTCAGATGCATTTCTTAATTACAAATCTGTAGTATTTTAGCACTGACGAAGGCCTGTGTGCTGAAACGCATTGGAAAAATAAAGAATTGATTTTTTTTTTTTAGCTCCTTTTTATTTATTTATTTATTTATTTATTTGATCCCTCAATGCCACAAGTGTTGCTGGTATTGTCCATAAATATATTAATTGCAAATTTGGCCAGTCATTAATATGAATTATTTTCTTTTTCTTGTCCTTTGCTATTGCATATCTGCAAAAATTTGATTTCCTATTACAGATTATTGTGCTTTTTTTTTAATTAAGAAAATTAATCACAATTGCTTTATCACAGGCTGAAAACATTCACCTGAGAGAAAGTCCTGAAGACCTCATCAAGGAGTACTTTCTGAGTTGAACGTAAGAACGTATTTTGGTTTATTTTCAGAAAAATAAGTCTAAATTTGTGTATTTTGTAGTTATGCTAGCAAAAGGTGACCGAATTTGTTTTTTTTATGTTTACTATTAGGATAACCAGACAGATGATTGAGGAGCAGCTCACCATGGCAATGTTCATTATTTGGAAGGAGGGGGAGAACTTCATGAACCATCTGCTGACATTGAGGGAGTTAAAGTTTTGAATCAACTTACTTCAGTTACATCAGCTTGTGCCCTGCTTCTAGGTATGACATACATCATCAACCTGGCTTGTCCGAAACCCCTTTGATTTACTTTGTATGTTTATGTTAGAGCTGCACAATTTATCGTAGAAAGGTCGCAATCTCGATTCAAACACCCACGCGATCCTACTTTATTAATGACAATGATTCGCCTGCGTCTGTTAAACCTTTGACAAAAACATTCAGTGTTCATGCTGCCACTGATCCAGAGACAGCAGTTTTGAACCACACTGTAGTTATTCAAGGATTTGGACTCAAATAATGATTTCTTTCACAAATATTAAAATTATCACATAAGTAATAAGACAAAAGGATATAAACACTGGACATCAGATAGCGATCAAAATAGAGAAAATCGAAACTAACATGGTGCTTCAAATAACTGTTGTATATAAATTACCTTGTTAAGCCACTAGGTGGCAACCAGTGACATTGTCATTGAATCATTCATTCAATAGATTCGTTAAGGTTAAACCCTGATTCATCCAGTAGTGAAACAAGTATTTATTAATGAGCCATTAATATATTCAAAACCATTTTTTAAAAATAATTCATTCAAATTAAACATTTTCCGGCAATTAGAGTCCAGCTATTAATATTTTGCTAGAACTAGTAAAATAAATGTTATTTTTAGTTGTCTATTTAGAATCGTGGGAGAATTGCGATCTCTATTTGAAACCAAAAAATCATGATTCTCATTTCATCCAGAATCCTGCAGCTCTAGTGTATGTCTCGTACAAATGTGAAGTTGTATGAATATCCAGATTTGTGCAAGGGTAATCACCTTTAAAGGATTAGTTTACCCAAAAATGAAAATTCTGTCATTAATTACTCACCCTCATCATTGGAGGAACAGAAACCTCTCAGACTTCATCAAAAAGATCTTAATTTGTTTTGAGTTCAGAAAAAGCATACGCATAAAATACGAAGTATACTTTGGGCTTTACACACAGTAATGAATGTTTAAAAAGCAAAACAAAAAAGTATTGGGTAAAAGCATCCCGCATGTTATGTTAACCTGATGATGTTATTTTGTTTAAAGGCCTACAGTTGGAAGCAGCTGTTCTCCTCTTGCCTGCACTGTTCAAGGTGGACCTGGGGTTGCTGTTTGACATTGAGGTGAGCCATGAACAGTTGACTACAGTGTGTGAAGCACAATCTAATCAAAGCACGACACTTATTGCACATTTTGTTATAATTTAGCTTATAAGGTTTGCCTTTCAAATAAATATGTGAAGATGGTTAATGCTATTATCCCCTCTTCTCCAGGGCCATGCTCAGACCAGCCCTCCTGTCATCCCAACACCTAAGATAGTGCCTAAAGCCTGCGGGAGGATCATCTCATGCAGTATGACCACATTTTGTTCACGTTGGATGGCCAGTTAATCACAGAGTAGAGTGAGGACGTCTTGATGGCACTGGGCCTCCTCCTATGTGTATATTTTTGCGTTTGGAATCGAATCCAATCGAGTGCCCTAAAGGACTGAAAAAGACACTGACCTTTTTGAAGTATGTTGTTTTGAAATTGAAGTATGCAGTCGGACTTCCAGGCACTGTAAAATGAGTGTACAACTCAATCTGTGAGTAGACTTTTGGAGTCAATACTCTCTCTTGCTCCCTTTCTTATGGTTTAAGTTCCAGTTTCTATATTTTTTTTGAAATCCAGAAGGACATAAAGAAACTGCAGGACTTCAGAGCATAACTCAGTATGTAAAAACAGGACTATTGTCTTCAAAAATGTACATATTTCAAGCTTGTTGCATTATTTTGTATGTGTATAAAAGGGGAGTATAATGTGAGTTTATTTGCTGCTGAAAGAAATAAATTAAAAGGTTTTGAAAGTGTAATGTATTTTGTTTTTCAGTAAGCATTTAGTACATGATTTTGAATCTTTGAAGTCATGATTTGGTAAGAAATTATTAATTATCGTTCATAAAAGTGTAATTTAGAAGCATATTGACTCATCTACAGTAGTACCTGGCATGATAACAGGCCCTGCTAGCTCAAAAAACAATATATGGCACCTCTAATTTGACAAATGTGCTAGAAAACTTTAAGAATAGGTGCTATATAGCACCAGAAAAGGTTCCCCTATCATAACGAGCCAAAGAACCACTGCTGGTACTATATGGCACCTCTTATGGTTCTATATAGCACCATACGACAAGGTGCCATATAGCACCTTTAAAGATAGGTGCTATATAGCACCAAAAAAGGTTCCGCTATGATTACGAGCCAAAGAACCATTTTTGGTGCTATATAGCACCATTTTTCTTTAGAGTGTAGGCTATAAACAGACACCACAGTTGCATAACTTCAACGTCACCATCACTGAGCTTTCAGTCTTTATAAAAATATATATATTGACTTGCTTTATATGGAGTAAACGCAAGCAGTAGATTAAAAATGTCAGTACTCTATCTGTCAAGTTCTATGGGGGTGTTGGATTTTCTGAATATTAAGATGTATCAGTTAAGTTCTCACCTGAGATACATTGCAGAGTGGGTTAGTAATGATTCTTCCTCAACTTGGTTAGATATTGAATCCTCATTTCCCCAATTTCCTTTAAGAGCTCTACTTTTTGTTAAGAGCTTTCAAAAAATAAAAGAGATATATGATAATCCAATTATAGTTAATGCTCTAAAAGCATGGAGATCATAGGCTTGATCTAAATTGACTTCTTTCTTTATATTAAACAATCCTGATTTTACCCCAGGAATTTTGGATTGTGGTTTTAAATGCTGGTGTAGTTTGGGACTTATTAGGTTTGGGGATATGTTTCATACAATAGGTTAATGTCATTTGAGGAGTTATCAGTTGTTTAAACAGGATTTTTTAAACAGGATTTCCTCCAATTGAGACATTATATCACTAATAGCACAACACTTAGGAATTGTGAAATGTCTACTATTGCGAGATTATTATTTTTAACATCTGGAAAAATGTCTCTGGGTAGGTTTTATGGTTCTATATGTTCAATCTCTTCTGCTGATACATTGGGAATTAAAACTAAATGAGAAGAAGAGTTAGCTACTGATATTGATGATCAAACATGGGATGACATTTGATCTTATGCTAAGAAAATATCTTTAAAATCATACATAGACTCCATATTTCCCATAACCACAGGCATTTTTTAACCCCTCTCTATCGCCTATGTGTACTTTAACACATTGTCTGTGCGTCATGTAACAGACTGCAAAGGTATTGGTTTTAGTGCTAGGGGAAATGGAAAAAATCTTAAATACTCAGTTGGATTGTGACCCAGTCTCACTGGTGTTGGGTATACCTAATGGACGCATTGTTTCATCTGCTAAGAAACTGTATTATATTCTATCCTTTGCTGCCAGAAAAAAAAATATTTTACTTAAATGGATCAGTAATAAATCTCCATCAGTAAAAGGTTGGCATAAGATTATTTTTGAGTTGATTGGTTTTATAAAATGTGGACCCCATATCTGGACTATTTGGAACCTCATGTTCACCCCATTATATTACAAGGAATACTGTAATGTAACTCTCTGAACATTGGACTTTTTTGTCTTTTTCTTTATCCTTTTAAAGTATGTTTTATTTCTAACCTGAAATATTATGGCGTAGTCCTATTTTACAGTATATATAAATCTGAGCTATTTTTGTTTGTTTGTATGTTTGTTTTGTTTTTTGTTTTTTTTGGGTGATGTCTTATTTTATTTGTATTATGATGAAAACTCAATAAACAATTATATATATAATAGAATATTATAGAATATTTTGCAAAAGCGTGATTATATGCAGTGTTGGAGGAATTTACTTTTAAAAGTAATGCGACACAATAGTGCGTTACTCCCTAAAAAATTAACTAATTGTGTAACTTTGTTACTTTTTATAGAAAGTAATGTGATGTCTTAGAATTGCGCTACTTTTACTTGCTTTTTTGTTTTTAATAAAAAGCTTTAATTTTGGCAAATGTAAAGGTCCTTTCACACCAAGGCTGCGTCCGAAAACCTAGGTAGCTGTCTTGCTGCCTCGCTGTCTTATAAGAGAATGACTTGTACGGCAGCGTTTGTGCATGAAGGTACCTCACGAAACTGATTTCGGACAGACTTCTGAGGCAGTGTAACAGTTTAATGATCTACAGCAATATAGCGCAAGCTTTGGTGAGAACTGAACAAATATTTAATTTCTACAGTAGTAATTTCTCGATAGAAATGATATCAAAAATGAAATATGTTGGTCAAAATCGTACATTTATACACAAACTGAGCAGCAAACGCAACTTTCGGACGCCATCTTTATTTTTCTAGCTCAACTGTCACAGAATGGAAAGCACAGGATTGTGGGATATCAAAGACAGCTAAGGATACATCTATGCTTCCTTCAAAAATCGATCTGAGGAAGTTATCTCATGAGACAGGAAGTGAAGCTAACATTGGATTCGGACGTGTCTTGAAACCTTACTACCTTGAAATGTGTCCTCAGAAGGCAGCATTTTCCAGTTTTCGGACGCAGCCCAAAAGTGAAATGAATAAGCTTCAGGCTGAAGGAAATGCAAATTCACGGCTGTACAGTAGAGGGTGCAGCTCAAACAAACCGATCAACAGAATAATGAATATTAATAAATGAGCACGAAGAAACATGACAAACTCCAAAGCACAATTGAGAAATGCGCAAAAATATTTAAAAGGGCTAAAAATATTTTCATTATGTTTACGAGCACTGCAGTCTCATGATAAACGACACATAGTTTAACACAGAAAGAATAGTTATTTTTTTTGTTCATTCTTTGAATTTTCAGTCTAAATCATTGTCTTTTGTGTATCAGAATAATCGTGTTATTGCGTTCAGACACCACTGTATCAGTGTACATTTCGCATGATGAAATATGTGTGCATACACCATGCTGGTTCATGTTTGGTGCAGGAAAGTGTGTGAAATACGCCTATAAAAACTTTAAACACGCATACTTTATTCTGTATATGATCTAAAATCCACGTGGTGAGAGTTTTTAAACTCGTGGAGCTGAAACCCATCGTGTATATCATAACAATCGTATTTTTAACGTGTTCGTATTCAAATTCTAGCTCTGGCCGCATCGCGGGCAAAATACAAACAACACTCATGTGGTACTGAGCTGAGGGAAACATACACACGACACGGCTCACGTGTCCGAACGCAGAGGAGGCAAGAGATGAATGAACAGCACTTTAGTGAAATTTGAATTCTCCGCTGTAATGCGTTCTAATGCGAACATATTTTCCATTTGTGTTGGTGGACAACAGCAAAACAAACCACCTGCGCCAAAACTTCTGGTCGCGTCGCAGGGAAACACATTTTTGTATTGTAGCACTGAGAAAACGAGCACCTATATGACCCATGTCTAATAATAACAATATTAGGCAATGAGAGAGAAGCAAAAGAAGTCATACTTCCTCATGCATACTACTGCAATTTAAAAAAAAAAATGCAAAAATAACTAATTTCCACTTGTTAATAAACTTTATGAGTGCTTTTAGAGTTTTCAGTGGCAACCTGTACATATCTGTTTACATCTCAAAAAATGTGTTCTGGGGTTTCATGATGCTGGATGGATGGCTTTAAGTAAACCATGACTGGAAAAATTCTGCATGAATCACCAAAGAGAAGTCTGTTGTTTCATCAGAAGATCAAATAATGACGTTTTGATAGAAAAAATTACCAGGACAAGAAAAAAAAAATCATTCACAATAATAAATGACATGCATTTAGAAACTAGAAAGTGAATTTTCATTTCATGACAACTTCAAAAAGCTGAGAATTTATAGAAGAGAAGTCGAAATGCTTCCCACAGAGCATGTGCCTGTCAAAGTCACATCACAGTTATTGAGCTTGAACGGCAAGGAAATGACTACTGAACTCAAAGGGAACATTGACTGCAGCCTTAAAACATATTCAAATCAGCCAACTATACAATCAGTCCTACAAAATGGCCATTTGCAATATATGAAGGATAAATAAAAACACAATAGAAATGCAAGGCGCTGAGTGCTGGACTTCTTAAACAGTTAAACACACCTCTAAACCTACAGTACTGCACATCAATATTTAGTAATGGAATATGACTGAAATGACAAAACTAATAGTCAAACAAAACAAACAAAAATTTGATTAAAGTAATCATACCTGCATCCATGCGACTATTTGCTTTGTTTTCCTCACAGTACTAATGATGATGTCTGTCAGATCATGTTAAATCATTTAAAAGTGTTCATGAGCCATGTGTTTCAGGCACTGCTCTGGGAGAATCAAGATAAATGCCTAGGACAAGTATTTGCATACTTTTATATCTGCAATAGAAGGAAGCACACTGAAATTGAATCTGCATTTAGTATGTCACCTGAAAATGCCGACAGTGTTGTCGTGACCCTTCTTTCATGCAGTCCCCCTGTCAAATAGAATGGAGACAAGAGTGATAATGTGACCAAAATTAGCCTGAAATTGTGAACTGGGTTACATCAGAACCTTTCAGTTCACAAAATGAGGACATTCTACTTTTGAAATTAACCTGCTGCTGATATGAGGCCAAAGATTATTTGAGAAACAGACTGTCTTAAAATAAAGAAATGGGTCAAACTGTGATCGAGATGTGAAAAGAGCATCAGGACCCATTACTTGAACTAGTTCTATAATGATAGATTTGCATAATGCACCTGCCATCTCACATACAGTATGCTCCATTCCAGATAGGACACTGCTGACTTTAGCAAATGCTCAGTTTCTCTGATGATACAATGAGCTTCTCAGTCTGAAAGTTCCTGTTCACAGAATGTCACAGTTCCAGTGCCAGTTTCATACGGTTTCCTGCCAAAGTTGCTGACAAAATCTGCAGATGTCTTATTCTAGTTCTTTACATCACTATCATTGAGTGGTGCTCATGTAAAAGTTTGGCATTATAATATTGCAGCTATACTCTTAAAATAGAAGTGTCAAAAGTAGGGTTTTCGCAGTGATACAACAGACGAACCATTTTCGGTTCCCCAAAGAACCTTTCAGTGACCAATTCTTAACAGAACCATTTTTTATAGTTTGTAGAACATTTAATGATCAGAAGAACCATTTTCCACTACACTCTAAAAAATGCTGGGTTAAAAACAACCCAAGTTGGGTTGAAAATGGACAAACCCAGCAATTCGGTTGTTTTAACCCAGTGGTTGGGTTAAATGTTTGCCCAACGTGCTGGGTAGTTTTATTTAACTCATCTGTTGTATAAAAATTACTGTATTGCTTGCTTAAAATGAACCCAAAATATGCTGGAAATTAACATTTATCAATATGTTTAATAAATGAACATTTATTAATAAGATAATGAATAATAAACAATAAACACTTTTACACCTTTTGATTATTATTGTTGCCTCTAGTAATTATGTGTCTGATTTTTAATTTCTCACCTATTTTGGATTCATTTTAAGCCAGATAGTCATTTTTAATCAGTAGTTGGGTTAAATAAAACTACCCAGCAGGTTGGGCAAACATTTAACCCAGCCACTGGGTTAAAACAACCCAATTGCTGGGTTTGTCCATTTTCAACCCAACTTGGGTTGTTTTTAACCAAACATTTTTTAGAGTGTATAAAGAACCTTTTGTGCAGTGAAAAGATTCAATGGATGTTACAGGTTCTTCATGGAAACATAGATGCCAATAAAAACTTTTATTTTTTGAGAGTGTATGGATAGATTTAATTGTGTGGCACAATACGCTCATCACCACCCCTTTGTTTATCTATTAAATACAGCTGTAGCAGTGACATCAATTTTGTGCTTTGCAAAGTCTGCTGCTTCAGTATTTGTAGATAATTTTTTCATGTTTCTATGGTATACTGGAAAACAATGATAAGCATTTCATAAGGCTTTTATTGGCAAAAACTTTCAATATATGCAGAGAGTCAATATTTACAATGTTGACCCTTCTTCTTCAAAACTTCTGTAATTTGCTCTGGCATATTGGATATAAGCCTCTGGGCCAAATCCCGACTGATGGCGATCCATTCTTGCCTTATTAGCGCTCAGAGTTTGTCTCAATTTGTTGACTTCTGCTTGTTCACTCATCTTTTGAGGATTGACCACAGGTTTATGGGTTTAAGATCCAGACCAGGAATTCAAAATTTCAATTTTATGATATCCGAGCCACTTAATTATCACTCTTGACTTATGACATGCTGCTCCATCATGCTGGAAAATGCATGGATCATCACCAAATTGCTCCTGGGTCATTGGGAGAAGTTGCTTCTGCAGGATGTTTTGATACCATTCTTTATTCATGACAGGGTTTTTTGGCAGAATTGTGAGAGCTCATTCCCTTGGATGAAAAGCAACCCCACATATGGATGGTATCAGGATGCTTTGGACACTCATGGTAGTGTTCACCTTTTCTTCTTCAAACAATTGATTTTCCAGATGTCCAAAACAATCAGAAGGGGTCTTCATCA
The DNA here is from genome assembly GCF_024489055.1 of Chanodichthys erythropterus. Classification (NCBI taxonomy): domain Eukaryota; kingdom Metazoa; phylum Chordata; class Actinopteri; order Cypriniformes; family Xenocyprididae; genus Chanodichthys; species Chanodichthys erythropterus. Next base: position 59,200,282 of record NC_090230.1, on the reverse strand, counting down.
GTCTTCATTGCTTTCTGCTGTCCAGTCCTTGAACTTCCTGCAGAAGTTCAGTCTGTCCTTGATGTTTTTTCTTGGAGAGAAGTGGCATCTTTGCCTCCCTTCTTGACACCAGGCCACTTTCCAAAAGTCTTAGCCTCACTGTGAGTACAGATGCATTACACCCACCTGCTGCCAATTGAGCAGCTCTGCACGATTCTGTAGCGACTCCTCAGTCCTTGTGCTTGCTGGACTCTTTGGGATATCCTAAAGCATTCTTCACTACAGTAAAACCTCCCCTTGAAGTATTTTATTATCTAGTGAAAGGTTCTTTCAGGTGTACTATTACAGCAATCTTCTTGCATGTGAGGTCATTTTGATGAAAAGTGATGATGGCTGCATGTATTTCTTTGGAGGAAACCATTGCATAAAAACAACAATGATTGGAAGCAGTTTTTCCATCCTTTAATAGCAATCATTCTGCTTTTATTATCCAATCAGAAAGATAAAATGATTTTACCTGACTAGTACTGGTTCACACTTTCCCATATGCTGATGATATGACTAGTGAAATGATCTGGTCATCTGTGCCAGGGCCCAAAAACGAAAAAGAATTCATAATGTCCTTCATACAGTCAAGATTTCTACTTCCTGCAACAGCAAAGAACCCCCATAACAAGACTGGACCACCACCTGTTTGACCATGGAGATGGTATTCTTCTGCTCAAGCTTTGCCTTTTTTGGTTCCAGTTTGGTCACATCTCTCCATAAAACATTCTTCCTCAACTCCACAGGTATATCCAAATGAATTTAAGCATATCGAAGTCAGCCTTTTATGTTCTTCTTGGTAGAGAGAGGCATTCAGCAAAGCTGCAAAGCATACGAGCAGAAGAACACCATCTCCATGGTCAAATATGGAGGTGGTCCAATCTTGTTATGGGGGTTCTTTGCTGTTGCAGGAAGTAGAAATCTTGACTATATGAAGGACATCATGAATTCTTTGAAGTAACAAGCCATTTTAGCAAAGATGGTGATGTGCAGAGACTGAAGCTTGATGATCAATGGACTTTCGTACAGGACAGCCGTCCCAAAGTATACATCCAAATCTAGGGTTCAGGGATCAGTCGTGAATGTACTTGAGTGGCCTGTACAGTCTTCAGATTGAAATCTCATTTAAAATATTTGGTGGAATTTGTAGAAAGCAGTGGTAACCATACACTGTAAAAAAAATCCCAGTAAAATTTACGGTAAAAAGAAACGGCAGCTGTGGTTGCCAGAACTTTACCGTAAAAAATACAGCAGCAATTAATAAATAATAAATAATAAATTTACGGTAAAATAACGTATTTCATTAACTGATATAATGTTAATTTACCAACTTAATGAAGTACTAATATCTGTTTTGTATCTTTATAATACACTGACAGTCACCAAACACAGTGGTGATAAGAGTCACATGATGAATCAAAGTTCATCACAAGCAGCTTTTCCACAAGCTGAGGAGGACAATACTAATATATAGAAGGTGCACACAGTGTCATTCACACACACACTAAACACCATCATGGTAACATGCATAAAATTTAAAAAATGCAATAAACATTAATTTAACAACATTAGATGTAATATAAAACCCTAATGTACATAACTGATTAGAAAAAAATGAGAAAAACTAAGAAGAAACAGAGTTATTTCAACAAAAATATATCAAATGTGATGTGTCACGCAGGGAATTGTGGGAATGTCAATTTACGTTTTTTCACTGTAAATTTTACAATGAATTGTTATTTTTCACTTCCAAAAACTGTGAATTTAACGGTATTTAAAATTACATGAAATGTACCGTTAGATCTATTAAAGTTATTCACCATATATAGTACGGAAATTTTCTGTAAACCAATTGACAGTTTTTCACCGCAGCATTTTTACAGTCTTTTACTGTTAAAATTATGGTCATTTTTTACAGTGTAGAGTGGACTATCAGTGATCTGGAAGCTTTTTCAAGCGGGGAATGGGCCAAGATTGCAGTAGAGAGGTGACAGAAGCTTCTAAGCACTTATAGGCAGCGTTTATTAGAGGTTATAAAGAATAAAACATTCTGCACAAAATTTGACTTTTGGGGGTTGAACAATTTTGTACATATATATGTTTAGAGCCAGTTTTTCATTTTTCATCAACTTTACATTTTCAGAATCACTCAAATGTGTATTAATAAATTTTGTATAATAGTTTATACTGATGCATTTGATGAATTGTTTTCATAAAATTTTGTTCTCAGCAGCAAAATGTCTTGCAGGTTAAGGGGGTTGAATAATTTTGATTGCAACTGTAAACAAAGTTGCCTGATGCTCAATGACAGCCCAACACTGGTCGTTGGCTTGGTGTGTCAGGGCCTCAGACAAATCTGCCATAGACACTCACAATGCTTGCTGATCAACTGAGGGAATGTCTTTTGTAACTACACAATATTATTTTGACCTGTGAAGAATAAGACAACCTTTGTTCCAATTAATATGTTCTGATAAAGACAAAACACTATTTCAAACACTTTCTATTTGGACTCGGATACAAGCACTCATTCTTTAATGGTTTAAGGGACAGCTGAATCTGACATTGAGGTCTCTCAGATCACGCACAGAGGATCCATTCAGTCACTGAAACACTGCCTTCTTTTCTAGTCGCTCCCTGAGATCTAAAGCAGTTAGTTATGTCAACAGCTTTGACCTTCTTTCCCTTCTGGTTGAACTCAATAATGTGACCTAATGCTCTATTGCGGGGTCGTGACATGGAGCAGTTACTGTATGTAAACTTCTACTGGAGGAAACAAGATTATTGGGATATGGGTTAGGGTTATATCTTTAATCCTCAAGTAAGCACACCAAGGGTTCAGTACATGGAAATGACATACAGTGAGTCTCAAACTCCATTGTTTCCACCTTCTTATATAAATCTCATTTGTTTAAAAGACCTCCGAAGAACACACGAATCTCAACATAACACTGACTGTTACGTAACAGTCGGGGTGTACGCCCCCAATATTTGCATATGCCAGCTCATGTTCAAAGCATTAGACAAGGGCAGGACGTCTGGATGTTCACAGCAGAATCATCAGACTAGGTAAGCAAGCAAGAACAATAGCGAAAAATGGCAGATGGAGCAATAATAACTGACATGATCCATGATAACATAGATTTTTAGTGATATTTGTAAACTGTCTTTCTAATGTTTCGTTAGCATGTTGCTAATGTACTGTTAAATGTGGTTAAAGCTACCATTGTTTCTTATTGTATTCACGGAGACAAGAGCCGTCATTATTTTCATTATTAAACACTTGCAGTCTGTATAATTCATAAACAAAACTTCATTCTTTATAAATCTCTCCAACAGTGTAGCATTAGCCGTTAGCCACGGAGCATAGCCTCAAACTCATTCAGAATCAAATGTAAACATCCAAATAAATACAATACTCTCATAATCCGATGCATGCATGCAGTATGCATGACGAACACTTTGTAAAGATCCATTTTGAGGGTTATATTAACTGAATAAACTTTGTTTATGCACTGTTTAAGGCAAGCGCGAGCTCCGTGGGTGGGGAACATGAGCATTTAAAGGGGCCGCAACATGACTTGGCGCATTTCTAATTATGCCCCAAAATAGGCAGTTAAAAAAAATTAATTTAAAAAAATCTATGGAGTATTTTGGGCTGAAACTTAACAGACACATTCAGGGGACACCTTAGACTTCTATTACATCTTGTAAATAAACGTTCGATGGCACCTTTAAATGAGTTGACTTCGTAAATACTGTATTTAGGTGCTTTCAAACTTGGTATGATTGCCTGGTCCAAACATAGTTTGGTTGCACCCCCTGCCAACACTGAATTGTGTTTACATTACAATATTTGTGTCCATTTGCATCAAAGCAGCAGCTGTTTACCCCTTGTTGCTTGGTAACGACGACACAGGAAAGGGTGACATAAGGCATAGCGATACTCACCTTACTTTTATATTTTAGTTTTTGTACCTTTGGTACCTTTAATCAGACTCAAACAATTCATAAATAAACATTAACAATATATATATATATATATATATATATATATATATATATATATATATATATATATATATATATATATATATATATATATATATATATATATATATTCAATCCAAAATGATTATTAAACCCAATCCAAATAATTCAAATAAACAAATTCAAACCATACAATTGACAAAAACAAACTTACGTAACGCATCCTAGACAACTCAAAGGACATGGTTGGGTGCCCATTCAAACACCCACTCCTCACCAATGCAAAAGAACAAAGGAAGGAAATGAGGTCTATTTATAGACCTTAACCAAAGAATTATGGGTAATGTAGTACACCAAATATGGTTATGCAAGTTACTGGGATTTATGGGAAATGTAGTACAAAAAGAATAAAAAAAAAAGGAAAAAAATAGGCCAATTTACAACAATATACATTCTCTCGGCTTGCAGTGCTTCAGTCACGCTTGTCAGGACAGTGAGTGACAGATGCGCACCAAAAGTGCTAGAGTGAAAACACCCTTAAATGCACTGTTTCCAAACAGGTTTCCCAAACACACTCATCACCACTTAAAGGTACAGTCACATTAACTACATTTTGCAGGCAAAAAAAGGTCCATTGTCTACTGTCAATAGTGTAGCAATGTATGAAGCACAGCTCACAAAGAAGTCACTTTCAAACCAAGTAGCTTTCTGTTTGTCAACATGGATTTTACACATGAACCTCTATTCTGCTCCACCCCCAGTCTTCTATTGGACAGACAAACAGGTAGTCCCCCCCAACTCACATCCTTTGATGGCAGAAGTTGAGATGCTGAGACACCACAGAATTACAGTGTTACACTCTTCATGAAGTAAAACTATCAACATCTGAAAGCTGACTGGGATACATCTATAAAATTACACACAAAAACAGCTTTAAATCATGAAAATGAGAGCCTTGCCTGCACTAGCAGTTTCCACCATTTGTTCTGCTCAAAACACTCAGTTATTATATATATAGACATTACTAGGGCAGGTAACATCATGGGCCTGTCTATCTCAATGACTTTCCAATCTAGCTTTTAATATATAAAGGGTTTACATGCAGCCATATAGGACAGCAGCCAAATATATTCTCAGTTATCCGGCTTAATGGAGTTCCACAATTTACCAAATTACATTGTTGCATTAATAAGACGTAACTCCTAAGCACAATAAGCCCTATACCACAAGTGAAAAAACATACACTTCTATAATGTACTTAAAGTGCTCTAATTTTGTGCACTAATTTTGTACTTAATATACTAAAAATTCTTCTTTAGTACTTCTTAAGATAATCTTAAGAACATTTATGTGTACTCAACTGTTCTATTTTGAGACACCATGAAATATGAACTAAAATGGGCTTTTAATATACTCTCTCTGTATTAAAAAAAAAAAACTTAGTTACCACTATGGGTTCAAGTGTATATTATAATGTAATATATTAAGTACAAAATTGGTGCATGAAAATAGAACACTACATACATTATAGAAATGTACTTTTTTTTCACCTGGGTGTTCAGCTTTCAGAATGACTCTGTGCTGTCCAGTACTGTGAATTACCCCTGATCAAAGTTGTTAGTCTGTGATAACTTCCCCTCACTGTCCCTCCAGCCAACTGCATCTGCAGCACAAATCAGCGATCGGCTCATGCTGAAACACTGCACCTCCCAACACTGCTGACATCAAACAGGCCAAATATGTAAACCATCATGGATCACTACTAATTACACCCTTGATATATCCAACATCCAAGGCCACATGAAGCCCCAGCAAGATAAAATCACAGCGACATATAAACATGGATAAATTACAGAGATCCATTCCAGCATGAAGCAGGAAATGCCTTCTTCCTTAAACTTCAACTATTGCAAATGTTTTTAGAGTGTTTTTGAAAATATCTGAACAAATAGTGGTTGATGTAAAAATCAACAGTCATGCTGATAGTGTAGAACTGTGTTTAGGTTTTTGAGCAACAACTCAAATGCATTTTTTAAACTAAATTAATGACAATCCCAGACTTTGTACCTAATGAACCACAAGATAGTCCATAATAAACAAGCAGATCATAGCTTCAGATTCAAGGTGATAGATAACTTAGAAAAATGTTTTAATTAAGTGATTTATCACCACATGGAAATAGCCTAATTGTAAAAAGCAACAGCGACAACAGCATAAATAAAAGCAACAGCAAATGGTAATAATTTGCACAATTGATTTATGCCATGTGGCATTGGTGGAAACTTATCTACCATGCAGAAGGGAAAAAAAAAAAAAGCTTTTTAAAGGTTTCTGGGTTTCTATGTGAAAGACCTACTCCAGTTTAGTTTTGTTGTTGTTTTTTGCTCAAAATCTGTTTTAAGCAAAGTTCACTTTTGCAGATAGTTCTGCCTAAATTGTTTACATCTGTTGCACTTACAGTGCCCAACTATATAAGAACAGTCCGCTGACCCCGAGTCAGTGTGACAGAACTGACACTTGCTGTTTCGGACCAGCTGCATTGAAGTTATATTTCATTTGCAGCTTATTGTAATTTTTTGCAAATACATTTAATTAAGAAAATACACACATATTAATAACTTATTGCTGAGCCCTAATACACAGTTATGTTGGTATAGTTGAAGTGACAGCAGCGTCCTCCAAGATGACAAGCTGTAATTCATCAACTATTTTATGGCCTGGTTTAACAGTTCTTAGCCTAAGCCAGGATTAGGGCTTAGTTCACTTTTAATAACTTTTATAAATGTGTCTTAGAAAAAAATATTACTGGTGTGCATCCTGAGACAAAGCAATTGCACTGACATATTTTAAGATTGTTGAAGACAGTTGAAGCCATTCACACATGCATTTTAGTCTAGGACTAGCTTAAGCCTTGTCTGTGAAATCGGGGGTATATTTTATCAATATTATATATGCTGTTATTATGAACTCATTTTAATTGGAAGACTACATGAAATATTTGATTATGAAAAAAAAAATCCTTTGTCACTCCACAGGACTAATGAATTGCCAAAAAAAAAAAAAAAAAGCTAAAAGATTCTTTAAAAAATGTTAAAACATTAAATAATAACCAGCTATGGGACCTAAAATATACACTAATACATACAGGCTACATATAACTGAAAAAATGGATGTTATTTGTCAACACACTGTAACACACCTATATACAGAATGATTATTTCTTGTGCTTTCTTTTAAAAAGAAACCACTCATCACACTTGCAGTGGTTCTATTCATAGTCTTGCCTAGGGCCCCGCAAACCCATGGCCTGGCCCTGGCAAGCAGATGTTTCTCAACAAATATGATGATATGAAGTTATTTGAAATGAATGGATCCATTTTGAAGATCAGATTTTATCCACATTTTTAAAAAGTTGTAATAACCTTCAGGAAACTGCTTTTTGAAGTAATGATCAGGAACACTGTCATTATCAAAAGTAATTAATATAAACCAAATAGACCTTCAAACGAAAACCACTTCCCATATCTTTAATATATCATTTTGAATCAATTTCTGATTGCTCATTTATGTAAATGACTTGAACAAGTTTAAAGGGATAGTTCACCCCAAAATGAAAATCATTTACTCACCCTCAAGTTGTTCCAAATCTGTATACATTTCTTTGTTCTGCTGAACACAAAGGAAGATATTTTGAAGAAAGTTTGTAACCATGCAGCTTTGGGGCACCAGAAAAACTGGTACACCCCGGAACTGTTCAGTTTCCCGCTTTCTTCAAAATAGAAATGTATACAGGTTTGGAGTAAATAATGACAGAATTTTCATTTTTGGGTGAACTATCCCTTTAAGACAGAGTAAAAAGAAAATATCTTGTGTGTTTTATCATCTTTTTTGTTTTTAATTCACATTTTTGTTTCACAAATGGACAGAGACCACGCTAAACCATGACCTGTCAATTGCACATTGGCACTGCCAGGAACTATTTTAATCGTATCTGTCGAGTCTAATTTTCACGTTATTTATTTATCTTACTTTTATTTTTTAATCAAATTCTGTTTTATTCTGATGCAATGGAGTCATCGATGTAATATTTTTTTGCGTGTGTCATTATGAGATGTTTTATGTGAAGTGTGCGTTTCTTGTGTAAACGCAAGCACTTCATGCACAGGCCTAAAGGCACCTCTTATGGCATAAAGCAAGAAGTATCAAGCCAGTTTCACTGGCGGTTTGTGACAAGTGCGCCACCTAGTGCACATTGTTCTTCACACCTCTTGAAGAAATCCTTGTACAAATCAAAGCCTGTTAATAGATGCTGTAATGAACAAAATGTAATTCGTTAAATCGTGGTCAAGCTATATTTATGTTTTTTTTTCTCTCTCTCCCTCTTTCTCTTCTCTTTTCAGTTTTTTCTTAGTTAAAAAAAAGTCACAATTTCAGGGTCAGAATTCCTTCAATCCGTGTCAGACGTCACTATGAATCTGCACATTTTTGTCATGATCTGCACTATTAGGGGCACGAATCTACCGAATTCATTTAAATATGGTCAAACGTGGAAAAGAAAGCTGAAGAGTAGACTCTAGCCTACTACAGCAGCTGAAAACACGATCAGATTGGATTATTTAAAGCAGCATATAGAAATGTGAGTTTGACGGCGTTTTGTGTATTAGAGAGTTTCCGCGCAGGTCTAGTAGGCTAACGCTGATAATACCAACGAATAATACCGTATAATATCGCCGCATATAAAGCACCTTTCATCAAACTGAATGAGTCTTTCACAACCGGTTCGTAGCCGGAGTGTAGGAGGGAACTCAGTTTGAGCTGTAAGGGTAGAGTTAAGGGTGTGTACATTACCACACTCTTCACTCGACATTACCTTTCTCTACAGGTTTCTTCAAAAGTCAGGTGTTCTACCCGACATGAAGCTTTATAGTCAGCATAGATTGGTCTGGATTCTTTATAGACACAACACTGATGTGCTGCACTGATCGTCACGCGAGTGAAGAGTGTGTGAATCCTTCCTTCCAGCGGTAAGTGTGTCAGATTGGTGTCGATGTAGCATTAATTGATTGACGGCTTTTTGTCCAGCTTCCTGTTCCTTGTTTACATTCGAATTTTGACTCTATCAGATTTTTGTTAGTTGTTCAAATATGTGTTTCGAGATTAACCGATATCACCCTTTTCATTTTATTAGCAGAATTGATTTCCACTTGTACTGTATATTTATTATATTATAAAAAAAAATAAATAAAAAAAAACCGTTTTTATTATTTTAATTTTATGTATTAATGTCACATTATATTTTAATTTCCATCTAAAAGTATTATGGTAATACTATATTTTTGTTATTGTTGTGTTTTTTGACATTTTTTTTACAAAGTACTATGAAGACCAGTATCACTGATAGGCCTACTCATGCCTCTTTTCATTTATTTATTTATTTATTTATTGAGAGGATAATTAAATTCTTTATAATAGCCATTCAACATTACAACATAATTGAAACCAAATTATCAAATTTATATTTAACAATTACATACCTTAAAAAAATATAACAATTTAAGTGAATTTAAAGCTAAATTACCAAAACCATTGAAATTTCACATTTATATAGTATGTTTGGTGATGTTTCTGTCTCTAAATACTCTATCAGCTCTCTCTGGGATAGTTTACCCTTCAGTCATAATTTACTCTGCATGACCTCCTGTGGTGTTGTTTCTTTTGTATCATGAAATGGTTGTGTTTTACACAGTCCAACCCCACAGAGACCAAGATACGGACATTCCCTTCTGCTGAAGTTCTCTGAGCTGTGTGTTACCAGATGTGAAGATGCTGCAGCAGATACTGGCTGACATGTACATTGAGCCGGAGCTGCTGGCCGAGCTGAATGAGGAACAGAAACAGGTGCTGTTCTTTAAGATGAGAGAAGAACAGATCAGGAAATGGAGAGAAAGAGAGACACAGCTGGAGAAGGAGGAAGCTGCATGTGTGAAAGTGAAAAAAGGTTTCTATTTCCACATCCTAACTGTCATTAAGATGTGAATATACAGGGCAGAGGATTTGTCATATGTATTACCAGAAATTGATGGATTTCTGGATTTGTCTAAAGCAGGGGTGTCCATCCCTGCACCTGGAGAGCTACCGCCCTGCAGACTTTAGTTTCAACCTTGCTCCAACACACCTGTCTGTAATTATCAAACAACCCTGAACACCTAGATTAGCTGGTTCTTTGAGTTTGATTGGGGTTGGAGCTGAAATCTGCAGGATGGTAGCTCTCCAGGAGCAAGGTTGGACACCCCTGGTCTAAAGGATGAAATACACTACTCAACTTTTTCCCAGATTTTTGCCCTGATCTAGATAGTTGGCGAAAGTCAGAGCCAATCTGCAGATTTGAGTTGATAGATCTCACAGAAAATCGTGTAGACCAGGGGTGGCGAACGTCGGTCCTGGAGAGCCAAAATCCTGCAGAGTTTTGCTTCAACCCTAATCAAAAACACCTGAACAAACTAATCAAGGTCTTCAGCATTAAAGCTAAAGGCAGGTGAGTTTTTTATCAGGGTTGGAGCAACACTCTCCAGGACAGGAGTTCGCCATGATGGTCACAGACTCCAATTTTTTTTTTTTAGCTTCAAAGTTTCATTCCATCCTGTTGGAGGATTTTAGAACACATTGTTTTAATTTGTCTCATGTTTCATAGCAACAAGGCATGTGTTTCTGTGTGAATTTGTTGTGTTTGTAATGACTTGATGTCTGATCCTCGGTTGTTAGTGTATGATGCCCAGTTTTTCCACACTATCTATTTACAAAGTCAGCAAGTGATGCCTAGTGTTTTAAAATCTGTTCCGGTTTTAAAAGCGTCTAGTGTATTCCAGCCTGGAAGTTGTTAAACAAGTGTTTTATAATGGTAATAAACCTGTTCAGGAGAAACAATTGAGATATTAAAGTCAACATGAAATCAGAATGCCAACAGAAATCAAAATCTTCCTCTGAAACAACTATCCTTTCTCTAATGGACAATTGGATAATGTTAAATACTAGGCATTCAGTGTCTCGTGCAGTCTTTCACTATCCAATCAGTTTCCAAACGATATAATCAAGTTCTGTGCTACATTGGCTTAGGAAGCAAAATGGGTTGCGAACAGCAATTCATGTTGACTTTAAAGAGATCTCATTTGTGATTTTGGATGACACTCTTCTTTAAGAGAGACAAAGTCAACACGTCATAGCTTTGTGCTGTATAAATCTTAGCCCATGTTCGGTCTTTTTCTTAATCTGTCTACACCAGACGTGAGTGGCACGATGCGACAAAAGCAAATAGCTGATATTATAATCAGTGATGCTGTCTACACTGCATGCGGCGTGGCTCGACACAACAGTAAACTGATGTTTTGTTCTGTTTCTAGCACTTGTGCTACTTCCGACCAAAACAAATGGATTTGTAAAGGTCGCTGTCGCATCTGCTGTAGACACGTAGATATTTATTAGCTCTGGTCAAATTCTGTTTATTAAATGGCACATGGTGTGAAATGTGTTTGTGCTGAATGCAGTTTCAGGAAAGTGTGTGTCATGGATGAAGGGTCTGGATGATGATGTGTGGGTTTGGGTGATGGGAGAACATCATGACGACAAACCATATGATGAAATCTGTGACGAGATCATGAACGAGAGAGCAGCGCTCCAGGCGCAGAGAGAGGCTGGGCAGCTCAGGTGAAACTACAGCCGTCACACGTACACTGCTAATTCATATAGCGCAAACACAACTATACATGATTACACTTATAAAGTCGCTATACATTATGCTATTATATATTGCAATATCTTTAATTTATGCAGATTTAAATACAAAAATATGTTTAATGTAATACTGGAAAAATACTGTATCATGAGAGTATAATGAGAATCTTTTTTGACAATCAGTGTTATTTTAGTAGTTTTTATTTATATTTTGAATGTAACTTTTATTTTTACATTTGTTATATGCTTTTATCAATTTTATTAGTTTTTTTTTAACTATTTAGGTTTTAATTTATTTTTATTTCAGTTTTAGTTTTGTTTCAGTTTAGTCAAATTTTTATCTATTTCCAATTAGTAATTTTAGTGCTTCAACTTAAACATTTTGTTTAGTTTAAGTTTTTCGTATTTTATTTTCTTTCAGATTTATTTCAATTAGCAAAAATATGTTTTTTTTTAAATATATTTTTAACTATTCTTTTTAGTTGGCAATAATAATCTTGTTGATAATAATAAAGAAAATTTTGGGCAGACGTATCTGATGCAGTGTGATCCAAGCAGATAAAAAGTGTAAGAAATAATAATAAAGTTTAATAAGTTAAAGATACATTTATTGCAATAATCTATATATATTACAAAATAAAGAATAATAAAAGAATCAATAAAAGTGATGGAAGTTGTAAGAGTGTATAAAAAGAAAAAGAAGAAAAAAAAATTTTTCTGCCTGAATAATGTCTCGTCTTCTGTGGAGCTGCTTTTATAGCTGAACTATAATTGTTCTTTGACTCTGAAAATGTATTGTTTGGCATAAACTACAAAGTAATCCACTCGGTCAACACTAGTTAAATATTTGACTAGTTTAATGGAATGTTGTCAGCACAGGGCTTGTGCACTAATACTGTGTTCACTTCCTCCTCGTGTTCTTGTTCTTTTTAGTACGACTTTCAGACTGACATTAAAATGATTTTGTTTTTAGAGGCACTTTTTAATGTGAGATTATAATCACTGCCTAACTAGTTATGATGTATATCAGTGCACACACAACATATATGGTTTGTATTTCCATGATGCAATGTGTGTTATAGATAAACTGCACTGAGTAAAAGGGCAAAACCTCCATGTGCAAAGTAAACCTGAAAAGGCTTCTATTTAACATGAGGTGTGAGGCAAATGCATACTGTTATCCAGTCAAAGCCACACAACTGCAGTATGAAATGGGGGCTTAAAGGGTTAGTTTACCCAAAAATTAAATTTCTGTCATTAATTACTCACCCTCATGTCATTTCACACCCAAAGACCTTTGTTCATCTTCGGAACACAAATTAAGATATTTTTGATGAAATCCGAGAAGTATTTGACTCGTCCATAGACAGTAATTTAATCAACACTTTCAAGGTCCAGAAAGGTCCTAAAGACATCGTTAAAACAAATAGTCGAATAAGAGTCTCCGTTCTGACCTAGAACCTGGAAGCGCTGGACGTAAATAATGTATGAGAATGACACAGAAAAGAAGATATTTTTGAATAAACTCATTATTTTTGTTTTGCGCAAAAAAACTATTCTCGTTGCTGCATAAAATGAAGGTTGATCCACTGCAGTCACGCCAACTGTTTTAACGATGTCTTTAGTACCTTTCTGGACCTTGAAAGTGGTGGTTATATGGACGAGTCATACCTCTTGGATTTCTTCAAAAATATCTTAATTTGTGTTAGGAAGATGAACGAAGGTCTTTGGGTGTGGAATGACATGAGGGTGAGTAATTAATGACAGAATTTTCTTTTTTGGGTGAACTAACCCCTTTAAATCCAACACAAACTGATAGCTGCCTGATTTTCATATCATGGAAAATACATGGAAAAACATGTTTTACTTCTTTTCACGTTGACATCAAGAGTATGACAGTGAGCAAAAGGAATTTCTGTGTTAGCTGCGTGAGAAATTGAGCACTTGAAGGAATTTACCTGTCATGGACGTTCTCACTGACATTCACAGTCAACATTTCCTGTTCAACTCTGTGAATAATTAATGATCTCTAATATAACCTATGCAAGTAGCCTGCATAATTTGATGTTTTTTCCCTTATAATTGTACAGGGCTAAGAAAGAGGCTGAGCTGGAGAAGCGTTTCTCTGGACTGTATCTTGAACCGGAGCAGGTTGTGTTGTTGGAACAGGAAGTCCAGCTGAAGGCCAGGCAGGCTGCAGCTCTGGAACAGAGAAGAGCAGACGAGGAACTCAAGGTACTGCCGCCACACAAACATTCAGTCCAGCTACCCTCATAATCTCAGTTTTTTGTTTTAAACAAATTAAGAAGCAAGTGTTTTGGTTTGTGCTGACCCTGGAGGCTTGTTCTCTCTCAGAAGCTGGAGTTGGAGGAGCGGCGTAAGGCTGAGGAGGAGCTGAGAAGGTTGGAGCAGGAGAGGAAGCAGCAGATTTACATGAACCTGAAGGAGGTGCAGAGTGGCAAACAGACGCATGATGAGCAGGACAAGGACTGGCAGCAGACATGTAAGGAAAATCTACACCACACACAAAAACATGACAATGTGAATCATGAAAATCCATCAAAATTCTTGTCAAAAATTGATTCATATTCTTTGTAATCTGTCCAATATACTTTTGAGATTGTTTGTGATTCTCATTATTGTCACTGTACACATTCTCAGCACTGTAATACAGTAAAATGTTTTACTTTAGTAACAATATTTGAGCAAAGTATTTTTTTTCTTTTATGTAAATCAGCATAAAAGCAGCACAAACAATATTACAATGATGTATATAGTAAATACTCATATAAACATTGAAACATGTTTTGCTTTTTTCTGCAATATAGTAAAAAGATCATCATGGAGAATAATGAGAATTACAAAAAAGCAATAACTTGTTTTTTGGGGGGAGAAACTGACTGCTTTTGTGAAATTCGTGACAGTGACACTACAGTTCTAGTCTGAATAGGGAAGTTTTGTTCTCTGTGGTTCTGTTTGTGTTGTTTTCTCAGTGATGCATATGCCATACAATAGGAAAAACTGGTGTAATTTTGCATATGTGGTTCCAGTGCAGAAGTCAAAAGCCGCAGACATGCGCAGACGATCTCTTGCCAAGCAGACGATCGAGGACCACCGCAGGCGCTCAGTGAAGGCTCTAGAAAGAGGACGTGTAGCGGCCATGACAAAGGCCTTCGGCAGCACAAACCCAACCCCTCCACCTAAACCCAAACCCAGAAACACAAGCGGTGCCATTAGCCGGTGAGTCCTGTCATATGATTTGTGTGGCAATAATTTTAACAATAATGAAATAATGAACCAGAAGAGCTAGTGGTTTGAAAGATCATAATCATCAGTCATAACGGCCATGTTTACATAATAAAGGTTAAGTTTACATACTCCCCTGCCACTGGAATATTTCTGTATTCCAGTAATCAGCATATTCCACATGAACTGTGAAGAACTGCCTGTTCTTTATCTGCTATTCTCTTGTGGAAATACTGGAAATGCTCGCTCTTGACATTGAGTTTAACTGTAGTAATTGCACTGTAATTTAACAGTATTCATGCTCATGCATCAGTCATGAGACACTTATGGTGTTGTCGCCCATCTCTATATTGATTTATGTTTATTTTGTTTAATGTTTGCATGGAATCTTTCATGAAAAACAATTTTTGTATGAACAGCTACTTTCGTTTGGAGATGCGAATGTAAAAGAACTGTACATATAATATGGTGTTTACATGACATCATTTTGATTATGTTGTATTATTCAGATTTCTAAAAAAAAAAAAGAAGAAAAAAAAAATGTATTTGCATGTGAACATTAAACCAGACAGGACTGGGGATATATGAATAGGGGTGGGAATCAGAAGAGACCCAGACATATATTATATCAATATCTGGGCTATAATGTGATGATATAGCTATTCTTTATGTCTAGTAAACACACACTACACTTCAAATGTTTGGGGGTCGTAATATTTTTTTAAAAACATTTGGAAGTCTCAATTTTAAAGTAATAAAAACTATTTTGAAATAGCTGTTTTCTATGTGAATATATATAGTAAAATGTATTTTTCAGGATTATTTGATGAATAGAAAGTTTAAAAGGAACAGTAATTATTGGAAATAGAAATCGTTTGTATAAATGTCTTTACTGTCACTTTTGATCAATTTAATGTGTCCTTGCTTAATAAAGGTATTTGTTTCCTTACCTCTTAAAACTGTGGTAATTTGCATTCGTTTGCTTGTTCTGAGTTTGGATTTTAATAGAAAAGAAATTATGGAGTGTAAATTGAATCAGTATTCAGGTTTGCTTTGCTTTGTCTACCTTGTCACAAAAATATGCATGTAACTCAATAACAGTATTGTGAAAAAATATTGCAATCATGTTTTCACCCACCCTTACATTTAAATATAAATATAACTATCTATTTAATAATCAGTTATCTAAGTACATGCTTTCATTTTGAGATACTGGAATGCCACCTGTCTCATGCTATTAACAGTGATATGTTGTACGTCATGTCTTTTTCATTCATTAGTCATATTCATCTCAGGAATGTTGTACTGCAGACTGTGTAATTGCATATCATGACAAGGATTTCCCCTCAACACATCACTGCCAATTCTTAAGATTTAAGTTCCTCTGTTATACAGTAGAAGATGTTTAACAGATCAAATATAAGCTATTCGTGGAGCTCAATGTCTATTGTATGAACTATATGCAGCTCAGTGTCTTAACTTGGTTAAATATCTTTCACATAGCTTCAGATGCTCGAGTTGTGATGCATTGTGGTTGATGATCCAGGATTTTGACAAAGATGTGATGTCTCTTCTGTTCTGAATGGCAGGAAGGATGGTATGCGACGCTCACTGTCGACGTCTAGTCGAGATCATATTATCCGTTGGTTCCAGGAGGAGCAGTTGCCCCTCAGAGCAGGATTCCAGCGTGACCAGACCCGAATCGCCCCCTGGTTTCACGGTGAGAAAGAACACAGACTATAGCTGTTCATTTCACTTCTACATCTAGACCATCCCCATTGTCCTCTCTACAAAATCACACTCTTCAAAGAAACTAACAAGGTTCTTTTCTGGTAGAGTTTGGGTTCTTGCCACTGTTGTCTCTGGCTCACTTTGCTGGGGTTTAAAAGACACTTAATATTCAGTAATATTATCAATCTGACAGCAGTGACACTATTGGGTGAGAACAAAACCTGAACTGAATTGATCTGGATAATGCCACCACTGTTTCCAGCAGAGCTTATTTATAGCTTTGTTTCATATTGATGAATATTGAATACGGTTATTAAACTGAAATAAATCAACACTGAACTGACTCAAAGTGAATAACGACGCTGTCTTTTATAGAGCTGTTTTATAGATGAATTGAACTCATTTAATTATTAATGAATTTTACTCAAGTTATTGAATTTAACTGAATCAACACGGAACTGACTTCAGCTGAACAATGACACTAGTCTTTCTAGAGCTGCTTTACATCAGAATTTGAATTTGTCTCATATTTTATCAGTTTTATCAAGTTTGCATCATTGATCATTATAATTAAGGGTAAAGCACCTGCATAGACACTGCTTTCTGTCTGATACACACCTTCAGTTTTCTTCTTCTTCTGCTCTTGAAGTCTACGGCAGCCCATAGAGCCGCTTGTAAGAAATTTATGAAGTTTGGCACACAGATAGAGAACAGTCTGAACATTAACCATAGCAAATTTGGAGTCTCTAACTTAATTCTATATCAACACCAACTGTCCAAAGTTGCACTTGTATTTAGCTAATAAATTTTGAACCATAAGAGCTTTTTCCTCTAATTTCTTGGCTCAAGATGATTCGAGTGCACAGTATGACATTATTTTCCATCATGAAATTTTTTCTGCCATTTCGCATTTTCATAAATGCCTTCTTTTTCAAATTCTTGGTTTTCTATAATATACATAATCTCATATTACCTGTAGGTATAATATCTCGTGAACAGGCAGAGGCGCTACTGAATGATGGCAAGCCTGGGCTCTTCTTGGTGCGTGTTAGTGAGAGGATATTTGGATATGTGCTTTCCTATCGCTCTAAAGAGGGAATCAAGCACCTGATGATCGATGCTTCAGAGAACTGCTACATGCTGCTGGGAGACCAGATCAAATTCACATCACTTAGTGAACTAGTGGAATATCATCAGGTAATGTACAGCACACATCACTCAGGGTAAACTGGGCCAGAACTATCCAAAACTATTTCTCCAGGCTGTGAGGGACAGAAGTACAGTGCGTTTTTTGACAATATGCCAGTTGTCCAAAGAAATGTCATAAAACAGTTCTGAAAGTTGTGAAAATCACAAGTGATGTAGGACCTTTATAGTCTGTCCCTCACAAGCTTGTGTAAAATTCAATATGGTGTCTTGATATTGGTGTCTATTATGTGCTCTTTGCTGCAGTGAAATCACAATATAATATGCAACCTAATGTTCATATAAATCATACGATTCTTGGTTTAAAACAAAGTTTATAATCAGCCCTTGACCAATAGAGCTGTATGCTGGAAAGGTTTTGGCTGATCATTTATTTTCTTCTCTTTCTTTCATATAAGCAGTGGTGTCCAAAAGTCTGAGACCACTAGTGAAAATGCTTAGATTTTGTATTCTTCTACTTTAACCACGCAACACCCCCACCCCACCTGGTCATTGCAAATCGGCCCCAAAATCAGGCTTTAAGGATTAGTTCATTTTGAAATGAAAATTTGTCCAAGCTTTACTCACCCTCAAGCCATCCTATGTGTATATGACATTCTTCTTTCTGATGAACACAATCAGAGCTTATATTAATAAATATCCTGATGCAACCGAGCTTTATAGTGGCAGTGATAGGGTTCAATGAGTAAGAGCTGAAGACATTGCTTCCATCCACATCCACCCATCATAAATATATGCTCCACACGGCTCCGGAGGGTTAATAAAGGCCTTCTGAAATGAAACTGTGTTTGTGTAAAAAAAAAAAAAATCCATATATAACAAGTTATGAAGTAAAATATCTCACTTCCGCGTGAGCCGCCTTCCGTATTCAACGTCCGCAGAAAGTGTAAATCTCTTGCAGTTTGCAAAGCTTACGCTATGTCCTACTCCTTCCCTATTCAACTTATGGAAAAAGCGTTACTGACGTGACGCCAGTTTACACTTTCTTCATAACTTCAATACAGAAGGCGGCTCGTGCAGAAGCTAGATATTTTACTTTATAACTTGTTAAATATGCATTTTTACTTTATTTTTTTACACAAACGCATCGTTTCACTTCAGAAGGCCTTTATTAACCCTCTGGAGCCGTGTGGAGTACATATTTATGATGTGCATGGAAGCACTTTGTTCAGCTCTTACTCATTGAACCCTATCCCAGCCATAATAAAGCTTAGATGCATCAGGATATGTATTACTATTTCTGCGATTATGTTCATCAGAAAGAAGAAAGTCATATACACCTAGGATGGCTTGAGGGTGAGTAAAGCTTGGGCTAATTATGTTCTTTATGTATGTGGAATAAATGAGATGCTTCTAACCTCATTGTGATAGTTAACATGACGATAATGACCAAACAGTTTGGCATCTCACGCCTATTAACAAGAAACATGTCACGTCCAGACGCATGCCAGTCATAGGCGGAGAATGAACCGACTTGCAGGGTAGTCATTAGGTTTAAATAGACTGGGGCCATTGAGCGCATTCCATACGCGAGAAACAAAAAGTCACAATACATGCCATACAGTATTCACAGCTAACACAAATCACTACAGAACTGCTTGCTATTATTGTACTTCACACCTTCACATATCAGTAGTACTCACACCATATTGAATATTGATGACGTGATTCAAGTGTTGGCTACAGGTCGGTTTGGAGTTTGAGAAGGTGGTCTCCCCCCTCCACCTCCAAAATCTCCATTTAAGCCATGTGTAACTCTACATTTTCTGGCACTAGGTGGAGCCGCTGAGCTCATCTGGAGAAGAGGAGTACCTGCTACAGGCATGTGGACAGAGAGAGGCCACAGCAGATTATACAGAGCTCTTCACCTGACTGCCAAACTCACCAACAGATAAGCTCAGACGTTCTCCACATGTTCTTCTAACACTGTGATCAGCACTGGCAATACACTAAAGTGAATAATTGCAAAATCTCATGTGAAGAGAGTCATAATTCTGATTACAGTCAAGTTCACATTTCATAAGCACCCCATTTTAAAAGTATTGAATGTAACTAAAAAGTATAAATCCAACATTTGCCATCCAAATACATGAGCCTGTTCCTTTGTGTAGAACAGACTTTTTCCGTTGTTGAAACCATAATTTTGATGGAACATGGACAAATAGTTAAACAGTTTATTCTTTTTATTCACAACAGATGTTTGAAACCATATTTTTGGAACTATGCAGTTTTGTTCCTCTGACAATTTATAATAAAAAAAGGTTTGGCTGTGATATGAAAACATTTACTCAGAGTTTGACAATTTTCCTGTAAAAAGTAGCACATTTAGTTTTGCACTTTTGAAGTGAGTGGAAAATATTATGAAGGAAACCATTAAAAAAAAACCCTCTTAACACTTTTGTTGAATTTTTTTTTTAGGGTTTAGGTAATGTGTGCTGTTCATTTTATACTCTCAAATACACGTTGTTCAAACAGAGAAAGGTCACAATGTCACTTAAATTTAATTGTTTAAAAAAAAATACACAAGAACATAAGATAGAAAGTGACAGAAATGCTTAAAAGTGACTTAAGCTTTGGAATCTCACAAAAGTGTGCAAATTTAAGCTTCCCTTATTGTTGTGCACATATTTCATAAAGTGAGAAGAACACACAGAATACATCAGTACGCTCCGATTCAGCTGGAGAATGACAAACACACTGCAATATCAGCAAAAAACAGTCATCAGGAAATGTTTGTCTGTAGTCTAGAGACTTTTGATTCCCTTTTTGTATCCACTAATTACGCAAGTTACATTTCAGTACACCGATACAAGAGCATTCACAACACGGTCACAGTGAGGACTGGGTCTGGAAGAGCTTCGAGTTGCATTTCTGTTGCACGTCCACTTCATCTGTGTCTAATTTGAGAACTTGTGAAAAATTCGAAGCACATTCCAGCTGTGATGTTAGGCAGAATTCACTGGCGTTCAGTTCAGTTCCAGTAATAATCATCTGCTCATCACATGTAACAAAAGTGTCTTCACTCCACATTTAACTAAACGTTTTAAATTCAGAGTCTTGATGAAAGCATGACAATTATTAGGAAGAAAAATACAATAACATTTTTTTAAATGATTGAATCCCTGCTTGAAATAGCTTGTTTTGAGCTATTGAGAGCAGTTTAAAAGCAATATGATAATTATATAACTTTAATTAAATCCTTTTAAAATGTCAAAACTTAGATGTTTGGTGCCTTTGAGTGAGTTTGTTATGAGATTCACATGTACTCGTTTAGTAGGTTAGTACTACCAGGACTTCATTCCTGTGAAAATCACCCCGAGAAACCAGAGGGTGTGCGATTGATTTAAGGCCCAGCGTGTCACATGAAGAACTGTCCGAACAGATTGGCCACTCCGAGCAGGATGAGAAAGCCATGGAAGAGCGCGGAGGGCCAGCGTAACTCACCTCTGCGTCTGAGTGAAACCATGTGGATCAGAGAGGGAAGCACAAACACCAGAGCCAGGCCACAGATGGCCCCCGAATACCTGAGAGCAAACCAACAGTTTGAAAATCAAAGTCAAAGCTCCTGTTAACAATAACCCGGAAATATTACACAGCTCTTACCTGATGATGGAGCCAATGTTGGGGTAAAACCTGGCCGTCAGAACTCCAGCTCCGACAACAAGGATGTTCAGGAGAAAGACATGAAAGAAACTAAAAAAAATGGAAAAACAAGGGATTTAAGCAAATAGATTAATCATATAGACAGGCAAACCTTTAAGATCATTCAGGTAAATATACAGTTTGTCTGCAAGTCAGTGATCTGCTCAAACTATATGATTTCTAAGCACTGTTTTCCAACTTTATATAGAATGCATCAGTTATATGTTAAAGCCTGCTTGTTTACTGTTCAAGAAAGTGGATAAGTGGATGTGTTTCAGAGGATGTGTCATGCAGCTATAGATATGGCAGAAGCAAAACTTTCAATACATTTTTAAATTTCATTTTGAAAAAAAAAAAAAAAAAAAAATATTCAACTGATTCTTTTTTTTGAAGCAACTGAAACTTGCTGATGACATCTGCTGGTTGAAGCTGTGTAAATGCAGTGAGAACACAGCCAAAATACAGTAGTCAAAATTTGAAGTGGATCAAAAAAGTTCAAAAGTCCTAAGAAGAAGGTTTTAGGACAACTTTGATGAACTGTTTTGATCCACTTCAAATGTTGACTACTGTATGTTCAATGGCATGTTCTTTTAATTCTGGAGATTAATAACACCGTCAACATCAAAGCACTGACTAAATGTTTCAAAACAGTATGACGTGAAGCCTTGTTTGCTGAAATCAGGTGACTTGGTTCACTAGCCACACAGGCTACATACACACTGCAAGTTTCAGGAGTGACAACCGCATTTAAATGCAGGAGTGAATCCCCTAAATTATCATTACGTGTGTACGGAAAATGCGATTTTTGAAAGCTTGGAAACCTTAGCGACGTTCTGGCGTCTCTGACAAAACACTAGTTATTTTCAGCAATTTAATTAAACAGTCGACGGAGGTGTCGTTTTTTTATGCTTGTACAGCCTGTTTTACACAGAGCGCGCTCTTTCTCTGTTGCCATGGTGACACATAAGCATTTTTGGGCTTGTTTTTTAAGGTCGTCTCATAAAGCGAACTGGTTTATGGAGTTACCGTGAGCAGACATGAATCGCAATATTTTGGTCTTATTTAAAAGCATAAAGAATTTGGATTTATTTCGGTTTATTATGGGCTTATTGTTTGCTGATTTTACTAGCATTCGGTTGTAGAATGAGGTTGTCACTCCCGTATTTTACTGAACTGTGTGTGTTCATAACGTGATTAAGCACTAAAAGGTGAACGGACAACCGAATTTAGCTGCAGTGTGTACGTGGCCACAGTTATTACAATATACAAAATTATTACTGACCCTGGGTAATGGTCCCCAAAGATCTGGCCCATGAGCTGCACGCGCACTAGGTACCCGAGCAGAGGATACACAGTGGTCATCTGGAACAGAAGGAAGGTCCTCGCTATAAACACTAGGATATCATTGCTGGGAAAGTTATCCAGGAAGTTCTGTAATAGAGGAGGAGACAACGTCAATATTAAGGGCTGCACTTGAAACTACTTATTTTAACAACTAAACATACATGATATTACATTTGCAGGAAATGATCAGACTTACTGGTTCAATGCACACTTTAAACAGCGGTGGTGATGGGAAAGAAGCAAAGATCAGCACTCCCACATAGAGGTATGTCAATCCCACAAGCAGGTAAGCCAAGGACAGATCCCGCACCTGAGAGCACAGTACAGTAGGTCACACCTCATCACAAAATCACAAAACAATGTCACAAAAATAACAGTAATTATAATAATAATAATAATAGTACAATTATTATTATTATCATTATACTGCCATAAACTCTATATACATATCTATATTATGATGATAATGCTAAAATCAATGATAAATAATTAATTTAAAAGAAAAAAAAACAATATCCAATTTCACAACACCCCAATTTCAATCAACAGGTTTGGAGTTTCCAGTAAATCCAATTCATATTCCGTTTAATTAATATTAATCAAATCCTAATACAACATTCTGGAACACAAGTTCCCAAACTTTTTCATCAAACAAACTCCTTAGATGTATGATATTTACTTGAAGTACTCCCTGAGATTTGAAGTTAATATTTCAATAATTTAACCACATACGCTCACAGTTCTCTGATGTCACCATGTGTTTGTCGTAGGGCTGCACGATTAATCGCATGTTATTCTCACGCGCATTTCGTCAGTAAAGCCGGTTCCCTGATTACCGCTAAATCGCCATCACCTGTTTTTAAACGGAGCGCCTTTTAATAGACAGAGCCGTAGTTCACAGACAAGCCACGCAATATCGCGTTCATTATCGCAGGCGATTCATCTGCGATATGAACGCGATATTGCGTGGCTTTTCAGTGATCTACGGCTCTGTCTATTAAATGCCGCTTCATTTGAAAGCAGGTGATGGCGATTTAGCGGTAATCAGGGAACCGGCTTTACTGACGAAATGCGCGTGAGAATAGCATGCGATTAATCGTGCAGCCCTAGTTTGTCGCGTGTCAATTAACTGACCGTCAGTTAATGTTCACACGACAAACACATGACATTTTTTTTCCTGAAACATCCAACAAAACAAAAAACCAACAACAAAAAAAAGTGACCTGTCACTGACATGAGATCCCTGATAGCAAACCACAACCATCCAACCAATCAATTCCCCATGGACAAAATCAAGCCCCGCCCAACATTTGTTCTTGTTTCAGAACCCGTTTCACTCATATATATATTTCACAATTGGGAAGAATAGACTAACACAACTTGAACACAGTGTCGCTCTTCACTCTGAAACGCGCAAAGCAACAGACTATATACTTCTTCAGTTAAATCGCAGCCTTTGGTTTGATGAAATATAAATCGCTATTTCAGTTTTATTTCAATTAATTGTTCAGGTAAATAGAAAAGAAAAAAATAACAACGTCCGCACACTGAAGTTACAGCTCCATATGGGGCCCCTCGCGCGCCGTTCATAAATATATATATATTGTACGGGGCTGTAACTTCTCTGTGCGGACATTATTTTTTCTTTTCTATTCATTATGTTTTTTTTGTCCTGCAACTTGGGTTTAGGATATGAAAGCCTTCTTATTAATTATATTTTTTTATATTTTTTATTTATATTATAATAAACTTTACAGATTGGGAAGGGTATACAATGATTTTCACTCCAATATTTTAATAAATAAATAAAAAGAAATCTTCATGTTGCCATAATAAACATTTTCTGGTTTTGCTCAGTGACTGGATGTTGTGAAATGAAGCATTATGGCCAAACTACACAAATGTCCAAGAATCATTACATAAATGGAAAAATAGTCATAGTTTGGCTGACAGTGAGGTTCTTTCTGTTCTTTCTGTTCTGACAGCTCAATCGCAACCACAATGACTCATCTCCATTTTTCCTTTTTTAGAAAGTACAACACTCATCACTAGCTGTTTCAGTCACCTTTTTCTGCACACAATGCACAAGTATAATTTATGGAATATGGAACTGATGCTACAAGGACAGAGCTGATGTGCAGAGTTAGTAATCATGCAGTGATGTAGACAGGCGGAGAACACTCACATTGTTTTCTTGATGTTTGTTGTTCTTCATAAGCGTGATGATGCAGTTGTGAATGAAAAATGCTAATGTGAGAACCCCGCTCAGCTGAGCAAACAGTGATCTGAACTCTAAATCAAGCCAGAGACAACAAAGACAACCACATATTACACATAAATCAATA
The DNA here is from genome assembly GCF_024489055.1 of Chanodichthys erythropterus. Taxonomy (NCBI): domain Eukaryota; kingdom Metazoa; phylum Chordata; class Actinopteri; order Cypriniformes; family Xenocyprididae; genus Chanodichthys; species Chanodichthys erythropterus. The sequence goes on along the minus strand of NC_090230.1, from coordinate 59,175,026 downwards.
CGTGCTTATTCACACTACCCTAGTTCTCTTTCACATGACTCAAGTCAGGGCTTTGCTTGCCTCAGTACATTTTCAGAAAACTTAAAAACTAAATATGTGTTCGCAAAACATTTGGATCTCTGGATCAGCCATTAAATCGTCATTTAATGTCATGCAAATTGTTCGGCAATCATTAGCCCCTTTTACAAATACATTCTTTACTGGTAAATTACCAACAGGATCTTTTCAAAAATACAGATGAATTAGTTCTGACAATTTTCCGGTATGAGAAGTTACCAGTAAGTAAATTAAGTTACCATTACGAAAGTAAGAAGTTACTATTACCAGTAAATTACTGATTTGATGGTGTGTGTGAACAAAGAATGAGGTCAGAACAAGCTGACATAAGAAGGCCAATCATAAAGCTCTGTCAGAGCAGTTTACGGTAAGCTCCACTGCTTTTCATTGTTTTTCTCTGTAAACATATGACCAGAGTTTGCTGGTACATATATTTTGGTCCTAATGTGTGAATGGTCTCTTACCGGTAAAAAGACAGAACGCCGTTGCTTGTGTTTGAACGTGACATGCATTTTTCGGAAAAGTTGTTCGGGTAATTTACCGGGATTGTTGTGTGAAAGGGACCATTGGCTGCGTTTCAAAAGTTGATCAGCAAATGGGGCCAAAGTTGAATTAGCTTTCTGAAACTTTTATTACTGCATTAAAACGCTTCAACTACGCAACACTGAGCTTGTGGTTTGAAGCTTAGCTCTGTAGAGTTCACTGCAATAGGTAACAGAGTCATGTGAAAGGAAGTGAATAAAGAACCATAGATATCGCTTTAAAATGTGTTTACAGCTGATTTCATGACTACATGCTCAAGAAGTGATTGGAGGGGGATAAAAAAAAAAAAAAAAAAAAAAAAAAACTTTACCTGGAACAAAAAACTTTGATGAATCGAACCAGTGGAACTCCAGGTGAAAGCCCAGTCGAATGGTTTTATATGTGACCAAAAAGATAAGATAGAGCACCGATATAGTACCTGTGAAAATCAATGAAAGCCTCTTAAGCAGCAGGTTCACAGCAGAGTACACAGCTGAACTGATCAAAACCCAAGCTGCTGTTCATATCAGTCATAAAACACAACTGGCAAGATTATTTCATATCAATAGGCAGACCAGAAAGTCAAGAACCATCCTGTTTCACATGATAATGACCTGTTATATGTAGATTTTGAGAGTCTTGTCTGTCTTCTAACCCTATCTAGTACCCCTGAAATTCACTCTATACTGACACATGACAGACTACCATAGCAAACCTTATTACACCCTAGAATCCTATTGGATACATGTTCATATCTTGCTATATAAGAAAAAATAAATATAAGAATATATATATATATATTATATATATATATATATTATATATATATATATATATATATATATATATATATTATATATATATATTATATATATATATATATATATATATATATATATATATATATATATATATATATATATATATATATATATATATATATATATATATATATATATTATATTATATATAAAAATATAAGAAATAAGAATATAGAATTCTATAGAATATAGAATTCTATAGAAATATTACCCCTCTAGCTAGGAAAATAAAGCTCATACCTAGGAAAGTGAACCTGGCGAAGAAAGAAGCCGAGCGGAAATTGAGCAGAGGCAGCAGCAGAACAATGAGGTAAAACGGGATGGTGTTGGTTTTGCTCCACCAGAGATCAAACACATGACCAGTGCTGTTCTCACTCGCATAGTACAGGAGAATGCTGCTGTTCCTGTCTGGATCCACATCTGGATACGGACATATCACTAGTGCAAGAGACCAGAAGAAACGCACCTTCTCATTTTAAACAAATGAATAAATGAATGAATGATACTTTGAATGGTCAAGCACATGAAATGTAGCTTAAAATGCCAAATGAGTATGTCTAAATATTTCTATCCATTTCAATATTGTACCAATATATCAGGCAAATCAGCGCTGAAGTTATAAGTAGATTTTTATTTTTTTTTTGATTTAACAAAAAGACCAGGCTTCATGAATTCAGACCAATTACTACTACTAACAATAATAATAATCAAAATAAATCACTATGACTACTCACCTCTATCTGTTCCATTTGTACCAAAAGTATCTGATGTGCTGACATTGTGAACATAGTCTGTGAATGCAAAATATACAAGCAGTTATACAGATCTTCCTAGAAAACATCAACATCTTATCAGCTAATGTACAGCAGAAAAAGATGAGGAATGGTGGGGAAAACAATCACTTACTGTAAATGAATTTCCCTGTATTGAACAGGAAGTTTGACATGAGAACCCAATAGACCACCATCGCACCAATCAGTGACACCAGTGAGAAGACGAGACTCGACCATTTTCCAAATGCCCCAAAGTAATATTTACACACATCAGGAAACTCCCAGTCTGATGTATCCACATAAGCTGCAAAGACAGAGCTCCATATTACACAGAATTTATGTTAACCCTGCAAACCTGAAATAAGTCAGGAAAATCTAATTTTTTGAAATGGAATTGTTTTTAAAGAACCTTTAGGCAAAAAAATTCTCTATAGTGAGAATATGGAGCTCATACTTGAAGAGGAAACTTTGGAAAATTATTCAGAGGCTAAAATGGAGTAAAAAAGTACTATTTGGATCAGATGCTGATATTTATATGGCCAAAAAGATGAAATTCTCAATGATATTAATCATCGAGATCTTTAGAATAGCAGACTACCGACATAAAATGCATATAAATATCAGTTGTCACTCTTTATATGCCAATAATGTCTTTGTAACATGATATTTAAATGCTTTATGCTTTATTTATATGGTTTATGATCAAAGCTCTGTAGTTTCAAAACAAAGCAATGCAATAAAATTATGACAGAGATAAACGTTCTTCAAAAGCCTGATGTAAAATGAAAAATGATGAATGGATAATCAAGTAAACCTTCAAGTGAACCAAGTTTCTTCAGTCCCGTATGTCCAGGGTCATAATTATTATTCAAAACAGGCCCAGTCGTGGCCAAGCCCAGGCGAGTTCCGGAGGGTAAACATCGGGTTTTGGAAAGTTTTGATCATGTTGATAATTTATTGGCCCTATATATGATATAGTAGGCTTTATAGGGTTAAACAACTGCTAAATTGGTCCAATAATGGAAATACTATAGACTGCAGGGTTATGCAAGTTAACATCCTGTTCATTTTCTCCATAGAGAATTTTTTTTGCAATAATGTAGGAACATATCAAGACCTAGATCTAGCAAGAACTCTAAATCTAGGCTGTTAAATGATGGTTTGATAAACAAACAAACAAACTCCATGTAAAGCACTACAATTCTTATCCTTAAGCAGGGCCGGTTAAAATAAACATTATAGCCCTGGATTATCCCATCTCTCTGTCACAAGAAGGAGTAACAGAACTGTCACTGGGGTCCCCTAAAAAATTAGGGTCATAATGATTGCACATTAATCTGAAAATGATAAAAAGATATTATCCCCATGATTTATTAACCTATATCTTTCATAACAGGAACCTTGTGTATTGTGGCTGTAAAAATGTGAAAGAATGGCTGTTAATTTGAGAGAAGTCATGTGGTTGGCTTACGTATGGACTTTGTGGACTTTAATACTCTGTAGCAGCAGTAGAGAGTCAGCAGGCCCATAAGAACAATGATGATGATGCCCAGAGTGAAACCAGCCTAGAAAGAGAGTAAAGAAAAATTTATCTTCATAATAACCAGCAGTGAGTAAAGGAAAAAACACAAGAAAAGTGTAAACTTACTTGTTTTATTCCCCATGGTATACTTAATATAGATGTTCCCATCATAGTGTTCCATATGGCAAAGCTGCACTCACACACACACACACACACACACACACAAAATCAGTTTTAATAACTGCTTGTACATCTGTGGAACTGTAACCATGTAAATCTACTCTGCTTGCGTTCTATTAACAGGTTCCCTCAGGTGCTAAAACTGAACAATTGCAGAAACAGCTGTGCTGTTTAAAGGCCATGAATATTTAACAATGCAAGTATAGCCTAGTAAGTTTTTTGATTGGCTGTCTGTTGGTAATAAACTCGACATATCATTCTGCTCCGTATAGCTTTGGCACTGCAGTTCCCAGTGGCAGGGCTTCATAAACTCTATGCAAAGCACTGAATTAAAAGCCTTTTTGAGGTTGGTCTTACATTGTGACAATGCTGGGGTTTTTGACAGTGCCGTCGCCTCCCTGCACTTTGAACGCTGTTCCTAGTGGACTGTAGATATAGATGTCCTCAGGAGAAGGAATCACATGGTCTGGAGGTGCCTGAGGTAGATAAGGTGCATAAACAAATGCATTACATCACAGTACGGGCCTAGATCACAAACTTCATGAGTCCCCAAACAAACGATGCACTGTCCTTAAATACTGGTGGAAAGCGAAATGGTTGAAGAAATTTTAGATTTTAGAAATGCATCCTCCCCAAACCAAACCAGGCAAAACAAAAAAAATAAATCAAAGCCACTGGATAATTTAATTATACACAGATTCAAAACAGCAGACTGCTCATTAATATCTGTGAAATAAGGCAGCGTAAAGATATTGTAGCTCTTGACTTCACCCACTTACAGCCCTCAAACAACAGGATGATCTCACGGTCACAAAACTTTAGCTTGAGACTAACTGCCATACAAATAATTAAAATGTTAACAACTTAATTGCCTGTTTTGTTTGTCACAGTGCAAGCTTAAGGGGAAAGTTTTAAATTCTGCCATCATTTGCTTACTCTCATGTCATTCCAAACCTGTATTATGTGCTTCACAAAAAGAAAAAAAAAAGAAAAAGGATGATTTGACATGATTGCCGAATTATGGCGGCAAATTTCATTTTTGGGCAAATTATCCCTTAAAGTCTTTGTAATCCTATATTGGAAAGGGGTAGAATCAATGTTATGAATGAATGAATGTCATTCTGAATATTATTTACAATTGTGTTGAATACTTTATCCAAAATTCTCCATTTTCATTTGTATTTTATGGTGATCTGATTAAACCCACAAGCCTTCATTTCACACAAAGGAAGACTACTGCATTGATGTGTGTATTTGACAAAAGTTGTGTTAATATATTCTCCATTCTAAAGCTGCGATCACATTTACCATTATTCTGTACATTTTTGCAGGCAAAATCCAGCAATTTCAATAGGAATCCATGCAATTTTGAATTTCACATGGGGCCGAAAAATTTCTCTACACAGGTTTTGTAATGGGTTCAAATTGTTCATGCAAATTAGTTGCATTGACCAACAGAAAGCTGCTTGGTTTGAAAGTGACTTCTGTGTGAGCTGGGCTTCATACATCGCTACACTACTTATAATAGACAATGGACCTTTTTGCCCACAAAAATGTTTTGCAGAAAGTTCCCTAATGTGACCACAGCTTAACATCTGCACAGAATTAGTGTTGGGAACTTATGATAACATGTAATAGACAAAAATATTTTACATTGTGCAAATTAACCCATAAGAATTTAGAACACTCGATTATATGGCATTTGTATATTCACTCACATTTCTCTTACTTGGTTGGAAATAAGATTCAAATTTGAGATGCACAATGACTGTAGTTATTGCCAATAGCCACAACAGGCCTAATAAACCTCTTTTTGCTATTTCCACGTTTGTTTGTCCTCACATAGAACAGCACATTTGAAACATGCATTGGTATTTGAAGTGAAATGGGAAGTAGACAGTGACACACCAGCAGTCTGTCTGAAGAGGCTGTCAGACGGCCGTAGTAATGAACTCTACTGCTCAGCACCGCAGCTTCAGCGGAGACCCTCTCCTGAGCATCATCCTCCACGATATTCCTGGGCTCCACATGGAACGGTCTGAAGGACAAAGCAAACAGGACCCTGAGGGGGGGTTCATAGGCATCTCACATTAAGAATGCTAATCTAGGATGCGGCTCTTCACACCATGTCTGGTGGTTTCAGATCAGCACGAGGCTGAGAAGAACTGTTACTGTATACATTAGTGCAGATCGGCCCAATCCAGAAAGGTAGATCGCTGAGAACAGGACTGAGCAGCCCTGCATTAGTGCGTTTTGTGATATTGTGCAAATGAAGGTAGTGTAATCCAAAAATATGCTCTCAAGCAGCACTAGGTGGGTTTATGTTTTGAAGCACACTGCACATAGTGCTACATCTTAGACAGTATTTGTGAAATACCAGACTGAGCTAATTCAATCTTGCCAGTATTGCTAATTAGTCCTGGAAGGAAACCAGTGTAGGGTGATAGACTAAGCATTAAGATGTCTAAACTGAATGGAATTAGGTTAAAATGAATGAATGGTTAATATTAATTAGGTTAAAGAGAGTTTAACTCTTGATGTTAACCCATAAAGAGAGAGAGAGGTTCTTGACTGTGTCTGTAAGTTTGCCCAAAGCGTCTGGTAACTGAAGACTTTGAAATAAAGCCACCAGAAAAATTGATTAGTTTAATTGTAAGGGTCAGAGAGTGGGATGAAAAAACAACATCATGACTGTTTTTGATGGAAACACACACACACACACACACACAGTACCTTCTTTGCTTGGGGTCCAGTGAATCCGTGTAATACTCCCCAGCTCGCACTGATCCTAGTAACGGTTTACTGTCCTCATCCATTATGCTGTGCTTCGTTTAAACCGTCATCACCTGAACACAAACAGACAAACAGTTGGACAAACAGACAAGAACACTAAACCTGGAGGTGGTTGAATATGAAAGATGGTTCACTCCTCAAAAGCACAACACTAAAAGCCAAACATTTGAAGACTTCTGACAGAGAGGTCGAAACTTAAATATCAATTTCCAGTGTAAAAAGGCAGACATGTATATTTGGAATGACACTTCAAAACCTGAACATACAAATAAATGGATAGGACATGAGGAGACATGTCACACACAGACTCTAAAGCGTCATTCCACAGAAGAGAACAACACCACAGAGATTCCTGTACTATGAGTAACATCCGGCAGGACACTGGCACTCACAGCCACTGCCAATAACTTTTACATCTATTTATTATGTAAAGTAGTGTCCAAAAGGGAGGTCCGGAAGGGATATTTGTTTTTTATGGCTTTACAAGTTTGATTAAACGAACAAATTGTATCTTAATCAAATGTATTATTACCACAACACTGAAGATAATCTTAAAATTCAGCACGCAAAAGCAAAGTTATTCAGAAACAGCAAATCTAATCAACACTAAATCCTGTTAATACGCAGTGTAACGTTAAGTAGATTACGTTTCATGTTGTTTGGGGTCTTGACAAACAAAACGTGTTCTGTGAATAGAGCATTAATACTCATAATTATTTTACTTCTGCATATAAAAGCCATTCACGGTTTAAAATGACCAGATATGTTGAAGCTCGTAATATCATCTCTCTGCTGTTTGAAGACACTTCTGAAAGTCATATGACAGCAGGTGTCATTATATGAGCACTGCAGTTGCTATGGAAAAAACCTTCATATATCCAGTGTGTCAATAATGAAATGTCTATTCTAAGTTTAAGAAACAAACACCTGCAGTTCCTCTACAATACACACGTGATATGTTAAATCATAGTAAGAATATAAATGTGTGAACGCATCATTTTAAGCCCTACCAACGCATATGCATTTAGCCTCTAACGAGAGAACAACCAGAACACATACTTTATGCGACCATTACTGTAAACACTAAATCAATTTAAATGTCCCAATGAAACAGGAGCTCAATCTGTCATAAACAAAAGTGTTAGGTATGGGGTTATCTGCTCAGATGTGCATACGCGTGTTGCTTTACTACTATATAAGCTAATCAGGAAGTTTTAATTATAAACTTACCGAAATCAGACATAAACCGACAATCTGCTGAGATGATTATTTTGAAAAGGAAACTCTGTATTTAAACGGCACATGCCTTTCAAATGTTACATGGGATTAGTAGTGCAGATTTCACGGCTACGCAACGCATTTGGAACGTGAGAAAGAGTTCAAACAACTACACTACCCACAATTCCAGAGCGGGCGGCAGTCTACACGCAATAGAGGCTGTTCTGGGAACAGATCTAAATGCGTTGTTTAGTTAAATACAAAACTAACATTTTATATTGAATTCTAAAAACTTTAATCAGCAAAGAGTTCCCTTAATCTATTTTTATACAGTTGTTCTATTTGTTCAAATGAAAAGGTTTGTATTATTATAATCTTAATTTATTGTTGTTGCTGTTGATATTAGAAATTACTCAGAGTTCAAATTTGTATAGGCTAATAGAGGCCCTAGGGCATAGGGTGACCACCCGTCCCGTTGTACGGTACCGCACAGCATTTTCACTCCTTGTCCCGCACGTCGCATATTGAGAAAATGTCCCGCATTTTCATCAGTCTGTTGGTTTTTAATTATCATATTGGGAAAACGTGCATGCGTTATTTTGCTTTTTAAAGAAAGCATTTTATTTATTATTTTTGCTGCGTAGTTTTTCACCTTTAACAGCACTTCGACACAAGTAACATCCCGCCTTACACAACAACAGCCGTTTTTTTTAAAATCCTATCCAATGGCTGAAAAGAAAAGAGTAAACACGGTCACTAGTAGGTTGTGACAGCTGTCAATCAAAATGTGGATCGGACTTGAGGTGAGTTCACGCGGCCCGAGATTCGAGCTTGTAAAAAGCGTTCACGTCCTCGTAGAGCTCGTAATTACAGCTTGTAGGCTGGGAGTTTTCTGAAAGCGCCCAGATGTACCACGTGGTTTTGCGGAGAAATGTTCGTCTCGCAAATAAAACAGTATTTTGAGCAAACGAAAATCAATTTTGCATTTAAAAACGTTTATTTGGACGTTTCACTTGCTTGCTCTCCTCATACCCACACTGCAGTGCTCTCAATCACCGATGGCTCGCGTGCTCAACACAACAGAGAGTTACAATACGATATGATTTTGATAAAAAAAATAATAATAATCTACTTCTAGTAGACGACATTTGAATTTGAAAATAAATAGTATCAAAGACTTTATATAGATCTAAAGGGACTTTGATAGTGTTCAAGCAAAGACTAAAAAAAGATTTTATTCAATAGCTGTATTCAAGCCATTGAATAAAAGCCTCCATGTATTTTTCCTCTTCCTCTGTCGGTAAAGCAGGGAGTCTTGTGATTGGTTGTCAAGCCAGCCAATCAGAATTTAGCAGCCTCATCTCTGATTGGCTGGAATTGTGGCACATTGTAACGTGTGATGAGCACGCGAGCCATCGGCTGAGAGCAGAGCACTCAGTGTGGGTATGAGGAGAGCAAGTGAAACGTTGCACACGCGAAAGAGGACATCTGCGCACATCCAAATAAACTTCTTTTAAATGCAAAATTGATTTTCGTTCGCTCAAAATATTTTTATTTGCGAAACGAACATTTCTCCGCAAAACTCGGTTCACGTGCGTGCGAAATGCCCTTTTGTGCGTTTAAAATATATTGCGCGCGCGGAATTTTGGCACAAATGTAGAGAATGGATCCTAGTTGATCCGTACGGACCAGGCACCACTGTTCAAAACACTTGATTCTCGGATTAATTGCAAAGTTTAACCTTTGAAAGTTTATCATTTTACATTCTAGTGATTTTAAAACATTTGAGCTCAAGGGGACTCGAAAGAGGATTCGATTCTGAACTCGCACAAACACCGAATCGCGTTCTCTTCCTCACCTATTTGTGCTTGGAACAGACGTATGCAAAATAAAACAGAAATAAAAACCCTACATATATTAGACCCTTGCATTTGGTTTAAGTGGGCATCAGCCTATTTCTGCGAGTGTCAATAATGTTAATGACCTACAAGAAAATACAAAGCGAAAATCACTTTTGTGACTTTTAACAAAAACTAATTAATTTATAAGACTATGCTTTTTATATTTGATAATTGAATTTCTGTACCTTACCGTTAGACTTACATGAAACTATTTCATTTGAAGACTATTGAATATTACCACTTCATGCATCTTAGTGTATTTACACACAACAGTTGTCAAACTTTATGCACAGATAATAAATGGACCAATACTAGCAACTACTAATCAGATGCTATGGTTAAAAGGTTACTGTGAGAAATCTGATATTTTATCATAGCTCCCTCAAAATGCAGACATAAAGAATCCATTATTATGAAAACTTCAAACAGAACTTTATCTCCCATAAAGACAAAGCTTGTTTAAAGATTTTTAGAGAAAAATGGAGCAACATGGGGTTCAGTCTTTATGACCAATCAATTTCAGTAATTTGTGATCAAGAGATGAGGTTCTTACAGCAATTCCCCATTAATTTCTTCTTGATAAAACATTTGAGCTTTATATAAGTAGAAAAAATGTTTAAATTATAGAAATTTCCATGACTTCAAGGTCTAGAAATTAACAAAACTCAAATCTTAAATCTAAAAACAATTCTTAAAAACAAATTAAACTCTAGAAATGTTGAAGCACTGCTCTATGGTAGAGCCTGATTACTAAATTATAGCAACAGATTCAGATTTGAAAACCAAGATGTCTGGTAAACACTTTATTTACCTTTTCCTGGCAAGGTACATCGGCAAAACAAGTTTCTTTACTTGTTGTATACTTTGGCTTTGACGAAAACGTCAAGAAAAACAACTGCAAACTGTCACATTTAACAACAGAACTGATTGATAAGGTACAACTGTAGGAAAGAGCTTCAGGTAAAGGCTTACAAAACTCAATACACCCTTAGCAAAGTGTTAATGTGACAACTTAAAACAAAATCCACTAATCCAGTTGTGCTCTAGTCAAAACAAGTGATACAAAAAAAATCAATTCAAACCAAACTGCTAAAAAGGTATCATGTCTTGATTAGTATTCTGCCCTGGAGATCAAACCTACAGCTTTCAGAATGTGACTTCTTTTAATGCAACAGCTTTACTGTAATGCTACATCAATCATTCAACTTTTAAACACATTGGAGAAATGAATAAACTCAAAATAAAAGTTAATCTACATAATAGAACACAAGGTGTATGCATAGTTATTCCCATTCCTCATCATCTGCGGCGGCTGCTGGTTTTGGGGCAGATGCTGGTGGCGGCTCGTCTGTCCTGAAGGATCCTCCCTACAAACCAAAAGCCATTCAGACATGCATCATCACTACAGCAGTCCAACTGAAGCCCAGGGCAAGGATTTGAAAGTAGCATACCTTCCGTGTGTCTGTAGACGCAAACAATCTTCCACGTGGGTTAATGCCTGTTGTCCCATGAGCACTGAAAGCTATTTCTTCTAGCCATTTGGGAACTGTCTGTTGAGCCTGGGAGATGGAGATTTATGGGAGATATTTGAATTTAATAACTCACTTTTGGCCAAAGCCACTTACAAATGAACAGAAGCAATCAAACCAACAAAAAGGCAACAATATGCAAGTGCTGTGACAAGTCCCAGATATTCTAGCACAGTGCACAAAGCAAGATTACATGTTAGCATACACCCACAGAATATGCAAGATATTTATTGAGAGAGAGAAAAGAGGAAAAAAAAAAAAAAAAGTGTACATGTGGTAAACCAAGAGCGCACTTTTAGGCCACGCCCAGGAGGAAAACGATCAAACCCTCTCCATTGACTTTGTATTGTGTGAAGCTGCCTCCTTGTCATTTCTTGCTTCTAACAAAAGACAGAACAATGCTTAAAGGCTGTTGTGGGACAGGGTGTACAGCAAACAAGCTAAAGAACACAGAACTAAGTTTTTTATAAGCTACTGAACCGTAAAAGCCAGCCTTTAAGGAGACTAATTACATTCCCTGTTGCCGATTACACTCCCCTCCAGTGGGCGTAAGTTCTCAGGGTAATATTTTTTGGGGGGGTCAAGAGCTTATAAAAACTTAGTTCTGTTTTTTTTTTTTTTAGCTTTGTTTATTGTACACCCTTGTCACATAGCAGCTTTTAGACATTGTTCTGTTTTATGTCAGAAATGATAAGGAAGCAGCTTCACACAAAACAAAGTCAATGTAAAGGGTTGTATTGTTTCCCCCCGGTAGGCGTGGTTTTCAGATTATGACGTGTCGCTCTGACTCTACAAGGTTGCTTCTTGCACATCAAGCAAGCACATTTGAGCTTTTGTGGATACTTGAATTTTTTTTTTTTTTAAATCAATATGAAGTGTCAGAAGCGAGAAGTACAAACCCCTGAAAGGACTTTGACCAGAGAGCGAGCTAATGGAGTATCCGACTCCGGGTTAAAAAAGGACACAGCCCGACCAGTGTTCCCACAGCGTCCGGTTCTTCCAATTCGATGGACATATTCATCGATGTTGCTGGGCAGGTCGAAATTCACCACATGCTGCACATGCTCAATGTCCAGGCCTCTGGCAGCGACAGATGTGGCAACCAACACTGGACACTGGCCTGTGCGAAAATCACTGAGAGCTTTCTCTCGCTCCCGCTGTTCCCGATCACTGTTCAGAGGAAAAGTGTTCAATTTAAAGCTTTGGTCAGACCGAGTAATCGTATTAACATGCATCAATAACTTATGGCAATTCAGATTCAGGTTACAAGGCTACTTTTCAACACAGAATCAGAATGAATAGTTTATTGGGGGAAGAGAGAGAGAAGTAGAGGAAAGTACCCATGTATGCTTGTAGTGGAGATCTTCTCTTGACAGAGGAAAGTTGCTATGAAGTCAGCACTTCTTTTGGTTTCAACAAAGACCATTGTGCGCTCAGTCCCTGTAATTCCAAACAAAAAATACCATTAAACTGATAATTTAATGTCTTGGCAGTGAAAATAAAGTTACCCAGATTTTATGCATTAAAAAAAAAAAAAAAAAAAAAAAAAAAAAAGTAAAAAAAACTGATGTCATTGTTGATTTAACATCCGTTTTGGGATTTAATGTAAAATGATAGATTATCTTAAATTAAATGTGCGATAAAATAACATACTTGTGCCAATTTTTCTCTTTTTTTTTACAAAGCCCTCCAAAATTATCACAGTGGAACAAAGGCAATGTAATAATGAACCTCTTACTGCTACATTTGGTAAAATCTATGTTAAGGCCCATTCACACCAGGGAGATAAGATAAATTATAACGATAAAAAGGTATTGGTCTTAAAAAAAAGTATACAAAAAAAAATCATTTGAAATTGCGACCATTTTAGTCGCATATGCTCCCAAAATTTAATGTGTGCGACCTCAAAATATATTTGGGAGCATGTGTGCGAGTGCAAATAATCATTGAGGTGCAACCGGTTTTCATTTCTCTACAAAACGTTTGTATCGGCTCACAGCAGGCACATAGTAATTAGCAGTTAACGGTCAACCTTTATCAAATTAAACTAGGTAGTCACCAAAACACGAGAATGTGACATTAATTTTAACTACTTGTTTATTCAACTGTTGAATGGAATCACTTATATTTTATATATCTTATCTCTTTTGACTTTGTTCCGTTTTAGCCATGAAAATAGTTACAAACAAAGAACCACCATGCATCTCGCAGCAACACTCAGCCTCGTTTTCATTACTGAATGATTCAGCTTTATGAACAAATCGTTTGAGTCAAAGATTCAATGACCCTTTCATAAAGAACTGCCTCATTCTTGAATTAATCAGCCGTTTGAACAAATCATTTGAATGAATGACTCAATGACTCTAAAAATTCCTTTTTTTTTAACTCGTAACATTTTTCATTAAGTTTTAATTCTTCAATGTAAATGATTTAATTTCATTGGTAACAGCCCCACAGTGTCTTATTATTCTAGAATTTATTGATCAAATTTAGGAATTTAAAATGAAAGATGAAGCATACATTTAATAAGATTTAAAAAAAAAAAAAAAAAAAAAAAAAAAAAAAGAGCTGAAGCAATATCCTTTCAGAATATTGCAGCTTTGACATTATGTAAATCTGCATATTTTTGATTGATTACAACTGCATTAAATAATGTTATGGGATTGTTCAAAATATTTTTTGAAAATACAAATATGAAATGTTGGGGGGGAAATTATATCTTAAAAATGAAACTAAACCACCAGGAGGTGGCATCAAGTAACCGTCTTAATGAGTGGGTCATTGATTGATTCATTCCAATGGCTGATTCATTCAAGAATGAGGCAGTTGTTTATGAATGGGTCATTTAATCTTTGACTCAACAGATTTGTTCAAAATGCTGAATCATTCAATGAAAACAAGGCTGGGTGTTGCACTTTGGTACTGCTGTGAACTTTGTTTGACTGTTTTTGTTATATTTTAGCAGCAAAAATAGTTTCAATATTCCTTCTAAAATATAAGTGGCTTAATATGAACTTTTTAATTGAACAGTTGTATGAAATCAGTGTCACGTTTTTAATCGTGATGGTAGCCTATTTAGGAAAACGGCATTCTTGGTCATGTGGTTTTACTTACCAGTGTCAAGTTATAAAAACTCACATTTCGATTTTTTACCGCAGTATGTTTAACTGAGTTTCTATTTGTGTGTGCTTCACTCATGCTTCCATTTCTCCTCGAGATGGTGCGCGAGCCTCAACAGCGCATCCTTGTTATCAGTACATTATACAGCTTATTGATCGTCACTTACACTAAATGTAATATCCATTTAATTTGTTCTCTGAGAGAGCACACATCCTCAACGCTGAACCAGAGAGCTCTGGGCAGTCTTTTTCTGCACATGTGGCAGGAAAACAATCTCGCGCTCGTGCGGCAGTACCGGTGGGTCTCAGAAGCTAGATCAGGTTAACAAGTAGCTATATTCGTCAACGCGTTTCCTTAGAAAAAAAAGGTGCGAAGTTGGCAACACTGATGCAGCCTTCTGTCTCCAGGTCCCAGTGCGCCGCTGTCCAAACTGGCGTTATGGCAGAGGCAAACTGGTTCCGTGTGTGTATCATACCAATGTACATATTTTGCGACAGCAAATCAAAGTTATTTAGGCTTTATTCAAAATAAACTGGCAGTATTTTTCTTCAAAACTATCTTGTGTAACAATGTAATTCCTGTAGAAATAAAATGTAATGCTTTTTAAATGCCATTTAAGGCCTTAATTTTCACAAAATCCATTTAATGACTTAATGCTTTTTAATGCCCCGCAGATACCCTGTAAATGCATATATATCCGGTTGTTAAGTCTGACGTCACGCGGCAGCGCTTCCGGGTCCTAACGCTCTCATACCACAAGAAAACAACAAATGGTGCTAATATACATACACAATGTGGTGTAATACTACAAAAAAATATATAATTACAACCTTTATCTCCATATCAAAATTCTAGATGGCCAGACAATGATTCATCTTTTATAAATCGTTAAAATATTAATATCTGTGACGCTCTGTGACTGTTGTGTAGACTAAGTATTTAAAATGTTTAACTTTTTTAAATGATTGATGTTTAATATGAATAAATAGCGCTTGGGCTCGGTTACCGTGCCTAGTGAGAGTACACCCTAATGTATAAATAACAGATACTGGATAGAAGTTTTTCTTAAAGGTGCTTTGTGTAAGAATGACAGCTAGTGGTTGAAATGGGTACTGCAGTCCAAATTCAAATTATTGTTTGCCCCGCCCCCTCCTCAGACTACGCTCTCACGGGTTGCCAGTTTGAAGACACGCAACAGGAGCAAGCTCAATTGACATTGGAAGGTGAGGAGACTTACACACTGTAAGATAAATAGTTGATTTATGATGTTGATATCGCGTTTTAATATGCTCCCGTTCATAGAGATTTATAGATGGATCCTGAGTCTTTTTTAGGTCAGGTAGCATCTGCGATCTCTGACCCAGTTTGTTCGCTGGCTTCAATTGTTGCAATATGCTGCATGCGTTTTCCGCCAACTGGCAACCCGGGGTGGCGAAATACTATTGGGTAAATTGGCAACGTGCGGTCTTGCACAGACCAAAACAAAAACAATTCCGACATGGAACGCAAATTTCAAAGTAAAATTACTGGTTGTAATGTAGAAACCAGTATGTGAACTCCGCATGTTTAATAAATATCTGCAAAAATATGGTATTTTTATGATTTAGTAGAGTCAAAAACTTGCATAGAGCACCTTTAAGCACATTAACAAATCTGAGAACTACACAGTGTGAATGCAGCCTTAGAGACCGTTGTACTAGGTTGACTGCCGTAAGCGAACATGCCATTTGAAAATGCTGGATGGAGAATGACAGACAGCTGCAGCAGAGGCAAGGGTTTCTTACAAATCTGTCTTGCTCCTTGCAAAGCTGTCAAAAGCTTTTGACTGACTTTTAAAAACAACTTGTGCTTCAATGTAAAGTCCTCAATGTAAAATCAAACACTTATGCATGTGAACACACCCGCAGTTTTAAGCAGTTCAAGCAGCTGCTCTCTCTTGGAGTACTGGTCCACCTGAATGATCGTTTGCTCCACATCACTGCATGCTCCACCCACCACACCAACAGCAAGGAAAAGGTAGTCCACTTTCAAAAATTCTGCTGCCAACCTATCATGCAATACATGATACATACATCAGTCCTACTGAAGTCATTATTTCATTTTTATTTTACAGAACAGTAAAATTACAATACTTACATAATACTGATGGTTGTGCCAATTTCTTTCAAATGTTAAACCATTGAGCTTTTATTTTGGCTGAAAACTGCAAGGAGACTTTAAAGAATTAGTTCACCCAAAAATAAAATTTCTGTCATCAATTTCTTAATTGTCATTCCACATCCATAAGACCTTCGTTCATCTTCGGAACACAAATTAAGATATTCTTGATGAAATCTGAAGTGGGTTTTTTTTTTATTTCCCATAGAAAGCAACCTAATTATCATCATTCAAGGCCCAGAAAGGTAGCAGAGACATCTTTAAAATAGTCCATGTGACTACAGTAGTTCAACCTTAATGTTATGAGCGTCATGCTGCTCGTGTACAGTGTCAGCCAATACTGAGTCGGCGTTCGGACAAACACGGAAGCACTGAACCGTCTCAACTGCATCAGAGTCTGACAGGGTCAAAAAGAAATTGATGAATGAAATCTTTATTTTGGCGCACAAGTAGCATTCTCTTTGCTTCATAACATTAAGGTTGAAGCGCTGTAGTCACATTGACCATTTTAACTGTTTTACTACTTTTCTGCACCTTGAATGATGGTAATTACATTTCTATGGGATTTCATCAAAAAACCTTAATTTGTCTTCCAAAAATGAACGAAGGTCTTATGGGTGTGGAATGACATGAGGGCAAGTAAGTAATGACAAGTTTCATTTTTGGGTGAACTAAACCTTTAACCCTTCTTTTTGTTAGGGCTGTCACGATATCAGATTTTTCACTACATGGTTATCATGGCCAAAAGAATTCAAAATAACGATATGTTGCGAAACCTATAAACATCTTTGAGAGAAGCCATAATACAGTTGCAATGGTGTTAAAGTCCCCTGTAGTCAAGTTTATCCCTTAAAACTCATCTTTGATCACCAAAATGACATTTATAAGTTGTTTTTCCTGGGAAAAAAAAAAAAAAACATTCATGCCTTAAAATAGCTTGAATGTAACTCTACACCCTGGCTTCATTTAGTATATATGGTCGCCATGAATATGCAACTTAGCCCCACCTCCACTCACACCAGCTGAGATCCACTGTCAACTTTACTGTAGTAAATACTTCACAATAGCAAGTGAAAATACTGGTTTAATTCAGCCATATATGTTTGAACCAGAAACTGATGAAGAGGAAGAGTTATATAGGCTCGTCTACAAATTGAGGCATTAGAATGGTAAAGCATTTTATGTATCGCTCTCTACAACGTCAGGCACATAGCAGTAATTAATGATTAGCCTTTTGTTTGACTATGTTATCAAACAGCTAATAATGTGCTGCTAATGTTATATTACTCATATACTCTATACTCTTATAATAACTTAAAATTTGTCAAAGTCAGACCTTTGAATTTCTTCTGGGAAGGTGGCACTGAACATGAGGGTTTGCCGATCCTCTTTGGCAGGCATTCCTGGAGATCCCACTAGCTTGCGCATATCTGGCTCAAAGCCCATGTCCAGCATTCTGTCTGCTTCATCCAGAACCAAATACCGTAACTTACTGAGGCCAACCTGATGGGAACATGTCAAACAACAGTCAAAAAAAAAAAAAAGGTGACAGGCACAGTATATACAGTCATTTATTAAATGCACAATATATTAGAGAAAAAATAAACTACCTTTCCACGACCAATGATGTCAAGCAATCTTCCAGGGGTACCACACAAAACATTGCAGCCCTTTAACACCTCTCGAATAGTATATCCAGTATTAATACCACCATAAACCACCACAGGACGCACACAGGTCCTACAAGATTCAAGACCAATTGTATAAGGATATATTAAATTGCTGTACAATTTAACTTGGGGCCTACAAGCAAAGTGTCAATCAACCCATAATAAATCATAATATCTGTATCGATACCCAGCCTCACTGTGCATACTGTAGTAGTACATTAGTTAGTATGTTTCCTAGTTATTTTATGGGGAATCATGTCCACATCCCCAGAAGTGAAGCATTTACAAATATGTGCAAATGTGCTTTTGCAAAAATTTACCTGCATTTTTGCAAAGGCTACAAGGCTTCTTTTGCTAAAGAATCAGACACATTTGTCTTTTGCTGGGTATATATATATATAGGGTAAAAATATGCATATTAGTCTTTACATCTAGAGTTTGAATATTGTAAAAATATCCAACACATCGCATCCATCCCACATTGAAGCCTAGATGTTAGGGTAGTAATGCCATTTGATAGAAGTAAAACAGAAAAAAGTAGAATTAGTTTCATTATTACAAAGTCAAATTTAAATCATTTTTACTTTCCAGTTCAGTGTTTACAGACTTTTCAGTTAAAGACAAAATAGCTATAAATAGACAAACTACCCAATTTATAATGCTGATAATTATAAAGTGTGTACCCATATGCAAACTTCCTGGCCTCCAGATAGATCTGGTTGATAAGCTCTCTGGTGGGGGCCACGATTATGGCCTCAGGCTCCTGCACCTCGCTGAACTTGCTAGCTGCCACTCCATCAGTCATAAACCGCTGTAAGATGGGCAGCAGGAAGGCCGCCTGAGTGACAAAGTGAGCAAACAGTCAGGCAGTTGTATCAATATTTTCCACCACTGATAAACCACATCAGAATCAATAAAGAAAGTTTGTTAAAAAGTTTGTTAAAAGTTTGTTTTTTGCACATTACACAGCATTGGCACCTGTTTGGAGGGGAGGAAAAAAACAAACAAACAAACAAAAAAAAAAAACATTTTCCATTTCAAAATTCCATTATTTTCCAAACCTCTCTGTAGATAGACCATATAACAAATGGTTCATACAGCATTATTTGGTATATAGAACAGTAGGGGTATGACGAGATCTTGCGAGACTAATGTGACAAGATTTCTCGTCGAGGCAAAATGTAGTCTCATGATATTGCCATGATAGAGTGGTTAGGATGATTAGGAAAGAATATACCACCGCTACGTTTACATTACGCCTCCACTATCATTAAACTTAAACATTTAATTCAGTTGGATAACGGTCACCACCGCTCCATATTCCAGAGTTACAAGCGAAAGTAAAAGTAAACGCGAGGGCACATTCAAATGCGATTTCAATACCCCTCATTTTGAAAGTGGCTCCCTGATGCATGCAAATCTCTCTCCGTATGAAAGCTATTTTAGGCTGGGCAGTGTAGTTGTAACAATCTCTTACCTCTGTATCAAAGAAAAATTTGGTCTTATTTGCACTTTGAATATTGAGAGAGTGCGATTATGGTTGCACTTAATGAAATTAATAGAAAAAACTTATTCATTTTTATGGTGACACTTTACATTAAGCACAAACAGTAAGGTTTCATTTGTTAACATTAGTTAATGCACTGTGAACTATGATGAACTAACAATGACTATTTTTATTAACAAACAGATTAATAAATACTGTAGCAAATATACTTTCTTTCTTTCTTTTTTAACGCCATACCAGCTTCAAAGGCTATATTCATGGCGAGAATAAAGTATAATTAAATCAAAGGAAGATTAAAAAAGATGTTTCAAATTTATTTCCTCTAAAAATCTTAAAACCATGCTTGGGCTCACTTGATTAAAAACCTTTTCAAAACTATCAAGAGTAAAAACGGTTTCTCACAGGGGTAAATGTAATACAGTCTAAAAGGATATGTTTAATGGACAATGGATTTTTGACAAGATGAACATTTTGGATGGTTTTCTCCTGAGAGTAAAAATTGGTGTGTCATTTTTGAATGTCCTATTCTACATCTTGTATATATAACTTGATTCCATCGTTCATCAAAACAGGAATTATGTTTTTTCCTCACATCAGGATTTATTTCACGTAACTTATTTAGACATTGATCCCATTCTGATTGCCATTTATTTTTTATGTATTCTTTTCTGTAGCAAATATATTGCTCATTGTTAGTTCATGTTGGTTAATACATTAATGTTAATAAATGAGACCTTATTGTAAAGTGTTTACATTTTTATTTATACAGTTTTATTTCTATGATCAGTTTGTAGAAAGGAGTTCAGTTAGGTCAAAAGTTGTAGAAGCTCATAAATCATGTACAGTAAGGTCTGAAGGGACTGAAATCATTCAGAAGAGAAGTCAGTCAGTTGAGTTCATGGCAAAACCTTTTACAGTACTTGAGTATTGTCGTCTTTTACTGCATATAATTCACACTCAGAAAGTAGAACTGAAATGATTCATTACAAGATGATTAGTTAAAACATTTCAAATACACCTGCAGAATATTTTTTCTAGTCATGTATTTCGCCATTGAGGATTTCTTAAATAGTGTAAAAATCTTGTCTCGTCTCGTGAGCTACCCGTCTTGTTACACCCCTATAGTACAGTCATCTGTAAATATTAGTTTTCTTCATTTGTTTTCTCAAAGTAATAACATGCACTTGATATCAGAATAAACCTAAAACGCTTTATAACCTGCATATATTCTCCTCACACATTGACTGTAAATTTGGTCTGATGTTGCACCACCACCAATTCATTAAAAGTTGTGTTTGACTATCACTAAATGATCATTAAACTTTTACCATTAAAGCACTTTAAAAAAAATTATTTTATCTTATTTTTTAGAAAACAGAACAGGGCAATAGTCCGGAAACATTTTTTCTCTGTACTTATCCAGACCTGGAAATTACTCCAATCAAATTACATCTTCAAAACTGCATAGGAACCCTGACATTACAAGAAATGAAAAATGTACAAGTAATCTACTGAACACACTGACAGTAAAGTTGATCATTAAATAAACAGAATGCAAGAGGGTTGTTCTTGCCGTTTTTCCTGATCCGGTCTGGGCACAAGCCATTAGATCCCGTCCAGCAGAAATAATGGGGATTCCATATTTCTGTACAGGAGTTGGCTTCACATATCCAGACTTTGTTACATTCTTGCTCAGTGATTCACAAAGTCCTGCTTCATCAAAAGTCTGAGAGAGAGAAAAAGAAAAAGAGAAACTTAATTCAGCTATTTTCATAACTTTTGTACATGTACACAAAACAGCCATTGTAGATATGAGCTTACAGTATGTGTATACACAATGAAGAACCTTTTCTTGCAGTGTCTAATAAAATCTGATACACAAAGTTGTCAAATCTTTCAAAAACATACAGACTCTCTAGTGGTGTTTCAGGTTATGACACTTTGCAATGGTAAGCCATTTATTATTTACACCATGTCAGCAACAAGGCTTTTCATGGAGAAAACAATAGGTAAGCCTTTTAGGATTTAACGGTTCAGTATAGCAGATCCTTAGAAATAATGTAGATTTGTTGTAACTATCAGTAAAACTGATCATCAACATGTGAAATAAAGTACTCTTACAACTACAGACAACATTACAATATAAACACCTTAAAGTAACCAGTCAATTTATTAACAGGAGATCACAAGCAATCATTTGGCATAAATGTTTGGTATTCACCGATTGTAAACTGCTCTAAAAACCACAAGCCTGTAGAATTAGCAACAGTGCTGTGTTTTGACTGAACATGCAGTGCTCATTTCATTATACTAGGCTTGCTGTGTTAAGCCCCTTTCACACAGCGCATTGATCCCATCCTTTCATTCCATTCAAATGCAACTTGCCGTCTTGTCTTAGATTTTGATTGTATTGAAAATGAAATCAGAAGACTTGAGTATGAATAGGCCTACTATGATGTTGTAGCAATCATCTTGTCTGGATGATTGTTTTGTACCATGTACAGAAAAGATTTAAAAACATTCAGTTTAAAGGGTCATGAAACCCCCATTTTACCCTGGTCGTTCACACCTTGCAAAAACTCTAAAAATGGGCGTGTAAAGCTCTGGAAAAGTGGGAAGGTAGAGGGGGAGAAGAGGGGAGAGAACAACCAATGAAGCACAGACATAGAACACACTCATTATACACAATGAATATTATTATATGAGCACGGAGAAAATGACAAGCACAAGGGAGAAATGCGAAAGAATATTTAATAGGGCGAATAATAGGCTACTTCGATTACGTTTACGAGCACTGCGCTTAAAATCAGTCTTTTGTCTATTAGAATAATCATGTCGTCGCATTCAGATAGGCTACACCACTGTATCAGTGTCCAGTTTGCACATATAATTTGAAGAAAACTTGATGAAATATGTGTGCATAACTACACCCTGCTGGTTAATGTTTGATGCAGGAGAATGTGAGAAATAAAAACTTTAAACACAGATACTTTATTCTGTATGAGCTATGTGCCACGTGGCTATTGTTAAACTCATCGTGGAGCTCCGCGCTGAAACAGATCATATGCGCGCTCCCGCGTGTATATCATAACCATATTTTTCATGTGTTCGTATTCAAACTCCAGTTCTGACCACATCGCAAGCAAAAACACACGTGCTGCTGTGCTGAAGGAAACATAGCCTATACGGCACGCGCGTTTGAAAGCAGCTAGAGCAGGCAGAAGTGAATGAGCCGCACTTTTCTGACATTTGAATTCTCCGCTATGTGATCTCACGCGAACATATTTTCCATTTGTGCTGGTAGATCACAGCAAAACAATCCACATGCACACAAACCTCAGCTCGAGTCGCAGTAAAACATTTGTAGCACTGAGGAAACGAAAACCAACGATATGTCTCTGAATGACAAGAGACTGAGGCGAGAGAAGTGATACTTCCTCATGCATAATACCGCAATTATAATCTTTGCATACTACAGCGCAGTGATTGGATTAAATGAGCTTTATGTCATGAATATATGTCGAGAATCGCTCGAAACTGTCTACGTCAGCATGTTCGACCATGCCCATACTTGGGCCGAAAGTACACGATTACATCAGATTTTGTGACATTGCTCCGACTCTGCTTTTCAAACCGGAAGACAGAAATCGCTCTGAAAAATGCAAAAATAACTTTTTTCACTCATAACATTAATGAGTACCTTTAGTGTTTTCAATGATGTGCAGCCTATACATATCTGTTTACATCTCAAAAAAAAGTGTTTTGGGGTTTCATTACCTCTAAGATTTTAAAACATCTTGGGACACTTTCTGAAGAATTGAAAAATTAAAACTACCAACCATCTGTGTCAAAAATGTCAGATATTTGCAAAGATTTAATCTGCCACAGTAAGAGATGGCTATATTCATAATCTATGGCAAAAATATTAAAGATATACTTAAAATATTATAGTGAAAAAAGTGAGGAACAAATAAAAGGTAAAAATGTTCCACATTACTCTTTGTACTGTTATAAAATAGTTTGATGAAATACAAGTAAATGTATTTCAATGTATTTCCAACCATTAGAAATCCAACCTTTTTTTGGATTGCAAAATATATGCACTAACAACTTACCATAATAGCTTTTGGAGCATTGCTGCCGCTCACTTCCACAGGGATATCATCATATTTGTTAAAATTAATGCCTGTGGCAAACTGGGAAAATATGGAATTTTCGTCTTCTGGAGGGGGAGGCGGCACATAGACAACCTTAGGTCCTACAAGATAAACAGGATGTTATTTCATTTTGGATATAAAACAAGGCTGCAGCAATGACTTCAGAGTTCCTACACATTTTCCATTTCAAAATTTCCATGCCATTTTTCAGACCACATTTAA
Organism: Chanodichthys erythropterus; assembly: GCF_024489055.1. Taxonomy (NCBI): domain Eukaryota; kingdom Metazoa; phylum Chordata; class Actinopteri; order Cypriniformes; family Xenocyprididae; genus Chanodichthys; species Chanodichthys erythropterus. The sequence goes on along the minus strand of NC_090230.1, from coordinate 59,150,877 downwards.
CAAATGGTTTTAAAACCCATGTGTTAACATGTTACATTCAGATTATGCATACTATTATGTTGCCAAATAATTGCTGGAATATTGTAGCTAGGTACTGTAGCTTATATAAGTTGAAAAACCAAGATCAATTCAATCAGCAGCATTTTATTAAAACTACAAATGATAAACTGCAGAATTACGTTTGATATGTATAAGACTGATAACGGACTGTGTGGAACAAGAGGGGGCTACTCTGAGAAAACACAGGAAATTAATTTGAATTATCTTGCAAATTAGCATCCCCGTCCGAGACAAAAGATCACTGATCATCTCAGTATTGTGCCAATTTACATCTCATTCCTTTCACCAATCTCTCACATCTCACACGTTGAAATGACCTGAAATTCACCCAAAATCTACATGGTTTTATGTGAACAATTATCATACAACACTATAAATATTTGGTATCATTTGAAATGTCTCAGCGTGACTGGTACAAATGTCTCATTCCCACAGAAGTAAACCAAAAGGTAAAGGTTTGAAGAGGAGGGCGGATCATCTTGGTCTTTCATGCAAATTACCTTCTATCCTCAAAAGGTGTAAACTACCCAGGGGTGCGTTTCCCAAAGCGAACTATGGTCGCAAGTTCCGTCGTTACCAATAGAGTTCAGTGGGACTTACGACCATAATTGGCTAATGATGCTTTCGGGAAACGCATCCCAGGTTTGGACTTGAGTAACGCAAATTCCCATTATTAGCACGTTTCCATCTGAAAGATTTCTAGCTTGGTCTGAGTATTTAAAGAGATATTGCAGGAGGCTCAAGGTGCGATTCTGTAACCAGGTCAGCCCGCAATGCTGTGTCCTTCAGACACTCCGTATCTTTCTGATGTCAGGTATTTGTCTTTTTCTTTGTCTTTTGTCCTAATTCTGAGCATTTGATGTTTTGTATCGATTATCTTTGAATTGATTATGTAATTGGCATGATACATTTACCCGACTAATAAACTGTTACATTTGATTTTATTCTGACTTTGAAATTGACTAAAGTAGATTAAGTGAAGACTTATTACAGCAAATTAGGGATGGGCATTTTTCCAAAATATTGTATTCAAATATTTGGGCTCGTAAAAAAATGAATATTTGACTAATAATTTTTTTTTTTATTCATAAAGATTTTATAACCATTTCTGAACAAGCTTACGATTAGGCAATATACACAACAAGCTTGCATTATATCTTAAGGTTTTCTTGTAGTTCAAAGCATTAAACAATGTGTGCAAACAAAAAAATATAAACAACAAGCATTTAAGCTCAAGAAGCACGAACGGGAAAAACACTAAAAGCAGACAGCGCCAGTTATCGTACATAATACACTCGAGTCAGTATACGGTTATTGTTTTCATATTGTTTCTCACGTTCATGTTGACAAAAACAATATCCACATGCTCGGGTGAGAAAACGAGCAGAGCTGACAGACACTGCAGAGACACAAAGATAACGATAATATATAACGTTGTGCCAAGTTTCTAACAGCAGCACTTTGTGTTTTCTGTTCGTAAATATGTCTCCCTCGATGAAATTAAAAGGAAGCAGCATATGTCTCAAAATCATTTTGCCATCAGATAAGTTATCTTCTTGGCTCACTCGGGGAAAACTTACAGCTGCGCTTACCTGTCGTGAACGTAGTGATGGACAGCCGTCTTTCCTTATTCGACAGGTGTTTAGATATCATGTGATTTCTCATTATGGTGGTGATATTATGATAACTCCGTTTCATTAATTAATTTGATCATAAGTAATTCCATTTTGTAAGATCATTTTCATCCAAGTAATTCCAAACTTTGTGAGGCAGAAGACAATATTTTGTGACGATCACATAAAATAAACTTAAACGCTCCACAGCGCCACCCGGTGCATTTAGTTATAATTGCTTAGGATTTAACATGGATTCACTACATTTACAGCCAGCAAAGCACATAGTAAAATACGAATAGTATTTTTATTTTTTCGAATATTACAGGTCGAATATTGTGCACGCCCCTACAGCAAATCTGCGTCCAGGGTTAAGTACATACTAGATATCATGTTAGTGGAACACAGAGCACATCAGGTGAGATTCTAGTTATGCAGTCGCTTATAGGGGGCTTCATGGGTACCTTTTAACAATAGCAAGCATGGGCAGCATTGTTAAAATTGTTTTAGCCATAATCTCCGATTACCCTTTGAGCTTTAACTAAGTTGTTATATAGGTGACTGTAGGGGGATACATTCGTACCTTTTAACAATGGACAGCATTGTTAAATTGCTACACATTTTCCATTTAGCCATAACCTCTGACTAATATATACGTTTTACGATTATGTCACAGATTACATGCATTTAGAAAACATTACTTTCAAAATAATGGCAGGATAGGCCATACAGTATAATAAAGTTTGCTATGCTATAAATTTACTGATGAAATTATCTGGTATTGTCAATTTCTCACCCATAAAGTATTCAGCCATACGGTTTGAGCATGCTCATTCATTTTTACAGTTTTTTTTTTTCCATACTGTCCAGATCTAGAAATGACAAATCAAATTCCATACAGCGAAATAAAATCTTCGACTTGCACTGAAAGCAAATTCGACCCACCTGCATTTTCACCTGCTTCTTGATCTACCTTGTCTGCTGTTGAGACTGGACAATCGAGGGGGGAAGAGCAAGAAAACCAGCAAGTTAAAGCAGCAATTTACAACATACTATTTACTATGAATACAGTAAATTACCCTTGGAAAACACTTCCTCATTCTGGCCTCTGAAACCTAGACAGAGCCATTAAAGAAAGTTCAGTTGAACCCCCAAGAGCCACTTGACAAATCAATCAGGTACCATTTAAAAACAGATGAATTTTAACATATCACCTCCTCTTCCAAAGCCTCTTTTCCCAGTCTCTTCATCACCACCTTGAGAGATAGAGATAAATATTAAAATTAAATTACAGTATTCGACTGTGGTTGGTCAAAGGCAGCAGTATGTATATTGAGAACTACACTGTATAAATTTAGCATTGCCTCAGGCAATCTACTTCCTACAATGCTTTGCTAGCTGCATGTTTCATAGCTTCCTGCCATCTTACATTACCACAATTGAAATTAATTTCTTTCAAAAACTAACCATCCCGAAAACCACCACGGAAACCACCGCGGCCTCTTCCTCGGCCTTCACCTCCTTTCCAACCTGCAACAAATAGATGGGCTCCATGAAACAATGAAACAAGAGTCATAAAAACATGTTATTCAAAATAAATATTACCTTCATCATTGCCATTTTCATCAGTGTCTGGAAGATAAACAAAAACATGAAAAAAATTCTTATACATTTGTGCGCACACACACACAGATGAAAATAAAAATTGATTACCTCTTCCAAAGCCTCTTCTTCCAGTCTCTTCATCACCACCTTAAAAATGAGACATTAAAATAAATTTGCACATTACACAGGTCGACTGTGACTGCTCAAAGGAAGTGTTTTGTGGTCAACTGTGTATAATGACCACTAAACGACATAGTTTGTTGCCCCAGGCAACCAAATTCTTACATAGCTGCGCATATTTCTTGTCATCTCTTTTTGCCATTCTCTCACAAATAATTCAAATTCATTTATTCAAACCACCAACCATCACGGAAACCACCACGAAAACCACCACGGAAACCACCGCGGCCTCTTCCTCTGCTTTCACCTCCTTTCCAACCTGCAACAAATAGATGGGCTTAATGAAACAATGATCAAGAGTCATAAAATCATGTCTGTTATTTGAAAGAAATAATTACCCTCATCATTGCCATTTTCATCAGTTTCTGGAAGAGAGCACAAGAGAATTTATGTAAAAATTCTCAAATTTATACAAACACCACAGCTTTGAATATTGCAAGTGTCTGTAGATGCTCAAGACGCCAAAAACAACTTATTTAGAAAGATAACACTGGCTGCTATGAATGCCAGTGAAGCATGGATGTCTCTGCCAAGAAAAGTGCTTGTCTTGAAAAATAACAATTGTTATATTATGGTAGATAAAACATTTCACACAACCTATGTGAGTCATGTGATCATAAATGGTTAATTACTCCAGTGAAGTGATAGTCACATACACCCTTTGCTAACATCCTTGTGGCAGGGCAATTCGCAAAGGAGTTGTGTCACTCACTTTAATTTGAAAATGACCCTTTGGGTGGCATCCCTTCCCACACTGTCCTTGAAGGTCACAAAAACAACGTTTGGAATTTGACTTGGTTTCGCATTCATAATGTCTGTTACAATACATTTTCCACTGTAAAACTGAAAATGTAATCGATAAAAAATAAAAAAAAACTCTTTTAAATTACATCTGTCCAAAAAGGGTTGAGAACCACCGTTCTAAAATATACCCAAAATCCTATCTTCCAAAGACTCGTCAGCACACCACGCAAAACGATTGCCAAGCAGAGCATTTATGCGGAAAAGCCACTCATGACTTTTTTCAAAGACAGCTATTCTAGTCATTGTATATACTTGTATTCCTGTGTAACAACCAAAACTGACTGACAGCATCAATACCAGATTTCTGTTAAGTGGGATCAGAGATGACGAATGCAGAATCACCTGATTTAAAGGTATTCCTGAAGCCGCCTCTCCCTCCTCGGGATCCTCCCCTGCCTCCTAAAAATACCAGATAAGCAATGCCTTATCAGCATGGTTAAGAGCATTGACACTATGCAAGCACAAACAACTTTAGATTTAAACTCAGTAAATGTAACCGAATCCATAGTTTTTAAAAAATGTTCAGGCATTTTAAAAATGTAGTTTTGTACATCCCTAACCAGGGTTGCTGATGAAACTAGGGCTGCAACTAACGATTATTTTGATAGATTAGTTGGCCGATTATTTTTTTCGATTAATCGGATAAAAATCCTCATTTTATTGATTTTTGTTTTGGACAACACACACACATTGCACACAAATGTGCCAATTGAATGCTATTAAATACAGTGAATACAGTGCTAAATTTATTAGACTACCTGTCAAAGAGAACAAATATTTTATGAATCTATCAAAACTTGTTTAAAACTAAAAATGTTATTGCTAGGGTGTAAGAAAATATCGATACACATGAATATCACGATATTATGTTTGGCGATACTGTATTGATTCTCATAAACACTATCAATATTTTTTTACGTACAAAAAGAGAGAGGGGCGTTCGACAGAATATTTAATATGTACTGCACGTTTTCCTCTCAGTAACAAAATAAACAAAATTGACAGTGGTGGCAGCAGAAAGCATTTGATCAAAGCAATGTGGATATGGTTGCACCAGCTCTGCAGTTCAGTACTTAAAAAAAGCACATTATACAGTAGACTGCTTTAAAGCAAACAGTTTTACAATATTAAATATAAAACAAATATAAAACACAAAATAGTGATTAGTAATATAATGCAAATGATACTGTATTGATTAAATAAAATAAAGTTGCTTGTCAGGTTTTATGCATATGGTTGTGTTTTTTATGGCCGTTTTTCAACAAAAAAAAAAAAAAAAAAAAAAAAAAAAAAAAAACAACCCCGCAATATAATCGCCAGATTCTTGGCAATACACAGCCCTATTACTAGGCAAATAAACTGAAAAAACTAAATAGTCATTCACACATAATATCCAAAAAAACTGTCATTGACTGTAATTGGGCATATGGAGAGAAGAAAAAAAAGTGGTTTACTTTTTTTTCTTCTGCCTTTCTTGTAAAACAGTAAAATCGAAAATTCATGGTAATTCATGGTCATTTGGTAATCACCAATACTGATAGTTTAGGATAACTGTGGCAGAAACCTTACATTGGGTGGCAGAGGTCTAATAAATTTGTTAAGCACTGTATATTGTGAATATAGTCTAAATCTCCACATTAAAAATTAAGATAGTAATAAAGATGGTAAAGAAATACAATCTCAGTGTAAACCAACAGGCAAGATAAATGTTCTGCAGGAACACACATTCACTCTAGACACCGTCATTTCTTTATCCTGTAAGTAGGCTATAAGAAACATCTTATATTTACACGTTATCCCTTTACAGTTACTACTCTCATAATACACTTGAATGACATGTTGATTTTTAAATCTAAATTTAACTTTAGACAACAATTTCAGCAACAACAGTATTTTTGCACTGAATATCCCCCTCTACCACATTCTGTCTGACGTGGGTGCGCGCGCCGGCGCTCATTCAGTAAAGTTTGAAGTTTAACGCAGACTGTCAGGATGAGCCTTTATGCAAAATGGAAATGCTCATGTGAATTTGTAACATACAGATAAGGATGCATAACCTGATATTGCTGAGTTCAACATGTTCCTGGGACATTTTTGTTGATCCTGGAACAACATTCAAATCAACCAGATTGAGGGACAAGTTTACAGATTATGTGAAATGATTAAAGTTTAGACTTAAAATCATGAATTTGGTGCTTCTAAAGTGTTATTCATCCATTATTTCCCTCTGTTTTTTGGGATAACTTATGGGTAGGGTTAGGCGTAGGAATAGACATGACTAATCGATGAGAATCGTTGTCGATGATTTATATTATTGATTTTATCGAATAGTTGTTGCAGCCCTAGATGAAACGTTGTCTGTGTGAATGCTTTTGCAGTTGCGCTTTATTATTTAGTACAAGTTACCCTACTCACCTCTGCCTCTGAATCCATCACCAGAACTCGTCCTCCATGAGCTGCCTTCGCTATCTACAAACACAATAGCTCACCTTAGACAAGCTCTGATCTGAATTCTTGTAAACATTGTAGTTCAAAATCATAATAGCATCTGATATGGGATTTTAAAGGAGCTCACTTTCAAATGAAAATTACCCAAGTTTTACTCACCCTCAAGCCATTCTAGGTGTAAATGACTTCTTTCTGGTGAACAATCGGAGAAATATTAATATCCTGACGCATCTGAGCTTTATAATGGCAGTAAACAGGGGTCACGAGTATGAGTTGAAGAAAGCGCTTCCATCCACATCCATCCATCATAAACATGTACTCCACACGGCTCCAGGGGTTAATAAAGGCCTTCTGAAGCGAAGCGATGCATTGCAAGTTACAAAGAAAGCGTAAACTAGCGATGTGTCAGTTACACTTTTTCCGCAAGTTGAATAGGGAAGGCGTAGGGCGTAGCATAAGCTTTTTGAACTGCACAAGTTTTACACTTTCTTCATACGTTGAATACAGAAGGCGGTCTGGTGGAAGCTAGATATTTTACTTCATAGCTTAAATAAGAATATTTCCGCTTCGCTCCAGAAGGCCTTTATTAACCCCCCGGTGCCGTGTGATATACATTTATGATGGATTGATGGATGTGAATGGAGACACCTTCAGCTCTTACTTGTTGATCCTCACTCACTATCATTACACAGCTTAGATGCATCAGGATATTTATTAATATTTCTCCGACTGTGTTCATCTGAAAGAAGAAAGTCATATACACATAGGATGACTTGAGGGCGAGAAAAGCTTGGGCTAATTTTCACTTGAAAGCGAACTAATCCTTTAAATATCCCTAATGAGAACTGTGTATACAAATGATTGCTTCTAATATTTTTGTAAAAACAGGGCTCCAGACAAAAAAAAAAAAAAAAAAAAAAAAAAAAAAAGGTGGCAAAAGGAAATCAGGATCAGACTTGCATTAATCAGAATCTTGTTTCTTACAATCTTTTAGATGCTTTTATTGTTGTTGCACTGATGGTTGTACTCTCCCTCTCCTTATGTCAGTGTGGCATTTCATTTTTTTCCCCCCTAATAATATTGCAAAGTTATCATAAATCTGTTTTTGATAGGGTTAAAGGGATAGTTCAACCAAAAATGAAAATTCTGTCATTAATTAACTAACCCACATGTCATACCCACATGTCGTTCTACACCCGCAAGACTTTTGTTCATCTTCGGAACACAAATGAAAATTTTTATTCCCTCCATAGATAGCTACACAACTACCACTCTGATGCTTTAAAAAGTTCATAATGAGATTGTAAATCTAATTCATATGAATTGAGCAGTAGGACTGCACGATTATGACAAATCATAATAGTAGATTCCCTTGAAATTGTAATTGCGATTATTAATTATGATAATGATTTGCATTAAATGATGTATTGAATATCTTTATACCATTGTCTGAAGCAACTGCAAGCCATATTTTTGTATAAAAATGAAACAATCTGATTAGTTTTACAATATATCTTTATGAACTTTTTGACGCATCCAAGTGTCAGTTGCATAGCTGTCTATGAAGGAACAGAAATCTCTCAGATTATCAAAAAGATCTTCATTTGTGTTCTGAAGATGAATGAAAGTCTTACAGTTTGAAACGACACAAGGGTGAGTAAATGACAATTCAATTCTCATTTTGGGTGAACTAATGCTTTAATATGGGCTATTGAGTGTAGATTGATGTTAAAAAAAATGAAGTGCTATGAAACAGAAGTAGCAACATTTTCTTCCGTATAAGCTACCGGTCAAAATTTTGGAAACATTACTATTTTTTATGTTTTTGAATGAAGTCTCTTATGCTCATTAAGGCTGCATTTATTTAATAAATACAGAAAAAACAATATTGTGAAATATTACAATTTAAAATTATGGTTTTCCATTTTAATATACTTTAAAATATTTATTTCTGTGATGCAAAGCTGAATTTTCAGCATCATTACTCTAGTCTTCAGTATCACATGATCCTTCAGAAATCATTCTAATATAAGAAAGGATTGGAGAAGTCTTGAACATATCACTAGAGAAGTATGACATTGATTAAAAAAAAAATAAGGTAAAATAAATAATCTTTCACAAAAAGATCCATTACATGCATTTTGGAAAATAGGGGGTGACTACTGTTTTGAAAATATTTCTGCCTGTTTGTGAATGTTGAGAATTACAATTAGATCTCAAACTAATTTTTTTTTTAATTTTTAAGAATTTACTATCATCATTATTAATTTACCATTAATAAATTACCATTATTAGCCTAATTGATTAAAACACGTTGTGAATATGGGAAAAATAACTGCATTAATTTCTATGATTAATAATGAGACCCAGTGCAAGCTGTTTGGATACCGGTTTTTGATCCTGTCAGTAACATGTTTTTCTCAATTAGGATTGATCACAAATTGGGCATCACAGCTCACACTGCATTCACTGCTGCATGCAGGAAACTGACACACTTCACACTTGAAGATGACCATATAAAGACTTTTCCTGACTGTAATAAACAAGATTTTTAAAATTCTAACACATTTGTCACAATTACAAGCATTTCAGTTGTGGTCTGGAGTCCTGCAACACAAATTGCTTTCAAGATTCTAAAGCTGCTTCATACATACAGCCTTAGAGGAAAAAAAGGAGACAAACCTTCATTGTTTGACTTCTCATTTCCTGCACTTCCTACAAATGAAAAGCATCTTGTGAACACAATGTACACTATGCAGCTTATGAGCGCATTATATATAAGTTACCATCCATGTTTCTAGTCAACAGCTAGGGCTGGGCGATAAGAGTTCGATACATTTTTGAAAATGTTTATGCACCAAAAATGAACAAAACAGCGCTACTCATTAAATTGCACCATGCGGTCCATTTATCCGCTCGGCTCAAAGTTCAAAAGGCAGCATATCACGAGCATAATAGAGCAGATTTGTTTACTCACTGATCAGTCTCAGTAATGCTACCGCTAAACAGCGCTGTCAGATCCAGTGAGAAGCGCTTAAATTCAGCGAAGAACACATGTCTTGGTTATTTAAACTAGTTTAAAGCCAGATGAAACCGTGCTGACAAACAGGAGAAAGACTGTGTGCTACAGTCAGAAGGCTTTTCAATCTACAAGTCAACATCATTTACCATGGATTTACATGCTATGTGTGTGGTTTGAACTGTGATCATCATGATCTAAATGTATGCTACTATCAATGACCATTGGTTAATTTTAATAAAAAAAAATTTATTTAATAATTTTACCATATAAAAATTGTGGTTACAATTTTTAGAGATGCATGAACACAAATTTACATTTGCATCTCAACTCAAGCTGCTACTACGGTCAACTCAAGTTACTGTGCAGAAATGTGCATTTCTAAGAGTACATGTAATATTAATATTGCAGCCTACACTGCAAACTGTGCCAAAGATACATGCCATCAAAGCCAGGCAACACTTGTTACCTGACCTGAAACAATATCAACATTTTGTTAAAGGAAAAATGACTGGAAAAGTGTAAATAATTAAAAAACCTCAAGTGTTTGTCATTTTCTGGCAATAAAGGATAGTTTAAAACCACAATCAACGGTCCGGTTTATACAACTTCCAATAGGAGCAAAAATCTGCTTTTAAACTTGAAAGAAATAAAGATTTGATACTTATTGTGATAATCATCATTAGACAGATATGAAAAGTTATACTGTGATAATTGTTTGGGTAATATTGCCCAGCCTTATCTGCAGCTGTGAAAACTCAAAACAATGCTATTGTCAATCACTGACATCAATGACTCCTGTATTCCATACACACACACACGATAATTTATATGTGTATTTGCAGTTGTCTGGAAAAAAGCACTTCAACAAATGATATGTACAAAAATGGGGCTCATATGTGAGTCAACCTTTATAGAAGCTCTTGAATCCTCCATCAGTACCACTAGAGCCCAGACCTGTAAGTAAAAATAGGTAATACATCTGACATTTAATCATACATTTAGGATGTACTCACACTAGGCTATCTGAACCATGCTTGAGCGCGTCTGATCCCCAAAGTCAGGTTCATTTGACTTGTGCGATTGCTCAGTACCGTTCTCGGGCATGGTTCGTTTAACCGTCCCTGGCCCCCCTTGGAAGAGATGGAGCATTTTTCCAAAATATTGTATTTGAATATTTGGGCTCGTAAAACAACAAATATTCAAATATTCGTTTATTTAAATTATGTTAAATGAGAAAGACTTTTTTTATATATTCATCAAGATTTTGTAACCATTTCTGAACAAGCTTACGATAAGGCAATATACACAAACTAAGGTTAAGGTTTTCTTTTAGTTCAAAGCATTAAACAATATGTGCAAACAAAAAATATAAAGAACAAGCATTTAAGCTCAAGCAGCGCGAGCGGGAAAAACACTAATAAAGCAGACAGCGCCAGTTATCGTACAAAACGTAACGTACATAATACTCAAGTCAGCATATGGTTATCGTGTTTATATTGTTTCACATGTTCATGTTGAGAAAAACAATATCCACATGCTCGGGTGAGAAAACGAGCTGCAGACGTTGCAGAGACACAAAGATAACGATTATACATAACGCTAAGCTAAGTTTCTAACAGCAGCACTTTGTTTTCTGTTCGTAAATATATATCCCTCGACGAAACTTAAAGTAAGCATACATCTCAAAATCATTTTGCTATCACATAAGTTATCATCTTGGCTTACTCGGGGATAACAGCTGCGCTTACCTGTCGTGAATGCAGTGATGAACTGCTGTCATTCCTTATTCGACAGGTGTTTAGATTTCATGCGCTTTCTCAATATGGTGGTGGTATTATGATAACTCTGTTTCATTAATTAATTTGATCAAAAGTAATTCTATTGTGTATGATAATTTTCATCCAAGTAATTCCAAACTTTGTGAGGCAGACGACAACATTATGTGACTATCAAAAGAAATAAACTTGTTAAACGCTCCACAGCACCACCCGGTGCATTTAGTTATAACTGCGAGTTTTAGTGCTTAGGATTTATCATGGATTCACTGCATTTATGGCCAGCAAAGCAACATAGTAAAATTCAAATAGTATTTTTATTTTTCAAATATTAATTACAGATCGAATATTCGACTATTTGTGCACACCCCTATTACAAAGTAAAGCTAAATATTTAAATCAAGATCAAAAACAGCTCCTTTTGATATTGTATTTGCAACTTCGGAGCAAGACATCGCACCATAGGCCCCGCACACTGGCGTTCAGTCACTTAATGGCTGACATTTGCCTACACTGAATGTGTATCACTGACACGGTCTACACCAATACAGTATACAGATGCACATTCAGTTTCTGATGTACTTCAGTTTGAAGGCCAATTTGGCATATTAGAGCAAATAAATTAGCTTGAAGAAAAAAAAATATATATATATATATATATGAAGAGTTAATTTGCAAAAAACGATAAACGCCATTTTTTAAAAAAATGAACTAAGTGCTGTGCATTATTCTCCATATATAGCACGTTATGTACCCTAAATCCATTTTGTCAGAAGAGCCGGTTTTGCCCACTTTCAGGCATCGCAAGTTCACGTTTTACAGCAGAAGCCGACAAGCGCCCTTGTTTGTGTACAGACAGAAACCAAGAAGTCCGTTTTAGCGAATCAGCGCGCAGTATTCAGGTCAGGTGACAAGGCTTCTAGTCACTTCAAAAAGACGCGCTAGCTGAGGGAAGTTTTATCAAAGCTCACTAAAAGTGATCGAGGATTTATGATTTCGACTCCTGTAAGTCCTTGTACACCATACACGACTTAGATGCTGAAAAACTGGTTGTCCTTTTGCTTGTGTGTGTGTGTGCGCGCGCGCACGTGCGTGTGTGGCTTAGTGCGTGTGTGTACTTGTGTGCCGATCTGTGTGTGTGTTTGAGAGAGAGAGCGTGCGCGTGTGTGTGTGTATGTGTGTGCCGATCTGTTTGTGTGTGTGCGTGTGTGTGTGTGTGTGCGCGCGTGGGTGGGTGTGTGTGTGCGTTTGTGTGCACATGTGTGTTTGAGAGTGTTTTAAATGCAATTACTTGGGTTTTGTTTAACTATGAAACATGAAATGTGGAGTTATCTGCTTTTGCTAAAAAACAAACTTTTAATATATATATAAAACATACTTTCAATGAATTTTAATTTTTTAATTTACCTGTATTTTTTAGAGTTATCATTACTTAATCAAAACAGCCCAACTGCAGTTTGATTGTTATTACTTGGAATGCACAATAAAAAAAACATGATTTGTGAGAATTCATAAAAATGGAGTTATCTGTTTTTGCAAATAAACTCTTCATATACATATATATATATATATATATATATATAAAACCGTTATTGGAATCGGCCAATTGGATCCAATACTTTGCATGTACTATTGTGTTATTGTTAAGCTTCACAAAAGGCACAAAAACATTAAAAAGCACCACAGAGTTTCTGTGCACTATATTTCAAGTGTTCTGAAGCCATTCCATAGTTTAATTTGAGGTACAGATAAATATTGAAGTCGTTAAATGCCTCCCTTTGCTGCGGCTGTCAGTCATTCTCAATTCAGCATTCAGACTGCATGTTGCATTTGGTTACGACAGTCAACACAATGAAACTCTCTCCAAGATAAATCAATGTTTCTATTATTACATTTAATCAAGATACCGGTAATACAAAAAAATCTTTGTGCTGTGAACTTTTCAATGCGGAGCGCTGCCGCTGCGTGCTGTGACTCCATGATGCTTCAAGCGCATCATTCTGCACACGGGATGCGCATAAGCACTTTTTGCCTCTGTATGGGAGCCGTTCATATTATAATACTTTTGCACAATGAAAGATTATTAATAGCATTTTTTTGTTCTGTCCTATCATATGTTGCTGCATCATTTTAATTTTTATATTTTAATTATAAGACATTTAATAGCTTCTGATTTCGTCCACATTTTCATATTTATTCACAGACTTATAGGATAAACAAATAGGCCTAGGCTATGCATTTATTTATATTATGAAAAAGTATTATTAAAAAAAAAGTTAGTCTGCGTAACTTTTTAGTTTTCATCTCAACACTTTGAGGATCGTGAGTGAACGCGATCATCTCTTCCTCTTTACTACTTTACAGAAGGAAATAAACATGAATATCAAAAAATATGTTGAAAGTTGCAGTAGCTTACCAAAATCTGTATTATGCATGTTCAATCAGTGTTGTAAACAATTCAAAAGCCATTCGTTGACCATAAACTTATAGTCAGCAGCAGCAAGAAAAATAAAACATTTTAAAACAAAACAGACTAAAAACTTAATTATGTAAGCATAAGTATTATAATATAATGTATAATAAAATGGACAAACTGGGTGTGTAATCAAATGCATCGTTTTCATTTTATTCTGTAGACTGCTGCCACACTGGAGCGCACTCACCACAAATTGGACAGGGGTAAGAATTACAGTTACAAGCAAATTCAGCCTCCGTAATCTGTCAAAATGACGGACAGGCTGCAGATTTTTTCCATCACAAAAAAAAAAAAAAAAAAATTCCATCAATGACAGAAAATTCGGTTAACGCGACCTTTGAGATTATATACACGCCACACTACCGCTGGTGACACTCAATGACCGCGGTGGCGCGGTTGTCATGCCAACCGTCACAGCCCTAAGCGAGGCACACAGTTTATTAGGTAATTTAGCACTTTTCTTTTACTATTACTTGAATATCGGATCAGTATCGGCCAATACTGAATCCCAGGTATCAGAATTGGTATCAGAAGCGAAAAAGGCAGATCAGTGCATCCCTACTACAAGGGAGGAAAAAAAAAAATAAATAAATAAAAAATAGGACTACACAAAATATATTTCACTGAAATAATTAACAGATTAACAAAACAAAAGAGGAAAACTGCATCAAGTAGGACTAGTACAGTCTACGCTCTCACATTGTATTTGTTTTTCTTTATTTTATTAAAATTTGTATCTTTATTTTATTAAATCCAATTGATCGTGCAGGCACCTCACTTGTACACAAATGCACCATCAGTTCTAGCGTCGCTAATTTCAGCCATTTATCAGCAAACTAAAATGCAGACCAAGTTAACACTGCTCAGTTTAACCAGTCGGGGTGCGCAACGGCCAACCAAACATTTTTGCCCATGTGAAGGATGATGTTTTACATGGATATTGAAACAAGAGTGAAATAGAAAGCCTTGTTTACACAATGAATAGTAGTTCAGCAAGCAATAAATGTTACAAACGTTTGGATTCCTCCCGAATGAGAGAGGTAGGCTATGTGAGCCCAATTCAGTTTTGCTTTAAATAAATTCTTTTCTGCTTTATAATGAATGCCACTATAGCCTAAATTTGTTTCAATTTATAATATATAGCTTACTTTTTCATTCTTGTTCCATTCTAAATAAAATAAAATTAAAGGATTTGTGGAGTGAGGTACTAAAATAACCAAATTTATATATATTATTAATGTTTGTAGGTAGGCCATTTAATCAGTGAAGCGGCATCACGTGTGCAAGTTTATTCATTTAATATCATCATTTACAGTAGTATTACTATGTTAAAACTACATCATATCGCTGGGATGATAATCCTCCGGTCTAAAGTGAATGCGTTTTTCAAAGATGTAGAAGTGAAGTCCCGTCTCTTCACCTGCAAAAACACACCCCGGCATGGAAGATAGTACCGTTCTTTTTCTTGTTAGTAAACCTCTGGACTCGATCCTGACAGGCTGGAGTTTGTGCAACCTCCACAAACAATAATTTACTACCAAGAACTACCAAAAACACACTGATTCACAACCGCCGTTACTGAATACCAAACTACTCTGCACTGAGTCAACAGAGCTCGGCGAACAACTCCCTCTCATGACATAAAATGATGTGATGCTGGGAAAAAAAAAAAAAAAAAAAATCTTTTTGACATGTGAATCGCCGACGCCCTGTCGGTGATTCAAAATCCTGCTGAGTGAAAAGTGTTCTGACTGAAAACTACATCGGCGATGACCGACAGCTAATGAGAGAGCAAGACACAGAGCATCAGGGAGGAGTTATAGACCACTCTTGTTGCAGAACATACAATCCTTGGTCCTCGCGTCTCCCCAACCAGGCCATCTTAAAAATATTCTTGTTTGCTGTAACCCGACCGACCCTTGTCAATTTAGGACCGACTTTAAGTCCGACCGACTTGCCGGTTGTAAATTTGCGTTAAGACAGACCAATTTTTTTTTTTTACTCTTCAAACAACTAATACAAAAGCAATTAATTATATTAATTATACATTAGTAAGTATTGTAAATATATAAATAGCCTAGGCCTACATACAAACTAAGGCTACGTTCTTTCTTTTAAATAAAAACCGTCATCTATGTTTACACTATTGGTTAACAGATGTCACACTATGGCCGGTGCGTTCGCTTCGTCTCAACCCGTTGAGAGACGAGACGTGCTGACAGATAAAATAATTACATGATTGTGATAGCCTACGTATATTTATCTGATTTCTTCAAGCCATCGTATTTACCATGTTTACTATGGTAATAGCGCGCATAGTCTTGGTGATCAGAATCCACATCGGATCACAGACATAAGTTATTTAAAACACTTGCTGCTGTCTGAAAGTTAGTTTTGAGCTAAAATGATTTTAAAAGTCTTTAATGCTGGTGTTAGCTGGTAACCTACATGTAATCATCGGCGCCTCCGTCTCCACACACAGATAAACTCCGCCTTTGTTCGTAACCACTCCCTCCTCAAGCCCGAGCTGGCCCGCTTTGGCCCAAGTTATTCGGCGGGCCGAAAAACCCGGGCCGTTGGCCCCGAGGAAGCCCCGATGAGGCACGATCAAGCCCCAGAAGTGACAGTGGAAACGCGACTGGCCCTGGCACGCACTAGCATGCCCGCTTCAGGCCCAACAGTGGAAACACGGCTGCGCCCGAAGGCACGGGTTGAAAGACCCAGTCAGTGACGTCACGATATGCTAATTTGTTTAAATTCATACCTACGTAATCACCATCACCAAATTTTTTTTTTTTTTTTTTACATTGAAACTTGAAAAAAAATATATAGACCAACCGACCGACCCTTTTTTTTTACTGTTACTGCAAACCAAAATATTTTTAAGGATGGCCCCATTTCCTCCTCCACATTTTCTTTTTCTTGTTTTCACTGCAAATCAGTAGCCTGGTAATACCAGACTCTGCTACTTCACTTTGCTTCGTAGACAGAGTCTGGAATGGCATAATAGAGAAGTGTTTTCTCTCTCGCTAGGGGGCGCTTGTCTGAAGTTTAAAATCATTGGTTACCCGTAAGCCAATCAAATACGTTTAGTTATGACGTATGTTATGCGCCTGTACAGCCGCATCGAAGCATAGACATCATGCATCGAACTCAAATCTATCCCTGCGTCTCAATCAGCTCCCTTGTTCCCTAGGTCGTGAATCAGTATATCATGAAAGTGAATGTGGCTGATTCCCTGATCAGTGCCCTGACTACTGAACTAGGGAGCTGATTGAGACACGGTATGATTGAACTTCCACTGTAAACCTCTTGTAAACACATGATAAAACAAATTTTTATCAAACACTCTTCTTGTTCTGGCTTCAGTTTGAAAAAGAGTTGAATGTTCTCCATAACAGAGCGAATTGCATCCCGTGTCTCGTTTCCCATTTCCGCGGTCGTTTCGGTTTTCGATTTCTCTAACCTACAATGTAAGACTCGGCGCTTAGCATCTACGTCACGGCTCTCAGCCCGCCCTCTGTTCGTTGATTGGCCCGGCTGTTTCCAGACCGGTGGCAAACAGAAAGCTCTGACGCTGTCTCAGACTGAGTACAGAAGCGAAATGAAATTGAGCGGAAGTAGGAAGTCTGACGTAGTCAGGCTAGCAAATCAGCGCACAGGCAATTCGTATTGCAAGCTTCTTGCGGGCTACCATTTTTAATAATCCCAGTCTCACATGAACTCCGGTCTTGCATGCATGATATTGCGTTGTTTCCTTGTCATGTCTTGCGTGTGTTTGGTTGTAAAACGTTTGCGTGCCAGACAGTTATCGGCGATTCTTCCTATTGTAAAGTCATCTAAAGAATCATGTAAAGAAAAGAACAGTGACCAGACTACTTTGAAAATTGTGCAGTCTGAACTCGGCTTAAGTACCAAAACTTGCAGTTATAACAATGCACCAGGTGGCACTGTGGAGCATGTTTAACAAGTTTATTTTATTTGATCGTCACAAAATGTTGGCGCCTGCCTCGCTATGTTTGGAATCACTTGGATGAAAATGGAATTACTTTTGATCAAATTAATTAATGAAACAGAGTTATCATAATATCACCACCATAATGAGAAAATCACATGAAATCTAAACACGTCGAATGAAGAAAGACCGCAGTTCATCACTGCATTCACGACAGGTAAGCGCAGCTGTAAGTTATCCCTGAGTGAGCCAAGAAGTTAACTTATCTGATAGCAAAATGAATTTGAGAAGGCCTATTCAAGTTTCGTCGAGGGAGTTATATTTACGAACAGAAAACAGTGCTGCTGTTAGAAACTTTGCTCAGCACACTGTTATGTATTATACTTATCTTTGTATCTATTCAACGTCTGTCAGAGCGGCTCGTTTTCTCTACCGAGCATGTGAATATTTTTCTCAACATGAACATGTGAAACAGTATAAACACGATAAGCATATACTGACTTGTTTTATGTAAGTTACGTTTTGTACGATAACTGGCGCTGTCTACTTTATTAGTGTTTTTCCCGCTCGCGCTGCTTGAGCTTAAATGCTTGTTCTTTATATTTTTTGTTTGCACATATTGTTTAATGCTTTGAACTAAAAGAAAACCTTAAACCTTAACCTTAGTTTGTTGTGTATATTGCCTTATCGTAAGCTTGTTCAGAAATACTTAAATATTGATAAATATAAAAAAAATACCATCCTTCTCTTTTAACATCATTTAAATAAATATTTGAATAGCCGTTTTATTTCCTATCCCAAATATTCGAATACAATATTTTGGAAAAATACCCATCCCTAATTTAAAATGTTTTAACCAGCAATATTCACTTTAAGTGGTAACTTAACAATGGTAACAATGGTGACACCAGAATAAAAATATTTATGATTCTGAACCTGAAAATACAGAATTATCCTATACATAATAATTAAAGCCCTTTTTTATTGGTAAAAATCAGACATTATGCATTATAAGGACCCACAAATATTGCCCCATTACTTTATTATACATTATATTCAACATTAAATATAATAGTTTAATGTATAACTGCTACTGAAACTATGTAAACTAATTTTTTTCTAATGCAGTAGTACTCTCACGGCCTCAATGCTGGCAATCATTGAATTTTTTTATTTTTATTTTTTTTTACACAAACAAACCCCCCGCACAGATTATACACTTACATAAAAATAAATCTAAAATGCTTTGAATCATCATACTGCCAAAAGGTGATTTAAATTATGCTTTCACTTCAAGGAGTGCTGCTTTAAATGTTTGTGCTTTCAATTTGAGGAGAGCCGCTCGAGCACACATGCGCTTCAGATGATCAGCTCTAAACGCAAAGCGTGTCAAAATGACTTCCAAAGTTTATTAGTTCATCCAAAAATTTAAATTCTATCTTCACTTACTCACGCTCAGAGCATCGTTGTAAATCTGTTCATCATATAAAGCCATCGTGTCTCCTCAGAAGACCTGGATATTGATTAGACCACAGATTTATTATTTTTACAATGCCTTTATGACCTTTTTTAGATCTTCTAAGGGAAACCTCAGGTTTCATAAATATATTCATTTGTGACTGGAAGATAAATGAAAACCATATAGTTTCGAAACAACATGAGGGTGAGTACATGACAGAATTTACATTTTTGGGTGAATTACACTATAAATACAGTAAGTCTTGGATAAAACTCAGCATCGCGCGTCTTATCGTTTTATATCGCGTGTCTTATCGTCATTTTTATATCGCGATATCTCGATACAAAAAAGTATCATTACACCCCTACATTTATACAGACATTTTGTCACCTATCATAAAAATAATTATAAAAATTAATCACATATGCCAGTGATTTACTCGTATTGTAGAGGGTTGCTGCTAAGCCTCACAATGAGAATGAGGCTGAATGAGATTGACAATTTAAAAAAAAAAAAACCTACCAAATCCTGAGTTACAGGATACAACAGGGCTCTGTAGAAAGATAAACAAGACACATTAATAAATTCACATTTATCATTGATAGCTAATGATATTCTATTCAGTTTGAGAGCGTTACAACCAGGTAACCGGTACAATTTATTTCCTATAGCGCAAAATGTAGAGCAGTGGCTCTGCAGCACCTCCTGAGGACATTTTGGACGTCATCCTTACCTGACATCCATCTCAGGCTTTGGAGAGTGTACTAGTTCCATCATAGGAGACTTTCAAAATGTACTTGTAGGTAGTGCATATCAAATTATATAGAGCTTAAAGGGTTAGTTCACCCAAAAATGAAAATTGTCATTAATTACTCACCCTCTCGTTCCAAACCCATAACACCTTCGGAACACAAATTAAGATATTTTTGATGAAATCTGAGAGCTCTGACTACTCCATAGACAGCAATTTAACTACCACTTTCAAGGCCCAGAAAGGTACTTAACACTAGAACTACCAAGGCAGTCATTTTGACCGTTTTAAAGATTTGCAATGTAATAACTTTGTTGAAATAAAACCCATATAACTACAGTTCCATGACTTTTCTTAAATTAATGTAAATTTTATTTTAACATTGTTATTTTATTAAAATTTCAAAACACAAAAGAGTTCTGAGTATTTCTACCTTGAATGGCCATAGCGGTCAATTTGACCGCACATATTGCAGGCGTATCTCCTCAGCGCTTTTTCCCGCGGTTAAAGATGTGCGTAGCTGTTGCCTAGCAACCTTTCTCTGGCAGTTTTGTATGCTTTTGATAAGCTAAAACTTAGCTTTACCGTCAAAATGGCAACAAGAAAGAAAATGACTGTCACTGAGGTTTTATCCTTGCTTGAGAACATTGATGATGCAGAGTCTGATGGAGGAGCAGAGAGCGATGTCTCTTGGTCTCTTGACAGTTCGTCTGACACTGATTCTGAGGTTCTGAGTCCTAATATAACAGAACTATTTATTCATTCTAGATTTCATTAGAGGCTGCATAAAATTGTTTCCGATTCGTGTGGTCCAAACATTTCCGATAATGCTAAAGCATTGTAAACTCCAAAAGTCAAAATGTATTGAATAAAGACAGATGTAATCATTTCCAAAATTCACAATATGTTTTTATCTAACGAAATATTCTGCTTCATTTTATATTTGTTGACATTTTGACTTTCAAAAACAACATTTTAACTGCGGTGAAAAACTTTGATCTCCAGCTTGCCGGATGCAAATTGCAGAAAGCAAATTGCGGCATGCACTTTTGTGGGAGGTCTAGTAGCTCTTACACAATAATATCACGAACATATTATATTATGTATGCTTAAATTACCCCACATTTTTCATTAAACATGACCATAGAAGCTTTGAAGTAAATATAACATGAAAAAAATGACATTCACTGCTGTCTGGTATGAACAGTCAAAATGACCGCTATTGGCAGTTCTAGTAGTTATGGAATTCCGGTAGTGCTAGTGTTAAGACATGGTTAAAACAGTCCACGTGACTGCAGTGGATCAACCTTCATTTTATAAAACGACAAGAATACTTTGTGCGCAAAAACAAAAATAAGACTTTATTCAACAATTTCGTCTCTTCTGTGTCATTCTACACTACTTACATTGCAGTGCTTCCAGGTTCTACATCAGAACGCCAGGTTGAACCACTGTAGTCACGATGACTACTTTAACCATGTCTTTAGTATCTTTCTGGGCCTTGAAAGTGGTAGTCAGAGAGCTCTCAGATTTCATCAAAAATATCTTAATTTGGGTTCTGAAGATGAACAAAGGTCTTGTGTGTTGGAACGAGATAAGGGTGATGACAATTACTGTCATCAATTAATGACAAGATTTTCAATTTTGGGTCAACTAACCCTTTAACGCCAAGCTCATGGCTCATTATGAACTGACGAAAAATGCCTTGCAAGTCACTATGAATTAGAGCGCTGCCAAATACGTAAATGTAAAACGTAGAAACTACTGGCAAACTTCAATTGCAATCAGCTCACACAGTAACAATAAATTTAACACGTCCAAATATAAAAGAACAATGACTAAAGTTCCCAGTACTGCTGAAGGAAGCAGAAGAGAACACGCGGCTTTCTATTCATCTCCGTTTAGAGATGAAGAAGCCTAAAAGGAAGAGTGTGGTCGACATTACCTG